>NC_139967.1:11257119-12605869 GCF_963993115.1 Abramis brama | reverse complement strand
AAAGGACCTAACCCTAACCCAACTTAATTGGTATATTTACAACACTATTACTTTGTACGAGGAACAGATTGAAATGTTAGCCTTTATTAACTCTCAAATCAAAACTTGATTTGACATCAAATATGGGGATGCTCAAACGTTTGGTCATGTGACGTGAGAACCAATGATGTTTGAAGTTAGTTTATGATTAAGGTTTGTTTCGCTATAATTGATGTAATCTGCGTATTTGTGCTTTAAAGTATTGGGTTCAATAAATTTTCATAAAAGGAATAAAAATCAGTAGCACTGTACAATAAGGTTTAATTTGTTAACACTAGTAACTACATTAGTTAAAATGAACAACGAAAATATTTCTAAAGCATTTATTAATCTCAGATAATGTTACTCTTAACATTTACTAATAGGCTACATGATTAAAATCAATAGTTGTATCAGTTAACATTAGTTAATTAACCTGAACTAACAATGTACAGTTGTATTTTTATTAATTAATGTTAACAAAGATTAAGAAGTACTGTAACAAATGTATTGTACATTGTTAGTTAATATTAGTTAATGCATTAACTAACCTTAACTGATGGAAACTAATTGTAAAGTGTTAACATAAATCAGTAGAAGCATTCTTCAATTTATATCAATTCGTGTTCAGCAGAACAACATGAGGATGGATAAATGATGATAGAACTTTCATTTTAGGGTGAATTATCCCATTAAGGCTGCAAAACAATCAATGACATCTCAGCACAAGCTCTGCTGAATCTGATGACAGTTTGGATAATCGTAACTTGCACCTTTGATACTATATTCTAATTATGTAACAAATATAGCAGGGCTTTGGACATTTGTGAGACAGCTGTAGGGACATTTTTGACTCATAGAAGTGGGAGAAAAAAAAAAAACCTCTGTAATTCCTCCCAAAAGCATCACTCAAATGTGATTTACTACTCACATTTGGAGTGGAAAAGAGAGTTTAAAGCCTTTCCACCACCCTTATCAGTGACCTCTTCAGGACTATGAAAAACATCTGCATGTATTGACTTTACCTGCCTTACCTTTTCTTTAGACCTCTTGATTTAGCCATGTAAATATTTACTGAATGAGACAATGGTGTGTTATCTGTTCTTGCGCAGGATAGCAGAGCCTTCTGAAATTATCTTCTTAAGACCTATCGACTGATAGTCAGTTTCTTTACTCTTTGTGTGTGTGTTTTTCTGAAATTCTCTGGAAAAATAAACACACTGCCATGCAATTCAGACATGTTGACACGTTCACATGGCTTTTCTTACCATAGCAGGTCCCGTCATAAGCAGCGAGCAGCCATGGCACAACTCCCCGAACTTCTCGCAGTAGTGTTTGTGACAGTACAACCTCCCCTCTTTCTCAAAGTACCAGTTTGTCAGGAGATCAAAGCACACAGAACACCTGGGGAAAAAGAATGGAAAAGTCTGTAAGTGAAACATTCTGTTTGCAGACATTCCTTTAAACATTCAGCTCGCCATGAGAGAATAGAAACCTAATTGACTGAAATGTTTAGCAAGTGAGGTAGTCTAGGTATTCCACATGTTCACCATGTCATTGGGAATTTCACGCATATTTTTTAAAGAAATATTTTACCTAACATTCATTTACTCTCCGTCAATCTGTTCCAAGCCCACAGAACTTTCTTTATTCAGCAGAATACAAGGAGGTGCAATATTGAAGAATGTACTCATCTGTTCCTCTTCTGTACCTTTGTTACATGCAAAACAGTGGTCAATATATTCTTCAATATTTCTCCTTTTGTGTTTCACAGCCAAAAAGAATGTCTCACAGGCTTGGAATGACATGAGGATGAGTAAACTATTTTTATTGTTAGTTAAACTTTAACATTTACCAAACATTTTAGTACAACAGATGGTCCACCAAAGGATAGAAAAAAACACAAACAAGTTATTCAATGTTTACAGTGTTTCAGCCATACATCTGAAAATAGTACAACTCACACAGTACATTCTATTTTTAAGACTTTTTTTTAAGGACCAGAGGTAAAGCTAAAGATCAATGTCAATGATGTTGAAGGAGACACATACAAGCATGTACAAAAACATTCTTTCAATCATGGCCGAGACAAAGTCCAACCGGTCAACACACACTAACACTATAGTTAAGGAATTTGGGACGTGAGCCAAAACAAGTCATGAAATTCTCTCATACACTCTTCTCTCAGCCACCCTACCTACAATTGGAACCTGATGTTGGGATACAAGCTATGCCACTTTAAGCTATTATCTACTTCCTACGAGAAAGAAAAATGTAACCTAATTAAAAACTTTGAACGGCAGAGCACTTGCACCTTGAGGCTTTTTGAAACAAAGGATCACTTGTCCAGGAGAGACAGGGAAGGATGAGTGAAAAGCAAAAAGTTCCTCTTTACATGCCACAGCTTGTTTTGCCAGACTAGGTGAGGTGAGGTGGGGGGCAACTGGGACCGTCATCAGATTTGGAACACCTAATGGGTCCATAACTTTAAAGTATAGCCTTAGAGGCAAATGGCAGTACCATGATGAATGCCCAAAATATTTCCCCTAAATACACACCAAGACCCGCTCATATAGTCACTGAACAGTATGTGTGCTTTTGTATTAGTGATTCTAAAACAACTCTTCATAAATGTAATGACAAATAATGCAAACCATGTTTATGTTACAGTTGTAGTATGAGCATTTAGTTAAAAAAAAAGAAAGAAAAAGTTCTGCAAGTCAGTTATTAGTTAAAATAAGATACACCGGTGTTTTGCCAGTTGAGAAGTTTATTCTATGTATCGTCTTTTTACCATTTTAATTCATTTTACTCTAATTAATTTTATCTATGCAAAGCTCTATGAATTGCTATTGTGTGATTATTATAATTGCTTTCTATGTAAAGCTTTTGAATAACTGTTTGAATTTTCCTTGCTTTTATTTTGTGATTATTTTTATTCCTCTCTATGTAAAGCACTTTGAATTGCCATAGTGTATGAAATGTGCTATATAAATACTTGCCTTGTCTTGCCTTGTTGGACTCAAAAAAACTAAAATGCATGCATGCAAACATTGATGAATACATAATCAGTCAATAGTATTAGATTTCCCTGTGTTACTTGTCCTTGTACAGATACTATGAATGGTAGCTCAAAACAGCAAAACCTAGCAACCACATAGCATTGCCTTGGCAACTGCACACACAATTTTCTCTCCAAATTGTTTGTTCTTTTCTTGCTAAATAGCTGTTTTGTGATACATCATTTTATAAATCAATTGCCAGTGGGAAATCAATACACTGTATCAATTATTACACCCGTGTAGTGTGTAGTTAGTAATTATTCATGCTATTTTTAGGTAGTTATCGCAACACTGTTCCTGAATCATTATTAAATCACAGTAGACTTAAAGGGTTAGTTAAAAATATCAAAATTCTGTCATTAATTAACAGAATTAACTCACCCTCGTGTCGTTCTAATCCAAACCCGTAAGACTTTTGTTTATCTTTGCAACAACAAATGAAGACCTTCTTAATGAAACCTGAGAGCTTTCTTTCACTCCATAGACAGCTTCGCAACTGACACATTGACGCTTCAAAAAGAGACTGTAAAACTAATACATATAAATTGAGTGGTTTAGTCTGAAATTTTCTGAAGAGAGACGATTACTTTATATGATAAACAGATTGATTTTAGTCTTTTATTCACATATAAATATTCATCAACTCACACATCAGATCTGGTAATCAAAAGCTTAAGCATGTTTGCTTGACGTGCGAGAACCAATGTGGTTCTTGTGTGTTACGCAGCACGTTTGTGCTTTCACGCATCAAGCAGGTTCAGTTGAGCTTCTGTTTATGTTTGCTGATCAATGATAATATGTGAAAAAAAGAGTAAATTCAATCCGTTCATCATATATAGCGATCAAATTTCTTTAGAAAATTTGACTAAACCACTCAATTCATATGGATTAGTTTTACAATCTCTTTGTGAAAGTTTTGAACAGTTAAAGTGTCAATGGGAAGGACAGAAAGCTCTCAGATTTCATCAAGAAGATCTTCATTCGTGTTCTGATGATGAATTCTTACGGGTTTGGAACGACATGAGGGTGAGTAATTAATGACAGAATTTTCATTTTTGGGTGAGCTCTCTCTTTAATCCTATTAGGAAAGAACTGAAGCAGCTAAAACAATTTTGTAAGCAGTGAGTGGCCAAATTTTCCACTATGAGTAAAGCGACAATTCTGCACAGAATTCTAAATCCTTAATGCTTCAAAGGCACAGATTAATGGTAACAACTAGAGGTAAGAAAATAAAACATATTAGATTATTAGAAACATATTAGACAAAATAAAAGATTAAATTCTCAGACAATGGTAAAAATCATGTTTTTTGAAAAACTTTTTTTTTAAAATGAGACTCAGGTCAGGAAAGGAGGTAGACAGCCACCAGGTCTGAACCAAAGCAAAGTCCAAGAATCCCGGCAGGAAATCATCTCCAGGCCATGTTCCAGAAGTTCAATGAGCTTTATTTCCACAATGAGGAAAACACAAATACTCTCCAATGCTGAAGGTTTTAACAATTAATCTTTTAAATACCCTATTAAAATTGATTTGGCATGCAGAATGAATGGCTTGGTGTGCGGTATAAATGGACATTTATTAACTTAAATAACAGTAAGTTCTAGTAATCTAATTTTAGAGTATTGTGTTTAAATTTAGAGCTATGCATTGCAGATTTTTTAGGATCCAAATCAAGGCCGTGCACACTGAAGGCCAACTATCACTCGAAACCAACTCTCTGACAAACCCAACAACACAGTGCCAAAGGGAAGCGTTTGGCATGCCATGTTCTGCTGAAGGCTGTTCTCTCTGGTACACCATGTGCCAAAAAAATGGAAATAGAGGGAAAGAAATGGGGAAAACTGAGGGGGAAAAAATCCACTCAATGGAATGAACGTGGGGAGGATGTGGAAAACCAACACAGTGCTGAGACGTTCTGATAATGATCACATTAGTGTGAGAAGGCCACCAAACCTTCAAGCCTGTCGACAGAACGGCTAGATTTTGGCCATAAGCCCTATTGTTGCCTTTGTTTGGAGGAATGTTGACAAGCTCTGTTTCTAGAGGCAGACACAATAAGCCAGTCACCCACACAGAGAGGGTAGAACCTTGTCATCCAGTCTAGGAACACCATTTGTGTGCCTGTGGAGTGAAACCTGCTCACAAGTTGGGCAACCTGTGCTCCGACAGTGACAACATAGCAGATGAAATTTGTGAATCATCCTCTGGCAAACATAGTGAACTAACATCTGCGAGGACACGGCAAAGGCTGAGCAGGTGTGCACACATGACAAACTTTCACCTGTGCACCAGATGTGACTGGTACATTTTGGCCACTAATTTCAAAACATGTCTGACATGTTCCTAATGGAAAATATAAACACCTTACATTTACATTTTTACATTTAGTCACTTAGCAGACGCTTTTATCCAAAGCGACTTACAAATTAGGACTAAATTAAGCGAGTCATCATGAAGAGGCAAAAACAACAACAACGCAAGAAGTGCTCAAAATACGAAGTTCAGGCATTATTCAGAGTAGCATAAGCCTGATAAGTGATGTTTCAAAGGGAAAGAATTTTTTTTTTTTTTTTTTTTATGAGGTTAATTGTACCTTGGAATTGTACTTTTGGTATACTAAATGTATATACTTAAAGTCTGCTAAATTGGAGCAACTAATTTTGTACTTGAGTTAGGGTTAGACACTAACACTTTAGTTTCCGGAAGTTGTGCTGAGCTCCAACTAGAGAGATTCAATTCAATTCACATTTATTTGTATAGTGCTTTTCATTATAGATATTGTTTCAAAGCAGCTTTAGAGAAAATGCATGTGTCTACATTACAATTTGGAGTGATCTGTTATCAGAGGTGACTGTGTCCAAGTTATGCATTTCAGAAATGATAATACAATTTACAAATCACACTGTTAGCTAACATCATGTATACATTTTAGGCAGAAACAATGAGCTCATTGAAGTAATTATTAGAAGTTGTGAACATAATATGAGAACAAATATACATAAGTATATTTGATTGTGCTAAAATGGAACTGTTGCAGGTATACTTTTAAATGGTAGGTACACTAAATACCATGCATTTAAAGATGGATATTATACGGTGATCATTCTATCCTTATTAATAGTGATATTAAAACACATAGGCTTAATATTAAATGTGCATTGTGCAATAAAGAAGTACTCCAAATAAGTTTAATTACAATATTTATATTGTTAAGTCTTAATCGATATGTCAGTAAATAAGTTCAAAAAGGATTTGTACTACACTTTGTATGAAATTTTAAATACATTTAGGTTTTTTTTTTAAAATTCAGCTTAAGAGGAATAAAATATATATTAAAATAGAAAACAGTTATTTTACATCGTAATCATATTTCAGAGAGACATATGGCAGAGATGATAACAACCAATTTCTATTGAAACATTTAAATAATTATCACAATGACCCACAATACTGCCATTGTAAACAACACTCATACAGAACCTCTGTAACACCCTTTTAGATGACCAGGTATCTCAAGAAATATCTCTCTCTTTCACTTCTCTTTCCTGTTCCAGTTTACACCCGGAGGAAAAATAAAAGGCTTCACGACACGTCAAACAAAAGAAATGATTCAAACCTTGACATATTCTCAAGACAAACAGTACAGACAGCAGAACAGAACAAACAGTTCTACACTTCCTTCATTCTACTTGCATTCACATTAACAAAGAAACATTCAGCCTGCAACTGGTATACTGACCTTCTGATCCTTGCAGGTACCCCATCACATTTATTATCTACCTCATTCACAGAACCCAATGATAAAGATCAACGGAAATAAAGTGAGCAGACATAGAAAATCCCATCCAAATAATCACTCATTTTCACATCACATCATTCATTTTAATTAGATTAAAAAAATCCTCAAATCCTACAATAACCTGTGCTTAAAAAATCCTGGTGTTTAAAGATGCCATAGGTGATTATTTTAAATCAAAACAGCTATTTTTAGATTCAATCGATACCATAATAATAATAAAATAATAAAAACGTGCTATCTGCAGGTACTTTCACATAAACACGATTTAATCAAGGAAGCTGACAGATAACAACAACAATAAGCAACAAAATGTGGTGGCAAAGTTAAGAAGGTCTCAAAAAACTTTGGCTATAACACTAAAAAACTCCATGCAACATAAATCACATTTTAATCACATAAATCATATTTTAATCAAATAAATCACATTTTAATCACTAGTAAATGCAGGTAAATAGGGAAATTCAGATTCAAGCAGCATTCAGAAGACATTCCAGCCCCTCCCATAATTATAGTTAGAACAGTCATTAAAGCATAAGAGTTAAGTCTGTCCCTCCAATCACAAAAGGAGCAAAAAGGGGGGTGGGGTGGGTTGTATTTGTCTTGTGGAGCTATGAGCCGATGTCTGGGAATGTGACAACTAACCAGAGAGGAGATCCTACCTGCACTGCAACTGCTCACAGGAAAACAGGGAATGCCTGCCATAACATAAGAGGGATTCCACAGAGGAACAAAGAGTCATAATCAATTAAGCTAATAATCAATTAAACCGTAGAAAGAAGTTAATCACTAAATATGTAATCAAGAACCAAACTATAGCAATAAACCTTATGATGGTATTAAGCCAGAGACAACAAGCCTTTATGATTTAATTGGGAAACTCAAATTATCCAAAAAAGAAAAAAGAAAAAAATCAACTGGTGAAAAAAGGCCTAAGCTGTACCCTTGTTCCAGATTGCATAAAATGTCGTGGGCCATGGAGTAATTTCTGCCCTCATTATGGATCACGGTGTCTCCATATGGTCCGAAGTCTCCCAGCACATGGCTGATTCAATCATGATGACAAAATTGTTCCGTAAACCTTGGCTATGGACTTTTGGAATGACTTGAGGGTTTTTTCCCCTACCTCTCAGGCAGCTTTAAGGCCATTGGGTTTTCATCCACGGACGACATTCTCAAGCTTGTCTGACAAAGTCAGATCAAGGATAAATCAGGCCCCCAAAAGCTTCCACTTTCATTCACGGTAATGCTTAATAACATGAAAACAATGAATTGAACTGAGCTGGACGATGACATCACTGCTTTCTGCAGAAGTGCTTTAAAGATGAAATGAACTAATTTAATAATTGATTATCTTTACAACAGAACTGAATCCACACTGGACCGGCTTCAGCAGAACAATGACTAGTTTCTTTTTTGGAGCTGCTTTACAGCTGAAATGAACTCGGTTCACATGATCCCATCATTAAATCATTTTCCGATTATCACTGTAAAGCTGCTTTGAATCAATCTGTATTGTATAAAGCGTTATATCAATAAAGGGTGACTTGACAAATGTTTCCAGAGGTGAGTTATGTTAACTAATGTCCTTTACGCAACAATGGTAACCGGTACAAAAAGAGCTGCCCTTAGAAGTATGGCAAGCAGATTTTTAACTAGGGATGCAACTATTTTGATGACACATTAATCTAGCCAAGAACTGCTGATTTAGAAATTTTAAGAGTTTTAGATCATTAGCTTTTTCTTTAAAAAGGACCTTTACACCATTAAGTAGCCTTAAGAGAGATAGAAAAGGGGAGGACAACTTTAATCATTTAATCGTCTCATTTCCATTTTTCATCATTTCACGTTTTTTAACACCAACTTTTCTCTCTCATGCACTTACATAAACAAAACATCTAAGCTGAAGGTTCTAGGCGTTACCAATAGTCGCTGACAAGCTACATTGAACTAAGCAGCCCATAATACATGCGAGTAAGTGTAAAAGAAAACAATGCAGAATGCTTTCATTTGAATGCAATAGTCTGGATATTTTTCTCTGGTTTAAGCTGGTCTACAGCCTGAGAAGGCTTGTGCTCAGCTGGACATCCCTCTAAAACCAGCCAACAGATACGGCTGTGAAAACAGTTAAAACTATCAAACCATGTTAGGCTGGTTTAAAATGCTTCTTTTCAGAAGGGTAAGAATTCAAGGAAAAAGCAATCAATAACATTTTGTTTATTTCGCTCCATTCCTAGGCAGTCTGGCTCAGTTTAAAGAGAAATCAAGTAAAGACCCACTGAAAGCATGAGTTGTGCCAGGCATCTTGAAGAACCTTCACATGAAACGCGTCCTGAATCCTCCTGCCACAGCCCGTGCACGCGCACTCCGTCACATCTGTCAATCAAACATCAGAGGAACTTTCAGAACTGGCACCTTAAACACAGATCTTGTTTGTTTTCATGGGAAAGCCCACGCATTTAACTTTCGATGTGGGACATTTTGTGTTTTAAAACTTGTGAGCACGAGCTGAAGTTTAGTATTATGTAGTCTCGCGCTGCATATCTATTCTAGCGACTGATTTATTACATTTAGACCATTTATTAGGATTTTACCATTAAAGCTCGTCTAAATGTAATGGATCTTCTTTAACTAACACTGCTTTAAAATCTGTCTTAAAATCTTTTTAAATGAAAAGCAAGTTACAGAGGGAGCCATTTTAGCTGTTTATTTACTTGTTGTGTGATTAAAAACCTTAAAGCAGTTCTGAACCTTTATTAAAGAAAACATTTGAATATTTAGAAACTACTGACATATAACAGAGTGTTGTTTCTCGGCAAACGTCAACTAGTACACACACAAAAAACAATGCGATCGAATGAGCAAATTCCTACATGTTATTTTCTAGTACATCTGATCTGAAAACTTTTGGATAAATAACTAGTGTCTATGAACTGCGTCAAAGTCAACACAAATAAATAATTAATTAATAACACAAAAAGAGTATTAATGGAGCTCAAGCAAACATTTTCTGGCACAAAAGTAAATATCGTGCGCGTAATCCTTACCTTCTCGTTCGTCCATGACCTCCTGTTCTGATTTATTTGTTCAAGCTCACATGCTGGTCCAGAAAAGTCTGAAGTTCACACACCGCATACCAGCGATGCTCCTTTTCTGATCCATGTGTAAGACCCACAGAGTAATCCAGCTGAAAGTTGAGGGAGAAACGATGTTTCATCAAGTTTCCAAGCAAGTTCAAAGTTTCTCTCTCTTTCTCTAGCTCGTCCGACCAGATGACGTCATAGCATAGAAATGTACGGAGACCGGAAGGGATCAAACAGAATCACCTGAAACAGGAGCGTTTGCAACAGACTGCGCGACAAAGCCGGACCACGTCCAATGATACCGCAGCGACATCTATCGCTAATGGAATCCAGTGCTTTTCTTTGTTTGACAATTCTTGCTATATATATTTTTTTTCAGTGCACTGTTCACCCCATACACACAGTTCAAGAAGAGCGTGTATTCACCGACAATTTAATCTATTAGAATATATACACTATTCAAGAGAATTAAGTTTTTAACTTTGTTGCAACATTTTAAAGAGGACTTTCTATTTCAAATGTTCTGTTTCAACATGATAATGTCAAAGAAAGTATAGAAATGAACGGGGACTGGTGTGGACTTGTACAGGCCAGTCAAGTTCTTCCATGTCATCTTTTTGTATGCGTAGTATTACGATTTATTTTCACTGGAATTACTGTAATACCCAAACCTGTTAGTTAGAAAGGGGTGTCCACATACTTTTACCATATAGTGTATTAAAACTGGGTAAAAAGCACCATTTGTGGTTTATCAGATGGCAACACTGTGAGAATGGTCAACGAAACTTTAAATACAGTAGCCTACCGGTCAAAAGTTTGAAAACATTACTATTTAGGTACAAGTCTCTTGTGCTCATCAAACCTGCATTTATTTGATTAAAAATACACACACACACACAAATTTGAAATTAATGGTTTTCTATTAAAATATACTTTAAAATATAATTTATTTTTGTCATGTAAAGATGAATTTTCAGGATCACTGCCCCAGTCTTCAGTGTCACGTGATCCTTCAGAAATCATACTAACATGCTGATTTATTATCAATGTTGGAAGCAGTTGTGCTGCTTAATGTTTTTTTTAATAACCTGTGATACTTTTTTTCAGGATTATTTGATTAAATAGTTTTTAAAAAAGAACATTTATTTTAAATAGAATAAATATTATTGTAACAAACAATATACACTAACGTTCAAAAGTCTTAGTAATTTCTTTCTTTGATTTTTTTTTAAAACTTTTATTCAGCAAGCATTTGTTAAATTATATATATTTTTAAAAGTGATAGTAAAGATTTATATTGTTAGAAACAATTTATATTTTGAATAAATGCTGTTCTTTTGAACTTTTTATTCATCAATGAATCCTGAAAAAAGTATCACAGGTTCCAGAAAATATTAAGCAGCACAACTGTTTCCAACATTGATGATACTGAGCATCAAATCATCATATTAGAATGATTTCTGAAGGATCATGTGACACTGAAGACTGGAGTAATGATGCTGAAAATTCAGCTTTGCATCACAGAAATAAATTATATTTTAAAGCATATTAATATAGAAAACCATTTTTTTAAATTGTAATATTTCACAATATTACTATTTTTTCTGTATTTTTAATCAAATAAATCTGTCACAGTGTCTGGGTTGTGTTCCCTGGGTCACCACTAGATGTCCTCCTTCCCCACGGTGTATGTCACATTTGAACTACATTCCCCACGATCCTTGTCTCTTCATTGCACTCAGCTGTCCCTTGTCACTCATTATTACACTCAGCCTATTCCCCATTAGTATTGTCATTTATTGTCAAGTTGTTATCCAGGGCCAAGTCTTTTCTATCGTCGAATGAGCTTGAAAGAGTACTAAATGCCTTCGTGCTATCCCGCCTTGATTATTGCAATTCCTTATATGTGGGATTGCCGCAGTTTTCTATTACTAGACTGCAAATGGTCCAAAACGCTGCTGCCAGATTTTTAACCGGGCTCCGCAAACGTGAACACATCACGCCAATTTTACGGTCACTAAACTGGCTGCCGGTGCGTTATAGGGTCGATTTTAAAATATTGCTGTTTGTTTTTAAAACCTTAAATGGTATCGCCCCTTCATATTTATCTGAACTTTTGACAGCAAACGTGTCTGTTAGGTGTTTACGTTCCTCCAGCAGTCGAAATCTGTCCCAGCCTCACTCTCGATTGAAGTCGCGAGGTGATCGTGCTTTTGCTGTTGTGGGTCCTAGGCTGTGGAATACCCTCCCAATTTCCCTGAGAACACTGACCTCCTTACTTGAGTTTAAACACAAACTAAAGTTATATTTTCTCGAACAGGCATTTCCTTGATTTTTTTTTTGACGAGGTTTTATATTATATTATGTTTCTGTCTTTCTGTTTTCTGTGTATTTTATGTAAAGCACAGTGGTCAACGTTGGTTGTGTTTACTTGTGCTATATAAATAAATAAAGAAAGAAAGAAAGAAAGAGAATTTACCTGTGTATTTATACCCTGTCTGTTTTAGTATGTGTTATGGAGTCCTTGTTATATGTCACTGACACTTCGCAAGTCTGTTCTTGTTCTTGTTCTTGTTCTTGTTCTTGTTCTTGTTTATTTGGACTGCTAATATGGATTTTGCCCCCTGCATGGATGACGACGAATTGGATTGCCCAACTAATAAAATTGCTGTTTTTGGATCCACCTGTTTCTCTCCCTTTCCTGTATGTGTGGATCGTGACAGAAGGACTCCGTCACACAATGGATCCAGCAGAATGAACATTTTTCAGGGCCTGGCTTTATGGGCCCGCCAGACTGAAGAGGCCATGGCGCTGAATTCCCCTAAGCACCCTTTGCCACTGATTCCGCCCAGCTCAGAACCTGCACATTGCCATCGGAAACAGAGGAGGAGAAGGAAGACCTCCTCCGTAACTGTTCCGGTGGTCCCAGTGCCGGTGGTCCCAGTGCCGGTGGTCCCAGTGCCGGTGGTCCAGAATCCGGTGGCTCCAAGACACAGGAGGAGGAGAAAGGCTCCCTCCGTAACTGTTCCGGTGGTCCCTGTTCCGGTGGTCCCTGTTCCGGTGGTCCCTGTTCCGGTGGTCCCGAGTCCGGTGATCCCGAGTCCGGTGGCTCCTAACACGGAGACCATCCCGGAGGTGACTGCCGTCCCTGAAGCACCGCCCAGGCGTCTTGCTCTGCCCGCGCCGCCCAGGCGTCTTGCTCTGCCCGCGCCGCCCAGACGTCATTCTCTACTGGCCCCGCCCGAGCTGCTCGCACTGCCTGCACCACCCCAGCGATCCGTCACGTCTGCCCAGCCAGAGACTGTTCACGTCACGTCTGCCCAGCCAGAGATTGTTCACGTCCAGCGAGAGACTATGCATCACGTCACGTCTGCCCAGCCAGAGACTGTTCACATCACATCTGCCGGTCCAGAGACTGTTCACGTCACGTCTGCTGAGCCTGTGTCTTCGGACAAGATGGCCGCCACAGAGACTGTTCACGTCTGCCGGGCCTGTGTCTTCGGACAAGATGGCCACCACAGAGACTGTTCACGTCACGTCTGCCGAGCCTGTGTCTTCGGACAAGATGGCCGCCGCCGAGCCGGTGGTGTCTGTTCCGGAGCAGGTGGTGTCTGTTCCGGAGCCGGTGGTGTCTGTTCCTGA
This sequence comes from Abramis brama, assembly GCF_963993115.1. NCBI lineage: Eukaryota > Metazoa > Chordata > Actinopteri > Cypriniformes > Leuciscidae > Abramis > Abramis brama. The sequence goes on along the minus strand of NC_139967.1, from coordinate 12,592,268 downwards.
GCCGGTGGTGTCTGTTCCGGAGCCGGTGGTGTCGGTTCCAGTTCCTGAGCCGGTGTCTGTTCCAGTGCCTGAGCCAATGTCTGTTCCAGTGCCGTGGCCGCCCAAGGGGTCGTCTCCTCCGTGGCCGCCCGATGGACTGTTTGCTCCGCGCTGGCCGCCCGAGGGGGTCGTCTCTGCCCTGGCCGCCCGAGGGGTCGTCTCCGCCCTGGCCGCCTGAGGGAAAGTCTCCGCCCTGGCCGCCAGATGGACTGTTCGCTCTGCCCTGGCCGCCTGAGGGAGAGTCTCCGCCCTGGCCGCCCGATGAACTGTCGTCTCCGCCCTGGCTGCCAGATGGACTGTCACTCCCTGTCCCCGTTTCCCTCCATGGACCTGGCCCCCCATCCCTCCCCCTGATCCTCCACCAGTCCACCTCCCGCCTGAACGTTTGTTTTGTCTGTCACGTCTTGGAGCGTCTGGTAGCCGCTCCGTAGAGGGGGGGTTATGTCACAGTGTCTGGGTTGTGTTCCCTGGGTCACCACTAGATGTCCTCCTTCCCCATGGTGTATGTCACATTTGAACTACATTCCCCACGATCCTTGTCTCTTATTGCACTCAGCTGTCCCTTGTCACTCATTATTACACTCAGCCTATTCCCCATTAGTATTGTCATTTACCTGTGTATTTATACCCTGTCTGTTTTAGTATGTGTTACGGAGTCCTTGTTATATGTCACTGACACTTCGCAAGTCTGTTCCTCGTCTGTTCTTGTTCTGTTCTTGTTCTGTTCCTTGTTTGTTTATTTTGTATCTTTGGACTGCTAATATGGATTTTGACCCCTGCATGGATGACGACGAATTGGATTGCCCTACTAATAAAATTGCTGTTTTTGGATCCACCTGTTTCTCTCCCTTTCCTGTATGTGTGGATCGTGACAAAATCAGGCTTGCTGAGCATAAAGGATTTCTATCAAAAACATTAAAAATAGTAATGTTTACAAACTTTTCACCGGTATACTGATAGCCTACAATTGAATATTTGAGGCACCCTGACCCTCAAAAGGGTTCGGCCTGTGTAGCATTCTGAAAATCCAGTGGTAAACCACTGGTAATAAATGTTCAAAGTTATGCAAATTTATATGTAAGGCCATATGTTCATTCTTTTGACGCCGCTCTTTAAAAAAAAAACAAAAAAAAAAAACTCTAATACCCAACCATTTTCTCAAACCATCACCAACAATCTTTAAGCATGTCATCTCATATTCCAACAAATTATTCACTCTGAATATTCATTATTTCATTATATATATATTTTTTTTATTATAAAAATGTTATTAATGGAACCAAGTGAAACTTGTTAATTAAATTAAAAGTTCTGCTAATTGTATATATTAAGTACATCACATGAAGTTTATGGTGGTAACTCATTTAAATGTTTTTATTTACTGTTTTAATTGGATTCTACTCTAGTCAGGGGAGTTTTTCTATTTCAGTAAAGCAGCCAGTTGATCAACAGAGGGCGCTCATGTGATAACCTAGAACTGGGTGATTTTGATGCCAAAGTATAAAAAATACAAGTACATAACAAAAATGTAAAAATTACATACAATGAAATAACAAAGAAAGCAAAGCATAATTTATATATACACAGCCTATATGTATATATATATATATAAAGGAAAAACACAACAAAATACTTTAATGAAATAAATTTAATTAAATTAAATTAATTATTCATGGCTAAATAATTGGGTCATTAAGTCATTGGGTGATTAAGTCATTGGGTGAATCGCATTCATGATGACGCCTTCTACTGCACCTTTCGACATTGTTAAACTAAAAATATGAGCAGCCTATTCCACTCATAGCACACCCAACCCCTTCCAGTGTATTTGACTAAATGTAAAAAGAGTAAATGTGTCTGAAAGGTAAAGAGGCTTTTCTGGTTTGCAACCCTTTTCTCACAAATTGAATGTCAGAATGAGATAAATTGGTATGATAATATCCATTTTCCATAGATTGTCCATTGTCTATGGTTGAAAAAGTGTGGGAACAGGTCAAAGGATGCTTCTCAGGTCTGTAGGATCACAATAGGAAAGAATACATTGCTTGTGTTTCCACTGCACTTTAAGACATGTGCTGACAAATGTGCATATAGCCTATACATTCCTTCAGATGTGCTAACCTACATGCTGAGGCCTGTTGGACACGTGTATTCACATGTATAGAAGATAAGCTGTGTATTTGAATTTCTCCACCTGTAGATTAAAGCAAGCACAATGCCCACATAATCAGCACTGGGCTGCATAAGAGCACACCAGAATCATAGTTTCAGAACCTACCCTATTTTTTGTCATGCTTACACACTGTCAGGTTCTGCAAGAGAGAGGACCCAGAATGAGCTTGAAGGGAAGTTTTATTAACAAGTCTGTAGAAAGGGCGCAACAAGGAGAGTGAGGCGTGAAATAGTTCAAACAGTAGGGCAGGCGGGAAGGATGATCTCTTTGATGTAGCACCAGTCTTGCTTGCACAGTCTAGCTGTCAGACAGTCAGGGTCAATGACCTGGAAATCTCAGGATGCAAGGCAGGGCGGTAACAAACACAAGACTCACAATGAACAAGACCAGACAAGACAAACAGGCAAGGCACAAGATAAATTAAATAGGCAAATTAAAAATAAAAACTGAAACAGAACAATGACTAGAGAAGCAAAAGAAAAGGAATAAAATGACTGGAACTTGCAATCAAAAATTAAAACAATAGAACAAAATTTATAGGGAACTAGAAACTAGATACTGATAGGCCTATTATAATCTAGAGTAGAAATAAAATCAAAAGAGAATACATTTAATGTAGCCTGCACGACAGACTTTAGAGCAGAACATGCACGTTTTTTAAATTTGAATAAAATGAAAACTAAAAGACTTTTAAAATCACATGAGGCAGTATTTTATTCACAATAGAACATAGATAACTTAACAGTTTAAAATGGAGAAATTTTACAATTTTATGCACAAAATGAGCTCATTTCAAATTTGATGCCTGCTACAGGTCTCAAAAAAGTTGGGATGGGGGCATGTTTACCATGGTGTAGCATCTCTTCTTTTCAAAACAGTTTGAAGATGTCTGGACATTGAGGTTATGAGTGTCTGGAGTTTTGGTGTTGGAATTTGGTCCCATTCTTGCCTTATATAGGTTTCTAGCTACTGAAGAGTTCATGGACGTCTTTGATGTATTTTTCATTTAATTATGCACCAAATGTTCTCTATAGGTGAAAGATCAGGCCAATTCAGCACCCAGACTCTTCTACGACAAAGCCATGCTTTTGTAATAGCTGCACTGTAAAAACTAAAGGAGCCTCAAATATCCTGTTGGATTCTCAAGGAACTTCAAAATGTAATTTAGGTGCCTCTAAGCTCTTTCTCCTATAGTAGGGTTACTGGAGGAGCATTGACAATCTTTGAGGTTCTTGCTGGAACTTATGGGATCCTTTAAGCACTTTGTATTTAGTTCAGAGGTTCTGGAGTCCCCTTTTCATTACCATGAGACCTCGAAGTGCTTTGGGGGAAAATAGAGGAACCTGAATGCGATAAAAGGGTTATTGGAAGATCTTTTAACATTTAAGTGGTTCCTGGAAGATCTCGCATCTGGAGGAACCCAATGGTTCAGTGAGGCCAGAATAAGATTATTATTATCCTATTATTATTATTATTATTATTATTATTATTATTATTATTATAATTATAAGCTTCTTAAGTTTGATTCAGTATACATACCCAGGTGAAAAAGACGTACTATTAAATGTATTAAAAATGTACTTGAGTGTTTTTTTTTTGTAGACCTACAATACAAATATACTTTAATGCATTTTAATACATTTAACAGTAGCCTACGTCTTTTTCACTTGGGTTACATATATTTAGTATAGGCCTAGGCTATTTTATTAAGTAATTTAAACCTTAAAAAACAACACTAAATAATAATAATATTAATAATATGAAGAAGAAGAACCAGGAAGAGAAAAGTTTTATTCTGTCACGAAACTGCTGCTATTCCTCTGCTGTCGTCACTTCAGTGCTGCTCGCGCTGCTCGCGCGCAACAACAATAGTATCCACTGACGTCATCGGGTTTGAAAGTAACGGCTCCTCTCATCAAAGCTTCCGCCGTTTGTTCGGCTCTCCGTTACAAGGTTTGTAAACTCGCAAATAAATATAAATACAGAGTCTACTCACTATATATTCAAACACACATATATATAAATTAAATTTATTATACATTACTACGTTTTTACAGTGTTTACCACTCGTTTATTGCACAGTATCTGGTATGAAGGTTTTAGCCGCGATGCTAACTAACGTTACGTTGATCTAATGTAATGAACAAATGGAAATTATTGACTTATTGTCTTAGATTGATTTAGTCATTCAATTCAACATATTCTGTACAACTGTGTCGTCAAATTGCTGATATAGCCTATAATTTAGCTGATTCCTGCTGTCATTGGCGTTTGTTATGAATAACAAAAGCAGGTTAATATAGTTTGGTATGTTTTTGTTTAGCCTAACTTTACTTACTACATGTGCCCCCATTCTCTCAAATACGTTACAATTTTAAAGCCATTTACTGGTCAATAAATATTATGTTGTGAATAATCAGCTTTTTTTCTTTTGTATCCCCAGAGCAACCATTAGGCTACATTTCTAAAATAATCTGAACATTTCAGTGGCAACATTGAATTACAGTAAGTTACCTGCACCACATGCAAGTACTTTATTTCTATGAACTTTCTCTGTGTGAAATTGTATTGTTTGACTGTGTACTTGTGTTTTTTTAATCAGTTATTCTCTGAAAATCTTCCCTCATGCTCTCAAATCTCATTCATGTTACTCAGAAAAATAATATTAGGTTTGGTTCACAAATAATGCTATGCATTTTTTTCTTATATCTTTATCATTTGCATTTGAATATAAGACATTTTAATTCTGAATTATAACTTCAAGTTTAGTCTTTTTCAACAAAAAAAAGGGAAAAAGCTATTATGGCTTTAGAAGACTTACAACACAACCCATAACACATGAGTTGTGAACTCATTGATTATTTTTAGGATCTTTTCTGGGACATTTTTGGAGCTTAACCATTTTTACATAAATTGTTGCATTGAATTGAACTAGACAAGTGTACATAAGAATGGTTTCATGAATGATTTACACAAATTTTTTCTGCTTGTTTCATGCAGTGATCGGTAAGCGATCAATCGGTGACTGGGGTTGCATTATGCCTGAGATCTGCTTTTGGGTTCCACAGACAGAAAGTCAAACAGGTTTGGAACGTCACAAGGCTGAGGAAATTATATAATCACTTTAATAACCTTACTAACAGTAAATTTTGTACTTTGCAGGGATTTCGGTAAGCTGAAATACAAGTTTGAACAAGAATAAAAATCCTCCTGTAGACCTGAAAATCACTGAAGTGCCTGGACCATCCACCAGAACAGAGGAAAAACACACGGAAATCGAAGCTGCGGCACCTCTTCACTTTTCTAACTCTTTAAGTACCTCACACCAACTTGGTCCCATAGTGACATTTTTGACCACAAACGAAATTGCTGACCATGTAAATTCTTATTGAAATGACTGGAATTCACCAGTGAACATTCACAGAACAACAGATAATTTTACTGCACCTTAACTCTGTTATAATGGAAAATGTTTTCTGCTTGTTGTGACATAAGGAATACTGTTTCCGGGTCGAAGCCTCTACTTCTACTTCCTCTATCTTGTTTCATGAGAATACTCAACAACCATTTATGAACACTGTTGATTCAAGTCACACATTTAAGCTTTTCAAAAGCCATAGTGTACATTACAGTGTCCAGTCTCACGGCATCTCAGACTTCAACATTTTATGATTCAAAATATCTGAATAACTAACCATCTAAGATTTCGGTATAGAGATAAAGGTTAGGATCATAATTTTCAGGAATATTACAGCACAATGAGTGCATATTAGCACTGTTTGTTTGTTTTTGGCATCTGATAGAGCTTTTGGACTTGGAAACAGTGATGTCAGACTTATCATCGGACTGAAACACAAATGTTTTAAAGTTAAGTAAAGATGGACATTTTTAATTAATCAAAATGTAATTTTTTTTACATTGATTTATTTCGTGGATTCCAAAATTCCATGCATTTTGTTGAGATGTCTTTTCTTGTATAGCCTATTGTATATACATGGTTGATTATTCATGTTGCTTATGTATTATACTATTTTTTGTGTATTCATTGATATTAATCTATAGTTAGCTTTTTTTCCCATGTGCATGGAAGTGTATGTATAAAAATGAATATCAAATATGTAATAATAAACAATTCTTATTTTGTAATTTGTTTATTATAATAGAAGTCAAAAGTAACCATAGTAACAACATGAAATTACATTTTTTTTTAAATGAAATTTGGTTCCTGGAGGCACCCAAAGTGGTTCCACACAGTGCCTAATATAAGAGTTCCTCAGGAAACCTGTGTGGTTCCTCAGAGAACCGCCCCTTTTTAAAGGGTGCCTAGAAGATCTACAGATGGTTCCGCCGGTGTGGCAAAGTGAAGAACCCCAAAAGGTTCCTCCAGGCACCTTTTATTTTTACAGTGTGCAGTGTGTGGTTTTGCATTGCTGAAATACACAAGGCCTTCTCTGAAATAGACGTCGTCTGGAGGGGAGCATATGTTGCTCTAAAACCTTAATATACCTTTCAGCATTTATAGTGCCTTCCAAAACATGCAAGCTGCCCATACTGTATGCACTTATGCACCCCCATACCATCAGAGATGCTGGCTTTTGAACTGAACGCTGATAACTCACTGGAAGGTCTCCCTCCTCTTTTGCCCGGAGGACACGGTGTCCGTGATTTCCAACAAGAATGTCAAATTTGGACTCATCTGACCATAGAACACTTTTCCACTTTGAAATAGTCCATTTTAAATGAGCCTTGGCCCACAGGACACGACAGCGCTTCTGGACCATGTTCACATATGGCTTCCTTTTTGCATGATAGAGCTTTAGTTGGCATCTGCAGATGGCACGGCGTATTGTGTTTACCGACAGTGGTTTCTGGAAGTATTCCTGGGCCCATTTAATATGTCATTTAAACAATCATGCCGATGAGTGATGCAGTGTCGTCTGAGGGCCCGAAGACCACGGGTCTTCGGCCTTGTCCCTTACGCATAGAGATTCCTCCAGTTTCTCTGAATCTTTTGATCAGGGGTGCCCAATCCTGCTCCTGCTGATCGACTGTCCTGCAGAGTTCATCTCCAACCCTAATCAAACACACCTGCCTTTAATTTTCAAGTGATTCTGAAGACCTTAATTGGTTGCTTCAGGTGTGTTTGATTAGGGTTGGAGATGAACTGCAGGACAGTCGATTGGCAGGAGCAGGATTGGGCACCCCTGCTTTTGATGATGTTATGCACTGTAGATGATGAGATTTGCAAAGCCTTTGCGATTTGACGTTGAGGAACATTGTTTTTAAAGTATTCCACAATCTTTTTACGCACTCTTTCACAGATTGGAGAGCCTCTGCCCATCTTTACTTCTGAGAGACTCTGCCTCTCTATGACATCCCTTTTATAGCTATAATAATTTCTTATAATAATATAAGAATTTATAATGGGATTTATAATAATAATATTTATAATTTCTCTGTTTAAACATTTGTTATGTTATCTATGTTTTATTGTGAATAAAATCTCCAGTAGCTGATATAAAGTGCCCTTAAATAATAAGAAAGAAAGAAAGAAAGAAATGAACCTGATCTTAACCTTCAGATTAGCATGGCGTAATTTACAGAGGACCTCATCCAGCCGCTGTAGATGTTCCCCAAATGTTCTCTCAAAAACAATAATATAATCTAGTGAAGGGGATGGTTCGGAATCCACTGCTGCTTCAATGTATAGGCTATATATAATGAGTGATTATAATCAAGGTATTAATCAATATTTTTCCTTCTAAATATCAAATGAGTTGAATGACTTATCTGGAGATTTTACTTTGTTATAGAAGTTACCAGTGTGATCACTGAAATGTTCTTTTCATGTATTCTTTAATGTCTGTATTTGATATCTGAATGCAGTAACTGTCACAGTTAGCCTAGAAATCTAGACGCACCCTAGCGGCAGCAAAATGTATTTTGCAGCCAGGGCAGTCTAGCAACTCTCCATAGACTTTCGAGCTGCAAAAACCTAAATTGGGTCAGGCCAATCACGTCGCTTATAGAGTAGACGGGGCGGGCTTAACATATGACGACAGAGTTGCGACGGTTACCTGGCTGCGACTTGAAAACAAAGAATGACGGCTGCTGCTGGAGAACAGTCTTTCGAATCGGCTTTGTCCGCGACTCTGGAGGACTTGGAGTTAAGTTTTTCTTTGAGAAAAGAGCAATGAACAGCACTTAAGTTATTCTTAAAAAAAGGAAGATGTGTTCGTCGTTTTGCCGGCCAGATATGGCAAAAGTTGAATCTATCAACTAGCTCCGCTGTTGGGAAAACGCTCTGGTTGGTTGAAGCGCTGTCCTATTGCGTGCAGAGGGAATTTGAAAGACATCCGTTTATCCCGCCCCTCGGAGTGAGCGTGTCTATGGTGAGTTGCCAGACCTAACATCTTGATGTAGGTCTGGCTTGCCAGGCTATGTCACAGTGTCTGGTTTGTGTTCCCTGGTTACCACTAGATGTCCTCCTTCCCCACGGTGTCTGTCACATTATGAACTGCATTCCCCACAATCCTTGTCTGTACCAATCACTGTTCATTGCACTCAGCTGTTCCCCGTCATCATTGTTCCCAGCTGTTCCCTGTTTCATTGTTAGTTCTGTGTGTATATATACCCTGGTTGTTTCAGTGTTTGTCACGGAGTCCTTGTCTATTATCACACCACTTCTGAGTTCTGCTTTGTTGCCTGTTTTGTATTGTTTTATGTTTTGTATTGCTTCTTTGGTTTTGACCCCTGCCTGGACTGTTTGTGAGTATGGATTTCCCCAATAAATATTACTTACTGCTATTGGATCATCTCCTCTTTTCCTGTGAGTGGATCGTGACAGAAGGACTCCGTCACAGTATAGATCCAGCAGTATGGGGTTTCGTATCCTTTCCCCCAAGATGGAGAATAAGAGGAGGGGACGGGTCCAAAACTTAATGGACCTACGCCAGCAGGGCCAGCCGGTGGGATGTCTGGCCCAAAAGTTTTGGACCCTCTCTAGAGGGTTGGGGTACAACGACACGGCATTAAAGGAATTCTTCAATGTCTGTCTGGATGACCCATTGCCTGGGTGGGAGATAAAGGGGCTGGAGATCCTGGATTTTTGGGGATTTACCAGCTACCTTCAGCATCGGAGCCAGTGGGATACTCCAGTCCCGAGTCCGGTGGTCCCGAGTCCGGTGGTCCCGAAACGGAGGAGGAGAAGGAAGACTCCCTCCGTGACTGTCCCGGTGGTCCCAGTGCCGGTGGTCCCGAGTCAGGTGGTCCCGAGTCCGGTGGTCCCGAGTCCGGTGGCTCATAACACGGAGACCATCCCGGAGGTGACTACCATCCCTGACGCACCGCCCAGGCGTCTTGTTCTGCCCGCGCCGCCCAGGCGTCTTGCTCTGCCCGTGCCGCCCAGGCATCTTGCTCTGCCCGCACCGCCCAGGCGTCCTGCTCTGCCGGCCCCGCCCGAGCTGCTCGCACTGCCTGCGCCACCCCAGCGATCCATCACTTCTGCTGATCCAGAGACTGTTCACGTCACATCTGCCGAGCCTGTGTCTTCGGACAAGATGGCCGCCACAGAGACTGTTCACGTCACGTCTGCCGAGCCTGTGTCTTCGGACAAGATGGCCGCCGCCGAGCCTGTTCACGTCACGCCTGCCGAGCCTGGGTCTTCGGACAAGATGGCCGCCGCCGAGAGTGTTCACATCACGTCTGCCGAGCCTGTGTCTTCGGACAAGATGGCCGCCGCCGAGACTGTTCACGTCACGTCTGCCGAGCCTGTGTCTTCGGAGAAGATGACCGCCGCCGAACCTGTGTCTTCAGACAAGATGGCCGCCGCTGAGCCGGTGGTCTCTGTTCCTGAGCCGGTGGTGTCGGTTCCTGAGCCGGTGGTGTCTGTTCCAGTTCCTGAGCCGGTGTCTGTTCCTGTGCCATGGCCGCCCGAGGGGTGGTCTCCGCCCTGGTCGCCCGAGGGAGAGTCTCCGCCCTGGCCGCCCGATGGACTGTCGTTTCAGCCCTGGCCGCTTGCACGTCCTACTCCGCCCTGGCCGCCCGATGGGTCATCTGCTTCACCCTGGTCGCCCGATGGACTGTCGTCTCCGCCCTGGCCGCCAGATGGACTGTCGTCTCCGCCCTGGTCGCCAGATGAACTGTCACCCCTTGTCCCCGTTTCCCTCCATGGACCTGGCCCCCCATCCCTCCCCCTGATCCTCCACCAGTCCACCTCCCGCCTGGACTCTTGTGTTGTCTGTCACGTCTTGGAGCGTCTGGTAGCCGCTCCGTAGAGGGGGGGGTTATGTCACAGTGTCTGGTTTGTGTTCTCTGGTTACCACTAGATGTCCTCCTTCCCCACGGTGTGTCACATTATGAACTGCATTCCCCACAATCCTTGTCTGTACCAATCACTGTTCATTGCACTCAGCTGTTCCCTGTCATCATTGTTCCCAGCTGTTCCCTGTTTCATTGTTAGTTCTGTGTGTGTATATATACCCTGGTTGTTTCAGTGTTTGTCACGGAGTCCTTGTCTATTATCACACCACTTCCGAGTTCTGCTTTGTTGCCTGTTTTGTATTGTTTTATGTTTTGGATTGCTTCTTTGGTTTTGACCCCTGCCTGGACTGTTTGTGAGTACGGATTTCCCCAATAAATATTACTTACTGCTATTGGATCTTCTCCTCTTTTCCTGTGAGTGGATCGTGACAGTAACAGTGCTTGCTCATTTAGCCCGGCTTCCAGAAATGAAATAGGGACTTGTTTTGTGTTTGAGAAAGGTCTTCAATGTGTTAAAACATATAGGTGTCATTGAAGCCAACAGGTTAAGGGACCATCTTTGTTAAAGCCTTACTTTCCAGTTAGACTAAAGTGTAGCTCTCCTTGAGAGAAAGAATGCATTATCTTGATGTTTTGAGAGGACTCTCCTGTTTATACATGTAGTTAGAGCCTGGCCAAATCACAAGTTGAGAAAATCACACGTTTAAAATGTTGCCTTTCTTCATGAAACTGTTGTTACCTAACTTACCTATCTACGTGCTTGTTAGCCTAACGTTAGATTCGTGAAGTCTGTTCTATGAATACATTTAAGATTAGTAACGAGCCGTTAACAAAATACAACGAATCTTGCATGATTACCATTGGCCACCTATATATGTCATATTTCTTATATTTCGTTTACTTTGTGATATGGACCTAAGGGTCTGAAATAAAGAATGAATGAATATTCATGATAGTACAATATATTATGGTACATACATTACAGTCTTACAATAGCTCACATTATTCCTGTAAGGAGGCCAGCTATACATCTCTCATTCAGATATTGATATTGACCTACGTAGAGTTAGGAGATTTTGTGTATACTGTCTCGTTTTTAATGCATCTCTCTTTTTCACACTGTTCTAAGTATGAGTGCCATCATAAATGAATTCTCATGATCTATTTTAAGTACTAATGTAAAAATGTTTATAGTTATATTATTTCCATAGATCATCGATGAGCATCAGTGTTGCAGTGGACAACTGTGAAGGATGATCACAGCCACATGCCCCAGACCTGTGATGCAGAAACACAATGGGAGGATCCATCTGTCTCTGACCACAACTACGCTTCAAAATCTCAACTCAACCTGAAGCCACCTACATCTGAAATGAGAACACAATGCGTTGAGCCAGTGCCATAGTACACTCTGCTGAGAAACGACCACCTTTGTCAGCTCTACACAGGGTCGACATTGGATGCATTCCATTCAGTTGCCAAGCACCTTGCCAATTCACACACCAACAGCTTTCAGTTACACACTCGGGATCAGCTCCTGATGACTCTGATGAAGCTGCGTCTTAATTTATTGCAGGGTGATCTTGCTGAAAGGTTTGGTGTTTCTCAGTCCATTGTAAGCAAGGTGATTTCACGTTGGCTTGACATCATGGAGAAGTGTTTCGAGAGCAATTTCCAAACACAACATATGCACAATATATCAAAATATCGCAAATGTATATATCGCAATATGCATAACATGCATAATAAGCATAATATGCATTTTTTAGCTTTAATAAGAATCAGTATATATATTTAATTCATACAGTGAAAACTAAGCAGTGTTTTATTTTTTACATTTGATTATTCAGCTTCTGTTGTTAAATAGACCTAATGTAGGATAACCTGAACCCCCTTAACCCAGTGGTTTACACTGATATTAAAATAACACTTCTTATGCTACAGTAAAACACTGCTGTTCACTTTCACAAGTTGAAGGGATGTTTTCTTGTCACAAAAAGAATGTGAAACACGTAGGCCTATGTAGGTTATATAATTTTAAATCTAATTTAAGTTAATTTTATACACTTTAAGCATCGTATCACATATCGAATATCGCATTGTTTAATGAGTTATCGCATTTTTCTTCAATATCGTGCACTTAATAACTTCGTCCAGGCGATGAAGTAATGGCAGACAGAGAGGCTTCACCATTAGCCTACCGATCTCCCCTGAAAGGAAGGTGAAACTTGTCCTTCCTGTAAACCTTTACCACAATGTGACCAGATGTTACCTGTTATGAAGTTATTTTTATAAACCTTTACAATGTGAGCAGACGTTACCTGTTATGAAGTTATTTTTATAAACCATATAATGTGAGCTCTGTAGATTCCCCTTAAAACTTAAATGAATTAAGTCTGATGTTGCCTGCAGTTGAGGGCGGGTTTACTTTTTTTTTAAATACCGCCTTTTGCCTAAAGGGTACCGCCCCTCCCGCCCTCCCATTTCTGCAACTCATCATGAGTCGGCAATTTAATGTAAGTGCCTTTAGGCTACTCGATACGTGAAAGGTAAGATGTTAGGTGTAAACTTAAAACTTTAGGTTGCTGAATTTGAATTAAATTACTGACATACTGGTCTACAAAATGGTCAATCTAAATCCTCAAATTTGTAGCCTAGTCTTACAGTAGGCTATCCAAACCCTTATCAACATCAATCAAACATTATCACGTTTAAAAGCTTTTATCACAATTAGCATATAGGGTGACCAGACGTCCCGAAAAATTCGGGACAGTCCCGAAATCTAAGCTGTTGTCCCGAATCCCGAATCCGGCCCTAATTGTCCCGAAAATTATACTAAAGCAAATTCTTGAGTAGTTATTGTCTGATAAAACATTAAAAACTGTCCGTGGAGGTTGAGTCGTCCTGCAGCCAGCCGCCGCCGGCTGCTCATTGGCTGCAGCATCTTTTTTTGTGTGTCTTTTTTTAAAGTTCTACAAAGATACCGTAGGCGCGAATTATAATGCACTGATAAGCGAGCGCGAGTTGTCGCAGCCGCGAGTACATGAATGTGCAGGCAGCCAGTAAAGGAGTGATTGATTGGTCGCGGCACTGTGTGCAAAAAAAAAACTTCGGCCTAATGTCTGATGTTGGGTTACACAAAGCAAATCATATACACAATTATTTAGTTTTCTTATTTAATGACCGACAATTTCGTCATAATAATAATTTTGGCATAAGGCTTATTAGACTATAGCCTGAAATGTCTGATTTACGCACTGTTACAACAGTCTTTTTTTTTTTTTTGGTCATAATGACATTTGAGTTCATGATTTTAATGTTGTTTTTTTGTGGCAGACTAAATATTAATGACAGACTGTTGATCTTTGAATAAAAATATGTTTGGTTCAGGTGTGAAAATTCATTTTATTATAGGCTATGTAGTCTAATATCATAGTAGGACTACCCCCCCCATCCCCCCCCGTCCCGAATTTCAGTCAATCTCATCTGGTCACCCTATTAGCATATAATGTTTAAATTCGGGAATACAGATTACATTAACTGTGCACAAAGTAAACAAACCACTAGACGTGCATGCTCGTTATTTGACTTGATTTTAAGGTCGCCCGTGTCCGTGACCAATGAATATTGTACCTACTGAGTTGACACAGCAAAGAGCGCGCGTTCGCAGCCGACTGACGTCACTCAATGGGCGGAGCCAAAGGAAGCCAGCCCAGAATGCAGACAGCTATGTAACATACGAAACTATACTTTAGGGGGCTGGTCTTAAAAAAATTGTGTAACTGAGCTAAAGAGCTATATAAGCAGCTAACCACTTGTGCATATTATGTATTCGGAACAGTTAAAAGATTATGCGGTATCTCGTTTTCTTATAGGGGTAGATTTAGTTAGTCAAATATATGCTGAACAATCCATCTGTTGTAATACAGAGCAGTGATAGTGACTTTTGGTAACAAAATACCGGCAAAGCATAACGGTGTCAAGCTACTTCGTTTTGAAAGACTAATGCATCCTCCTTTGAATAGCCTAATCGTTATTTTTAATGCGCTATTTATATTTTAAGCGCTAATAATAATAATATCTTTCTGCGCTGTAAACGTTTGTAATGATGGGAGTTGGAACTGATAATAAGACCACGACCTTGTCTAGTAAGTATGCATTGCATCAGCTTGGAGAGGGAAAAGAGGAGGTGGATCTCGGCAAAATGACACCCGGCAATGCTGAGGCCATGAGGCTGGCAAAAGCTGAACACCAGATGACGGAACCAAGAGAAACGTGGGGTCGACGTTTGGAGTTCGTGCTCGCCTCTATCGGTTATGCGGTGGGTCTGGGGAACGTGTGGCGCTTCCCGTACCTGTGCTACAGGAGCGGAGGAGGTGAGTGAACGAGACTCCTGCTACTCTTTAATGAATATGTAGCCATTCCGATGTCACCCATACAAAATTTGCCATGGTAAACATAATAGTTTTCATCAAAATATTAATTATGAATTACAGTTAACAATTGCTACGGGAATTTTGAGTGTCCAGTGATGAGAAATTATATTACTGAGAATATAAATATAATTATAATTATTATAATAATGAGAATAAAAATATAAAATATAATTAAAAGGAAAACATTGTGGCTCTTTATATATATATATATATATATATATATATATATATATATATATATATATATATATATATTATTCTGAATAAAGTTTTACTTTGTTGCCAACCAACATAAACATGCAGGAAGCCATTTTGTTGTCATGTGACAAAAAACACGAGGACGGACCCCTTTATGAATGCCAATTCAATGTAATAAATTAATTTATATTTATATATAATCACATAACTCTGACCTTTTTATGACAAGGCACTTTTATGTTCAAGTTAAATAGCGTAAAGCTTAGGAAATTTCTTTATAGGCATGATTAAAAAATTATATTTGAAAATAACTTTTTTTAACATAATGATTCAGTTTACATTTAACACTTATGTTGTATTAAATTATGTTGTAATCAACACTTATGTTGTAATTAAAGTATTTTTTAATACTTTTACTTAAGGCTCTACCACCTTTTTTAGAGTAAAAAAAATCGATAGAAAACTAAATACAGAGATTACAATTTGCATGTTTTTGCAAACTACATTTTTATGACCATTATATTCTGTTTATTTTATCTGTATTAAGATTATTTTTTTGTAAGCTAATTTTGTGGCTGTTGTGTAACTATACGATGTAACAGTAGATCCAGGACAGGCGTGTGACATTGGATATGTCTTTAATTTTCTCACGCCAGACTATGTTTCATCTTTGCGTTGGTTCTGCCAATGTTTTGTTCTTTTGACCCTTTTTCCATTGTTAATCATTGATTTAAATCATATTCATTGACTTGGCAACATGCCAAAAATCTTAAAAAGATGTCCTAAAGGCATGCAAAAATTATTTGAATTCTTAAAAAACTTGAATGGTTAAAAAAGACGCAATATATACTGTCCTAAGAATGACAATCAATAAAACTCAATTTCTGTGATATTTAGAATAAACATGTTTTTAGGACAGCTATCACAAAGTTCACTGCAGATAATCCTGCCTCCTGTTGTTTCATGTTTGTATATAACCATATAATTCTTTTAGTGTGTTCAGTGCACATCCATATCGTCCAGATGAATGTTTGCTTTCTTTACCTGTGTTTTCATAGATAGTAAAACCATTCACAAACCATTTTTTTATTTTTTATTTTTTATCATCATCTAAAATTTACAATTTTATTTAAATCAGAGGAAATACATTTATCGCCTTTTCATCTAGCATGTCAATAAATTATCTTGCCCTCCTGAAAGACACTTCCTCTGTTCATGGTAAATTTGCATTAACATGAATTGTAAGAAAATAGTCTTAACCTCACAGAATGACTCTGCGGAAACAAAAAGGGAAAAAATGGGGGAAAAGACAAATTAAGGGGTGGAAAATGTAATTACAGGACTATTTGACCATTGTTAATAAACTATTGATCTATTTATCCCTGTCAAATTTATGAAGACAAAAATAAAACATTTGTGACCACTGAAAACAGTGATTAAAGAACATTTAATCATTTGTTTATTCTCATTATTTATTCATTATTTTCTTTTCTTGCCTCATGTTTTGTTTTCCAATGTTTTACATGTTCCAGGTGCTTTCTTGATTCCCTACTTCGTCATGTTGTTTCTCTGTGGTATCCCACTGCTGTTCATGGAGTTCACTGTTGGCCAGTACACTCGTCTGGGGCCGGTCCATGCTCTGGCTAAAATATGTCCCCTCTTCAAAGGTGAGTGGCACATGTCTCCCAATCACTTACATATCCTGGGTTCTATTCTACCATCCAAACATAGTACAGCAAATGGGAAGTCTTATTGATTTGTATGTTGTTTGGGACATTCTGGCAATTCAGTCAAACTAATGGCTGATTGTTCAACTCTCAACTGTGTTCAAGTCTGTTGAATTATAATTTGACATCAAATGAGTTTAAGAAATATGTTTTTAGAAATAAATTATATAAAGATTAAAGAGGCTTGTTCCATAAAATAAGTTTACCAAATAAGCCAGGCTTTTTTTTTCTGTTAGTTTGACTCATTGTCAGTTGATTTGGTTCCATAGAGCAATTTGGTTCTAACATAGCTCAAGCTCAGTCACTCTGGCAACTTATGCTGGGAAACTAACCTGTACTAATATACAGTATAAACTAATATATACAGTATATAAACCTTCAGGTTTTCTTGTTTAATGACTGTTTGAATGTATAGTGGACAAGGATTAATTAAAATATATACATTTCACTTTGGTTTTGTTTATGGCAAATGTTTATTTGTTTTGTTGCATGGTTAATAGTAGGACATTAGAACATGCTCTTCTCTCTCTCTCTCTCTCTCTCTCTATAGATATATAATATATATATATATATATATATATATATATTACCATTTCAGTTGAATGTAATGTTTTTTTCTGGGGTATGTTGCCAGGTCTTTCCCCCAACCCTCCTCATTACATGATTTGGGACACACACACTCACACATTCACACCTATGGTCAATTTGACATATCCAATACACCTAATCTGCATGTTGACTGTGAGGGGGGAACCTACTCTAACAAAGGGAGAACATGCTGACTCCACAGAAAGGACTCCCGAACGGTGATCTTCTTGATGTGAGGCGACAGTGCTACCCTCCAATCCATCAGAGTGCCTCCATCCATGATAAAAGTTTTTACTTTTTTTTTTCCACGACAATTTTTAAAGAGAAATGTTGGAGGACTTGAGTTTGTTGCCCAGCCCTGTTTGTTTGAACCGCGGGAGGCGTCCTACATCCTCATACATATAAGCTACAAGCTAGTTATTATAGTCGATAAAGTTTTAAATATGGATATTTTTCTTACACAAACACATCGCTTCACTTCAGAAGGCCTTAATTAACCCCCCAGAGCTGTGTGGATTACTTTTTTGATGGATGGATGCACTTTGATGGACTTTAAAAAATATACAGCTATTCACTGCCATTATAAAGCTTGGAAGAGCCAGGACATTTTATAATATAACTCCGATTGTATTTGTCTGAAAGAAGAATGTCATATACAGGATGATTTGAGGGTAATTCATGGGCTAATTTTCATTTTAGGGTGAACTATCCCTTTAAGAATAGTGTGCATATCAAATGATCTTGACTCATTGAACCAGGGTCAAATTAGTGGGATTGCGTGAACTTAAATTGTTTATGGAACCCCTTTAGCCAGACTGATTTGTTAATTTAAAGGGCCCCTATTATGCTATTTTAAAGTTTCCTAATGTTGTTGTGGACTCTCATACAACATGTTTACATGCATCAAAGGTAAAAAAAAAAAAAAAACGTCCATTGCCATAACAACGTCAGCTCTGCTTGTCCTGAGGCTTCCTACACCGTAAAATAAACACAGTAACGAACAATGATGTCGATTTTACCATATCAATGCGAGCGCCAATGATGAAACATTGGAAGAACTGTTATACAACCCGAACCTCCATCGCAAGGACGACTCGAGCAGGACTCAGTGTTTCTCAGTGATACACTACTCAGTTTGAGGTACATTATATGAGATGTTGCAACTGTAATTCCTCACCATCAGCATTAACAAGTGCATGTCCATCAACAAACCGATTATTTTACTTGTACTAATTTATTTACCGAGTATTTTTCTAATATATTGCGGTGAACACGTGGAAACTGTATCAATAACAGTGCATGTATACATTAGCCAAGCTCTAGAGTGAATGATCTGATGTAACATAAACGTTGGTAAAATAAATATTTGTCTGATTGAACGACAGACAATCTGCATTAATAGACACAGTTTTAGGTAATTGTGGCCCACAAACTGATTAGCAGAAGTATTTCAGTAAGACAGTAATAACATGAGTTAGCCAGTTAGCAGGAGGCCTACACAATATAAAACTCAAAACTAAGTATTTTGAACACCATCTTTGAAGAGCAAGAGATCCTACATTGAACTCTGAGATTTGAGAAGCAGTCGTCAGTGAAATAAAGGGAACACAGCAAAAGTTTAGGATTATATGGCTGTGATATCGTGGTAAAGATTAACTTTAACCACTGATTCTTCACATGCTTGTCCTTGGGCAGTAAAAAAAAAAAAACTGGCATTACCTTCACATTGTAGAGCACAGCGCCGTCTTCTCGACATGATGCTATCCAGTATCCACAGGAATCAGCTGTTGGTTTGAGGTTCAAGTTTTCCCTGGTGTCTGCGCACGCAATAAGTGGGCGGGCAATATGCTAATGTTTCATCTTGACATCACAACGAAACGGCTAATGACTCGTTTGAAAAACAATTCATTTCATTGACTCAGAGTCGACTCTTACTTTTGAAAGACAATGGGCCCTATCTTGCACCCAGCGCAATTGACTTTGTACACCGACGCATGTATCATTCCTATGTTGCACCCGCGCAAAGTGCGCTTTTCCCTCCACAGAAGCACGTCGCTAAATTAGGGAATGAACTTGCGCTCCCTGGGCGGTTCAGCGCAAAAAAGGAGGCGTGTTCCGGCGCAAACGCTCCTTCATGCTATTTTGCAGGTTTAGAAAACAATTGCGCCACTAACCAGGAAAAAATAGTTTAAAGTCAGTGGCGCGTTGCGCATGTTATTCATATGCTATTTTAAGGGCGCATGCTTGGCCATAATCAATGTAGCGTGTGCACAACGCGCATACACTTTGATTCTCTCATCTACACAGAAGCAGCAGTTCTCATTTTTGCAAATCATACATTATTACGATAGATAGATAGATAGATAGATAGATAGATAGATAGATAGATAGATAGATAGATAGATAGATAGACAATTTATTATAAAAGCATACATTTATTTCACGTTACGCCCAAACCACACCTATGAATAATGAAGCTACTTCAGACCAACCCATTTTAGATTTGTGCCTGGCGCAAGAGTCATTTATCCCGCCAGGAAAATAGCAACAGCGCCCAAGACCCGCCCACAAAGTTACTTGCGCTTTGCGCTTGACACTTGCGTTTCAGATCGTTAAAATAGGGCCCAATAACTTTATATACGGTGCACTTTCAGATTTAAAACTTTGCAGGATGTTTTCATTCACTTAGAGCTATGTTACACACTACATGAAAGGTCATTTTCAAAAATCCATTATAGGGGCCCTTTAATTCAAGTCAGGTTTTGGACTGTAATCCCCAATTTTCTTAGTGCACTTTATGGAACAGGCCTCTGCTTTGTTTCTATTGTTTCTTTTTTACTGTGTCACTGTCAACAAAAGTAAAGTAAAAGTAGTAAATCGATCTAAAACAGAATAATTCATGACCACATTCGGAACATAGAAACTGGAATAGGCTACAATGCAATGGATTGGTTGGATTAATCTATTGTGATTTAATAACAACAAAGTCATGTTTTATATTGATACAAAAAGAATCATCAGCTTAAGTTAGTTAAGAATTTTAAATAAAAATATCAAAAACACATTAACTGAAATGTTTAAAACATGAAATGCATAGCAGCTGGAATAGAACATTATATAATAACTACTAAACAAAATTCA
The DNA here is from genome assembly GCF_963993115.1 of Abramis brama. Classification (NCBI taxonomy): domain Eukaryota; kingdom Metazoa; phylum Chordata; class Actinopteri; order Cypriniformes; family Leuciscidae; genus Abramis; species Abramis brama. The sequence continues at coordinate 12,571,704 of NC_139967.1, read as the reverse complement.
TCACCTCTCTTTTCTTTTTGCAAGAAATGCTTCTCTTGCAGCCGGATTCGTTTGCAGTCCCACTTTAAGTGACTTTAACTATTATGTACTAAGATTTAGATGAATAATTTTATGCAATGCACTTATTGTATACACACATGATTTTACTTTGTACTTATTTTTTGAAATACCTGCATATTACATCTGTAATTAATTTATATTTATCTATAATTACACTGTTGAGCCTTCCCTTACCCCTTAACCCACCCTTAAACTGACCCATACCAGCAAACCTGTCCGTAATCTTACCCATATCCCACCTTAATAGAAGCACAAGTGTTTTGCAAAACAACATGAACAAGTACATCATACATAACAGTTTTGATGTAAGTACATAGTAATTAAAGACACCTAATATGTGACCCTTTTTTCTTTACTTGATACGATAGTGGCATTTAAAATTATTAAAAAAGAACAATAATAAAACATTTTAGAACATTTAGAACAATAATAATAAATAAAAAAATAATAATAATAAGAGAAACCTAACTTAAAATAATTGTTTATTTAGCTTAAATAATGTTTTTATTTTATTTCATATAAATAATGTTTTTTTATATATAGGAACATTCATTGTGGTTGCAACACCTGACTTTTGCAACTTGGGTATTAAAATGTGTTTTGGTCGATCGGATCACAATTTGACAAGGGAGACAAATTCCCGTTTACACCTGGTATTTTAATCTCTTTTGTCCACTTTCAACCACTTCTGTCCCGATTTCTTTGAGGGGAGGTACATGTATGTGTTTTTTCAGATCTTTCAATTTAATAGACAAAATAAGCTCGCACAATTTACATTTGAATTTGCCCGGAGACTACGGAAAAATATGGAGAGCAGCAGCTTTTCTGCTCTGATAGCCTCAAGACCACGCTGAAAGCTGTGAGTGTGTGTTAGAAATCGAAAATGGTGAGAGAACATTGTACTTAGTATGTTCCATCTTCAAACCAAACCAAACCAAACTTCAGCCGAAAAAAGATTAAATCCTGTTAGGCCAGCGCACTTCCCATAATGTTTACACATTAAGCCAGTAGGCAGAGAGTAGGCGGGCTTTTGCAGCTGTTTAAACACATTCGACAGCATGAGTGTTTACACTACGAATGCAGTTTCGACTACCTCTGGAAGTGGTCGAAAATAGACAAGCTCAAAACTTTAGACCCCGTTTACACCTGTATTTAGCGTGGTCCACTTGTGATCTGATTGACCAAAATGCACCTTAATACCAGGTGTAATCTCAGGGCCTGAGAGAGATCTACAAACTTTTCCCTTAGCCACAAAGATTGGGATCCTCTGAATGATACATTATCATGCTTACTGTTATTACCTTTTTATAAAAGACCCATGTTGGCAGTTGTGCCAACCTTAAATTTGAGAACATACAAATTGCCTTACAAAAGTTTTTCAATTACAGCTTTAAAACTACTTATATTTATAAAAATGTGTTTATAGGAAAGGTTTCAAACATAAAAGGATGCCATAGTATTTTATTTAGAATTTGTTTCTTCTTATTAAACACCATTAAATAGTTTTCTTAGTGTGTTCATTTTTGAGGTTTAAGATACCAAAACATAAAATAAAATAATAGGCATATTTATTAGTTGAATGTACTGAAAATGAAAAAAGTGATACATGTCATAAATGTATCAAATTATTTTAAAAAGAAAAAATGCACTTGAACACAAAAATATGTTATGTCAATGACCCATTATCATTTTGCTGGACTATGTTTTGTGAATCAACACATCTCTCTGCATTGACATGGCAGTTCAAGCATGGTTACAGAGTGCAAAGCTCATCTTCTCACCCTTGTGTTTTACTTTCCCTGTAAAAATATGTGGACCTGTAACTATGGTACTTCATATCTGATGATCTGGTGATGGCTGATCTCTTGTGTTCGTCCTGTGTTCTGTACCTGAATCAGTCCTCCTCATATTTGAACTCTTACTTTTATGAAAACAACAGTATTTCTTCTTATAATGAATATTTGGAAATAAATACATATCATTGCTTATTAAATTAAAATAAAAGTTTTAATACATTTTTTTTTATGGAAATGAGGGCAACCTATTTGTGACTAAAGTGAGTGTCAACATCAAGCTCAGCCATCACTGTTCATCATTTGGGTTTCTTTTCTTTTCTTTCTGTCTTTTTTTAAATTTGACTCTTTCACCTGCTAACTAAAGGCTTCTCTCCTCAAAGACAGAGATAGTCTACCCGGTCAAATCTTTTGGGTCCATCCCTTGATATAGGGCTCATTTCAGCCGATTAAGGCTCCTTGCTAGCAGAGGGACTGAAGTAGGTAGTTCTTTCTGTATATTCTTTTGACTGAAATGTACTCTTATGTCACATTCTTTTTGATGTTGCAGACGATCCACCAGAAAAAGTGAGTAAAGTATAATTCAGTAGCTCTCCTCTATAATAGTTCACCTCCTTTTACATTTGTAATATCTTTCGGGACTTTTATTAATGGGTTCTATCTTGGTATGGTCAGAAAATTAACCTCACTCCTAAGTATCCTTTCTGTCTCTGCTGGAGTAGTCATAGCCTTCAACAGTTGTTGACATCAGGGTTACATTATTTAACAAGTTTCCTAAGGTGAAAACTCCTAGCTTGGCAAGCCAGACCTACATCATGTTAGGTCTGGCAACTCACCATAGACACGCTCACTCCGAGGGGCGGGATAAACGGATGTCTTTCAAATTCCCTCTGCACGCAATAGGACAGCGCTTCAACCAACCAGAGCGTTTTCCCAACAGCGGAGCTAGTTGATAGATTCAACTTTTGCCATATCTGGCCGGCAAAACGACGAACACATCTTCCTTTTTTTAAGAATAACTTAAGTGCTGTTCATTGCTCTTTTCTCAAAGAAAAACTTAACTCCAAGTCCTCCAGAGTCGCGGACAAAGCCGATTCGAAAGACTGTTCTCCAGCAGCAGCCGTCATTCTTTGTTTTCAAGTCGCAGCCAGGTAACCGTCGCAACTCTGTCGTCATATGTTAAGCCCGCCCCGCCTACTCTATAAGCGACGTGATTGGCCTGACCCAATTTAGGTTTTTGCAGCTCGAAAGTCTATGGAGAGTTGCTAGACTGCCCTGGCTGCAAAATACATTTTGCTGCCGCTAGGGTGCGTCTAGATTTCTAGGCTAGAAAACGCCCACACTCAGAACAAAACATTGGAATGATTTTGTTCTGCACTAAACAGGAAAAAGAGAGTGTGTGCAGGCAGGCATTTATGTTCAGTTATACAGCACTAATGTTAAACAAAATTGTGGAACTGGTGCTAGGATTTCTTATGGAACATGGGAGAGGATGAATTCTATGGGTTTGTTTCTGCACAAGAAAACAGATGAAAAATATAGTAGATGAGCTTTTCTTAGAAAAAAAGTATCTTTCTGTCTCGACAAAGTTTGGAATAAAGTATGGTAGAAACCAATAGTTACTTTCTATACCTGCAGGCAATAATATTTGTCCCAAAAAAAAATCTTACATATGTTTTAGTAAACTGAACTGAATATTTAAGAATTTCCTTTTATCTAGATTAGATTTTAAAGCTTTGCTCGTTTACACAATTTAAACTTTGCATTGTGCATTTATATTATTTGGGGCCCAGCTGTTCTCCATAAGATTATAACAATATGGATATAGGGATTTATTTACTCTTTGAAGGATAATACATAGTAGGCCTATTTACATGTCAAGTAGTGTTTTCTCCTTTAATAATATGTGATGGTATTTTAGGTTCAAACTTGTTCTTAAACAAACTTGTTCTCAATTAGTAGCCTAATGCATACAAACCTTTCTATAACCTCAAGTTTAACACAACGTTAACAATAATCTTACATGCAGTGGATCTCATTATAGAGTAACTGTTTATTCTGGGTTTGTTGTTCTAAAGTTGAGCATCCAATAATCCTATAATGCCCCTCGTCTATATTATTGTTAAGCAGAAGAATCATTTATCCAGGAGTAGTTCAGGAACAAAATGCTCTGGGGGAGTCTACATGACCTCAGAGGACACCAGACGGAATGTGCCAACAAAAACAGCATTCCTGTTTTCAATGTTTTTTACTATTCAGGCCTGAAACAACTAATGGACATTCCATTTAGGTGGTGGGAATACACACAACAATGCCAAGATCCATAGAGAGTGATGATAGCTAATCCTAGGACTTAAAGCTGGCATCAAACATGGTTAAAACTCAAATCAGTGATCTTTGCTGCTTCATCCGCCTACCATGTCCTACCAAGTCATGTTGAACAGACATGTCTATATTGGATCCAATACTGTTCAAACTGTTTGGTTTGGCAAGTAAATCATAAACAGAACACTATGAATAACTAAAATAACATACGTTTCCTTTTTTTAATGGCAAAAGCTTATTTTAAGAACTTGAAATGTCTGGATGGGAATGTTTTTGTTATTATATGACACTTAATTCTCAAACATCTTCCTGATATCTAAATCTAATTCTGTTTGACTTTAGGCTTATATGAGATTTCAATACTGATTACAGTTTGGCAGTAATGAATAAAAACCGCTGGAAGCAAGTCTGTTCTGTATATCAGAATTTCAGTGAGGTGTTAGCACAAAAGAAGTGTATTAAGTTTACCCCTGGCCATTAAATCCCTTTATAAAGAAAAGCATATTGTGTGGTGTGCAAAGAGTTTAGTTTCTCGGTTTTCTCAGATTGCAATTAATACATGAAATCATTGAGAAACAGAAATACTGTTGCGTAAGGCAGTGGTTCTCAGCTTTTGTTGTTGATGTTAAGTGCATCCAATTAACTCTTAACTATGATACTAAGTTGTATCATGTATCAGTCACTTCATGAAAGGCAAATACCTACATGGACAGGTTTCGTGACGTCCCCTCATCCAACTTGGCAGCATGAAAGATTGTTAAACAAATTGTTTGGCACAATATATTTGGGCATATGCAGAAATTTGATTTTGAATATGTTTTTTTATATACGTTTTTGTACAATTTAGGTCACCAATTGATATCCACTGTAGATCCAGTTAAGAACCATTGTAAGCTACAAATAAGTGGTAAAAATCTATTTGAAGCTTAAGTTTTCATAAGATCTAGATTATGAGACTACTTGTTCCAACAACACATTTAATACCCCACAATATCAATCCAATCGGAATCACATGTAAGCAGGGTACAAATATTTTTTTAGCTTTTCAGAATTGTGTGTGCCTGAAATCTAAGCTACAACATAACATTGAACAGCCTTACTGGATTTATTCATGCAATCCTCAATAAAAAACTAGACTTTCTGTTTTAAATCTCTAAGAACCTCTTGCATAAGGTCTCTGGAGCCATAAGAAATCCCTGGTGTCTTGGCCAACCAACAAAATATTCACTAAGAAAGCATAACAGAAGAATCCTGAGAAACTGGTTTTTATTTTTTTAACGTGTTTAGAAATGTTGTTAGATAAGAGTTCTCTTAATATAACTTGACCTAAAGTAAAATGAAAACAGCTGTCATGAAGATTTGCTTTATCTGTTCTTTTGAAACTTGTATGCCAACCTAGAAATGCATCTTGAGGTCAACCGTTTTATTCTTTTTTAAACTAAACATTTCAGAGCCTCTGAAGAGCCCTAACCGCTGTTCCAATATGAGTCTGTTCATAAGTGAAAGACTCGGAAATGGTGTCAGGAAATGGCGGCATTTTCCGGTGTCTCACTCTTTCTTTGTCTGTCCTCAGGTGTGGGGCTCGCCACGGTGGTGATTTCTTACGTGCTCTGCACCTACTACAATGTGCTCATGACCTGGGCTCTCTACTACCTGCTTCATTCGTTCAGCCCCTCATTGCCATGGCAATCCTGCAACAACACGTGGAATGCAGTTGGCAACTGTTCCACTGGTTTTCCTGGCAATGCCACACATCTGCAATCAGCCAGTCAACAATTCTTTGAGTGAGTGACAGATTTAATTTGTTTACTGGGTAAGGGCCGCACAATCAGTCCAACGACAGTTTCCAAGAAGCGGGTGACGGTTTTCAGCATGTTCTGTCTTTTCTTTTATCGCACTCCATTTTAATGCGACGTCGAATTTAGGTCGGAATGGCAATTTGTTATTGGTCATTTATATGATACTTTATCTAGACACTTGATTATTCTATTTAACTCTTTACTTTATATTTTACTCGTTCATTAGGAGTCTATGTCGAACAGAGAGCCTCGCGCCGGCCGTTTAACGCGGGTCTCACGATCAAAAACTCGCCAGTCTTGCTCACTTGGTCACACTGTGATTGTCACTAGACAGAGGTAATTGACTATACTGTATAGAAGGCCGCCTTCATGCTTCCTCTATCTAAAAGTATTTTGTTTAGATCTGTATACACTTGAATTAAAGTAACAGTATCTCTAGTTGGAGGTCATGACCACTACTACAGATATAAGCAGTACAACATTACTTCTCTGATAGTAGCTCTGGTTTGGTCATGCCATGGTTTCCCACATACACTTAGGCCATGTCCACACTAATACGTTTTCGTTTGAAAACGTGTTTTTTTCTCTCCGTTTTGGCCTTCCGTCCACACTGAGACAGCGTTTTTATTAATGAAAACGAAGCTTTTTTGAAAACACACTGCAAAGTGGATACATTTGAAAACGTAGTTTTCGCGTTGTAGTGTGGCCTGTGAAACCGGTGGTATTTAAAAACGATGATGTAAATTTAGTCATGTGACGCATATTGTACCAATAGATATTCATGTTTATACCAGTATTGTGCCTGTTATGTGCTATTCACTTTCACATTGTTGCTAAAAATATTCTACATTGCACACTCTTCATATCACAGTCCTGCAAAATGACAGAATTTACTCACATTTGCTGTCCTGCGGCAATACATGAGAGCAGTTGCGTTTTAGACCAAACATATGGTGACTGCTTGCGACCGCATCAATGAATGAGATATTTTACTAAATAAAATTATCCTGTCAGAAGAATTGCGCGATAACTTCATTATTTATTTTTCCATCTGAATCATATCAGTGATCTTTTGTGGGGTTTTACGCATGCGCAGTAAGATTAATATGCCGTTTTCAGGCGTTTTTCAAAAGTTTCTCATCCACACTGAAATGTTCGAAAACGCCTGAAAACGCTAGTGTGGACGGAGAGCGTTTATAAACGAAAACGCCGTTTTCAAATGTATCCGGATTAATGTAGACGTAGCCTTAGCTAGAGTATCATTACATTAAAACAAAGGTAAGGCTCCCTCTATTTAGGTTGGTTGATCAACATTTTGTTGTCCTAAACAGAAATTCCCCTTTAAGCCTTTACAGTCTACAGAGTACACTTGAACTAGTGCCAAGTGTTAACCGGAGCTCTAAAATTGCAGTTGGTGTGCCCTATTCTCCACTCAAAACTGGACTTTAGTATGTTAATAACCTGACACAGATTTGCAGTAACATCAGCCTTCACTTAATCTACTTGAGAAAATAATTTCAGAGTAAGTCAGAATAAATTCAATTGTAACAATTTAATATTATTCAGGTAAATGTATTATGCCAATTACATAATCAATTCAAAGATAATCAATACAAAACTGTGTAATAAAGAGCAAAAGATATATATATACCTGACATTAGGAAAATTACATAATGCTGAGTGTCTGAGGACATTCAGCATTACGGGCTCATCTGACTACAAAAAGCATTTTTCAGCATATATTTAAATACCCAGACTAAGACAAAACATTCCCCAATGTGGGTCATGAACTTAAATAGGAATTTGCATTGACTAGGGTCATAAACCTAGGGAGTTTACACCTTTTGAGGATAGAAAGTAATTTACATGAAAGACCCACCCTCCTCTAAGATAGATATCGGGGTAGCTAGTGGCAAAGGGAAAGAAATGTAAATTAAGACAGTACTGAGATGATTGACTGTGTGATTGCGTCTCGGGTGGGGATGCTAATCTTGCAAGGGAGAGTTCAAATGTTAAATTCCAGAAAAGTTTTCTCGTGGAGTAGTTGTTTCTTCACTCTGTATAGGGAACGATTCAATCCAATACGCTCTATGCACGAACACTGTTGACGTATTTCCGGTAGAATCTCAGCCAGCGTCTTTACTTCCGCGTAGCGCGTTCTATAGCGAAGTGTACTAGCGGCAAAACTTTCATAAAATTTATTTTCTCAGAAACGGACACAACGATTTTAGAAACCGATTCGCTAGTCGGTTTTCCCATGATATGAGAGAATACTCACCCTCAAAGTTGTTGATGTAGCTCGAAATATATAATTTAAAGCCTTTTGCTTTCTTTCTCTTAGGTGTGACAGCTAACTGCCTCACTATATTGTTAACATCATTCACGTTAACCACTGGAAGTTCTTGTAAACAGCGAGTGTAATTTACCGTTATCTCCACCGCATGCAAAAACGGCTTCCGACGCAGCACCGGATGTAACTGGGCGGGCTGAGACAAAACGCGGAAGCAATCGTGCATAGAGCCTATTGCAATGTGTTCTGTTTTTTGTTTGTTTGTTTTAGTCATAAGGTCCTAGAAATGACCAAAGGGATTGAGCACGCTGGAGGGATTCGCTGGGAACTCTTTGGCCTCCTAGTCCTGGCCTGGGCCATTGTTTATTTCTGTATCTTTAAAGGTGTCAAATCCACTGGAAAGGTCAGAGTTCAGAGCTCACATCATTTCTGAATAGATTCAATGTGTTTGAATTGTCTAAATGAAGGCAAAATGGAATATTTAAGATACAACTTGTTAGTTAGGGGTTTTGTCTTTTTAATAATATAAATAATGTGTTTGTGTGTTTACAATAAGGCTCAGTATGTTAACTGTTAGAGTAACTATGTTTGTTCAAGTGAATAAACCTAAATACATTTTTATCTAGTTGATAAAGAAACTGATGGGAATAAATAAAATATACTTTTTTGTGGTTTTGTCCCTAAATCCCTCTGTTGACTGACTCTGTCCATAGGTTGTGTACTTCACTGCCACATTCCCTTATTTCATACTATTTGCATTGCTGATCAATAATGTCCAGTTGCCTGGGGCAAAAGATGGTATCCTCTTCTTCCTCATGCCAAACTGGAGTAAACTGTTGGAAGTCCAGGTGAGATCATTTGTATAAAAATACATGAGTCAAGTGGTGTTAAAAACAAACCTACCAGTCAACATTGCATTATAGCTTGTAGAAGAAACATATAATTACTGTAGTACCACTGATAAACATCAACATTGTTGTGGGAATTGTGGCTGTTTACATATGACATGTAAATTGACACTTGGTTAAGTGGTCTGGAGTAGGTTTAAAATAACTTTAACACTGTCAAATCTTTGAAAACACCTACTATGTATCATGTGTAGGTCACTGAATGAATGGCAGGTTTTGTTTTTTTATATTTATGTTTCCTATAGCTCTGTTTGTGTTGCTTGTATAAATGCTTATATACATTGCCGAACCCAATAATTACACATTATATTGTTTTCTTTTCATAAAAAGGATCTGATTGAGTCTGAATGTGTTAACTACAAATATGTTGTGATTAAATTGGGATTTAGATTGATTGACAGTGCTTTTATGCCCATAAAATAAAAGCAAATGTTAAATATGATTACTGTTAATGCTTTATTTAAATTTTTTTTTTTTTTAGATGTCTATAAATGATTTTAAAAAAAATCAAAAAGACAAGAACAAAACCCTGCGCTTGTGTCTTTGTTAATCTTACATTGTAGGTGTGGGTGAATGCAGCTGCTCAGGTCTTTAACTCCATTGGCATCTCCTTTGGTTCTATGATATCTATGGCCAGTTACAACAAGTACAACAACAACATCCTTAAGTAAGCAATATGGCAATAAAGTGTTAAAAATACAAGTAAGGTGTCTGGGGTGGCTTTGTCCCAGCTGCTGATTATACATTTAAAAACATATGTTTACATTTAAATAAAACAAATGCATCTAATTGAACGTAAAACTAAATTAAAATAAACAAATTTGAAGGTTTGGAAAAACCTTGCTTTTTAATTGCTTTTAAGTTTATTGCACTAATCAGAGCTAAAGGGTCTGTTATCTTCAATAAATGCTTGATTCTCCTCATCACGATTACCTTTTATTTTACAGGGACACATTTATCGTCTCTCTGGCAAATTCAGCCACTAGTATCGTAGCAGGCTTTGTTATTTTCTCTGCCATCGGGTACATGGCTCACATTCACAACCTACCTGTAGATGACATTGCCACAGATGGTAAGTTGTTTTTTGTTTTTTATCAGTTTCTGCAGCTGTAGAACTAGTCCTCCCATGTCCTTGCGTTTTTCAAGGTTTGTTCACAAGCAGTAAATACACTGAATCGCATGAACTGAAAATACCACATTTCCTGTTATCTTTTATTGCTGTCTTCATTCAACCATGAATCAAAGCTCAGTTTCAAGGACCAGGATCACAGACAGGGGCGGAGCTACAGGTGCCTGGGCCCATCCAGATTGACAGCTTGCCCACCCTGTCAGATCCTGGGATTTTTTTTTTTTTTTTTAAACAAAACAATTTACAGTTATTCAGTATTATAGTTATTAATTAAATATAAATTAATTACATTTAATTATTTTAATTGCATTAGAAATCCTAATCTTAATAAGAATATGCTAATTACATTCTTCGCGCCAACTAGCAGAGCCCTTTTTATGTTATTACAAAAATGGCTAAACAGCCATCTATGACACATAACCAAGTATTTGAAGGTTTAGCATGTGAGCTAAATGGCTACTGATACAGCAGGAACCAGTCAGCTTTGCCCTATAGAGAATCATGTGATTGCACGCAGGTTGAGTTAAGGACCTATTAGCCTGCACCATCTAGAGTTTCATGACAGAACTATGTATTTTGTTTCTTTCTGGTTATTGACATCCTAAAACTTTCTATATCCACCACTGCACACAGGATCTGTTATTCTTCTTATGTGATCTCTGCTGTTGTGCTCTTGTGATGGGTGTGAAATCTAATGCACTGTACATGAGTAGAGCAATCACATTTACAACCAAGTCCTAATTAATCTACACAGAACAGGAAACTGGCAATGTGAATACTGCTGTAAGCTATTAATGTGGGCGTTGATATAAATATGCGCTGCTTTTGTGTGTGAAACAGGCCTAAGGAAGTCAATATCAACACTTTGCAATAAGGAAATGAGAATTCTGTGGGGAAATTCCAGCTTCAAAAGTTGAAATGAAGTGGGATGATAAATGAAAAGTTTAAGAGAGGATAAGTGTGAGAGGAGGTGAAGGGTGGATGGGATTATGCCAGAGAAAGAGAATAAAAGAGACCATTCATGGGCGAAACAGAATCAGGAAGAAATGAGCAATGTGGGCAGAGTAGATCAGTGTAAATGCAAAACAATGATAAAAGAATGTCTTTGAGTTTTGAGCTGCCCTCGGGAGAACTTCACAGCAGTTTGCAATATCATAATTTGTGTTTATATTACATTACTGTTTACTATATGATGTCATTCAAGTCCATCAATTTATACCAGTTAAAGCAGAGATGCTGCCACCCAATGAAACCGGGGTAGCTGTTCGGCAGTGTTATACTTCAGAAAAAAATGTATTAGTTTGCACAGTTTGATATCCTATTTTGCAGTTTTTGTAATATTTGTTTTGTTTTATTTTGGGAGTTTTGTATTTTGTAGAGTTTTCCTCCTTTGCGTCCTCAGAGGAAACACCACTGCCTCAACTACACTCACCTTATCAACCCGATTTCACCCAAAAGTCTTCATCATTCCTGAGCAATGCCATTATAGTTGGCATTGTGCATTTCTTAATCATAATAAATGGTTTAATGTCTCTTTTATTCTTTCACTTTGTTTTCTCTTTGAAAGACCAGCAACTCATAATGTAATACCTGCACATAATGTAAAAACAGAACGTAATGTAATAAGTATTACATTATCATTGTAATAAAATGTTCATAATGTAATCATTTTCTCAAAACGTAATACAATTTTGAGCTCATAATGTTATAACAATTTTTACATCACTAAAAATTGGTATTTAACACTGTTTGTCATTTAACAGTATGTATACCACATGTATACAAGTAGTAGTAGTAGTAATAATAGTAATAGTAGTACTTGTCTGGTGGATTTTGTTGGTAGGTTAAGACTGGATTTAGATGTTTTAAATGTACTGTAAAGGAATACAAATGCTGTATGTTTAATACAAATATAATAATAATAATTGCATGAATATTGTATGAATATCTGTTGCATTTCCTAGGTAGTTTAAGACTGGATTTAGATAAAAAAAAAAGTACCTTAAGGGAATACTAATATTTTTTACGTTTTAGAAGCTATTACAATTAAGAAAATATTAAGTTTTTGGTGAGTTTATAATGTAATAAATTTCTCATAATGTAAAACTTAATATTACATTATGAGCTTAAGATTTTAATTATGTTTTGAGAAAATGATTACATTATGAACATTTTATTACAATTAAAATGTAATACTTATTACATTATTTGCAGCTGCACAGCCTTTTCCAAGCCAGTTTCTCCAGCTCTTTTTCCATTCTATTTAGTCTCCTTCTCTTCCTTCCTGCAATATCTTATTTTTGGGTTTGAGTACTGTAGGAACCTAGAATTTGCATTTTTTTATTTTAATTTTTGCACTGAATGTTGGAGAAAAAAAAAGGGTAAACGGTGTTAAGCGGAGCTGAGAGTACTAAACATTAAAAGTACTGTGTGACGGATCTGGTTCTTGATAGCCATGACCGTTGGCATAACAACTAGTGTCATCTTTCTCCTGATCAGTGTGATATTTGTGTGTATGTGTTTTTCTGCAGGGCCTGGTCTGGTGTTTGTGGTATATCCTGAGGTGTTCTCCACCATGCCGATCTCTCAGCTCTGGGCGCCTCTGTTTTTCATCATGTTACTCTGCCTTGGACTGGACAGTCAGGTAGAAGAGAAGAGGTCTCATAGTACAAGCATGCACAAACTAGCTCTGTTCTAAACCCTAGAAAGCTGCCTTTCTGTCTGATACCTACTTACAGCAGACAGCTGCCTTCTAAGAAGCCATTTGCACAGGAGACACTCTTGTTTTTCAATTGTTTTCTCTGTAAACATGCGCTAAATTTGATTTTGCAATGGATCTCACTGCTTTTTCAGCATCTTATGCTTAAATACATATGTAAATATTTTTATAATCTGCATTTTTTTGGCATTCATCATGTCCAACATATTGGATACATTTTGTCACTGTGCATTCTGCAATTATCTTCCTTACAAAGTATAAACATGGTGCGGCCTTGGTAAAGTTTGGTAGGCCACAGATGTCAAATTTGCTCATTTTATGTTTTCATAAAGGTTTCTCAATGTTTGTTGAGCAATAAATTCAGTGAATCTCATGGAGTAAAAAAGGATTATATTTAATTTATCATCTGCCTTTATTGCTATGTTTGTACAGCCAAAAATCATAATTCACAGGACTAAGATCACACAGGATTCTTACTTTCTCTTTGAGCTGTGGAAAGCTGTTTCCTCACACACCGAAAAGACGCAACTGTGTCAATGTCAACACCTTGCAAGCAAGATGAGAAATTTGAGTGCAGTTGCAAAATCTGTACTCATGTGTTTAGATGAAGCAGGATAATAAATGAAAAGGTCTCATTCTTTTGAATGGAAAGGTGATCAGAAAGTGCCCAGCTCACCAGGTTTCGGAACAGAGCTATATCTGTGGGTTTGTGCAATTTGTACATTCACATGTGAACATTTTGGATTATTGTTTGTGTGAATGTACATGTGTGTATCTGTGCAGTTTGCTATGGTGGAAGTGGCTGTAACTTTCATCATGGACGGCTTTGGCAAGAAAGCTTTGCAAGTTTTTAAGAGGAAGGAACTGATTGTTCTGGCAGTGTGCAGCGTTGGCTTTCTGCTGGGGATTCCTCACATTTCCAGGGTAAACACAGTAGGCTCTAGTTTCACTTTACAAAGAAATATTGTATTCTTACTTTTGATTTTGTTATACTTGGATCATTTGGATTTTATACAACTATTCCTGACCTAAACATAATTTTAGTTTCAGAAGAAAGATTTGATTTAGAGATATATCTGAGGATTTTTCAGTATATTTTCAAGTAGCCTACTATATTCAATATATATATTTTTATAAATTAAAATTCAAAAAGTCAAATACAGTACATCTAAGTTTAAATAAAGCCATGTGAAAATGAACAGAACAAAAGTGTTTGGAGGGAATGACATTACATTTTTAACAATGTTAACAATACAAATAAAAAAGGCAATATCTACATATATTTTTACTAAAACATTTTAATATGTGAAAAATTCTGTGTGTGGACTTCAATAAGCATCGAGTAGTGAAGCAAATGTATAAAAAAATCAGAGTTTTGAGTGAAGTAATTGAAATGGACAACTGAAGTTTACATTTGCCAGACGCTTTTATCCAAAGCGACTTGCATTGCATTGCAAGGTACACAATTACATTCTCATCAATTCTTGCTTTCCCTGGGAATCGAACCCATGACCTTGGTGTTGCAAGCGCCAATGCTCTACTGTTTGAGCTACAAGTTTAGACACCATAAAAATATATAAATCATTTAAAATATATCCTATATATGTAGTCCTTGTTTTGATTATGGACATGAAACCTAACCCTTTATTTCAAAACTAATGAAATAATATTGTGTGTGTGCAGAGTGGGATATATGTGTTTCAGCTGATGGATCACTACACAGCTGTGGTGTCTCTTATGTTTCTGGCCTTCTTCGAGGTGCTCGCCGTCACTCTCATATTTGGTGAATGTCACTTCCTTCAGTGTGTACTTCAGACTATAAAAAACTCAGATCAGATGTGTCCATTGTACAGAGATTTGACAGTTCATGCTTTTTTTTGCTTTCCATGCTAATCTCACTTTTTTCACATCTCATTCTCTCACACTCATGCAGGAGTGAGACGGCTCAGTTTAATGGTGGAGGAAATGCTGGGAAAGAAACCAAACCTCTTCTTCCGTGTCTGCTGGCAGTACCTTTCACCCATGCTTGTGCTGGTGAGGAAAAAAACATCAGGATTCTCTATATTTGATAACTGACAACTATATCGATCTGCGTGCCAGAGTAAAAAGCTTCAAAGTGCAGATAGTTTTAAAATTGTACACTTTTTCCAAACAAGATCTTTTAGTAGCAGTGAAGTGAAATAAAATCTGACAACTCATATTTTGTGAGACTGTATTGTGCACACATCCTTTTACAGGGAATCTGGGCATCCTAAATGCCCTTACCTTCCCATATTAAACAATCTTTAAAATCTTAAATGGCATTGAAAAAAGGTTGTACATTTGTTGATAGTAATAGATATTTATAAAGTGGAGCCCGGTTTGTGTCTGTTGAATTGCAGATCTGAGAGGTTGAGTGAGGTATAATGCTTTGCTTTGAATTAAAGGGATAGTTCACTCAAAAATTAAAATTGTGTCAGTATTTACTCATCCTCAGGGTGCTCTAAAAAAGTTTTGTTGTTCTGTTGAAGTTAAGTCAAGTCACCTTTATTTATATAGCGCTTTATACAATAGAAATGTTTTAAAGCACCTTTACAGTGATGAACATGGAAATTATGATTCAATGATGCAAACAGAATTTAGTTAATAAAGCATCTGTGCCGATTGGCTGGCATATCGACGAGGTCTTCACAGGGGATCTGTCTCTAGGGTCTTATCATGACCACCTGTTGTGGTCATCCACCATCTGATCTGGATACTGACTGAATTCGGCTGACTAATGGTGACCTCGGGATAAGGATGAAACTAATACAAGCGTAGATGCCATTTTACTTAAGATGTAACTAGTACATCGGATGTTATGGGAAGTGTTCCCGGTTCCGGTTGACGTAATTCATGCAGCTTTCTTGATTTATAGAGATGTGATATGCTTTTTGTGTATGCTGGGTTAAAAAGATGGATTTTAATACAGATTTATAGATAAATAGGAAAAGTATCTACCGCCCGTAATCGATTTTGATATTCTATGTATTATGAGCTGGCCAGAATTTTGAGACCGCAATAAACGTGAAGGAATATAATGCAATAGGAGCTCGCTCAAGTACTGAGGAGGATTTGTAATTAGATATTTTGATGAATGTTGGTAACCAAACAGTTGCTGGTCCGTACGGAAGCGTATTGCATTCACTTGAGGAAAAATAATCTACTCTGTTTTTCTGAATTAACGAGTTAATTATCTCAGAATTACGAGATAATTTTTCATGAATAAAAAGTTTTTGCTCTGTTTTTCTGAATTAATGACTTAATTATCTCAGAATTACGAGATAATTAAGTATTAATTCAGAAAAACAGAGCAAATATTTTGTATGAAAAATTATCTCATAATTTTGAGATAATTAAGTCATTAATTCAAAAAAACAGAGCAAAAACGTTTTATTCATGAAAAATTATCTCGTAATTCTGAGATAATTAAGTCATTCATTCAGAAAAACAGAGCAAAAACTTTTTATTCATGAAAAATTATCTCGTAATTCTGAGATAATTAACTCGTTAATTCAGAAAAACTGAGCAAAAACTTTTTTTCATGAAAAATTATCTCGTAATTCTGAGATAATTAACTCGTTAATTCAGAAAAACAGAGTAGATTATTTTTCCTCAAGTGAATGCAATACGCTTCCGTAGGTCCCCATTGACTTCCATCGAATAAAAAAAATAATACTTGAGAGTAAGAAAATGACGAAGAATTGTTTTTTTTTTGGGTGAACTATCCCTTTAATAATAATGACCTCTTTCCGGTCTCTCTCTCTGCAGGGTATTCTGATCTCCAGTATTTTTCAGTATACTCCAGCTCGATACGGCAAGTCCTACACATACCCGCTCTGGGCAGAGGTGGTCGGCTGGTTCATCTCTCTCGCCTCCATCATCTGGATTCCACTTGGGGCTCTACATGAGCTTTGGACCACCAAAGGGTCTATGCTGCAGGTATGTACAGTGCACAAACACTAACCCTAATATCAATATTTGTTGTGTTTCTCAATGTCAAAATGAACCCAGTGCCTTTCTCCATCTCTGTTGCAGAGGTTGAAAAAGTCCATAACTCCAGCTATAGATCTGGAGTTCGTTTCAGAGAAACCATCTTCCGAGTCCATTGCGATGTTTACTGCTCCTTAGACACGTTCGTGTGTGTTCTTAATATGTTTACTCATAAGAAGTGCAAAGTAGTTCTGCTTAAACTTCATGTTTTTACTCGTATTTATATTCCATTTATTGCATTTGAAATTAATGCTGTAAAGTACAAACATCACGATACGCCTAGATTTACAAAATGGCATTTTTATTGATGACAATCTGTTTTTTTATTATTAAATTACTTTTTTACATGTTTATTTGATTATTTGAAAGCTTTGTAATGTAAAAGAAAAAGAAAACTTAATGTCAGACATTAGAAATGTTATGCATATGTTTCTTCAAGTAAAGAAATGTAAAATGGTTTTTACATTTAAGCTTTAAAATGATTAAGCATCAACCTTTTAAGCCTTGTTGAATTATATATCTGTATAAACTGATTTAAAGTACTGACAAAACCTTGAAATTGTTTAGAATGTTAGGGACAACATACTTGATTTTACACAAAAACATAACTTCAAAACTCAAAAACTGCACTAGCAAACACCTGCACAAAATGTTTTCATGAAACTCCTAAATTTCGTAAGAACTTAAGTTCTTAAATGTCAACATCACTTTATTATGTGTACAACAACATTCACTCTCATAGGCTTTAGCGCACAGATCATAGAAAAAGAGAGTTGCTTTCAGATGCCTTTGTGTTAACTGAGGACTAAAGCCCTATTCGCACGGGATTAGTATTACCTAGGGACCTCCGGTAATTTGTAATAATCGCAGAGGTCGTCTGTGATTTTTATCCCGTGCGAATCTGCCATGTCTGTAAAAATGTCTGTAAAAATTCCCCCGAAAATTACCTACCGTATTTCGGCCAACACATGGGTCCTCTGATAATACCAGTCCCGTGCGAATCCCCATGTCTGTGATTTGGGCTGTTTTTCTGTGAGCCTATCGTTTTCTAAAGAACGTAATAACCATTATGGGCCGTTTAACAGTCCGTTTTTCTCCAATAAAAACTATGAAGTGCTGCAAAAGAAAAAACAACTACTACTACGGACGTGATCCGGAAGCTCAACTCGGACCGTTGTCATGGAAACGTCAAATTAAGTATTTTGGCGCAACATGGAAGCTCATTTGGAAAGTTTGGACGCTTTTTGTGGTAGTGTAACTTCTGTATCGTGGAGCATTTCTTTGTCTCACACGGCCTCTAAAGACGTCCATCCTGTAAGTATCTCAAGAAATCAAAGTGTGAAAGAGTAAAAATGATATAAAATGAAATAAACCAAATAAAATGAATAGAAAAACAAGCCTATCGCGACGTTTCGGTATTTATAATACCTTCTTCAGGCAGGCTTGTTGTAAATATGGACAAAGAATAAAAGAAAAAGAAGATATATATTTATACAATAATATGATATTCTATAATATATATATATAATATATTTCTCTAATAAATTGGTTTTAAATAAGTTATTTTTTTGAATTGCAATACTGCAGCGCGATCTTCGTTTCAGCACGTTCAGCTAGTGAAGTGTGAATGGGTGGGCGCACGCTGTAAAGTCCGTAAACTCGAGGGAATTACGAACATTTATTTGCCTGTGTGAATGAGCCACCAAAAACACAGACGTCAGGGGGTAATTTCTTAATTACAGAGGTCCAGGGGTAATACTAATCCCGTGCGAATAGGGCTTAAGGTTACGTAAATTGAACACCACATTTACAGCTGCTTGTGACGCATGCAGGTTTTGCCCTCTACTTGGTAACTTGAACTGTGGCACATATTCTAAAGCATATATAGATGGCTGAGTAGCAAAAAACCTTTGCCCACGTTTACAGAAAAATGAGGAAACTGAGGAAGGTTGCAAGTTAAATGTGTGCCCTTTTTAATAAGCACTTTCTGATGTCACCTGTAAGGCCTATCTCTGCTATAGATTGGAAGAAAAAAAAATCATGTTTACTGTTTTTTTATTTTAGTAGTCACTGTTTTATCGAAAAGTGAGCCAAAGTTTAAATCAAAATGTCCATGACAAAATGTCCAGGAACATATATTTAGAAACAACATGTTATATTTTAAATTTGCAATGTTCCAAGTAGTAATTGATAAATCAGAGATAATAGTGTCCACTGAAGGATTGACAAGGCAATGCAATGCTGTTATTATTTAATTTGTTATCAGTAATAATTAGTAATAATCTGTGAAAAATGTGTCTTCACTAGTTGTACCAAACCTTAGCACTGCTGTTTTTTGTTTTGTTTTTTTACTTATGTATATTATTGGTCATATGTCATCTTGTTTGTGTTATCTCGGAATTAATAGTGATAACCACAGAAGGATAACCATTCATATTCAAACAGTTGTTCTCTTTTTTGTTGTCATAGACTGTCTATAAAGATGAAACCTTTTTTATATATTTAAAATGTCACTTTTATGTCATAACTGACAGTTTTATATACAAGTGATCTTATCAAAATAAAAGGCACTGCTTTTTCCATTTCAGAAACTCTGTTTCAGATTATTTTTGCTTCTATTGTGCAGTTCCATATTATGACGTGTAGTACTTCCGTTTCACCACAAGATGTCACCCCAGCTCAATTAACTACTGACATCATTCATCTGTCACAAACAAACAAGTTCAGTAACTTTTATCATTTATATTATATAACAATAATTTGCTACATTTAATTAGGTATTTTCTGGGTACTCAAAGCGCTTTACATATGGAAGGGGAAATCTCCTCAGTATATGTGGATTATTAGGAGGCCATGATGATAGATAGAGGCCAAGGGGAAAATTTGTGGATTTGGGATTTTTATGACCAAAGAGTCAGGAACTCTGTTTAACGTCCCATCCGAAGGACGTTGTTTTTTTTGTTTTGTTTTTTGACAGTACAGTGTCCCCATCACTAGTAGGCCTACCCACACAGACTACAGGGTGAGCACCCCCTGCTGGCCTCACTATATAATTATGTAATATTATTTCTAATATTAATTTCATAATTTAGTATTATATATATTTTTTATTTATTATTTTAGTATAAATATCTAATTTTATCTTATAACAGTGGCCTAATTTTTCCTAAAGTGACCTAATTAAAAAAAAAGTCAATTAAAGAAGATTTTGTTGATAATCCACAAGTTTAGCTAAATATTTGAATGTGCATTGATTATTTGTCACATTGCAATGTGGGCTAGGGATTGACTTCTTCCTCTAGAATAGATCAATTGGCATTTCCTGTGTCAGTGCACTATGTAAGTGAAAAGCGGAAGCACTAATAGAAGTCAGTTGAGACTGCAGTTGTGATGGCAGATCAATACCCTCCTCGCTCAGTGCAAAAGCAGGCAGGATGCCACCACAGCGGCTCATTTATAGCCAGCAGCAGATCAATACGCTGCAGCCTGCGACAGAGCAGTGGCTCAGTGGGGGAGAGAGATGTGCCACACTGCTGTTAGCGAGTGCAAGCAGAGGACATTTGGATGTTTGTGTCTACAACAGGCATGTTAGTTTTCTAGGAAGTGGAGAGGTGTGTCTCGTCTGTATAACAGAGTGTGTAGGCTTTGGATCTGTGTGGCATTGGGAAGTGATATCTTCGTGACCTGACAGGACCGAATGCAACGAGAGAGGAGCTCTGGGAGGTGCGGAGGTCTTTGGAGAGCTGCCCTAGGTCTTGGCCGACCTTTCTGTGACCTCTTGCTGACCCCTAGCTGACCTGTGGGATATATTTGCAAATGAACTCCAGCCAAATCGGCCTTCTCTTTCTCTTCCCTGGCGTGGGAGAGCGCAGGTGCACTATATCACACTCAGTGAAGCTGCAGGGGAGGGTTCACAGTCAGTGGAAGAGGAAATCAGGCATAAAGGGAAATGAAGACACATGTCCCTCTTTTCCATACACACACACACACAAACAGGCTGTGCTGATTGTGGGGGGTGGGGGGTGGTAAAATTGCAACTGTAATTACTTTTACAGTTGTCCAGTTTTAGCTCAAGAGCTGATCCTGGATGATATTTTTGTGATTTCTCAACTGTTTGTCTTTTAAAGTGTGGCAATTTTGTGGGGAAAAATATGTCCATCAATCAATCAGATTCCCAGTCAACGTGGCGACTTTATACGTGACCAACTTAAACCCGATCCTGTAGATTTCTACTGAATATTGAAATGAGCGCATTTCACCCCCATTCACCAAACAACGGTGAATGTAACCACAGCTTTATTGGGTATTTACGTCATTTTCAACTAAAAACAGAAAACTTTCATTTACACGACAACAGCATTTTGGGGGGCTGATAATGTAAACTTTTGTTTAAAAACGGGTATCAAAGTGCAAGTTTTTGAAAACGATACCATATCGTCTCCATGTAAACTACAAAAACGCGACTGTGAAAATGGTGACGCCATGCGCATGCCTTAGTGAGTCTATGAACGAGTACTTCACAACCTAAACAACATCTGCACAAAAGTGACATCGCCAACTGGCCTGACATGCATAGCACAACGTTTTTAGTGGTTTTCACCAATCCCTGTGAACGGAACATTGTTGTCTGTATCCAAAACTTTTCAGGTTTTTTGTAGGCCTACATTGTTGACGTGTAAACGTAATCTTAGACAGCATTTCCATTAGCAAATACAGTTTGATGAGGGGTAAAAGTGTGCAGTTTCTGCCTTGTAAAAATAATGACTCTTCTTCCATTGTTTGGACAAATAGATAGTTCCGACACTAGAGTAGTGCAAGAATGACATCACAATGGGTTTTTGGTTAAATGGCTGAAATAAGATCTGTGGTGAACACAAGACACTTTCACGTTTTATGAAGAATTACCTTATTCGTGATTTTTTTAAAGCTGTTCTGTGTCTTAAAAAGGCTGTTATGTGTCTTGTTAACAAGTGGTAAATGGGACTACAGAGGCTGTCGGGGAGACTAAACGTCATCACAACAGCCTTGTTATGCTTATAATTGTGCTTATTAACCATTCTAACTCAAACTTCCTGGGAAAATATTTTTAGATCAAAACAGAAAGAGTTGTCGAAAGCCAAGTGATGGTGACGTTGTAGTCATGGGACCGTGGTGTAGTGCGTTTATAGCTTTAGCTTTTTACTTCTGGCAACTGCATTTAGGCTAAATGTTGTGTTCATCTGTGAAAATTATCTTGATGGACAAAGCGTGTAAGTATCAAACTTTTGTTGATCACAGAGCTTGTTTTTTGCAATAATCCAAAAGCCTATGGAATAATTAGGTTTTTGTCTAGGGAACCAGTGTGAAGCTAACTGCCGGTTGGCCTATTCACGCCATTGGTTGAGTAAATGTAGATGGAAGGTATTTTAACGGTCTAAAAATTACACACTTAATTCTCTTTCTTTTTAATTTCTTTACAAGCAAATTATCCCAGTAGGCATATAGAGTTTCAGAAGAGATCTCAGAAATGTCTCACATTGTGCTCATATTTACCAATTTGCTATCAAAAGTTAGATAGCCTACTATTTTAAGATACAAATTATCATCATATTCCTCTTACACTGTAAAAATATCCTGTAAAAAAAGAAAAAAAAGGCAGCTAGTTGCCAGGAATTCACAGTAAAAAATACGGTGACAACGTTTCAGGTATTATGGGTGGCATATTGGTGCCTGTAGCCTATACAACTTATAACCATATATTTATTACATTAAGTGATATAGTGTTACCAAGTATACATATACCAAGTTACTTAAACTATCAAAATCTGCTATAGACTTCACGGAGTACATTGGAGACACAAGACAAAACACAGTCAGGCTAACATGCATGACACTAAAATAATGCAATAGGCCTAAACATTAACTAAATAGCAAGGACTTCTGGAAATGTCTTTGAAGATTATATAATTCATGGTTTTTACTTGCAAAAAACATCAATTTGACAGTATTTTATGGTAATATTACATCTAATGCAATGTCCAACCATTTATAATTGTTCACTGAACATGTGTAATGGACATAGGCCAGTAAGAGCCTCAAGAGGCTCCCTGTTCGAAGTGGGTCGAGTGGGACCGGTTACACGTAGTACATACTTAAACAATTTTATAGTTGTTTTCTGGAAAAATTGCAAACATTTTTACAGTGTACATAAAATTATCTGAGCTATGCAATCCACAATCATTTTATCGCTCTTTATTCTTACTGTATTTCAACAATTCTCTCCTTTGTTTTTTAGTAAGTAATTTTTGGAAAATGAGACAAAGTTGATACTGAGAATTGGGTCTCTTGATTTATAAAACAACATAAAACAATATTTACTTTTACATTAAATATTTCCTCTGTAATGCTAATCAAGAAAGACAGCAATAAGATTATGTAAAACTACAAGCAAATGATAAAATGAACGAATGAATGAATGTTCAAACAAACAAGGCTCTTACTGTGGATTCCCATTAGGGAATGAAGGGGCAGCTGTGTAAGTGTTAACAGCTGAGTGTACACAGTCTGCCAATCTGTGTATTTGTGCCTGTCTTAGAGTTTGCTGAAAGAAGAAGGTCTGTATGTTTGTGTGGGGAAGCTCTGTGTCTGAAAACTATGATAAGGATGAATCAGAGCAGCTCAAAGGACACAGAGAAATAAAGCTGACAATACACACTCATCAGTCACCTTTACTCTTACCTTTCAGTCTGGTGCCAGAGTGTTTGTCTGTGTCCTTCTCAGATCTCATCTGTCACTGGAGGACATTCTATAGATTTACTTCCTTCCATCTCTCTGAAAGACATTTTAAACTCTCTTACAACACACATTTCCTACATGTATCTACTAACAATACAGCCACCAATCTATATACAGTACATGCAACTCATATTCATTTATCATTTAATTCATATTCATAATCATATTCCTTAAACGTCATTGACCACAGTGTCATTTCCACCACATCTAAAATTGTATTGTGTGTGATATCAAATGCCCTTTTAAACATTTTTGGAATAAAATGGTTGACTTTGTTTTGTTTTGCTATGGCTAATTTCATAGCATGTATGCTAAATGCGCACAATTAAGTAAAGCTTTAATAATTTTTATAGAATTTTGACCAAATTACAACTTGATATTATGTTCAAAATTTAAATGAACCTTCAATTTCTATTTCTTGGTAAACAAGTTCACTAACTTTTCATAAAACTTTATTTGGGGCATGATCATGGTTGATCATGATTTAAAAATAATTAAAATAATTTAATCTAAAATAACTAAACAACTATGAGTTAAATAAAAATGTAAAAAACGTAGACATAAAAAAAATCATTAAAAAAATCTAAATGATAATAATACTAGTAATATACTAAAATAACACTTATTTTCACACAACAGACTGTCTAGATAAATGGTTTAAAATTATTACTCTATCTAAAATGCAACCATTTTTTAAAATGTATTATTTAAATTGGGTCTGAAACAAGGGTAAAAAAAAGGTATATACAGTATATACTCACAGTTGTAATCGAAATTATTCAACCCCCATTGCAAGTTTATTGGCAAAATTTACAGACTTTCAGCTGTTTGCAATGAACAAATCAAACAAAAGTAATTGAAATAGCTCAACACAAATGTTTCAAGTGGTTTCTCCAAATTCAACTAAAAATGCTACTTTTAATGACATCTGCAGTCTAAAAATTACTCAATTCCCTGAATGGAATTCCTCACAACTGCACAAATCTGCAAAACAGGTGTTGTCTCAAGCACACCTGATAATCAAGGGCTTCATTAGTTGCACCAGGTTTGCTTGAGCTAGAACACATGAAATATCTGAACTGACTAGGTTTGTTGAGTGTCAGGTTTGACTGCATGTTAGAAATATGGCTAAGGGGGGGCGCTCGCGGACGCTGGAGAAGATGGGCGCTTAAATTGTAGCTCCGCTTCTGATTGTTTAATAAATTGCTACTCTCTTGGGTTTAAATCAAAGAATCTCCTGATTAATGGACTCTGCACACTGCTAACATGTCTGAGACTCAAGATCCTAAGGACTTTCCACTTTTCACAACCTCGCGATCACAGAAAAAGAAGAAACAAACTGCGTCAGCAGAAACGTCCTCATCCTCAACGGAACAAACTGACCTAGTTATGAACGAAATACGAGCGCTTAGTGCTCGGTTGGGGAACATCGATGGTCGCTTTGACACTATTGAAAATCGTCTCAACGCCATATCCACCTCTGTTTCTGCAGTGCACGAGACTTTATCTAATTTATCACAAAGAGTGTCCTCAAACGAATCCCGTTTAAAGGAAGCTGAAAACAGAATCTCTACCACAGAAGACGCTCTACAGGCCCGCGAGGGTGAGTTTTCGAAGTTGACAAAAATGGTGACCCAGCTTCAAGCTAAGGTAGATGATCTAGAAAACAGAGGAAGACGCAAAAATCTTCGCATTGTCAGTCTACCCGAAAAAGCTGAGAGATCTACTCCGCTAGCTCAATTTCTGAGAGAAATGATACCGAAATGGCTCGACCTTCCTTCTGACCTTAATCTCGAAATTGAAAGGGCGCATCGATCGCTTGCACCTGTTCCAGGAGTCAATCATCTGCCACGAAGTGTACTTGTCAGATTTCTGCGCTTCTCAGACAGAGAACGCATTCTGCAAGCAGCGTTGAAAAAACGTCTGATTACTCACAATGACAAGCAGATCCGCTTCTATCAAGATCTTTCAGTCGAAGTGATGAGGAAACACCGGGAATTCGACGCTGTGAAGAGGATTCTAGTCGATCACAAGATGTTCCGTGGTTTCGCGTATCCGGCCAAGTTGCGCTGTCTTCACGAGTCGGAGCTTCGCACTTTCAGTACACCGACTGCGGTGAAAGAGTTTCTAGAGACTTTACAAGATAAGTAATAAAGAGATTCTTATCTACTTTATTTCAACTTTGCCATACTCAGAGAGTAACTTGAATTTTCCCGGATTCTCATACGTTATATAATTGTTTCTAATCTGTTTGGAACTAACGTTACAGATGTGACCGTTACATCAGTTTTCACATTGTCTCAAATGTTTTTCCTGTATGAGTATTCCGAGATAATAATGTTTAATGTCACTTACTGGAATGGAGTAACTTTAGCGTTTCTCACAATGGGTAGCCTATGACTCTGAACCTTATGTTGGTAACAGGTAGGCTACAACGTTAACTGTTTTTGCCTTGAGCCCAACGGGGTACAGAGACCTAGGTTTAGTGGGATTTGGTTGGCCTTGTCAGTTGGGGACAGAGCCTGGGGTGGGGGGAGGACGTTGTTATTCTGTTACTTTGTTCACTGATGTTAAAATATTTGCTCATCAGACATTCTTGTTGTTCTACTTTTTCTTTTTAAATACTACATTTACAGTCTATTATTACTTGGTCAAACTTTACTATCATGCAGAGCCCGACTAGGTTTATGACATGGAATGTTAAGGGATTAGGAAATGTGGTAAAAAGGAAAAAAATACTGACCTTCTTAAAAAAAGAAAGAACCACAGTTGCTATGCTTCAAGAGACACATCTATCGGATATCGAACATCTGAAATTGAATCGGGATTGGGTGGGTCAAGTATATTATTCTTCATGCGCAGCCAACCCCAGGAAAAGAGGCACGATTATTTTAATTAGTAAACACCTGCCATTTATTCTTGAAAATCAAATAAAAGACCCAGAGGGTAG
Organism: Abramis brama; assembly: GCF_963993115.1. NCBI lineage: Eukaryota > Metazoa > Chordata > Actinopteri > Cypriniformes > Leuciscidae > Abramis > Abramis brama. Next base: position 12,544,946 of record NC_139967.1, on the reverse strand, counting down.
ATTTATTTTGGTCACAAGTTTAATATTTGGCCAGCATATTACTATGTTAAATGTTTACGCGCCTAATGAAGACTCTCCCAAATTCATATCCAAAATTATTTTGTTATTCAATGAACACTGTAAAGGACTAGGAGTCTGCGCCGGAGACTTTAATTGCGTGATGGATGAGAGATTGGACAAATCCTCATCAGACACTCTAGTCAATCCTAGATCCTCTATGGTTCTTAAAAAAATGTGCAAAGAGACTGGTTTAATTGATACCTGGAGGGAAATGAACCCTCTTAGTAGAGACTACACATTTTATTCCAATCCACATGGTTCGTATTCAAGAATTGACTATATTTTCATCCCAAACACTTCTTTTAATCTTACATCTTTTAGTCAAATTGGCTCAATTGCTATATCAGATCATGCTACGGTTCAGATAGATATTACATTAGGGACTCCAACAACAAGAAATAAGGTATGGAAACTGAACTCGTCTTTGTTGTCGGACCTCAAATTTTGTAATGTAGTTAGAGATTCAATAAAAAACTATTGGTCAGATAATAAAAACTCACCCGTCTCCCCTGCTGTAATGTGGGATGCAGCTAAAGCTACAATCCGGGATACATTATTTCCTATACAGCTGCACATAAAAAAGCCATGATATCTAAACGACAAGAATTGGAAAGGGAAGTTAAAAAATTAGAACGTCTACATAGCACAACTCCCACTCAAACTAACTGGTCTGCTTTATGCCATGCTAGAGCCGAACTCAATCTTGATCACACCAATCATATAAAAAAATTACTGTTTCTTTCCAAACAGAATTATCATGAGCACGCAAACAAATCAAGTAGACTGTTGGCATATCAGATAAAAAAAAAATCAATCTGAGAGAATAATTAAGTCTCTAAAGATGTCGGATGGCATCACTACATATGATCCTGTACTTATAATTGATGCATTTCGAACCTATTATGAATCACTATATTGCTCACAAAATAGTGCTTCACAACCAGAATTTGAAACTTTTTTTAATAATATTTCTCTCCCAGTTATTTCAGATGAAGACCGAAATTACCTTAACTCATCTATAACTTCAGAAGAGGTATTTGCCGCAATACATTCAATGCCTTCTAATAAATCACCAGGACCTGACGGTTTTCCCCCGGAATTTTATAAATCATTTTGGCCTGAGCTTTCTAATATTTTTATGCCTGCTTTGCAAGCTGTTTTAGATCAAGGTACAATAGGAAAAATCAAGGTCAATTTGAAAACCTGGTGTTTACTTCCGATTTCATTTCTAGGGAGAATAAATGTAATTAAAATGAATATCCTTCCTAAGCTTTTATATTTATTTCAATCTTTACCTAGTTATTTAGCAAGTTCATTTTTCAAAGACTTCAATAAACATCTTTCAAAGTTTATTTGGAATAAAATGCCTCGAATCAAAATTTCCAAACTAATGAAACCAAAAGGACAAAGGTGGGATCGCCTTGCCAAATCTTCAGTTATATTATTGGGCAGCCCAGATAAAAAATATGATTAGTTGGTGTAGTGAGAGGACCAATTCTATCTGGTATAATATGGAAGCAACAACTTGCTCTCTACTACCAATTGGATTTCTACCATTTGTTAAGAACTACACAAAGCTAAAAAATATCTCGGAACATTATACCATATCAAACACTCTTCGAGCCTGGATAGATATTAAATCATACTTTAAAATATCTGCCTCTCTTTCCTTGTCTTCTCCACTATCTTTTAACCCTGATTTCCCCTTAACATTACAAAATATTGGGCTTTCGACATGGCTGAAACTGGGAATCTCTCAAATTTCTTGTTTATATTCAGAGGGAATTCTAAAGTCTTTTCTACAGATTGTGGAACAATATAAATTCCCAAAGTCTAATTTTTACAAATATCTTCAGTTGCGACATTTTTTTTAAACTAAAGATAGACAAAGGAGAGTTAAGAATGGACATAACAGAGATTGAAAACATTTTACTAAATCCAATCTGTCTAAAGGGATCGATATCAAGGACATATGACATCTTGTCTAGTAATTGCACTTCTGCCTTGTTGGGGCTGAAGGAAGTCTGGGAGAAGGACATTGGTCAAACTATTGAAGAGAATGACTGGACCGTTGTATGTGATAACGTGTACCCTAAATGTACCTCCCTTGGGATTCATGAGCTCAATTTCAAATTCTTTAATAGAATATATCTTACGCCGATGCGCATTAAGAGGATGTTTACCAACGCTACAGGCCTGTGCTTTAAGTGTAATAAAGATAAAGGTACATTCATGCATTGTTTCTGGTACTGTGACAAAATTTTTGCATATTGGAAGAAAGTACATAGTGTAATGGAAGATCTTCTTGGACTACACTTCGATATGACCCCAGCTTTGTATTTATTGAACCTTAATGTGAACAGTCTGTTTAAAAAAGATGCAATACAGCTATTTGTTGTCCTGGTATATTTAGCCAAAAATTGCATTTTGTTACTCTGGTCTGCATCACAGGCTCCTGTCACGAATTCAGCCTCTGTGGCTCCCTCCGCTCACCACCAGAGGTCACCATCACCTGAGTACTAACTCTTTGGACTTCATTTCCCATATACCCCGTACCTGTGGCTGATTTCACTCACAGGTGTTTTCCATTGACTCGCAGGTGTTTTCCATTGACTCTCAACTATTGAAACTGTTCTCCCAGCTTCCTCATTGCGAAGTCTTGTCTTGCCATGCAAACATTTCTGAGCGTTTATTCCGTGTGTGATTTCCCGTGTATGACCTGGACTGTTTACTGGACTCTGATTCTTTGCCGCCTGCCTATTCTGATTCCATCTGCCTTGTCATTTGATTATCCTGTGTGTTTGCCACCTGCCCTGATCTTCAGCCTGAACTCTGACTTTGATTCTGCCTTATCTACATTGTGTTTGAAGCCCGTGATTGAACTCTGCCTGTTTGACTTGCATTCTGTTTTAATAAAGCTGCATATGGATCCTCACGACACTGACTCCTCGTTACAGAAGACTTCGCCAGATCTCGATCCAGCAGCATTCTACCACTTCACCACCGAGGTCACTGCTCAAGCATCGGTCCTGGCCACACACCAGCAGCAGCTCAACCGATTGACCTCGATTACTGAAGAACTGGTAAAGGCATTACAAACACTTCGTCTCCAAGTACTCAGTGATCCTGCTCCACCCCCCAATCCACCTCAGGCACATGCTATTCCCAACACCTCCAGCCCTCGTCTCGCCTTCCCAGAAAAATTTGATGGATCTCCAGACAGATGTAAGGGATTCTTACTTCAATGTTCTATGTTTGTCAATCAACAACCCATGTTGTACCCTGCAGATGAGAACCGCATCGCATTTGTGTGTTCGCTTCTCACGGGGAGAGTGTTGGATTGGGCTACTGCAGTATGGAGTGAGGATAGACCAACCTTCCCTTCATTTAGAGCTTTTATTCAACGCTTCAAAGAGGTGTTTGAGCACTCCGTTGGAGGAAAGGAAGCGGGTGAGCAATTGCTATCTCTCCGGCAAGGAAGGGGTTCAGCGGCGGATTATGCTCTATCATTTCGCACTCTCGCAGCTCAGACGGGGTGGCCAGACGATCCTCTCAAGCTCCACTACCGTAAAGGCTTGTCTATGGAGTTGCAGTCTGAACTTGCCTGTCGCGACGAGGGAAAATCACTGGAGCAATTCATCGAGCTGTCCTTCGATCAATCTCCTTCGATCTCGTCGCACCAACCGTCTGCCCACTTCTCCCATGACACTTTCAACAGTTAACTCAGACGTAGAACCCATGCAAATTGGCTTAACACGCATCAGCGAGGAGGAGAGAGACGCATTCGACAGAGCTTATGTTTGTACTGCGGATTACCGGGACATCTAAGAGCAATCTGTCCTACTCGTCCACCCCGCAATCCCACTGTGGTGAGTTCAATTCCCAAATCCACTACTAGTTTAGAGATTGCAGTCACTCTGGAGATAAATGGGAGGGTCGTTGAGACAGTAGCATTGATTGACTCGGGGGCTGCAGGAAACTTCATCGATATGTCTTTCGCGAAAAATAATAATATTCCCCTTGTTCCCTATGACTCTCACTTGGCAGTCGCAGCGCTAGATGGCCGACCTCTGGGCTCCGGTTGTATCAAATTCACCACTGAAGATCTGCAGTTGAGCACCGGAGTCCTCCACACTGAAACCATCCGTCTGTTTGTCTTTCAATCACCACAAAATCCCATCATCCCTTCCATTGCTGGAGCTGCACAACCCCTCTATCTCATGGACTAAGAAACAAATCACTCAATGGTCAGACTTCTGTCTTCACAACTGTCTTCACAACATGCCCGTCAAGAAGAGGAGCGATACTTCTTTAACAGATCCACTTCCCAGTGTCTATCAGGATCTAGCCGAGGCGTTCAGCAAGGTGAAAGCATCACACTTACCTCCTCACCGAGCCAGTGACTGTGCCATAGATCTCCACCCAGGATCACAACCTCCCAAGGGCAGAGTCTTTCCGCTGTCACAACCCGAAGCAGAGGCTATGAGATCCTACATTCAGGAGGAACTCGCCAAAGGTTTCATCCGTCCCTCCACTTCACCCGCATCAGCAGGCTTCTTCTTCGTCAAGAAGAAAGATGGAGGTCTTCGTCCCAGTATCGACTATCGATCTCTCAACGACATCACAACCAAGTTCCGTTATCCTCTACCACTCGTCCCTGCTGCTCTCGAACAACTCAGACAAGCAAGATATTTCACCAAACCGGACCTTCGTTGTGCCTATAATCTCATTCGCATTCGTGAAGGGGACGAGTGGAAGACTGCATTCTCCACCACGACGGGGCACTACGAATATCTTGTTATGCCGTTCGGCCTGTCCAATAGACCTTCCGTGTTTCAGGCTTTCATTAACAACGTTTTCAGAGACATGCTGAACCAAAGGGTAATTGTTTACATTGATGACATCCTGATTTACTCCGAAACTTACGAGGAGCATGTTAAACACGTCAGAGAAGTCCTGAAACATCTCATTCAACACCAACTGTACGCCAAGGCAGAGAAGTGTGAGTTCCACCAAGAGACCATCTCCTTTCTCGGGTATGTGATTAGCTCTGGAGGGGTCGCCATGGACGAGAGGAAGGTACAGGCGGTAGTTCACTGGTCCCAACCTACCACTCTCAAGGACTACTACTTCTACTACTTCTTAGGATTTGTCAATTTCTATCGGCGGTTCATCCGTAACTTCAGCAGTATCGCTGCCCCTATGACATCCATGATCAAAAAGGGAACCCAACGTCTAACCTGGTCTTCAGCAGCTATAGCAGCGTTCCGTTCACTAAGAGAGAAATTCACGACCGCTCCCATCCTGCACCATCCTGATCCTGAACGTGAATTCATAGTGGAAGTAGATGCTTCCAGCACAGGCATTGGGGCAGTGCTTTCACAACGCCAGGGTGAACCTCCCAAACTTTTCCCCTGTGCGTTCTTCTCCCGTAAATTGAACTCTACCGAGCAGAATTATGACGTTGGCAACCGCGAACTTCTCGCAATGAAGGCAGCATTCGAGGAGTGGCGTCACTGGCTGGAGGAGGCTAAACATCCGTTCACTGTTCTCACTGATCATCGTAACCTAGAGTATCTGAAATCAGCCAACGACTCAACCATCCACAAGCCAGATGGTCACTCTTTTTCACCAGATTCGATTTCAGAGTTACTTATCGTCCAGGCTCTCAAAATACCAAGGCGGATGCTCTTTCTCGACTTCATGAGTCTGACCTCCTATCGCCAGATCAAAAACCCATCATTCCATCCACTATCATTCTCGCACCTGTGCAGTGGGACATACTAACCGAAATCGCAGAAGCCCAGGTCATCGAGCCACCACCGGCTGAAACCCCACCCAACCTCACGTACGTTCCACAGGCCCTAAGACAGAGAGTAATACAAATGGTACACAATAACCCTAGTTCTGGTCATCCAGGTATAACGGCTACAGTACAACTCCTCAACAATAAGTTCTGGTGGTCTTCTATACGAACGGACACCATCACGTTCATTCAGAATTGCACCATCTGCAATACCTCCAAATCTCCGCGTCAATTACCTGCCGGCCTTCTTCATCCATTACCCATCCCACAAAGACTATGGTCACACATCGCCATTGACTTCGTGACTGACCTACCACTCTCTCAGGGCCACACTACCATTCTCACGGTAATTGATCGTTTCTCTAAAGCCTGCAGACTGATACCTCTTCCCAAACTCCCCACTGCTCTGGAAACTGCTGAAGTTCTCTGCAATAATGTATTTAGATTCTATGGTCTACCGGAAGATGTAGTCTCTGATCGGGGTCCGCAGTTCACCTCCAGAGTCTGGTCCGCTTTCTGTCAGCTACTGAACATTAATGTCAGCTTAACCTCCGGATACCATCCTGAAGCCAACGGTCAAGTGGAAAGATTAAATCAGGAACTCACCCGCTTCCTTCGCTCATATTGCCAGAAGAATCAGTCCGACTGGAGTCGGTATCTGCTATGGGCCGAGTATGCTCAAAATTCACTCCGCAAGCCATCTACAGATCTCACCCCCTTCCAATGCATCCTAGGCTTCCAACCCCCATTGTTTCCATGGTCTGGAGAACCCTCGGACTTACTGGCAATTAACTCATGGTTACAATGCAGTGAGGAGACGTGGAACAATGCTCATGTCCATCTACAAAGAGCAGTTCATCGCACCAGAGAACAGGCCAATCGTCATCGGCGAACCAATCCCAACTACCAACCAGGGCAATGGGTTTGGTTGTCCACCCGTGACATACGGCTCCGGTTACCCTGCAAGAAGCTCAGTCCCAGGTACGTGGGTCCTTTTCAAAATCATTAGACAAATCACTCCAGTTTCATTTAGATTAGCCTTACCTGACCATTACCGTATCTCACCCACTTTTCATGTCTCCTTGCTCAAGCCCGCTGGTGGTCCGAGAGGAGAGGAGGTCCTAGATGAGGCTGGTGACCAGAGAGCTCCTCCCATCATCATCGACGGCCAGGAAGCTTACCGGGTCCATGAAATCCTGGACTCTCGTCGTCGGGGCAGGTTCCTCCAGTACCTCGTGGACTGGGAGGGATACGGTCCAGAGGAGAGGTCCTGGATCAATGCTGATGATGTTCTAGACCCTTCACTCACTTCTGATTTCCACAGAGACCACCCGAACAAACCTGCCCCAAGACCTCGAGGAAGACCCCGGCGTCGTTTGCCTCCTCGTGTCAGGAGCCGCTCACAGGGGAGGGGCTCTGTCACGAATTCAGCCTCTGTGGCTCCCTCCGCTCACCACCAGAGGTCACCATCACCTGAGTACTAACTCTTTGGACTTCATTTCCCATATACCCTGTACCTGTGGCTGATTTTACTCACAGGTGTTTTCCATTGACTCACAGGTGTTTTCCATTGACTCTCAACTATTTAAACTGTTCTCCCAGCTTCCTCATTGCGAAGTCTTGTCTTGCCATGCAAACATTTCTGAGCGTTTATTCCGTGTGTGATTTTCCCGTGTATGACCTGGACTGTTTACTGGACTCTGATTCTTTGCCGCCTGCCTATTCTGATTCCATCTGCCTTGTCATTTGATTATCCTGTGTGTTTGCCGCCTGCCCTGATCTTCAGCCTGAACTCTGACTTTGATTCTGCCTTATCTACATTGTGTTTGAAGCCCGTGATTGAACTCTGCCTGTTTGACTTGCATTCTGTTTTAATAAAGCTGCATATGGATCCTCACGACACTGACTCCTCGTTACAGCTCCATCCTTTAAAATGTGGACATCACAAATCGCTACATGGTTACCACTTGAAAAGCTCACCTACGATAAACATAAATCTAACAAATTCTGGCTCATATGGTCTCCCCTTTGGGAATATATGAAGGAACTCCCTTAATAGGCCTACCGAAACGCTTCTTCTAATTTCTTCAAATTTTCTTTATCTTCCTATCTAAAGGATGCTTTAAGTCAGTGTGACCTTGTTTGTTTATTTGTGGTTGTTATTATTTTAATTTCTTTTTCTTATTCCTGTCTATTATGTTTTGTATACCCTGTAACATGAATATGACTTTGTTGTGATACTGTAAATGTTAATTTTCTACTGTGGGCAAGCAATAAAAATAAAAAGAAAAAAAAGAAATATGGCTAAGTCAAAAGAATGGTCCAAAAAGTTAAGAGAAGATATTATCACCCTTCACAAACAAAGGGTACAAAAAAACACAGGATACAAAAAAATGTTCTAAATGTTCCTAGAGACACCATTGGAAGCATAGTTCGCAAGTTCAACGTTAAAGGAACAGTTGTTACACTACCTGGACGGGGCAGAAAAAGGAAGCTATCAACGACTGCAACCAGATTTCTGAGAAGGCAGGTTCAGAAAAAGCCCAGAGTGACTGCAAAAGACCTGCAGCAAGACTTGGTCGCAACAGGCACTGAGGTTTCAGTTGCACAGTAAGGCACGTACTGGCATTGGAAACCTGCAGCGTGTGGAAGACAAGATGGATTTATTGAAGTATCAGTAGTCATGCCGTCAGTGAGTAAGCTGAAGCTTGGGGTCATTGGACCTTCCAACAGGACAATGATCCCAAGCATACCTCAAATTCCACCAAGGCTTGGTTGCAGAAGAAGTCATGCAGGACTTCCATGGAAGATTCTACAGAGGCCATTACAGTCACCTGACTTGAACCCCATAGAAAATCTCTGGTGGTATTTGAAGAAGGCGGTTAAGTACGTAAACTCAAGAATATTATTGTAAACTGAAGGCCATTGCTCATGAGGAATGGGCTAAGGGTGTGCTCACACTATAGGCGTATCTAAACCGTGCCCAAGCGCGTTTGACCACCAAAGTCTGGTTCGTTTGACTAGTGTGATCGGTCCGTACCGTGCCCGGGCACGGTACGTTTAAAGCTTGGAAGAGGTGGGCCAGAGCACGGTTCAGTTGGGCTCAGGCCCGGTACGCATGTAGTGTGAGTACGGAGCACGGAACAGCTGTGCGCTACTGTCATCATTACGACAGCAAACATCTTCTATTACTACTTGGACAGTACACTTTTCAATTAAATTTAATTAAATCGAGTATATTTAAGTTTATAACGGGTCTGGTTCTCACGTTATTGATGAAAAGGAATTGTAGTTTGCAAGTAAAGCTGCAGAGTCCTCCATCAAAGTCCTCCATAATAATATTCTGATACGTGCAGCACAATCAAGTGAAAATCGCTTTGCGGCATAAATGATAAATCTATTAGGGGGTCTATTAGCGAAAGTGCTTTTCTTCCTCCATCCATCCATCCATCCATCTTCTACCGCTTATCCGGGGCCGGGTCGCGGGGGCAGCAGTCTAAGCAGGGATGCCCAGACTTCTCTCTCCCTAGACACTTCCTCCAGCTCTTCCGGGGGGACACCGAGGCGTTCCCAGGCCAGCCGGGAGACATAGCGTGTCTCTCCAGCGTGTCATAGGTCTTCCCCGGGGTCTCCTCCCGGTGGGACATGCCCGGAATGCCTTCCCGGGAAGGCGTCCAGGAGGCATCCGGAAAAGATGCCTGAGCCACCTCAACTGACCCCTCTCGATGTGGAGGAGCAGCGGCTCTACTCTGAGCTCCTCCCGAGTGACCGAGCTTCTCACCCTATCTCTAAGGGATCGCCCAGCCACCCTGCGGAGAAAGCTCATTTCGGCCGCTTGTATCCGGGATCTTGTCCTTTCGGTCATGACCCACAGCTCATGACCATAGGTGAGAGTAGGAACGTAGATTGACCGGTAAATCGAGAGCTTCGCCTTGCGGCTCAGCTCCTTCTTCACCACGACAGACAGGGACCGCATTACTGCAGAAGCTGCACCGATCCGCTTGTCAATCTCCCGTTCCATCCTTCCCTCAGTCGTGAACAAGACCCCAAGATACTTGAACTCCTCCACTTGAGGCAGGAGCTCTCCCCTCTCCACTGCTTTTCTTCCTGTTTTCTTCAAAACAAAAAATTGTGTCGTAAATGACGTAAGCGTGCTCTAGCCCGAAACGTTACGTGCAACCGTGCCTTGTGTGAGTACACCCTAAGATTCCTTAGAAACGCTGCCAGAAGCTGGTGTCTGGTTATACATGTTTGCAGCACGTCATGACAGCAAAAGGGTGTTCTAGTATTGACGATGCTTGCCGTGAATGGCTTGAATAATTTTGAGACTGCAGTCATTAAAAGTTGCATTTCAATTACTTTTGTTTGATTTGTTCATTGCAAACAGCTGAAAGTCTGTAAATTTAGCCAATATACCTAATTTTGATTACAACAGTATATATATATGTATGTGTGTGTGTGTGTGTGCGTGTAGTATGATGATAAAAATGATGTGACCTTCAAATATTAAAAAGAAGAATCTATTTTAATTTAAAACAAAATCAACCCCTGGGAAATACAAGTCTCTGTAGGGACATCCTGATATGTGTTTCTGTTGACTATATTTGCCTGGAGATGGATTAGAGGTCAATGGCTTGATCTGGTTGAATGTACTCAAACGGATCTCAGAGAACCATCATTCCTACTGAGAGTATAATGTGTGTATTTTTGAGTTTTATTTGGCCTTTTCCCCCAAATCTGCTGCATTGCGCAGAACCTAGTGCACAAATGCATTTGAAAAAAATTATACTTGCTTTTTACATTAGTTGGTAGTTGAAATGTTGGTGAGTTTGTGAGCAGTAAACATGCAGATGTGACCTTTGGATAAAATAATGCTATGATGCCTCTGCTTACTATCTGCTAAGAACATTTGTGTTGGGTTTTTTGTGTGTGTACAGACTACAAACCAGGCTTTGCACTCCTAAAATAGAGCTTTCCTAAAGTGTGCATATGTGACTCCACTGTTCACAGGATTTTAGCTGAGTGCAGATCTTTGAGTTTTGGCCTCTAGTCAGCTAATTGTATCTGTGTATTTTTTTTGGATACGTTTTTCCTCCCACTCTGCATAACACGTTTATTGTTTGTCACAGTCTTATGAGAGTGTGAGTTGTGTTATTTGTCTCTGTGTAGGATGCAACAACAATACATCTTGCTGACCTCAGGTTTGACCTTTTCTGCTTACAGGAAATCAGCAAATGAATGCAATCCTTAATTCCTCATAGCCTTAAGTCAGCAGGAGTAGAGAAAAGCATTTTCTCTTTACTTTTCATTTTAATAATAGCATTTGTCTTATCAATTTTAAAATAGATAGTACTATTAAAAAAAACTCTTGTGAATAACACTTCTGTATGCCATGAGTTTTGTGTTTGGATACAATGCCAAAGACCAAGCCATGAGGGTAGTGATAGAACTAACTGATAAAGTGAGTCGTACAAAACCTTTCTTTTTAATAAACTTTGTGTACACAAAAAATGTCAGTGCTCAAGTTCAAGTGTAAAGCCCCTGGTGATACTTTGAGCACAGTTTTAAGTGGTGTCGAGCCTTCTTAGTGTTTTAAAAATAGCAATTTTGATGCTATCATAGAAGTGCCCCATGCACTCCCATTCAAAAGGCATTTTGACCTAAAACGAAAATACGGTCAATCTTACAAGTGCCGTTTCCATTCTAATTATGCTTTTACACGAAAGTTTGACTCGGGTAGATTAGCAAAAAGAGCCTAGGTTTAATTTTGGTGAGAGATACCCTTTAATATTGTAAACATTGTGACTCTGCAATGCTTTCAAAAGCATTACTTTCTTTCCAATTAATTTGAGCATGACGCTGAGGTCGTCCATTTCAGAGTATTTTGCTTTTTATATAACCATGAAATATGTTGTTGCTTTCCATGAGCTTTTGATTCTATCATTTTCATTCATTTAACTGCCCAGTTGTTTATGTCAGATAGAAGATCAACTCATTCTGTTTTCTGATGTTTATTTTGTGAACCCACACAATGCAATGATCCTGAAAATATCTACTTATAATAATCCTCTTTCTCAGCCTTGCCAGATAACCAGTTTGAATAGAAATAAACACAAGTGCCTCTTCAGAGAAGAAATAATTATGGAAGTCTAGGATTTTTTTGCATTTATTTAACAGCCCAAACAGTTTATTCTCATTCCCTATAAAGATTTTTTCTCCCTCACGACTTGCTTCTTTTCTCCACGGGCTTCCCAGTTCCCATATGAGATTTAAACCCTTATTTCCTGTCTGCAATGCAGATACTGACCTCATCATCTCTGAGCCATGAGCCAATCACACATCCAGCACAGTCATTGTAATGTGAGCTGCTTCATCTTGGTGCTGCACATCTACATCTAGAAAATTATGTTTGCCCACCATCGTGGAATAACACTGCAAATGTCACAAGTTCATATTAATAAAAACTTAAGTAAAAAAAAAAAAAACGTATGGCTGAAATAGAATGGCTTGAACACAATGATGATGTCAGAGTTTGAGGAATAACAAATTGGTAAAGTTTCTTAAATGAAGCAGTAGTAACACAATCCAATGAAGGTAAGATCAGAAGAGATGGATAATTTGTTTGCTAAGTTTCAAATGATTATTAAACATTAAGCACAAACTGCAAAAGCGGCAGACACACTCAGTGTCTGAATTTGCTCTCTCGTTTTAATTTACTCCTTCAAGAGTGGACTACTAGTCAGGTAATGTAAGGAATAGTGAATGAACACAGCTGTCTTCTCTAGCTGAGGCCAGAGAACTTGTGATGGGGGTGGGGTGAGTTTGTGCTTTATAGCAGTGCTGATGAGTGGCAGGTGTGCGTGGTTAGTACTCTGGTGACTGAAGGCTGAGTGAATGAGGGAGAGTCCGGCGTGTTTGCGACAGGCGGAAGAAGAGTGTGAGGTTATTTATATCTTTGTTTTATAACTGGTGGCAGTAATTTAACAAGCTCTTATGAAACTTTCATTTGGAGAGATTACAGTAGGGCTGTAAAATCGATTAATCGTGATTGATCGATTTTACAGCCCTAGATTAAATTTTTTTTTTTTCTAAATAGATCTTAACTTAAATGTGAGTGGTACTTGCTTGTGAGAAACCCATTTTGCAAGGCTGTTGTGGGGGGTTGCTTGGGTGTTGCTATATGCAGTTGCTAAGGCGTTACTATTTGGTTGCTTTTGGATGGTAGGGTGTTGCTAGGATGTTTTAGGTGGTTGCTAGAGCAGTTGTACAACCCCAAGTGCCATATTATGTGGATGATCTGGAATCTGCTTTGGAATGAAGCAACTTCAAAAGAAATGAATGTAAAGGTTAGTAGTAATGGGTGCATGGTTCATTTCTCCCATGGTGTTTTTAGTATGTCTGCCAAAAAATCTGCGGAAAGGTGTATATAAACATAGATTAGGCTGTTGAAACATGAGATAGTCAAGTGAATAAACCGGTTGACCATAGCCATGCAGCCATATTTATACTATCTGCAAGTTTACAGTAAATTATTTCTGGGATTGATTCCATGTTGCTTGTTTTCAATAATAGAAGTATTTAACTTCATAACATTTGTCTTTAATTTTCTGTTTTAATATTTGGACAATTTAAAGCCTTTGCAGTATGTGGGATAATCTTGTATTCTCTTGGGGCATAGGTCTCTTTTCTCTCTGAATTACAACATATTTGTGCGATATCTCTCATACCTTAGAGTTCCTTTTGTTGGACTGGCCTCAGATTAAATGTCTCCACCTGATCCAGTGGCAGGGTCCAAGTGAAATGAACTTGTAGAAGATAAGGAGTATATCAAGATGTGCTGGCAGGGAATGAGATCTCTTAATTTACATGTATAGAGTTTCAGCTCCCTTTAAATAAGACAAACATTTTACTGTCTGCTGTGGAGGAGGATTTTAAGAAGATTTTTATTTATTTATTTGACATGAACTCCACAAGTGTGTGTAAAACCTGATGATCACATTCTCCAGCATGATTCAATAATTATCAACAGAGGATCTTTTGCTTTAATGGAAGAAGAAACATCTGACTCTCTGTACAAATGAGTTAAACATAGTAAATAGTCAAATGTTACATTATATTATTGATCTGGAGATCTGAATCTAAAATACTTTTTATTATTTATTTTATGTAAAAGCTTGATTTCTTCCTACCAAATCCTGATTTCAATGCAAAAAATAGACTTTGTTTTGCACTGTACTTTACTGTAGGCTATTTATATACATATTGTTGACTCAATGATAACATGTTATATGAAACCGATGCAGGCTTTAACATGCGCTTTCAAATCATAAGAGACTTGATTACTTTGAGTTCCCTGCAGTTCTCTTGAGATTGTCAACTGAATGTCAGATGAAGTTTTGAAGATACAGAGAAAGTCTGAATCTTTCTTATGCAATTCTTATGAAATAATTAAATGGCAAATGAGACATTTGTTTGTCAAACCATGAGCTAACATGAAAATGTTAGACACAATTCACACATGACTGCATGTCCACAAATCAGTGCATCGATTAGCATTTGTCAGCCTTGATTTAAATGTGAGATGTTTTACTATTGGGTATATTCATCAGTTTTTATATTCCTGAAAATGAGCTGTGATATGGAGCGTATGTGCAGTGAATATATGAGCTGTCACTGAACCCCATCAATGCTCCCATGATTCAATGCAATAAATTCAGAAAGGCTTCAGCACTCTCAGTGTAATTTTACCTGAATTGAATGTCTCATAATCAGACAATATGAAGTCTAGTATTTAAAGGAACAGTTTGCAAAAAAGTCAAAAGTTTTCACAAAACCGTCATTATTCACTCGCACATCGTTCAAACATTCAACATTCAAAATGAAAGGAGAATTAAGGAGAAAATCCTGCATACATGACAATAATCGCTCAATACATGGATAAGAACTACTTGCATATGTAAACAGGTAAAGAATAAGTAGGAAATAACTAAGATCCTGGTGGATGAGCGCTGATCTTCCAGTTGAGCGCTTCTGTTTATGGTAAAATATACTGTGGCAGAGAAAGCTCAAAGCGCTGCAACTGAAGAAAACGCATGCAAATAATAAAAACACCAGCAAATTAAGAAAACATCATCAGTTTGACAACACATGTGCTGCAAATACTCACAATGCAACCAAGTACAGAAACGCGCTGTACTATTTGTCCTGTCAACAGACTCGTGGAGTATGTCAGAAATAAACGCGCTTCTGTAAACTATATCCAGTGTAGACGACGTCATTGATTATAATGGGTTCTATTTGTTTTAGACACAAAGTAATGCTCAAATCCAGTGTTAAGGAAAAGTCGGTCGTTAAGTGACTGAATGCCAGTGGGCGGGGCCTATATTGTAATGATGTATAACTATTCGTCAATGTCTTGCTCTGTGGGCAGTCATATACAAATGTATTTACCCGTGTGACATCACATATCCTGCAATATCTGAACGAGCTATTTTTGAAGCTTGATTTAAAAAATGCTTTGTTTGTAATGAGGAGGACGTTTTAAGCTATGAAACTTGCATGATGTTTTAATGGTGCAAAGACCTCTTATAAAGGTCAAGGCAAATTTGATTTCTCATGTCATGACCCCTTTAATATTTTTGGTGTAAACAGTGATATATTTTTTTCAGGATTCTTATATGAATAGAAAGTTCAAAAGTACAACATTTATTTGAAACAGAAATCTTTTGTAACATTATAAATGTCTTTATGGTCTCTTTGATCAACTTAATGTGTCCTTGCTGAATAAAAGTATTTATTTCAGAGGTGCAAGGCAAGTATAGATAGACGGTAGATATGGGTTTGCATATGACAGTTTTGTTACCTGTGGCAACCTTTTAGCTTGATTGAGGAAATTTACACATATGATCATACACTCTCTCTCACTATGGATCCTGTTGTCTATTCACAAATAAAGGGACGATTAATAGTTTAGTGGTGTAGGATGTCTCTTATTAAAATAATCCTTTTTGAGTCTTTAATAAATGACTGGTGCCCTTGATGGTCATGACCTGAAATTACCTGTTATTTAATCATCTTTAATACCCTGTAGTCAGTCAATAATAATTGCAGTGATTGTTTTTATAAATGATGTGCACAGCGGGAACTTGAACTACTTGAAGCATTAAATAAAGGCACATATGTGTTGAAATAAAGAGGCATAGAAAAGTGTGGCTGGCTGACTGTCAATGGGCCTTATTCATGAAACACAAGTAGAACAAATTTCTGAGTAAAACATTTTCAAACCAAAATATGTAAACCGCTGCATTGAATTGAATGCAGCAAGTCGTGTTAGAATGGTTTTACGAGTAATTTACACTGAAATTAGTTCTGCTCGTGTACATGAACGAGGCTCAATGTTTAAAGCTTTGAAAACCTAGAGGAAATAGAAATATTGTCAGCATGTGGACAATTAAAAAAAATGTAATTATTATAAAGCCCTCACTTTTCTAAACTATTTAGGTCACTGCAATATTCACTGCAACTGAAGTCTTTAATCTCAAGAGAGTTTGCGATATCTGAAGAGAGTAAAGAGTAAGTGCTGACTAGAATCTTTCTTGACACTCCAGGTTCCAATCCCTCGTGGAATGAATCCATATCCATTACTGAATGATTTGCCTAATAAAAGCTGATCTGGCTCTGTGGGCCAAACAATGAGCATTTCCTGAATTCTGATAATGAGATCTACATTCCAGAACTAAAACTCAAACTCTTCCGTGCTCCTGCCTGATAGAAATCACATACTGGATATTTCTATTTCTGTTCGGGGGGCTTTGGATTAAGGGCGAGTTTAAGATAATCTTGTTATTTATTCATCTGACTGCTAATTAATTCTGCATGTGTCTTCAATAATTCACACCCCCTTTTTTTTTTTTTTTTTTTTTTTTTTTTTTTTTTTCGCAAGTGCCAAGATGGAAAAATTTATCCCAACAGATTTTTCCGACTGTAATAAATGTTGATTGTTATTGCCATAATGTCCAAAAATATCCTTCTTTTTTTAATTAAATAAAAGCTGACCTTAAGTTATCCAATGTGCGGCATGAAACAATGAAAAATATTTGGTAATTGGTAAAAAAAGATATGAATCATAAAAACACATGAAAAGAAAAACAGCTTTAAATGTGATCTCATGTAGAAATCTACGCTTGAAAACATGCTCTGAAAAACAAACAGATACTGAAGGAAGGATTTACAGTTCTACAGTCAAACTCAGAGAACTGAGACTTGAATTTAGTTTATGATTTAGTTTCGTTTTCACTCTGTTTGCTCTGTTCCTGTTCTGTAGTCTCCTTAGTTTGTTAATTAGTTTACATAGTTCCTGACTCCACGCACCTGTTCTGTTTCATTTTTTTTTATTACTTTCTTTGAGTATATCAGCCCTGAGGCTACATCTACATTAATCCGGATACATTTGAAAACTGTATTTTTGTTTCAAAACACCTCCATCTCCATCCACACTAGCGTTTTCAAGGGTTTTCCAAACGTTTTTTGTCCACGCTGAAACGTCGGAAAACGCTAAATTCAGTTGCACATGCGTAAACCTTCATAAAATCTCACTGAAATGATACAGATGGAACAAGAAATAAGTTATCACAATTCTCCTGGCAGGATCATTTTATTTAGCACAATATCTCACCATTCACTGATGCATCCTGGTCGCACTCAGTCACCATTATATGTTTGGTCTAAAACACAACTGCTCTCATGTTTTGCCACAGGACAGCAAATTCGAGTACAATTTTCTGTCATTTTTGCAGGACTGTGATATGAAGAGTGTGCAAGGTAACATATTTTAGCAACTGTATGAAAGTGAATAGCACATAAAAGGCACAATACTTGTATATCTATTGGTACAATTTGCATCACACATGACTAAACGTGTTAGGGCTGCACGATTAATCGCAATTTACATGAAATCGCGCTTAAACCGATTTGGCTTTTCGCGACTTTGAAATCGCAAAGGCTGCGATTATTTTTTTATGCGCAGCTTGTCATTGATGTACGGCTCTGTAAACGCTGCTCTGTGTGAAAGCACTGCGAGTTTGAGTCGCTTATAACGTGCATTTGAAAAAGCAACACGTGTCAGACATCTTTCTAAACATGAGAAGCATTTATGAACCGTTCAGATGGAGCATCATTTACTACCGATCACAGAGTCGTGCTGCACTGACAAGCTGCGCGTAAAATAATCGCAGCCTTTGCCAAATCGCGTGCGGTTTCATTTTGATTAATCGTGCAGCCCAAACATGCGTAATCGTTTTCAAATACACAGTTCACACTACAACGCAAAAAAAGCGCTTTCAAATTTATCCAATTTGGAGAGCATTTTCAAAAAGGTTAGTTTTCTATAATAAAAAAGCCGTCTCAGTGTGGACTGAAGGCCAAAAACAGAGAGAAAGAGATGCTTTTTCAAATGAAAATGTGGACAAGTGTGGACAAGGCCTGAGTTTCCCTAGTTCATTTGTCCGATATTGTTTGCATCAAAGTGGTTGTTTTCCTGTTTATCTCCTGGGTGTTCTATTTGCATTGATTAAAGACTGTTCTTATTTCCTATTCCCACATCGTGCGCTTCTCTATAGCACCCACTGTTACAAGTAGTTTGTGACTGAAAATATTCAGGACAATGAAGGATCTTTCTTCCTGAAATTTTTTTTTTCCATCATGTGACGAATCTGCATTTTAAAACAGAGGGTGAGTCATTTTTCACTAATTTATTTGCTTAATAAAAACCTACTTTAAAATATCATGTCTATAGTGCATTTTCAGTGTGTTTATTCCCCCAATACATTTATATTTAGGCCTTTTATGATTTTTAATGAGAAATGTTTCCCAAGTAATTCAGAACATGCTTAGAAGTAATGCAATTATAGATGTTAGATCGACAAACCAGTGACTCCACAATAAGACTGTGTTCAACATGGTTTGAGGGAGCGAAAGGTCTCTGTCTGGCCAGGATGAATTTTTTGACTTTAGAAGAGCAGAGAGACTCTGGCCTGCAGGTTGGGTTCACTTTTTTCTGACCATTAAAAGTGCAGAACAGTGATTAGACCTGACAGTGCAGGGCTCAACAGCCAGAGGAAACCAACCTCTAACCCTCTCTGCATCGCCTTCCTGATTGCGAATTTGCTTTGCTTATACACTTACCAGTAGGATTATTCATCCTCCAAAATAGCCCTGTACCCTACACTGCATTTTACTGTCCTGAAGCAGTACAGAGGGTCAGCAAGATGCTTTCAGCAAAAATGTCTAATCAGCATGAATCATCACATTACATGAAGAAATAGCTGTTCAGCAGTCATTAGGTGATACATAAACAACTGGTGAGAACATTTGTATTATTATTCCACTTCTGATATCACTGAAAGACACATGTGCACGCATGTATGAAATGACAATCTGTGTTTATTGTCAGTTGAAATCCATTATTGTCTGATCATTGTCAGAACTGGACACTCACCAAATTAGTCATACAGCACAACACACAAATGGATAAACCAGACAGAAGCTTTATTCAGTGCAGGGCATGAATAGAGCTTATAGATGAAGTATTGCATGAACTCTCTGTATTCCCCTTTGAGTCGGGGGTATGTGGGCAAGAAATGTCTTCAGAAGGATGAGATCAGCCTTGGATCAGAAGGGATAAAGTTTCATTCATTCCAGTGAGCTGGCAGGGGAACAGTTAGCATGTGAATTGTCATCAGATAGCTAATGAATCCTCAATCAGATGCTGATACAAAGAAGACCACATTCTGACTTCAGACTTGTGATGCAGCCTGGAATTGAACCACACCATGTTGCTTCGTTTGGCCAGAGGAGAACTCTCCCCCCAATGAGCCTGGTTTCTCCCAAGTTTTTTTTTTCTCCATTCTGTCACCTAATGCAGTTTGGGTTCCTTGCCACTGTTGCCTTTTGGCTTGTTTGGTTTGAGACACTTAATATTCAACAGTATTACTCATCTGACTGCACTGACTCTATTTGATGAAAACTGAACTGAGCTGGGCGATGTCGTCGCTGTTTTCTGCAGAGCTGCTTTATAGCTGAATTGAACTAATTTAATAATTGATGGTTTCACAATGGAACTGAATCAGCAAAACTGAACTGACTTCAGCTGAACAATGACACTTTTTTCTTTTTAGAGATGCTTTACAGCCAAAATTAACTGTACGTACATTGATCACAGTAAAGCTGCTTTGAAACAATCTGTAGGCCCATTGTATAAAGCGCTATAAAAACTAAAAGGTGACTATTAAGACAAAATGAATGGATAAAAGCAGAAGGTACATGGTAACATGTCGTCCCATCAATTTAAATGTTTGGTTCACTCCAAGGACTATCAGCTGACTTATTGGTTATCAACTCATTATGAATCAGAATCAGAAACAGAAAGTGGGTTTATTCGCCATGAATGTTTGTACAGACAAGGAATTTACTTTGGCAGGAAGATGCATACATATACAACATATAAGGTACAGGATATAAGAGCACAAGAACACACATGGGATAAGGCAATGGTGCAAATATAGCAATGAGCTAAGAGTTTATAGTTTAAAGACAGTGCAGCTATGACAATGAGAATGTGGTTAAGAGAATGTGGTTTAAAGTCAGTGAAAGACACAGATCAGACACATCAAAAGGTTCTCAGTTCTGGAGGAGCAATCCTGTTAAAATGATAAGGAATATCATAAACAGGCCTAATTCCACCCTAATTCCACGTATTCACGCGATAATAAATAGGCCTATATGAATAATTGTGTGTATAAACAAATAAACAAACTGTTCAGTGACACTGGGAGTAGATGATGCCTGCCACATTTATTCATCGATTTGTAAAAGCATTTGATAAATTAATCAACTTAAATGAGTTGCAGTTTAATAAGTTCCGCTGGAACCGACTCAGATTTTGGCAGAATTTCAAACTGGTTCAAGTGATTCAGAAGTGATGCCTTGAAAAGATTCAACTACGAATCTGACATCACAAGGCCGTGCAAGCTTCGTTTACCGCCAGCTCAAACCGTCTGTGCTCATTCATTTTCAATGAACTGGCGACATGAGCGACAGCAACGCTCAACAAGAACACCTGTGTGTTCAGCAAGTCGACGAAGCTGAGAAAAGTTTAGCCTTATGTAAAAGCGGATCGACTTGATGTTTCAGTACCAATGGGAGTGAAGACAGTGGCGAGCATGTACACTATGTGTCAGATCAGCTAATGCTAATGTAGGCTAATGTTTAACGGACTTAATGGTGTTGATGATATTTTTTTCTCATTCTCTTTGTATTTTCATCAATATGGTACTAGATTCTAGGCTACTATTCATTTGAATATTATAAACAAATTAGGTCACAAACACTTGAAGCGAAAACTATCATTAACTTGTTCAGAAAATTGAAATAGTCTGGCGAGGTGGGGCCACGGGTTGGCACATTCCCGGGATGGACCTGCTGCGTCTTCATCCATTGTTTCGTCCATGGTTTCGTCTCTTATCTAAATCTGACCATGGAGTTGACTTTGGCGGAAAGCTGAAGGTGATTGCTGATAGGCTGTCCCAATCAGTGGCGCCTGCACAATCCAATCACGTTTGAGAGGGAAACAACAAATTGAGGGTTTCCAAGATTTTCCTTTTTTCCTTTTTTTTTTTTTTTTTTTTTTTTTAAGAAGTAACAGGTACTCACGGATAGAAATGTAGCGGAGTAAAGAGTACAATATTTGCCTCTCAAATGTACTTGAGTAAAGTCATGAGTACTCCCCAAAAATGATACTCGAGTGATCCCTCAAAATTGTACTTAAGTACTGTACTCAAGTAAATGTACTCTGTTACTGTCCAGCTCTGGTCACAAGTAGCCTAATTTAAAAGTAGCTAATCAAAAAGTACTAAAGTAGTCATATTATATTGCCTAAAAGGTGTAGCCTAATGTAAGCTAATAGATTACGTAGGCCTATCTAACTACAATTTGTATCATGTTATTTGTATAATGGACAACAATAACTCAGAACTGGCCATACACATACTCAGAACTGGCCATATACATGCACAAAACTACAGCTGGGGTAGCTATTTGCATATATGAAAAACATGAGTAGCCTAATACAAATTTAAAGTAAATTTAACATTATGTTTAAAAATCAGTTACTAAAATAATTGACTCTTCGAGTTCACATCCTAGACTACTGCCATGTGAATTGAATCAGTCAAAAGTAGGCTTTTTTGATTTCCTGTCACAGTGTTTTTACAAAAGAGCAGAATGTACTGTTCGAGCAGTCGCGTTTAATTCATATCATCTCGATGTATTATTTAATAATGTGTGTCATGCTGTGTCTGTGTGAGAACTCTAGGCAGTGCTGTCGGGCGACGCGGAGCACAAGCTGACGCGCGGCTGCCGCTGTTGCTGTGAACCGCAGGGATGTGAGAAACGCGCCGTGTACGAGAGAAGAGACAGACAGGTCTCCTGACAACATCAAAAGGACAGGACACCTCTCTGACCCGATTCAGTGAAAAACAGGAGGCGAGGAGCAGGTACTATGTGGCCGCGTTGTGGGTGCTTGCGTGCGGCTCTGAGCGCGCGACGATGTAAAAGGCAGCGCGTACGGATTCTGCGGCAGTTGTGATCGGGAATAACTGGGATTGGAAAACTCAGCGGGGCATGGAAAACCACGCTGATCACTGAGCAAATAATCAACCAGACAGTCATTTGCAGACGTATTCATTGTGTGCGCCTCTAGGCGCACCGTTCTTCGATCGATCACTACAGTGGAACAGACACACAGTGCATTTGAATGCGAATTTATACTCAAGGGGTTCGGTGCAAGTGATTCCATAGTTTCTACCCTGCTCAATGCAAAGCTGCTGGAAAGACCTTACAGTCAGGTAAGCAGTCAATATACAAGTTTATCAAGCCGCCAGACGACAAGAGTGTAAGGTACTGATTGAGAGTGACGTTTTAGGAGCAAAGTGAATTGGAGTCCGCATCAACAGAGTTCATATGCCAGCGATGTTGCACCGTCAACTTAGTCTTCTGTTTTTTGATTAGTGGAGAAAATCTTAATTTTCTTCATTTTAACAGCCCTTTAGGGATATGAAATCTGTATGCACAGAGTGATACAATAATATTAGAAAACGTTGTATAAAATAGTTTTAGATGAATTAGATAAAAGTCACACTGCAGGACACCCCTCTGACTGGCTGACAGATGTGTGTTATATTCATCTATCATGTTAGACTTTTTTTTTTTTTTTTTACAACGCTAATGACATGAAATAGCCTATTCCATAGAAACTTTTTTTAATAGATGCATTAAATACGTACAGTGCATTAAAATAATATTTTTATTTTATTTTTAAAGCATTGTCAAGCCATTAAAACATTTTTGCTGTAAATGAATTGATTTTTATTTAGCTGTAGTTCCAAAGAATCGAAATATATAAGGGCATTGCCAAAACATCTGAAAATAATCGCTAAAAGCCCCAGTATTGCA
The DNA here is from genome assembly GCF_963993115.1 of Abramis brama. Classification (NCBI taxonomy): domain Eukaryota; kingdom Metazoa; phylum Chordata; class Actinopteri; order Cypriniformes; family Leuciscidae; genus Abramis; species Abramis brama. The sequence goes on along the minus strand of NC_139967.1, from coordinate 12,521,572 downwards.
TGATATTATACAAAAATATTTTTTTGATGATGTAAAAACAGGGTCCCAGTATACTGTAGATCTAGCATATCAGATTATTTGACTTTAAAATATGGCATATTTGGGTTAATTCCGACCATTTGCACCTCCTATCAGCATATATCTGAGCTTAAACATAGATTTCACATTTGCTTGTATGCTAACTATGTTTCAAAGGATTTTTTTTACATATCCTTTGAACTGACACTCATTATGCAGATGCACCATTGTAGTGACATAAATGTGTTTATTCATAATGACATAATTCATTAATCTTTATAACAGGATCAGTTTTGATATCAGTGCTGATTTGAATAATGTTTGGTGCTTATGTTGAAGAAATGCCTTTATCATCAGGTACTCTAAAGCTGTGGAATGTTCAAAAGGAGTTGATCTCTTTGTGTCTTGTGAACCTAATATTGGTGTTAAATATTCTCAAGAGCCAGTTTTGCACATCAAACAGAACTTCCAAACGAAATACATATCATAGAGAGTTCTCAACTACAAAAGCAAGTGGGCCCTTTCACATTTACAAGCGTCTGGATGTCTTGCGTGTGTCTGTAACTCATTTGGGAGCGGTTGTGTAGAGCTTGACTTGTAACAAGGTTTAATAACTCACTACTGTCTGAAATGCTTCTCTGCAAATTAGCAGCACAGTGTGTGTTTTATGATTCTGTTCATTCTTAGTCACTGAGATGCAGTTGCTATAGTGAGTTGCCCTCTTCATAGTCTCTAATCATCCACATATTCCCACATTCTGCTAGAACATTGTTTTTTTGTCTTTTAAAATCTTTTACTGAAATGTAAGATGGTTCTCCTCTCTTTCAGCCTCTCTGCCTACCTTCTTACCCTTTGAGTGCTAAACCACATCTATAATTTAATCAATCTCTCCCTGTTAATATGTCATTTCTGAAAAGCATTTTCTATTCAGAATATTGTTTAAGATAACTTTTTCATGCTCTAAAGGAGTGCAAAACCAAACCAGCAAAGATAAAACGAAGAAAAGTAATGAAGCCGGCCCGACATGACCCTTCAAACAGCTGGGGGGTATTTTAGTTTGCATAAGAGAACAAACACGTTGGTAGTGCTTTACATGAGCTTGTTTCCTGTGCATTTCAATACTAATGCTATTCTGGAATTTTAGAATTTCCTTATTAGATAAGTAGATTACAATTTAGTATATGTTTTTTTATTATTAATTAATTAATTTATTTTTTACATAACTGACCAGCTGCAAGGCTGTGTCGTGTTAATCGGTTGTGTTCATCATACATTCAGTGCTCTGGGCTGTTATTTATGCGTTCAGTGGTGTGTGAGATTAATTAGTCTGTATATCTGAGAGTTATGAAACTCCTCTGATCGGAGGCTGTGTTCCATGTGATTTGCTATCGGACACAAAGCGCCAGATTTACCAGAGTCTTTAGGACATATTTGATGCCATGTCAATCACCAGATCAGTGAGACTGTAAAACCTTCTGTCATAAACTGGGTGCTCTATTTTCAAAGTAGAGCACTACATTTTTATCTAAGATTCCTTCCATTCAGAAACAGTTAATCAATACTTCAAACTTTGTTTTTTTCTCTCTCAGGATTTCAGAATTGTATTCCAACATCTAAAGATTTGTCTTTTATCTTTACTTCATACTTGGACATTTAGTTGGTAAAATAGTACATAGACATGCAATCTCATGTAATGTTTTAATATTTCAGGTTTTGTCCCAGAATCAGGTACTTTTAATTAATCAAGGGCACTTAATTCATTTAAAGCAGTCAATTAAAGACTTTAATCACCAGTCATGATGTTAAATATGACACTGCAACATTTTATTTTAATTTGTGATTGCAGTTCTTTGCCTAATCAGAACTGAACTGCTATTCAAAAAATGAATTATTCAGTTCTGCTCTATTACTCGGAAATCAACTGGTAAATTTGGCCTGAATGTGTCAAATCTCTGCTGTTGCTCAGTTAGATAGGGAACTAAACTAGAATTTAGCAATCCGGTGGAGGAAATCAATCTACTTTTTCCTGGGGTGTTGTAATTGCTGAGTGCACATTGAATGTCATATTGAACTTTATCCATGTGTCTGAAGCCAAATGTGGAACAGACAGGGCTATACCATCATGATGTGTCTGCAAGATTTGAGAGAAACCGAATTTATTTACCATCCTTTTACATTGTTTACCAATTGGACAGATTATAATTCATATTTTATGGGTAGACAGGTCAAATCTGAGTTTTCAGTGTTTCGTCTAACATTGGAATTTCAACTAGTTGCCATCCATTAAAAAAAAGTAATTCAAATAATAAATCTAATCGCGCCATCCGAGACTGATGTTAATAGCAGATATTAACAAGGGCTACACTGCCATTCAGTTCCTAACAGATTTTTTTTTTCCCAACAACAGCAAGTCTCTGGATGAAATTAGAAAAATAATAAAATATCATATATCTTATTTTTAACAATTGTCCCCAGAGCTCTGTGATTCTTCCAAGTGTTTCTCCTTGATTTATCCTTTTGGATTTGGTTGTACTGTATTCATCACTTTACTCTTAATTTCCTGTTATCCTGTGTGCTGAGTGTACTGTATGAGTTGAAGACTTACTGTCTATCGCTGAACTCTCTTCTTGACCTTGGCAGAGTTTAAGTTGATTGCATTGCTGCAGATGTGTGTCTTGGCCTGCATACAAATGTGCATGTCTTAAAGATGTTTCATCATGAGATTATTGCGTAAGATGGAAAAACAAATGCCCTGCGTCCAAATATGCATACTTCCATATAATAGGTGGTTATTATGTCAGAATTCACAGTATTAATTAAATAGTAGGTGAAAATTATCGGGTGACCTACTACTTCTGGCAAGATTCTGAAGTGTGCTTTCAATGGACACTTTACTATTCCATGAGGCCATAGGAGGGGATTTGTGAAAGGCAGTGAAGTGACACAACTGACGGCGTAGGTCACATGACAATGACAACATGGCGGATATAGTGTGTCATGCTATATAGAACATGCTTTTTTAACGGTCGTGAAGCAAGTTTCAAACCAAATGTAGTACATGCCTGTACTATACAGTATGCGGTTTCGGACGCAGTGATGGGCTGTTCCAAAACGTTTTGGAAAGTTCAGACTTTTTGGTATTGAATTTTATAGTTTTGGTATTTATTTAATTGAAAGTATATTTACTGTATAATTGACAATTCACTAAGCTTGTTGCAATGAATTTTAGAACTGTCTTTACCCATGAAGAATACTGCCTTAGAATTTGTCCAAAATTTAGATATCTAGGTGGCACCATAAGTACTTTGTGTACCTTTTTGGAACTGCCTTCACTTCAGGATTGTGCATATGATGCTCACTGTGTTTTGGAACAGAGCTTGAATTGTTGGCTACATGGATATTAACTTCAGATATTGCATTTATTGTATCATCAAAGTTCAAGAGAGGGGTGGTGGATGTGTTTAAGTCTTTTATTTTCAGTTGAATGAAAGGTTTGTGCGTATTATCTTTCTTTAATCATCCCTGTCCTCTGCTTGACCAATCGCTGAGGCACAGCATCATCCTGAGGAAGATCACTCTAAGCTCTTCAAGTTGAACTCTTGAGTCGCAGTAAGTGATGTTTGCATTTAAGATGCCTGAGCTGTCAGAGGATGTGAAGTCATGCCAGCATAAACATAAATCTGTTGTTAATTCTTGGCTCAGAAAATGATTTCATTTTAAAATTCAACAGCTTTAACTTACTGGCACTTTTAGCACTGATTGAGTTTACTGGCCGTTCAGAAACTCAAGAAAGTGTGTTATTTTTCAGATGGTAAAATACTTTTTCCTATTCCAGCTTAATATGCAGAGACAAATCTAAGTAAACCATTAGTGTACACACGGGCTTGCTTTGTTTGTTTGAGAATCCCGACCATCCCAGCATAGCAAATTGTTTGAGTTTGGGGCAGGGCAACGGTTTGCTCATACAGTAGTAGGACAGCAGGAGTTTTTTGGGAAACCTGTTTGAAAACAATCACTTTTTTTGCAGTTGATGCTAGTGATAGAGCTAGCGGCTCTTCTGGCCGGTCTTCCTTCAAGTGCAACTAAACCTCTACAGATGATCCAGAATGCTGCAGCTCGTCTTGTCTTCAACGAGCCCAAGAGGGCCCACGTCACTCCTCTGTTCATCTCTCTGCACTGGCTACCTCTCGCTGCTCGCATCAAGTTCAAGGCATTGACGCTTGCTTACCGATCTATCACAGGCTCAGCTCCCTCCTACTTTAACTCATTCCTACGAGTCTACATCCCTACCAGACGCCTACGATCAGTCAACGAGCGACGTCTCGTGGTTCCATCGCAGAGAGCCACAAAATCACTTTCCAGAACATTCTCATTCACAGTTCCATGCTGGTGGAACACTCTCCCCTCCCTCATCCGGAATGCTGAATCCCTGACAACCTTCAAAAAGCATCTGAAAACCCATCTCTTCCGTGAGCACTTAACCACATAAAAAAAAAAAAAAAAAAAAAAAAAAAAAACCCTCCCCTTTCCCTCTAAAAACCTCACTTATCGGGCTTATGCTACTCTGAATAATGCCTGAACTTTGTATCTTGAGCACTCCTTGCGTAGCTTTGGTTTTTGCCTCTTCATGATGATTCGCTTAATCTAGTCCTGCTTTGTAAGTCGCTTTGGATAAAAGCGTCTGCCAAATGACTAAATGAAAAAAAAAAATGAAATGATACAAATATGGCTCACTTCGCTATTAACAATAGATGTTATTCACCACACTAAACATGCTGTACTCACTAATTTCTGACAGCGTTATCAACAAACAATTAGGGCTCAAAATAAGACTTTTTGATGGTGTTTCCTCTATTTCTCTTCATCAATGGAGAAGAGATAAACTACTGAGCTTTTTGATCTGTTACAAGGAAAGCCTGAAGAATGGGTTGAGTGCAGAGCAGCCGTATACATCTCATCCAGATTTTAAGATTAGTCCCGGATTATCAGCAACACTGAGCTTTTTCAGTAAATAATACTCAAGTAAATGCTGTTTGGACAGGTGGTGGGATATGAGAGAACAGAGCAATATTTTCTTTCTTTTTTTCTTTTTGTTGTGAAGCCCTGATTTGTTTTGTTTTAGTTTTTTTTGGATGTTGGTTTCCTATGCAGCTTTGTAAATTTATAATAATTCATTAAATTAATATATAATTGACAGTTGTCCCTGCTAACCAATTTCTTGCATGGAAATCTTTTATCTTTCATATCTCTCATAGGGCTCATTGGCCACATATTAAATTAAATTTGGTAAGTGAGTCAGGTCCTGATCACTTACCATTCATTAAGGTTTATTTTTTGCAATAATGATGGGCTTGACTGTTTGTTACATGTATGTTATGAATGTTATAGCTTACATAATTTACACATACCTCATGCTAAACTTTTTATGAATCAATCAGTTGGCAGCCTGGCCAGTTGGTCTAATGATTTGCTTCTTAATTAGCTTCTGTTTCAAGTCTGGCCAGATGTTTTAAATCCTCTGTGACTGATATAAGAACTTTCACATGCCCACTGGAATGAGCTGGATGCAGTCTGGAGAGGTTTGTGTGAGTTATTATGAAGGTGTGAGCAGGGGGTGTTTGAAAGCTGGCCTCCAGATGCTACTGTTTTGTCAACCTTTTACAGCTAAGCCATGACTAATTTATTTACTGCATGGATGATGGACCTTTGGTCGGTTTGATTAATGACCATGTTAAAGCAAGAATCTTGCTGTTTTAGATCAAAATTAGAGAATGGATTGTCACACTGGAGGTAGTAGTTTAGAAGTGAGACTAAAAGTAGAAATGCCATATAAAGATAGGGAATGTATAGGGCATGATACCATATGAGTAAAGTATCTAATCCTTAGTCATTTTTATCTAAGAGGTGTATCACCATATAGCCTAGTTAGGGACTTGCAGACGACAAAATGAGCTATGTATAGTGGAATTAATGGGACCCTTTAAATATCTATCAGTGTGACCAAAACATCACATTCTCAGTCATTTTATGTTAATGTAATGGTATACATCACAATATAGTTAATATAAGGAATTGCAGAAGACAAAACAAGCTATGCATAGTGGTTCATAAAGGTCAAAGGGGAATTAATGGGAACATGGCCAGGCTAATTATAGGCTTTTTGACTTTATCGCACATAACCAAGATAAAGAGGCTGGCTGCTGACAGTTAGAGATTTATAATGGTGAACTAATGGTGACATTATTCAAGGTCAGTCTGTTGGTCTACTTTTAATGATGGAGACCTGAGTAAGGCAGCTTCCACAGGGGCTTGAACATTTGGTAATAATCTTGAATGGTTCATGTGGTTTAGCAAATGGAGGAGAAAGTGTGATTTTTCCAGCAAAGAGTTTCAAGGACTGTAGGAGAAGGAAATAAAGTACTTATCCAAAGAGACAGTTATAAAGAAGTCTATATGAAGATGGAGGCATTCTGTTTTGTTTGAGAAACTAGTGGCTGATATTAATCAATAACTGAATCATTGTGAATTAATGACTTTGATGAATTGAAATCTGTAGATTCATTAACTAATTCAAACCATTGTTTCATTTCATCAGATATGCTTCACAGCTGTAAGGCAGCCATCTCAGTCTCTTTATTGAAGGGTAGACTGGTTACTGAATGTGACCCGGGATAATGAAGAACTGATTGTGTGAGTGAGAGAGACACAGAGGACCCTGAGAAAGACGCTCCTGAAAGGGAGAGAGAACGAGGATAATAGGGACTTAAAAGTGGTCTTGAGATAACATTCACCTTGTCAGTAGGCTTGCAGCAAGCAATAATTACCCACTGAGAATGGCAGACCTGTGCTTGTTCAACAGTGAACTCTTCAGTCGGCTCAAAGGACGGCCTTTGTGGGTGTGTGTGAACCTGAGAGGGTGGCCGTACACAGGGCCACCACACTCTGGGGTCCTGCCAATGTTCACTCCCACTTTCAATCCAATCAGGATGTTGGATGAAATTACCAGACACAATGGTGGCAATGTGAGATCAACTTTCACCAATGGAATGGAATAGAACAGAATCAAAATGAATGGAAGTAAATGGCTAGGAATGGCACTCTGTATAATGGAATGAAATAGAATAGTGTGGAACACATTATGTGTAACAATAGAATGCAATGGATGAAATAGAAGGAAATAAAAGAGACAGGAAGGACTGTGATATCCGCTTGCTCTGTAATGCACACACAGCTCTCCCGATCCATGGAATTTAGCCGTATTATGCTTAATTCCTTGAAATTAATTCCTATTCTGGAGTAATTAATGCACTCTGATGGAGATGATCAGTGAGAGTGAACGGGAAAGATAAACAGACTGCTGCTGTTTTAGGCTTTCCTCTGTCTTTTTTTCACCCGTATGCTGTGTTTGTTTTATTAATGCAGTCATTATACACCTGGTAATTACATGCTAATGGTGCAGGATCAAATCCGAACCAAAACAACCAAAAACACTGAAAATAATTAACCCTGTTAACTGAATGTAATTTAGACTGAGAGTAAGAGCATTATTGTGAGGTTGTGGGTCGCTTTAAATGGGGGGCAGCACAAAACATTGAGTGATTTGGATAATGTTAAACTGTTCACAATGTCTTTAAGGGCATTTTTGCTTTTACAAATGTTACAGTAATTTGCATACATTTGCATACAAAGACTTGTTTTGTTGACTTGACACAAATAATGCTTTTGTACAGATTCACTTTTGTTTTGAAATAGTGTCAAAAATAGGTTGCAAGACCCTATTTAGTTGGTTTATCATTCATCTCAGCCTCCCTAAAGATCTGTGATTATGTGATCTCTCTGCAGGTTTACTGAAAGCAGTGGCTGTAAGTCGTTAATAAACTTTAAAGTTTGTAACAAGCTTTTTCTTTCCCTTTAGTCATTGAAGGAGTCCAATGCACACCTAGCTGTCCCAGACGAGTGCTCCACATCTCTCATGCGAATGCTCTCCATTCCCTTGAAATCAAACAAGGTTTGTGTGCCATTTAGAATAGCTGAAATTGAATTGAGGTTACAGATTTGCAGATTAAATGTACAGATTAAAATTAAAATGAATTGAAATTTAACGTAATTCATATAACTAAATTCAGTAAATTTTTCCTGTCATTCAAATTATACTTCCTGTGGATTGTGGCCAATTCAGTTAAAAATGGAACTCATGAATTGAAAGGGGAACTAATTCTTAAGGTCTGAATTTTGCCAACCCTGGCAACCAAATACACCACAGTTAATGAGACCATACTGACACCTGTCATTTGATTGGTTTATTTAAAAAGTTGTACTTCTCACACTTAAGTCAAGTTTGGGGTCGGTAAGATTTTTTTTAATGTTTTTGAAATATCACAGATGCTGCATTTATTTAATCAAAATACAGTAAAAACTGTAATATTGTGAAATATTATTTCTGTTTAAAATAATGATTACTTAATTTATTACTATGATGACAGCTACATTTTTTACCAGACATTACTTCAGTCTTCTGTGTCACATGTTCCTGCAAAAATCATTCTAATATGCTGATTTGGTGCTCAAGTGACAATTCTTTGGACGCTTTGAATAGTTCAAAAGAGAGTTTAAAAGAACAACATTTAATTGACGTTTTGTAAAATATTAAATGTCTTAACTGTTACTTTTTTGCAACTTTTTTGCAATGTCTTAAGTTTTCACAATTTCATGTATCCTTGTTGAATAAAAGCATTAATTTCTTTAAAAAAATTAAGTTTTACTTACTGACCCTAAACTTTTGAATGGTACTTGCAATAGTTGTGGGCTTAAAGGGTTAGTATTTCTTTCATTAATTACTCCCTAATGTCGTTCCAAATTCGTAAGACTTTAGTTCATCTTCGGAACACAAACGAAGATCTTTTTTATGAAATCAGAGAGCTTTCTGTCCCTCCATAAACACCTACGCAACTGACACTTTGACGCTTCAAAACTTTCATTAAAAAAATTGTAAAACTAATCCGTATGAATTTAGTCTTTTATTCACATATAAACATTGATCAGCGAGCATAAACAGAAGCTCAACCTAACATACTTGACACGCCAGAGCAAACCTCATTGGTTCTTGCTCAAACGTTCTGCGGTAACACACGAGAATGAACCACTGGTTCTCACATGTCAACAAACATGCTTGAGCTTCCGTTTACCAGATCTGATGTGTGAGTTGATGAATGTTAATATGTGAATAAAAGCCTAAATTCAATCTGTTCATCATATAAAGCGATTGTGTCTCTTTAGAAAATTTGGATTAAACCCGCTCAATTCATATGGATTCATTTTATGATCTCTTTTTTAACTTTTTAAAACGTCAAGGTGTCAAAGTTGCGCAGCTGTCTGAGGGACAGAAAGGAACAGGTTTGGAACGACATGAGGATGAGTAAATAATGACAGAATTTAAATTTTGGGGGGAACTATCCCTTTAAGCCCCTCAAATTTGCCCTTGCCATTAACAGTCCTTATTCATAAATAAGGGCTACGTTAAGATTGAGGGTAAATATTAAACTCATCCTGCACAGCTCATCCTTCAGTCGGGACTTCTTTCATCCCTTGTCACCATGTACAAATAACAGTCAGTAGCACTCTGTTTAACAGCATTAACACAGTGTTTTATAAACAGGATTTTAGATTTACTCTATTGAGACTACAAAAAATGTAAACCTCTGTGGTGGCAGTGTGTCTGTGGTCTAATGAGTCAGTCTTCACTTACACTGGCATGAGGCATTTCCCATATTTCTGTAGAATGTGTTTACTTTGGACAAATCATCAAACACTTTGCTCCTGCCAAAGAGGAGAGCTTAAACAATGCTGTCAGGCACATTAGGAATGTCAACATCTATTCCTGCATATGATGATGGTGGTGGTGGGGGGGTCCTGACTTTTAGTGACGTAATGGGTACGAACAATTGTGATGTGCAATTATTCTGTCAACAAAGGAATCTTATCATTTCACCATTGTTGAATAAACCTGCTGAATAAACACAGCTCAGGATATAGACCGTGTAATCAGTCAAAATGGCCAAAGTCTGCTTCACGCAGGTCGGATCTGACAACCGGACTTCATGATGATGGAGGTTTTCTTCCCCCAAGCTAATGTATTACTATATTTCTGCTGCAGATTATTATAAACACGCAGTCTTTTCTTTCTCATGCAGGCACCTTTCTTCTTGTTCGCCCCTCCCGTTTGTGTTCTTCCGTTCATCTCGTAGTTCACCCTACTTCTGCAATTTATCTTCCGCCCACTCTCTCAAGACTCGCCAGCTCTTTGTCTTGCTCTCGCTCTCTTTCGTAGTCTCTTTTTCTTTTGCACTCTCAGCTCATTTTTTATTCATATTCAGAATGGTTTCTGAAAGGAAGAACGGAAACTTCAGTGCTGCATGCGGGCGCTCAGCAACAAGGACATTTGCAGCACACACCCACTCACAGGCGCTGACAGACGTCTTTTTATGTGCATGTACGCAAGCCATGTGTAGCCTTCAAGCAACTGATTTTTTTTTGTCCCTGACTCTTCATCAATTAAAGGGATAATTGACAAAATAATTATATCACCCTCATGTCATTTCAAATCTGTTTGATGCCCTTTTTTCTGTGGAATACAAAAATGGATATTCTAAAGAATGTGCTGGTCCCTCTTTCCCATGCAGTTAAAATTAATTGGGTGCTTTCAAGTTTCAAAATAGGTTGCATTAGCGTCATAAAAGTACCATAGAAGTGGATTCTATGTATTCAAATACTTCAAAATGTATATTGTAGTTAATTGATAATCTTGCCCACTGAGACCTCGGGCCATATGTGTAAAGCCACTCGGTAAAATTTTAGTCTTAAGTCTGTCAAAATTCTAAGAATTACATAATTTTACTCTTATTCATAAGGAGTTGAGGTATCATCAAGGTATTTATCTGACAAAATTATTTCAAGTCAAGTCACTTTTTACAATACAGATTGTTTCAAACCAGATTTACATTGAGTACAGCAGCTCTAGAAGAAAATAGTGTCATTGTCCAGCTTGGAATATTTTGCTATGAAATGACGCTATGCCCTGGTAAAATATTGCAGAAAATTTTCCCTGATAATAGTTCAACAATTATCAGCTTTTTAGAACTAATGATGTCAGATTGTGAATGAATCAAGCTTTTGATCTAATCTGTCAAACGGTTTTATAATACAGAAAACAAAAAGAGCACTCAAGGTGGATATTTGTAGAAAAAAGACAGTGCAAATGTCTTCTATTGTTTGTCAGCGATGAAGCAGCTCTTTATTACATGTGCAGCTTTGAGAATGACTCAGACAACTCAGTAAGTACTGATGAAAGGCTAGAAATGGCTTGTTCAGGCTGATATGTGAACAAGCCATTTGTGAATCAGACTAAAAAAAGAATCAGATCAGACTCAAAAGAATAATTTGTCCATGAATTGGAGATGGCTATTGGAAATGGCTACTTCTCTCAATGGTCAAGGAGAGGTAGAGCAATCTCATCTGATTTTCAGTGAACAGTGACACACAAAAATCATATGGCTTTCATATAGACCACTTTTATGATATCTTTATAGTGCTTTTGTGTCCTTTTGAAGTTTGACAGCTTCAGTTTCTGTTCATTGTAACTGCATGGAAAAAAGACCAGTACAGAATTTCTCCTTTTGTATTGCACAAAAGAAAAAGTCATACAGGTTTGGAAAGACATGAAAGTGAGTGAATGATGACATTTTTGGGTGAACTTTCCCTTTAACATGGAAAGACTCAGTAAAACCTTCTTTATTGGTTTCTTGGTTCTCTGTCTCTCTCTCTCTCCTAGTCTCTCAACTCAGGAAGGATTTGAAAGACACAGTGCTCTCCTGACACACATCAAGAGCCGAATTATGTGTTCCTCCTGCTGTTCCATTGCTCTAATGAGACTAACCCAACTAGAGCTCTAGCTGAAATGAACGGTATTGCACTTAAATACTCATCCAGCAAGCCTCTCTTCTCTTCTCTTCTCTTCTCTTCTCTTCTCTTCTCTTCTCTTCTCTTCTCTTCTCTTCTCTTCTCTTCTCTTCTCTTCTCTTCTCTTCTCTTCTCTTCTCTTCTCTTCTCTTCTCTTCTCTTCTCTTCTCTTCTCTTCTCTTCTCTTCTCTTCTCTTCTCTTCTCAATGGGCAAGGAAATCATTTGGGTGGGAGGTGAGAAAATAATGACTAATATAGCAAGTTTTTGTGTGAAAATTCAGCTGCATACCTGAAATCAGCAATTGGTGTACCAATGTATTTATCCCCCTAAAATTGTAATGAAATCTTACAATTTTTATAAGAAAACTTTGCTATCTTCATTTGCTTGAGGGGGAGATTTGGTTATTTATCAGGGTTGAGTCTGGTTTTCTCTCACCTTTTGAGAGGAGTCAGTCTAGACTAAGAGGCTTTAGGAGCAAAAGACAGACAGGATTATAGTGTCTCACAGTCAGTTTACTGTAAAGTTTAGATGTCACATTTGACTTCTTTGTGTCTTAGGCTCATTTACAGTACCATTTAAATAATGAGTTTTTTTTTTTTTTTTGGATTAACCAATTACATAATGTAAAAATTATTTACATGCTTAGTTGTTATCAGACCTAATGTCTCAACTTTATTTAGTTTTTACTAATGTTAATTTAGTAATATTTGTATATTATCTATTTATAATATTTTTATATAATTTTAAATAATAATTGATAGATATTTTTATTATATGCACAGAAAATACTTTTTTATCTGATTTTTTTCTTCTTCTTTTTTTCCTGTAATAAAATTTCCTATGCAGCAGGTATGTGTGGGACATATTAAATATATATATATATATAAAATAATATAAAAATATAAGTATGTTTTTGTAAGTAATTTAGAACTTAGTTGATCTGAGTTGAATTTGACTTGGGATTTGTACATTGATTTGTTTTGTTTTTGTTTAGCAGAAGATTGCACTGGCGTATATGCTGTGATCTGTATCAAGGCAGAAGGTTCTTGGCTCTGATCTGGTGGTCTGTGTGGGTGGGTGTTTGACTGACATTAGTCAGATAACAAAATCCATCCTGGCCAGGCTCAAAAATATTTTCATATTACTGGCCTGTTGATCCCTCTCCCTCTCCCTCTTTTGCTCAGATATGCTGAGGTCAGCGTGTGGCAGATTGAAGTAGTTGGGCAGGCTTGTGTGTTTGTATTCGGTGCTTTGATTTTTTTATATTACTGTGTCCCAAGGGTTTATGATCCCTATATAAGAATATGAGGTCCAAATTACACCCAAGTGAGCTTTTGTTAACCCATTAAAAAAAGAATACAGTAATTTTGTGTGTGATGTGTTGTAAATAAAGCGGGAAATCGCCGGGGGTTGGGAACAGCATCCAGGAAGGTAGAGACACACTCCTGAGGAAAGATCAGTGAAGCGTTTTTCCGGCTTGGCTATAGTGTGGAAAAACAGACTGTTCCTCTAAGTTAATTAATGACGCTGTTGACCAAAGGTGACACAGGAAACACTGCCATAGTGATCTCTGCTGTGAGTGTGTGCATGTGACTGTTACTGCTTGAGTTGCCTTATTCAGCTTATCTCTTGATGTTTTTCCTGTACATCGAATCAGCTTGCATCAGTCTCTGTAATAAAAACAATGTTTATTCTAGGAGCTAAATGTGTTGTTTGACTGATATGAATTGCAGTAATAAGTATGGTAAAAAAAACAGTCCGCGGGCAGTCGTTATAAAATGTTTAAGGCGGTAATACTTTACAATAATGTTTCATTTTGTTATAATTAGTTAACTACATTAGTTAATGAATTAACAATGAACATTACAGTATTTAATAATCTTTGTTAATGTTAATTTCAACATTTAATAATACATTGTGAACACTTTACAATAAGGTCTCAGATACATGTTCCTCGATAACAACCGCTGAAAACGGATAACACAGGCTCATCCGGGTTACTGAAGTCAGCAGCGCTTGCTAGGAACGTTTTTTCCTCGTGGAAGTTTTGCTTTTAGTGAGCTAATAACATATTAAAACTCAGTCGAATCAATATTTTGTGTACAGTTATTTAATTATGCCATCCAGTATCATGGCCTCGCTCTCTCTTGTTTCATAACTAACAGGTACGATTTTAAAACAGTTTAATCTGAAATCAGTATCTCTTATCCCCCCTAATTATCTATGTGGCTTCTGTGTAATAAGTGGTATGACTGTATACCGTATCCCTTAAATGTCCGTAGTTTGAACTTGCCGCGCTAGCAACTGCTTATGTGAGGCGTCATTGAATATATGGGGTTTAATTAGCCTGGCAAGCCAGACCTGCTTCAAGATGTTAGGTCTGGCAACTCACCATTGGCACGGCTCAATCCGAGGGGCGGGATAAACGGATGTCTTTCAAATTCCCTCTGCACGCAATAGGATAGCGCTACAACCAACCAAAGCGTTTTCCCACCAGCAGAGCTAGTAGATTAAACTTTTGCCGTATCTGGTCAGCAAAACTACGAACACATCTTTTTTAAGAATGACTTAAGTGCCGTTCTTTGTTCTTTTCTCAAAGAAAAGCTTAACTCCAAGTCCTCCAGAGCCGAAAAGCCGATTCGAAAGACCACTGTTCGCCAGCAGCAGCTGCCATTCTTTGTTTTCAAGTAGCAGGGAATTCACATGGAACCGTCACAAATCTGTCATCATTATGTTAAGCCCGCCCACCGACTCTATACACGATTTGATTGGCCTGACTAGAGTTTGGTTTTCCCAGCTCGAAAGTCAACGGAGAGTTGCTAGACTACACTGGCTGCAAAATTAATTTTGCTGCCGCTAGGGTGCGTCTACATTTCTAGGCTAGGGTTTAATGAGAATAACAGCAAAACATCTAATCAGTTCAATGCTCATTATCTTGATTGGAATAGCTTGAAAGTTACAGGTCAGTAATTTTTGAATTACTTGGATGCATAGCAATGAGTCAGATATTTCTAGATTTATTCGCTTACTTTTCTGCCTGCAGACGTCTAAGAAATAAAAAGCATTAAAAGCTCTATTTGCTAGGCCTTTTAGATAGATTGACAAAGTTCACCTTGCATGTGTCAAGAGTTATGTTCTGTTTTGGTCATGTTTCTTTGTGTTTTGGTTCTGTCTTCCTTGTCTGCCTGTTTGACCCAGTTTCTCAGCTTTGATTATCATTCTGGGGTACGTTTCTCGAAGCCAACTATGGTCGCAAGTTTCGTCATTACCAACACAATTCAATGAAACTTGCGACCATAGTTGGCTAACAATGCTTTTAGGAAACGCACCCCTGATCAGCTGTTGTTAATTAACTTGTTTGTCCTTGTGTATTTACACCCTGTGTTCGTTCTGTTCTTTGTTCTGTCTACGTCAATGTTGTGGTATTGTGTGTGGTATTATAAGTTCGTTTCCATGAGTGCTTTTGAATTAAAGACCTTATTTATTCGTCTTTGTGCGCTTACTGGTGTACAACAACTCGAGACAGTTTCATACCATTTTAAAATTTGGGATCGGTAAGATTTAAAAAAAAAAATTATATATATATATATATATATATATATATATATATATATATATATATAATAATAATAATAATAATAATAATAATAATAATAATAATTATTATTATTATTATTATTATTATTATTTATATATATATATATATATATATATATATATATATATATATATATATATATATATATATATATATATATATATATATATATATTTTTTTTTTTAAGAGAAGTCTCCTATGCTTACCAGGGCTGCATTTGTCTGCTCAAATACGGTAAAAACAGTAATATCGTGAAATATTATTACAATTTAAAATAACTTTTTAACTTTTTATTTGATCATATTATATAAAAGTAATTTATTCCTGTGATGACAAAGCTCAATTTTCAGCATCATTACTCCAGTCTTCTTTGTGCGCTTACTGGTGTACAACAACTCGAGACAGTTTCATACCATTTTAAAATTTGGGATCGGTAAGATTTAAAAAAAAAAATTATATATATATATATATATATATATATATATATATATATAATAATAATAATAATAATAATAATAATAATAATAATAATAATAATTATTATTATTATTATTATTATTATTATTATTATTATTATTATTATATATATATATATATATATATATATATATATATATATATATATATATATATATATATATATATATATATTTTTTTTTTTTTTTTTAAGAGAAGTCTCCTATGCTTACCAGGGCTGCATTTGTCTGCTCAAATACGGTAAAAACAGTAATATCGTGAAATATTATTACAATTTAAAATAACTTTTTAACTTTTTATTTGATCATATTATATAAAAGTAATTTATTCCTGTGATGACAAAGCTCAATTTTCAGCATCATTACTCCAGTCTTCAGTGTCATATGATCCTTCAGAAATCATTCTGATATGATGATTTGGTGATCAAGAAACATTAATCAAGAAACATCAATTAAGAAACATAAGGAACATTCTTATTATTAGCAACATTAAAAACAGTTATACTCTAAATATTTATTTGGAAATTGTGATACATTTTCTTTTGTTTTGTAACATTATAAATGTCTTTTAATGCATCCTTTCTGAATAAAAACAAAATTTGAAAGCTATATGTAGCACAAAAACATTGTTGATTGTGAAATAATAAACTGATCATCATTTAATTGTTATAAAAAGGTGCAGTAAGTACCTTTTTCATCTGTAAATATAACCTTAGGTTTACAATTATATATAGCCTTTCACAATGGACATTGTCGCAAACATTTCAGAACAATATTGCAATAAAAATGTCTCAGATTCTTAAAGTCCTCTTCTAGCAGTTCAAAGAAATTGTCATATTTTTTTTAGTAACATAATGCTAGCCAAATGTAGTTACTTTACCACATTGGCTTGTTCAGTGTATCTTTTTTGTAGATGTGGCAAAACTCTTTTTGTTATCCTTTAGTGCTCAAACTATAGATAGAAATGTGAATCCTATAAAAAAAGAAGAAAAAAAAAGCTGTACAGCCTCCCAACAGTTGATGAACTCTACACACGTTTTAATACAAGATGCAGGACTCATAAAGTGAGCGGATCTGAGGAAAAACAAGCATTGCCAAATGCACACATACAGTATGGAATATCATGAGAAAGATCAGTGCTATTGTACAGCACATATGTGATGGGATTACTGTTCTTTCAACCTATTTTTGTTGGCTCCGTTTCACTCTGTCCATACCTCCTTCTGTTTCCCCAGATGAATAAAAGCATGAGGATTGAGGGTAATGGACTATGTAATATTATAAAGATTACAATGAGGCACTTCTCTCCAATCCCTCAGTTTAAGCTTCACTGTAAAACCCAATGCTCTTATTGTGCTGGCCATAGAAGCATTACAGTCACTATTAGCTGATGTTAGACATTTTGATTGAAATAGCTTCTCAGTGTCAGCACAATGGAGATACAATTAGACATAGATATTCCCTTACCTTTGCGGTCTAATACATTCTAAATATATATTTCCTCTTTTTGTCTAGATGCCTATTTTTAGGGTTTAATCAGCTATATCTCATTTCCTACCATGCAGTTTTAATGCCATGTTTTCATGACATGTACAGTGTTTCACTGTTATTTTTAGGTTTTGTTTTGAGCTTTATGTATTTTCAGAAGGCTGTTAAGTGCAATAGAAAAACTGTTTAAATAATTAAAACATTTATAATTTTTTAGTTTTGGTGTAGACCTGACCCAGCAAGCAATAGCCGTCATTTCACCGCCTAGGTTAACTGTTAAAGGTACTGTAACTTTTTCACTCTGCTAAAGCATAAAAATACCGTAATATGTTTGCAGATATCTAGGAAACTTGCTGAGTTCACATACTCGTTTCTCTGAAAAACACTTCTACAGCCAGTTATTTTACTTTGAAATGTGCGTTCCGTGTTGGAATGTGTGTTTATGTTTTTGTCTGTGTGATCTCGCCCACTGCTAGTTCACCCAATAGTATTTCGACACCCAGGGATGCCAGTTGGCAGGAAACACAGCTTATTGCAGCCAGCAAACAAACTGGGTCAGAGATTGCAGATTCTACCCAACCTTAAAAGCCTCGGTATCCATCTAAAAATCTCTATGAACGAGAGCATATTAAAACGTGAATAAATCAACTCATCAACTTACAGTGTGTTAGTCTCCTCGGCTTTCATTGTCAATTGTGCTCAAACAACGATCTCCAATATTTTGAATTTGGACTGCAGTACCGATTTCGACCACTAGCTGTCATTCTTACAGACTGCACCTTTAACTATAGACCCGATATTGTCCGCCTATTAGTAACCCAATTCTAGCCAAAATAACCTTGAATTTGGATACATGTAATTTTTTGCCAAAAATAACTGGTGAGATGTATGATAGTCATGTAAGCAAAGTCAACAGTGATTACAAGATGTTTGGTTTCATTTCTTTGACATATTCTATGCGTAGCCTGTGCGTCTATTCTTGAGCTATGGTTAGACGTCTATTAAATTTTCACTGACAGCCCAAATTTTGCCTTGTTTTAGCCTAGCCCAGTGGTTCTCAAACTTTTTTCATCACTCCCCCCTTAAACCTTTAAAAAAATCTGCCCCCCCCCCCCCAAAAAAAATAATAATAATAAAATAAAATAAATAAAAATGGAAAGATAAAAAAAAAGGTGCAATGAAAAACACCTGAAATAGTTTCACTACATCTCTTACAGTAAGAGAGAATAATAATATAGAACTTAACTTTTAATTTAAATAAAACAAAAACATTTAAATATTTCAGTGATGCTTTGGATGAACAATATATAAAAGCGCAAATGTATGACTGCTTTTGACAGCGCCTCACGTCACAAGCTCAGCTTCTTGTTCGTCTTGTTCGTCTTCGAGTTTCGGTCCGCTGAAGAGGTTTTGAGAACCACTGGCCTAGACGTCTGGGCTGTGTTTGGACGGCTATTAGACGTCTTTTAAATGCAAAATTGCTTGTTGGGGAGTCTGACATCAGAGTATGAAACCATTTTCTGAACTCAAGTGCACACAAGCAGTTCGTATACGGTATTGGGAAAAGACACACTTGTCAAGATCTCAAAGAGGTTGTCTTGAGCGCTCAGATAACCCACTTCTCTCACCTGCTACACCCAGGAAAATGGCCTTAAGTGGCGTGTAAACCCTAGTAGCAGGATCAAACGGAGGAGTGGAAATCCCTGCAGATTCTCACTGAGAAATTGTTATGTGGCTGCCAGGTCGTTTGAGCAGGCACACCAGTAATTAATTGCAGTTGGGCATAGAGCCAGTAACAGGCACATGCTATAAGAGATCAGACATCTCTCTAATTAAAATGACTGGCATGAAAACAGCAGGGTGAGGCAGCCTTTGTGTGCCTAAAACAGGCTTTAGCCATGTAACTTATCCAGTCAAGAGATATGATGTCAAGTGCAGTTCATGAGTGTAGGTTGGGGTACATGTTCCTAACAAAGTAAAGAGACTAGTTAAGTCCTTTCCATTAAAATAAATGTATTTTTAATTAATGAATTAACAAGAACCAGGGAAGCCATCTTGCACACTACTACCTCAATGTTTTATATGTGGCGTATTCTGCTCGCATCGAGACGCTGCACTCATTTTCTGTGCACTGTTTTCTGTAACCTAAGGACACAGTACAGGGAAAATATCAGCTGAAACATCGAGAAAAAGTAGTTTGCCAAACTTTACTGTTTGCCCTAGTTTTAGTTCTTTGTCCTATTGATAAAATGTAAATTTTAAACTATTAATTGTTGAACATATGCATAAAGTAAACTCCTTAAGCCAATATCTAGCCTCAAGGTATATGAATGGAAATGACTTTCACATTTTAAATTACTTGGTGAAATCACTTTATACTATAAATGTATATATTTTTATGCTGTATAAAATAAGCTACTCAAGATCCTGGATTCATTTTTATAAAATCATGTTTTATTGTTTGGATGTTTTTTTATTCTGTGCACAAAATACACGCTTATATAAACACTCTTTCTGCTGATGAGCTGACAATTTCACCTGTGTGGGCGAAGGCATGGCGCATCTGTGGTATATCAAATAAAATGACATATAGTAAGTAAAATATGGTCTGATATGTTGAAATGTTACAGTAAATACACAAAGGCCATATTAAGTAGATCACTTGGGCATTCATTGCAAATGTAAGTGCTTGTCAAAGTTTGAAAAATGTGGCGAGATCTTGCGGCCTGTAGATTCTAATGTAAACATCATTACGGTAGCTGTGGAATTCAGCCTTAATCTGAAGTGAAAGCCATAGCTGCTGAACAAAGAAAACATGAGGAGGCAGAGTGAGAGAGAGACAGAGAGAAGGGCCCCTGTGGTTCTGGGGTCATGACACTTTAATGGGGAAATGCTGATGCTGTCATTTTTAACACACTACATGAGGTCCCGCTCTGAACTATTGGCAGGGATTGGGGAATGTCTGCTTTTTACTCAACTAAAGATAGTTTCATGTGTGCTCAGAATAATGTTAATCTCTACTACAAAATAAATCCTAAATAAATAAATTTCCCTTCTGTCAGTCAGAAGAATCAGCTTCTGTAGTGTGTCATGATGGTTATTTCAGCAATCACAATTTCCCGTTGTCATTTAAAGGTTTAATGGCGAAAATATAATGATTTTAAAATGAATAAAAACGGCAACAACATAAAACTAAATGTTGATGTTTTCTAGTGAATGTAAGTGGTGCATTGCAAAAGTCTCATCCATGAGTCTAGAGTGTTGACTTGATAAGATGTAGTTGACAAATGATATATTGCCAAGGCAGATATATCAGCCGATATTTGGCATTTGGCACTAGCCGATACGTTTTTCAGTTTGGCCAATGTGTCGGAAAGGGGACTTTTATTTTGACAGCACTGAGAACACCAGCGCCTGAACGCACAGCACTCCCATTCTCCGTCTTCATTAGTTTACCATTTCTGTTTAACAGTTCTGTCTAATACGTTATTAAACAAAGAAAGTAAATGGCATTAATACAAAAGTATTTGCTTCTATATTGTTAGTAATAGAAAGTCAAACTTTTTCATTTACTATTAGCATTCACTCTCCTGTAACACTGGTAGATAACCACATCTCTTGGCAACTTGCTGACATCCATCTGTATTCTTTACAGAACCTGCCAAACCACAATCACACGTGGAGAGAGTCATTTGTTGGAAACATTTGTTGTTGCTTTATCAAAAATGTGTTTTCCTCAAGGAAATGTTTCTTTAATTTACTGTAAATGTTGTGATTTTGGGGTAGTTTTTTAATTTTATAGCTACAGTTTTTTTTTTTCATATATTTTCTGACAGTTTAGCATGTGAAAACAAAACCTAAAATACAATTCCTCATCGTGTGAACTGCTTGGGTGCATGGAGAGTGTGAAAAGACATCCATGGACTTTCCCCACCGGACCCCAGAGACTTTATTACTTCCCAATCAGTCAAATGGAAAAACAAAGAGTTTTGCACTTGTTTAAAGACTCTAAGCTGAAGCTGACTCTAAGTTAAGCTGAAGTTTTACGGTCTGTATGCGACAGTGACAGCGTGGGTGGTCCCACAGGAGCAGTGGTATTTTTTTATTTACAGTTGGGCATGTGCAGGAAGGGCCCATAATGGCACTGGGGCGATCTGTGTGCTGATGCGCAGTGGCTTGCCTCCTCTAGCAGTAATGGAGTGGGTATTTATGGAAAAGCCTGTGGACTGTAACCTGAGGTCATAGCCCTTAACTCAAGCAAGCCAAGATTAATTCTGACATGGTCTGCCCACGAGTCTCTTCTACTGAACCTTTTTCAGCTTATTTGGTGTGAATGTGAAAAATATCCATCAAAGAACGCCAATCCGGTCAAACTTCAGAGAATAGGTCAAACCACTTTTAAATATCCTGCTACCCTGAGAATGTACTCCAAGTTAGTAATGATGTGTGTAGATATCAGTGTTTATATAAAGAATACATATAAATAAATGAATAAATGTAAATATAAAGAATTAACTACGAACATGTTCCATTAATGTTTGACAGTGAGAAAATCTAATATTTTTGTCTTCATTTTTTATTAGTGTATCTGTTTTGTAATTCACAGTAAAACCTAACAAATTTATTTTTGTGAAATGTTTTGCTTTGAAAGTGTGCCTGCTCTGAATTACAGTACCTTGCTTTAAAATAAAATAAATGGCATTTGTTTTGATATTTTGTTACTGAATGCAATAACATTCATATATTTTAACTGTGACTTTTGTGGGCCAGTGTACTTTATATCGGGGGCCTCAATGCTTTTGATTGTAGATCTAATAGTTTATTATTAGTGTCTTTATTTGAATTGATCTGCGCTCTTTACTATGTCACACTAACAGACGCCCATATGTCTCCAAGCAGTCATGAGTTTTACCACAAGAAAAACACACACACACACACACACACACACACACACACACACACACACACACACACACACACACACACACACACACACACACACACACACACACACACACATTTACAAGCACTTTTAAAGGCCTGGGTCTACAAAGTTAAAAAACATGTGCTTAAGGCAAATTAAAAAAAAAGTGAAAGTGAAAAAAAGTGAAATCCTTGACACCCTGGTGTGCAACATGAATTTAAATGAATTTTCCCTCTCTTTCCCTCCCCTCTCTGTAGGAACTGAGCTATATCTACGCTGAATGAAGTCTGTGTGTTGCTGGTTTAGAATGTTGTCACGATAACATCAGCCTGACTCCGCTCTGACTGCAGCAGGTGGGAGCCCAAGGGTCAGGTAACGGTGGCATTGGGTCATTGTGTGCCCAACACACACACACACACACACACACACACACACACACACACACACACACACACACACACACACACACACACACACACACACACTCACATGCACATTCACGCAAAGTCTGTAGCGAGATGTTAGCTACGGAAATTTCCGTTACCTTCGGAATGAGGCTGATTATGACTGCTTGTTTAAACACTCTGCCTGAATGTTTTTGCCCACTGTGGACACTGGGGTCTTTGAGAGAACTGGAATGGACTACTTCCATCCAGTTATTCACTGGAAATGTATTATTATTTTTTTATTCTAGTAAAAAAATCTAAACTGGTTCATTTACTAATGAAGAAGAATTGTGTCAGATAATAAGACTTGTTTTTAGTTCGCAGTTACCTCACTGTGTTTTGACTACATTCAGATTTATGGTGGAAAATTTTTCCAAATGGATTTGAAAAATAAATTTGTATTTAAGATATATTCTCTAAATACAAAGTCTTAATACCAGTTTTGTTTCTCGGGTAAATTTTCAAGTATAAATATCAAAAAATCCTTTAAACAAGATAATGTAGATATTTTATAAAATTCACAAATGTACACAGGAAGTCTTGTTTTTAAATCTAACAGTTTTTGTGAGGTTTATGGTTAAAACAAAATGGCAATTTATTTTCCGTTCATACATTTTGTAAATTCTCAAAAAAAATTGCATTTCATTGTTTTTAAAAATGCTTTAAATGTAAATGTTTTCAGGTTTTCTAATGGGTATGAAAAATAGACTTGACTGAATATGCACCATTTGCATTTTTTCTCTTATTAGAAAAATTGGAAAAATATTATTTAGGAAAATTGCAGTGTTCGGGAAGCTACTTATTACTTAATATTGTACTAAGAAGTAAGATTGTGACATCATTGTGACACATAATTCTTTTCCTCTGTGTGAAACACATTTTTGGTTAATCAAATTAAGTTTTTGGCACTGTGTATCCCTGAGTGATGTGATGTTGATGTAGTTTTGTTACGAGAAAAGAAGAGATCAACAGAAGAACAAATGCATTTTAAATGACTCTTTTAATGCCCTAAAGATGTTCTTTAAATCACAAGATGAACATTTGAATTATAAATATCAGCCTTGTCGTCAAACAGCCAAACAGCTTTTGGACATAATTAAGACATGACCAGTCTCTGTCTTTTTCAGTGTAGCTGTTGCGTAAATGTGTACAGGCTCTTGTTGGCACATTTCTGCTCACTGCAGAGCCGGGCACTTAAAAGTGTCTCGCTTCTGTGTTTGATGGTTTGGGTGTTCATGAATCTGCTGCATTGTGTTATTGAATTCTAGCTCTATGCCCTTAATCGCTTTCAGATATAGTGCTTTTCTTTGCTCAGAGACCTCATCAGCATTTATTTCTTTTTCAGTATCTGTCATGTTATGTTTTTCAGTCTGTGAGTGAGGACTGAGTCAGGAATGAATCAGCGCTGCTTTTGATTGACGGACAGCTTGGTGAGAAACAAGGCCTCTGGAGAGCGAGAGTCCGATAACAGGAGTGAAAGCGTCGCCACGGCAATATCATCTTTCAGTCTTCACTGCCACTCTTCTTTCACAACATGGTTCCTGCTGTAGCACCGTTCTCTTCTATCGGGGTCTCTTCGAGGACGTAGAAAGACACCGGACACACGGCATTCCTGGATACTGCCGCAGAGGAAAGCTGGGGAAGTGTCTTCAGGTCCGTAACAGATGGACAAACTGTGTTAAACATCAGTACCGTCACCTTTACAACTACTGTTTCCGAGTTAGGTAATCGTTTTAGTGGTTCAAAGGGACTCGCAGTACAATGAACGTTTTAGGAAGGTGCTGTCTCTGATTTTATATGTTTCTGTGCAACTTCAAAGGCCAATGCGTGTGGCTCGAGAGCCCATCATGGCCAGAACGCTGCTGAAGATCCACCGCTATTTCCGGCGTAAACCGGTACGCTTTTTCACCTTCATCCTCCTCTACCTCACTGCTGGCAGCCTTGTTTTTCTCCACTCCGGCTTCTCCAGCGATACTTCCACCACTAGCGCCTCTGGAAGCGGCCGTGACCCACTTATATCCGAAGGTGGGGGCGGCACAGGTGGTGGGAGCTCTACCTCTGATGGTCTGGTGCTCCTGAGGAGGGTGTTTAAGGAAACACAGAGATCCCCCCGGAGATTTGGACCACCATGGATGAAGGAAAATAGAGCACAGGATGCACCGGAGTGGGCCGGAAGAGGAGTCGATCATACCAGCAGTTGGAGCCATGGAGCCAAAGGAAGAACCACCAAAGAGATGGATGATGGGAGAGGTAGGAACATTTCCCTCACTATGGCACCAAAAATGTAACATCTGTTTTAACTTCTGAAATAGACAGACCATCCTGACCAGTTATAGTGGTAGATAATGACCTGACCTTAGAGAACAATGTATAGAAATACCTTTGGACAAACCAGTAGCAATGTATTTCTATACTAGTTCAACCTGATTAGTTCTACACTACAAAAAAATATCTTTGTCTTGTTTTCAGTAAAAATATTTCAACATCCTTAAAGGGGTCATGACATGAGAAATCAAATTTGCCTTAATCTTTTGTATACCTAATATAAAAGGTCTTTGTACCATTTAAACATCCTGCAAGTTTCATAGCTCATAACATCTTCCTTATTTTAAACAAAGTGTTTATTTAATCAAGCTCCAAAAGCGGCAAATTTTAATATCTGTGATGTCACACGGGTAAATACATTTGTATATGACTGCCCCCAGAGCAAGACATTGACGAATAATTATACATCATCGCACTATAGGCCCCGCCCACTGGCATTCAATCACTGTCTGACATGTTCGCTTTGACACGTCCATTTTAAAAAGCTAATTTGCATCTTGTACAGACTTCAGAAGGATCTCGGCGTGAGAAACAAGTTCATGACTCATTTTAATGGTGTCCTGGATCGCGTCAGAGGATTATATGTTTGTTCGGAGCATTTTGTTTTGTAAACGAGGCACAGTGTAATGGAGAGTTCGGAAAGAAACTTTTGTAGAAGGATGAAGCAGTCAGCTGTATTGGATCTGACAACATTACATCACAATGTTCATGATCAGATGTACGGCTGTGTCAGTGTCCTTATTAGCACATATATTTCATTTGAAGAAGACTTACTCATACACTGCGCTGCTTCATGTTTAGAGCACTAGAGTATATGAAATATGTGCATAAACTTGAAACACTCTTGCTCCGGTCCGTATATGAACTATATTATCCGCGTTGTGGCGTTGTTAAACTCCTTGTGGTGTTCCGTGCAGATACCGCTCTCGGCGCTCTGCGTGTTGTTTGAATTCTTCGTTAAAAGAGCTCTTTCTCATGAATAAATGCAGAGAAGCGCTCAGACATTTCTGTTTAAACAAGACTTTATATCTTATATGAATTTGTAAAAACATTTTATTAAACATCTGGAAAAAAGTAAATGTATCTTTTTGCTTAAAGGATGTTCAGATATTTATACTTGAAAACAAGACAAAAACACTGATTAATTTATATATATTGGTGCACCACCATAGCCAAGACACTCACTTGCCAATGTAGCCAAATGTCTTTCTGCTTAAGCATTTTACACACTGCTGTCAATGCTGGTCTTCTCATACACAGGATTGCCTTATTTAACAGAATACTTTAAACGTTCTCACACAGACATGACACGTGGTTGTGTGTTAAAAAAGGAAGTGATTAATGTTGCACATCTGTCATGACGCAAACCACAAAGCACAGTTCTCCTTGCAATGATAGCAACCTCAGACACTCTCAGTGGAGAAAGAGTCTTAATTCAGTGTCTTAAAGGAGAAACTTTGTAATATAAAAACACTGAGTATGTTTAAATTGCCCAATGTTGCCCTGCAAAATGACTTTACAGGGAAATCCGCTCATCCTAGGTGAGATTTCTTGTATACCATATGTTTAATTTGAAAGGGCACTGCGAATAGCATAGGGAACAGGTGTATATGCCGATATCACTTCACAGGAAGTGGTGAGTGAAATTTACCCATCAGTTATTGCACACCACCTCAGAACTTCATGAAGAAGTTCAAAAATATGATTTTTTTTTTTTTTCAGTTTTTATGCTTCTGATTGCAGTTATAAAGCACAGTGTGATTAATTAAATGTACTTAAATATATAATGAATTATTTCTTATCAAATAATTGTATCAATTATTCTTTTACACGCTCACACACGTATACACTTAAATAAAATATTAATTATGATTTATAATTATTTACATGCATATATTATATCATCGTACTAATCTGTGTGACTCAAGTGCTACAGTACATGGCATTCCAGATTAGTTTATTTTTGTCAGATGAAGTGCTCGGGGTGTAGTGAACACTGTGTGCCCTGTGAAGCAGAACGCAGCTATTGATTAGAACGAGCTGATTGGCCCTTCAAGATGCGTGTCACTGGTCAGTTGTCACAGACAGTCATGGAATGAAGGCCATGGTTGAAGCTCAGTGGAGTATGGCAAACCTCCTGTGTCTTTAAAATGCTAAGCTGGAGGAATGAGATGCCCTTTTGGTGACTGTTGAAGTAAATAATGAATGCGTGTGTATGTTTTTTCTAACGCTAGAGTAACACATTTGAGAGCTGTTGTTAGTTCATAGCCTTTGGCAGATGCTTCATCTCTCCTAAAAATCCTTTTTGCTTAACCGTAGGCACAAGTCTTAAAATCAGAGAGTGTGTGATATAATTTCTTTATTTTTTTAACTAATGGAATAAGCAGAAATATATATTTTTATAATAAAGACAAAAATGTAATTGATACATTTAATAAAACCTCATTTGAGTGATCCCAATGAAAGCATTTATGGTTATCCTAAAGAAGTTTAACACTATTCTCATTTATGGGTTAGCCTTGTGCAACTGGGAAAGCTCTGACTTTCTCAAGTCCCCAATATTCCTGTAAATAATTGTAAAGTCAGTTCATTAATCTTTGAAATAAAAGCTTCTTCTTTGAGGTGATGTGATTAAATATACATGATGTGACCTCCATCATGGTTTAGTTGGAAAGTGTGTTTGATGGTGTTTGCTGAAGGTCTTAGATGTAGAAAGCTGAAACATGTATCATTCATATCATTCCTAAATGTCCGTTCACATCAAGGACGAAAACTATAACAATAGCTATTATGACAACTACACTACTATTCTAAAGATTGGGGTTGGTAACAGGTTTTTTTTTTTTTTTTTTTTAAAGAAGCCTGACTAACCCTAGTGAAAAATCTATACCAAAATGTATTTAAAATACATTTATTTCATACTAAGTATACTACAAATTCATTAACATATTTACTGACATATCGCTTAAGAATTGCTGATATAAATATTATAATTCAACTTTATTTGGAGCACTTCTTTATTGCACAATGCACATTTATTAATATTAAGCCTAAATGTATTTTAATATCACTATTAGTAAGGATAGTATGATCTCTGTATAATATCAGTCTTTAAATGCAAGATATTCAAAGTGTACCTAAAGTATACTTGCAGTAGTTCCACTTTAGCACAATCAAATATACTTAAGTATCTCTTTAGTTGAACTTCAGCACTGTTTCCGGATAACTAAAGTGCATTAAGTACAAAATAACTAATTTCCAATTTAGCAGACTTTAAGTATATCAATTTAGTATACCAGAAGTGCAAGTGCAGGGTATGTATATTAAGTACATAAGTATGTAAATGTATTTGTAGTATACTTAGCATAAAATAAATGTATTTCAAATACATTTTTGTATATTTATTTTTCACCAGGGAAGGCTGCATTAAAACACAATACAAATACAGTAAAAACAATAATATTGGAAAATATTAGTACAAATTTAAATAACTATTTTTCTATTTTAGTATATTTTAAAATGAAATGTATTCTTGTGATGGCAAAGCTGAATTTTCAGCATCCATTACTCAAGCCTTCAGTGACACATGATCCTTCAGAAATAATTATAATATGCTGATTTGGTAAGAAATAAGAAACATTTCTTATTATCAGTGTTGAAAACATTTGTGCTGCTTAATATTTGTGTGGAAACCGTGATACATTTTTTTCAATATTCTTTGATGAATAGAAAAAAACCTGCATATTTTGGAAACAACTTAATGTATCCTTGCTGAATATAAGTGTTCATTTCTTTTTTAAAAATCTCAGTCTTTTAAACAGTAGCGTATATTAGTGTCCACACCAATGCACAATTAATTCATGAAGTAGGAAGGATTTTGATTGGCTGTCAATGTGTTTAATGTTCATCAGAAGCTGGAAACATTGCTTTGAAAATGATTCCAACAATTTTGTTCCTTTTTAGCCTTACTGTTATAGTTGTTGCATGGAAACGGCTATTATCTTGAAAATTAAAATGTTATGGTTATAGTTATAGTTCATGGTGTGCTGTGCAGTCCAAAGTAAAATCTGAAAGACTTTAGTCATGATTGGTTTAGTTTACAGGATGCATTTAGCAAGTTACTTAAATCATAGTGAACATTACACCAAGAAACAGCTTGATTGAATAGCCAATGTGGGCCTCTTTCAAATTAAACCATATTTCTCTTTGAAATATGGACTACATACAGAAAAGTCTCACCACAGTCACCTGTGCTAACTTACTGTAGTTCACACAGAACCCCACAAAAAGGCAAAAGAAAGCCAATTAGTGGATTGTGCAAGTCTCGGGTCATTACCTTTATCCATGGTGAGGTTTGAACAGATGGTTCTCAAGTGGGCCTCTATAAAAATTGTAACCCTGTAGTAAAACACTGCACGTTTCACTTTTGACAGTGCATGACTTTAGCAATCAACCTCTGATAAGTAAGCCACTTTATTATATTAATTTAATTAATTAATTTAATTTAATTAATTATTAATCTCAAAGGATGTCAAGGACAGAAACATGAGCTCAGGCCCCCAACATCCTTCACTGTAGTCTACGATATGTGTGATATCGGCACCAGATTGGGTGACAGTACGGAACAGAGGAGGAAATGCAAATGTCTTATATTAGCTCAGTTAGTACATCAGTGATCTTGTGGTCTGAACTATATCAGACACTTGCATCATTTTAAAAAGTGAAGTAAATCAGCAATTGATTTCCTCTTCTCCTAACTCTTACAGAGTCACTTTTCCACAAAAAGAGAAAAATAAAGGGAAAGGAAGAGTGAGTTTTGCACCTAGTAGTGTTTTTAAAACATGTAACACGCGTGGAAGTTAACCTTTACAACCCATTTTACTTTTTGGGTGAAACAGAACTTGATTTAAAGGAACTAGTGATGTAAAAATTTCAGTTAGGCCTATATGTGTTTAATATTTCTATAATATATTTATGTACTGTAGTCATTATATTTAGATTTTTTTTATTCACATTCACTGTTGAATCATTGAGACCATGTATTATTAAAGCGGAGGGGGTCAATTTTGGTGTCATGTTTCATTTTACTCTTCCATGTGTTGTCCCTGTCTCTACTCTGCCTCCTTCAGGACACTTTTACACTGTTTGTGACTGAAATAAGCTTTCATAATAATAATAATAATACAGAGGAAACTAGGGCAAAATTTTAATCCAGTAAATATTTTGACAGCACTAGCACTGGTCTTCCCTTCACAATTAATAATAATTATAATCTAAATTCAAAGATCACTTGTATTAGTAGCTCAAAGCTGTACAAATAAAAAGTTCCATTTATACAATAATGTCTAATAAATGAGATTAATACAATAGACAAATGCCAGAGACGAAAAAGCAAAGAAAAAGGCATGTCCTTTCTACATTAAATAGAAAATATTAACGTTTTTAAAATATAGAAGCAAGTACAAGAGTTTAGAAGTGTAAAAACAGAAAACAGTTTTAATTTTATAGGCTATGCTATTGAGGTTTATTCAAATATATTGAAGTGAAACTATTATAACTCATCCCCGTTCCCCTTTTCATTATTCTTCATATATCCAGGGCAAACGGTTCATGCAGAGAGCTCATCATGCGAGTACAGCAGAGCATCATTAACTCTGTAGTCGTGCTGCTAGTGAGAGTTTCATCCAAGCACTTAGTTGCTTCACAGAATGGCAATACAGTGTTGAGTGAATGGAGCTTAACTTGTAGATAAAGCAGATTACCGAGCTTGCCCTCTGTGCCTGCCAATACGATTAACTCACCATCATGCTCGCTGCTTTTTAGACAATTGCAATTACTATAATGTTGTACTGGTTCGTATGTGTATATGTCAGAACCCCCCTTCACCAGCTCTTCTCTGCTATTAGAAAATACATTCAATCCTAATGGGGCGAGATGAGATTACAGAGAAAGAATGGATGTCGTGCAACAGGGCATTTTCGGTCGCGTGTGTGTGTGTGTGTGTGTGTGTGTGTGTGTGTGTGTGTGTGTGTGTGTGTGTGTGTGTGTGTGTGCGTGTGTGTGTGTGTGTGTGTGTGTGTGTGTGTGTGTGTGTGTCACAAATGATGAGATTGATGGAGCAGATGATGCATCTGTGCATCAGACTGTAAATGTTTTCAGAACAAAACATCCACAACAATGTGGCCATATCCAAAGTGTAGATGTGTTTTAATGTTTTGTGTCACAAGCTGTTAATATATGGAATGGCATTTTCTGTATGGTTGCTAATCACAATATGTGATGGCAGACTGTTAGCACTTGTTAAAATGTATTTTTACATTCAATTTCAGAGGATTTATAATTTAATCTTTTACGCAAATTAAGCTCTTTATAAAGGAATGTTGATTATCCCGCTTTGACTTGTCAAAATACGCACAAATTAAAGCTACTTAATTATCACAGACTTCAATATTATGCATGTGTTAACTAGTGTGAATAATAAACCATTTAATAACTTATTCACAAAATCTTAATTAAAAGGCCTACTAAAGTTTATATTAAGAAACTTATCCAACATTATTCTCATTTATAAAAATGTTGTAATACGATTTCAGCATGTATGAAAATGCCTTTAATTAATATTCAAAATTCCCTAATCCAAAACAGTCATACAGATATGGCTGCGATTTCACTATTTGGCCACTAGATGGTGATGTGTTTCAACTTTAGTAATTATGAAATGTGCTTTACAACCTTGAATTCATTTTATGAATCAACAGGATTTACTGATCAAGAGGATTCAAATCAGCACTAATTTGTAATTTTTTAATTCTTGGTTCTGGAATTAATGATGTTTTCAATATTTTTCTCTTTAGCAAAGTACACCGGCTGCTATGTTGATGACACACAGAAACGGGCTCTTAGAGGGGTGTCCTTCTTTGACTACAAAAAAATGACCGTCTTCCGTTGCCAGGACAACTGCGCTGAGAGGTACAGTATGCCGACTGAAACTTTTTATCTCCATGTAGAAGAGTATGCGCACACATTTGCATCACAATGACACATTTCTTTTGACTTCTATAGTTTATATACTCACATAATTACATTTTCTGTGCTTTGACCTCAAAATACCATGACAGAATCCTTTCATTAAGACATTATATTGTAAGTTTATTAAGCAGTTTTCTTGATGGCCATTAGCAGATATCTGTCCCCCATAATGCAAATGATTTCAAGTTTTACTATTCTTTTAAGATAACATTTCCACACCTACACAGTACACTCCCAAACTAAACCCACACAAACAATCATGTTATCATGTACAAGTACACATACATACACATTATGAGTTATCATAAACATGTAATTGCTCTTAGTTAAAGGGATACTCCACTTTAAAATGAAAATTCTGTCATCATTTACTCACCATCATGTTGTTTCAAACCTGTATGAATTTCTTTCTTCTGCTGAACAGAAAGGAATATATTTAGAAGAATGTCAGTAACCAGACAGTTTTTGGTACCATTGACTTCCATAGTAGGAAAAAAATATACTATGGAAGTCAATGGTACCAAAAAGTGTCTGGTTACTGACATTCTTCTAAATATATTCCTTTCTGTTCAGCAGAAGAAAGAAATTCATACAGGTTTGAAACAACATGATGGTGAGTAAATGATGACAGAATTTTCATTTTAAAGTGGAGTATCCCTTTAAAGCCCCTTCAATACATGACTCATTTAATACACATTACACTAATCTAATTCCCTGAGTTATCTTGTTACTCAGCAATGAGAGAGAGTTTTCAGATATGCTGTTTCCTCTGATGATCCTCTGATAGGCACAAAGATTTGTGTTTTACCATGTACTCTCATTCATTTTCAGGATGTGTGCTCACCAGTAATTAACATTCACCCTGAAATGAACTTTCATCCTAAAATGAAAATAGTCATCATTCACTCATCCAGATGTCTTTCCAAACCTGAATTAATAATTTTTTTCTTTGGAACACAAAATGGAAAATACTGAAGAACTTTGCCAATCCCTCTTTTCTGTGGAAATACAGTGAATCAACAGTGATTCAAAAATAATGAAAAACATCATGAGAGTAAATGTGGTCAGTACTACTCATGCACTTTATTCCAGTTTTTCAGTAGCCATATGATAGCTTTATTAGAGGAACAGGTTGAATTTTAAGTCATTATTCACTTATAAATCTGATCTTTTAAATGAATTGATTGATCAGTGGTTCTCAACCTTGACCCCAAGTCCCCCCACCCCTATTGTCCAGAACAATATTCGAAAGCCCCTAGCCCTGGTTTTGCTTTCAAAGCATATTTTAATCTGTGAACACTCCTAGTTCCTGTAAATTAAAAAAAGAACTTAACTCAAAATAATTATATTTCATGACTCAAGAAGTTATGAGAGCCGAATGTTTTCAGGGATCCCACTCTTTTTTTAACCCATGAATTTATTTAATTACATTTTCAGTCGTTTTCTTATACTGGATTTTAAATAATATTTTTTCTTACAATCTACCTGATAAAATATTTTTGATCTGGCAGAAAAATTTATATTTATATTAAAAATGCCCTTGGCATTTTAATATTGTATTAATTTACATGATTTTTCCAAGTCTAGAAATCTCACTTTTAAAATTAGACTTGCTCATATATACAGGTTTTGTGGAGAGAGAGAAAAAACAGCAAATTTATTCAAAATTCCTACAGTTTTGACACAGATTTGGAACAACATTAGGGTGAGTAAATGATGATTAAATTAAATGAATTTTTATTTTTGGTTGAACTGGTAATGATGCTTTTTCTACTTTCCATCTTGTTAGCACTCTTGCTTCCTTCCTCTTTCCTCGGTTCCTCTACTACTCCTTCTGCTTCCCGATGTTTCTTAACACTGCATACCCATTAACATCACATCAGTCTGTGCCTTGGAAAGAGAGAAAGGGAGAAAAAAAAAGGCTGAGGAATTTTGGCCTCAGGACTGCTTTACAGGAAGGAATGAGAGTCAACAGAAACAGTACATCTGGTCTCAATGCTCTCTTGCGTATGAGCCAGACTCTGGAGAAAGACGGTCCTTTATGTTCTCTCCTCAGATCAAAATAGGGGCTATAAAACTGACATCATGCACAAACATCACACTCAAAAGAGCAAATGAATGGATGGACTTTGTTTTTAAGTTTATTTTGCCAGTTTTGCATGTATTTTTGTTGGAAATAAATTTCAAGAGAAGCTTTAACATTGATGAAAGTGATTGTTGATTGATCACGAGTCAAGAGGAAGTTTACTGCTGTCTCGTGGACTGAAGTTTTACCAGAACCATTGTTTTAAAGGAAGGGCTCTGTTGACAATGATTCTTTTATGTTTTTAAACTGGGGGCTCAGCTTAGGGTAGTTCTCACATTTTTTAAAAGAATAAAAAAAAAAAAAACAGCTGCATAGAGGAGGGGTCTGAAGGGTGGAGAGCACATTAAAGCGATTGTTCAATAAAAGAGCTTTTGAACCCCAGAATTTCATGTTCACAATCAATGCTTCTGTTCAGCTTACTTTTCATCTCAGCCTTGCACTTGGAAATTATACTCTGCACACAGTGCATTAGCTGTATCGAAACCTATTTCTTTTGCAAAACAGTTTGATCTGAATTTAAGGGAGGGGAACATTGCTGGGAGTTGGTCAAAGTGTCAGAATAATAGACCACATTCTTTCTTTTGTTTTCAAAGGCTACATGTACATGCATGCCCGTGTGCATCACTGAATGTATCAGTATAAAGGAAACTGTGGTGCATGTCTTACACTTCCCCTTGAAAAGCCTGTTTTTAAGTGACCTGCCCAAAGGCACAAGTGTTATTCTGTAGTTCATGAAACACCCCTTTTTGAACCTTTCAGTTAACAACTGAGATATTTATCTACTAGACGACATGCAGCATTTTTATAGAGTGTATTGTTTACGGTGAAATAATCAAATTTCTCTCTGTTTTAAGTGTTAAAAGTCAGCATAAAATTTATATTCACCCTATTCATTTTCTAAATACTTTTATAGATCTTATTTTAAACAATTCATCCGTGCATAGGGGTTATTTTAATAATTATTTTTTTGACCTATTATTAAATATTATTATGATTAAATATGATGAAATATGATGTAATATTTAATCACAATATCATAATTGGATCTTCTGGTGAAAACAACAGGCTTCTCTCTGGTGACATATGCAGAAATTCTCAAATCATTTAGTCATTTAAACCCGCCCCTCAAGTTCACGTTCATCTGCTTCCAGATTTGAGTTCAACAGCCACATCTCAAAATCCAGTAAACATGTTGCGTAACTTCCTGTCCTGTCCTACTTTCTTTTTTTTCCTTCTTTTTAAAAAAAAAATAGAATCAATTTCCATCATATGTACACCAGAATACAGAAGAAAAGATATGCCTAGTTCTGTCATGAAACTAGATGTTGCAGGCTGATGGGTACTTAAAGGAATAGTCCACTTACAAGTGGAAATTCTGTCATCATTTACTCACCCTCAAGTTGTTTCAAACCTGTATGAATTTCTTTCTTCTGCTGAACACAAAGGAATATACAAGTGGTGGACAGAATTAATGGCACCCCTGGTAAATATGATCAAAAATGGCTGTAAAAAAATAAATCTGCATTGTTTATCCTTTTGATCTTTCATTCAAAAAATTCGCAAAAATCTAACCTTTCATTGAAGTAAAAGAATTGAAAGTGGGGGGGAAATCACATTATGAAATAAATGTTTTTCTCCAAAACACGTCGGCCACAATTATTGGCACCCCTTGAATTTTTTTACGAGTAAAATATCTCTGAAGTATATTCCCATTAATATTTACCTTTTTTTAGCACACCAGGGTGACTAGGAACATGAAATTGTCCAGCTATGACTTCTTGTTTCACAGGAGTTTAAATATGAGGAAGCACAAAGACCAAATTCCCTGAATCATCCACAATGAATAAAACCAAAGAATATAGTTCTGATGTGCATCAAAAGATTGTTGAACATCACAAAATAGAAAGTGGCTGTAAGAAAATAGCTAAAGAATTGAAAATCCCCATTTTGACCATCAGGGCAATAATTAAGAAGTTATAATCAACTAAAGATGTCATGAATCTGCCAGGAAGAGGACGTGTGTCTATATTGTCTTAATGCACGGTGAGGAGGAAAGTTTGAGTGGCCAAAGACTCTCCAAGGATCACAGATGGAGAATTGCCGATATTAGTTGAGTCTTGGGGGTCAGAAAGCCTAAAAAAAATTATCAAACAACCCCTACACAACCACATGTTGTTTGGAAGGGGTTTCAAGAAAAATCCTCCTCGCTCATCCAAAAACAAACTCCAGCATATTCAGTTGTCAGACACGACTGGAACTTCAAAAGGGACCGGATTCTATGGTCAGATGAAACAAAAAAAAGGACTTTTTGGCAGAAAACCCACCAGATGTGTTTGGTGCAAACAGGGATGAAGAGTACCCCATACCTATGGTTAAATGCTGGATCTTATATGTTGTGGGCCTATTTTTTTGCTGGAGGTCCTGGACATCTTGTTCAGATACATGGTATTATGGATTCTAGCAAATATCAAAACCTGTCTGCCTCTGCTAGAATTCTTATAGTGGGCCGTGGTTGGATCTTCCATCAGGACAATGGTCCAAAACAAACATCAAAATCAACACAAAAATGGGTAACTGAGCACAAAATGAAGCTTCTGCCATGACTGGCCCAGTCCCCTAAACTGAACACTATAGAAAATGAGTGGGCTGAACTGAAGAGAAGAAGCACCAACATGAACTTGTGAATCTGAAGGATCTCTGTATGGAGGAATGGTCTCTGATCTCTTGTCAGTTATTCTCCAAACTCATCAGGCATTATAGAAGAAAACTCAGATCTGTTATCTTGGCAAAAGGAGGTTGCAAAAAGTATTTAATAACAGGGTGCCAATAATTGTGGCCAGCGTGTTTTGGAGAAAAACATTTATTTTATAATGTGATTTCCCCCCCACTTTCAATTCTTTTACTTCAATGAAAGGTTAGATTTTTGTGAATTTTTTGAATGAAAAATCAAAAGGATAAACAATGCAGATTTATTTTTTACAGCCATTTTTTATCTTATTTACCAGAGGTGCCATTAATTCTGACCACCACTGTATTTTGAAAAATGTTGGTAACCAGACAGTTGATGTAACCCCATTGACTTCAATAGCAGGAAAA
The DNA here is from genome assembly GCF_963993115.1 of Abramis brama. NCBI lineage: Eukaryota > Metazoa > Chordata > Actinopteri > Cypriniformes > Leuciscidae > Abramis > Abramis brama. Next base: position 12,484,130 of record NC_139967.1, on the reverse strand, counting down.
AAAATACTATGGAAGTCAATGGGATCCATCAACTGTTTGGTTACCGACATTCTTCGAAATATCTTCCTTTGTGTTCAGTAGAAGAAAGAAATTCATACAGGTTTGAAACAATTTGAGGGTGAGTAAATGTTGATAGAATTTTCTATTTTTAAGTGAACTATTCCTTTAACGCTACCTGATGATATTCACAGTGTTAACTACTTGGCACAAGCTGATTGGTTTGTCACGTCTGCAGCCAATGAGCTTGCTGCTCACAACATTTAAATGGCTGGTTAGCATTCATCATAGCAGTTTACATACACACACACACACACACACACACATATATATATATATGTATATACTGTATATATATATATATGCAACAACAGCAATAATCAATAGGGCAGCAGCAATAATCAATAGGGCAGCAGCAATAATCTACAACAACAGCAATAATATACAGCAGCCGCAGCAATAATCTACAATAACAGCAATAATATACAGCAGCCGCAGCAATAATCTACAACAGCAGCAATAATATACAGCAGCTGCAGCAATAATCTACAATAACAGCAATAATATACAGCAGCTGCAGCAATAATCTACAACAACAGCAATAATATACAGCAGCCGCAGCAATAATCTACAATAACAGCAATAATATACAGCAGCCGCAGCAATAATCTACAATAACAGCAATAATATACAGCAGCTGCAGCAATAATCTACAATAACAGCAATAATATACAGCAGCTGCAGCAATAATCTACAATAACAGCAATAATATACAGCAGCCGCAGCAATAATCTACAACAGCAGCAATAATATACAGCAGCTGCAGCAATAATCTACAATAACAGCAATAATATACAGCAGCCGCAGCAATAATCTACAACAGCAGCAATAATATACAGCAGCCGCAGCAATAATGCATAATAGCAACTAAATACATAATAAAGATGTTTTTTCTTCATCCTGTGTTATTAGGGGTTATCTCTATGCGGGTCTGGAGTTTGGAGCTGAGTGCTACTGTGGCCATAAGATCCAGGCGCCCAACGTGTCAGAGAGTGAATGTAATATGGAGTGTAAAGGGGAGAAGAGTAACCTCTGTGGAGGACCTAATCGACTGTCCATCTACAGACTGGAGCTGAGCCAGGAGTCGGCCCGCCGATGTGAGCACTCTTACACACGGATACTTTTACACATCTGCATCAGCAAGCTTACATTCACACATTTGGACAGGCGCACAGATATGACAGATATGGCTCGACACACACACACAACAGCTTTTATTGATAAGACCAACTAAAACTTTCATTTGTTAACATTAATTTACTACATTAGTTGACATGAAGTAACAATGAACGATACTTCTACTGTATTTATTCACCTTAATATTAATTTCAACACTTACTAATGCATTTTTAAAATCAAGTTGTTAACATTGGTTATTGCCGAGTGAATTATAAACAATCATTGAAGAATTGTATTTTTAATAAATACAAGTAACATTAACAAAGGTTAATAAATGCTGTCAAAATATATTGCTCTAATGTTAGCAAATGATACCTTACTGTCCTGGACATTGTCTGTATTGTTAATCTTCAAGCTGTTTTAATAATCAGAGCAGGTTAGCACAGGGCAAATGACTCCCCACCATTGCTGTCTCAGTGGACTGATTTTCGTAAATGATTTCTACTCTTTGTCCTTCAGTGGTCGAGGAAAGATTATATCTCTCTGATGTATATTTGAGGTTCTCCCATTCTCATTCATTTGCATGTGTGTTTACTACAGCTTTGAAAACTAGGCTTTTCCCAGTATTGTTTAGCTGTTTCTCATGGCATCTATTTCCAGATCTTTATGGCATGATCCTCACACCCTTTCCTTTATGCATCATGTTTCATTTCAAAATATAACACTGGCAGAAACTTGTGACATTCCGTCCTGTGTGTCCTGATTAAGCACTTTTCTCATGTGACAGGATGTATGTGCGTAGGAGAGGTTATGTGATAAACAAATACAATGGTTGTGCAGGAACTTTGATCTATTAAGTTAAGAATTTCTTGGGACCACAGCGGTTTAATTAAAGACAAAGACTATTTCTAGTGCAAATAGTGTTAGATGGTATTTATACTATTTATAATGGCAGAAAGTATTCCTCATTGTATTAAAGTGCATTGCTATAAAACCTCATCAACAACCACACAGCATTGCTCTAGAAACCACCCAGAACATCCCCTAGCACCCTAGCATCCTAGCATCAGAACACCCTAGCATCAAAATACTAAAATGTAGTTGTTTTGTTGTTTTTACATAATAAAAAAAGCATGTACTTGTTTATTTTGCTCTTAGATGGAAGTGCCATCTTCAAGGGATGTTTCAAGAGGCCAGATAACGTGACCCTGGCGCTTCCTGCTAGTGCTGTTATTCAAAACATGTCAGTGGACAAGTGTGTTGACTTGTGCACAGAGAAAGTGAGTATGTATGCATGATGTGCATCTGGTGTCTCTCATACTACTGTGTTTATGCGAGTCTGTCTTAAATGATCGCTTCCTTTGTCTGGTATAGGAATTCTCTCTGGCTGCCTTGGGTGGCGAAAAATGTTACTGTGGGTTTCCCACTCCTCTCTTCACTCTGCATGAGCGTGAGGATGAGGAACTGTGTCTCCAGCGATGTGTAGGGGAAGACTTTGAGAGCTGCGGGAACAATGACTTCTTTGTAGTGTACCAGACCCAAGTGCAAGGTAACATGACCTAGTTTGGACTAAAACAGTGGGCTCACGTCAATGCACAGGCAGCAAATAAAGATTTGATAACCATACGGGTTTGACTGTTTAGGACAAGAACAAACATGTCAAGTCACAGAAGCACAACAATTACCCTTCCTGTACTGCTTTTGAGGCTTCTTATCTCTTATAAAGAAGCTGACCCTCATGTTTGCAAAATTCACACTTCTTCTTCACTTCCCCCAAGTTCGCTGTCACAGTGAGCACAAAAAAATGTGACTCCTTTATTACAGTTTGCTTTTTTTTCAAGAGTGGTTAAAGATGACGATCCCACATGTAAAAATGACATTAAATAGAATGCAGATATCTCTGAATGCATGATATATATATATATATATAATTGTATATATGTATTGAAGCAGGAACATCTCATTAAAAACTGGCATTTCCCCTCCCTCAAAGTCAACCGTGTGTGTGTGTGTTTTTTGGCCGAGTGCATGTTTGTGTTTCGGAAGAAGGCTCTGCTTGCATAGCAGAGCAGTTGCATCATTTAAGTGTTGCAAGTGTGCATTTATTGAAATTATATCATGCATATGCATATATATATATATATATATATATATATATATATATATATATATATATATATATATATATATAGAAATTATATCATGCATATGCATATATATGCATATGCATGATATAATTTCAATAAATGCACACTTGCAACACTTAAATGATGCAACTGCTCTGCTATGCAAGCAGAGCCTTCTTCCGAAACACAGAGATGTTCCTGGTTCAATAAAAGTTATAATGAGCATAATGTTAATCAACTTTATCTGTGTAAGTTTATAACCACGAAGGCAAAATGGCAACAAATATTGTCCTTGTAATATTAGATATTCCATAGATAACTTTACACAGATAAGGTTAGTAAGCTATATTATCACACTAAAATCATGTTACCACACATAATGTTTGCATTTTGTAGCTATACTTTTGAAACTGTATTTTGACATTTATAGACTGGCCCTTTTCTATAAATATTTACTATAAATTACTATAAATATTTTCCTTCTGTAAATATAATACAAATTATATGAAGTTTTAAACTACATTTTAAATATTATATAATATTATTTATAATGTTAAAGGAACACAAGCACATTATTTTAGTATGAGGGATTTGGCTTAAAATACATTAAATTAAATACTAAATTAAATACTACAATCATTGTGGGACCCTAGAATCATTCCCACCTTTCACCCCATTATCTCTGTCCCTGCTTACCAATCAAAGTAAAGTCATCTCATTTCCTCCTCAGTCTGACTGTCATCTGCTCTGTGGTTCAAATTCTGAATGGTCATCACGAACTGGTCCAAACCGAAATTGAAATCCAAGCAAGAAAACATTTGAAAAGACTGAATCAGACTGTTTTCTAGAGCAGTATCTAAGATCAACTTGTCTCACTTCATCAAAATAACAGCATATGTTTATGGTGATGTGTGCATTATAAGCGCACTGTTCATCAAACCACTCAAACCTGATAGAGACATCTTTTACAGAATGATTCTGTGATTAAAGACAATATTTTTTGTGGTTCTAATCCATATATGTTAGTTTTAAGACCATATATATGCTAATATACTTGCTTGTCAAACTATTTTAAGGAAACTTTAATGAGACTAAGGATATTTCTCACTACAATATCTCATGTTTGGTTTCTTTATCTCTACAGATAATCGCTGTATGGACCGGCGGTTTTTACCCACTCGTTCCAAGCACCTAATTGCACTAGCTAGTTTCCCAGGAGCGGGGAATACCTGGGCCCGTCACCTTATTGAACTGGCCACGGGACACTACACGGGGAGCTACTACTTTGATGGCTCACTGTACAACAAAGGTTAATTTATCTTTTAGTTCTCCATAAAGCCATTTTATTTCTCTCTTGCTTGCTCATGGTCTTTCTCTCTTGTTGAACTCTTTGAATATGCAGGATTCAAAGGGGAGAGAGATCACTGGCGCAGCGGTAGAACCATATGTATCAAGACCCACGAGAGTGGCAGGAAGGAGATTGACACCTTTGACGCTAGCATCCTTATGATCCGGAACCCTTATAAAGCACTCATGGCTGAATTTAACCGAAAGTATGGCGGCCATATTGGATTTGCCTCTCAAGCTCACTGGAGGGGGAAAGGTGAGAAATGAAAGCTAGTGATAGCTCTATTTAGTGTGCAACACAAACATCGCTACTCACATGAAGCACATAACCATGTTAACTGGCGTTATTAACTTTCTTTCCTACTGCCGCCATATTGATCATTTTCCCATTTACAGTATGTCCATGTCCTATGTGGTTTGACGTAAACATATTTGTGTGAATGGTGCAATTCTCTGAAAAGCATACAAAATACACCACATTCACAAATATTAGGTAAAATAGAACATCTTAATTAGATGGAACTGTTTTATAGATATTTTTCCACACTGAATGAAACTACAAACATATTTTAGTCAACATTTCTCTCAAGCTCATCGCTATATGATGTTTTACTAACAAAGTTCGGGAGGAGCACATCCAGATAATTAACCTAATTAACAAAAGAGGAGCAAATTCAGTAATCAGTTGACCTATCGGTAAGCCCCTCCCCTCGAACGCAGATGAGCCAATGGCAGTTGAGTATCAGTTGCACGGGGACCGGAACTCTGACATTTTTAGGTTTCAGCGCCATAGAGAAACATTGGAAGATCCGAAGCTCTCATCGGTTTGATGGTATTTATGCTACAAAAATGGTAAAAAATGTGCCTGGGGTACTGAGAGGATGGGCATGCGTATTCATGTATTGAATCACCGTACTGTGCGCGCATTCACCAGCATGTTTCAAAAGTGTGATAAGATTAGCGTGAACTGACCAATTATCTGCGCAATACGACAGAAGCCCGGTTTATTTATAATATCAATAATGTGAGCGTAGTAGCCTGGTTCCCTAAGGATTCAACCCCAATCCAAATGAAGAATGAAAATGTTTTTCTGGTTGTCATTCTCTCATTAAGTTACAATTAAAGTTAGTGAGTCCATGCTAATGTACAAACCTAAACAGCTAACTGTTCTCACGTCATGAACAGTAGGTCAAAAACACCCGAGGGCTCAAAAACAGCCATCTGCGATCGTGACGACCGTAACATGAGGCTTCTCCCGCTTGCATTGCGATCTGTAAACCCTCGCTTCCAAATGAATCTTGTTACCTATCATATTTATTTACAAATATTTTATATATCCTCCATGGCATATTTAAGTCCCACTTGAATGATCCTCGACGAAAGGTGGTCCTTCTGTGTCTAAAATTTATCAAAAACATCTTGGGACAAGGTTTTCATACTGACAGCTGTCATTGTAAGACAGTTAGCAACTCTGTTTGTTTGTCTGAGATAGCAACAGTAACTAAGGGGGGCAGGGCTTAGCGATGGGTCAATTCAACGAACAAGATAAGAGTTATATATGCACAGCAGACTTACTTCTGTTCCTTGACAGTTTTCCAGCATCCCTCCACCACCCATCTCCTCACTTCTATCTATTCCTATCCCAACCTGGGATGGGGGACCACTCTGGGTTCGGTTGAATTCCGAGCTTGGAGCCCTCCCCTTAAGACAGCACGGCAAATACGCATAAACTTTACTCTATTTATTATATGTAAGTGTGAACTCGTGAAATGAACTGTGTCTCAGTTTAGTTTGGAAGATTATCATAGGGGTAAATGATCAAAAGAACTTCTGCTTTGTTCTTGACGTTGACGCCAGTTTGAGGGTAAATCTGCTGTACTGCGGTCACAAGCATGCCTCATCAGACACAAAAGGCCATAACTGTGTTTAATGTAGTTGAGAATCTTTTCCCTTTTTAACTCTGAAACCTCCTGAAAACTTATGCTTATTTTTAGGTACATGAGTCTTTTACTAGGCACCAAATACGTTACTGGTGTTTACTTTTTTTAATGGTTAATTGTTATAACTATTTAACCAAGAAGACAAAAATGATGTTGCATTTGTTTGTGAACAGTGGTACAGTGAATAGATTGTGCAAAGTTTCCTTTACCCCACAAAGTCCATTTTTAAGCAATGTTTCCTTCTTGTTCTGCTTCTTTACAATATTTTTTTTCCCAGGAGAGAAGCTTGTGACATTTTGGTGTCTTGTTTTTTCGAAATGTGGACTTTGTCATTCTGGTTTCTGAAATTTTAATGACGTGTTTTTTAAACTCCTTTTTTTTATTTATAAAAGTGTTCCTCGGTTGTTTCACTGTTCTTGTTGACGTGCCTTTCTGATGCGTCACACTAACTGAAACGCAGAAGCATTAAAAAAAATGCTTCTTCCTTTCTTTTGTTTTACATCCTCTCTTGGGGTGGATAAACCAGGATAAACCTGATTATGATAATTTTAGTCACTTTGTGAAAAAAAGACATTAGCTAATGCTTTTCTTTCTCTCCACTGAAGATAATCATCAGAAAATGACTATTACTTGAAAACGAATAAGTTCAGAGTATGATTGACTTTTGCTTAATGTTTCATTTCAGAAAAGTGCTATCAGTGATTAAAACTATAATTATGCCGCTCCACTATTCCAGCCTTCACAAAACCATCAAGTTGGGTTTGTCGATGTATGTTACATTTGTGTGGTGCTTGTCTACAAATGTGTAAAGGTATTCTAATGAACTAAATCTTAGGCGCCATGGGACAGCATGTTACTGTAAGATGTTATATTTCAAGAAGTTAAACTCTCTCTCTCTCTCTCTCTCTCTCTCTCTCTCTCTCTCTCTCTCTCTCTCTCTCTCTCTCTCTCTCTCTCTCTCTCTCTCTCTATCAGAGTGGCCAGAGTTTGTGAAGAACTACGCTCCATGGTGGGCATCCCACACACTAGACTGGCTGAAATATGGGAAGAAAGTTCAAGTGGTGCACTTTGAGGATTTAAAACGGGACCTTTTCTCTCACTTAAAAGCCATGGTCATCTTTCTTGGCCTGGAAGTGTCAGAGGACCGCCTGCTGTGTGTGGAAGGACAGAAAGATGGGAACTTTAAACGCTCTGGGCTCAGAAAGCTGGATTATGACCCTTACACGCCTGAAATGCGTGCCACCATTGACGGGCTTATTAAGACTGTGGACACGGCACTCAGAAAGAGAAACCTGTCTGGTGTACCTGAGGAGTACATGCCCAGATGATACTCATCTTTTTTTCACACACATTTTTTCCTTTTTTTCAGCTATACACTTTATTTCCCTAGAATATAAAATTGTTTATCGTCATCCTCCATTTAGTTTGCACAAAAGTACTGCTGAAAAACTGTTCGTCCTATCATGAAGAATCTAAAGATACACTAGTAAGACATGGGCTTGTGCAACAGTTTGGCTCCGGTTAACTTGGCTTGAAGTTTAACTACCATGGATCCATCTTCTTTAGTCCAATTTAAGTGTGCCGCAACCACAAATTCAGTTTGTCATCACAGGAAATGACTTTTCATGCTTTTGATGAAAGTGTCTGTTGCCACCAAGACATCCGGGTCAACCATTTAGATGGACACATCACATCGGTGTTTCGTTGAATTTGCTTTTCCTTCCACTACTGGACTATGATACATTAAGCACTCCAGTCTCATTGGGAATATATGGACAGCGATTTAATGTTTAACATCGGAACCCCTGCTCCCTGTTTCCAAAAATATGTGGACATTGCCTTCAGATTATGATGCTTCTTAAAACCGATCAGTAGAATTGATAGATGGACAACAAAAATCCTCAAGCTATACCACGTGTATTAGATAAATGCATGGACAACTCAAAAAACATGTTGTCTGGTACCTGCCTTCAGTGATTTGCAGGCAAATTGCAGATATAGTCATTTATAGGGCTTTTGAATTAGATGCAAGCAACCAAGTTCTTCTGTTTCTGCTGTGTGTTTAGAGCACTTTTATGTTGAGATCGTTTCTTCAAATGAAATGATTTACCTTTCGATTTTCACAGAGGTTTTAAAATATATTTGCAGTGGGATATCAAAAAAACAATTCATCTTGTGGTCACAAAGTAAAAGAAATAGTGTCTTCTTGTAAATTGCTTAAAATAACACATTGTCTGACCCTTTACTCCTTTTCTCCAACACAATTATAGTAATCTATTAAAGGGATGCTGTTGTTCAACCAAAGATGAAAATTCTGTTATTTTTTTCACAGACATTGTCACTGTGGACACAGCTCTTATATGAGAAGAGTTGTGTATTGATTCTTAAAACATTTGGAACGACATGAAGGAGAGTAAATGAAGACAAATTTTTCATTTTTGGATGATCTATCCCTTTAAGCAAAACCCCTTTCTTCACCAGTTTATGTTCCGGTTTAGACTATGAGTATAGTTGCAGCCATGCATTGAATAGCTTCCCATTTTCTTTGGCACACCTGAGAAGACTCAAAAACCAAATAATTCCCAAATTAAGTCAGGTTTTGGATGCAATTGTAAACTTGTTCCCTGTAGAAATGTTCAGAATTGTTCGTTGTTTTCAGTGTTTTAATTGCAGCAGTTTTTTTTATTCAAAACAGAAAATCAACATTATAATCTATAAAATAATCTAGAATTCAGGGGTGAAAGCGAGTATGAAGCGATGTGCTAAAAAGAGACAAAGAAAGCACCTCGCGGGTAAATTACAAATAACATTCAGTATATGTAAATACACATATATATTTTTGTAATGCTCACATGGAGAATTACTTTAAAAGACAGAAAAGTATCACCTCTATTTTTGAAAAGGCTTTTAAATTTGAGCATTACATACTTTTCATTTCAAAAAGGAACAAACCTGAAGTGTCTTTCTGAATGTATTTTGTATGGAATGAATGTAAGGAATTTCTACCAAATAAGAAAACCGAGAGTGATTGCCAGCAGTGCAAAGGAAATGAAAGATTTTTATTATAATTGTAAGCTGAGAGAACTGTTGAAATGAGGAAAGACTTTGCTCTTGTTTAGTGCTTGATGCATATGTCCTGGTCAATAAATTGTAAAGCCCCAAATTCTCAGAAGCCCAACATTCATTTATAGATTTATTTAGTTCATATAAATTGTATGGAACTTCTGGAAAACATACTTTTTGGAATTCTGTTGGTTGCTAATGGTGCAAAAATTGCGTGCTTCACCTTTAAATATCTCTTTGCTGCTCAGTTTACATAGTATTTTAAATGCTGGTTGTTTTGCAACTTCATAGAGTTGGCATTCATAGGTTTTATCACTCTTTCAGGAAATTGCAAAAACAAGTTTCCTTACTCACTTACAAAATTTCATAATTTATGAAAAAAATGCATTTCATCTTTATCTTTCATCAATGTTTCAGGGCTTCCAATATACCACAAATCTGTCAGGAGATCTACTTATCTCGTGTTTCCAGGGGAAGTGTGATATAAACAGCACATGATTGGCCAATGCTCAAAGCTCATTTAGTGGTAAACTAAGTGTCTTTGTGGTAAAGTTACTGCGGTCTTTACAACTGAGATCTGACACAGCATACAGTATGAATCACTAACATACATGTACTGTCTCATATGTCATTCGTCACCTTCCTAAAATAATTGCCTAAGTCATTTTTTCAGGTTTCTCAGAAAATACAAACACGGAACCAATAATTGAATATCGTCACCTTCCTAAAATAATTGCCTAAGTCATTTTTCAGGTTTCTCAGAAAACACACAAAAAATGAAAAACAACTTCAGAGGTTCGTCCTTCTTGATGCAGCTCCCATCTTGAAAAGCTTGTAAAATTGCCTTTTAAAATTTTAAAATTGCTTGTAAAATCTTTTGACTTAGGCCAAATAAAACGGCCTAAGTCACACTCTTGACATAGGCCATTACACTACAGGGGTAGAACTGCATGATCTGTTCAACTGAGGATGTGGGGATTTTACCAGAGGTGACCAGCATCATGAGGAGATGACTTATGCAAAAAAATCATTTTTGTCAAAAAATGACTTAGGCAATTATTTTAAAGGCACAATATGTATTTTTTTTTGCTTTAAAAATATAAAAAATCACTATATCTATGTTATATATTTTTTAAAGTTGTGTATTTACATTATCCCGACAGTTCCAATTAACTTCTAAATCCAGAGAAATTCATATTTTAATTCGAAGACACGGACCGTGTCTTTATTTCCGTTATGTCGCAGTCAATGGCGTCATATCCGCGTTGTCCCTGGTTTCCGCTCGTACTGCCATGGTAACCAGAGCTATTCGCAGAGCCCTCTGATTAACCAAAGCGACAGACGCAGACAACTGAGGAGTTCGCAATGTCTATCTGCACGCTGTTGTTGTTTCGTTCAAACATTATGGACCATGGCAAGCAGACTTTGGATAAAGAAGGAGAACTAAAACGAGAATCAATATCAGCGCGGTGTTTTCGAGATGCCGAGAGCTCCCATAGACAGTATATAAACGAGAGCTCCACGTCCGAGACTTCGACCGCTCCTACATGTACTTTATTAAACAGGTGAGCACATTTACATAAAACTAATCAATGTTTTATAGTTCAACAATGATAAAATGCTAGAATATGATCAGTATGTTATTCTAATGTTGATCTAGCTTACTGCTAGCCTCAAACAGACAAACTAACACATACATTTCAACACATTCAAATGCAGTTTAGTGTGCTAGTGTAATGTAGACCAAGTGAAACAGCGCTGCGTTACCTCACAAGTTTAATTTGTCTAATAAACTGACCTGTGAGTAGTAATTCTGCGTGTAGTTCGGTAGAATGAAATGTCCATATTCCTTTTATATCCGCGGGACTCGCGTCGCGTGTGGAGCTGATAGCTGTCTCTTAGCAATCCCGAACTGCTTCATATCACAGTCATGATAAAAGCATTGATGTATTAACTCATCCATAAACATTATTAGATCGGTCGGCTTGACGTTGACGACAAGTTCCATAATTCTTAGCGTGTGTTGCGTCATCAAACTACGCCTTTGTTATTGTAAAGAGGTTAGCGACCCCTAGTGGAGAAAAAATTACATATTGTACGTTTAAGGATTTCATTTCTAGACACTAGTCATTTTTACTCAGCACTTGTAACCGCTGCTATACTAAATGATCAGAAGTGCAGGGCTGAGGACTGCAACTAAATGACTGAGCGATCTGAACCAAGCTGCTAACTCTACAGTACATTTTTGAATCGTTTTGTCTGGTCATTTTGAATAATGATGATGAATCAGAATATGGACACCATGACAGCTTGATTTTTAATTATTGTCATAAATTTGTATATTTTGTTACATTATGGTCATTTGAGTTGCAGTCAGCAGCCCTGTCTAATTTAGTGCTTTTGAATGAAAACTGCAAATCAGCTCTATAATACAAAATGTAACAATAATAAATGTAGCAACATGTTAAAGAGTTTACAAGAAAAACATCTTACATGCAAACATTTTTGTAAAGCTTATAAGCAGGAAGTATTAAAAGTATTGAAAGTATCACACATACTTACCACATAAAAATGGAATAAAGCTAAAGCGTCTTTCTGAATTTATTGAGTATGTATTACTTAGGACTCTCATATAATTAAGAAAATTACAAACACTTAAGGGAAATTGTTAGAACAAGATTTTTATTGTAAATTTTAAGTATATTTCAGCATAACAGAGAGAGAGAAAGACATGTGGAGCATGACAAGATTTGTTAAATGATGCTCAATGCATTCAATAATCAATAAATTCGATTTTTTTATGCCCCACTCTATATATTAATGTATTTGTGTTGATTAGTAACATTTACAAATAAGAAGAAAACAATAAAGATTTAATAGTTATCATATAATTCTGCAAAATCATTAAGCAAAATGCCATTTTAATGTACATAACTTTTGTAGAAAGTTGCCTTTATTGAACCTGTTTGCATTCATTTATTCTTGACTTTTCAGACTTTTTGCATTACTTGTACATTTATGAACTCCAACATGCAACAGACAAACAACTGTAAAATTTGTTAATGTTCAGTCTTTTCTATAGGCCAGCATTTTCAACATTTTTTAATTTTATTTCAGATAGCAGTGGAAAGTCTGTTATCCACTAGCGCTTCGGGTCTCCTCATCAATGGCACTCTCAATCTTTGACAGAAAGGAATAGCATTTCTTCACATCCTTGGCCATGAATGCATAGAGGAATGGGTTTATAAAGCTGTTTGCAGTGGCAAGAGTAGTAGATAATTGTTGGGCCGTGTGAAAGACGGGATCGTGTGGAGAATCTTTAGATTTGCTCAACTCTATAATAGATATAATGTGAAATGGCAACCAAAAGATAAAAAAAGTTGTAATCAGTAATGTCATGATCTTGTAATGCTTGGTGAATTTAGAAAGATGGTTTGCTCTAAGTTTACAGATCAGGATGGAGTAACAGGTGGAAATGGTCAGGAACGGAATTAAAAATCCCAAAGTAAAGCCCATGAACACGACGGTTTTGTGGTGATGCTCATAGTTGCTATAACATATTGATGATTCATTTGCAATATCTCTGAATTTGGCAGATGGAATGCTAAGCAAAGCAGACACGAACCAAGCCATCACAACAACTAAAGAAGCTTTCTTTGCAGTGCGTTGATTTTGAGCCCAGACAGGAAACTTGACTGTGATGCAGCGATCCACACTAATGATGACCAGGATGAAAATGCTGCTGTACATATTGAGGGTCATAACAAAAGAGGTGAACTTGCACATGAAGAGCCCAAAAATCCAGCTGGTATTAACGATATAAACAATGAGGAAAGGGAGAGTAGTGCAGAAAATGAAGTCAGACAAAGCCAGGCTCAGGTACCAGGTGGTGTTCACAGACTTCTTCATCTTAAAACCAGCAATCCAGATCACAGCACCATTTCCAGTGATGCCAAGCAGGAATATGATCACATTAAAAATAACTGTGATCACACATGCTGCTTCCCTGCAGTATCCAGCATGTAAATCCACAGGATGTTCTTTTGAGTGATTTGTCAACATTTCTAAATGAATACTGTAGTCATAGTCAGGGTAATCTTGTCCTGGATTTGAAGCCATTATGTCTCCTTAGAACTGAATAGGAAGTTGAGTTCTGTAATGAAAACAATAGGCAATTTATTCAAATATATTTAAAGTAAAGCCATTTTGCATATTTATAAAAATGAATGCAGTTGCTGAGCAAAAACATCATGACACTATACCACACCAAGGGATGCGGATGTCTAATATCAAAAACAAACAATAATGTGCAATTAACTACAACTGCCTTTCCCATAATTTCATCAGGTTACTTGGGGGATATTACTGAAAATGAGATAAAATTCGTTTTAACTGGTTTATTTTTTAGCACATGAGATTACTTCTGTTAAGTCCTTTTCTAATAGGCAGAACTGGAAGGCCCATATAAAGCACAACACTACCATAATTCTCCCATATCTTCCCTTATTTTTTCAATATAAACTTTTCACTCTTTTCTGATTATTATCCTTGTTACTATTTCCTATTTCAGTGTTTAACCCACGCAGAACCAACATTTGTGACTTTTTATTCGCATTTGAATTTTAAAAGCAACTCACTTTGAAACTTCGACATGAAAAAATGATAGCCTATTAAGTGAGGATTATGTAAAGTTTCTTATTTTGCGATATTTCCTATATCTACAGTAAAGGTTACAATGCTAATTTTATAAAGTATCTGCAACATAGAATTGTTAATCGCATGCATATTAATTCCTTTAGCCTCTGTTTTTAAAATGGTAGTCTACAGAAAACAAATGTTCACAGCGTAATCTGATCTGATGCACTGGCTCTGAAGACTGAATAACTTACCTCACAAAGTAAGCCTCAATGCCGTTTCCCAAAGTATATTTTTTACGTATTTTACGCGTACGCACAATTGTATACGCATATCCTTTTTAAGCAGCGGTTCTCAAGTTTGGGGAGCGTCCGCTTGGAAAACAAAAACAAAAAACAGGTTGGTTTTCTGCCAGTGCCTCCATAAAGCGAGATCATTTTTCTCCAGACCTTTTAATTCGCACCATCGAAACAAGCCCGACATAAATTCATCACCAAAAATAACCTATTCAGCGGACGGCTTCACAATCAGGTCGAAAGAGCTCACTGTAGCAACTGATAATATTGTTCATACAAAGCAGGATCACTGAAATATTTTTTTTTATAATGTAGCCTGAATTAAATGTTATGTTCTGATCTGATCTATTATTCCCTCTTATTTTGGGTTAAAAAAAATAAATAAAGTGCCTTTGGTGTCCTCATCAGAATCACTATAATGAATAATGAAATTCTGAGGTTTTCTGATAAATAACCAAACACTTAAAGGAACACTCCACCGTTTTTTGAAATAGGGCTTATTCACCTTCTTTTCTACATTTAGATAGGTGGGCAAATGCATTTTTGTCTCAGTGCATGTATTGTTTTAGTTTGACAGGGTCGGCGCTAGCTTAGCTTAGCTTAATGAATGGAATCCTTTGTTGCCAGCTAGCATGTCCTAAGTAAAAGTGATACTGGCTCTTGACTGTCTGAGAAGTCACCCTCTTCGTCTCTCACAAAATTAGCCATGTTCATTGCCATTCATGTACTGTAGGAAAAATACCAGCTACTGTAGCCAGCTACTGTTCACGCCGGTATGTTGATGGAAGTCATGGGATTGCATGTGTTGCGTGATATCTCTGCGCCCAAGTAGCAGTGCTTCGCCTAAGCAGCAGTGCTTCGCCTGTGCTTCCCCCTAATATAGTCCCAAGTCAATATCTGCCTAGGAAATCACCTAGTGTTAATCTGCAACTAACTGGGTCGTCTCCAATCGACATTCCCTTTCTATTCTAAGTCTAGCTGGGTCGTCTCCAATCGACGTTCCCTTTCTATTCTAAGTCTACCTGGGTCGTCTCCAATCGACGTTCCCTAACGTCTCCAATCGACGTTTAATATATAGTCTACCTAACTAACTTGCTTCCCTAACTAGCTTTCTTCCTGCGCAGGAATAATCGACAAACAGACTTTAGCAAATGTCCTTTAAATGCTTTAATCACGGCCGGAGGATCTCTCGAGTAGTTCTCAGAGAATCTCCCCCAAGAAGAAATAAGGCCGGAGGATCTCAAACAAATTCCATTGAGAATCCCACCAGCTAACTCGAATACAACAGTTTTTATAGAATAGGGATGGCAAAATTATATGAATTTAATTGGTTCTTCATATGCAAACCCTTCTGTTACTAGGTAAAGCAAACTTTGTTTTAATGATTACTTCATTGTTAATCACAAGGTTCAAATTTAGTCACCTGTCAAGTTTCATTTCCCAAATTTGTTATTTTTACACACACACAACCAAAGTAAGCGGTAGGGGTATGGCAACACACCATACAATATTGAAAAACACAGGACAGAACGTTTGTGTTATCATGTTATCATTTTGATTTCATGGGGACTTTAAGCATGCAGGAGCCTATACCTTGAAGCCGGTTTAGCTGGATAGCCAGGTATGTTTCAATGTAATTTGCACCAACCCTGGGTTTTAGGCACCATGAAAGTGGCTCAGCTTTTATTGTCATAGTAACTTACGCTCAACGGCTAACCTGCTCTGGGGAAGGTTATGTTCTAGGTAAGAGATCTCAAACCGAAATTGGACCAAAGTGACACATGTCTGACACAAAAAAATTCCCCAATTTCTCTTGCTGCAAATTAAAAGTCATTCATACTGTACTTCTAAAAGTCTCTGGAAAGAGGTTTGGTAAAGTGATATTTACGTTTCACGTGGTTTAGTGAGCAGTCTGATGGGGGTGACATCTTCTACTGGTTGTGCTGGGTAACAATGCAGTGGGGAAGGAGCCTAAATCTGTTTAAACAGCCTTGGACGTGTTGTAATTGTTACTGTCTCACTGGACGAAGACTCTAAACCAGGGATGTAGTGGAGGCTAAACGCACGTAAACGCCGTTTACGCACCTCCCAAAATTCGGAAATAGCGTTTGCCCACCTCCAAAGTGCGTTTATCCACCTCTAAATTTCACGTTATTTGAGCGGACTTTGTTTTTCCAGTGCGTTATCGCCGATCGGTACATGATTCGAGCATTTGAGCCGTTAACGACAGAGCAGAACGCGGAGTGCAAACACGGAGCAGAGAGCGCAGCGCGCCGACACACACACACACACGGAACAAAGAGAACGGCGCACACACGTAACAAAAAACACACGCTCGTGAAGTTACTAAACAAGCTGCGCGAGGATGAAACTTGATCGCAGCCGCAACAGGAAATCATTAAAACAATGCAAAAAAGGGATTTTTTAATTCATTACAGGCAGCTGGTTAATGTAGGGAGCATGTCAAAACCCAACTGTACAAGAGATTCAGAGGGAATCCTGCACACCAGGTTTAAGACTTTTCCCTCTACAGGGAAACACTGATCCACATTTTTCTGATAGACCAAAAAATTAATCAATTAATCGAGGAAATATTCAACAGATTAATCGACTATGAAAATAATCCCAAATCACTAATCATTATGCACAAGTGCATTGCATTGGAAGCCCTGGATATAGGCTAAGCCTCCCTCTCGATCTCTCATAAATATTTTTGATCTCTCTGTTTTGTCATTTAGTAAACTTTATAGATTTCAACCATATTATTCCTTTTTGAATCTCTTTAACAAGAACTTAGATTAATGTATGAATTGAATAGTGATTGTGTGACCTATGATGAGGGAACAACCAGTGATACCCTTGGTAGTACCATCAAATGATAGCCTATAGCGATGTCATCAGGATACACATACACCGGTAGGCAGTGGCCCACCTTACCGGGTGCCCACGTCGTGGTCCACCAGAATTTATAGTTTACCCACCTCTTTTTTTACCACTACACCACTGCTCTAAACGTAGTGTTTGTTAATGTCTCTTCTCATTTCCTCTGGCATCAGAGGGGGCACACAGTGTGGCCCACCCTTCTTTCTCCTGTGGAACTCATTTGCACATTCTAAAGCACTAATACAGTGCATTTAAAGTTTAGTCAACCCTTATGAAAAATAAGTATACTTTCAGTATACATATGTATTTTTAAGTATACATTATATAGTAAAACTTTTTTCTTTTAATGATTCTTTCTTTGTTAATCACAAGGTTCAAATTTAGTCACCTGTCTAGTTTCATTTCCCAAATTAGTTATTTTTACATTCACAACCAAAGTAAAAGGGGTATACATTGTGTTTCAAAGTGTTATCATGTTAGGCCTAAAAAAAGAAGTAAGGTTAGATGTTAGAAATATTGTTAGTTTAATATACACTTTACTATTTTATCTATTAAAAATCCATCACAACATATTACAATGAAAAATCTCTAGAAACCTTGTTTTCTCATTTTATACCATTTTCTTTAATTACATGTAGGCTATGTGATTTTGGCATGTCCCACACGCTGGTCAGCTAAATTTCAGCATTTTTATTTTGGAAATTTTCAATGATAAAAGGTACTTTAGGGTGATATTGACCCTTTTATATTTGTCAGTGTTTCAACAGCAACACAAAGCAGTGGCGTAGCAAGTCAGCCCTGTGCCCATATGCAAATAGGCTATTTTTAATGTCCCCAAACAGAAGAGGTGTTTATAGACATTTACTGTAGCTATAAGAAAAAAATACCATAACAAATTGCTTTGCAAAGGACAGTTACTATATCTTGTTATTTTCATCCGAGTAGCCTGATAAATACATAATCTCTGTAAAGTAAAAAGCCATCCAGATCCAACACAAGAGTAGTTTTTAGTAATATATTAGTAATAATATGGTATGTTCACTCCATGTCGGAATTACCACAATTGCACGATTCTGACTTGTAAAATGCATTCATGTCCTCATAGAACTTGTAACTTGTAAACTCAGAATTTTCTGAGAGTTTCAATGTAGTTTGCGCCAACCCTGGGTTTTAGGCACCATGAAAGTGGCTCAGCTTTTAGTGGTGGTTATCGCCATAGTAACTTATGCTCAACGGCTAACCTGCTCTGGGGCAGGTTATGTTCTAGGTAAGAGATCTCAAACTGAAATTGGACCAAAGTGACACATGTCTGACACAGAAAAAGCTCCCCAATTTCTCTTGCTGCAAATTAAAAGTCATCCTTACCGCCCCTTTTTGCGGGAGTTCGCCATTTATGAATGGAATAGTTTGGTGTGCTGTTTCCGCGTTATGCTGCTGTGTGCAGGCTCCCCCGAGTTTCAGTTTATTGCCGAACTACTAGATGCACGTTATGGTCAGCGACCACGCATGTAGGCTACCGCGCTGTGAACATCTCCTGGATGATTGCATGACCAAGGGGTTCTTTGCCGTGTTATGGGGTGGAACGCACGTTTAGTGATGTAACGCAATGCTGCCTTGCCTGGGTCTCATTTCCGTCAAATTCGTTTTGTTTTTAACTTTGGAGTGGGGGTTCAATCTTCAGCTGGCTGGCAGGAGCCGTCACTGGCATATCACGTGACCTGTCAGTGGCTGGCTGGCAGCTGCCAGCAGCTGCCAAGCGACGAGAATACTTTTTGTGCGCAAAAACAACAAAAATAATGACTATTCCACTATTCATTTCCTTCTCTCTGGGCCTCGAGTTTTGTCACGTAGTGTTTTAGCGTAGCGCGTCTGTGTTGTACGTCACCACGTAGGCTCACTATTGGCCGACGCTGGTCATGTGTGTAATGCGTGTGACGTGCAACACAGACGCGCTGCGCTATTACACTACGTGAAAAAACTCGAGGCCCAGAGAGAAGGAAATGAATAGTGGAATAAAGTCGTTATTTTTTTTTTTTTTAAATTTGCGCACAAAAAGTATTCTCGTCGCTTTATAAACTTAAGATTGAGCCACTGTAGTCACTTGGACTATATTAACGATGTCTTTAATGCATTTTCTGGGCCAGCAAGTTATAACCTCTTTAGAAGCCTATGGAGGAGTGATCCAGCTCTCAGATTTAATCAAAAATATCTTAATTTGTGTTTCGAAGATGAACGAAGGTCTTACGGGGTTGGAACAACATGAGGGTGAGTAATTACTGACAGAATTTTCATTTTTGGGTGAACTAACCCTTTAAGTAGTTGCCAAGAAGTGAGAAAACAAGTGTTAAGCGAGGCCATTTTTTTCTTGTTCTTTGTATGTCTTTGATTTCTAATTATTATTGAAGCAGTTTGCTTTTTCTCAGTTTGTGTGTTTTATGTATTGAATGTAATGTAATTTATTTTTGGGTTAAATTTGTTTTGTTTTTAAGTTCACAACGTGTGACTGAGTATTGTTTCGATTATTTTTCTTTGTTTTGGAAATTGTTGATTTATTTGAGGCTGGTTGGTACCAGCTAACTAATTATGTACAGCTGGTTAGTATCAGCAAACTGATTACTTGAGGCTGGTTAGTGCAGCTAATTTTTGCTGTTGTTTGTTTTCTACTTTGTATCTAGAGGAGTGGGGGAAAGGGGAAGAGTTTGGCTGCTGTCATTTAATGGTGTCCAGATTGTGTGCTGTGCCTCATAGGTTGGACTGATTCTCATCTGTGTGTGTGATGGCAATTGAGGGCTACAGCAGTCTATATCTCTCTTTTAAACTTTTTGTATTTATATATTTTTGTATATTGTAGTTT
The DNA here is from genome assembly GCF_963993115.1 of Abramis brama. NCBI lineage: Eukaryota > Metazoa > Chordata > Actinopteri > Cypriniformes > Leuciscidae > Abramis > Abramis brama. The sequence continues at coordinate 12,463,810 of NC_139967.1, read as the reverse complement.
AAGTTTATTTCCTTTTTTCTTGTTACATGTGAATATTGAGTCCTGGCAATATTAATGTATTGATAGTTTTTAACCTTTTGTATGGTTTAATAAAGTTGCCCCATCTTTGTACTCTTTTGTATATGTCTCTCTACTCACCCACACCTTGGTAACAAACCTGTGCCCATCTGTGTAGGGCTGATATTTCCCGGTGTATTCTCGGTGGTGTAGTTGAGTAGGATTCTTGTTTACTTTATAACTACTCCTACCTGACCACTCTTGCCACATAACAATAGTAAGGGTAAATGTATAGCAACATGTTAAAGTGTTTCCAAGAAAATCATCTTACTAGATACATGCAAATAAATTTTTTTGTAAAGCTTATAAGCAGGAAGTATTAAAAAACAGGAAGTATCACATTATGCTTTAGCTTACCATAAAAAAAATGAAATAAAGCTGGTGTCTTTCTGAATGTGTTATGTATGTATTGAATTACTTATCGGCCTATCATGTCATCTAGAAATTTATCAGCAATTAAACAGAATGGTTAGAACAAAATTTTTATGTAGGCCTATATTTTAGCAAAAACGTAGTGTTTGTTAATGTCTCTTCTCATTTCCTCTGGCATCAGAGGGGGCACACAGTGTGGCCCACCCTTCTTTCTCCTGTGGAACTCATTTGCACATTCTAAAGCACTAATACAGTGCATTTAAAGTTTAGTCAACCCTTATGAAAAATAAGTATACTTTCAGTATACATATGTATTTTTAAGTATACATTATATAGTAAAACTTTTTTCTTTTAATGATTCTTTCTTTGTTAATCACAAGGTTCAAATTTAGTCGCCTGTCTAGTTTCATTTCCCAAATTAGTTATTTTTACATTCACAACCAAAGTAAAAGGGGTATACATTGTGTTTCAAAGTGTTATCATGTTAGGCCTAAAAAAAGAAGTAAGGTTAGATGTTAGAAATATTGTTAGTTTAATATACACTTTACTATTTTATCTATTAAAAATCCATCACAACATATTACAATGAAAAATCTCTAGAAACCTTGTTTTCTCATTTTATACCATTTTCTTTAATTACATGTAGGCTATGTGATTTTGGCATGTCCCACACGCTGGTCAGCTAAATTTCAGCATTTTTATTTTGGAAATTTTCAATGATAAAAGGTACTTTAGGGTGATATTGACCCTTTTATATTTGTCAGTGTTTCAACAGCAACACAAAGCAGTGGCGTAGCAAGTCAGCCCTGTGCCCATATGCAAATAGGCTATTTTTAATGTCCCCAAACAGAAGAGGTGTTTATAGACATTTACTGTAGCTATAAGAAAAAAATACCATAACAAATTGCTTTGCAAAGGACAGTTACTATATCTTGTTATTTTCATCCGAGTAGCCTGATAAATACATAATCTCTGTAAAGTAAAAAGCCATCCAGATCCAACACAAGAGTAGTTTTTAGTAATATATTAGTAATAATATGGTATGTTCACTCCATGTCGGAATTACCACAATTGCACGATTCTGACTTGTAAAATGCATTCATGTCCTCATAGAACTTGTAACTTGTAAACTCAGAATTTTCTGAGAGTTTCAATGTAGTTTGCGCCAACCCAACGCTATCTCACGACCAATTCGTACGAATTCGTACGAATGATAAAAAGTTGGCTAATTCGTACTAATTCGTACGACCTCACTCGTACGAATTTGTACGATTTGTCTAAACCCACGTGATGGGTAGGTTTAGGGGCGGGGTCAGGGGTAGGTCATTCGTATGAATTCATACGAATTGGCCAATTCGTAAAATATGTACGATTTTGCAAAAATCGTACTAATTCGTACGAGTCAGGTCGTATGAATTCGTACGAATAAGCCACTTTGTAGAATTTGTACGTTTTCCCGTGAGATCGGGCTGGCCAACCCTGGGTTTTAGGCACCATGAAAGTGGCTCAGCTTTTAGTGGTGGTTATCGCCATAGTAACTTATGCTCAACGGCTAACCTGCTCTGGGGCAGGTTATGTTCTAGGTAAGAGATCTCAAACTGAAATTGGACCAAAGTGACACATGTCTGACACAGAAAAAGCTCCCCAATTTCTCTTGCTGCAAATTAAAAGTCATCCTTACCGCCCCTTTTTGCGGGAGTTCGCCATTTATGAATGGAATAGTTTGGTGTGCTGTTTCCGCGTTATGCTGCTGTGTGCAGGCTCCCCCGAGTTTCAGTTTATTGCCGAACTACTAGATGCACGTTATGGTCAGCGACCACGCATGTAGGCTACCGCGCTGTGAACATCTCCTGGATGATTGCATGACCAAGGGGTTCTTTGCCGTGTTATGGGGTGGAACGCACGTTTAGTGATGTAACGCAATGCTGCCTTGCCTGGGTCTCATTTCCATCAAATTCGTTTTGTTTTTAACTTTGGAGTGGGGGTTCAATCTTCAGCTGGCTGGCAGGAGCCGCCACTGGCATATCACGTGACCTGTCAGTGGCTGGCTGGCAGCTGCCAGCAGCTGCCAAGCGACGAGAATACTTTTTGTGCGCAAAAAAAACAAAAATAATGACTATTCCACTATTCATTTCCTTCTCTCTGGGCCTCGAGTTTTGTCACGTAGTGTTTTAGCGTAGCGCGTCTGTGTTGTACGTCACCACGTAGGCTCACTATTGGCCGACGCTGGTCATGTGTGTAATGCGTGTGACGTGCAACACAGACGCGCTGCGCTATTACACTACGTGAAAAAACTCGAGGCCCAGAGAGAAGGAAATGAATAGTGGAATAAAGTCGTTATTTTTTTTTTTTTTTAATTTGCGCACAAAAAGTATTCTCGTCGCTTTATAAACTTAAGATTGAGCCACTGTAGTCACTTGGACTATATTAACGATGTCTTTAATGCATTTTCTGGGCCAGCAAGTTATAACCTCTTTAGAAGCCTATGGAGGAGTGATCCAGCTCTCAGATTTAATCAAAAATATCTTAATTTGTGTTTCGAAGATGAACGAAGGTCTTACGGGGTTGGAACAACATGAGGGTGAGTAATTACTGACAGAATTTTCATTTTTGGGTGAACTAACCCTTTAAGTACAGGGCTCCAAACTGCGACTAAAATGGTCGCATTTGCGACCAAAAATATTTATTTGCGAGTGAAATTTCTGCCAAGGTCGCCATTGGCGACAATACAAATTTACTCCCTTTGATTGAAAAATTTGCATCCTACCTGCATGTTTTAACCAGTAGCCTATCGTAGGGGTGTGCGATATGACGATTTTTGATCGTGGACGATTAAAATGTCTCCACGATCTGCTTTTGAAGAAATATCGTATCGTGCTTTCTAGTTGCTGTTCTGGCGCCTCTGTCCCAACATACTGAACAACGCGACGTATGTTCACATAAAATGTTAACATAGCGGAACGGGACAGTGCTGCAGTTCACAAAAGTTAATAATTTGCATGTGCTTTAATTTTTTGTCGGTTAAACATTTAATTCGCGTGCTGATGCGCTGTTCTAACGTGTGCGTTTCTCAGCGCGTACATGTGAAGCTCACATGCACTAAAAGTATGGAAAAGCCTGTCTACCAGCGCCTGGATACTGGACTAAGTTATCTTTCGAGTCTTATTGTGCTAATACTGTTAAATACACACAAGGTTTACATAAACAAAGTCGGTTATGTCTAAAGTGAAAGCAAACTTGAGAAAATTGAGAGAAAATCTGCTTGTCAAATGCGTGTACATTAGACGCGTCGCGCTCAGCTCTTAAAGAGACAGTAGCAATTGTAAACACGCTGCCGCTTGTCCTTAAAGGGATAGTTCACCCAAAAATAAAAATTATCTCATTATTTACGCACTCTAATGTTGTTCCAAAACTGTATTAATTTCCTTCTAATATTTTCTAATATTAATAATTTGAAGAATGTGGGTAACCAAACAGTAGCTGGTCCCAAAGGAGAAAAATATACTATGGAAGTCACTGGGGTACATCAACTGTTTGGTTACCCACATTCGTCCAAATAACTTTTATTTTCAACAGAAGAAAAAAAAAATGTATTCAAGTTTAAAACAACTTGAGAGTAAATTATGACAATTTGAATTTTTAGGAGAACTATCCCTTTAATGTTAATGAAACAACAAAATGCAAAGAGAAAATTACTCACTGCTCTTGACTGATAACTTTAATAGTAGCTTTAATAAGTATCAATTTATAATTTATACAGTGAAGTCTATGTTTTGTTTTAATTACTTTCTTCAATGCTACTGTTAAATACACCTACTGTAGCTGAAAACAAAACACTATTTCATTTGTATATAAAGTGTTTATGTGTAATGTTTACCTTTGATCTTAATATTTAATAACAAAGAAAATGACTACATTTTTTATCTTCGCCCCTTTCTGCCATTCTTTTTTATTTTATATTTTGTTACCTAAGGCTTTGTTTTTAAAATATGGACATTAGTTTGGCTGTAATGCTCAGTCACAAAATAGTAAAACCAACATAAAAAAGAATCGTGATAAAATCGTGAATTGTGATTTTCCTGAAAAAAATCGTGATATGATATTTTTGCCATATCGCCCACCCCTAGCCTATCGCTTCATTTGTTTTGTTAACGTCATGAAATGAGATGATTTGCGTGAACGTTTCACTGAGTGAAAGCGCCAAAATATGAACTTATGAAATAGTTCATAAGTCGCAAGTGATATTCAGTTACCAAATAAGCTCCAGTTCCCAGAACATTCACTAGATGAAAATGCTGAAACTGTAAGAAGAGGAGAGACATGCACACAACAGGGTGACTAAAAGTAAGTGCATTGTTATGTGGCTCTTAAAAAAATTATTTGGCGCCTGTTTTTTTCCCCTATAGGAGCCATTGGCTCCTTAATTGATTTTTTTGTTTGGAGCCCTGAAGTAGTTGCCAAGAAGTGAGAAAACAAGTGTTAAGCGAGGCCATTTTTTTCTTGTTCTTTGTATGTCTTTGATTTCTAATTATTATTGAAGCAGTTTGCTTTTTCTCAGTTTGTGTGTTTTATGTATTGAATGTAATGTAATTTATTTTTGGGTTAAATTTGTTTTGTTTTTAAGTTCACAACGTGTGACTGAGTATTGTTTCGATTATTTTTCTTTGTTTTGGAAATTGTTGATTTATTTGAGGCTGGTTGGTACCAGCTAACTAATTATGTACAGCTGGTTAGTATCAGCAAACTGATTACTTGAGGCTGGTTAGTGCAGCTAATTTTTGCTGTTGTTTGTTTTCTACTTTGTATCTAGAGGAGTGGGGGAAAGGGGAAGAGTTTGGCTGCTGTCATTTAATGGTGTCCAGATTGTGTGCTGTGCCTCATAGGTTGGACTGATTCTCATCTGTGTGTGTGATGGCAATTGAGGGCTACAGCAGTCTATATCTCTCTTTTAAACTTTTTGTATTTATATATTTTTGTATATTGTAGTTTAAGTTTATTTCCTTTTTTCTTGTTACATGTGAATATTGAGTCCTGGCAATATTAATGTATTGATAGTTTTTAACCTTTTGTATGGTTTAATAAAGTTGCCCCATCTTTGTACTCTTTTGTATATGTCTCTCTACTCACCCACACCTTGGTAACAAACCTGTGCCCATCTGTGTAGGGCTGATATTTCCCGGTGTATTCTCGGTGGTGTAGTTGAGTAGGATTCTTGTTTACTTTATAACTACTCCTACCTGACCACTCTTGCCACATAACAATAGTAAGGGTAAATGTATAGCAACATGTTAAAGTGTTTCCAAGAAAATCATCTTACTAGATACATGCAAATACATTTTTTTGTAAAGCTTATAAGCAGGAAGTATTAAAAGACAGGAAGTATCACATTATGCTTTAGCTTACCATAAAAAAAATGAAATAAAGCTGGTGTCTTTCTGAATGTGTTGTGTATGTATTGAATTACTTATCGGCCTATCATGTCATCTAGAAATTTATCAGCAATTAAACAGAATGGTTAGAACAAAATTTTTATGTAGGCCTATATTTTAGCAAAAAATAGAGTGATGTAAGGGTGGATTCCTGCAGTGGTTCAAGCTGCAAGACTGCCGAATGACTAAAGAAACGTTATTAGCAAGATGGTAGATCTATTCCACCCACTGCCACTTATAGCCTACCAACGACGGAAATAAGCGCAGTTAAAATAGCTTAATATGTGGGAGAGCATTGCTATAGAGAGTGACAATATTTTATTGCAATAGGTAGCACTTCAAAGTCAATACCAAATCAAAACTAGTTAGCACATTATTTGTAATTGAAATGGTTTAATGACAAAATATGGTTATGGTTACACTTAAAATAGTTACAAAATAGATGTATGAGATGATGATAACTTATTCCATTAATCTTACCCAGCATGTAATGGCTCGTTTCCACTGAGCGGTACGGAACGGTACGCATTTATTTGCGTTTCCACTATCAAAAGTTGTGAATGGTACCAAAATGCCGAACCGTACCGTACCACTTTTTAGGTACCCTTCCATTGGGGTACCTAGCACAGTGGTATTGTACTAAAAGGTGGAGCTAGACTCACTGCAGGACGTTGATTGGTTGACAGAGAATCGTCACTTGCGCGTGCTACAAGGGGAATGACAACATAAGAAGCGCCATTTTTTAATATAGAGTTTAATATAATACTACTGTTACTGTGTCACGAAATGTAATTTTAAGAGTTTTTCAGGCGAGAATATAGTTGTTAAAAGCTCAAATCTGTGGTTTATTTATAAAGATTATATTTTTTTCCCCCCGGTTGTGATCCATGGGATCAGCGGGCGCTCGGCGCTCATGTTTCCCGGCTGGATGAGCCTTTCCTCGGCTAGTTCTTCTGACGTTCGCCGCTGACTCCGACGGTAGTGGTTAAACATGAGATATAATTCTTCTTGTGTAGACCTAACGGGCGATCTTTGGTCTCGTGAATATATAATTCGTTCCCTGTCAATCGTTTTGGCTGAGGGCTAAGTTTAGTTTCATATTATAGGCTATTTGTATTTAACTTTACTGTTGTAATGTTAGACTAGAGCGCTGCATTTGGATATTTGACTTAATTGTTTGCTTTATTTCTTATTGTATAGCTTCTTGTACCTTTAACTTAAACTTTTATATTGGTTATTATTGATAAAACTGAAATTTTACAAAAAGAAATATGGTTTCTTGTCATTTTTTTATTACAAGATTATCACTGATGTTTATTGCAACATTTGTCTGGAATATGTTTAATTTTTTTTATTTAAACGAAAAGAGGTAATGTATGGAAGCCATTTTCTGCCAAATTTAAATAAATAAATTAAATGATTAAAATGAAAATTAAAACCAAATTAACGATTTCATTACAGAAAACAGTACGCAAAATATGTTACAAAATTGAGAATGAAATTAAATGATTTCATTTTCACAGCATTATCCCTGTCAAATTGAAAAATAAAATGCAATTGGTGATTTCACATTTCATTTTCACTACAGTCTCGAGGCAAGACTGCCAATATTAAAATGAAAAGCCAAACGTGAAAAAGAAACTACATACAGTTTTTACAATGCTCCTTAGTAACGCTCACGCAATAATAGTGACACAATTCAAATACAAATGTACATTTTCGTTTTCATTTTAATTCCTCTTTTATTTCACAGTTTTCATTTTCGTTTTCATTTTCAAAGACAACCTGCATGCAAATTATATGTTAATGAGTGGGTGTGGCTTATTCTAGTAACGGCGCTAGAGACACGCCTTCTGTAAAGCGAAGTCATCGACGTCCGTGTGCATGAGTTGAATGTGTGAAACGAAATTATTTAAATGTAATTATATTGTAATCGAGACGACGAGATATGGCGAAATCTGTTAGTGAGCTTTTGCGGGAAGCTGCCGCAGCATTAGAACATGGAAACAACCAGCCTGACCATGTTAGTTATGATGTTAGACTCAGACTAGACCATAATCGATGAGGTTCATTCATGTATTAGGCTGTTTTGGAAATTCAACTATTTGGGTGTACAAAGGTCTTAACACAATTTCTACAACAATTATAGCCAGACATTAATACCCACTGGCTTTAACCGAGAACCTCGGCCAATGTTTCATATTCGCGTCGTGCCTAACAACGCCCTTCAGCCGTGACTTACAGCACTAGCCTAGAGTACCTTATTGCTTTTATAAAACGGTTACCACGCAATACAAATATTAATCCCGAAACATATGTATCTATGCAACTTTCATGAAGTAAAATGAATCACTAAAAGCCAATTCCTTCCGCTGGAGAAAAAAAAATAGTCCCTGACCATAAAGCAACAGAAGAAGTTACATTATTTCTCCATTAGATGGAGACAAAGACTGTCTTAATGAGTGAGTCAGTCAGTCAGTAGAGAAGACTTTTGAAATGACTCAAACTTGTGATCACGGAGAAGAAAGACGCAACTGACATGACTACCCAGCAAAGACAGAACGTTGGCACAACGTAGCCAACCTTCTAACAACGTTTTAACAACATGGCCAAAAGGTTGCTATAACTACGTTGTGTGGTGAAGGTTGTTACAGCGTTGTCACAATGTTGGTATTAAACCACCGTTCAGGGCCATTGCTTAAGGTTGTACCAACGCTGTCTTGACAACCACTGGACTACATAATGTACTCGTCACTGCCCTGAAGCGCGAAAATCAGCCTTTTAAATTCCAACCACCTGTTGTTGGGCTCATTGTGTTCTCATTCATCATCGAGCAAGGATACGTGAGTATTGCGTTTAGCCTACCTCAGCTATCAAACACAACCTACAACTTTAATTATAATGTGATTAATGTAGCATCGCTCGCACTGTTTAGTTTTTCGTTTGATTTTTCCGCTATTTAGTCTCATTCGTTTCTTTGCTCCTCTGAATTTGTGGATGTTTCCCCGGTGACACCTGCTTTCGGCTACTGTCCGCCATACAGACCCGGTTTTGTTCTTTAAATGTTCTGATCTGCCTTTTCTTTTTATGTTTTATTTATTATACTTAAAATAAATTTGTATATTCCTTTATTTCTTTTTTTTTTTTTTTCACAAATGTATGACTTTTGGAAGTGCAATTTGATTATATGCAGTTTTAATAAAGTTGAATTAACGAAACCTTCTGTCATTTTTACTCTTCAAAGTGTAGGCTACACTTGCAGGTGTTGATAGCCCCATTAAATAATAATATAGATAAACAATAAACGATAAAAAGTATAATTATCTAACAAAATACACCATATAAAAATATTGTCAGAATGTCGTCTCTCAGTTGCTGAATGTCGCGCAGCAACGTTGCTACAGCCCTGTCACGTCTTACAATTCTACGTTGTTACAATGTTGCGAGCACGTAGACAGCGACGTTGCCATAGCAGAAATACAACGTGCCAGAGACGTTGCCACAACGTAAATGTGTTTGCTGGGTATAGGCACGGACAACCCCATTAACTGTTAAAAGTACAAGATATCACACCGGAGATTCAAACGGATTTTTTATTATGAATATAGGACTGACCTGAAGGAAAATGCTATTTCTAGCCTACTGTAAATGCAGGTACACTCGCTTTCTCGATCTCATCCAGAAGTTGTTACTGGAAATGAAAATCAGCATTGTGATTCTTTTTGTACACAAACTTAAAATAACCAAAAGACACGTAACAGTTAAACAGCGGACAGATACAGGCTAGTGCTGTATCTGAATAAGTCACGGCTGAAGGGCGTTGTTAGGCACGACGCGAATATGAAACATTGGCCGAGGTTCTCGGTTAAAGCCAGTGGGTATTAATGTCTGGCTATAATTGTTGTAGAAATTGTGTTAAGACTTTTGTACACCCAAATAGTTGAATTTCCAAAACAGCCTAATACATGAATGAACCTCATCGATTATGGTCTAGTCTGAGTCTAACATCATAACTAACATGGTCAGGCTGGTTGTTTCCATGTTCTAATGCTGCGGCAGCTTCCCGCAAAAGCTCACTAACAGATTTCGCCATATCTCGTCGTCTCGATTACAATATAATCACATTTAAATAATTTCGTTTCACACATTCAACTCATGCACACGGACGTCGATGACTTCGCTTTACAGAAGGCGTGTCTCTAGCGCCGTTACTAGAATAAGCCACACCCACTCATTAACATATAATTTGCATGCAGGTTGTCTTTGAAAATGAAAACGAAAATGAAAACTGAAATAAAAGAGGAATTAAAATGAAAACGAAAATTTACATTTGTATTTGAATTGTGTCACTATTATTGTGTGAGCGTTACTAAAGAGCATTGTAAAAACTGTATTTGTAGTTTCTTTTTCACGTTTGGCTTTTCATTTTAATATTGGCAGTCTTGCCTTGAGACTGTAGTGAAAATGAAATGTGAAATCACCAATTGCATTTTATTTTTCAATTTGACAGGGATAATGCTGTGAAAATGAAATCATTTAATTTCATTCTCAATTTTGTCACATATTTTGCGTACTGTTTTCTGTAATGAAATCGTTAATTTGGTTTTAATTTTCATTTTAATCATTTAATTTATTTATTTAAATTTGGCAGAAAATGGCTTCCATAGTAACGGTTGTGTTTTAAATAGAATAACGTTTAACGTGCAGTGAATAATCAATATGCATTGCGCATGAACCACATTTGTGTCCCTATAATGTTTAATTTATTTAAATGAAAACGAAAAGAGGCAGAGTGGTGTTTTATAACATATTTCGTTTTATTGTTGCTTAAAATGTACATACAGAGTAACAGAGATAACCGGAGTAGCAGAGCGAGCTGAGTGACGCTTTTAAGAACGCGCTGTACCATTTGCATGTAGGAGTTGCACATGGCAAGTACAAACTTTGCGCTTGAATGTTCGTAAGTTTTATAAATAAAGGCAACATTTTAAACAAAAAAGTTGAGAAAATCACATTTTTTGTCAAAGACTACGCCAGGGATAGGCAACTCCGGTCCTGGAGGGCCACTGTCCTGCAGAGTTTAGCTTCAACCCTAATTAAACACACCTGAACAAGGCAATCAGTGTTTTCAGGATTACTAGATAGATACAGACAGGTGAGTGTTTATCAGGGCTGAAGCTAAACTCTGCAGGACAGTGGCCCTCCAGGACTGGAGTTGCCTATCCCTGGACTACGCCTTGATCAGATTCAGAACGATGATCAAAACACAGATGGAGTAGATCGAGTCCAACACCCCCAAAGCTTCACAGTCGTTTTCACTTGTTTCAGCTTCTTCTTCTCCTGCGTTTTGATCCGGAGATTCTGTTCTAGAAGATGTGTCATAGCACCGCCTACCAGATAACAGTGAAAACATGGATAGCTGGAAAATTCAGTCAATGAGTAAAGTAAATTCCTATGTACACTACCAGCCTAAACAAAAATTCAGATACACAGAATTAGAAACATATCTGTTTTATATCAATATTTTAATCAATATTTTCAAAAATAATAATATTCAAAAATAATCAAATAATCAAAAATATAATAAAAACTAATATTTTTTATTTTTTAATCAATATTATATATATTTAATAGGCTACTTGATCAAAAGAGTTAACACAACTACAAGCAAAGTATACTTTGAATACTTAATTATACTTTTAAGTATATCTCGATCAACAAGTATAGGCCATTAGACTTTTCTGTCGGTATGAGTCAAGTAAACTTAAGTGCAATTTGAAGTATATTTCTGAGAAGTACATAAAAAGTAGACTGAAAGTATTCTTATTTTTAGTTTAAAAGAAGTAATAGCACACTTGAATAAACTTCTTTTTCGTAAGGGTTGTTTTGTTTCATTGTGTTTTGGTTCCTTTTTGACTGTGTCCTATTATAGGGGAACAAACTGACACACACTAGAAAAAGCTGTCATTGTAAGCTGAGCTAGTTTTTCTAGTGTTTGTCAGTTTGTTCCCTTATTTAGGGGCTGTTTACTCAACACCCTTTTCAACTAAATGTTTTTTTATATATATATTTTATTTTTTTATATGTGTTTTGGCCATTCATTTACACAACAACAGCATTTTGGGAGCCTAAAAATGCAAACTTTTGACGGTGACGTCATGCTTATTACATGTTCAGTCTATAGGCACATAGTGTTTCTTTACAAAGTGACATTGCAAACTACTGGCCTGGCAGCAGAATTTTTGTTAATATATGGTTTGGTTTGTGTTTATCCTATGTGTTCATGTGATCTTCTGAGTCTTCTGGATAGTTAATAAAGCCTTTTATTTTAAATTTTGTGAGTGCTACCTGCATACGTGACACATGCACAAATGATAAGATAAAAACAGTAAATATTTATCATAGAATTCTGCAAAATAATTAAACAAAATGGCATTTTAATATACTTTTGTAGAACCTATTTGCAGTCATTTATTTTTTACTTTTCAGCTGCGTTACTTGTAGGCTACATTTCTGAACTCCAATATGCAACAGACAAACAATTATAAAAATTGTTAATGTTCAGTCTTTTCTGTCGGCCAGCATTTAACAGTCAGACTTGGAAGAGAATAAAGAGAAATATCTTTTGTCCAATAATTATTATTTTTTTACATTTCAGACAGCAGTGGAAAGTCTATTATCCACAGAATTGGTAATGGAAGTTCTTTGGAAAGCGCTTCGGGTCTCCTCATCAATGGCGCTCTCGATCTTTGACAGAAAGGAATAGCATTTCTTCTTCAAATCCTTGGCCATGAATGCATAGAGGAATGGGTTTAAAAAGCTGTTTGCAGTGGCAAGAGTACCAGATAATTGTTGGGCCGTGTGAAAGACGGGATCATGTAGAGAATCTTTAGATTTGCTCAACTCTATAATAGAAACAATGTGAAATGGCAACCAACAGAAAAAAAAAGTTGTAATCAGTAATGTCATGATCTTGAATGGCTTGGTGGATTTGGACATATGGTTTGCTCTAAGTTTACAGATCAGGATGGAGTAACAGGTGGAAATGGTCAGGAACGGAATTAAAAACCCAAAAGTAAAGCGCATGAACACGACGGTTCTGTGGTGATGCTCATAGTTGCTATAACATATGACTGTTGATGATTCATTTGCAATATCTCTGAATTTGGCAGATGGAATGCTAAGCAAAGCAGACACGAACCAAGCCATCACAACAACTAAAGAAGCTTTCTTTGCAGTGCGTTGATTTTGAGCCCAGACAGGATACTTGACTGTGATGCAGCGATCCACACTAATGATGACCAGGATGAAAATGCTGCTGTACATATTGAGGGTCATAACAAAAGAGGTGAACTTGCACATGAAGAGCCCAAAAATCCAGCTGGTATTAACGATATAAACAATGAGGAAAGGGAGAGTAGCGCAGAAAATGAAGTCAGACAAAGCCAGGCTCAGGTACCAGGTGGTGTTCACAGACTTCTTCATCTTAAAACCAGCAATCCAGATCACAGCACCATTTCCAGTGATGCCAAGCAGGAATATGATCACATTAAAAATAACTGTGATCACACATGCTGCTTCCCTGCAGTATCCAGCATGTAAATCCACAGGATGTTCTTTTGAGTGATTTGTCAACTTTTCTAAATGAATACTGTAGTCATAGTCAGAGTAATCTTGTCCTGGATTTGAAGCCATTATGTCTCCTTAGAACTGAATAGGAAGTTGAGTTCTGTAATGAAAACAATAGGCAATTTATTTAAATATATTTAAAGTAAAGCCATTTTGCATATTTCTAAAAATGAATGCAGTTGCTGAGCAAAAACACAGCGTCACTTTTTTTGCAATTAATTGCCTTTCCCATAATTTCCATCAGGTTATTTGGGGGATATTATCAGGTTACTTTTCTGACAGGCAAAACTGGCAAGCCAATAATAAGCACAACGCCTCCAGAATTCTACCATCACTTCCCATATTTTTTTTCATGTAAACTTTAAATTACCTCCGAAGGGTTATTTGTATGAAGGAAATTGCCTAATTTGTTACTTAAAAAGCTAGTTCAGTGTTTAAACCACACAGAACTACAATTTACACAAGAGGCATGCTATTTGCATTTGAATTTTAAATGCAACTGACTCACTTTGAAAATTCAACATGTAAAGTAACAAGTAACGACTGACAAGTAACTTTAAGTGAGGAGAATGTAATGTTTTTGTTTTTGTTTTTTTTGTATCATATCTGATATCTACAACCTGTAAAGTTGTTTGCAATCCTGCATTTTTAAAGTAGCCTATCTTAGTTGATTCTGCTGCAGAATTAGTCACATGCATCTTAATTCCGTTACGGCTCTCTGTCTTCAGAATGGTACAGAAAACAAGTGTTCATCGCATGATCAAATACAGATAGGGAAGTGTATCTTATTTATCTTTGATGCACTGGCTCATATGACAAAGAATAACTTACCTCACAAAGAATGCCTCAAAATGCCGTTTGCAATGCTTTCGATATGTACTTCTGCTGCTGGGTTGTTTTCTCATCTGATAAGTGCAGACTGAGCTGCTGGACAAATATCTTAACACCTAGTTCCTCTGTAAGATGCAAAAAATTTCTGAGAACTGAGACTGTTGACGGCCACACCAGTACCCTATTAGAAGCGGCTTTGTTCATCTGATAGTGCTGGTTTGAGGTTAAAACCCGGAATCTAACACCATTTCAGTGAACAGGCCAACACGAGACAAACTCTGTCGCCTTTAACATTGTGGGAGGATGCTGAAGTGGGGTATGTTGTGAAGCTCACATGCAGCACAATAATTGCAGTCAAACAAGTGTGTTTATTAGTCACAGAAAAGTTCAGTTAAGTCATTATACAAGTGGTTATAAAGATTAAAGAATACTTGTTTACATCAGGAATCCAGTTGCATTGTGCATGATGATGGTTTGATTTACTTACTATAATTCACTGAAAATTAGGACTGTAAATCACTTAAAAAATTAACTGCAAAGCCTCAAATGAAGCTAATTCAAAGACATTACATTATTGTAGAAAACATGTAAATCATTAAATATATATATATTAAAGTGGCGTCAGAAGTCAGTATATTGTTTATTTCCATGTAATGTACAATAGGCATATGACTGACCTAAAATCATGTTGGTCTGTCCTTATGCTTCGTTCACACAGGAAGGGTTATTACTTTCCGTCTATACACATGACTTTGGTCAGATATTTTTTTGTTGATGCAGCACATTATTATTAGATGAAGTGTCAAGTTAAAAGCAGTTGGTAAAAACACATCTTGAAATCCTTGTGTCCTGTTTCATTTCCCACAGTGATTTTTAACAGATGTTTTAGCTGTATTCAAAATTATGCATTGCATTGTTTTGGTTTTAGGGTTAAACCAACTCTTAAGGTGATGATACACAGGGCAACTTTTTGAGCAATGTTGCTGGGCAGTCTTGCCGAGCGATTGTTGCTTGGGCACTTTCCCATTGAAAATGGGCAATACATTTCTATCTGGATAATTTAGATCAGTCGTGGGCCCTGTGTCTCATCTGGTTGCCCGTTGACTGCAACATTGCCCAGCAACATTGCTCAAAAAGTTGCCCTGTGTATCATCACCTTCAGGGCCTGAAGTGTGACAATCACATAGACTCCATTGTGAAAAAAAAATTTCTTTTGCTAGCTCAGGAAGTTCAACTTGCTCACAACTGCTGATGCAGTTCTACTCAGCTGTTATTGTGTCTGTCCTCTGCACTTCGTTAACTGTCTGGTTTAGCTCAGCTACAAAATCCAACATAAGAAGAGAACAGAGGACGGTTCGGACTGCTGAGAGGATTATTGGTGCTCCCCTGCCCACCCTCCAAAAACTGTATACATGCAGAGTGAGGAAAAGGGTTAGAAAATCACCCTGAATCCCTCACATCCAAGCCACATTCTCTTTGAACCTTTGCCTTCTGGCCAGCGCTACAGAACACCGAGCACCAGAACAACCAGGCAAGAGAAAAGTTTTTCCCCCAGGGAAGAAAAGTTTCTTCTACTTCATGGACAGTTAAATGTTCTCCCCACTGTGCAATGATAACTATGTGCAATATCACTTATATCTATTTCTTATTCCAAGTATTTACATCTTCTTATTCCATTCCCTGTTAATTCTATTCAATTTGTATATAGCACATACAAATATCTTTATTTTTATGTTGTTGTCTCTGTTTACTGGAAGCTTCTTCTGTCACCAAAACAAAGTCCTTGTGTGTGAAAACATACTTGGCAACAAAGCTCTTTCTGATTCTGATTAAAGGAAATATCCATAAACTTAACGGATAATGTCATGGCAGAAAATTACGATTTCTTTTTTTTGTACAGTACACAACTAAATACCGTAAATATATAGGACCAGATTTACTAAACAGGGTAAATTATCATGAGACTGGCAATTTTCGCAAATTGACTACCGCAAACCTTAGTAAATCATGTTGCATTATTAATTTAAAAAAACATCTGAAGGGGAATCTCCAACAAATGCATATGCAATAAGGTCAGCAGCAAAAATAAATGTGTCCATGCCTTTTCATCGCTAAAGTAGTTAAGGGCTTGCGCTGACACAAGCTGTTAGAAAATCTGGCCCTTCGTTTTCTTTTTGTTTTGTTTTTACAATTAATCAAACTAAATAAATGCATTAAATCAAATGTGTCAAGCTCCAAAACACCTGATTAAAAGTTTCTAGTAATCCTAAAGACCATGATTAGTTGGTTCAGCTGTGTTTAATTATGGTTGGAACTAAACTCTGCATGACTGTGGCCCTCCAGGAATTAAGTTTGACACCCCTGCATTAAATTGACATCCCTAATGCAAAATAACGTACTTCCCGTTTATTCCCGCATATCCCGTTTAGATATGAGTAGATGCCCTGGCATCCACTGAGCTAGAGCGAGACAGGTAGCGACTGATCGTTCTGCCATCTTCTCCAATAGCATTCTCGATCTTTGATAAGATGGAGCTCCTGAACTTCTTCCTGAAGTCATTGCCCATGAAGACGTACAAAACAGGGTTTAGGAAGCTGTTAGCAGCAGCAACAGTGGTGCCAATGGTCAGTCCGAGAGTGATGACTTCAGTATTGAAGGTTTCGTTTTGTTCGATTAGCACAAATGTGTGGTACGGCAGCCAGCACAGGAAGAAGGTCAGAATGAGAGCCGTCATAATCTTAAATGGTTTGTTGGACTTTGCCATCTGGGTGGCTCTCAGTCTCAGGATGATGACAGTATAACAAACAATAATGAGGATGAACGGCATCACAAATCCAAAAACAAAGCGGCTTGTTGCAATGATTTTGTGGCTATACTGGCTGGACGTGTAGTTGTTCATGCATCGGTTTGTGCCTAGGTGATTCTGGACATCACGGAATACAATAGATGGGATACTTAAAGCTGCAGAGATGATCCATGCGAGTACAATTAACACAGATGCTTTTCCGATAGTGCGATGATTCTGTGCCCAAACAGGAAACATGACGGCGATGCAGCGATCCACGCTGATGATGACGAGGAGGAAGATGCTGCTGAACATGTTGAGGAACATGACAAAGGACGTGAACTTGCACATGAAGAGGCCAAAAATCCAGTCCGCGGTGACACTGTAGGCAATGTTAAAAGGCAAACAGACACAGAATATGAAGTCGGATAGAGCCAGGCTCAAGTACCAGGTAGTATTGACTGACTTCTTCATGCCAAACCCTGCAATCCAGATAACCACCGCATTTCCTCCAAGGCCCAGCAAACAGATGATCACATTGATCACCAGCAACACCAGGCAAAGAACTTGAGTGAAACATTTGGTGTGGACTGTCATGTGGGAAGAAACTCCATCGTAAGTTATATTACTGGAGTTATAATCAATGTAATTTTCATAATCAATAGCATTGTTAAATTGAAAATCTGTTGTATCCATTGTATTTTAAGTTGATTCCCTGAAAGCAGACAACAAAAAGATCTTTAATTAGTTAAATTGTTCTTCAAGTATTAATATCAGTAATATCACAGTCACTGTTCCCATATTACTATTGATCAGCAATGTCATTTCAACCTAAAAGTTCAATGTAATTTAATGAAAATTCATTTTGTGAACTTTTAAAAAATAAGTTAGATTAGCAACAAATAATTTGAGAGAAAATTATAACTAAATGAATAAAGTAAAATATTAGTTTAAAAAAAAAACCTTGTCATTATGTAAATCAAAATAGATTCAATATTACATAATATATAAATATTATAATAATTATAAGTACCTTTGTGGACAGAAACATTCAAAGGTAAACACTTCAATGTGGTTTGGAGTAAATGTTCACAAGTCTTATAAATAATCAGCAGTCTCTCACCTTAGACAAGAAACAGTGTCTCCAGCATTACTTCACCAGCACCCACTTGACGTCTGACAACTGTGTCGCTTTTGCATTTATAAAGTCCTATCCTTCTCTTGAGCAATATTGTGCATGACTGCACATGCTGTACTTCCACAAAACACTTCCCAAACTGTTTTTGTTTTCCTCATCAACAAGATCCCCTACTTTCACTTCTTGATTTTGTTCTTCTAGTTTTGGAGAAACAGATTCATAAAAAAAAAAAAAACCTCAAAGCTTTGGCCGTCTACAGTGATCTGACGTAATTCAGTGATGAGATCAGCCTGGGTAAACTGAAGGATTGGTTCCAGTTTCATCAGCAGAAGCCAGCTTCAAGACTTACATGGAGTTCCTAAACCCTTCACCAAGGTCTAAGCTACGTCAGTACTTCAGGTTGAATGATTCTGATTGGCTAAGAAATAGATACATAGAAACATAGAAATAGAAACATAGTAAATTTCCACACATTTGCTGATATGCAGGAGCATATCCACATTTATTATCAGGCTGACACCCAGACCCTGGTTCTAGGCCTTCCAAGTCACAGAACTGCGTTTCTAGACGCCAGCTTGTCTGGAAAAACAAGTCAGTCAATCTCCACAGTGCCAGTTGTCCACTTCCAATACCGCTTGTCTGAAATAAAGAATACTAACAATGGATCCAGCCTCGTCAAGGTAAAATTGGCCGAGCTCTGCTCTAAACAGGAAACTTCCCCAAAACATCCTGATAACATGTTCTTTCTCTCAGTGAGAGGCATTCAAATCATTTAATATGTAGAAGGAAAAATATTGATTATTGTTTAATACTTTGATGATAAATCACTCAAAAGGATGTATGCATATATACATTGAAGTGGTAGTGGATTCCAGAATCGGACCATTCAACTTCACTGTGAAGTTCATCAGTTACAGGAATTGTTATTTTTTTGCTTACCACAAAAACAGCCTTAAAAGAACTGAGGCCAGTGACGTGATTGATGATGAGCACCACCTGCGCGTTTCACCGGTCTCGTATGACAGTGAAGGACAAGAGAGGACCAGGCCTGGACATTATGTTGTTTTGTTTGTTTATACGGCAGTCATCCGTGTAGCTGCCACTTTTACTTTCCTTTTTATGTTTATTTATTAAAGTTTGTGAAACGCTCACTGGTTCCTGCCTCCTTCTTCCCACAAATCACTTCATTACACAGACCAGTCAGCATCTATTTGCGCCTTGTATTTGCAGAGTTTAGTTCCAACCCTGCTCCAGCAAACTGTAGTTTTCAAATAATATGAAAAGACTTGGTTAGCTTGATCGCATGCATTTAACTATTGCAGTGAAACTCTGCAGTGCTGTGCCCCTCCAGGAACTGAGTTTTGCACCCCTGGTCTATGTTCTGTGGAATCTTTCATAACTTTTGAGACTTCTTTGGGTGCTCTAAAGTCTGGTTACACTCACGATGTGGAAGAATTGATAAGACTCAGGGTATATTGAAGACAATTTATGCCACACATAAACTCTTACAAACCAAAAACAAAATCAACACGTGCAACGTTGACATAATGACACTTTTAAACCCAGAACACAAAAAGCTCAAAATTAACCAGTTTTCTCTTTTCTCTAATAAAATGAATTTATGCTAAGATAGTTTTCTGTTAAAATCTCTGAAATTATAGTTTAGCATTTCATAACCCTTTAAGAGTAATTTGTTCATGAATCAGACTACACAGGTCATGCTGTATGTTTGTTTTGGGGTTAAGTAAATGAGGAACGCCAAAAAGCGCTGCTGGAAACACTGCTGTCTGCTTCATGTAAGGAATATGTAAATAGCCTACATGCAAGGTGTTTTTGTTTATGGTTGGCGCTAAACTCAGCAGGAAAGTGGATCTCGAGGGCCAGAGTTTCCCATCCCTGATCTGATGGATTTCTCTTCACACGTGATTGACCACATGCTGAATATATATGCAGCTTACTCACCTATGTTCCTCTAAAGCTTTCTGCATTCCTCCGCCACCCTGACTCCTCACTCTTGTCTGGTTTCCCAGCCAGAGGGACTGGGGAAGTACTCTGGGTTCGGACCAAAACACAGAGCTCGGTGCCCTCTCATCGGACAGCACGTCAAATACGTGTACTTTTTACGCTGTCCGATTACTTAGTGTAAACTTGTGAAATTCAGTTTTATTTTATATAACATTCCAAAGCAGAGAAATTGTGTTTTAATGCTTTCTGTAAACCAGCCAAATGCAACCCCACTTAAAAAATCAGAAGCAGGAAGAAACCTTGGGTGGAACTAAAATCCCATCCTCCTCAGGCTGTTCTGTAAATAAACTTGACATGAAACGGAAATAGTGACTGCCCCCTTTTCCCTATTGTGACGTATTTCTGAGCATGTCAAACAATAAATAAATGGGGATAGTTGTATTGATGTTTCTTTAAACCCTAAAACAGGCAAGAGTGAAAAATTATCAGAAAAAAAAGAAAGAATTTCATGTCACTTGAAGTCATCTGGACTTAAATAAAACAAATCCAAATCAATTTTTGATATATTTAATATAGTTTGGATTTTATGAGTTGTAGGCTATCTCCCAGGATATATGTTACCCTATTAGCATGTTATAACAGGTTGTTAACAAGAACTAGCATGTTGCTATCATATCACACTGCTAGCATTAATTTGCATGTTGTTAGTTTGTTTCAACACATTTCTAGAACAAATTAGCATGTTGCTATCATGAATTACCATGTTTCTAACATGTTCTAGCATGAATTAGCATGTTTAACATGTTTTGACACATTGCTAACATGATTTTGCATGTTGCTAGCATGTTTTAACATTTTGTTAGCATTAATTAACATGTCGCTAGCATGATTTAATGTTTTGACACATTGCTAACATGAGTTAACATGTTTCTTGCATGAAATAACTGATTTTAGCACATTGCTAACATGTTTTAGCATGTTGCTAGCATGTTTAACATGTTATTAGTATAAATTAGCATATTGCTATCATTATGTAGCATGTTGTTAGCATGAATTAGCATTTTTGTAGTGAATTAGACATGTAGACATGTTGCTAACATGTTCTAAGCTAGTTTCTAGGCTTTGCCAGTGATAGATATGTAGTGGATGGAGCTAAAATACTCTATTAGAGTTATTGTATTCAAGTTTTGACCCCCTCAATGTAAGTATATGGGCTTTTTATCTTTAATCTTCATTTTTAGGAAAACCATAAGTCGGATCAGTTTGAAGAGACATAGCACACCGAGTCAGAACAGTCTGAAGTTCTGACTGAGTTTGGTGGTTGTAGCTTTAATATATTGTATATATTTATATAAATATATTTAAAATTATACCCTTTGATGCGTACGATCACCCATCACATACAGCACTATTGTGGCTGCGGTGTGAAGCATGATGCGTCACTATGGAAATTATTTTGTCTAGCCAACATAAATATCCTGGCTCTTCCAAGCTTATAATAGGAGTGAATGGTATCATAGATTTTGTAGCCCAAAAAGAGCATCCATCCATCATAAAAGTAATCCATATGGCTCCAAGCAAAATATCCATATTTATAACTTTATAAACTATATTCACTGACTTCCGGCAACAGCCGTACGCAAGTCTAGTTCCGGCAGAAGAGTGACCTCTGATCCGACGCATGACGACGAACGAGGAAGCGCAGAGGATAGAGCAAAACAAAACTTGGTCACAAAGTCCAAAATGAGAATTATTAAAGAGAATTTTCGGAGGATTTTGATATAAGAGAGGAGGAGCTTGAGTTTGTTTCCCAGCCCTATTTGTTTAAACCATGAGAGGTGTCTAATCTCACGGTCTCACCTAAGCTTACGCTCCTTCTACATTCTACATCATAAGTCGGATCAGAAGTCACTATTCCGCCGGAACCAGACTTGCGTACGGCCGTTACCGGAAGCCAGTATTTGTAAAATTATAAATATGGATATTTTTACAAAACGCAATGCTTTGCTTCAGAAGGCCTTTATTAACCCCCTGTAACCGAATGGATTACTTTTATGATGGATGGATGCGCTTTTTTGGGGTATCTATGGTAAATCTATGGTAAAATTCACTCCC
This sequence comes from Abramis brama, assembly GCF_963993115.1. Classification (NCBI taxonomy): domain Eukaryota; kingdom Metazoa; phylum Chordata; class Actinopteri; order Cypriniformes; family Leuciscidae; genus Abramis; species Abramis brama. The sequence goes on along the minus strand of NC_139967.1, from coordinate 12,441,489 downwards.
ATTATAAAGCTTGGAAGAGCCAGGATATTTTTTTTAATAAAACTCTGATTGTGTTTGGCTGATCAGAGAAAGTCAGAGTAAATTCTGGAATAATTTTAATTTTTGGGTGAACTAACCCTTTAAAATACAAATTCAGCTTTGTATTCTACACTTTGCACAAACCACAAGCTAATAATAACAGTGAAAAAGTTCAGCCTTGACAGGAAATTTTGTGCTCACCGCAGAACACATGCATGGTGAAGGTGAAATGCACTGTTTGCAGTTACTTTACTCATATGCAATTATTCAGCATATGCAATTTTATTTAATGCCAGCTATAATGTAAATGTTACATAATAGACTTGTAATAAATATATATTTTAAAGAATCTAGCACTCTGAACTGCTCTGATGATTGACAGATGAATTGTCACCATCTATTGAATGCTTTGAAAGATTTTTCCATGCATGTTTAGAGCTACTGAATGGTGGCAGTTGCTCTGTCTGCATCTTGCTTCATGGACCTCATTCATGTAATGCTTGCAGAATGAAATCCTCTGTAAATAATAGTTAAATCTACTCTTACATAAAATCAGTCTGCACATGTTTCATAAATAAGGCCCAATGCACACAGATATATTCTCATTATTACTTTGGATCACCATATATTATTTCTTTCTAATCTGAACAAACAAACAAACATATAATAATATATTAATTTGTATTATATTCATTACACCATAAAACAGGTTTATACATGCTTAAATTTATACTGTATTTTTAAGATACATTAAAGTATTATGACAACACAGCAACAATATCATAATACAGCACCAATATAAAAAACTCCAAAGAAAATAAATGGCAAAAAGGTTGCTATATAAACTTGACTCATATACAATAGGAAATATATATTGGGTTAATAGTGTTCCATAGCAATTCTTATTGCATGAATGAAACCAATAAGAGAATGGTTATGTAAGTGTATACATATAGAGAGTCTTGGTTTTGACAGTCCAGAATTTTATTTTCTACTGCCTAAAGTTGTCTAAGCACCATATCCCTCTCATCAATGTGATTATCATAGTGATCTGGGTCATGCCCCATCCACTTCATTTTAAAACTGCATCCCAGGAACAAATAAATGAGTGGGCTGGTAAAGAGGTGGGTTGCGGCCAGTACGGTAGCAGCTGGAAGTCCATATTTTGGCACATTTTCACCCAGGCTGCCGCTTACGGTGGCCTGAAGCATAGTTAAGATGATTTGAGGTCCCCAGCACACAAAGTAGGCAATCTTTATAGCACAGATTATTTGTGCCTGCTTCCTACAAGATTTACATTTTTTGTGAGATGATGTCACACAGCAGCTGAGAAACATTACCAAAGCTGGCACCACTAGCCCAAGGAGAAATCGCATGACAACGACAGTCTTCAGCCTTGCAGTGCCGTCTTGAGTTGTTTTGGATTTGTCCAAGTCATAGTCATCAATGCACTGAAAATATCTGATCTCTCTGGAAAACAGTGAAGGACATGCCAAGACTGCTGCAATAGTCCAGGAGAATGAAATCAGAATGATGTTACAATTCTTTATCTTTTTTGTGCACATGCTCTTTAAAAGAGTAGATTTAATGCTCCAGAGACTCAGCATGGTTGCCGTGAAGAACATACTGCCGTAGGTGATATAGGATGACAGCTTGCAGCTTGCATTTCCGTAATTCCATTCAAAGTTATTGTAAGCATACAGGAGCTGAAACACCACAGATGTACAGGAGACTAAATGTGTTACAGCCAACGCCATAATCCAAATGGCAACCTCCTGAAAACTCTTGTATTTCCGGCAGCTGATGACAATGACGGTGAAGTTGAGGGTGACACCAAGGATGAGAACAATACAATATGTAATGAAGTAGGTCATCCTGATATAATTTTTGTACTGATTACTGCTTGTATTTGTTACAATTTTTTTAAGTTTTGGAATGGTATCATAATCATAGTCTGTATTGGTCCAGTTACTGTTATCTCCAGACTCCATCTTGGAAATCCTGAAAAAAAATGTAATGGATTATTTCACTGTGTGAATACTCTGCCCTGGAAGGGACGGGTTTCTGTTTGTGTTTTGTTGTTCTTAAAAGAATAGTGCAGACAAAAAAGCTTTACAGAAGTGGTGACTATGAACTGACAGTTTTATTTTTGAGTGAACTGTTCCTTTAAGGAGGAGTAAAACATGTTTCTCTGTCCAAATAACACACCAATGAAAGCATGGAATGCTCTTCTGTTCATACTATCTTCATGGATAAAATATCATCTTATATTATAGAATTATCTTATGTCATAGCAATGACACTGAAATCCTTACACTTTGATCAGTGAAGAACACATTTAAATGCCTACTACTACTGCCTATCTATCTGCATACTTTCTGAAAAATATTCTTACCTTTGGCAGCAACAGTGCAGAATGAAGAAAATCAGAAGAGGTTGTCCATCTGAGAGAACTCTGAAAAATGAGAGTGCAAAAACAGTGCACTGAATATTTAAGTTTCTTTTTGACTGCTGCAGCACACGCTTGCTTTCGTCAGCTGCAATTGGAGCTGCAGGATTTCTCTGGTTTTTGGACAAAGTCCAGAAATCCAAACAAGTCAGTTCTTGTTGGAATCATGTTTTTACACAACCACATAAGAAGTTGTATTCTTCTAATTGAAACCATATTTAAAATGTCATGCCATTTATGTTAAAAGTTGACATCTGAGTTTGTGGTTCTAAGTTTAAAAGAGAGACTTGCACTTTACACATAACAAGTTTCCACGTTGTTTACAGCAACAGCACCACCAGATTACATGTTGATTACATTTGTTAAACCTTTCTAGTAGCTTCACTCAGTTACATTTTCAAGAGCACTTTACCAAAGGCTGAAGTCTTAAAAGTCCAGCTCAAAGATAATGAATTAAAAGCAACCTACCTTTATGTTTTGCTCTGTCCCCTTCCAGTTCATGTGAGAACTGAGCTGACTGTATTGCCTGAGGTCTAGTTACAAAAACTAAATAGTTTAGGTTTCGTGGCAACTGTTTAAGAATGAAGGGTGTACAAATATGACACTGAGTTAACTGGTGTGCATTCTATACTGGTGGACCTATCTGGGAAGTGGCTTTATTGGTTTCATGAATAGTTAACTCTTTCCCTGCCATTATTTTTAAAAAGGTTGCCAGCCACCACCAGCATTTTTGTTCATTTTCACAAAATGGCCCCCAGAATATTTTGTTGTATGAATATCAGAACATGCAATATAGGCCCATAAAAAAAAAAGAACTGAGCCTCTTCAATTAAACAAAACCTGTTTTATTCTAGCTTCATGCCTTTTTTATCAACACTTGAATGTGTGTAAGGTTCATAAAAAAGGCATAAAACAAACATTGCATTTAAAAAAGAAAAAAGACTACAACGTGCATAAGCAATGCTTTTATTGCTTGTTGCTGCTTCTTCTCTCTTTGTGTTTTTTTTTTTTTTTTTTTTTGCCTGGGTTTTGATCCGGAGATTCACTCTTTCAGAAGTTGCGTAATAGCGCCTCCTACATATAACAGTGAAATCATGCAAAGCCGTAAAATAACGAGATAAAATAAGACTAAAATTTTAACTAAAAATGAGCATCATGATAATATTCACAAACTAACATCTTAATGCTGTATACCCTGAACAGTCTGTAATGATTTGATAGAGGTATTGCAAAACTTTGCTCCTAATAAAGCCTACACTGAAGAGGGTGCAGTAAACCTATTTTTAAAAGACTTTTCAGTTTCTTCAATTCTTGGAAACATTTCTCAATATTATCTTCAAGGCAACATGTTGTATTACTCACCGTTTGAGTCATGCTGAGTCTTGTACAGTAAACTCGGTCTCAAGTGTCAGAAGAAAAGTTTGATGATAAGTTTAATAGGCTATTTTGTCAACAGGAATGAAATGGTTCACTTCACCTTAACAAATACCTTTATCATAGACATAAAATATTTTTAAAATGTGCAAAATCATTTATGCCTCAGAGTACAAATAAAATGCCATTTGTGTGCAACTTTTAATAGAATCATTATGGAATGAATAATATTTAGGCCTACATATCGATATAGTTGATAGAACAAAATAAGGACACAGTACCATCCCTTTTGTTACTTTGTCATTTTGATTATCGTGGTTATGCACTGCCTTTGCTATTTCCTTTGTTTTCCTTAGGGATTCTGTCCTATTTAAGTGCGTGTGGGAGTTCTGTCCAGTTTGTAGGAATGTTTGCATGAGAGCCATTATCCATTGTCAGACTAATAAGATCTGACGTTGTTTAGGTTGTTGGCCAGAGTGAACTTTGTCTTTGAACTTGAATCCCTTTTCCCTCTTTATATACTGTAGTTCATTGGCTTGGTTAAATAATATTATATTTTCACTCTTTATATAGTTAATATTGGCCTGGTTTTGCAGACAGTCCTTAGATTAAGCCATGATTATTAGGCCTTATAGTTCAATTAGGACATTTAAGCAGCATTTTTTTTTAACCCATTTAATCCCAAATTTTTCCCAGACACAAAAATATCCAAATCATGTGCCATTAGTATCCCTTTGAAACAATCAATCATAATTTTTAGACATTTTCATGGAAAAGTGTGTGAAAAAGTGTGTTTTATGATCGGTCACAATTGTGACTGGTGGGATACTGTGTTGTATCAACCATTGTACAGATTTAATATAGGTCTATTTGACCTGTGCAGTGTGTTTGTGTGTGTGTGTGTGTGTGTGTGTGTTTTGTGTGTGGAGTGTGTGTGTGTGTGTGTGTGTTTTTGTGTGTGGAGATCAGACATCAGAGGAGACATGACCGTGTGTGTGTCTGTTTCTGTGTGTGTGTGGAGATCAGACATCAGAGGAGACGTGACCGTGTGTGTGTGTGTGTGTGTGTGTGTGTGTGTGTGTGTGTGTGGAGATCAGACATCAGAGAAGACGTGACCGTGTGTGTGTGTTTCTGTGTGTGTGTCTGTGTGTGTGTGCGATCAGACATCAGAGGAGACGTGACCGTGTGTGTGTGTGTGTTTCTGTGTGTGTGTGTCTGTGTGTGTGGTGATCAGACATCAGAGGAGACGTGACCGTGTGTGTCTGTGTCTGTGTGTGTGTTTGTGTGTGGAGATCAGACTTCAGAAGAGATGTGACCGTGTGTGTGTCTGTGTGTATGTGGAGATAAGACATCAGAAGAGACGCGACCGTGTGTGTGTCTGTGTGTGTGTGGAGATCAGACATCAGAGGAGACGTGACCGTGTGTGTGTTTGTGTGTGTGTGTGTGTGTGTGGAGATCATACATCAGAGGAGACATGACCGTGTGTCTGTGTCTGTGTCTGTGTGTGTGGAGATCAGACATCAGAAGAGACGTGACCGTGTGTGTGTGTGTGTGGAGATCAGACATCAGAGGAGACGTGACCGTGTGTGTGTGTGTGTGTGTGTGTGTGTGTGTGTGGGGATCAGACATCAGAAGCGACATGACCATGTGTGTGTGTGTGTCTGTGTGTAAAATTAGGTAGAAAGTAAGGTAGAACAGTTAGCCTATGTGTTAGCATGTAGATACAATGGGTTATCCCACCGGTCACTATTGTTGCCGTTGACATGTTTGTGAGTTCTATGACCACATTAAACAAAGTTGAGTAATTGCAAATGCATATATCAATACTAGACACCTTAAACATGATGTGTACCAAAAATCTATGTCCTATCTTTATGTTAACATACTTTACCACCCTTTTCTTTGGGAGCTTTCTTGCTGCCATCCTCATCTCTTGGTGCAAACAGTAAGTAAACAGCTCTGGTCATGTGACAATTTACAGTAAACATGCGACACTGCACATATTTCATTGAGACCCTTTATTATTTCAATATCTGCTGGAAATGCATTGATAGATCATTCAGTAACATTTTTATAGCCTTAGAAATGAAACTTTTTTTTTACGGTCACTATTGTGACCATTACTGATGTGTATATTGAGACAAAACAATGACACTGACATATTTGAAGTAAATACTTCAGGGCAAATTAACTAATGGCATAGTGCAATTACACGAAGAAGATTCAATTTCAATAATTCATCTTTAATAAATCAAAATACTTACACTAAATGCAATCAGACAGAAAAACAGAAAACGTCTCAGGTTATGACTGTAACCCTAGTTCCCTGAGTAGGGAACGAGACGATGCATCGATGACGCCAGTTTGCAGAGTGGACACGAACGCAGAGCCCCCTGACGATTTATGTAAGAGACCACCGATGTGTTGTCTGTACGGACAAGTACATGATGACCCCTCAGATCTGGGAGGAAATGTTTCAACGCATTGAAGACTGCCATCATCTCCAGGCAGTTTATGTGCCAAGAAAGATGATGACTCCTCCACAGACCCTGAGCTGAGCGGCCTTCCATTACCGCTCCCCAGGCGGTGAGGGAAGCATCTGTCGAGATCGCAACTCGATGGCAAAGAGCTCCCAACACCGGACCTTGGGATAGGAACCAGTGTTTCCTCCATATAACCAAGGCGCGGAGACACCGCCACGTGATCTTGATTGTACGAAGTGGGTTTCCCCTCGGGGAGAATCCTCTGGTTCTGAGCCACCACTGCAAGGGTCTCATGTACCAAAGGGTATCACATTGGACGCTGCTGCCATGACCAACAGTTTCTCGAACTGTTTCACAGTGCGTGCCTGGCCTAGCTTCAACTCTTTTGTGGCTGTGAGGATAGCAGCTACACGAATGGGCGATAGTGTGGCTCGCATCGTGACTGAATCCCATACCACACCAAGGAAAGTGGTTTTCTGTAGTGGAGAAAGCACACTTTTCTTGGCATTGAGTCTTAACCCCAATTTCTTCATGTGAGCGAGGATCACATCTCAATGCTGAACCGGTAACTGCTCTGATTCCGCCAGAATCAGCCAGTCGCCGATGTAGTTCAGAATGCATATGCCCTGCAGCCTGAATGGGGCCAGAGCTGCATCTACGCACTTCGTGAACGTTCGGGGTGATAGAGCTAGTCCGTATGGAAACACCCGATATTGGTATTCTTTGCCCCCAAAAGAAAACCTCAGGAACTTCCTGTGTTGAGGGAGGATGGAGAAATGAAAGTAAGCGTCTTTTAAATCTACCGTGACAAACCAGTCCTCGGATCTGATTTGGGTCACAATCTGTTTGAGTGTGAGCATGTTGAACTTGAGTTTCATGACTGCACGATTCAACAGGCGAAGATCTAAAATGGGAAGCAACCCCCCATCCTTTTTTGGAACAATAAAGTAGCGGCTGTAAAACCCTGATTCTCTGTCGGGCAAGTACACCTGCTCTATAGCCCCCTTCACTAATAGTGACTCTATTTCTTGCTCCATTACCAGAGCCTGCTCGGGATGAACTAACGTGAGTAACACCCTGTTGTAGCGAAGAGGAGGAGAACCAATCTGGATTCAGTAACCATTCTCTATTGTCTGCAGGACCCATGGAGATATATTCGGCAGATTTTTCCACTCTGTCAGAAAATCTACCAAGGGTACCAGTCTCTCGAGACTGGCCTCTGGTGTTATTTTAACAGCCACCTCGGTGACCTGAAGCATCATGGCAGGAAACAACCGAGCTAACTGTTTTTGAACCCCCCTCAGAGGGCGCGAGTCTGACATAACGTCGAGTTGACGCTAAGCCAAAAAAAATCACTGGACACCGCTGCGCCCCGAGGTTGGCAGAACGGTCCCCTGAGGACCCCGAAGTGGAACGGGCACCATATACTGAGGTGAACACCGTTCCACCCTGGCTGGGGCTGTCCTCAGTGGTCTGATGCATGTGGTGTCAGGACCTCTTTTGAGCCGAAGCCTTCTTCGCCATAAGAACTGTCCTCAGATCCGGCTTTGACTTGGAAGACTTCGGCTGAGAGTGCCGGCTCTGCCCCCATGATTTATTAGGAGGAGCACGAGATGCGACACTCTCTTTCTGTTGTGCACGATATGAGGAGATTGGCTGGGGATGCTCACAGCATACCCAGGGGGCTGGACTCGGCGAGGGAGAAATTTTTTAAAAGTTTTTTCGTTTCTTGAAATCTTTTTACGACTGTATTCTCAGAGTCACCAAAGAGACCAGAAGGCCATATAGGGGCATCTAATAAAAATGCCTGATCTTTTTCTTTTATCTCTGCTAGGTTTAGCCATAGATGTTTCTCAGTAGCTACGAGGGCTGCCATAGACCGCCCAATAGCACGAGCGGTCTCCTTCGTAGCCCTGAGAGCAAGATCAGTGGCCCGACGAAGCTCTCGAATCGTTGGGACTCACTCCCTCAGTCCTATCCAAATCCCCCAACAGATCTGCCTGATAGGCTTGAAGCACTGCCACGGTATGCAGACAGGCTCCAGCTTGACCTGCCGCCGTATAAGCTTTGCCCACTAAATTAGAAGTTGTTTTTAGAGGTTTAGTGGGCAACACGGGAGCATTCAAGGATGATGCCGACCCTGGGGACAGATAGCTGGCTAGCGTCTGTTCCGCCGGGGGGCATCGATTCATAACCATATTCCTTCAGTCCTCTTATATCAGAATATGTGTGCACTTGAGGACTGAAGAGACGTGACGAATATGGTTTATTCTACGATCTACACAGCTCACTATGTAGATCGGGAAAAAATGGTAGGGCCAAATGGTAGGTGATAAACTGGAAGTTAAAAAGCGCTTGTCTAGCTTGCTTTTAGGACGAGCACCTTTTTTCTCTGCTGGCCAATCAATTTTTAATTTATCTACAGCTTGTGTTATCACCTCCACAAGCTCCTCATGTGCAGGGGAAAGAGATGGTGAATCCTCCTCCCTATTTATGTTTGTGTCACTGTAAACCTATTTTTAAAAGACTTTTCAGTTTCTTCAATTCTTGGAAACATTTCTCAATATTATCTTCAAGGCAACATGTTGTATTACTCACCGTTTGAGTCATGCTGAGTCTTGTACAGTAAACTCGGTCTCAAGTGTCAGAAGAAAAGTTTGATGATAAGTTTAATAGGCTATTTTGTCAACAGGAATGAAATGGTTCACTTCACCTTAACAAATACCTTTATCATAGACATAAAATATTTTTAAAATGTGCAAAATCATTTATGCCTCAGAGTACAAATAAAATGCCATTTGTGTGCAACTTTTAATAGAATCATTATGGAATGAATAATATTTAGGCCTACATATCGATATAGTTGATAGAACAAAATAAGGACACAGTACCATCCCTTTTGTTACTTTGTCATTTTGATTATCGTGGTTATGCACTGCCTTTGCTATTTCCTTTGTTTTCCTTAGGGATTCTGTCCTATTTAAGTGCGTGTGGGAGTTCTGTCCAGTTTGTAGGAATGTTTGCATGAGAGCCATTATCCATTGTCAGACTAATAAGATCTGACGTTGTTTAGGTTGTTGGCCAGAGTGAACTTTGTCTTTGAACTTGAATCCCTTTTCCCTCTTTATATACTGTAGTTCATTGGCTTGGTTAAATAATATTATATTTTCACTCTTTATATAGTTAATATTGGCCTGGTTTTGCAGACAGTCCTTAGATTAAGCCATGATTATTAGGCCTTATAGTTCAATTAGGACATTTAAGCAGCATTTTTTTTTAACCCATTTAATCCCAAATTTTTCCCAGACACAAAAATATCCAAATCATGTGCCATTAGTATCCCTTTGAAACAATCAATCATAATTTTTAGACATTTTCATGGAAAAGTGTGTGAAAAAGTGTGTTTTATGATCGGTCACAATTGTGACTGGTGGGATACTGTGTTGTATCAACCATTGTACAGATTTAATATAGGTCTATTTGACCTGTGCAGTGTGTTTGTGTGTGTGTGTGTGTGTGTGTGTGTGTTTTGTGTGTGGAGTGTGTGTGTGTGTGTGTGTGTTTTTGTGTGTGGAGATCAGACATCAGAGGAGACATGACCGTGTGTGTGTCTGTTTCTGTGTGTGTGTGGAGATCAGACATCAGAGGAGACGTGACCGTGTGTGTGTGTGTGTGTGTGTGTGTGTGTGTGTGTGTGTGTGGAGATCAGACATCAGAGAAGACGTGACCGTGTGTGTGTGTTTCTGTGTGTGTGTCTGTGTGTGTGTGCGATCAGACATCAGAGGAGACGTGACCGTGTGTGTGTGTGTGTTTCTGTGTGTGTGTGTCTGTGTGTGTGGTGATCAGACATCAGAGGAGACGTGACCGTGTGTGTCTGTGTCTGTGTGTGTGTTTGTGTGTGGAGATCAGACTTCAGAAGAGATGTGACCGTGTGTGTGTCTGTGTGTATGTGGAGATAAGACATCAGAAGAGACGCGACCGTGTGTGTGTCTGTGTGTGTGTGGAGATCAGACATCAGAGGAGACGTGACCGTGTGTGTGTTTGTGTGTGTGTGTGTGTGTGTGGAGATCATACATCAGAGGAGACATGACCGTGTGTCTGTGTCTGTGTCTGTGTGTGTGGAGATCAGACATCAGAAGAGACGTGACCGTGTGTGTGTGTGTGTGGAGATCAGACATCAGAGGAGACGTGACCGTGTGTGTGTGTGTGTGTGTGTGTGTGTGTGTGGGGATCAGACATCAGAAGCGACATGACCATGTGTGTGTGTGTGTCTGTGTGTAAAATTAGGTAGAAAGTAAGGTAGAACAGTTAGCCTATGTGTTAGCATGTAGATACAATGGGTTATCCCACCGGTCACTATTGTTGCCGTTGACATGTTTGTGAGTTCTATGACCACATTAAACAAAGTTGAGTAATTGCAAATGCATATATCAATACTAGACACCTTAAACATGATGTGTACCAAAAATCTATGTCCTATCTTTATGTTAACATACTTTACCACCCTTTTCTTTGGGAGCTTTCTTGCTGCCATCCTCATCTCTTGGTGCAAACAGTAAGTAAACAGCTCTGGTCATGTGACAATTTACAGTAAACATGCGACACTGCACATATTTCATTGAGACCCTTTATTATTTCAATATCTGCTGGAAATGCATTGATAGATCATTCAGTAACATTTTTATAGCCTTAGAAATGAAACTTTTTTTTTACGGTCACTATTGTGACCATTACTGATGTGTATATTGAGACAAAACAATGACACTGACATATTTGAAGTAAATACTTCAGGGCAAATTAACTAATGGCATAGTGCAATTACACGAAGAAGATTCAATTTCAATAATTCATCTTTAATAAATCAAAATACTTACACTAAATGCAATCAGACAGAAAAACAGAAAACGTCTCAGGTTATGACTGTAACCCTAGTTCCCTGAGTAGGGAACGAGACGATGCATCGATGACGCCAGTTTGCAGAGTGGACACGAACGCAGAGCCCCCTGACGATTTATGTAAGAGACCACCGATGTGTTGTCTGTACGGACAAGTACATGATGACCCCTCAGATCTGGGAGGAAATGTTTCAACGCATTGAAGACTGCCATCATCTCCAGGCAGTTTATGTGCCAAGAAAGATGATGACTCCTCCACAGACCCTGAGCTGAGCGGCCTTCCATTACCGCTCCCCAGGCGGTGAGGGAAGCATCTGTCGAGATCGCAACTCGATGGCAAAGAGCTCCCAACACCGGACCTTGGGATAGGAACCAGTGTTTCCTCCATATAACCAAGGCGCGGAGACACCGCCACGTGATCTTGATTGTACGAAGTGGGTTTCCCCTCGGGGAGAATCCTCTGGTTCTGAGCCACCACTGCAAGGGTCTCATGTACCAAAGGGTATCACATTGGACGCTGCTGCCATGACCAACAGTTTCTCGAACTGTTTCACAGTGCGTGCCTGGCCTAGCTTCAACTCTTTTGTGGCTGTGAGGATAGCAGCTACACGAATGGGCGATAGTGTGGCTCGCATCGTGACTGAATCCCATACCACACCAAGGAAAGTGGTTTTCTGTAGTGGAGAAAGCACACTTTTCTTGGCATTGAGTCTTAACCCCAATTTCTTCATGTGAGCGAGGATCACATCTCAATGCTGAACCGGTAACTGCTCTGATTCCGCCAGAATCAGCCAGTCGCCGATGTAGTTCAGAATGCATATGCCCTGCAGCCTGAATGGGGCCAGAGCTGCATCTACGCACTTCGTGAACGTTCGGGGTGATAGAGCTAGTCCGTATGGAAACACCCGATATTGGTATTCTTTGCCCCCAAAAGAAAACCTCAGGAACTTCCTGTGTTGAGGGAGGATGGAGAAATGAAAGTAAGCGTCTTTTAAATCTACCGTGACAAACCAGTCCTCGGATCTGATTTGGGTCACAATCTGTTTGAGTGTGAGCATGTTGAACTTGAGTTTCATGACTGCACGATTCAACAGGCGAAGATCTAAAATGGGAAGCAACCCCCCATCCTTTTTTGGAACAATAAAGTAGCGGCTGTAAAACCCTGATTCTCTGTCGGGCAAGTACACCTGCTCTATAGCCCCCTTCACTAATAGTGACTCTATTTCTTGCTCCATTACCAGAGCCTGCTCGGGATGAACTAACGTGAGTAACACCCTGTTGTAGCGAAGAGGAGGAGAACCAATCTGGATTCAGTAACCATTCTCTATTGTCTGCAGGACCCATGGAGATATATTCGGCAGATTTTTCCACTCTGTCAGAAAATCTACCAAGGGTACCAGTCTCTCGAGACTGGCCTCTGGTGTTATTTTAACAGCCACCTCGGTGACCTGAAGCATCATGGCAGGAAACAACCGAGCTAACTGTTTTTGAACCCCCCTCAGAGGGCGCGAGTCTGACATAACGTCGAGTTGACGCTAAGCCAAAAAAAATCACTGGACACCGCTGCGCCCCGAGGTTGGCAGAACGGTCCCCTGAGGACCCCGAAGTGGAACGGGCACCATATACTGAGGTGAACACCGTTCCACCCTGGCTGGGGCTGTCCTCAGTGGTCTGATGCATGTGGTGTCAGGACCTCTTTTGAGCCGAAGCCTTCTTCGCCATAAGAACTGTCCTCAGATCCGGCTTTGACTTGGAAGACTTCGGCTGAGAGTGCCGGCTCTGCCCCCATGATTTATTAGGAGGAGCACGAGATGCGACACTCTCTTTCTGTTGTGCACGATATGAGGAGATTGGCTGGGGATGCTCACAGCATACCCAGGGGGCTGGACTCGGCGAGGGAGAAATTTTTTAAAAGTTTTTTCGTTTCTTGAAATCTTTTTACGACTGTATTCTCAGAGTCACCAAAGAGACCAGAAGGCCATATAGGGGCATCTAATAAAAATGCCTGATCTTTTTCTTTTATCTCTGCTAGGTTTAGCCATAGATGTTTCTCAGTAGCTACGAGGGCTGCCATAGACCGCCCAATAGCACGAGCGGTCTCCTTCGTAGCCCTGAGAGCAAGATCAGTGGCCCGACGAAGCTCTCGAATCGTTGGGACTCACTCCCTCAGTCCTATCCAAATCCCCCAACAGATCTGCCTGATAGGCTTGAAGCACTGCCACGGTATGCAGACAGGCTCCAGCTTGACCTGCCGCCGTATAAGCTTTGCCCACTAAATTAGAAGTTGTTTTTAGAGGTTTAGTGGGCAACACGGGAGCATTCAAGGATGATGCCGACCCTGGGGACAGATAGCTGGCTAGCGTCTGTTCCGCCGGGGGGCATCGATTCATAACCATATTCCTTCAGTCCTCTTATATCAGAATATGTGTGCACTTGAGGACTGAAGAGACGTGACGAATATGGTTTATTCTACGATCTACACAGCTCACTATGTAGATCGGGAAAAAATGGTAGGGCCAAATGGTAGGTGATAAACTGGAAGTTAAAAAGCGCTTGTCTAGCTTACTTTTAGGACGAGCACCTTTTTTCTCTGCTGGCCAATCAATTTTTAATTTATCTACAGCTTGTGTTATCACCTCCACAAGCTCCTCATGTGCAGGGGAAAGAGATGGTGAATCCTCCTCCCTATTTATGTTTGTGTCACTGTCAACAATACTCAATACATCTAACTCCTCAGAGCTAGAGCACTGAAGCATTGGGCTCTCTCCCCGGGCGGAAGAAGCCGCAGGGCGGGCTTCCGACACCAGGAAGACAGCACTGGATCCCTCGGGTAAGGGAGGAGATAAGGAAGAGCCCGTCTCAAACCCTGCCGAGAGATCCATTTGCGGACCCCAGGAATGCATTCTCCGAGCTGCCTCGGCAGCCACGGGTCCTGCACCCCGAGGTTCGCGAACCTGACCACTCTGATCAAACATGGACAGGCAGGAGCGAAGCATCCGGAGCGGAAGACGCTCACAATGCTGACAGTCAGCCCCCTCGAAGGCTGACATAGCATGCTTCACTCCCAAACAAACTACAAAAAGATTGTGTGTATCCCTACCCGTAAGGAAACGAGGGCAGGGAGGAACACACTTCTTGAATAGTTGTTTCACCATACTTACATATAAGGAATGTGACAGACAAACAATAAATATAACACAGTTTGAAACAGAGCTCTTTGCTGAGGCACAAAAGCTAGCGAACGGTTGCACCGGATGTGCTTTTATCCTTTCCTGGTCATGATGTCACCCGTCTGTGACGCTCATTCTTTCCATTGGACTTATTGACATACAGTGAGGAAAATAAGTATTTGAACACCCTGCTATTTTGCAAGTTCTCCCACTTGGAAATCATGGAGGGGTCTGAAATTGTCATCGTAGGTGCATGTCCACTGTGAGAGACATAATCTAAAAAAAAAAATCCAGAAATCACAATATATGATTTTTTAACTATTTATTTGTATGATACAGCTGCAAATAAGTATTTGAACACCTGTGTATCAGCTAGAATTCTGACCCTCAAAGACCTGTTAGTCTGCCTTTAAAATGTCCACCTCCACTCCATTTATTATCCTAAATTAGATGCACCTGTTTGAGGTCGTTAGCTGCATAAAGACACCTGCCCACCCCATACAATCAGTAAGAATCCAACTACTAACATGGCCAAGACCAAAGAGCTGTCCAAAGACACTAGAGACAAAATTGTACACCTCCACAAGGCTAGAAAGGGCTACGGGGAAATTGCCAAGCAGCTTGGTGAAAAAAGGTCCACTGTTGGAGCAATCATTAGAAAATGGAATAAGCTAAACATGACTGTCAATCTCCCTCGGACTGGGGCTCCATGCAAGATCTCACCTCGTGGGGTCTCAATGATCCTAAGAAAGGTGAGAAATCAGCCCAGAACTACACGGGAGGAGCTGGTCAATGACCTGAAAAGAGCTGGGACCACCGTTTCCAAGGTTACTGTTGGTAATACACTAAGACGTCATGGTTTGAAATCATGCATGGCACGGAAGGTTCCCCTGCTTAAACCAGCACATGTCAAGGCCCGTCTTAAGTTTGCCAATGACCATTTGGATGATCCAGAGGAGTCATGGGAGAAAGTCATGTGGTCAGATGAGACCTTTTTGGTCATAATTCCACTAAACGTGTTTGGAGGAAGAAGAATGATGAGTACCATCCCAAGAACACCATCCCTACTGTGAAGCATGGGGGTGGTAGCATCATGCTTTGGGGGTGTTTTTCTGCACATGGGACAGGGCGACTGCACTGTATTAAGGAGAGGATGACCGGGGCCATGTATTGCGAGATTTTGGGGAACAACCTCCTTCCCTCAGTTAGAGCATTGAAGATGGGTCGAGGCTGGGTCTTCCAACATGACAATGACCCGAAGCACACAGCCAGGATAACCAAGGAGTGGCTCTGTAAGAAGCATATCAAGGTTCTGGCGTGGCCTAGTCAGTCTCCAGACCTAAACCCAATAGAGAATCTTTGGAGGGAGCTCAAACCAGCGACAGCCCAGAAACCTGACTGATCTAGAGAAGATCTGTGTGGAGGAGTGGGCCAAAATCCCTCCTGCAGTGTGTGCAAACCTGGTGAAAAACTACAGGAAACGTTTGACCTCTGTAATTGCAAACAAAGGCTACTGTACCAAATATTAACATTGATTTTCTCAGGTGTTCAAATACTTATTTGCAGCTGTATCATACAAATAAATAGTTAAAAAATCATACATTGTGATTTCTGGATTTTTTTTTTTAAGATTATGTCTCTCACAGTGGACATGCACCTACGATGACAATTTCAGACCCCTCCATGATTTCTAAGTGGGAGAACTTGCAAAATAGCAGGGTGTTCAAATACTTATTTTCCTCACTGTACGTGCTTCAGACGTAATCACACGGAGGCGTTCCCAAAGCGCCCTCGAAAGGGAACCATACTTGTCGTTTACACAACATCGTTCTCAACTAAAAACTTTAAACTTTTTATGTGTTTTGGCCATACATTTACAAGACAATGACGTTTTGGTGGCCTGAAAACACAAGCTTTTGAAAACGGGTTTCAAAGTGCAAGTTTTTGAAAACAATACCAAATCGTCTCCATGTAAACAGCAAAATGCGAATTTGTGAAAACGGTGACGGTGATGTACATTCGTATTACGTGTTCAAACTAAAGGCGCATAATGTTTCTTTACAAAGTGACATCATCAACTACTGGCCTGGCATGAATAATACAGCATTTTTAATCGTTTAAGGATCCGTGTGAACGTGGATCCTTCTGACAACGTTTTCGTGTCGCTGGTGTTTTTAGTACATTGTTGTCGTGTAAACGTACCCTTAATGTTAACAAGAACTGACAAGAGACTGAACTAAACAGGAGGTATATATACAGTACACAGGTGTAAATGAGTTAGTTAACAATGGGTGGGTTGACACAATAGGTTACTATGGTAACAGATAGGCACATAAGCTGATATCCTCAACTTTCGGTTCCAAAAACAGAGGTAACTTTCAGGGTATAAGTAGCCATAGCAACTTACTCGCTAAACATAACCGCCTCCGAAGCAGGTTCTGTTCCAGAGTTAGTTTACTTCAGAGCCTCTGAATCAGTGGTGTTCAGCGCATGCATGACCTATTGATGAGGCTCCAGTGGGCATGACAGATAATGCGCACAATAATAGTGTTATATCGATGTATAAAGCACTATAAAATGTCTTTGTCACCACGAGTTAACTATTAAAGCTATTAAAGGGGTCATATAATGCCATTTTTGTACAAGTTATTATGATTCTTTAGGGTCTAAATGAAAAGTTTGTAATACACTTTAATTAAAAAATCTCATTAGTATTTAGTATATAGTAATGAGAAAACACAAATTTTACTTGGTCAAAAACAGCTCTGTTTTCAGCACGCCATTTTGTGCATCTGTCTTTAAATGATAATGAGCTTTGCCCACCCCGCCCCTCTGTTCTGTGCATACACAGTTTGTAATAACACAATAACCATAACGCGTTGTTCATTATAAACTTGGGATTATGAATAATATTGAGAACGTTGTACATAGAAAACATGCCGTAATGTACCGAGTGTAAACCTTAGCCGCACTCATCGTGAAGCGTGCAGCAAGCGATTTGCAAAGATTAATATAAAGGTTAATAAAACGTTACACTCACTTCTTCTGGAGGTGCAGCAGGAACACGAATAGTTGGTACCAATCCTTTTTTTAGGAGCAGCTTCTTAGCAAAACCACCTTTATACTGACCCTCATTTATAAAGCAGTCTGGTGAGAAATTATTCACGCAAACATGAATGCATTGACGTTGATCGTGGGGAATATTCCCTTCGAAAACAAAACTCAGCCACTGCGTCTTCAGCGGTTCGAATTTAGGAACATCAAAAAGACTGCTGTGTTCGTTATTACACACCCAAGAACAGAACACCACAACAGGGTTGCCAACTTTGGGACTTTGGCTGGAGTGAGACTCTGTAAAACATCAGTGCGTGCGCGTAACCCTAACCCTAATTTTAAAAATGTCAGTCCTTGTTTATAAACCCTGATTTATGAAAAAAAAAAAGAAAAAAAAACTAATAGAATGGAAAAGTTTTTTCAAAATGTACAATTAATTTATTGATTGCACTATAAAAAAATAAAGATAGAGGTGATTAAATAACAAACATGTAAAACAACAACATCAAAACAATAAAAAAATCTCAAAACAAAAGGGACACATAATAGTTACTCCACCTCCCCAGAAAACCACAACACAAGTTTCACACATTAGGCCTGTTGTAGCCTATGCCACAGTGGCAGTGTTGGCCTGCTTCACTACCTCTGCAGGAGGCTCGTATCTGAAGCAGGGTTCAATCCGTTCATTGCGTCTGTCACGTGACAAATGAACGAAAGACTCAGAAGGTAAAGTAATTATTTATGATCCCTGTAAATTATTTTTGACTGCATTATAATGATTTCTTAATTCAGAATATGATAAAGACTGCGTAGGTGGATGTGTTCGGGGAATTTGTCTGTTAAAAGTATAACATTTAAAGCCCCTTAAATGAACGAAATGACTCGAAAAAAGATTCGTTCATTTTAATGAACGAGATCGAACAAGCGAGTCAGTAAAATGATCCGAACTTCCCATCACTCACAGGGTGCCATCAAGTGACAGTCTGTTCCTGGTGTCAGTCTTGTTTAGGCCAATAACTGGAAAGGTTCGCTCAGCATCCGCATTTGAGTGTGGCAGGCTCAACACAATCTGGGCAACCTTTGATCATTTGGGGAATTTTAAAATGCCACTTGCCCGATTTGCCAAAACGTAATTTGTACCATGAACCGTACCGTACCGTAATTTGTACGTGTACCTAGCACGTCAGATCATCTAAGGACAGCAGCAAAGACATTGATTAATAAAATGAGATTAAATGCATAAAGTAGCCTATATATGTGTTATTTAGCATATTTGCATAATATTCTGAGTTTGCATTCCACTGTTTTTCTATTTTTATTTCTTTTGAGGCATATTTAATCTGTTTTAGTGCCAGCGAGATGAGTAAAAGTTCACATTAGTCCAGATCTACAATAAGCATCATGTTCACACAGCACTCTGCACTTACTCCCGATTTCTCTCAACACGAGGACACAAAGGCTGTCAATAAATAAGAAAACAAACGCAAATAAAAACTTGCGTTACTTATTTGAAAAGTAACTCAAAAATGTTGTTGCACATTTAAAAGTTACTTGTAATGTGATATCCCCACATCAACACTGATCAAAACACTAGTTGCTGAGATACATCCGTTGTGACAACTTCCCCATGTGACTCCCCTTTATACACTTCCTTAAACATTTTGTAAAACCTTTGGTATACTAGTTTTGTTTTAAAGTGTATTTTCTAGACAAAACAGACTATAAACCAACACTCCCTGCAAAGATACAGATAAATCTTTGTTTGATGCATCTGAAAACACTGAAGTAGGTCTTTGTTATTGTGTGTGGCCTCAGATGAACGGCAACATTCCAACTACCAGCCGCTCCTGCTTCAACCCTTTCATTGAGCACAGATTGAGAATTAAAACTCTACTGTGGGTAGATGGCGATGGATAGATGATAGTCTATCATATGTGCAAAGAAGGGAAAAACAAACACATTCCAGGTCACAACTGGCAAAAAAGAATAAAAAATAAAATAAAAAAAGCAATTTATGATTTAACCATTGTCACCATTATGTTCATTTTTGGCTGAGGGACTTCATCAGAGCCAGTCAATCCCGAAGATCCAAGGGCCTTCATAAAATGTAAGAGGTTTACATATGCGTTATTTTTTATATAGGCTATTTTTGATATTTCCATTTATTTTACTTTGGGTTGGGTTTTTTGTTGGTCCCAACAGATTCTGATGTCAATATCTGTCTTGTGGAGCCTCCTGTCCCAACAGAACCCGAGGCAGTTGTTAAGTAGCCTACTCAATACACCAGAAATGATGACAAATAGTGCTATAAAGTGTACTCGACCAAATGCTCATCTTCACAGGCCGATGGGGATAAAGAGTTTCTGCTGCCTCAGAGAGGCCTACAAAGGTAATGTTAATATTATGTGTCTACACATCAAACAATCTACACATTCAGATTTTTTGACATTTTTATGTGGAGTAGCCTATAGAATCTAAGTTTAAATCTAAGTATAAATGGGTATTCTTATCTCCCCAGAGTGTGGAAGAACAGCAGGAGGACAGTCCATCAACTTCTGTTGCACAGATGAACATAGTTCAGTGATTTTCAGTAAATGCCACAGTTTAATTCTGTAGAATTTGTTTAGAACTACATTATGTAACTCTAATCTACTACTGTATTTTCAGTTGCCAGTTAAGGAGTTATATAGACTTCATCTTATTAAAAAAAAAAAATAGAAAAAAACAGCAGTAAAAACAGCAATGAATAAATGTACTGAAAGAATGAATGAGGTGTTTAAACACTGCTTCCTCTTTTTAAAAAAAGGGGAGGAGACCGAAAGAAACTCTGGGTTTACCGAAGAGAACCTGCTCCCGAACAGGTTAGGTGACCATGGTAACTGACTCTGAGTATAAGTTACCTCTCTTTCAGAAATGGGCTTGACTTGCTCTGCTTTCTCAGGTTTGACATAGGCTACCTCCCATTCTGAAACAGAAAACCCAGCGTTTCCCTCACTTCAGGGTTAACATACTCAGAGTTTTCACTTAACCTCCTTTCTGAAACAGGCCCCTGTTCTTAGACTTTTAGTTGTTTTCATTCCTCACTTGTGTTTCCCTGTCTGTTTCCTGCCACTAATCTGTTACCATGGACACTGATCACTTCCTCACAGCTGCCTGTCATTTGTGTTAATCATCACTGTGTATTTAAGCTCCTGCCTGTATTCTGTTCATGGTCTGGTATTGTTTGTTCATGTCTCACCTGTTTGCCTGTTCCTGAGTTTAGATTATTAAAGAAAGTGTTTGAACTACTTTCATCTCCGTCTTCCTTGCTATGAGCCGTGACAACCATTTAGCGATGGTTTACAGTTTTAAAAGTTTAAAATCTTGTTCACACATTGTTTTGCCATTGAGTCATCCACTGGTGTCATCTGGATTACAGTTGTGTTCACTTTGTGTAACAGAGAAGGATAAGTTTTCTGAAAATCTTTGTTTGTATTTGTTGTAAAGTTTTCTTTGTTCGAAGCAGAGACCAGTGAGACAGTTGGGATCGCGTTCAACAGAAGTTGTTCTTTATTGAGAACTCCACTGTACGCGGCTGTAGAAACTTCCAACATGATCTAACTCTAATACAGTATGCATTGTAGTTATATACATTCCAAGGGGGAGGGATTACATAGAGGTGGAGACTCTGAACAAAGCATGCAAATGAAGTAGGAACACACCCTACTCTGAGTCCAATTGAATCAGCATAACTATTCACATGCTGATACTGGCCAGGAGCTCCAATTCCAAGAGCCATCCCAGAGCCGTTAATGACAAAAGGTGAAAGTCAATCAACCTAACGATTCAACGTATGGGCTCCGAAAGGTGAGAATCAAGTGATCTGATTCATTTAAAACACAATAGAGAAAACAGGTCTGGCAGGAACGGAGACTCTTTGCTGGAGACTCAATAAATCAGTCTACTAAACTTTATCAGTTTAGATACTATTGCAGTGGAAAAACTAAATTAAACATTTAATAAAAATGTAATCCAACACTTCCCCCTTTGAGAGTTCTAATAACTCTCACAAAAATACAAATTTATACACTTAAAAGTTAATTCTTGTAACTTGTGTAAGTTACAGGCACGTATAACTTATTCTGTGTTGTGTCCTTGATTTACATGAGTGTCATAGTTCTTCTCAAAACCATAACTGTTGACACCTGTGACGCAGGGTGTAAAATGTCATATAAACTACATGATTAGACAGAAAACCATGTAGCATAAGAGTGGAAGTCTTGAAAGTCCATGGCGCCTGAATAGCTGTGAAGTCTGTTTCCTGTAGAGTCCATTTGTCACGTAGAGTCACTCTGATGACTTGTCCCTCATGAGGCTTGTTCATGGAAATCTGAGGTGATGTTTTATACCAGGGTGCCGCTTGTGAAGACATCATGGCATACACACATACCTGTAACACAATAAAACAAAGAAACGGCAGACCAGCAGTATTCAGGCATGGACTTCATTCTTCCATAAGTCACACATGTTCTGTGTTGATTTTCTGTAATTGCATGTTGACACAGAAACGAACATGCGAGTAGGGTCCGTGAATTTTCTGCGTTGTGTATTTTTCATTTTCTCTTGTGATAGTTCGTTCAGCAGTGGGTCTGGTTGTCTTCTTGAGGTTGGGGCTTCATACGCAGATGAGGAGGTCTTTGCATATGGGTCTCAGGAGAGCCATCAAGTGTTTATCTGCAAAGAGGAAGAAAGAAAACAAAAGACGACAGAGCAGTATTTGTCCAAACACTAGGGTTGTAGCAGTATTTGTTTAAACACTAGGGTTGTAGCGTTTTCAGAGTCTGCTGTTGTTGTTTCATTCTTTCCCTATTTCTTAATTTATTTGACACCTATGGACCAGTGAGGTAAGGATGGACTAAATGGGGAAAGGCCTATGAGGTAGTGTCTTCACACTGGGTTCACCCCCGAACGCCTGTTGCGTCAGTTCTTTCCAGGGCCCTCACTGAACCGTGTCCTATTCTGTCCCTGTGTTGTGTACACACTGTACAGTGTGTGAGAAAATTGGCACATTTTCATTCTCCAGTGAAACATCAGTCCTACTAGACATCATTAACAGAGGATGGTTGTCTGACTGCAATATTCTATGGCATAACATTTAAGGCTGTGAGTCTTACTTAACCAGGGTCCCCTAAAAGAAGGCTGAAACAGTCACTTTCCTTTTGTTCTATTAAACAAAAATCAGTCTTTCATCTTTGTTGTTGTTTCTGGGGAAATTAAGCACTCACAGCCCAAATGGTTAACACCTTATCAAGTTGCCCCACGTGTCTAACGAGGAGGGGAGGGGCTGCTTCAGAGTATCAAGCAGGCTAAGCAGAAGCTGAGTAACCTTATTTACATCTTTAAAGTTCTTTTTGCTTTTCCTACACTCATTTCCAAAATGTCTGTGCTTGCCACAGTAAGAACAACTGGCTTCTCTAGGACTTTTACGTTTCTTTGGCTTCTCTGAGTTGACCTTAACAGAAACTGCTGCAATTCTTACTCTCTCTTTGACATCAGAATCTCTTTCCCAAATAGCTAAACTGTCCAAGTTGTCTTCCAGGGTTCTCGTACACCATGTGATGTTTAAGTAAGGCAACGCCTTTCTGTGTTCTGGCAAAAGACAATGAAACCATGTGTGAACCAAAGGGCCATTATCACCTAACACCTTCTCTGGCGTGTCAGCAATTCCGCTGTAAGTGGCAGCGGTCTGGCAAAATCTTTCTGTGTAATCACAAACAGTTTCCCCCTTCTTCTGTACCAAACTAGTGATCTTTGACCAGTCCACGTTCGGTCCAACAATGTTCGTTAACACTCTCAAAACTCCATCTCTCAATTCATCTTTTCTGGCATTTTGAAACTCAGAATTGTTTACAGCACTTTCAAAATCATTGAATTCTGACTCAGTCAAGATCTGTGATATTAGCTGAGTGACTTCAGCTAGAGACATATCGTAGAGCCGCATCTTTTTGGACAACTCTCTCCTAAACTCAGAAAAATTTCTTTGCACTGATGGCAAACTTTCAGCAATTCTCTCAATATCTTTAGGACATAAAGATGTTTTGACTGCTTGTGGCTGCAATATGGGGGTTGCAAATGAAACTGTATCAACACCTTTTCCCTGAGGCTTTTGTCTAGCTACGCACACTTCAACTGCATTTACATCTGCATTGACATTGCCCTCTATACTATCAAAAGACTGTAAATCAGGATAGCTTTCATCTGACTGTTGGTTTTCTGAGTCACATTTGGTTGAGGCCTTGAGGCCCACCGTTTTCGTGAAACAGGACACTTGAGTAAGCAATTTTTTGTTCTGTTCTTTCAAATTATCTATACAACGAGCTTGTTCTTGTACAATGGATAAGCTAAATTCTCTGTGACAGAAGATAATGCCTTTGACACTGTTCTTGCGAATACTTTCTCCTAGTACCTTCTTACAATCTTCGATTGACCAAACGTTGCCTGGATTAATGCAAAATTTCTTTGTTAAATTCAATCTGACTTCCTCAGTCACGATTGAGTCCATGTGCTCTGATAACAAAGACTTGAATTCACTATCTGTCCAAAAAGGTGTAATCTGTCTAGTACTTTTCCTAAACATTTTGTGAATTTTTGTTACCACAAACAAACACTAAAACTTCTCTCTACTGTCTACAATAGAGGGTACACTTGTTAACACAGCTTAACTATTGTTAACTTTCCAAATTACCACACTTAACTTCCCTGCTGACAAGAACAGAGGATTAACAGAAATAACTAGCACGTAAAGCTAATTCTTCTCTGCCTAAAGCAAAGGACACCACCTGTTAGCACTTGATGCTAACTTTCTCTAGCTTATAGATAGGTCTTCTCTAGCAAGAGCATACACACAATATTAACATGTAACTGTTAATCTTCCCTGTCAACAACAGAGGATCAATTTCATCTCTAAAAGAAAACTTTTTAGAGGCTTATCTTTAGTTAACCAAACTCTACAGCTGTTTGTTAACTACTTCTCTGAACGGTGCAGAGGAAAAGCACATTTGTACTGGTCTGCATTGGTTCTTTTGAATAGAGTAGCACTCACCAACCCTTGGTTGTAAAAGAAGATTCAGACTGGAAATCTTTGTTCAGCTGGAAGTTTCGCTCTGCATTCCAAAAGATGAAGTCTGGAAAGCAGATCTTTGTTTGAGCTTGAAGTTTTCAATCTGGAGGAAGCTGGAAAGATTCAGTCTGGCAGTCTTTGTTTAGCTAGAGGTTTCGCTCTGGATTCCAAAAGATGCAGTCTGGAAAGCAGATCTTTTGTTGAGCTTGCTGTTTCAATCTGGATTCAGGTGAAGAAGCTGGAACTCTATCCGGGTCACAAGGCACCATCTGTTGTAAAGTTCTCTTTGTTCGAAGCAGAGACCAGTGAGACAGTTGGGATCACGTTCAAACAGAAGTATTCTTTATTGAGAACTCTGCAGTACGCGGCTGTAGAAACTTCCAACATGATCTAACTCTAATACAGTATGCATTGTAGTTATATACATTCCAAGGGGGAGGGATTACATAGAGGTGGAGACTCTGAACAAAGCATGCAAATGAAGTAGGAACACACCCTACTCTGAGTCCAATTGAATCAGCATAACTATTCACATGCTGATACTGGCCAGGAGCTCCAATTCCAAGAGCCATCCCAGAGCCGTTAATGACAAAAGGTGAAAGTCAATCAACCTAACGATTCAACGTATGGGCTCCGAAAGGTGAGAATCAAGTGATCTGATTCATTTAAAACACAATAGAGAAAACAGGTCTGGCAGGAACGGAGACTCTTTGCTGGAGACTCAATAAATCAGTCTACTAAACTTTATCAGTTTAGATACTATTGCAGTGGAAAAACTAAATTAAACATTTAATAAAAATGTAATCCAACATATTCAACTGAAGAAAGAAAGTCATTCATCTGGGACAGCATGCGGATGAGGGCAAGGATGCTTCAACTTTAAGAGTTACGGTTTACATTCCTGTTCTGAATACTGAAAAATGGTGTCAGGTGCTAAGTTCCTGTCTAAAGATATGATTATGCCTGAGTAGTGATAACCCTATACCATGTGTCAAAATGATTGATGGCTTCCGGTTGTCATTGACCTTTCCGGTTGACCTTCCGGCCTCTATTGTTATGGATGACCTATTGACCCTTCCTATCCCTTCGATCATGTGTTTTGACAGGTTGACCTTCCGGTGTCTTTCCGGCATATGTTGTTATGGTTTGCCCTATTGACCTAGCTAGTCCTAGATCATGTGGTTTGACAGAAAGTTTTGCCCTATTTGAACCTTTTTATCCCTAGATCATGTGTTTTTGAAGAGGATGTTTGTATGCCAGAAAGTTTGAAGGCGCTGTTATATATACAGTGAGGAAAATAAGTATTTGAACACCCTGCTATTTTGCAAGTTCTCCCACTTAGAAATCATGGAGGGGTATGAAATTGTCATCGTAGGTGCATGTCCACTGTGAGAGACATAATCTAAAAAAAAAATCCAGAAATCACAATGTATGATTTTTTAACTATTTATTTGTATGATACAGCTGCAAATAAGTATTTGAACACCTGAGAAAATCAATGTTAATATTTGGTACAGTAGCCTTTGTTTGCAATTACAGAGGTCAAACGTTTCCTGTAGTTTTTCACCAGGTTTGCACACACTGCAGGAGGGATTTTGGCCCACTCCTCCACACAGATCTTCTCTAGATCAGTCAGGTTTCTGGGCTGTCGCTGAGAAACACGGAATTTGAGCTCCCTCCAAAGATTCTCTATTGGGTTTAGGTCTGGAGACTGGCTAGGCCACGCCAGAACCTTGATATGCTTCTTACAGAGCCACTCCTTGGTTATCCTGGCTGTGTGCTTCGGGTCATTGTCATGTTGGAAGACCCAGCCTCGACCCATCTTCAATGCTCTAACTGAGGGAAGGAGGTTGTTCCCCAAAATCTCACAATACATGGCCCTGGTCATCCTCTCCTTAATACAGTACAGTCGCCCTGTCCCATGTGCAGAAAAACACCCCCAAAGCATGATGCTACCACCCCCATGCTTCACAGTAGGGATGGTGTTCTTTGGATGGTACTCATCATTCTTCTTCCTCCAAACACGTTTAGTGGAATTATGACCAAAAAGTTCTATTTTGGTCTCATCTGACCACATGACTTTCTCCCATGACTCCTCTGGATCATCCAAATGGTCATTGGCAAACTTAAGACGGGCCTTGACATGTGCTGGTTTAAGCAGGGGAACCTTCCGTGCCATGCATGATTTCAAACCATGACGTCTTAGTGTATTACCAACAGTAACCTTGGAAACGGTGGTCCCAGCTCTTTTCAGGTCATTGACCAGCTCCTCCCGTGTAGTTCTGGGCTGATTTCTCACCTTTCTTAGGATCATTGAGACCCCACGAGGTGAGATCTTGCATGGAGCCCCAGTCCGAGGGAGATTGACAGTCATGTTTAGCTTCTTCCATTTTCTAATGATTGCTCCAACGGTGGACCTTTTTTCACCAAGCTGCTTGGCAATTTCCCCGTAGCCCTTTCCAGCCTTGTGGAGGTGTACAATTTTGTCTCTAGTGTCTTTGGACAGCTCTTTGGTCTTGGCCATGTTAGTAGTTGGATTCTTACTGATTGTATGGGGTGGACAGGTGTCTTTATGCAGCTAACGACCTCAAACAGGTGCATCTAATTTAGGATAATAAATGGAGTGGAGGTGGACATTTTAAAGGCAGACTAACAGGTCTTTGAGGGTCAGAATTCTAGCTGATAGACAGGTGTTCAAATACTTATTTGCAGCTGTATCATATAAATAAATAGTTAAAAAATCATATATTGTGATTTCTGGATATTTTTTTTTTGGATTATGTCTCTCACAGTGGACATGCACCTACGATGACAATTTCAGACCCCTCCATGATTTCCAAGTGGGAGAACTTGCAAAATAGCAGGGTGTTCAAATACTTATTTTTCTCACTGTATATGTAGGAAATGTGTCAGCATTCCAGAGCACATTGTGAGCCCCTTTGGAAAGTGAGAAGAAAAAGACTGTGTAAGTGTGTCACACGACCATTGAAAAACAATTATACAAGCAGTTATATATATATATATATAGGATATGTGTCAGCATATCCTCCGCATTCCAGAGCATTGTGGACCCCTTTGGAAAAGTGAGAAGAAAAAGAAGTTTTTCCTGAATGCCTCACCAGCCAGAGTGTGTGTGTGTGTGTGTGTGTGTGTGTGTGTGTGTGTGTGTGTGTGTGTGTTTTTGTTTGTGTTTGTCACAGGATTCCCTCTCCCAGCCTTCGCATTTGAGCTCTGACATTTGAAACGTGGTGTTCAGACACTGATTAAACAATGTCATACAAAAAACATTCTATCCTTTAAAATAATTATCGTGCTAATTAAACTAAAGTTGAAAACATACTGTTCTTTAAAACTATACATGATATGGTTATAAAATAATATCTTGCTAATTTATCTAAAGTTGAAAAACATTCTATTCTTTAAAAGTATATAAATTAATTGCTTATAATATAATATAAAATCACAGGGTGGTTCTCTCTTACAGCACCACCTGACGGTCTCTGACTCCTAGGGTTTATTCAGCGATCAGAATGAGACATTGTGTTAGGGCTAAATTTATTTCAAAGTTTAAATGATATCTTTATAAAATGTTTTTTTTTATTATTTTTTGTAATTTTTTTTATTAAATTTAATACATTATTAAAAGTCGTAATAATGTTTTTAAATTCAATACATTATTAAAAGTCTTAATTAAAAAGTCTCTCAAAAAGAGGCCCCCCCGTGACCCCCCCTCCTTCTGCTCCTTCGCATTCCAAAGGTAACAGTGAAACTGTGAAGTGTATCTCACACTAACTAAAGTTTAAAAAAAAACATTCTGTTCTTTATAAGTATATAAATGAAATGGTTATAAAAATATCTACTGAAACCAATTGTTTTAGATAAACAAAAATAAAATCCATCTTACATAAATCATTCTATTCTTTAAAAGTATATAAATTATATAATATAATATAAAATCACAGAGTGGTTCTCTCTCTCTCTCTCTCTCTCTCTCTCTCATTTAAAAGCATAACCTTAAAAGTTTAAATTAGATCTTTTAAAATTAAAAGACTGTTTAAATTAAATCTTTAAAGTTTGAATACATTCGTATCTTCTATTTATCTTTTAGAAGACTTATGTATGATATAAATGATTTTGCTTAAATTTAACCCATTGTATTATTTTTACTAAACAATGTCTGTTCAAAAAACTTTAGATGGTTGAAAAACTGTACTTATTCGTCTTAAATCTCATTTAATCTATTTTTTTTTTTTCATTTTTCTTTTTTTTTTGTCCATGCAGGGTTTCGATTTTTATGGTGGAGGCTTTCCATAGCTATAATGAATTTTGTACCGTAAACCTAAACACAGAAAACTACATTTGTACATTTTCAAAATGAAATAAATAAATATTTCTAAGCTGTTTTGAGTGCGTGCACACACACGGTTCTAAAAAATGAACTAATCTCTATTTTAAATTTAATTATTATTAATAACATATGTTACTAAAATGTAAACAAAGTTTTAGCTAAATAAATATATGAATAAAAACACCTTACAGCCCCAGATCCTTCAGAGATAAACCACAGTGTGAACTGAAGCTTCAGGAAACAGGGTATCAGACCAGATGAGTCTCGGGGGACAATGTCACAGTAAATCTAGTCTGCTAACGCCTTTTCAGAGTACATCCAGAGTTTATACTAAATTCATTTAAAAGCATAACCTTAAAAGTTTAAATCAAATCTTTAAAGTTTTATTAAAATCATATCTTCTATTTATCTTCTAAGAAGACTTATGTAATGATTTTGCTTAAATTTAACCTAAGGTATTATTTTTACTAAACAGCGTCTGTTCAAAAACTTTAGAATGTTGAAAAACTGTACTTAGTCGTCTTGGATCTTATTTATACAATTTCAAACAGAATTTTTGTCCATACAACATTTTGTCAAAGTTTGTCACAATGTTTTGTTGTTGTGTTGTTTTTAAGAAATCCGAGGACTCCACATTGCTCTTATTTAGACTAAGTTTGTATCATTTGGAAAATCACCACACAATTTCAGAGACGCAATGCGTGATAAGTAAAGTTTGTCTTGAGCGAATATTTAATTTTACTCGTCTTAATTCAAAGTATAAGTATAAGATCGTATAAGATCATTTTAACTTGTATCTCCCGAACTATCCTTAATCAGTGTGGAATCACACAGGGTGAAACCCTTTACTGAGAATATACTATCTACTCAAAATATATGTAGAAGTTTAAATCCGGTGTTTAAAATCTGTCTGGTGGCCGCATGAACAGACTTTGGGCAGAGCTATAGCAGGAAGCATGCCCTTTTGACCTCCTCGATTTTGTAGTTTTTTTTTTTTTTTTTTTTTTTTTTAAAGACCCTACAAGTTAGTCCTCCCAAAAGAATTTCTCCCATCTAGCGGTGAAATTCTATTTTGCATTTAAACAAATAGTGCTCTCTAGCGCCTTGCTTTTTCAAATGCGGTAGCACATCATCGAGTTTAACTATACATGTTCTACCGTTATGCTGCCTATATAATGATTTACACAGCCAAGCAGTACAAAAAAGCTTGTCATTTAGACCGTAACTTTGACTCACCCGTCGAGAAGAAAGCAGACAACTTCCCTTTCAAAGTCTTTCTCCTTCATTAGCTCTTTCCACCTGGGAGAAGCTACCCCGATATTTATTTACATCCCGATAAATTACATTTTTGCTTTTTGGCCACGAGGATTCCTTCTTCTGTGGCTCGGCATAAGTATGATCCAGCATTATATTGTACCGTGCAGCCTTTTCAAATTTGTCTGGGACAGTATCAACGCCTCTCATATGGTCTAGCGGTTAGGATTCCTGGTTTTCACCCAGGTGGCCCGGGTTCGACTCTCGGTATGGGAAGTCAATTTTTTTTTATATTGTCAACAAAATTCAAGTTATTCAAGTAATAAATGATTTTATTTTTTAAATTTGACTGCATTCTTTACTTTTTGATTTATGAATTATAACAGACTGATGGTAAAAACATTATTTTGCTGCTACTTTATTAAAATTTGTTTTTTTATTCAACTATTTCTTTCTTTTTGTTAGTTTTTATTAGTTGTAATTTTATATAAACATTTAACTTTTAAAATAAAGGTTTACAACAACATCACCATCTTCTGTTATATTTGGACCTCCATGCTCATCTGTACAGTATATGATATTGGTGAAGGGGGGCCCGCATGAATATATTTTTTAGGGGGCCCCCGAATTCTCTAGCTACGGCCCTGTTCACATCGCATCGTAAGCGCATAATATCACCTGCTCAAGTATGTCTTGACGAGTTTCTTCTGTATTAAACAGTGAATCTTCTCAGTCAGATCGTCACAAGATCTCAGGAATCCTCTCACACTGCTCGTGTTCACGCGCTCCATCGCTAACGATTCAAACTTTCATAAAGTGCGCCAAAACAGCAGCGCGGAGATGTGACGTCACGTGTCGAGCGGGCGCTCATAAAAAGCACATCTTTGCATTTCTTCTGAAACAACAATTTTTAACATCACTAGCGCAGCACTTATCGTATTGCCGGGTGTGATTGTAATGTTTTGTATGGCGTTTTCTTTACACTCTCCCCGGATATCTGTTTCCTACAGTTAGCTGTAATGTTAGTGAACTCTAGGTCTTCTCTTTGTTCATATACGACAGTATTCACATGAATTGGCTTGATTTGATAAAATTATGTTTTAAACCATCATCTTCACTTGAGACATTTACATTATATTATATACCGTCCTATATACCGTTATACCGTCCTAGTTTTTAAATAAGCGACCCTCAAAATCTGTGCATACAACAAAACACGTGTAGGTGTACAATGATTTATCAGAAAATTACTTTTGTTTGAAGAAAAACTTAAATCAGCTGGTGCTTGATAACTATTGAAGTTATATTGAAGTTATGAATTCGGTAATGATGCGATATTTATCACGTTTTAATTTTAACTAACTTACTTTTCAAATAGCCTAACATCTTGTTGGTCAAATTAACTTAAAGCCTGCGCAAAATTATTCTTAAAGCACATTAATTTAAAGCATGCGCATCCTAGCTACTTTCTAAATGTGTGTTACAGAACTTATGGTGAACAATTCACCCATATGTTTTAAACGTGTAATGTTTAAACAGATTTTGTTACTTAAGTTGATTAAGGATAGTTCGGGAGATACAAGTTAAAATGATCTTATACGATCTTATACTTATACTTTGAATTAAGACGAGTAAAATTAAATATTCGCTCAAGACAAACTTTACTTATCACGCATTGCGTCTCTGAAATTGTGTGGTGATTTTCCAAATGATACAAACTTAGTCTAAATAAGAGCAATGTGGAGTCCTCGGATTTCTTAAAAACAACACAACAACAAAACATTGTGACAAACTTTGACAAAACTTTGTTTACATTTTAGTAACATATGTTATTAATAATAATTAAATTTAAAATAGAGATTAGTTCATTTTTTAGAACCGTGTGTGTGCACGCACTCAAAACAGCTTAGAAATATTTATTTATTTCATTTTGAAAATGTACAAATGTAGTTTTCTGTGTTTAGGTGTACGGTACAAAATTCATTATAGCTATGGAAAGCCCCCACCATAAAAATCGAAACCCTGCATGGACAAAAAAAAAAAGAAAAAAAAAAAATTGATTAAATGAGATTTAAGACGAATAAGTACAGTTTTTCAACCATCTAAAGTTTTTTGAACAGACATTGTTTAGTAAAAATAATACAATGGGTTAAATTTAAGCAAAATCATTTATATCATACATAAGTCTTCTAAAAGATAAATAGAAGATACGAATGTGTTCAAACTTTAAAGATTTAATTTAAACAGTCTTTAAATTTTAAAAGATCTAATATAAAAAAAGTTATGCTTTTAAATGAGAGAGAGAGAGAGAGAGAGAGAGAGAACCACTCTGTGATTTTATATTATATTATATAATTTATATACTTTTAAAGAATAGAATGATTTATGTAAGATGGATTTTATTTTTGTTTATCTAAAACAATTGGTTTCAGTAGATATTTTTATAACCATCTAACCAAAAATGTGACAAAACACACACAAATATAAATTATTTTTCCACAGACAAAACTGCCGTGTACTCACAGCACGACTACTGCTGCTGATAAAAAAAACCTGAGTAGGGGGAGAGTGGGGTAAAATGAGCCAGTGGGTAAGTTGACCCACCTCCTGTTTCTAGGCAACTATGCACATTTGGTGTCATGGGACCATACATTTTGAAGGACTCCATCATTTATATATTGCTGTGAAGAGGAGAAGCACATGGGACAAGAGGGAAGTTGTCTTTTCCACAAAAACACCTTTTTTGCTTGTTAAAGTAAATTTTTTGCATTTCAGGTATATTAGCCGTTTTGTCAAAGCAAATTGATCTAGGTCTAAAGTTGTGTATGGTACATGTTGGTGATTTGTCAACATTTAAAACCATGTGAATCATTAAGCTAAAGGTTATCCTGAATTGCTAAGCTAGGCCGTTTTTACCAAAATGGTGACTATGGGGCAAAGTGAGCCAGATGATGTGGGGTAAATTGAACCAGTGGTTCAACCTTTTTGAAATGGAGAAAATCGACTGAAATGTGTTGAAATAAAATGTCTTTGTATAAGCAACATATTAAACTGCAATTAACATTTATATGCCCTAATATTTCATAAAAACGATACAGTCGGCCGAAATATGAAAGACAATATTTTGTTGACTAGTTTTGGATAAATTATAAAGTTTTTTAAAATAGACTACTGCCACATCAAATAAGCTTTTGTTTAGCAATTTCTGCTAATATGTTTTATATATATATATATATATATATATATATATATATATATATATATATATATATATATATAAAATATATATATACACAGTATATATATTTTTTTTTGTCAAAATAAAGTCATCAACTAAGATGTTACTATAGTATTTGTTCCAATGTAGGCTATATTCAAATAAATGAATATAGTAAAATGTAGGCCTATAATTTATTTTTTACAAAGAAAGAGTACACTTGAAATATTGTTGAAATTGTAACTGTTGTTGTAATTGTAATCTTTTTAATAAAATAGCAAAACATATATTTACAAGGTAGATGTAAGCTAAATCTTAAAAGGTCAATATAAGCCTTCTCTTGAAATTATTAGTATTGTGCTTTATATTAGTGACACATTTGGGGAGAAGATTTTTATTTATTTTTTAATAACCACGCATAAACATTATTCTCTCAAAAATACAAACATGTACATACATGTTGCTCACATATTATGGTAGCCCTGTTTTGTGCTAAATAGTGCATTTACACCTTTGCCATTAATATGTGTATAAGCAACTGAAAAAAGCACAAATGTCAGGGCATTTAAAAACATCCCAAGGGCCCCAAAAACACCTCAGACCCCAGAGGGTTAACATTGTTTAGAAAGGTAAGTGTGTTATTAAATTATTATTTTAAAGAGGCAAGTTTTTTTTATTATTATGCTTGCATAAAAAAGTGAAAGATAGGATGGTCAATTTACCCCCAGATGGCTCAATTTACCCACTGACTGGGATCAGCTTACCCCTAGCCTG
Source organism: Abramis brama (assembly GCF_963993115.1). Lineage (NCBI taxonomy): Eukaryota > Metazoa > Chordata > Actinopteri > Cypriniformes > Leuciscidae > Abramis > Abramis brama. Next base: position 12,407,354 of record NC_139967.1, on the reverse strand, counting down.
GGGTAAGTTGAGTCACATGAACACTTTTTTTTCTGAGGTCATATTTTCAAGGCTCTTAGTCATAGGTGCATTTTTTAATTTTCAGTTTATAGGCAACATCCCAAATTAACAGTGGATGTCTTCATTGTACTTCTGTCTCAATTTCCCTTGCCTTGAGATCCACATAAGTAAAAACTGGCTCATCTTACCCCACTCTCCCCTAAATGCAATGTCGCGTTGGCTTGTCATTTCTATGACGTGACACAAGTTACATAACTTACTACAGTAGTAAGTACTTTAGCTAGTCGGTCTTCTTAAGATGAAGAGTCACGACAATACAACGTAAAAACGTAAAAGTGCTCTAAAGAGGACAAAGCAGTTTGCCGTGCTTACCTGTTAAATCTCTTCATGGCCGCCATCCTGTTCCGAGTTACTCCGTGTGAGCTGTGGGGGATGGGCAGATTGAAATAAATACGCTGGGTTTTCCGGTGCGTGAGGGAGAACGCCGTAAAGAGACCTAAATGCTTCGAATGAAGCTGAAAACTTTAAATGTATTTATTTATGTGTTTATTTTATGCGCTATGAAAACTATAAAAGTATAGGCCTTATACAAAAGTAATTTCTTGAAAAATAACATTTAAAAGAAATTAGAAATTGTAAACCCACCCACTGGTTTCTAATTTACTTTTAATATTAATTTTATTTTCAACCATAAACATAAACTAGATTAAATTAATTAAATTCAACTTAAATGTTTAGAGCTAAAATAACAAATAGGTTATTCCTAACTTATTCGGTTTAAGTTCTGCTTAATACATTGCAGTTTTTGAGTTAATATCACATATTTTATTAAGTTAAATTAACTTAAAAAAAAAAAAAAAGTTGTACTCATTTAGTTTAGTAACTTTCAGTGTTAGGTTTTACAGTGAAGAGAAGGATAATTTTTCTGAAAATCTTTGTTTGTGTTTAACTGAAGAAAGAAAGTCATACATCTGGGACAGCATGCGGATGAGGGCATGGAATGATGCTTCAACTTTAAGAGTTACGGTTTACATTCCTGTTCTGAATACTGAAAAATGGTGTCAGGAGCCAAGTTCCTGTCTAAAGATATGATTATGCCTGTGCCAAAACTCACAATCATAATATACCTCACAGCACTGGTTTTTCAGCACCTGTTTGAGACAAAACAGGCATGGACGTTAAACACTGATCTCTCTTCTAATAATATGTTTCATTACCACATTAATTAAATTACATTTTTTTTATTCGCTATAGTATATTTTCACAAGTAAAGTGTACATTTTCAAAACTCTCACATAAATCCAAACTGATCACACTTGTAACACAGCTAGTTCTTCTTTCAAAACCTTCTCATTCTTTCATTACAGTTATACAAATTTTCAGTCAGCATAAACATTGTTTCAAAACACAAGATTAATGTAATGTGTAAGGAGAACATTTGGTTTAATCACAGCAATTATAGCATAACCATAGGTTCTACCAAGTCTCTAATGCCACGTAATTCATTCATAACTATTAGGTCTGGTCAATCACAGTTTGACACACTTAGAGTATATAAGTATTGAACTTTCTCTTTTACGTTCACAATTGATGATGCTGATGTTCCCTTCCCAGTCTGGGAAATAGCTTTCTTATAATAAATTAACTATATTTTTATTTAAAATTAAGCTTCTGTGAACATGTGTAAACTATGTCCCTTTCACGATGCACGCTATATTATTGTGATTATGTAATTAACACAGGAAATGTTAGCAGTCATTTGATTGTCCTACTTTTGTAATTACTAATGTTCATAATTTTAACAATGAAAAACGTAAAATGCTACAGCGGTGATTTTAAGACCATGTCAGCCTATCATTCCGTCTTGTTAAAGACCCACTGAAGTGCCTTGAAACGTGCAGCATTATTCAGTGTATTGAAGAAATTTCCACTGATTCAGGAAAACAGGGCGGGACATATCGGTCAGCTCCTCCCCTTTTTTTTAAAATAGCCAATAGCATTTTGTTTATATTACAGCTCGGCCATAGCTGCTGAACTTGGTAAAGCTGCATTTTCCTCCTAATCTCTAACCGTTTTTCCTCATCTCCTCCATATCGCTTTAAAATATAGCATATTAGCACATTTTTGTGTTATGCATTAGTGTCTCTGGACTGGAGCAGACTGTGTGCGCGCTGTGGCAGCACTAACGTGAAACAAGACTTCATTCGCCCCAATTGAAATCATATTTACACTGTCTGAATCATTCCGTCCCCTATAGTGCACTATGAGCCATTCACCATATAGTAAATGTGTGATTTACCCGCAGCATCAGTGTCTATTTATAATGTATGGGGCGCGATGCTTTAGATTCTAGAGAGCATTTGATTGGACATAAATCTGAGTGCAGAGTGATGTCATCAAAATCAGTGATCCAAATTGGCGGAAGTGAGAGATTTTAAGTTTTGAATGCTTATATCTTCTAAACGTGAATTTTGTCATTGTTTTGGAGCACACTATAACAGTAATGCTAACATATTCATATAGGCCTACTAAAAACTAAAACACTAAAAACTAGCCTTTAACTAGCCTACTCTCTTTTAATCATCAGACGCGAGTTTATTTTATTTATATTCTGCTACAGTGAATTAGAGAATTCTTTATGACTTGAGTCTCAATTATGGACTTTCATCTGCGCGATGGCACCCTCTGGCTATGATTATGAATGAAACCGGTGTACTCTTGCTAATGCTCACAACACCACATTTTGTGTATTTATATATATATAAAAAAAATTTTAAATACTCTAAATAAATTTTATGTAAACATATGCTAATCCAAACATTTCTCTGGTTCAAGTAATATACTAGACTGCAGTTTTATTTTTTCTTGCAGTGGGTGCATAAGATTCTTGACTAAAATTACGAAATCATCACAGATTTTATCATAATAATTCAATGTTGAATAATTAAACTTTAGACCTTTCCTGTGATCTTAGGAAAATTAAGTATTTTCAAGTGCTCAACCAAAACAGATCAGAGTCCTGAACGGGTTCTGTTTGGTAAACACTCCCCTTCCCCTGCTACCAATTATCCTACAGCAGCACTAATTTAATTCCATACTTGAGCCAAACCAGTTTAACAAAGACTGCACCCCGAACTGCACCCAAAATTGCAGCTAGAAAACATAACATTTATTCAAATTGTGAATGGATACAGAAAGCGAGCAAAGTGCACCCTTACTGAACAAAAATATATGGGAAAATAGTTCACGTGGAGGGCGTTCCCCCATAGCGTCATCGACACAATGCGAGTTCCCTTTTGAAGGGGAACACCTGTTATTGTTTAACCTAACTGCACTGCACCATGAATCTCTTACATGTTCTACACTTTGTTGGTTATAATGAGTGGATTCGTAATGAGTGGAGTGGTTATAACAAGCGGCGAACCATTTTGATCTTGATTAAGTGGACTGCACTTACTTAAATACCTCCGATTGGCCATTGCATTCATGCACTCAACAGACATGTCTGTGATTGGCTATGTTCAACACTGCAAAACTGCGTTGTAAATGCAAACATTTGACGATCTTTAGAGTGTAAACACAAATATGCAGGGGAGCATTTGAAAGCAATCAGCCAGTACAGAATATAGCATTGCTATTTGACCCGCAGTCCGCCAGTGCTTATTGATTACAGACCCGCACCACAAATGACAAGGTAAATATTTTCCACCCATTTCATTAAATACTAGCGTCCCACTCATCGGGTACTTGTCCACGTTCAGGACTCCAAGATGTTATTTGAATTACAATTAGTTATTCTGGGCTATGTAAACAAAAAATATTGACAATGTTATGATGGGTACACACTAAAAGATTTTTATAATCTTAAAATATTTTAAAAATGTGAGAGACCACAAACATGAGGACAAAAAATCCTAGATTTAACTGTTTTGCTCCTATAGTGCCATGATGCCATGATGTGAAAAAGACACAAACATTTTTTCAACCAGAGTCATCTTGTAAAAAAAAAAAAAATAAAATAAAAAAAAAAAATAATATATATATATATATATATATATATATATATATATATATATATATATATATATATATATTCCCTACAGTATTTCTTTGGTTATACAAATCTTTAATACGCCTATAATAAACCCATAGTTAATTTTCGGTCTTAACTATGGGTTTATTCAGTCTCTCTCTGTCACACGCATACACATATGTACTAGTACACCTATCCTTATGTGGACATCCCATATTAGGCGTAATGGTTTTTATACTGCGCTAATTACATTTTCTAGCTCCTTTCCCTAACCTGCCCAACACAGAAAACTTTCTGCATTTTTACATTTGAATAAATATGGGTCATCATAATGTCATCAATGGGTCATCAAAACAAGATACACACACACACACACACAGAAATCTATTCTGTTGCTATTTGGTTAGCTCTTCTTCTTGTAAAGTCTATTGTGGTATTTGTTTTATGACAAGTTGTATAAACATTCTAGCCTGGCTAACGTCAGACCTCTTTCTCTTTGAGACGTGGTCTGGGAACCACGTTCATTTTCTCGTATTTGAGGCGTGGTTTACGAATGCCCAGAGCCGTTTATTGGGCGCTACAAATGTCTATCAAATAGAGCATCACAGTCCCGCCCACAGCCCGAGAGCGCTTTGGTTCCGGAAGTAAATTTCCCATTCATTTCTCCCATTGACGTTTTGGAAAATCCGTATTTAAAGAGTTTTAGAGCATGTCTGAGGATAACCAGCTACGGATGAACTCATAGGCATACAACATATCGTTTCGAGTGAAAAAACGACGAGAAAATCCAAAAAAAGTCAAAGGTACAAGACTGTGTACATATTTTCATTTCCGAGCGAAGGAACTACTCATCCCATAAACCACCGCGCCTCACTGAAGTCGACTGAAGCCACAACCGCGAAAGAGCCTTTAGAGCGACTTTCAAATCTGACGACAGCCATGCAAACTTTTTCTTGTGCAGTTTATAGCAGTTCTTTCAGTAGTAATCGTGTAAATAATAGTGTTTTATAGGTTTTGTGTATTGAATTTTATATTTATCATCGTGTATTTTATATTGTGTGCGTGTGTGAAAAGCGGTTAACGATAACGTTAGCAGCTAACAGTTCTGTGTTGACATGGTTACAATAAATTCATGAAATTATACCTTGAGAGTGCGGTTTTTCGTCTTTATTTTTGATAACTTTTTTTTATTACTCGCACCCATAAATGATTTGGGAGTTGAGCGCGCCTGTTCTCAATATTACAGGACACTCTGCTGACAGGACAGGTTGAAGATGTTTCTGTTCAAAGGTTCCAAAAGATGTAGCATGCATTCTAGCCTACTTTACAATTATTTGTAATGTCTAGCATGTTGTGTTGTGTGTGGACGTGTTTATGAAACTGCCGGTAGCCGGGTCACCAACAGCCTGCGAGGTTTAGTAGTTTTGGCGGTCCGCGGCGTTCTGCTCATCAGTTTCAGCGGCCCACGGGCAGGTTGCAGACAAATGCCTCAACAATTTCCCACTTGTGGTCCATGCTCATTTTATTCATGAAGTTATAGTTCATCCTTAATTTTAATATATTTAATGTATTTTCTTAATAACAACAAGTGAAAATTAAACAGTGATGGTCAGCAAACCAGAAAGTGCATCATATTCAGTTTATTAACTTGCCATGAATAAATTATTACACAAATGTTCAGTAAATGCATGAAGAGGTATGCCTAAGCTAAATATTGTTTTGACAGTGGCATCAAAAAATGCTTGATATGACTCATACCATATGAAGGCTACAGTGGCCTAGCTAAAGTGAACGATAATGCTAACTAACGCTGCCATCTCCCTGCAAAACTCACCACAACTTTGTAGGTCTTGTCCCTCATGCTGGCCCTTACAAAACCCACAAGCTGACCCTCGGACACGCTACACTCAACTACATGACCCGATTTGAAGTGGTTTTCACCCCTTTTAACACTTTTGTTTTCCTCCTTGAAAAAACCCAGCATGGCAGCCAAGGAGATCATGATTGCACTGATAAATCTACCGTGCAAAAAACGCAACAAACACAGTTTTTTTTTTTTAATGATCTTCAGTCTTCACGGACTTTCGCGGGGTTTAACCAGACAGTTACACGAGCTCCACCAATCAGATGCATCACTGTGGGATTGTGGGATTGTTCAGGATTGTGGGTAATGAAGTACTTCTCCAAGACATCGCGAATAAAAGGCATTTATCCCAAAACAAGGTTAGTGCCCCATGAACTTTTGGCGGTTATATGAGCATATACAATCGCTTAGTACAGCCGTAGCTGGTTTTAAGTCTACCATGTATGGTTACGTTTTTATGGCTTATATCCCAACTGTCAATGGAGAAATTGTATTGAATTTTTACTTCCGGAACCGGCTGTGGGCGGGACTGTGATGCTCTATGCGCCTGTACGTAGCTCATAGCCAATCGTTTCAATTATACCAGATGACGTATGTAGAGCGACAGATATTCAACGAAGAAGACGACGATGGCTGTGTCCAAATTCAGGGGGTGCTTCTCAATTCTTATTTGTGCATCCTCGTTTCCTCTCCTCGCTTCCTTTCCTCGCGTCTCAGCTCCGCCCCCTGTAGGATGCGAGGGAAGGCTGCAAGGAAAAGACGCGAGGACGGAGGAATCGAGTGAAAGCTTTTTTTTATACATTGGAATCCTTGATCACTCGAGCGTCACTTGACCGCGTCATCAGCAGCGCTCAGAGGATCTGCCCTCATGTTGTTGAAATTTGTTTATTTAAGAAATTCATAATAAATAATAATAAAGAAAGATACCCTGTTGAAATATGTGGTTTATATAAACTGCAAAAGTAAAGTATAAATCAAAATTATTGTGACCGATGTGAAGGGGGAGGAGAATTTATACGTGCGTCACGTTTTAGTCGATAAAACTCTTTCGCATAGGATGCACCTGTGTATCCTCGCTCATGACTCCTCTGGAAGCCTCCTCACTCCTCGATCCTCGACTCCTCGCGGTGCAATTAGAGAATTGAGATGTCCTTCAAGATGGCTGAGTTCGATCGGTTTCCGGGTCATAGGATGGAGGACGGAGGAGAGAGGAGACGAGGAGGGATATTGAGAAGCACCCAGGGTCTACATCCTTCGGAGTGCTCATTTGAAGGATGTTACGTCACAGCGCCGCGACGAAGGCTGTCCAAATTCGTAGGATCCTTCAAATGCGGCCCACAAATACGTCCTCCTTTTCCCCGAATTGGAAGGGTGGTTGTGGTGGATCCTTTCCCGTCCTACCTATCCCATAATTCTTTTCGGCAGAACGTAATGGCGGACGAAGCGAGTGGTAGCCATGGTAGCAAAGTGGAAGAGGAGTATGCTTTTCGATGTAAGTTTTTTAAAAACTGTCTTTTCAAAAAAATATATTTATAAATTTATATATATTCATAAATATATTTTTTCAGTGGTTGTAGTCAGGCATTTTGTTTAAGCGTTAAGCATTTTTTTTTTACATTTGTACGTTTATGTAAAAAAAAAAACATTACTTTCGTAAACTAGCTTCTTCCTTACTGCCTGTGTGAATATCCCCTTATAGTAATTATTACACACAGCTAATTTGTTAGTGATTGAAGCTGTTTTTAACGCTTCTAGGGACGAAAGAGCAGACAGAAGTGTTTATAAAGCTCCGGTTGCTAGGCGACAGGATATGAGCAACGGGTAAGGGAGGGCCTGAAAGAAGGGTAGGCTGTCCAAATTCACAAACACCGATTTCCGGGTTTTGCGGTCGTCGGAGGATCCCTCCTCCTTCAACCGGGTAGGAAGGATCCTAAGGAGGATGTAGACCCTGAATTTGGACACAGAGATTTACACCAGAGTCCTGCACGGGTGACGGGTCCGATTTTGTAAATCCGCCCCCGCCCGTACCCGCAGTGCTTAAAACCGCACCCGACCCGTTTTCCAACAGCAGCACTAATTAAAATCTGCACCCGACCCGCACCCGAAATAAAATCAGTTTAGACTATCACATTATAGACACACAGTGTCCGGAGCGACTTATAAAATAGGCTACGGTAAGTTATTTATTCTTTTTGTGCAAATGTCCCATAAAGTCCCATCCTTTAAGGATTAATTTATGTCCCGTTGACCGGTCCATTGCATTACGAATAAAAGCAGAATCAATAAAGTCAATAATGAGATGTGCAGTCAGGTGGTTTGAGTGTGTGCGCGTTTTTTGACGAGTTTTATAGTCTTGATATTGTTTCTTATTCAAAAGTGGTGACTAGTAGGTAAAAAGTAGGTAATTTCGTCTAGCCTACATCTGACCATTTTGGGTTCAAACACGCCCTGCACACCACACATACTTAACAGTGTTAAATATGAAAAATACCGTTCGATAGAACTGCTTTGTTACCACAGTTTCTGCGTGCTTCCTCAGGGATGAAGTTCCACATTTGCGGCTATCCAACACGAAAATGTTTGCAGCAAAGCCTTTCACGATATTTTCTAAAGATAACTCCAAATTTCTCCCACACACTGGACTTGATTTTTGATGACGTATTGTCGACAACTTTACAATCTCCACTAGCTATTCTTTTCTTCAACTCCTCAGCATCTATCTCGACGACTGCAAGCAGATCGCGCGCGCGCGCGGTTATGAAGAATTTTAAAAAATGAAAGTAGCCTATGGCGTCAAATGGTGGACAAAACAGCTGTGTTTATGCGCTTGAGCTGTTTTGTCCACCATGTGACGCCATAGTAGCCTAGGTAACGTTATAGATCCTGGGAGGGCGTGGCGCGTGGGCACAAATAAACTGATGTGGATTTTAAATTATTTTATCAACTTGAAATACAGGCATATTTTTGTAGATGTGTTCCTAAAAATATGCATATATTTTTACGTCTGTCATGTTGGATCCATAGATATACAAACTGCTTCGGTGTGTCGCATAGATGTCGTCATCGTCTTGCTGCTCCCTCCCCGTTCTGTGATTGGTTCCCTAGCTGAGGCGAAAATCTGGTCCATGGAATCCATGCTGACTAGCAGCGTGAATAAAATCCAAGGGTGCAGGGATTTGTATTATTTTGAAGGTACCCCCGGACGCCGCCATTGGCTAACGGAACCCCACCTGCAGTTAGCATCCCATTGACTCCCATTCATTTTGGCGTCACTTTGACAGCGAATAACTTCACATCTGAGGCGTTTAAAGACTCCATTTGTCCATTATTTATTTCTAAAGAAACACGACAATGTATAAAATGCTCCATTACCTTGTAGCTTATGTTATGGCCCTGTAGAAGCAGTTTTTGTAAAAGTAGGCTAACGATTGCGTCACAGCCACGCGACTCTCTGTCGCACAGTAAGAAATTACCGTATGGACCGGAGGAGAAGCTCGCGCGCAATCGGGAGGACCTGGAGGCAAAATGACAAAGTAATTAATCAGAACACCTACTAAAAGTTTTTCCTGCTCCTCGCTCATGGACAGCTCCTACTCACGCTCTCCGTCTCTGCAAGTTTCGGAAGGGAATGATTCAGATTTCACTTGGCACAGCTACTAGAAGACAGACGGTTTGCTCACGTCACATCTACGTCGTCAAGCTCAGCTTGAGTCTGCGCAGTACGCTGGACCCCCAGGAAGTAAGAGTTTCTAATGGGCTTCACTTTGTCTCCGTTGAATCCAATGGGGTCGCTGTGTCCATTTCTTTTACTGTCTATGATAAAATCGCGCTGCGCTCAAGGCAGCATGGGGAAAACCCAGGCTATAAACACTCATGCTGTTGTCACAAATCGACTAGCTGATCCTTCATCTCTGCTGTCCAAATCCATTTAACTTTGTGCTGCACCGTTTGTTATGCTTCTGTCTTCTCTCAGTTTGCTCTCTGATTGGATATTGTTTCGTTTCACATAATAATCTCCAGAGTGTGCGTGTTTGTCCTCGGGGTTCAAGTCAAGTCAAGTCAAGTCAAGTACTTATTTATTGTCATTGTTCTATATACTGTAACAGGTATACATAGAACGAGATGATGTTTCTTCAGGCCCATGGTGCAACATGTTACCCAAAACCACATAAGTGCAAATACTTAAAACAACAAAAACAAATAAACACAAATGTGTACATGTATACATATCCACATACACACACATACGTATACATATACATACATATATACATATACCCACATACAGTACCAGTCAAAAGTTTGGAAACACTACTATTTTTAATGCTTTTGCAAGAAGTCTCTTATGCTCATCAAGCCTGCAGTTAAAAAAAAACAAAAAACAAAAAAACCCAGTAATATTATGAAATATTATTACAATTTAAAATAATGGTTCTCTTTTTTAATATACTTTAAAATGTAATTTATTTTTGTGATGCAAAGCTGAATTTTCATCAGCAAGTACTCCAGTCTCTGGTGTCTTATGATCCTTCAGAAATCATTCTAATATGATAATTTGATACTCAGTTATTATCAATGATGGAAACAGTTGTGCTGTTTAATATATTTTTTTGGAATACTTTTTTCAGGATTCATTGATGAGTAAAACGTTAACAGCATTTATTCATAAAAACAGCATTTATTCAAAATAAAAACATTTCTAACAATATAAGTCGTTACCATCACCTTTTATCAATTTAACGCATTCTTGTTGAATTAAAGTACTAATTTCTTTAAAAAAAAATAGTTATTGTTCCCAAACTTTTGAACGGTAGTGTATATTGTTACAAAAGATTTCTATTCTAAATAAATACAGTTCTTTTTAACTTTTTATTCATCAAATAATCCTGAAAAAAGTATCTCAGGTTATAAAAAAATATTAAGCAGCACAACTGTTTCCAACATTGATCATAAATCAGCATATTAGAATGATTTCTGAAGGATCATAAGACACCAAAGACTGGAGTACTTGCTGATGAAAATTCAGCTTTGCATCACAAAAATAAATTACATTTTAAAGTATATTAAAAAAGAGAACCATTATTTTAAATTGTAATAATATTTCATAATATTACTGTTTTTTTTTTTTTTTTTTTTTTTTAACTGCAGGCTTGATGAGCATAAGAGACTTCTTTCAAAAGCATTAAAAATAGTAGTGTTTCCAAACTTTTGACTGGTACTGTACATACATACACACACGTATGCATACATAAAAAAATATAATAAAAATAAATAAATACATTTACATATTTGGCATAGCAGCACAGTATAGCAGCAACACTAGTGAAGTAACTGATGCAGCTACTTTATGTGACTACAGTTTGCAGTATCACTGAGTCTTTATGGGTTAGTGTATGTATAATGATATAAATGTTTACTGGATTAGATGTTCGACTAACCCAGTTATGAACCCTACTGGGTATGGTGGTATGAGTCTTATTGGGTTAGGTGTTCAACTAACCCAAATGAGAATTGGGGGACAGCCGGGTGTTGAGTAATCTGACTGCTTCAGGGAAAAAACTATGCCTAATGCCTTCTGCCTAATGGCAGAAGGGTGAACAATCCATGAAAGAGGTGAGAGGGGTCATTCACAATACGAATGGCTTTGTGGATGCAACGGTTGTTGAATAAAGCATCAATAGTAGGTAAAGAGGTCCCAATGATCTTTCCCCCCACACATCAGGATTTACGATTCACGATCGGGCGGCTCCGATGTTCTTCAGAGCAGATTCAGTCACTCTTAACACACCTCACACCAAGGGAAAATCTGATAAAATAATCTGTAGAACAATCAAGATAATCAGGACATTACCTAGGATTGTCGGAAGGGGAGAAATCGGCCCAAAATCAGCCCGATTATCTTGTGGTGTGTAGGCTACCATTAAGCAAGAGGTGTTATGTTCCTGCAGTCTGCCATATTGGGACATAAAGGAAATGTTTGTCTGAAAACATTTCTTGTTAAAATTTAGATTTTGTGTTCCCTGTGGAACATTGATGTCCTTTGTCAATTACCTGTTTAAGTGATGAACTGCTCTACTTTGTTTGTTTTCAGAAATGGTAACATGTTTTCTTTCATCTCTTGCTCGAGATCCACATATGAGAAGGGCAGAGAGAACCGGGGTTACGAACAGTAACCTATTGTTTTATACTTGTGCTTCAACTGAGTGGCCTGTGCTATTTTTTCCCCAGCCTCGTAGCACCAGCGTTATGCATATTATTATTATTTAAAAAAACAACAACTACAGCCCTGGTCATAAGCATTTCACTTGAGCTTTTTGCACCCCTTTCCCCTTTTGCAGGGCTCTCTTGCATTAAGCTTTATCTCTTCACTAGGTATCGCACGACAATGTTCACATAGTTCCTTTAACCAAGGCTTATTTGTCAATCTTCGTTATTTGTTTATGTATTTTTTTTTAATCTTATGAGTCATGCCTTCTGGTTTATTTTCATTTTGGGGGTTCTCTAAATAATGACTTGTATCATTTTATCTAACCTTACAGAGCAGGGTTCACCAATCTCGGTCCTGGAGGACCGCTGTCCTGCAGAGTTTAGCTCCAACCACAATTAAATACACCTGAACCAGCTAATCAAGGTCTCACTAGGCATAATAGAAACTTTCAAACAGGTGTATTGGAGCTGGTTGGAGCTAAATTCTGCAGGACAGCGGCCCTCCAGGACCGAGATTGGTGAACCCTGTTATAGAGGTTCCCATCACAATACCATGGTTTAGAATCCTCCTAACTGCAGACGCAGAGAACTGGGGTTTTCCAACTCATCTCTACATAGGACATTCTTTTTGAACTGGTGCTACTACAAATGTAGCCGAGCATGAAGTTTCAGCCTCCTCTATCAAGCTGCTGTGTACATGGTTTTCCTCAGCATTTGAGTTCAATGCAAGACCCAACTCTAACACTAACTCAAAAGCTCAGCAGGCACTTTCAAATAATAATAGGTACGTTAGTCTTTGCAAGCTACTGGTGTGGTTTCATTCTGTTTTCCTACTATATCGATTGGCTTCGGTCTTCACAAATACTTCTCTTCTTATTACTGGCCGATCACAGCCTTTTCTGTCTCTTTGCCGATCAGGCCCAAAACATCACACAGCCTATTGGGGCCCAACACATTACCCAGCCTTTCAGTGGTCCCAACACATCACACGGCCTATCGGGGCCATCAGGTAAGATTGACTATTGTTGGTTTATGTAACCCAGCCCGCAGGGTGGAAGTTTCAACCCCAGGGGTGGCAAGTTGAACTTGCCAAGGAAAAGTTGCACTCAGGTGTCGACATCAACAGTGCTGGAGGAGCCCAGGGCTGCACAAGATAGTAATGAAACAAGGTGTTAATTATTTTTAACTTTGAGCTCCACTTTTCAAGGCTCAGCTGACCAGCAATGCGTCGCATGGGTAACACTGAAGCTGATGCTTCACTTAATAGAGACCAATGGCATTGATTCAATGCATGACTCACTGATTTTTGTTTCCCGCGACTTCTTCACGCTGTGGAATGCTGACCAGCGCTGACGCCATTAATGGTAAAAAGCCTTAAAGCAACACTATGTAGTTTTTCAACCTTCATAATATACACTGTAAAAATGACAACTCAAAATTGTTCACCTTACTAAGATTTTTGCATTCACTGACAATAAAATTGCTAGTTGGAACTTGAACTATCTGTTGTAAGCCACTTGAACTCACTTTCAGACGTTTCTGAGGAAAAGTTCATCTTATTTTATAAATTGAGTTGATTTTATTTTGAAGTTGTAGTTGACACCCAGTTAGAGTGAGGTCAACTTATCTGCGCATGCTCATTTGAAATTTGTCATGGCAACCGGCTGCGACGGGGTTTCCAAGGATTTTCCCAGGAGCTCCCTCAAGGAAGTCGACCGGAAGTTGAAGCCGGCCGCGTGCCACCATCTTGTAGCAGAACTTCACTTGCGTTAGCATTCCATTGACTCCCATTCATTTTGGCGTCACTTTGACAGCGAATAACTTTACATCTGAGGCGTTTGAAGACTCCATTTGTCCATTATTTATTTCTAAAGAAACACAACAATGTATAAAATGCTCCATTACCTTGTAGCTTATGTTATGGCCCCGTAGAAGCAGTTTTTGTAAAAGTAGGCTAACGATTGCGTCATAACCGCGCGACTCTCTGTCGCACAGTAGAGAGATTACCGTATGGACGGGAGGAGAAGCTCGCGGGCAATCGGGGAGACGTGGAGGCAAAATGACAAAATAATTAATCAGAATACCTAGCAAAAGTTTCTCCTGCTCTAAGCTCATGGACAGCTCCTACTCACACTCTCCGTCTCTGCAAGTTTCGGAAGGGAATGATTCAGATTTCTCATGCCACAGCCACTAGAAGACAGACAGGTTGCTCACGTCACATCTACGTCGTCAAGCTCTGTTTGAGTCGGTTTGAGTCTGCACGTCAGGAACGGAAGTCCTAAAAAAATCGCTAAAAATGGGCTTCACTTGTCTCAATTGAGTTCCAATGAGATGGCTCTGTCCACTTCTTATACTGTCTATGAGCTCCCTTCGAAAGTTTGCGTCCGCCATCTTGTCACGATGCCAGCGGTAACTTTCCCTGACGTCTTTGTCGAAGAGAAACATTCCTTCAAACGGGTAAGCTAATCATATGAATACGTATGCATTTGGTATTTGTATTACATTTCATTGCGGGAAACAAAATCGATAAATCATAACCAGGCTAGGCGTTTATGGCAATACAAAATCCCCCACTAGCTAACGTTAATCGGTTAGAAGCTAGCTTATTTTGAACAGCTAAGCTCAATATAATTATTGTCCACATATTAATTGAAAGATTTGTGTTGCCATTATGTTTGTTATTCTCAATGAATGATGGCATTGTTTTATGCACGTCTGCTTTGCTCATTGACATGAAACCGAAGCACCGGCGGTGGTTATAGTTCACATTGCTGCTCGTGACCATGCGCTGCAACCAAGGTAGAACTGACGTGCTAAAACTGTGATGCAAAACTTCGGTTTGATACGGTAGTTAACTAGATAGATATACGTTTGCGAAGTATGTCACTGTGTTCATTTTCTCTTATTTTTGTGCTAGGTTTTCTATGAAGTGTCGCTTCTGCAGCTTTGACAGCGCCAGTCAAGAGCGTCTGCTTAGGCACCATCGGCTCAGGCACGGAAGAGGAGCTTACTGGCCGTGTGAAACCTGATGTATTTGCTTTGGGCATAAGATTACTTGTTTACATTGTGGAATTGTAAAGCTGTTTGTGCCAAAGTCGTTCAAATAAACATGCATAAATTAACTGGTTTACTGTCAGTGGATGATTTAATGTGGGGGAGGGGGGTAATCTGAACTCAAAATAGTAAGCTTTTACAGACTTGAAAGTTCCAGTAACTTGAATTAAAAAAACTTAGTTGTCAGAACTTGAAAAACTTAGCTGACGCAACTTAATAATTGTAGTTCTTCAAAACTTAAAAAATTAAGTTGATATCTTAAACTCAAAAATTCTGTGCAGTCGGTTGCCTTGAAAATTTGAGTTGAACTAACTTTTTCTTTTTTACAGTGTATTTCCAAGACCCTTGTGATGGTACATCGACTTACAATAGGTTGAATGACACGTCTGCCATAGCCTGACGGAGTCTGTATCGCTTTTACTGGCACTACGTAACTTCGGGGTTCGGGTAGTAACCCGAGCACAAAAAGAACTACAAAATTCGACTGCTTTACGGCATACATCACTTCCCCCACCACTTCCTCAAATTCGGACGTGAGAGGCCAACCAGCGTTTGTTTTCCGGCTTTTGTGCATATGTTTTTGTCATTCCACCCTCCTTCACATCGTCATCAAGCTACGCCGTTGTTGTTGTTTGGAATGTAGCGCCCTCTAGCGGCAGAAAATGTTGCATAATTGTACTTTTTTATTTTGTATTTATTTATTTATTTTTATTAATGTTTATTACAAACTCTTGTAGAGACAACAGCAAAAAAAAAAAAAAAAAAACAGGCAATGCGTCCAAAAAATGCAGATTTGACAATGAAAAAAATAAAATAAATAAAATAAGGCATTGTTCTCAAATAAATAATATGTGTTACAGGATCAAAAACATTTCAGCAGCATCACAAATAGCTTCTACAGTTTGTTTAGAATTTTTTACAAGGTTCAAGGAGGATAATAACATACGAAATTAATTTTTAAAACAGTTTACATTTGGCAATTGATTTTTCCATTTATTTTTGTGAATGTGGTATTTACCCATAATGATGATAAGGTTAAACGTACAGTATGGGATTTTTTCTCCACTAGGGGTCGCTAACCTATTTACAATAACAAAGGCGTAGTTTGATGACGCAACATTTGCTAAGAATTATGGATCTTGTCGTCAACGTCAAGCCGACCGATCTAATAATGTTTATGGATGACTGAATACATCGATGTTTTTGTCATGACTATGATATGAAGCAGTTCGGGATTGCTAAGAGACAGCTATCAGCTCCAAACGCGACGCGAGTCCCGCGGATATAAAAGGAATATGGACATTTCATTCTACCGAACTACACGCAGAATCACTACTCACAGGTCAGTTTATTAGACAAATTAAACTTGTGAGGTAACACAGCGCTGTTTCACTTGGTCTAACATTACACTAGCACACTAAACTGCATTTGAATGTGTTGAAATGTAACTTATGTGTTAGTTTGTCTGTATGAGACTAACGTTAGCAGTAACGTTAAGCTAGATCAACATTAGAATAACATACAGATCATATTCTGACATTTTATCATTGTTGAACTATATAACATTGATTAGTTTTATGTAAATGTGCTCACCTGTTTAATAAAGTACATGTAGAGCGGTCGAAGTCTCGGACGTGGAGCTCTCGTTTATAGATAGATTTCCGATGACGTCACATTTCTCCCGCAACTCCTTACGGCGCCATCTTGTGTGTCAAGTGGGTCAAGCGTTTGTGTTACGGAGCATGATAATATCCTGAATCGGCATTGTTCTGAACATAAAAATCATACGATTATTCTCCGTTTGGCTGGAGTTAATATTCAGTGCTGCTCTTGTGAACATTTAGAGGTTTTGTGCTCTGGAGATGTGACACTTTATCTAATCATTTCCAAGATGGGCTAGCTAAATGCACTAGCTCTCATCGGCTGTCAAATCGCTGTACCCAGGCGGCTACTATCGACACAGCCCTTGAGAGGTGTTGGCTGGGCAGAAGCACACTCTGACGATTGTCCACCTTCATCACTTTCTCTGTGGCCACATCAGCTGGTCGAGCCAGAGGCAGAGGCTACACCTGGAGCACATCGCTCCGTGCCTCTGCTCTCCATCTCTCTCCTAAGTTACACTAAATTAGTTCGGAGCGTTGTGTTGTTGTTGTTTTTTTACCCAGATGGTGTTGTCTTGACACTGAGTCTAAATGTACCATATAATAAGGGCTGTGCAGATATCAGCCGCCTGGCTACAGCGATGTGAACCGTCAATGCAGGGCTCCAGACTAACATTTCCACGAGGGAGAGAGAGCAAGACAGCGCTTAGTTTGGAGACGGTGAAGTCTTGTTTACATGTTCGCCTGGCTCCGAAGAGAGAGAGAGTGCGCGCGCGCGACCGGCTCTCTCTCTATCTGCTCGTTCTTTCAGTTAAACATGCACCCAGTTCATCTACATTACTCACCGATCAAATAAGACTTTGGCGGGACAAAAATTCACTTTGGCGGGCGCTAAAACAAGTTCAATGCAGGAGAATTCATGCGTGAATTTAAGTGTAGTGTATGACCATGCACTCGCACAAATGCGACCACTCAATTTCACATCATATCTTGCCTTGCAAACATCATCTAATGTGTCCCTGTAAATAACCTTAACCTTGTCGCCAGGTTTGGAGGAATTTGTCATCGTTATCTCACACAAAAGAGTCAAAAATACTTTATATTAACTGGCTTTCTATTAATGCAGCACAGTGAATGAGCCGTGTCTCCCAGTGGCTTACTGACAGCTTTGACACACAACATGGCGGCGCGCCGCAGAGGATAATGGGTAATTCGAGAAACGGAAACCCATCTATATACTGTCTCTGGGAGCTCTCGGCATCTCGAAAACACCGCGCTGATATTGATTCTCGTTTTAGTTCTCCTTTTTTATCCAAAGTCTGCTTGCCATGGTCCATAATGTTTGAACGAAACAACAACAGCGTACAGATAGACATTGCGAACTACAGTGGTCCACGTCTGTCGTCTTGGTTACTACAGAGCCCGTCTACGGAGAGCCTTGGCATTTCCTATTAGCCCCATTGTATCGATCTTGGCTGCAGTTCCATTAGAATTCCACTGGAGGTGATCGCGGGTGAGTGCAGACTGAATGGGAGTCTATGGGGCTAGACGGCTAAATCTGTCTATTTCACCCGATTGCCGTTGTGAAATCTCAGATTTTATTGTAGGTTTTGCAAGTTCAACATGGGTTATAGGTCGAAAGTTGAATGAACGAGTACTTATTTCTTTTCGATTTCTTACAGGTTGAGTTGTTGTTGCCCATAACACGCTAGCATTCTGCTAATGACGTCAGCATTCTGACGTCATTGACATTTTAAAAGACTTTTTAAACCAAGTGACTCTAAAAAATCTAACACCCAGCAATGTGTAATTTCTTTGCATCTCCTTTCGAATACAACATTCAAATTACTAGACAAAAAATTATATCCTGAGAAAAGTGGATTTTGAGGGTTTTTCGCCATAGACCTCCATTCATTCTGCACTCGCCTGCGAGCGCCCCCGCATGGACAGAGACGTGTTACTGCAGCCAGTCCAGAAACCGGAAGTAAGCAGAGAGTGCCAATTCTCTTCCTATTAGACATTCTCTGGTTACTATCAGAGGGCTCTGGTTCATAGCTCTGGTTACCATGGCAGCACGAGCGGAAACCAGGGACAACGCGGATATGACGCCATTGACTGCGACATAACGGAAATAAAGACACGGTCCGTGTCTTCGAATTAAAATATTAATTTCTCTGGATTGAGAAGTTAATTGGAACTGTCGGGATAATGTAAATACACAACTTTAAAAAATATATAACATAGATATAGTGATTTTTTTATATTTTTAAAGCAAAAAAAATACATATTGTGCCTTTATAAGACCCCCCCAGATAAATTTATATATAATGGAGTTAATTTTCCTCACTTTTTTTGGAGCAATGTAAAGAGATTGACATGGATAAATCAGTTTGGATATACCCTCAGCCTTGGACAATAAGTTACGCCCAAAAATGGAAAGATCTCTACTAAGCCAGTGGTTTAAGGATACTTGTATTTGATCATTTTTTTCTTTCATATTAATTTCATCTCTTTGTTTTTCATCTTTAACCATCTTAACTCCAAGATATTTAACTTCTTTTTTAACAGGGATTGACATTATTTCTGTATCTATACAGTCATATAACGCAAGTAGTTCACACTTTTTCATATTTAAACGAAGACCTGAAGCTTTGGAAAAAAAATTAATTATTTGCAATGCATTGCCATAGATTTATCCCTAAGGAAGAAGACAGTGTCGTCTGCAAACTGACTGAGGCGAAATTCGTAATAAAAAAAATGTATACCCTGAAAATTTGGATGATTTAATATCAGATATGCTAGTAGCTGTGTACATAAAATGAACAATTTGGGACTAATTAGACATCCTTGTCTTATTCCGCAAGTTATATTTATTCTAGGTGTTAGTCCTGGGTTTAAGGAGACATAACTGTAAATATCAGTATAGAACATTTTGATCACTGAACAAAATTTTTTGTCGAATCCGAAATTTTCTAAAGTAGAAAATAAAAAATCGTGTTCTATAGAATCGAAAGCTTTGAAATAGTCTATAAATAAAATCAGGCTTTCCGATTCCAGAATAGACCGATAGTCCAGCATAACCAATATTAATCTCACATTATTATGTATACTTCTACCTTTTATAAACGCAGACTGAGTTTCATCTACTATTTTATCAATTACTGTTTTCAATCTCTCTGCAAATATTAACACTAATAACTTATAATCATTGCAGAGCTACGTAATAGGCCTCCAATTGTCTAAATTTATTATATCTTTTTTTGATTTGGGGAGTAAGGCTATTATACCAGTTTTCATTTTTGGAGTAAGACATCCTTCTTGTATACATTCGATAAATGCATTCAATAACAATTCTTTGATATCTTCCCAAAAAAACGTAAAAAATTCCGAGGTTGACCCATCAATTCCAGGTGACTTCCCATTTTTCATTTTTTTCAGGGCATTTTCTTTTTCTTGCAGATTTATTTTGCCTTCTAACCTTTTTTGTCATTCTCCCTAATCCTTTTAATATTGCTCTTAATCAGAGTAAAAAAGGATTCACATTCCTCTTTGTGGAAATTTGAGCTATACAAGTCAGAGTAAAAGAGTTGAACTTCCTCCTGTATTTGGCTAGGGTCTTCTATGACTGTGTCATTTTTTGTTAATTTGCAGATTCTTTTTTTAGACTGCCTAGACTTTTCTAAGCCATAAAAATATGTTGTGTTCTTCTCACCTTCTTCGATCCATCTAGCCCTGGATCGTACAAAGGCTCCACTTGCTTTTTCTAAATAAATTTCATCAAGCTGTTTTTGGAGGGAGTTCAACTCAGTTAGTTCTTCCTCCGAAGCATTAGTTTTACCACAGAGTATGTTAATACTTCTCAGTATTTCTTTCTGTTTTAGTTTACTTGTTTTTGACATGCTTTTTCCCGTTTCAATTGCCAACCTCTTTGTTTCAAATTTAAACCATTCCCACTTCCCTTTATTTGACATATCCATTCCTTTTACTTTTAGACAGAGGGATTTTATTTGTTTGCAAAAACCCGTTTGATTGGGTTGGTTCCCGTTTGAAGCACTAATCCATGTATATTCCAAATTTATAGGGTTATCCAATCGCCAATAGTCAAAAGTATTAGTTTCAATACAAAAATATAGTACTTCGTTGTTTTCAGGTTGTTGGCCTCTAGTTGGCCGCAATGTTAAAATCACCTCCCATAACAACTTTATCTGTCATATGAACAGCTTTCCACTCTGTCACTATAGCCTACCCAGTTTCTCTAACATACTTCTGTTGTTCACTTTGCTATTTATATCCGTAAATTGAAAGCACAATCATTTTTTGGTCACATATTTCAATAGCTGCAATCAGCCAGTGGCCATCTTTATCTCCTACGTGACTAATTACTTTTCCTGTAAACAGGGGCGGCCTTAAGCATCTGGGGGCCCGTTTCAATAACTAATATGGGGCCCTACCCACATAAAACATAAACATAATAGAGCAGAAAAAGCAAGGATTCCTGTTGGTTTGCATCAATGGTATATTATTTTATTACGTGCACTTTCAGAACAGGCAGCTCAACAAATAATCCAGCCTTATTTGATTAAAACTATATACAATTATACAACGTTTTATAAACGTTTTATAAACCGTACTCACGAATTCTCAAACTGTTCCCTCGGTTTAACAAACCGTACCCACGAGTTTCTAATTCGTGCTCTCAGACTTATAAACCGTGCCTTCAGTTTTTGCATTTATTTATTTTTTTGCATTGGCAGTTGCTTTTTTTATAGGCTATAACCTAACCTTTTACAGGTTTGGATAAAATAGGCCTACATTTTTTGCATAATGTTTGCTTAAAAATAAAGCGTTCATAAATTATTTTATGATAAAAATATTACTGTCTTAAGTGAACTCATTTACTATAGTTAATAATAATAATAATTATTATTACATTTTATAGGCTAAGTTACATATTTAGAAGACGCTTTTGTCCAAAACGGCTACAAAAAAGGAACAAAGCAATTCGTCAAATATCAGTCATATAATAGGGGAGACCGGGGACAGTTGTAACAGGGGATGGTTGCAACATGTCATTTTTCTCCAATCAGAAACAAGCTAGAGTAATGACACTCATACTGAACATGCACAGTTAGACCCTCCCCCCACCAAAAAGACAGTAGGCATATTCAACATCTGCTGCTGCATTTATTGAACAAAACTTGTTTTGGAGGTATGAAAGTAAATTTTTTCATGAGATATATTTTTGTCATACTGTCCAGACATTTTGTATGAATTAATCAAAACCTACTTAGTTTGAATTATTGTTTTGTTGACTTCTAAGTGACATGGTTAACATGTGTCAAAGTCAGTGTGTCTAGCAGGAATATGATGTTCTGTCATGGCTGATAGGGTTGGGGACGGTTGCAACAAGTTATAAATTGCATGTTTAATAAAACTTTGTTGCATTGCAAATTGTTCAATTCTTCCTGTCTGACAACGAAATATGGAGAGATTGAATAGCATCTGTAACACCTGCACACTGAATCTATGTAGGACTATGTTCTACACATAAACAAACAAAACTCAATAACTGTTATTTGATAAATATGACTAAATAAATAAATTATAGGCTACAATAATATTATTTAAATAAATAATACAATAATATTATAGTAGGCCTAAAACAGTTAATATTTTCAAAATTCTATGCTCATTGAGACAAAAAGCTAAAGTTAATTAGAGAAATTTAAGGTATTTTTAACGTGTTGCAACCGTCCCTGGGTTGTGTTGCAACTGTCCCCTGGGTCGGGGTCAGTTGCAACATCTGACTTCTTCCATTCAAATAAATACTGTGAACGATATGTCATATATAATCATCTTTAAATGGTATGGGTAATTAGCAGACAGATGCAAGTTTAATATATACAAATTTGGTTGGTCTAGTCCAAATAGTCTCCGAGTAACTGAGAGAAATGCAAAAAGTGTTGCAACTGTCCCCGGTCTCCCCTACAGTTTAGACAATAATACTAAAGTGCTAAGATTATTTTATTTTTATTTTTTACGTGCTAAGATTATCACAAATAAACAAAAGATTTTGATGCACGTCATTCAATTGAGAATCACTTTAAGCATGCAGACAATTTGATGTATTCCACTTAATACACAATACAACAATATAGCCTACAATAAGATTCGTTAACAACGTACCTCTTGGTGTTCTTCTAAAATAAAGGCGAGCCACAACTCCGTGAGTAACGTTACAGTTTACAAACCCGTGGGAACGGATTGCGAAAGCGTGGGCACGGTTTATGAATTTGTGGGTACAGATTGCAAAAACTGAAGGCACGGTTTACAAGTCTGAGAGCGCGGATTAGAAACTCGTGGGTATGTTTATTAATCCGTGGATGATGCTGGACCAAAGAAAGAGGTAACTTTTGGTAGACTGAATAAAGCTTTTCTTTTGTTGTCTGATATCTTTCGTAAAATACATTACTTTCTAATTCAAAAGGGTGATTAAACATTGTCTGTCACGTGACGTGCTATAGGCCTAGGCCTCCAATCAGTTAATCATATTCATTTCAGGTTAAAGTAGTACGATTAGTTCCAAAGAGGTATTAGAAGCACAGTAAAAACAACACTTACCATGCTTTTACCACAGTAACATTAGGTTTACTGTGATAAGTGTAGTAAAAAGACAGTAATCACAATACTTACCATGCTTTTACCACACTATTTGAAGTTTTAATGTGATTTATTATAAATGCACAGTAACCACAACACTTACCATGCTTTTACCACAGTAACCATAGTTTTACTATAAGAGGTGTGGTTAAAGAGCATCTTGCATGTAAAAAAAAAATCTAAATGAATATATAACCGTGTATGAAAATACCATATGAAAAGATAATGCAGGATTTAAAATGTTTTAAAACGACATAAGGACACCAATTTAGTAGATAAAGTGAGCGTTTCTTTGCCTGCTCGTACAAACCGCTTTTTTTCAACATCGCGTCATTTTACGTCACACGAGGGAGACGTGTGCTGTGCTCTGCCGCAGAGCTCAGTGCAGAATAGCTTGGTATTCAGTAAGAGCGGTCGTGAGTCAGTGTGTTTTCAGTAGTTTTTGTATTACAATTTATCATCGTCATGGTAAATTTTTGTGTTTGTGGAGCTTGCAAAAACTCCAGCCTGACAGGACATCGAGTCCACCGGTTTCCTAACAAGAAAAAGGACGGTGCTATCTTTCGTGCCTGGGTGCGGTTTGTGCAGGTGAAGAGACGGGATTTCTCTTCCGCGTCGGCTTCGGAAAACGCGGTCGTGTGTAGCGTTCACTTCAGATCGGAGGATTATCGTCCCGGCTATATGATGGAGTTCAACATGGGATACCGAAGTAAGAACCGGGTGAGACTCAGAGCTGGTGCGGTTCCTTCAGTGCACGCATCTTCGGGTTCTCCCGCCGGATGTAGGCGCGAGCACAACATCAACTGGCAAACGCAATGTAAGCGGAACGAAACTGAGCTACTCGTTGTTGTGTTTGTGTGGACCGTTTATCAGTTTGGACCAGTGCAGCGCGAGCCTGATCAAGCAACACTGTAACTGCGAGATCCAGTAAATAAAGCATTTAAATTCGCCTCTGAAGTAACATCGCTGCGAGATCTAGTGAGAAATATTCACATTTCTCCGTTAATAACGGATCAAACAGCGCTGATGTGGAAACCAGGAATAAACATTGTGCAATGAATGAACGAACTATCCAGTGTCCACAGATCAGCAACATTCACCATGGCTTTACTGTAGTAACACTAACTGCAACCATGGAAGTTTGGCATTTTCCACTAAGGCCCAGTATGCATCCACTTCCCTGCAACACTGACTTTCCTCAGCTGTAAACATTGCCTCGCATTTCCCACACAAGCACCTATGGAACAAAAAATGTATCAGGAATAAATATCTCTCTGTCTCTCGATGAGAAACCGTTAAGTTATATCACGTAACGTTAGTCTGGGCGGATATTAATGAGCATGACAAACGCCTGATCAAAGCTTAGTTTCTGTTATTGTAAGTTCCAATATGTTCTGTCTAACATTAATCCTGGCCTGTCCCTGCTCTCTTGGCAGCCTAGCAGGCTCATAATTGTATGCTGTGGTCCGTCAACAATTTCCTCAGCGTCCGAAATGTCATTGCGATCCATTTTTCCCTGTTGTTTGAATCGACCGCTCTCCCTCGTGCTACGTCACGACTCTCGCCCGTCACGCCCATTTTCAGATGCGGAAGTAAAATGTTCTCACAAAAACGACTCCAGAAGCCACTGTAGCGTATTTATATTTTTTTTTAAAAGAAAATCTAGTTCCTACATTATTTTTCTATACATTGACTTGTTGGGTCTTCTAACCTGCAAGATGCTCTTTAAGGACAGTAACCACAAAACTTACCATGCTTTTACCTCAGTATTGGTAGTTTTAATGTGATACAACTTATTATAAATGCACAGTAACCACTACAACACTTACAATGCTTTTACCACAGTAAACCTACTTTTACTGTGATAGGTGTGGTAAAAGGACAGTAACCACAAAACTTACCATGCTTTTACCTCAGTATTGGTAGTTTTAAAATGATATTTCTTGTGAATGCATATTAAAATCCAAAATGTGTAAGGTAAATCAGTACTTTTTCCTTTAAATAATCCTATATTATACATAATGATATTTTCTTTTCTCTTTTTTCAGCTGAAAAGACCAAAAGGGCCTTTCGGACTCAGTTAGCCCATTATTGTTTGAGGACAAGTAAACGGAGGAGACGGACAGCTGCAAAGGCAAATATTCGCAATGGTATGTATGTGTTGGTTTTAACCCTTAATCAAACATTTTATCAAGCATTTGTTGTTTCTTAAAACCTTTTCTTACAAAACCCATAGCCCAATCAGTACAAACATAGTCTCAGAGTCTTAATAATTCACAAGATTTAACAAGTTGTCAAATTCGTACAATACTCTTACATATTTGTACACTCGTACACAATCCTGCAGCTTTTACTCCTACTGCTGTCATTGGCTACTGCCTCAATTCCTGTACATATTTATCGCGATATTTGTAAATCAGTTGCACCCCTTCTTGGAAAGTAGTCGGATGTCCCACGTACTGTCAGAAAGTTTATATTAATTGCATTGTATTCTTTAAAATTATTACAAATTGGACCCTGTCTGTTCATGTTCCAATGATACATGATGTGTCTCCACACCTCATAAACTTCCTCTGTTTGCAAGAGTGGAAAAGCTAATCTTACTTGTCACATGACATCAGATACTCGATTATTTTGTCGTAATCAGATCAGTTACACTGCTGATACCTGTCCCGTTTGCATTTAAATCAGGTTATTTTTAAACAAATTCATATGATTATTGCTTGCCATTAAAGACATACTTTTAATCAGGCCCACATATCAGTGAACTTATTACATAAATGCATTTAACATTTAATTATGCAACTCTCTTTACAGAAAAATATCCCACAGTTATGGATAAACTCACAACATCATCCAACATGTGTCCAGCGAGGTGCACCCTTTGGCTCTGTCTCAGTTTCTGAAAGTCTTCATGTGAAGTCCCACTCCTCCTTGTGATCTCTTTGATATATGCAGTACCAATATTGAAAATAGTGATTTATCTTTTTCCATATTGTTAAAGCATTTTGTTTTCTCTTTTCAGCTTCATAAACTGTACTTGATGTCTGCCTTTATCAAAAAAGTGTCAGTGCTCATCAGGTGTTTTGCTAAAGGACATATTCATTGCCATCCATTAGTTCTAGTCATGCAGTGACTTCATGATGCAATAGACAAATGTATATTTCTGCAAGTGTATATAGCAGGTGTTTGTCCGAACAATTGAAGGTAATGAGAGTGTTCAGGAAAACCTTTTGAAAACAAACAATATTTTTGTAATTCTTTTTGGTGCTGAAAGTTTTTTATTCTGAGTTTGTTACCTTTACATTTAGATGGACTTAATGTCTTACATTTAGCTTAATTAAACCTTGTATTAAGATGTGGTCACTATAGTAAATGTCCACCATAACTACATCTATGGTATCATTCTATCACTACCTGGTTAATGTAAATGTAGTATACCCGTGAATGTATTTTATAGAAGCATTTTCTTGCTGACATTTATAATCACTAACTATTTTAAGTTGCCTTTCATTTAGTTACAATAAAAGTGACCAATGATCACAAGGATATAGAATTAAAGTTGAGAATGTAAAATGTTGTGCTTAAGTTTTTGCCTATTTGTTCTTTATAGGGAAGAAACAAATATATTTTCACATAACAAAGTTGAATCTCATCTCTTGGTTTGTAAAAATATTACTTCATCTTAGCGATTTTTTTTAACATTACTGTATGTGTCACTATAATAGATTGCCCCTGTATGTATATGTGCATATATATATATATATATATATATATATATATATTGATAACTGATTTGTATACTGTTGTTCAGTAGTTTTGGCACTACAATTGTCTTCAAACAGTTTAACATTAAATACTGGAAAATGCTTTCAAAATTGTGTGCATTCATGATGCTTTTGTAACATTTTGAATACCTTTGATATACTATACATACACTGTAAATGTTAGAAGCACTTTAGTAGGCCATGCAATTATCTTTAATTAAAATACTGCAAAACTACCCCTGCTGTAGGCCATTGCTTAGAAAAAAAGTTTCTCTTTCAAATGTATTTATGCATCAGTCTAATCAAATAAGCAAATTTGTGTCATTGATCATGTGAACTCGTTTTTAGATGGTATTTAAGGTATCTATCCCTGCAGCCGGAACCAGAAGAGATCTGTCATCATTTACCATAAATGGGCAAGTAAGTGTGACGCATCTGTTCAGCTGGGTTGTCATTTGCTGTGACTTTATCGCAGAACTCGCTCTGATTGGACTATCGTTTAACCCATATAAAACGGTGCTTCGTGTTACAAAGTATGTTTTGGTGTTATTATTGCGTTAGTTATACATTAAGTTAACTATGAAATGTCTCTATGTTGTGAGAAATTACTCCTTTACCGAGATCCCAACCCTAACCCTAAGCATGTCTGCACATTTCAATGAACTACAGCACCATGCTTCCTGTTCCATTGATAGAATGACAGAGATATGTGGGTAATGTAGTTTAAAACGTTTAGTAATGAAACAATAAATGTTAAATAATACATTTAATGGACAACTGGATATCTAAATTTGTTAATTGTGCAAACCTTTATGACATATATGAGGGACAGGCTGAAATTATATTTTACTGTGAGCTCTTTTAAAAAAACCTTTATGCCAGTTTTTCATGTCTGAAAAAAAAATGAAGTTAATTCGGCCAGCGCTCATACCTGTATTCATTTCCTGTTTTCGGTCGAAGTCCACAGTAGTTGATTGTCAAGTTCTCCACTGTTGCTTAGTTACCTATGATCATGCGCCTGAACTCGACAACCGACTACTGTGGACTTCGACCGAAAACAGGATGTAAATACAGGTATGAGCGCTGGCCGAATTAACTTCATTTTTATTCATATCTTTCACATCTACTGCAGTCAGATTCACTGTGTTCACTCTGAAGGAATCACTCACATTGGCTGGGCACTTGTAATGACACATCAAGGATGTTAAGAGGCTAAAAGCAGATTCTTTATAATCCGTCATAATCTTAAATGGTTTGTTGGACTTTGCCATCTGGGTGGCTCTCAGTCTCAGGATGATGACAGTATAACAAACAATAATGAGGATGAACGGCATCACGAATCCAAAAACAAAGCGGCTTGTTGCAATGATTTTGTGGCTATACTGGCTGGACGTGTAGTTGTTCATGCATCGGTTTGTGCCTAGGTGATTCTGGACATCACGGAATACAAAAGATGGGATACTTAAAGCTGCAGAGATGATCCATGCGAGTACAATTAACACAGATGCTTTTCCGATAGTGCGATGATTCTGTGCCCAAACAGGAAACATGACGGCGATGCAGCGATCCATGCTGATGATGACGAGGAGGAAGATGCTGCTGAACATGTTGAGGAACATGACAAAGGACATGAACTTGCACATGAAGAGGCCAAAAATCCAGTCCGCGGTGACACTGTAGGCTATGTTAAAAGGCAAACAGACACAGAATATGAAGTCAGATAGAGCCAGGCTCAAGTACCAGGTAGTATTGACTGACTTCTTCATGCCAAACCCTGCAATCCAGATAACCACCGCATTTCCTCCAAGGCCCAGCAAACAGATGATCACATTGATCACCAGCAACACCAGGCAAAGAACTTGAGTGAAACATTTGGTGTGGACTGTCATGTGGGAAGAAACTCCATCGTAAGTTATATTACTGGAGTTATAATCAATGTAATTTTCATAATCAATAGCATTGTTAAATTGAAAATCTGTTGTATCCATTGTATTTTAAGTTGATTCCCTGAAAGCAGACAACAAAAAGATCAATTAGTTAAATTGGTCTTCAAGTATTAATATCAGTAATATCACAGTCACTGTTCCCATATTACTATTGATCAGCAATGTCATTTCAACCTAGTTCAATGTAATTTAACAAAAATTAAATTTTGTGAGTTCATTTTGTGAACTTTTAAAAAATAAGTTAAATTAGCAACAAATCATTTGAGAGAAAATTATAACTACATAAATAAAGTAAAATATTAGTTTAAAAAAAAAAGCTTGTCATTATGTAAATCCAAATAGATTCAATATTACATAATATATAAATATTATACTAATTATAAGTACCTTTGTGGACAGAAACGTTCAAAGGTAAACACTTCAATGTGATTTGGAGTAAATGTTCACAAGTCTTATAAATAATCAGCAGTAGTAATCTCTAACCTTAGATAAGAAACAGTGTCTCCAGCATTACTTCACCAGCACCCACTTGACATCTGACAACTGTGTCGCCTATGCCTATCCTTCTCTTGAGCAATATTCCTGCTGTACTTCCACAAAACACTTCCAAAACTGTTTTTGCTTTCCTCATCAACAAGATCACCTACTTTCACTTCTTGATTTTGTTCTTCTAGTTTTGGAGAAACAGATTCATAAAATAAAATAAAAAACTCAAAGCTTTGGCCGTCTACAGTGATCTGACGTAATTCAGTGATGAGATCAGCCTGGGTAAGAGAAGGTCACAGCCCGTAAAGACATAAATAATCATTTAATTTAAATAGCCTCATGCCTCCATTGTCATAATAGAAGTTTTCTTTTATCGCAATAAAATAATTAAAGTATTATTTAAAGTAATTTTATTTTTCAAATCATTCTTGTTTTCTTTTGAGTATTGTTTAATAGGCAATTATTTTATAGGGTTTTCTTGAATTCAATATCACTTATAAAATGTAAACCTTAACATTTTTTATAAAAACTTATCTATCCCCTTCAATTTCACTAAAAGCGAATTCCTCAGTGACATCATCCTCCAGGCATAATTTTGGTGGGAAAATAACAGCACATATTGGAATCAGTAAGTATGGATTTAATGAATTATGTGATGCGTTGTGTATAGGTTGATTGAGTTGTCTTATTAATTTCATGTACAATTATCAGAAAATTATAGGAACTGTATTACAAAAATCCAAGTTCAAAGATGGTTAAAATGGGCAAAGATAACTGTTGACACCATCATATAAGATACCTTTCAATCTCTCCCTGAGTATTGGCTAACTTTAACTCTTTAATTACATCATGTTAGGCTTCAACCTGTTTGGCATCCTGTTCATTTACATGCCTACATGTTTCTGAGCTTAACCAGAGCATATGACCATTCTTTATAGAAATCCTTCCATAAATGATGACAAAACCATACTATTCAATATTCATTGTTTTTTTTTTTAATGTATTCAGTTCATGCAATCTCTTGCTCTGAATATGCAAAACAGGTCTTTTGAGCCATTTATCTGACCACAAACTCAGATACATACCTTCAAATTTATAAAGCTTCAATTTGTAAATTTCACAAAAACACAAAATACTAAGATGTTAATTATTTGACATACCTTAGCAGCCAAAAGCACCATTAGTCAGTCCATTCTATGCAGATTCAACATCATACAGACATGCATTCCAAGTGTGAAATTACTTTGTTGGGGAATTTACAGTTAAAGACCCAAGAACCAGATATGATGATATGACCTGACAGAATTATAATAAATTGAAGAAAAAGTTTACTGATGGATTGTTTCCAGTTTCATGCAGCTTCAAGACTTACATGGAGTTCCTAAACCCTTCACCAAGGTCTAAGCTACGTAAGTACTTCAGGTTGAATGATTCTGATTGGCTAAGAAATAGATAAACATAGTAAATTTCCACACATTTGCTGATATGCAGGAGCATATCCACATTTATTATCAGGCTGACACCCAGACCCTGGTTTTAGGCCTTCCAAGTCACAGAACTGCGTTTCTAGACGCCAGCTTGTCTGGAAAAACAAGTCAGTCAATCTCCACAGTGCCAGTTGTCTACTTCTAATACCGCTTGTCTGAAATAAAGAATACTAACAATGGATCCAGCCTCGTCAAGGTAAAATTGGCCGAGCTCTGCTCTAAACAGGAAACTTCCCCAAAACATCCTGATAACATGTTCTTTCTCTCAGTGAGAGGCACAGACAAGTCATTTAAATCATTTAATATGTAGAAGGAATAATATTGATTATTGATTAATACTTTGATTATAAATCACGCAATAGGATGTATATACATATATACATAGAAGTGGTAGTGGATTCCAGAATCGGATCATTCAACTTCACTGTGAAGTTCATCAGTTACAGGAATTGTTTTTTTTTTTGCTTACCACAAAAACAGCCTTAAAAGAACTGAGGCCAGTGACGTGATTGATGATGAGCACCACCTGCGCGTTTCACCGGTCTCGTATGACAGTGAAGGACAAGAGAGGACCAGGCCTGGACATTATGTTGTTTTGTTTGTTTATACGGCAGTCATCCGTGTAGCTGCCACTTTTACTTTCCTTTTTATGTTTATTTATTAAAGTTTGTGAAACGCTCACTGGTTCCTGCCTCCTTCTTCCCACAAATTACTTTGTTACACTGACCAGTCAGCATCTATTTGCACCTTGCATTTGCAGAGTTTAGTTCCAACCCTGCTCCAGCAAACTGTAGTTTTCAAATAATATGAAAGGACTTGGTTAGCTTGATCGCGTGCATTTAACTATTGCAGTGAAACTCTGCAGTGCTGTGCCCCTCCAGGAACTGAGTTTTGCACCCCTGGTCTATGTTCTGTGGAATCTTTCATAACTTTTGAGACTTCTTTGGGTGCTCTAAAGTCTGGTTACACTCACGATGTGGAAGAATTGATAAGACTCAGGGTATATTGAAGACAATTTATGCCACACATAAACTCTTACAAACCAAAAACAAAATCAACACGTGCAACGTTGACATAATGACACTTTTAAACCCAGAACACAAAAAGCTCAAAATTAACCAGTTTTCTCTTTTCTCTAATAAAATGAATTTATGCTAAGATAGTTTTCTGTTAAAATCTCTGAAATTATAGTTTAGCATTTCATGACCCTTTAAGAGTAATTTGTTCATGAATCAGACTACACAGGTCATGCTGTAATGTTTGTTTTGGGGTTAAGTAAGTGAGGAACGCCAAAAAGCGCTGCTGGAAACACTGTTGTCTGCTTCATGTAAGGAATATGTAAATACATGCAAGGTGTTTTTGTTTATGGTTGGCGCTAAACTCAGCAGGAAAGTGGATCTCGAGGGCCAGAGTTTCCCATCCCTGATCTGATGGATTTCTCTTCACACGTGATTGACCACATGCTCAATATATATGCAGCTTACTCACCTATGTTCCTCTAAAGCTTTCTGCATTCCTCCGCCACCCTGACTCCTCACTCTTGTCTGGTTTCCCAGCCAGAGGGACTGGGGAAGTACTCTGGGTTCGGACCAAAACACAGAGCTCGGTGCCCTCTCATCGGACAGCACGTCAAATACGTGTACTTTTTACGCTGTCCGATTACTTAGTGTAAACTTGTGAAATTCAGTTTTATTTTATATAACATTCCAAAGCAGAGAAATTGTGTTTTAATGCTTTCTGTAAACCAGCCAAATGCAACCCCACTTAAAAAATCAGAAGCAGGAAGAAACCTTGGGTGGAACTAAAATCCCATCCTCCTCAGGCTGTTCTGTAAATAAACTTGACATGAAACAGAAATAGCGACTGCCTGTGACTTAAATAAAACAAATCCAAATAAATTTTTCATATATTTAATATAGTTTGGATATACATACAGCACTATTGTGGCTGCGGTGTGAAGCATGATGCGTCACTATGGAAATTATTTTGACTAGCCAACATAAATATCCTGGCTCTTCCAAGCTTATAATTGAAATGAATGGTATCAGATTTTGTAGCCCAAAAAGAGCATCCATCCATCATAAAAGTAATCCATATGGCTCCAAGCAAAATATCCATGTTTATAACTTTATAAACTATATTCACTGGCTTCCAGCAACGGCCGTACGCAAGTTCCGGCAGAAGAGTGACCTCTGACCCGACGCATGACGACGAACGAGGAAGCGCAGAGGATAGAGCAAAACAAAACTTGGTCACAAAGTCCAAAATGAGAATTTTTAAAGAGAATTTTCTGAGGATTTCGATATAAGAGAGGAGGAGCTTGAGTTTGTTTCCCAGCCCTATTCGTTTAAACCGTGAGAGGTGTCTAATCTCACGGTCTCACTTAAGCTTACTCTCCTTCTACATTCTACATCATAAGTCGGATCAGAGGTCACTATTCCGCCGGAACCAGACTTGCGTACGGCCGTTAACGGAAGCCAGTATTTGTAAAATGATAAATATGGATATTTTTACAAAACGCATTGCTTTGCTTCAAAAGGCCTTTATTAACCCCCTGTAACCGAATGGATTACATTTATGATGGATGGATGCGCTTTTTTGGGCTTCAAAATCTATGGTAAAATTCACTCCCATTATAAAGTTTGGAAGGATTTTTTTTTTTAATAAAACTCTGACAAATTCAGCTTTGTATTCTACACTTTGCACAAACCACAAGCTAATATTAGCTGCAGCCTTGACAGGAAATGTTGTGCTCACCACAGAACACATGCATGGTGAAGGTGAAATGCACTTCTACCAGAAAGACTCGGGAGATAAATTGATATAACAAACGAATATTTATTAACAGCCCAGCAAGCATAAATTTATAAAGTTCTTTGGCATAGGCCCCGTCCTTAGCGCACAAAGCGAGGGTAGCGGAAACTGCATATCCTGCCTGAAGATGAAGGCAGGGGCGCAGCCGACCCCCTGGAGGTAAAGGAAGGGACCATCATGGTGGTGGTTGGGGAGGATGGAGGTAATTGGCAGCGTCAGCATCTGCGAACTCAGACAAATATAAGTACCAATCTTTTATACTACGAGTGATATCACATGATTGGTTAGAAGTGAGGTAATACATGACGCGCTGATTGAGTCTTCCTGGCAGAACTTATGCTAAAGCTTTCATTTTTTGCAGTTACTTTACTCATATGCAATTATTCAGCATATGCAATTTTATTTAATGCCAGCTATAATGTAAATGTTACATAATAGACTTGTAATAAATATATATTTTAAAGAATCTAGCACTCTGAAGTGCTCTGATGATTGACAGATGAATTGTCACCATCTATTGAATGCTTTGAAAGATTTTTCCATGCATGTTTAGAGCTACTGAATGGTGGCAGTTGCTCTGTCTGCATCTTGCTTCATGGACCTCATTCATGTAATGCTTGCAGAATGAAATCCTCTGTAAATAATAGTTAAATCTACTCTTACATAAAATCAGTCTGCACATGTTTCATAAATAAGGCCCAATGCACACAGATATATTCTCATTATTACTTTGGATCACCGTATATTCTTTCTTTCTAATTTGAAAAAACAAACAATCATATAATAATATGTTAATTTGTATTATATTCATTACACCATAAAACAGGTTTATACATGCTTAAATGTATACTGTATTTATAAGATACATTAAAGTATTATGACAACACAGCAACAATATTATAATACAGCACCAATATAAAAAAAACTCCAAAGAAAATCAATGGCAAAAAGGTTGCTATATAAACTTGATTCATATACAATAGGAAATATATATTGGGTTAATAGTGTTCCATAGCAATTATTATTGCATGATTAAGACCAATAAGAGAATGGTTAAGTAAGTGTATACATATAGAAAATCTTGGTTTTGACATTCCAGAATTACATTTTCTAAGGGCACCATATCCCTCTAATGGTATTATCATTGACTACGTTTACAACAAGCTGTTAAAATTCGGGTTATGGTCGGGTTAAGGTCACTATTTGGGTTTCTGAAACATTCGGAATAACCCGTTTACATGCGTGAGCAGAGAGAGTTACTCCTGTATACATGGAATTTGTAATCAATTGGCAATATCCCGATGTAAATGGCTACGCACGGTTAGCGTCTGGACGTACAGACAACCTTAAGACGCAATATGCGTCATTTCCGATTCTTCTTCCTGTATCCAAAGACAACAACAACAGCAGCAGCACGCGGATAGTGAATAGGTCGGGGCAGATAGCGATCGCCTTTGTTTGCGCTTTCCTCCTCGCTCCAAAAGTGTGGTGCTGTGCTGCGTCTCGCCATGTTTACCTCTACTTCTTGTTTACTTCCGGTATACTGCACGCGGGTTTTTGTATGCGCCGTCTCTCCTCAAAAGACCAAGATTCCTTGCGAATAGAACATGCGCAGAACACAAATCAATGTTCCTTTTGATGGGGATATGCCGATACGCGTTTACATGACCAAATATTCGGGTTAGAAAAGGGGTACCCCAGGGATCATATCCGGGTTTTTAAAAACCGGGATATGAGCATATCCGGGTTTTTAAAAACCGGAATATGAGCATATCCGGGTTTTTGCCGGTGTTTACATGGCCGTGCGCGACCGGGTTATTGCTAATATTCCGGTTTTGAACGGGTTATTGGCTGCGTGTAAACGTAGTCATTGTGATCTGGGCATTGCCCCATCCACTTCATTTTAAAACTGCATCCCAGGAACAAATAAATGAGTGGGCTGGTAAAGAGGTGGGTTGCGGCCAGTACGGTAGCAGCTGGAAGTCCATATTTTGGCACATTTTTACCCAGGCTGCCGCTTACGGTGGCCTGAAGCATAGTTAAGATGATTTGAGGGCCCCAGCACACAAAGTAGGCAATCTTTATAGCACAGATTATTTGTGCCTGCTTCCTACAAGATTTATGAGTTCTAATAGCTTTACATTTTTTATGAGATGATGTCACACAGCAGCTGAGAAACATTACCAAAGCTGGCACCACTAAACCAAGGAGAAATCGCATGACAACGACAGTCTTCAGCCTTGCAGTGCCGTCTTGAGTTGTTTTGGATTTGTCCAAGTCATAGTCATCAATGCACTGAACATCTCGGACCTCTCTGGAAAACAGTGAAGGACATGCCAAGACTGCTGCAATAGTCCAGGAGAATGAAATCAGAATGATGTTACAATTCTTCATCTTTTCCATGCACATGCTCTTAAAAAGAGTAGATTTAATGCTCCAGAGACTCAGCATGGTTGCCGTGAAGAACATACTGCCGTAGATGATATAGGATGACAGCTTGCAGCTTGCACTTCCATAATTCCATTCAAATTCATTGTAAGCATACAGGAGCTGAAACACCACAGATGTACAGGAGACTAAATGTGTTACAGCCAACGCCATAATCCAAATGGCAACCTCCTGAAAACTCTTGTATTTCCGGCAGCTGATGACAATGACGGTGAAGTTGAGGATGACACCAAGGATGAGAACAATACAATATGTAATGAAGTAGGTCATCCTGATCTTACTGCTTGTATTTTCTATGCTTTGAAGTTCACGAATTATTTCATCATAATCTATATTGGTCAGGTTACTGTGATCTGTAGACATCTTGTAAATCCTGAAACAAAATGAAATGGATTATTTCACTGTGTGGAAGGGACGGGTTTCTGTTCGTGTTTTGTTGTGTTCTTAAAAGAATAGTGCAGACAAAAAAGCTTTACAGAAGTGGTGATTATGAACTGACAGAAGTTTTATTTTTGAGTGAACTTTTCCTTTAAAGGTGCATTGCGCAAGTCTCTGGGTTTTTGCAGAACTATGCCCCCTCTGGCGACAAGCGAAACTGCAACCAGAGGTGTGCACGCTCATGGACCACACGCACACGCACGCTTGCACGAGCACGAGCTGTTCATAACCAAAGGAGCATCAGCCGCACAAATCTTTTGTTTACAGTCATAATGTCTTCAGAGGTAATAAAGTTATAAATCTGCAAGTCATTTTAAATATGTGAAAGGAAAGGCATTTGAGTAAATTACACACTTATGTGTGAGGGGAAAACGGGGGTAGTAGAAAACTTCGGTTTTTGTTTCCATCTATCTCCATGTTGAACTGTTTTATGTGTTTACTGTATCCACTTATGATTGTATTATTATGGAAACACGTTCATGAACAATATAAGTTATTACTTTGTAAAAGCTCAAAATAATAATCATATCATACACAGTTGGTCAACAAAGTACACTCAAATGTCTCAAGGTAATATTCATAGATTATTACATCATTTGTTGTCATAGATTTGCCATATCAGACATTAGAGACTGTGCTATATCTTACCGCTATATCTTATCAAGAAAAAAGCCAACTGAGGATCCCGTTTGAGCCCTAGAGCAGACTGGAGATTCCAACGAACAGTTTTTATATCGTTTTTACCTTTTGTACACAGCCACGTCCAAGTGATCTGCGGGCGTGGGTGCTTCCTAGTGTGTGCAGCAGACCGGAGATCTCTCCATTTGTTGAAAGCCTTGCCGATGTTGACTCTCGTCTTATTCTGACGCCTGTCGCACTAGACAAATTTTTTCTTTTCTTTGTCTTACGTGGAGTTTGCGTTGGGGTTTGGAATGAACTACAAGCCGGTCTCTTTGAATCCATCTTCTACTTTTGTCGAAAGTTGACTAAAGTTTTGTCGCTCGAGTTGTCTTCGCTGATACGGAGAATGGCGGCGAATACACAAACCTGCCAGACATAGCCATAGGACATAGCCAGGTGAGCATGAACGCGCATGACGTCACGCCCAGTCTCAAATTCCGTCCCGAATCCCTCTTATTTATTTTACTGTACAGGATTATAGAGGCAATCGCAGTGATCAGAGAAGGGCTCATTCAGCCCATCAGGCAATTGTTTAAGCATGTATGGGTTCGAAAAACGGGTATTTTTAACATGAAATGTTGTGCAATGCACCTTTAAGGAGGAGTAAAACATGTTTCTCTGTCCAAATAACACACCAATGAAAGCATGGAATGCTCTTCTGTTCATACTATCTTAAAAGATAAAATATCATCTTATATTATAGAAATATCTTATGGCAATCCTTACACTTTGATCAGTGATGAACACATTTAAATGCCTTATATTGTAATCAGGGAAAAGACATTAGATACTTCTTAGTAAGTGAACAGAAAAACTGTAAAACCGTAGTAATTCAAATATCACACACACACACACACACACACACACACACACACACACACACACACACAAAATAAAAAAATAATAATATTATGAATGAAAACATTTACGAAGCATCTCCATAACTATGGAAGGCATTTTCTGCCAAATTTAAATAAATAAATTAAATGATTAAAATGAAAATTAAAACCAGATTAACGATTTCATTACAGAAAACTGTATGCAAAAAATGTGACAAAATTGAGAATGAAATTAAATGATTTCATTTTCACAGCATTATCCCTGTCAAATTGAAAAATAAAATGCAATTGGTGATTTCACATTTCATTTTCACTACAGTCTCGAGGCAAGACTGCCAATATTAAAATGAAAAGCCAAACGTGAAAAAGAAACTACAAATACAGTTTTTACAATGCTCTTTAGTAACGCTCACGCAATAGTGACACAATTCAAATACAAATGTAAATTTTCGTTTTCATTTTAATTCCTCTTTTATTTCACAGTTTTCGTTTTCGTTTTCATTTTCAAAGACAACCTGCATGCAAATTCTATGTTAATGAGTGGGTGTGGCTTATTCTAGTAACGGCGCTGAGACACGCCTTCTGTAAAGCTAGAATTCATAACCTAGTTATGATGTTAGACTCAGACTAGACCATAATCGACGATGAGGTTCATTCATGTATTAGGCTGTTTTGGAAATTCAACTATTTGGGTGTACAGAAGTCTTAGTAACACAATTTCTACAACAATTATAGCCAGACATTAATACCCACTGGCTTTAACCGAGAACCTCGGCCAATGTTTCATATTCGCGTCGTGCCTAACAACGCCCTTCAGCCGTGACTTATTCAGATACAGCACTAGCCTAGAGTACCTTATTGCTTTTATAAAACGGTTACCACGCAATACAAATATTAATCCCGAAACATATGTATCTATGCAACTTTCATGAAGTAAAATGAATCACTAAAAGCCAATTCCTTCCGCTGGAGAAAAAAAAAAGTCCCTGACCATAAAGCAACAGAAGAAGTTACATTATTTCTCCATTAGATGGAGACAAAGACTGTCTTAATGAGTGAGTCAGTCAGTCAGTAGAGAAGACTTTTGAAATGACTCAAACTTGTGATCACGGAGAAGAAAGACGCAACTGACATGACTATAGGCACGGACAACCCCTATTAACTGTTAAAAGTACAAGATATCACACCAGACATTCAAACGGATTTTTTATTATGAATATAGGACTGACCTGAAGGAAAATGCTATATCTAGCCTACTGTAAATGCAGGTACACTCGCTTTCTCGATCTTATCCAGAAGTTGTTACTGGAAATGAAAATCAGCATTGTGATTCTTTTTGTACACAAACTTAAAATAACCAAAAGACACGTAACAGTTAAACAGCGGACAGATACAGGCTAGTGCTGTATCTGAATAAGTCACGGCTGAAGGGCGTTGTTAGGCACGACGCGAATATGAAACATTGGCCGAGGTCCTCGGTTAAAGCTAGCGGGTATTAATGTCTGGCTATAATTGTTGTAGAAACTGTCACTAAGACCTTTGTACACCCAAATAGTTGAATTTCCAAAACAGCCTAATACATGAATGAACCTCATCGTCGATTATGGTCTACCAGTCTTGAGTCTAACATCATAACTAACATGGTCAGGCTGGTTGTTTCCATGTTCTAATGCTGCGGCAGCTTCCCGCAAAAGCTCACTAACAGATTTCGCCATATCTCGTCGTCTCGATTACAATATAATCACATTTAAATAATTTCGTTTCACACATTCAACTCATGCACACGGGACGTCGACGACTTCGCTTTACAGAAGGCGTGCCTCTACTAGCGCCGTTACTAGAATAAGCCACACCCACTCATTAACATATAATTTGCATGCAGGTTGTCTTTGAAAATGAAAACGAAAATGAAAACTGAAATAAAAGAGGAATTAAAATGAAAACGAAAATTTACATTTGTATTTGAATTGTGTCACTATTATTGAGTGAGCTTTACTAAAGAGCATTGTAAAAACTGTATTTGTAGTTTCTTTTTCACGTTTGGCTTTTCATTTTAATATTGACAGTCTTGCCTCCAGACTGTAGTGAAAATGAAATGTGAAATCACCAATTGCATTTTATTTTTCAATTTGACAGGGATAATGCTGTGAAAATGAAATCATTTAATTTCATTCTCAATTTTGTCACATATTTTGCATACTGTTTTCTGTAATGAAATCGTTAATCTGGTTTTAATTTTAATTTTAATCATTTAATTTATTTATTTAAATTTGGCAGAAAATGCCCTCCATACTAAACAAACATAAAAAACATTACCACAATTAGAGTACAAAAACAGCAATATCTGCAAAACAACACTGCATGCATGTTAAAAAAATCGTATTGTGCATTATTGCAAACC
Organism: Abramis brama; assembly: GCF_963993115.1. NCBI lineage: Eukaryota > Metazoa > Chordata > Actinopteri > Cypriniformes > Leuciscidae > Abramis > Abramis brama. Next base: position 12,366,628 of record NC_139967.1, on the reverse strand, counting down.
AATTTTGAAATCAAATTACATCTGCATGTAATTTATAATTTTTTATACATATATAAATAATTTATTTGGTTTGAATGCATTGCTTTATTCATATTTTCTGAAAAATATTCTTACCTTTGGCAGTAACAGTGCAGAATGAAGAAAATCAGAAGAGGTTGTCCATCTGAGAGAACTCTGAAAATGAAAGTAAAAACAGTGCACTGAATATTTAAGTTTCTTTTTGACTGCTGCAGCACACGCTTGTTTTCGTCAGCTGCAATTTGAGCTGCAGGATTTCTCTGGTTTTTGGACAAAGTCCAGAAATCCAAACAAGTCAGTTCATGTTGGATTAATGTTTTTAAAATAAGTTTTATTTTTCTAAATGTAACCATATTTAAAATGTCATGCCATTTATGCTAAAAGTTGACATCTGAGTCAACGAAAAGAGAAACTTGGACTTTACACATTACAAGTTTCCACATGTTGTTTACAGCAACAGCACCACCAGATTACATGTTGAAAAAAATCTTTTGTTAAACCTTTCTAGTAGCTTCACTCAGTTACATTTTCAAGAGCACTTTACCAGAGGCTGATGTCTTAAAAGTCCAGCTCAAAGATAATGAATTAAAAGCCAGCTACCTTTATGTCTTGCTCTGTCCCCTTCCAGTTCATGTGAGCACTGAGCTGACTGTATTGCCTGGGGGACGAATAGATGTCTAGTTACAAAAACTAGTTTAGGTTTCGTGCCAACTGCATAACAATGAAGGATAAAACATGACACTGAGTTAACTGGTGTGCAGTTAATGATTAAGCGTTTGTTTTGTACAAATTCCTTCTTCACCTTGGGAACTATTCTATGCGTGGGAAGTGGCTTTATTGGTTTCATAAATAGTTAACTCTTTCCCTGCCATTGTTTTTAAAAAGGTTGCCAGCCACCACCAGCATTTTTGTTCATTTTCACAAAATGGCCCCCAGAATATTTTGTTGTATGAATATCAGAACATGCAATATAGGCCCATAAAAAACAGAACAGAGCCTCTTCAATTAAACAAAACCTGTTTTATTCTAGCTTCATGCCTTTTTATCAACACTTGAATGTGTGTAAGGTTCATAAAAAAGGCTTCTTTTTTTTTAAACAAACATTGCTTTTTAAAAAAAGAGAAAAAGACTACAACGTGCATTAGCAATGATTTTATCGCTTGTTTCTGCTTCCTCTTCTCTCTCTTTTTTTTCTGGGTTTTGATCCGGAGATTCACTCTTTCAGAAGTTATGTAATAGCGCCTCCAACATATAACAGTGAAATCATGCAAAGCCGTAAAATCAATGGCAGGGAACGAGATAAAATAAGACTAAAATTTTAACAAAAAATAAGCATCATGATAATATTCACAAACTAACATCTTAATGCTGTGTACCCTGAACAGTCTTGATAGTGTAATGATTTGATAGAGGTATTGCAAAACTTTGCTCCTAATAAAGCCTACACTGAAGAGGGTGCAGTAAATCTCTATTTAAAAGACTTTTCAGTTTCTTCAATTCTTGAAAACATATCTCAATATTATCTTCAAGGCAACATGTTGTATTACCGTTTGAGCCATGCTGAGTCTTGTACAGTAAACTCGGTCTCAAGTGTCAGAAGAAAAGTTTGATAATTAGTTTAATAGACCCTTTTGTCAACAGGAATGAAATGGTTCACTTCACCTTAACAAATACTTTTTTCATAGACATAAAATATTCTTAAAATGTAGAAAATCATTTATTCCTCAGAGTACAAATAAAATGCCATATGTGTGCAACTTTTAATAGAATCATTATGGAATGAATAATATTTAGGCCTACATATCGATATATATATATACAGTTGATGGAACAAAATAAGGACACAGTACCATCCCTTTTGTTACTCTGTCATTTTGATTATCGTGGTTATGCACTGGCTTTGCTATTTCCTTTGTTTTCCTTAGGGATGCTGTCCTATTTAAGTGCGTGTGGGAGTTCTGACCAGTTTGTAGGAATGTTTGCATGAGAGCTATTATCCATTGTCAGACTAATAAGATCTGACGTTGTTTGGATTGTTGGCCAGAGTGAACTTTGTGGTAACACTTTAGAATAATGGTCCGTAGTTAACAAGTAACTATGCAGGAAGTAATAGGTAGTACTGCATTAACACCGAACTTAATACTATTAACTAATATGGAAGCAATATTAACTAAGCAGTAAGTATTATCTAAATTAGTACAAAGGTAGTTCCTTGGTAGGTATTTGATTATTACTAAAGAAATGTATCCTCACTGAGAACTACTTGTGAACTAAGAAAGAATAACCAATTAATTACTAATCACAAAAGTAACACGTCTAAAAAGTGAACAATTGTGGGGTTTTTTTTAACTCTTAACATGGTCATAACATTTCAGAAGCTTGTGCCTCAAATGGGTTCTTAGTGGAAACCAGTTTATGAATATTATATTTCCCCAAATACATTAGCTACAGGTTGAGATTGTGACTACTACTCTTGCCAAAGGATGGACGCATGTTCTCTGTTTATTTCAAACTTAAACATAGAATAATACTAATAATGATAATTTGTTTAAAATTTTAAACAATTAGGAAGTGATGCTGACACTCATGATTGGATTAGTTCACTATTATGAGCTCTTGAGTGTCAGTTCAATATGTCTCAGACTCCAAAGACCTACCTTTATGTTACAGTAGCCGCCAGAGGAGGACTTCTCTTTAGGATATGAATATAAACATTGATGTTCTCTTGTCAAAAACAATTTGCATCCTTAATGAAGAAATTGGCTGCATTTATGTTGCGATAATCGCAAAACCACATCTTCCAGATTACAATGTTTGTTAGAATATTACTAGTGCCTGTACAGTATGTGTTAAATATAAAATTAAATAACTTGTATTACTTGTGAAAAACATGCTAACTCCTCACTAATTACTCAAGCGTTACCTTGTTATCCCGCAGGAACTACTAGTGATGTGGCCCATTATTTTAAAGTGAAAAACATGCTAACTCCTCACTAATTACTCAAGCGTTACCTTGATATCCCGCAGGAACTACTAGTGATGTGGCCCATTATTTTAAAGTGAAAAACATGCTAACTCCTCACTAATTACTCAAGCGTTACCTTGATATCCCTTGTTAACTACTAGTGATGTGGCCCATTATTTTAAAGTGAAAAACATGCTAACTCCTCACTAATTACTCAAGCGTTACCTTGATATCCCGCAGGAACTACTAGTGATGTGGCCCATTATTTAAACTGAAAAACATGCTAACTCCTCACTAATTACTCAAGCGTTACCTTGTTATCCCGCATGAACTACTAGTGATGTGGCCCATTATTTTAAAGTGAAAAACATGCCAACTCCTCACTAATTACTCAAAATTAATGTTTTGACTCTATTGCATTCAATTGTCTTATCAATTAAATTTTCAGTCACATTTATTAATACAGTTTAACGTTACTCATAAATAATAACATTTCGCTCTGTTCATGCCTTCTGCTGCAAATTCGTTTCGGATGATTAGCCTATATGGTGTTAAACAAGAATACACTTTAAAACCTTAAAAATACCTTCTTTAATCGATTAACCATTTTGTGTTTTATTTACTGTGAGACACAAAAGGTATTTTCTCATAATACACTAAAACACAACATAAATTCACAAAATATATCAATTTTATTAGCTTGATGTAATCCAAATCTTTAGAATCCATACGTTGTTTGCAAGAAACAGATCCAAATTCAGCCCTTTATCCAGTGATCTTCATCTCCATTTCCGCTTCTCCCGAAACGTTACGACATGTTTTACGGCAGTAATATCAGACGCTTATTGGCTCTCGCATGCTTCGTCACAGATTACGACATGCCGTGTTTAAATTGGTGTACTATATTTGACTTGGAGAAGCGCGCGCGCCTTCACAGAGCGAACAGCGAATCGAAACCGTATTAACATTTTCATGGATTAATAACTTATATTCTGCTCTGTAACGTTACCTCATACAATACTGCCAGAGAGGACTGCGACACATCGTCATGTGAACAACTTTTGGTACCGGTTTTGATATTTTCTCAATAAATAAATGATTGTGATTATAACTTACCTGTCTGTTGTTTTTCTTTATAATTCTAGCCTACGTAACTTAGTTTACAGAAATTGTTAGGGGTAGGAGTAGGATTAGTTTTACTATGTTTTAATGCTATATTGTTAATAAAACTGCCATTTCCCTACACATATCTGTCCATTAAGTTTTATCCTTTTAATTTTGTCAATAAAGTGAGTATGTTTAGGTGTGGGAGTAGGGTTAAGAGATCTTACATTTATAATCTATAAAATGGTAAAAGGGAAATTATACAGATATCGTTATGATATGAAATATTAGTAAATAGTTTACATTTTTTAGCTACATTTTTTAAAATCGTAATAATGTTACGTTTAAACGTTGCAGATACGTCCATATTAACGTTATACGTTTCAGCATCGAAACGTACAAAAAAGTATGTTTTCTATCTTTGAGAAAATTACGTATTAATACCTACGTATTACAATGAGACCAGGCTGCACTAGTAGTTAACAAGGGATACCAAGGTAACGCTTGAGTAATTAGTGAGGAGTTAGCATGTTTTTCACTTTAAAATAATGGGCCACATCACTAGTAGTTCCTGCGGGATAACAAGGTAACGCTTGAGTAATTAGTGAGGAGTTAGCATGTTTTTCACAAGTAATACAAATTATTTAATTTTATATTTAACACATACTGTACAGGCACTAGTAATATTCTAACAAACATTGTAATCTGGAAGATGTGGTTTTGCGATTATCGCAACATAAATGCAGCCAATTTCTTCATTAAGGATGCAAATTGTTTTTGACAAGAGAACATCAATGTTTATATTCATATCCTAAAGAGAAGTCCTCCTCAGGCGGCTACTGTAACATAAAGGTAGGTCTTTGGAGTCTGAGACATATTGAACTGACACTCAAGAGCTCATAATAGTGAACTAATCCAATCATGAGTGTCAGCATCACTTCCTAATTATTTAACATTTTAAACAAATTATCATTATTAGTATTATTCTATGTTTAAGTTTGAAATAAACAGAGAACATGCGTCCATCCTTTGGCAAGAGTAGTAGTCACAATCTCAACCTGTAGCTAATGTATTTGGGGGAATATAATATTCATAAACTGGTTTCCACTAAGAACCCATTTGAGGCACAAGCTTCTGAAATGTTATGACCATGTTAAGAGTAAAAAAAAAAAAAACCCACAATTGTTCACTTTTTAGACGTGTTACTTTTGTGATTAGTAATTAATTGGTTATTCTTTCTTAGTTCACAAGTAGTTCTCAGTGAGGATACATTTCTTTAGTAATAATCAAATACCTACCAAGGAACTACCTTTGTACTAAATTAGATAATACTTACTGCTTAGTTAATATTGCTTCCATATTAGTTAATAGTATTAAGTTCGGTGTTAATGCAGTACTACCTATTACTTCCTGCATAGCTACTTGTTAACTACGGACCATTATTCTAAAGTGTTACCAACTTTGTCTTTGAACTTGAATCCCTTTTCCCTCTTTATATACTGTAGTTCATTGGCTTGGTTAAATAATATTATATTTTCACTCTTTATATAGTTAATATTGGCCTGGTTTTGCAGACAGTCCTTAGATTAAGCCATGATTATTAGGCCTTATAGTTCAATTAGGACATTTAAGCAGCATTTTTTTAAACGTGCCTTAGAAAAAACATTACTGATGTGCATATTGAGACAAAACAATGACACTGACATATTTTAAGATAGGTCAGTGCAAATTGCTTTCAATTAAGACAGCTCAAACATGCATTTTAGTCTGGGACTATAGTCTTAATTTTTTTTATCAAACACTTTTTGCTTGTCAATCATTATGCATCAATGTCAGACTGAATAAATACTTTTTATTCAAATTAACTAACGGCATAGAGCAATTACACGAAGAAGATTCAATTTCAATAATTAATCTTTAATAAATCAAAATACTTACACTAAATGCAATCAGACAGAAAAACAGAAAACGTCTCAGGTTATGACTGTAACCCTAGTTCCCTGAGTAGGGAACGAGACGATGCATCGATGACGCCAGTTTGCAGAGTGGACACGAACGCAGAGCCCCATGACGATTTATGTAAGAGACCACCAATGTGTTGTCTGTACGGACAAGTACATGATGACCCCTCAGATCTGGGAGGAAATGTTTCAACGCATTGAAGACTGCCATCATCTCCAGGCAGTTTATGTGCCAAGAAAGATGATGACTCCTCCACAGACCCTGAGCTGAGCGGCCTTCCATTACCGCTCCCCAGGCGGTGAGGGAAGCATCTGTCGAGATCGCAACTCGATGGCAAAGAGCTCCCAACACCAGACCTTGGGATAGGAACCAGTGTTTCCTCCATATAACCAAGGCGAAGGTGATTGTACGAAGTGGGTTTCCCCTCGGGGAGAATCCTCTGGTTCTGAGCTACCACTGCAAGGGTCTCATGTACCAAAGGGTATCACATTGGACGCTGCTGCCATGACCAACAGTTTCTCGAACTGTTTCACAGTGCGTGCCTGGCCTAGCTTCAACTCTTTTGTGGCTGTGAGGATAGCAGCTATACGATTGGGCGATAGTGTGGCTCGCATCGTGACTGAATCCCATACCACACCAAGGAAAGTGTTTTTCTGTAGTGGAGAAAGCACACTTTTCTTGGCATTGAGTCTTAACCCCAATTTCTTCATGTGAGCGAGGATGACATCTCAATGCTGAACCGGTAACTGCTCTGATTCCGCCAGAATCAGCCAGTCGCCGATGTAGTTCAAAATGCATATGCCCTGCAGCCTGAATGGGGCCAGAGCTGCATCTACGCACTTCGTGAACGTTCGGGGTGATAGAGCTAGACCGTATGGAAACACTCGATATTGGTATTCTTTGCCCCCAAAAGAAAACCTCAGGAACTTCCTGTGTTGAGGGAGGATGGAGAAATGAAAGTAAGCGTCTTTTAAATCTACCGTGACAAACCAGTCCTCGGATCTGATTTGGGTCACAATCTGTTTGAGTGTGAGCATGTTGAACTTGAGTTTCATGACTGCACGATTCAACAGACGAAGATCTAAAATGGGAAGCAACCCCCCATCCTTTTTTGGAACAATAAAGTAGCGGCTATAAAACCCTGATTCTCTGTCGGGCAAGTACACCTGCTCTATAGCCCCCTTCACTAATAGAGACTCTATTTCTTGCTCCATTACCAGAGCCTGCTCGGGATGAACTAACATGAGTAACACCCTGTTGTAGCAAAGAGGAGGAGAACCAATCTGGATTCAGTAACCAGTTCAGTTCTCTATTGTCTGCAGGACCCATGGAGATATATTCGGCAGATTTTTCCACTCTACCAAGGGTACCAGTCTCTCGAGACTGGCCTCTGGTGTTATTTTAACAGCCACCTCGGTGACCTGAAGCATCTTGGCAGGAAACAACCGAGCTAACTGTTTTTGAACCCCCCTCAGAGGGCGCGAGTCTGACGTAACGTTGAGTTGACGCTAAGCCAAAAAAATCACTGGACACCGCTGCGCCCCGAGGTTGGCAGAACGGTCCCCTGAGGACCCCGAAGTGGAACGGGCACCGTATACTGAGGTGAACACCGCTCCACCCTGACTGGGGCTGTCCTCAGTGGTCTGACGCATGTGGTGTCAGGACCTCTTTTGAGCCGAAGCCTTCTTCGCCAGAAGAATTGTCCTCAGATCCGGCTTTGACTTGGAAGACTTCGGCTGAGAGTGCCGGCTCTGCCCCCATGATTTATTAGGAGGAGCACGAGATGCGACACTCTCTTTCTGTTGTGCACGATATGAGGAGCTTGGCTGGGGATGCTCACGCCCAGCATACCCAGGGGGCTGGACTCGGCGAGGGAGAAATTTTTTAAAAGTTTTTTCGTTTCTTGAAATCTTTTAACGACTGTATTCTCAGAGTCACCAAAGAGACCAGAAGGCCATATAGGGGCATCTAATAAAAATGCCTGATCTTTTTCTTTTATCTCTGCTAGGTTTAGCCATAGATGTTTCTCAGTAGCTACGAGGGCTGCCATAGACCGCCCAATAGCACGAGCGGTCTCCTTCGTAGCCCTGAGAGCAAGATCAGTGGCCCGACGAAGCTCTCGAATCGTCGGGACTCACTCCCTCAGTCCTATCCAAATCCCCCAACAGATCTGCCTGATAGGCTTGAAGCACTGCCACGGTATGCAGACAGGCTCCAGCTTGACCTGCCGCCGTATAAGCTTTGCCCACTAAATTAGAAGTTGTTTTTAGAGGTTTAGTGGGCAACACGGGAGCATTCAAGGATGATGCCGACCCTGGGGACAGATAGCTGGCTAGCGTCTGTTCCGCCGGGGGGCATCGATCCCATAACCATATTCCTTCAGTCCTCTTATATCAGAATATGTGTGCACTTGAGGACTGAAGAGAAGTGACGAATATGGTTTATTCTACGATCTACACAGCTCACTATGTAGATCGGGAAAAAATGGTAGGGCCCGTGATGTAGGTGATAAACTGGAAGTTAAAAAGCGCTTGTCTAGCTTGCTTTTAGGACGAGCACCTTTTTTCTCTGCTGGCCAATCAATTTTTAATTTATCTACAGCTTGTGTTATCACCTCCACAAGCTCCTCATGTGCAGGGGAAAGAGATGGTGAATCCTCTTCCCTATTTATGTTTGTGTCACTGTCAACAATACTCAATACATCTAACTCCTCAGAGCTAGAGCACTGAAGCATTGGGCTCTCTCCCCGGGTGGAAGAAGCCGCAGGGCGGGCTTCCGACACCAGGAAGACAGCACTGGATCCTTCGGGTAAGGGAGGAGATAAGGAAGAGCCCATCTCCAACCCTGCCGAGAGATCCATTTGCGGACCCCAGGAATGCATTCTCCGAGCTGCCTCGGCAGCCGCGGGTCCTGCACCCCGAGGTTCGCGAACCTGACCACTCTGATCAAACATGGACAGGCAGGAGCGAAGCATCCGGAGCGGGAGACGCTCACAATGCTGACAGTCAGCCCCCTCGAAGGCTGACATAGCATGCTTCACTCCCAAACAAACTACAAAAAGATTGTGTGTATCCCTACCCGTAAGGAAACGAGGGCAGGGAGGAACACACTTCTTGAATAGTTGTTTCGCCATACTTACATATAAGGAATGTGACAGACAAACAATAAATATAACACAGTTTGAAACAGAGCTCTTTGCTGAGGCACAAAAGCTAGTGAACGGTTGCACCGGATGTGCTTTTATCCTTTCCTGGTCATGATGTCACCCGTCTGTGAAGCTTATTCTTTCCATTGGACTTATTGACATACGTGCTTCAGACGTAATCACACGGAGGCGTTCCCAAAGCGCCCTCGAAAGGGAACCATACTTGTCGTTTACACAACATCGTTCTCAACTAAAAACTTTTTTTAATCGTTTAAGGATCCGTGTGAACGTGGATCCTTCTGACAACGTTTTCGTGTCGCTGGTGTTTTTAGTACATTGTTGTCGTGTAAACGTACCCTTAATGTTAACAAGAACTGACAAGAGACTGAACTAAACAGGAGGTATATATACAGTACACAGGTGTAAATGAGTTAGTTAACAATGGGTGGGTTGACACAATAGGTTACTATGGTAACAGATAGGCACATAAGCTGATATCCTCAACTTTCGGTTCCAAAAACAGAGGTAACTTTCAGGGTATAAGTAGCCATAGCAACTTACTCGCTAAACATAACCGCCTCCGAAGCAGGTTCTGTTCCAGAGTTAGTTTACTTCAGAGCCTCTGAATCAGTGGTGTTCAGCGCATGCATGACCTATCGATGAGGCTCCAGTGGGCATGACAGATAATGCGCACAATAATAGTGTTATATCGATGTATAAAGCACTATAAAATGTCTTTGTCACCACGAGTTAACTATTAAAGCTATTAAAGGGGTCATATAATGCCATTTTTGTACAAGTTATTATGATTCTTTAGGGTCTAAATGAAAAGTTTGTAATACACTTTAATTAAAAAATCTCATTAGTATTTAGTATATAGTAATGAGAAAACACAAATTTTACTTGGTCAAAAACAGCTCTGTTTTCAGCACGCCATTTTGTGCATGTGTCTTTAAATGATAATGAGCTTTGCCCACCCCGCCCCTCTGTTCTGTGCATACACAGTTTGTAATAACACAATAACCATAACGCGTTGTTCATTATAAACTTGGGATTATGAATAATATTGAGAACGTTGTACATAGAAAACATGCCGTAATGTACCCTGAGTGTAAACCTTAGCTGCATTCATCATGAAGCGTGCAGCAAGCGATTTGCAAAGATTAATATAAAGGTTAATAAAACGTTACACTCACTTCTTCTGGAGGTGCAGCAGGAACACGAATAGTTGGTACCAATCCTTTTTTTAGGAGCAGCTTCTTAGCAAAACCACCTTTATACTGACCCTCATTTATAAAGCAGTCTGGTGAGAAATTATTCACGCAAACATGAATGTGTGTTGACCATAAAATTTAAATGGTATTTTTTATTTTACTATTTTATTCATTTATTGTGAATTATTTCCTCCGGGACTTTTATTTTGAAATAGCGCGATTGCGGATATGTTGTGACATGTTCAGAGTGCAACAGTGAAAGCAAAACATCGCAGCTTAGCTTACGAATGCGATCTTCAAACAGTTAAGCCTTGGAAAACATTTGACTGTAAGTGATTAACAAGTTTATTCTGCTATAGTTAAGTTATGATTGTTGAATGTAATAAGTGATTGAACTAGGACAATATTGAAACGAACTTTGTAGAGAATATTTGAAATGAGAGTAAACAGTTGACTGTTATCTAACAGTATTATTGTATTTGTTTTCCTGTAATATATACATTATTTTTTGTATTTCAGTTTTACAGTAAAGAATAACCAAGAAAAGTTACGCCTTGGCACTTTATTCCAAAATGTTCACTATCTGTCTAATGGAGCACAGTGACGTTCTATGAGGGCAGAATAAATGCATTGACGTTGATCGTGGGGAATATTCCCTTCGAAAACAAAACTCAGCCACTGCGTCTTCAGCGGTTCGAATTTAGGAACATCAAAAAGACTGCTGTGTTCGTTATTACACACCCAAGAACAGAACACCACAACAGGGTTGCCAACTTTGGGACTTTGGCTGGAGTGAGACTCTGTAAAACATCAGTGCGTGCGCGTAACCCTAACCCTAATTTTAAAAATGTCAGTCCTTGTTTATAAACCCTGATTTATGAAAAAAAAAAAGAAGAAAAAAAAACTACTAGAATGGAAAAGTTTTTTCAAAATGTACAATTAATTTATTGATTGCACTATAAAAAAATAAAGATAGAGGTGATTAAATAACAAACATGTAAAACAACAACATCAAAACAATAAAAAAATCTCAAAACAAAAGGGACACATAATAGTTACTCCACCTCCCCAGAAAACCACAACACAAGTTTCACACATTAGGCCTGTTGTAGCCTATGCCACAGTGGCAGTGTTGGCCTGCTTCACTACCTCTGCAGGAGGCTCGTATCTGAAGCAGGGTTCAATCCGTTCATTGCGTCTGTCACGTGACAAATGAACGAAAGACTCGGAAGGTAAAGTAATTATTTATGATCCCTGTAAATTATTTTTGACTGCATTATAATGATTTCTTAATTCAGAATATGATAAAGACTGCGTAGGTGGATGTGTTCGGGGAATTTGTCTGTTAAAAGTATAACATTTAAAGCCCCTTAAATGAACGAAATGACTCGAGAAAAGATTCGTTCATTTTAATGAACGAGATCGAACAAGCGAGTCAGTAAAATGATCCGAACTTCCCATCACTCACAGGGTGCCATCAAGTGACAGTCTGTTCCTGGTGTCAGTCTTGTTTAGGCCAATAACTGGAAAGGTTCGCTCAGCATCCGCATTTGAGTGTGGCAGGCTCAACACAATCTGGGCAACCTTTGATCATTTGGGGAATTTTAAAATGCCACTTGCCCGATTTGCCAAAACGTAATTTGTACCATGAACCGTACCGTACCGTAATTTGTACGTGTACCTAGCACGTCAGACAACGTTCGCAACTATAGTTGAAGTCTGTATTCTCGGCACACAGACTGATTAGGCAAGACTATACGTCTGTAGTGAAAGGCACACCATTTTATTATCTGCTTACCTTGATTGTCATCCAAACTTTCAAACGCGCATCAGTGGGCTCAGACTCCGAACCTATGCTCTGAACTCTCTCTGAACTTTTCACACGCAACTGACGTATCAGGTGCAAGATTTTCAGCGAATCAACAATCAGAGAATACTGCAGTGAGAACGTTGTAGGCAGATGTTACAGCTGTGGGCCTTAAACTCCTCTCCTGTCATTAATATGCTGTGGTCTAGTCATCAACAGAAAATTAACGGATTGAGAGGGGAGAAAAATGGATTTTGGCGTGACATTTATTGCGTGTGCGTGAGATTGATGCTGAAAGCGTGAGTGTCACGCCAGATGCGTGAGAGTTGGCAACCCTGCCACAATCGCTTAGACGCCATTCTGCTCCAGCGTATCAACAATGGCGGACTATGATTACAGCTCACTCAGGGCGGGTCTGTGTTGAAACGCTGCTGTCAATTAACAATCATGGGAGTGACGTCACACGGTCAGACGGCTCGATTTGAGACAAAAAAGACCACTGGATGGATTTTTATCATTATATGATGGTTGTGTACTACAGGCACTGCCAACACAGTACAATCAACTTGTAAAAGTGCATGTACCATTATATGACCCCTTTAAAACAAGGTAATGTTCATTTTATTCTAATAAAATAAGCGTAATATATATATATATATATATATATATATAAAATTCTCATCTCGCACATCGTTGATATGCATTCTGACGTTTTTTTATTTTTGCAAAAGGATGTTTTGCTATAATGTATAATGTATGCTATAATGTATTTCTATAATAAAAAACAAGCAATGTGGAAGCAAAATGATTAAACATTAAACTTTACAGCCATGTTATCTTTGTAAACACAGATTGTTATTTAGTTTAATCAATCTTTCTTTTTTTAATTATAATTAGCATCACACACACAATATAGTTCTTATTCACAGTGATTAAAAAACGAAAAGAATGAAAAATGATTGCACAACCGCCAAAAATGGTGGCGATATGCACTATGTAAACAGTCATTAAAGCTGGAGACCGTAGTTTTCATCTCTGTTCGAAATCTGCAATTGCAGTTATTCGCGGAATTATCATCTTTACGTGGGTTGTGCCTCGGCATGAATACAATGTTTTGAGGAGAATGTGCGGCTGTTAGTCACCGCGCTGGTGTGGATACTGTCATTCAGAATCACAGATTCTACTTTTGGAAGTATGACCAACATAAGAATTTTCACTGGAAAATATAATCTGAACAAGTAACATCCACTTTTGTTCTGACCAACTTAGGGAAAAAAAGCATTGCAGTAAATTGCGATGATTAAATCTAATGATCGCTTATATCACATCAGACCATGCAAATTATACTTTGTTCTCAAATTGTTAATGTTAACAACATTAGCATTGCGTGACTATAATGCCCTTCCGATATTTATCCTTGTTTTCGCATGGGCCCGGTTGCAGTTTATTTTTTTCTGTAGCCAGTCCGAAGTCTGAAGTCTTTTGCATTTTACAAGGGGTGAATCTCCAGTTGTCAACTGTGATTGTCGTTTGAACCTTTCTGGATCCGCCATCAAATTGAAAAGTTTATATCAAGTGCTGTGAGAAAAGGCAATAAATCTCCACCTCCAACATCCTCACACGCAACTGAATCGAGCTAATCATTTTTAAACCAAAAAAGTTACGGACTCCAGCTTTAAACAAAAGAAGAAGAAAGAAGCAGTATGGCACGCTTTTTCTTAGCGTCCATTTTCATGGTGACTCGTTGACTCCTCACACTGTTGTGAATGTCTTGTGTGTTAACTTTGAACATACTCTGGATTGGCTGATTTTCATGTTTTTGGAACCAGCATACCCCGAGTAAGCAAGGTTTGGGTTTATCAACCAAGAGTTCAGTGTATGTTTGACGCTAAGATAGCTTAGCTTTCTGGAATACCTCACTGGGCTGGGCTTGCTTGTTTGTTTGTTTGTTTAATAACAAAAACACAGCAATAAAAAAAATTAAACACAAATATGATATCTAAAAGTAATTTGGCTTATTCGTATGGTTGAATTGGATCATCTAAGGACAGCAGCAAAGACATTGATTAATAAAATGAGATTAAATGCATAAAGTAGCCTATATATGTGTTATTTAGCATATTTGCATAATATTCTGAGTTTGCATTCCACTGTTTTTCTATTTTTATTTCTTTTGAGGCATATTTAATCTGTTTTAGTGCCAGCGAGATGAGTAAAAGTTCACATTAGTCCAGATCTACAATAAGCATCATGTTCACACAGCACTCTGCACTTACTCCCGATTTCTCTCAACACGAGGACACAAAGGCTGTCAATAAATAAGAAAACAAACGCAAATAAAAACTTGCGTTACTTATTTGAAAAGTAACTCAAAAATGTTGTTGCACATTTAAAAGTTACTTGTAATGTGATATCCCCACATCAACACTGATCAAAACACTAGTTGCTGAGATACATCCGTTGTGACAACTTCCCCATGTGACTCCCCTTTATACACTTCCTTAAACATTTTGTAAAACCTTTGGTATACTAGTTTTGTTTTAAAGTGTATTTTCTAGACAAAACAGACTATAAACCAACACTTCCTGCAAAGATACAGATAAATCTTTGTTTGATGCATCTGAAAACACTGAAGTAGGTCTTTGTTATTGTGTGTGGCCTCAGATGAACGGCAACATTCCAACTACCAGCCGCTCCTGCTTCAACCCTTTCATTGAGCACAGATTGAGAATTAAAACTCTACTGTGGGTAGATGGCGATGGATAGATGTTAGTCTATCATATGTGCAAAGAAGGGAAAAACAAACACATTCCAGGTCACAACTGGCAAAAAAGAATAAAAAATAAAATAAAAAAAGCAATTTATGATTTAACCATTGTCACCATTATGTTCATTTTTGGCTGAGGGACTTCATCAGAGCCAGTCAATCCCGAAGATCCAAGGGCCTTCATAAAATGTAAGAGGTTTACATATGCGTTATTTTTTATATAGGCTATTTTTGATATTTCCATTTATTTTACTTTGGGTTGGGTTTTTTGTTGGTCCCAACAGATTCTGATGTCAATATCTGTCTTGTGGAGCCTCCTGTCCCAACAGAACCCGAGGCAGTTGTAAGTAGCCTACTCAATACACCAGAAATGATGACAAATAGTGCTATAAAGTGTACCCGACCAAATGCTCATCTTCACAGGCCGATGGGGATAAAGAGTTTCTGCTGCCTCAGAGAGGCCTACAAAGGTAATGTTAATATTATGTGTCTACACATCAAACAATCTACACATTCAGATTTTTTGACATTTTTATGTGGAGTAGCCTATAGAATCTAAGTTTAAATCTAAGTATAAATGGGTATTCTTATCTCCCCAGAGTGTGGAAGAACAGCAGGAGGACAGTCCATCAACTTCTGTTGCACAGATGAACATAGTTCAGTGATTTTCAGTAAATGCCACAGTTTAATTCTGTAGAATTTGTTTAGAACTACATTATGTAACTCTAATCTACTACTGTATTTTCAGTTGCCAGTTAAGGAGTTATATAGACTTCATCTTATTAAAAAAAAAATAGAAAAAAACAGCAGTAAAAACAGCAGTGAATAAATTTACTGAAAGAATGAATGAGGTGTTTAAACACTGCTTCCTCTTTTAAAAAAAAAGGGGAGGAGACCGAAAGAAACTCTGGGTTTACCGAAGAGAACCTGCTCCCGAACAGGTTAGGTGACCATGGTAACTGACTCTGAGTATAAGTTACCTCTCTTTCAGAAACGGGCTTGACTTGCTCTGCTTTCTCAGGTTTGACATAGGCTACTTCCCATTCTGAAACAGAAAACCCAGCGTTTCCCTCACTTCAGGGTTAACATACTCAGAGTTTTCACTTAACCTCCTTTCTGAAACAGGCCCCTGTTCTTAGACTTTTAGTTGTTTTCATTCCTCACTTGTGTTTCCCTGTCTGTTTCCCGCCACTAATCTGTTACCATGGACACTGATCACTTCCTCACAGCTGCCTGTCATTTGTGTTAATCATCACTGTGTATTTAAGCTCCTGCCTGTATTCTGTTCATGGTCTGGTATTGTTTGTTCATGTCTCACCTGTTTGCCTGTTCCTGAGTTTAGATTATTAAAGAAAGTGTTTGAACTACTTTCATCTCCGTCTTCCTTGCTATGAGCCGTGACAACCATTTAGCGATGGTTTACAGTTTTAAAAGTTTAAAATCTTGTTCACACATTGTTTTGCCATTGAGTCATCCACTGGTGTCATCTGGATTACAGTTGTGTTCACTTTGTGTAACAGAGAAGGATAAGTTTTCTGAAAATCTTTGTTTGTATTCAACTGAAGAAAGAAAGTCATTCATCTGGGACAGCATGCGGATGAGGGCAAGGATCCTTCAACTTTAAGAGTTACGGTTTACATTCCTGTTCTGAATACTGAAAAATGGTGTCAGGTGCTAAGTTCCTGTCTAAAGATATGATTATGCCTGTGCCAAAACTCACAATCATAATATACCTCACAGCACTGGTTTTTCAGAACCTGTTGAGATAAAAGGAAAGGCATGGACGATAAACACTGATCTCTCTTCTAATAATATGTTTCATTACCACATTGAACAAATTTTTTTATTCGCTATGGTATATTTTCACAAGTAAAGTGTAGCAAATTAGCTCTATATGAAATATTAATAATCAATAATAACTGGTTATAATTGATTATGAATATTTGGATTAGTTAATATAATTAATTTACTGTCGTAAATTAATATTACAATCAATGAACCTATTTGTCCCATGAACACTCAGGATCAATTGTTTATTAACTCTAAGAAATGTACATTTCCGGGGCATGGGAAATGTCTTTCTTAATTTACAATACTACTAAGAGCAGTAACCAAGATCTAAATGATTAGTGACTCCAGTTATGAGCTTGAGACACGGACAACTTTGCGTGTAACATGAACAAGATTTTATTAACTAGTCTAAACACTTAAACTACTCTAACATACACACACATACATGCATACAATTTACCAAGGGAAAAAAGAGCTGAAGCAGAATACAGGAAAGCAAGAAGTTATAGCATTGTTTGAAATTCAGCAGATCAACAGCCTTGAGCAAACCATCAGTTTAGTTCTAACAAACCCTTCTTTAAAGGGGTAAGGATACTTAATGTATCAAATACAGAGGTGGACAGTAACAAAATACATTTACTTGAGTACTGTACTTAAGTACACTTTTTGAGTATCTGTACTTTACTTGAGTATTATTTTTTCTGGAAACTTTTTACTTTAACTTCACTACATTTGAAAGACAAATATCGTACTTTTTACTCCACTACAATTCTGTCAAGGTCCTTGAGTAAAAAGTAACATCAGTCAGTGGATGATTGTGGTTGCAGGGGTTGCATTGTGGTTGGAAATGAAAGTCGGGTTGACGTCAGAACCCTGCATCTGATTGACATCAGAACCTGACATCAGATTGACGTTGGATATTGATTGAAAATAAAAGTCGGGTTGACGTCAGAACCCGACTGATGTTGGTTTCTGACGTCAACCCGAGTTTTTAATTTTCAACCACAATACAACGTCTGTCCAACGTTGGAGATCAACGTCAATCTGACATTGGATTCAGACATAAACCTGATTTTCATTTTCAACGTTGGGTTTGGTTTTCTAAATGCAAATTTTGTCACTTTTTTGGAGCACACTAGATTATAGATAACAGTAAGGCTAACATATTCATACTAAAAGCCAAAAAACTTTAAATAGGGCCATATTTGAGGGAACAGGCATTTGGGTGTTCGAAACCATTGTGGACGTTATTGGGAGCACTTATTCAATCTCACATTTAATCCCACTACTGGAACTGTGTTCTAGAAATAAATTTGATATTGATATGAGGGTAGGTATGCAGGCATAGATTTAGAGGCATACGGTACTTTAAGTATTACATACAACAATGCAACAATAATAAAACAATGCATTGACATTTACTTTTTACTTTTGATACTTAAGTACTTTTAAAAATGAGAACTTCTGTACTTTTACTTAAGTAAAAATAGGTCTTTACAACTTTTACTTGTAACGGAGTAATATTTGACCAGCAGTATCTATACTTTCACTCAAGTAAGGAAGTTGTGTACTTCGTCCACCTCTGATCAAACAATGAGACTAAGTTTGATACTTGCATGTCTCGCCCATTTGAATTAAACCGTCCTGATGCAATTTGTTGAGGCTCCAGTTGATCTTTGCTGATGTGGTCTTGATGAGAGAGAACCAGTGGTAGTCAGAGTATCTTTGGTGAATGGAAAGACAAGGCCGCAGCCTGGCACAAGCTTGGTGGGTCCTTGGAGGCTTCTAGTTCAGCATCATCTTCACGTCAGCATTTCAGAAAAGGAGTAAGAGAGAGCTAAAAGCTGATCAGTGACTTTAAAGCGTGAAGATGGCACAACCTCTGGAGGTGCAAGAGCCAATGAGAAGATTTCCCTTTGGAGGAAAATTTTACGACCCTTTGTGTTCTAGCAGGGCATTTGAATATGTACTTTCATTGGGTGTTTAAGAAAAGAATCTTTAAGATTCGTATAATACTAATGCATCACAAAGTTAGCAGCATGTAATGTAAATTAACAAATCGGAGACGAAGATTGGATTTTTTAGAGACCAAACATGCCGCACATATAATGTTGGTTAACCATAATATGCAAAGTATGAAACATTAACCCAATTGAGTTTACAAGAATACAAACGCCACATAAAAGGGAAAATCATGAGATGGGAAAATTAGATACATGTTTACACATTTATCAAGTGGTTATATATAGAATATATATAGGATTAACAGGGTTTTTATTTCTCTTCCTCTGCAAGAATTTAAGTGAGGGTCACAGGTTGTTTGTGTTTCCTGGAGCGGTGGTCGTTCCATCGGGTGATGTAGACAGTAGCCAAGTCCAGGTCTCTGCAGCAGGTGCCGAGGCAGCAGGTGCCTTGAAAGTGTGTCACCTGTCCTTTGAGGCAGGTGGTTGCTTGTGACTGCAGGGAGTGGTTATGGGTATTGTGTAGTGTGAAGAGAGTTTCAGACTGACCTAGTGTTGGTAGCAAAAGGGCAGCAGGTGGTCATTAGCCCTTTGTTCTGCACCCAGGGACCAGGAGTCTGAAGTCTGCAGTGTTACTCTGCTCTGGCTGCAGTGCTGACTTAAGCTTGCCCGAGCTGTGTTGGGCAAGAGTCAGAGGTTCGTTCTTCCCAGTACTCCTCAGGGGAGTTCTGATCAAGGAGCTCTTTTGCTAGTGCTAGCAGCTCTTGTAACTCAGAAGCAGGCGTGTACAGCTGTCTTTGTGCAGCCTCTGTTTGGCACCTGTGTGAAAGGTGTGGAGGAGGATGTTGTTGTTGAAGACTGCTGTGGGACGTCCTGTGGTGTTTGCTGGGTGAGGATGTTCTTTTCCATGGCTCCTCCCAGCGGTTGGTCTTGAGTCTAGATCTATGGCCATGGTGATGGTTTTGCCCTCTGCTGGCTAGCTTTTTGTTAAAGGCTCTTGCATTGTGGAAATGCTGGGTGCCTTCTGGTGCCAGCTTTGGATTCTAGATTTTGCCGTTCAGAATCGCTGGGATCTTACAAACCCTTTTTGAGGAGGCCTTGTGTTTGTTAAAGGCCTTCTGTGTCAGGTCACGCAGTTGTTGGATAGGCATTGTGTTGGCGCAGGCCATGATGCCTAAATGATGACTTACAATAGGATGGAGGTTTCGGAGGAAAAGGCTCTTGAAGCCGGTGTCCTCCTCCATCCCAGATTCGTTGCGAGCTCCGAAGTAAGCTCGTCTGAGTCTGTGATAGTAAACATAGGGAGTTTCATGCCGAACCTGTTTGGTATCTATGGCAGCGATCAGTCTGTTTTCAAACTCTGAGAACTCCTTTATGATGGCTTGTTTCAGCTGCTGGTAGTTAGACTGGATGTTTTCTGGCTGCTGAGCCAGAAAGCGTTGCACCTCTGGGCTGGATGTTATCCAGATCAGATAGAGTCTATCTTGATGGTGCACACTCATCAAAGACTGCAGGTGAAAGTCAATGTCTCGCAGGTAAGCGTAAACGTCGTTGTCTCCTGCAAGCTCTGGTGTAAATGCAGGGATCTGTCTGGCCATTCGGTTGAGGTCTTTGAGTGTCACTACATGTGTCGTTTCAGGATTCGTTTGAATCAGTCCTTTTCCTTCTGCGGCTGCAGAAGCTTTAAGGAAATTGTCCGATGACATGTTAAGCAGAGGGGTTTGTCTCCCCCCTTGGTAACTCTGTGCTTGGCTGGGGGAGGTTTCTCTGCTGATTGCAAGTGGGAGAGTGAGATGTCTCTCCTGCTGTGGTTCTTTTTGCAGCAGGTAAGAGTGTCTCAGTTCTCGTTGGACCATGTCAAGTTCATCTTTGGTGTTGTCCAGCTGCTGGGTCAGTGCCTCAATTTCAGCTCTGGACACCTTCAGTTGACCTTCACAGGCCATGATTCTTGCATCTTTTTCCAAGATTTCAGAATTTGCTGCTTTTAACAGTGACTCTGTGTGAAAGAGTTCCTTTTCCAGGTCCTCTCTGGCTGTCTTTTCCAACTGCTCTTGTTGTTTAGCAGTTGTCAGTGCGGTTTGAAGACTGTGGATTTCCTCCTGTGTCTCTCTTCTGCCAGGGTCCTTGTGTCTGTCCTGAGCCTCCATCTCTAGCTGGTCTATGCGGCTTTTAGCATGTGTCAGCTCCTTTTGGGACTCTGTGATCTGGAGTTTGAGGTTGTTTACCTCCTGTTTCAAACCTGTGAGGTTGTGGGCCAGGAAGATAACCTCAGTCAGATATTTGTGGTCATACCTCTGGTTTGAGTCATCTTTCATTAGTTGTCTTCCCTTGTTTTCCAGTTGCATTTGGCTCTTGTGCTGAAGGTCGTCAGCAGCCATGGGTAAAAGGGTGTTCTTCAAAACACCTAGCCAGTCCTTTTGGTCTGCCATCTGGGCAGTTATATGGAGCGAATTATGTGCCATAATTTAACAAACAAATCCAGCATTTTGCAAACAAACTCAATCTACTTCGCAAAAGAAAACTCGACTCGCAAACAAACTCGATACACTTTGCAAAGGAAAACTTGACTCGCAAACAAACAGAAAGCAATGTGCAAGCACAAAGGTCAGTTTGAGTGAAAATGCAGTGGAGTAACAAATATGTATTGTGTTTTACAAATATAAATAAATGAGTCAAGATAATACTTCACAAATATATACAAACCATCCTTCAAATTGCATGTAACCTTTGAACAAATACCAAATCTAGTGCATACAAATGCATATCTGTCTGTTATGATTGTGTGACACTTCGCTTTTTATGAGATCTCTCGGCTCGATTTTCTCACAAATGCGTCCAGGCAGATTTTCTCACAAATGCGTCCAGGCAGATTTTCTCACAAATGCAGTTGAGCAACTTCCTCTTCTAAAACAGTAGATGGCGCTAAACTAGAGGCTAATTTAGCGCTAGTCTCCCAGGAGAAGCACTGATTTGAAACTTGCCTTTGCCTACAGCTGAGGAAAACGACCAGTGAACGGGTGTGTTTCTGTCTTATTTGATCTATAATTAACCTTTTTGAGGTTTTCTCTTGCAAAATGTTTATTGCATATCTAGACAGAAATCCACATTAGCACTTAGCAGAGGTGGGAGTAAGTCACACATGTGCAAGTCACAAGCAAGTCTCAAGTCTTAACCTTCAAGTCTCAAGCAAGTCCGAGTCAATTTTGTGAAAAGCAAGTCAAGTCAAGTCAAGTCACTGCTTTATGTCAAGCAAGTCAAGTCAAGTCGTAGCTTGGGTCACAAGTCACTGGCAAGTCATACAAACGTTTGATGATTTCACTGAATTTATATATTAAATTAAGTTAAAACTACATAAGCTGTGGACTATGGTTTTATTTGCAACATTTTTTTTAAATATGCATTTCCACTACAGCTGAGTGGTTACTACAATAAAAATAATAATAATAAAATAAAAAAATTCAAACTACATAGCCTAAAATGTAAATGTAACTGAAATTAGGCTAACATTAAAGCATGAAAAATAAATATGCCTCAAACATTGCAGAAGACCATTAAAAGGTATTAAACAATTCACAATTCAAGTATAATGGTTCCTATGCCACCAAATGGCATTCTTCAAACTGGCATCCCCTTTATGGAACATGAACACATCCCAACAAGTTAGATCTTTCCTTTTTAACAAAAGAATAACAAGAAAAAAACAATAATAATTGAATTGACACAAAACTTACACCTGTCAATCAGGTGGATTGACTATTGTACATTATTAATCTGTGCGAGTGAGTGATTTATTAATATTTGTGAGTGAATGTGTGTGCGCGTGTATGAGTGAAGAGTGTATTGTTTGTTTGCATGTGTGCATGGTTGTGCTTGCAAGTTTGAATTTTTGTTTTGTTTATTTGTGTATGCATGGTTCGGTTCGAAAGTCTGTATGTTTTTTTTCTTTGTGTGTAGGTGTCTTTTCACAATCTTTTAGTGGTATTAACTAGTGATTTCTTTTTACTTATATGCCCTATATACTAGCGTTATAAGCTAAACAGTTTTTAGAGATAAAACTCTTTACATTCGATTATCATGAAAACAAATCCCAGAGAACGGTAGACTGTATAATGCATTATTAATTATTATTAAATTACAGTTACATTTTTTTTTAATATTTCTTTTAACATTCAAGTCAATCCTGGGATAGCAGACTATATTGGTAGCATATAACTAGACAGTACAAAGGGATGCATGCAGGTAAGAAAAACTGGAATATGGCATATTTTAACATATTTTAACCCGATTTTAATTTTCATTTTCAAGAAAATATTTTTTCTCTGTGCTTTTGTATGTAAGGGATTATTCAGATCATAAAAAAAAAAATCATTAATCCACTCGAATATTATTAAAAATATATAGAAAGCCTTTATTTTATCATGGCTTTAATATTTTAAAATCAGGTGACAAGTACTTGCACAACTATGCGTTGTGGCTAGTGAGCCTTTGTCAGGGTGTGTGACCAAAACCCCTTTCACACAGAGATTCCGGAAAATACACGGATAAAGTGACCCAAGATTTGATCCGGGTTCGTTTGATTTAGGTTCATTCACACTGCCAGTCTAGCAGTGCCAGTGATTTCCCGGAATCAGAGATTGTTCACACACAACCCGTAAAGACATGTAATGTCTTAGCAGCGTCTTAAGTTTGCTTATGAGCTGTGACCACGCTTGTGCATTTTTTTTTTCTCTGATTCGATCATAAACTTGCGCATTACAGTACGTACCGTTTCACAGCAGGCGAACGATCCCGCGCTTCAGCGTCATCACTACGACACTGCATTATTACGGCTTTTGTTCACACAGCGCGCGTTCCTGCTGCGTCACGTGATTGTTGCGGTGCGTTCAAATACAGATATTTATTTTTAAAAAGGCAAGTTATTTCGAGTCATTTACCTCAAGTCCGAGTCAAGTCTCAAGTCATGAATATCAAGTCAAAGTCAAGTCAAGTCTTTTATTAATATTTGTCAAGCAAGTCTCAAGTCCTAAAATTTGCGACTTAAGTCTGACTCGAGTCAAGTCATATGACTCGAGTCCCCCATCTCTGGCACTTAGTAGCACTTCACTCTCGGGGAATCTATAAGCTGAAAGCTCTGCCATCATGTTGCTTTTTGTCATTTTTTTTCTGCATCGGACTCATGCGACATTACTAAATTAGTGATTATGTCTACACTTGAACGAATCTATTTCTTTCGTTCTCCATAAATGAATGAGAACATTTCATTTAATTGAGCGGCGGGTTTCATTTGTGTGTCCAAAATAATAATTTGGGCACTGCATAGGCTACGTCACAGGCAAGTTAAGAAACAATTGTATATATTTTTTTATTTTTTTTCTCATTAATTATTTTATTACATTAACAGTTAAGCTGACTGAATTCCAACTAAATAAATAAATAAGTGGGACCCTCCTTTCAATTAAATTAAATGTTCTCATTAATTTATGGAGAACGAAAGAAATAGATTCGTTCAGTGTCCGATGCAGAAAAAAATGACAAAAAGCAACATGATGGCAGAGCTTTCAGCTTATAGATTCCCCGATCCTAGAGCGAGTGAAGTGCTACTAAGTGCTAATGTGGATTTCTATCTAGATATGAAGAGTTCAGATGCAAAAGCCTTTAAATGCCATCTGAAATTTTCTTATAGAATGATCATTTTTATCAAGCTCGTATATTTAAATTCAATAATTTCACTTAAATGGAAATGAAGATTACCTAATTATCATTTAAGTGAAATTACTGAACTTAAATATACAAGCTTGATAAAAATGATCATTCTAGAAAATTTCAAATGGCATTTAGAGGCTTTTGCATCTGAACTCTTCATATGCAATATACATTTTGCAAGAGAAAACCTCAAAAAGGTTAATTATAGATCAAATAAGACAGAAACACACCCGTTCACCGGTCATTTTCCTCAACTGTAGGCAAAGGCAAGTTTCAAATCAGTGCTTCTCCTGGGAGACTAGCGCTAAATTAGCCTCTAGTTTAGCGCCATCTACTGTTTTAGAAGATGAAGTTGCTCAACTGCATTTGTGAGAAAATCTGCCTGGACGCATTTGTGAGAAAATCTGCCTGGACGCATTTGTGAGAAAATCGAGCCGAGAGATCTCATAAAAAGCGAAGTGTCACACAATCATAACAGACAGATATGCATTTGTATGCACTAGATTTGGTATTTGTTCAAAGGTTACATGCAATTTGAAGGATGGTTTGTATATATTTGTGAAGTATTATCTTGGCTCATTTATTTATATTTGTAAAACACAATACATATTTGTTACTCCACTGCATTTTCACTCAAACTGACCTTTGTGCTTGCACATTGCTTTCTGTTTGTTTGCGAGTCGAGTTTTCCTTTGCAAAGCGGATCGAGTTTGTTTGCGAGTCGAGTTTTCCTTTGCAAAGTAGATTGAGTTTGTTTGCAAAATGCTGGATTTGTTTGTTAAATTATGGCACATAATTCGCTCCATACAGTTAGGCTGAGCATCTGTGACATTCTGGCACACTTGTTGTGAGAGTAAGGGCAAGAGACTAATGCAAGATCAAACAGAATTTGAAGCTAAAGGCAAAGTGAGACAGCTAGGTGTATAATGTACAGCTAGGTTTTGCCAGGTGTGGTTAGCAAGTGAAATGTGTACCTGATTATTACTATCTTAGCTGCAAATAGCAGGATGCTCAGATTTGTGTGGATCTGAGTGGCTTTGCTAGAAGAGCGTAAGCCTAGATTTAATAAATGACTTAAGATGGTTCTTATGGTCAAATTATTTCTCAGAACTTACTGATAGCATACAACAGGCTTGATCTCTGAACAAATGAAGAAGAGAAAGAAAGAGGAAGAGGAGAGCTTTCCGATTAGATTGTGTTTATTAGTGGTACTCAAAATTATGCCATAGCAATCGTCTAGATTACTTGTGTAGCTGGCTCATAAAATTGAAGCAACTGTTGAAAATAAACAAATCTAGAAGGAAAGTTGTCTAATTACTTTTGCGGTTTTATGGGGAAATAAAACCACACTAGAACAAGAGGGTTAAATGAAAAAATTAATAGCTGACTTCTATTATGATTAAATTTAACTAGATGTACCGCATGGCGGTACAAAATATGACCGCCGCTCAGGCCTGCACTGGCTTTCCACAAAAATAAATGAC
Organism: Abramis brama; assembly: GCF_963993115.1. Lineage (NCBI taxonomy): Eukaryota > Metazoa > Chordata > Actinopteri > Cypriniformes > Leuciscidae > Abramis > Abramis brama. The sequence goes on along the minus strand of NC_139967.1, from coordinate 12,340,707 downwards.
GTGGAGCAATTTGGCTGTATTGCGTGTTTATGTATATACCTAAAAAAAGTAGTAGTATGTGCATGTCTGTCTGTGTGTGTGTGTCTGTGTGTGTGTGTCTGTGTGTGTGTGTATGTGTGTGTGTTTGTGTATGTGTGTGTCTCTGTCTGTGTGTGTCTGTGCGTGTATGTATGCGTGCGTACATGTGTGTGCGCGTGTGTGTGTGTCTGTGCATGTGGATTTGTATGTGTGTGTATGGGTGTGTGTCTGTGCGTGTGGATGTCAGTGTGTGTGCATGCTTGCGTTTGTTTGTATTCCTGCATGTGTGTGTGTGACAGTATCATCCTAAACCAGCAACCCTTCGCTCAACATCACCATCTACAGGCCGATGAGTGTACAGTCACTAAATGTGCACATAAATGAATTTATTTTATACCCCCCCATGGATGAAATTCTACGAAACTTCGCATACCCCCAGAGGATGTCAAGTTAATCATACACATGAAATATGGTGCAGTTCTGAACATCTCAACTGAAGATAGGGGCGATTATAGCAGAATAATATTGCATTTTAATTTTTTATGGGAGGGGCGCAAATCACAAATGAGTGATTATGGGCTAGGTTGATGTGGGCCCTTACCATAAAGCAACATACCATAAAAATTTCTTCATCCTCGGTGCCACGGTTCAGGTAGTTATTTAGGAAAAACTGCATTTTTGGGGTTTGGGGGGGCCCAGTGCGGGGGGGGGAGTGGCCCCCGGGGACCAAACGAAATTTTTCCGTAAAAGTCTAGTGGGGCTACATGCCCACCAAATTTCATGTTCCCCGGTGTTTCGGTGTCCCTGGTATCGTTGACGAAAAAATTCAGTAGATGACGAAAAAAAAAAAAAAAAACTTTGACAATCGATTATGGGCTAGGTTGATGTGGGCCCTTAAGACCAACATACCATAAAAATTTCTTCATCCTCGGTGCCACGGTTCAGGTAGTTATTTAGGAAAAACTGCATTTTTTTGGGTTTGGGGGGGGCCCAGCGCGGGGGGGGACAAACTTTGACAATCCCTATATGATCGCTTTCGCTTGCTACGCTAGCGGCGGTCATAATAAAAAGATTTAAAGTGATTAAAACAGCTGACTGATCTAGTATTGGGAATAATCAATTGAACTTATGATCATCCATTAGATTTGCTTTGGACATCATTCTATTGTTGGTCACAGCTGCTGCGTGTTCAAGACCATAACATGTGTTTGTCCCTCCATAAAGTTTAGTCAATGTGCCATTGAAAGTTCCCAATAACTATAAAAATTCTTCTCTAGCTAAACAGTTTACATGTAATTAAGTTTAGATTTAATTAACAAAATAACTGCAAATTTAGCTGAACAGCGTTCAGTAAGGAATGCACCTGAAAAGTGCAGGTGAAATTAGATGATAAGAATTAAAGTTAAGGAAAAAGAGAGTGAGAATTCAGAAAACAGAAATGGGGTTGAAGTTATTGGTTAGCTTAGCCTAAGCTGAAGGGCTGCTAGGTTGGGTTAGCTTAGCCACCCCTAGGCTGTTTGTTTACAAAATGGTGTCGGAAGGTAACACATGTGCTATCTAGAGTTAGCACTTCCTGTGACAAGTCGTTGTCATAGGAACCAATGCACTTCAGAGTTTCAATGAGTGAGACACAGTTTTGATCACCAGATAGCTAAGCTTTTTAAATGCACGGATAAAGTTTAGATGAACAACATCAATCTAACTGTAATTTGTAAGGCCTTTACACTGTAAAAAGGGGAGCATCGCCCATATTTACATTTATATAACACTGTACTGAGATTACCTCATCAGAAACAGGTTATGCAATTGGAATTCTTCAACCAAAGCAGAATAATCAATTCTGGTACAGTTTACATGCTGCTGAGCTGAGATTCCTTCGTCAAAACAGACTTACGCTTTAAAGGAGACATATCATGCTTTTAAATTGTTCCTTTTTACATATAAATCATACATTTGTAGTCTATATAAAGCGGAACTGCAATGCTTGGGTCTGAATTCCTCATTATTATAGCTCCACAGGCCCCTTTTCTACCCCTTTTCTGATGTGCGTCTGAGAGCAACTCGTTTTGGTGCGGTCTCTTTAAATACAATTGAGACACTTCATACCCCGCCCACACTCGGTTCAACTCCACCCCGTTCGGCCATTTTTGTAGTTTGATAGCAGAGATACGATTATCTAGCGGCACAGAAACTTTTTATTCACACGTTATTAACAAAATGTCAACAACGGAAGACTTGTCCAGCCAGCCTTACATGTTCGAGCCAGAGTCGGAGCAGGAGCGAGATGAAAATGAAGACGACGAACCTGCAGAACAACGTCTTCATATGGATGTATCGCAATGGTGTGTACTGTATTTACACATGAAACTTTGGTCTTCCGACCTTTTACCACCGTGTCGATTTATTTTGATTAATATGTGCGAGGGAGAGAGAGCAAGACAGTGTCTAGTTTGGAGACGGTGATGTCTTGTTTACACTTTCGCCTGGCTCTGAAGAGAGAGAGTGAGCACGCGCGACCGGGTCTCTCTCTCTGCTCGTTCTTTCAGTTAAACATGCGTCCTGTAACAAGGCAAGCGCGGCAGTTCATCTACATTAAACGGTGTAATGAAGTGTGTGGGTTACTACATCCAACAACCGAACATTTTAACTTACTATCTTGTAACTTCTGCATCCTTTAGCTTGGACTACAAAATTGCAGCGAGAAATAAAAATGGCGGATTGCTCGAAGTGTTGGGCCGGAAGTCAATGTCCTTATTTGGCAGTTCCGCTGCAAATACTGTGACGTAATAGTTCAAAAAACGTCATAGATAACAGAAAAATCGGAACAGGTTGAAAAATATGACCAAAACAGAATATAAAGATATCAACGAAGCACCTGAAGAGAATAATTTCATATTTTCTGTACTTCTAAACACTCCAAATATACAACAAAATGCATTTAAGGGCTAAAAAAGTGCATTTGGCATGATATGTCCCCTTTAATACTGAAATTAGGGTTTCTTCGCTAAAATCATATTAACTTTACACTGATACCATTTGAAAATATGCTTAAATGTGTTAAGACTTTTTCAATTACAGTAGAGATGTCAATTCAAATCATCATTTATCCGCATTTAAACAAGCCAGCAACTAGCGACCTTAATGCGGTATCGCATGTTGTGTCCTATTCTGACTAGATTAATCAAATACACACTTTTAGGTTGACAGTGGTTTAAACTCATAACCTTTGTTTAATCATGCCCTATTCATTCTCCACCATAATGTAGCAAATTAGCTCTATATGAAATATTAATAATCAATAATAACTGGTTATAATTGATTATGAATATTTGGATTAGTTAATATAATTAATTTACTGTCATAAATTAATAGTACAATCAATGAACCTATTTGTCTCATGAACACTCAGGATCAATTGTTTATTAACTCTAAGAAATGTACATTTCCGGGGCATGGGAAATGTCTTTCTTAATTTACAATACTACTAAGAGCAGTAACCAAGATCTAAATGATTAGTGACTCCAGTTATGAGCTTGAGACACGGACAACTTTGCGTGTAACATGAACAAGATTTTATTAACTAGTCTAAACACTTAAACTACTCTAACATACACACACATACATGCATACAGTTTACCAAGGGAAAAAAGAGCTGAAGCCGAATACAGGAAAGCAAGAAGTTATAGCACTGTTTGAAATTCAGCAGATCAACAGCCTTGAGCAAACCATCAGTTTAGTTCTAACAAACCCTTCTTTAAAGGGGTAAGGATACTTAATGTATCAAATAATGAGACTAAGTTTGATACTTGCATGTCTCGCCCATTTGAATTAAACCGTCCTGATGCAATTTGTTGAGGCTCCAGTTGATCTTTGCTGATGTGGTCTTGATGAGAGAGAACCAGTGGTAGTCAGAGTATCTTTGGTGAATGGAAAGACAAGGCCGCAGCCTGGCACAAGCTTGGTGGGTCCTTGGAGGCTTCTAGTTCAGCATCATCTTCACGTCAGCATTTCAGAAAAGGAGTAAGAGAGAGCTAAAAGCTGATCAGTGACTTTAAAGCGTGAAGATGGCACAACCTCTGGAGGTGCAAGAGCCAATGAGAAGATTTCCCTTTGGAGGGAAATTTTACGACCCTTTGTGTTCTAGCAGGGCATTTGAATATGTACTTTCATTGGGTGTTTAAGAAAATAATCTTTAAGATTCGTATAATACTAATGCATCACAAAGTTAGCAACATGTAATGTAAATTAACAAATCGGAGACGAAGATTGGATTTTTTAGAGACCAAACATGCCGCACATATAATGTTGGTTAACCATAATATGCAAAGTATGAAACATTAACCCAATTGAGTTTACAAGAATACAAACGCCACATAAAAGGGAAAATCATGAGATGGGAAAATTAGATACATGTTTACACATTTATCAAGTGGTTATATATAGAATATATATAGGATTAACAGGGTTTTTATTTCTCTTCCTCTGCAAGAATTTAAGTGAGAGTCACAGCTCTCAGGACATTCTTTCTGATCGTAAAACCCAGTCTCAGTGTGTGTCCTGTAACAAGACACTGCGTCCTGCCAGTCTGTTAGCTTCATTTGGGGAAGGTTTCACAGGCCTTATTTGGGAGAGTGAGTTTGCTAGATTATTCATTAAATAAATGAATAATGTGTGTGTGTCTGATTGGTCCAGACACTACAAAAGTGTACATTTTCAAAACTCTCACATAAATTCAAACTGATCACACTTGTAACACAGCTAGTTCTTCTTTCAAAACCTTCTCATTCTTTCATTACAGTTATACATATACAGTCAGCATAAACATTGTTTCAAAACACAAGATTAATGTAATATGCAAGGAGAACATTTGGTTTAATCACAGCAATTATAGCATTACCATAGGTTCTACCAAGACTCTAATGCCACGTAATTCATTCATAACTATTAGGTCTGGTCAATCACAGCTTGACACACTTAGAGTATATAAGTATTGAACTTTCTCTTTTACGTTCGCAATTGATGATGCTGACGTTCCCTTCCCAGTCTGGGAAATAGCTTTTTTATAATAAATTAACTAAATATTTTTATTTAAAATTAAGCTTCTGTGAACATATGTGTAAACTATGTCCCTTTCACGATGCACGCTATATTATTGTGATTATGTAATTAACACAGGAAATGTTAGCAGTCATTTGATTGGCCTCGAGTCTTTTCACGTAGTGTTTTAGCGTAGCGCGTCGGTGTTGCACGTCACCACGTAGGCTCACTATTGGCCTACGCTTGTCATGTATGTGATGCGTGTGACGTGCAACACAGACGCGCTGCGCTAAGACACTACGTAAACTAACTCGAGGCCCAGAGAGAAGGAAATGAATAGTGGAATAAAGTTGTTATTTTTGTTTGTTTTTGCGCACAAAATGTATTCTTGTCGCTTGATAAACTTAAGATTGAGCCACTGTAGTCACTTGGACTATATTATCGATCTCTTTAATAACTTTTCTGGGCCAGCAAGTTTCATTCCCTTAGAAGCCTATGGAGGGAGTGATCCAGCTGTCAGATTTCATCAAAAATATCTTAATTTGTGTTCCGAAGATGAACGAAGGTCTTACGGGGTTGGAACAACATGAGGGTGAGTAATTTCAGAGTATTCAGTGTATTGAAGAAATTTCCACTGATTCAGGAAAACAGGGCGGGACATATTGATCAGCTCCTCCCCCTTTTTTAAATTGCCAATAGCATTTTGTTTATATTACAGCTCGGCAGGAGCTGCTGAACTCGGTAAAGCAGCAGTTCCCTCCTAATCTCTAACCGTTTCTCCTCATCTCCTCCATATCGCTTTAAAATATAGCATTCTGTGCAGAATTTTTGTGTTATGCATTAGTGTCTCTGGACTGGAGCAGACTGTGTGCGCGCTGCGGCAGTTAGCATGACACTAACGTGAAACAAGACTTCATTCACCCCAATGGAAATCATATTTACACTGTCTGAATCATTCCCTGTCCCCTATAGTGCACTATGAGCCATAGTGCACTCTCCTCTCGTCTTGTCTAGTCTACTGTCTTGTACTTTGAGAGACTCTCTCCGCACTGCTCTCCAAACGAAGAAATTATGGATTTGATCAACTGGTCTCTCAACGCAGTTGACACCAACTTCTCGACGAGAAGCTTGGGTTCGGGGAACCTGACTGCCCTGCCGGAACGTTCGCAGCTGGCTACACGATGGACGCGTGGGAGAGGTGGCGGGTCATGTGTCTGGCGGCTCTTTCCATGGAGGACATTGAAGATATCTACGGAACCATGATAACAGGTCTTCTGCTGATTGGATTAGGCATTGCCCTGGTTTATCGAGGAATTAAGAAGACGGTGACAGCTGTCCAAAACCCCACAAGGCTGCCCGTCATGATTGAAGCAGTGGGCAGAGCTGTCAGCACTCAGACTGTGACTATGAACCACAATATGGATAACATCTTGGAGAAGCTTACAGCTTTGCAAAGGCAAATGGATCGTTTCGGAGACCCAAATGGACCAGGAGCTGTGTAAATTGGAATGCGGCTACTTGTTCCAAGACCAAACACTCCCTATCTTATCTGCTTTCGGCCCCCCTCTACCAGCACTGGCCTTGGCTGAGGCAACAACAAACAACAACTCCCCCAGAGGAGCACTGCAGTGAGACGCTCTTGCGTTCCTTCCCCCACTCCCCACAGACACCTGCTGATTGTTGACTCTGTCTGGGACCTGATCAAGGTTGACTCCATGGCAACTGCTGTGTATCGCTATGACATCCTGCGGACTGAGGCACCTAGATTAGGATGCCAGGCGTAGCGACTCTCCAGGCCTACACATACACGAACTCTTACATATATACAGATATGCAATCACCCTCCCCTACCCCCCATCCCTCGCCTTCAACGCTTTGTACCCCCAGTCTGACAGGCGGGTCTGACCAACGCTGAGAATGGCTGCAGGACCGGATGGCTGCTTGCCTGTGCTGGGTTACCTCCATTCCCCACTCCCCTCCCCTGTTGCAAGTCTTGTGTGTTCATGTTGTAGAGTGTACTGATTATGTGCTAATGTTGCTGAGGTGTTTTTTACTGTTCCCAAACTGTACTCCTTACAGGAGCATAGTCTGGGGGTTGCCTTTTTTTCTCCTCACCTCAGGCCATCCTTAAAAATATTCTTGTTTGCCGTAACCCGACCGACCCTGTCAATTTAGTACCGACCCAATTATTTATTTATTTTCCTTTTTAGTCCGACCGACTTGCCGGTTGTAAACTTGCGTTAAGACCGACCTATTTTTTTTTAACTCTTCAAACAACTAATACAAATGCAATAAAATAATATTAGTTATTAAGTATTGTGAATATAAATTGCCTAGACCTACATACAAACATAAGCTACGTTCTTTTTAAATAAAAACCCGTGGCGCGTCATTATGTTTGACCATTGGTTAAAGGGATAGTTCACTTTGAAATTAAATTTTGGTATGTTTTAGCTTACCTCAAGGGCATCCAAGATGTAGGTGTCTTTTTTTCCGCAGTAGTTTCAATTTTGATATTTTTAGGTCATATTTTTAGGTCAAACCGTTCTTGTCTGTCAGTCATTTAATGCAGGTCTATGGTCACTGTCTCAAAGAGCATGCACAGAGTCCAAATTAAAACAATTCCCTGTCGTCCAAATTAAACAATTCCCCATGGTAAGTGTTACATGTTGATCTAAACAATACCATTGCTATGCATACTTGACCTGTAGTGCTGAACCGGAAATAAAGTAATTGAGTTCCTCCCCAGTGCTATGACTGTTGTGTATATGACATGGTGTCAGAACAGAAGTAAGTCTATCGTTAATACAAAAGATTACGACATTGAACAACGGATGAATATTTTACAATGGATGTTCTACACTATAAGCCACCCGAGTCGTTTGACTTTGACTGTCCTAATGTGAGCGCCGCGTGGAAAAAGTGGCAGCAACGTTTCGCCCTGTTCCTCACAGCATCGGGAAACAGTGACGCATCTTCAGCGAAAAAGGTTGCTATTTTGCTCATGATACTGGGAGAGAGAGGATATGATATATATAGTAACTTTGGATGGGCACCGGCTGAAGGTGATAGACGCGCGGAAGATCGCAATGACTTTGATACGGTGCTCAGAAAATTCGAGCAGTATTCCAACACGAGGAATCCAGTGATGGCTCTCCGTGCACAGTTTTGGGCATACCAGAGACCTGAAGGACAGGGTCTAGAAGCATTTGTGAATGATCTCAGGACGATGGCAAGTAACTGTCAGTTTACTGATTTAGAGACCACGCTACGAGACAAATTATTTTTCTCCATAAAAGATCCGGCAATGAAAATGAAAGTAATGGGTGATGACGGCAATGCATCCCTTGAAGTAGTGACACAGCGAATGCGCACGTTTGAGAGCGCAAAGCGGGAACTGGATATGATACAAGGCAAGTCGACGCAAACCCCGGACCAGTCAGTTCACACTCTAAACACCTACACGCGAGGCAGAGACCGTAGACGTTATCAAGGATGAGGAAAACAGCGCGCGCAGTCAGCGCGAGCCAGTAACCACCTGCAGAGTGGAGCTACTGCTCAAGCAACACAGCACACGTCCAACGCATGTAGCAGATGTGGCACAACGCATCAACCTCGCAACTGCCCTGCATATGGTAAGGAGTGTCGTCGCTGTAAGAAATTAAACCACTTTGCAGATCAATGTCAAGCCAGAATGCCTAGTTATCGTAGCAGAGGTCGTGGTCATGGAGCATCAACTGTACACACAGTGGAGTCTGATTTTGAACATTTCTTTATTGACTCAATGACACATGATATCAGCGATTCCTGCTGGTATGAAGAGGTAATGGTTAATGAGGACAAGATTGAAATGAAGCTAGATACAGGAGCAGATACTAACTGTATGCCACTGTCACAGTTTAAACAGCTAACAGGATACACCAGCATCCCTGTTTACAAGTCTACAGCCAGACTGTCAGGATATGGAAAGCACAGCATAGAGCATATAGGAAAAGTTAATTTAAAATGTGCGACACGCAAGGGTGCTCAAGCAAGCTATGACTTTTTCCTCACTACTGAAGATGGACCAACCATCTTAGGTCGTCAAGCATGCTCTGGTCTACGACTCATTCAAAGAATGGACAACATTGAAAAATCACTAACTCAAGAAGATCTGATTGCACAGTACCCTGATGTGTTTAGTGGTCTAGGAAAATTCACTGAACCATATGACATTAAGTTGAAGCCCAATGTGACGCCAGTAATTCACCCGCCGCGCAGAGTGCCCTTGAGTCTTCATACTTGTCTTAAAGAAAAGCTTGATGATATGGAAGCAGTTGGCGTTATCCGTAAAACATCAAAACCCACAGACTGGGTCAACAGTCTTGTAGTAGTGGAAAAGAAAGATGGCTCACTTCGGTTATGCCTTGACCCTAAAGATCTGAATCGAGCCATTAGAAGAGAACACTTCATGATCCCAACCAGCTCTGATGTGATCAGCCAGATGTCAAGGAAAATAATGTTCACTGTGCTTGATCAGACAAGTTCATACTGGCAAGTTCCTCTCACTGAAGCCAGTGCTGACCTGTGCACATTCAATACTCCCTTTGGGAGATATTCCTTTCAGCGGATGCCATTTGGAATATCAAGTGCCAGCGAAGTCCTACAGCGGAGAAACCAGATGGTTTTCGGGGACATCCCAGATGTGCATATTATAGCAGATGATTTGATTGTCGCCTCACTAGATGAGAAACAACATGACAAGACATTACATGAGGTGATGCAGCGAGCTAAATCCATGGGCTGTAAGTTCAACAAAGAAAAGATCAAATTCAAGAGGTCTGAACTCGTGTACATGGGCCATGTGATCAGCAAGGAAGGTCTGAAGCCTGACGAGTCAAAAGTGACAGCCATAACTGACATGCCGGACCCAACTTCAAAAGAGGATCTTCTAAGGATCATGGGCATGATCAATTACTTGTCACAGTTTATACCTAATCTGTCCACAACGACAACGCCATTACGGAGCCTACTCAAAAAAGACACAGCATGGACATGGGAACCGCAGCATGCAGCAGCTCTCAAGACGTTGAAGACACTTATCAGCAGCAAGCCAGTGCTTAAGTTTTTTGACATAACCAAAGACACTGTGATACAATGTGACGCTTCATCGACCGGTTAAGGAGCCTGTTTGCTGCAGGATAATCATCCCATTGCATATGCATCTCGTTCTCTGACCACAGCAGAACAAAATTACTCTCAAATTGAAAAGGAGTTGCTGGCGATCTGTTTCGCAACTGAAAAGTTCAACCAGTACGTGTATGGCAGACCTGTGACAGTACAGTCCGACCACCGCCCGCTCGAGATGATCACCAAAAAGCCACTGCACAAGGCTTCACCAAGGCTCCAGCAAATGTTGTTACGCCTGTTAAAATACAACATAGATGTGAAGTACCACCCTGGAAAACATATGTACATTGCAGATACCTTAAGCCGAGCGTATCAGACCTGCGATGCTCCATCTGACAACATAGAGGACGCACAACAGCTACGGGTACACAGCGTCACTGAAGTACTACCAATGAGTAGCCAAAGAATTGAAAAGATTCAGCAAGCATCAGCCAGTGACCCGACTCTCCAGGCAGTAAGATCGGTGAGTCAGAGAGGTTGGCCGTCTCACAAGGCAAGTGTAACTCCCCTAGCACAACAGTTTTGGCAGGTGAGAGATGAAGTATATAGCGAGCATGGACTTGTTTTTGTAGGAGACAGAGTAGTAATCCCAGAATCTTTGTGACAGGAGATTATTTCTGCCTTACATGACACTCATATAGGCATTGAGAAGTGCAAAAACAGAGCCAGAGCTATCATGTATTGGCCAGGGATGTCTAGGGACATTCAAGATGCAATTGCTCGTTGCAATGTATGTGCAAAATTTCAAAGAAGCAACACCCAGGAGCCAATGTTGCCACATGAAGTGCCAGACCGTCCATGGGCTAAGCTGGGCTCTGACATATTTACTTTTAATGGAACAGATCACCTACTTGTCGTTGATTACTTCTCCAAGTACCCTGAAGTGGTGAGTCTGAGAACCAAGACAGCACAAGAGATCATCAACAAGCTGAAGTCCCTTTTTGCCAGGCATGGAGTGCCGGATACGTTGGTGAGTGACAATATGCCATATGCCAGTCATGCTTTTCGTCAGTTTGCCGCAGATTGGAACTTTAACCTGGTGACGTCCAGTCCCACATATCCGCAGTCCAATGGACAAAGTGAGAGGTTTGTGCAAACAATAAAACAGCTAATGAGAAAAGCAGCAGAGGATGGCAAGGACATCTACAAGTGCCTGCTTGATTTCCGAGACAGCCCTATCAGCGGACTCTAAGTCACTCCTGCACAATTGCAAATGGGTCGCCGTCTCAAGTCTATATTGCCTGTAACCTCACGTAAACTGATGCCTCAAGCCACAGTGCAGGGTAGAGATGAGTTGGTGGCTCGACAACAACAGATGGCACGCTACTATAACCGGGGAAAAAGAGAACTGCCTTCCCTCCAACCTGGTGAAAGCTGCCGTATTAGACAAGGCTGCGTATGGAACCGAGCAGTTGTGGTACAACCTCATACCACCCCTCGATCATACACTGTCATGACAGAAAATGGAGCCACTTACCGTTGCAACAGAATTCACTTGTCTGTGGATCCTGACAAATCAGCATTTCAAGTGACACCGGACACTGTGGACTCAGACTGTACGCCTATGGTGCTGAAGGAGACACATCCGTCCCCTATAAATGTTGAGTTCACTAAGCCATCATCACAGCTGCCAGGGTCCGTCTGTGAGCGCCCAGCCAGGGCAAGATGTTTGCCAAAGAGATTTGATGACTACGTTATGTACAAGTAAAGTTTAAATGTTGTACATGTGTTAGTAGCTATACGTTCAAGTCTTAGCACTGTGATTAATACTCAAGTTAGTGACTTTAGACCAGTTAAGCTACCTTTATACCTAACTGTTGACTGAAAAGATATTGACTTCACGCAAGATCTGAGGTTAGGATTTTGCTAAGAGATATTTTGGTTCATTATGTTTATTGAACAGGTTTGATGAATAGTATGCACTATACGTTAATACTGTAAGTACAGTGAGAATGCAATTGCGAATAAGCATATGCAAGTTAGTAATGTTGACAAATAATACTTGCTGTGAAATATGTTGAAAACGTTATAAGTTGTGTGATGTCTTTAAAAGGGGAGATGTCACATGTTGATCTAAACAATACCATTGCTATGCATACTTGACCTGTAGTGCTGAACCGGAAATAAAGTAATTGAGTTCCTCCCCAGTGCTATGACTGTTGTGTATATGACAGTAAGTACACATTGATGGCCTAAGACACGAAACGAGCGGTTTGTGTGAGAAAACAAACAGTATTTATATCGTTTTTACCTCTTATACACAGCCACGTCCAAGTGATCTGAGGGCGCGCGCGCATCCTGGTGTGTGACGTGTACGCAGACTGGTGCATAGATATATACACTAGATGTCGCCTTAAAGACATTCGTTCCAATGAACTGCCGTAGACAAGGCGACATCTAGTGTATATATCTATGCACCAGTCTGCGTACACGTCAGATCAGATCACTGGTGCTGCGTTCCAAACCGCATACGTCCCTACTATTTAGTATGGGAAAAAGAGTAGGCGAGTGAAAAAGTATGTACGAATCCAAAAGAGTAGGCGAGAATTACCTGGGTGACGTACTAATTATCGCGAGATTCGGACTTAAGTGCGTTCGAATATGCCTACTTTCCTACTATATAGTAGGCGAAAACAGTACGTGAAGGAAGCAGTACGTTCGAAACATCAGTATTCATAAAAGAGTAGGCGAGAAGTTCCCGGATGGCTTACTGCTTCCGGACAGATTTTCGAGTGCTCAACCGATGGATACTCTTCTATCCCAGGAGGCCACGCGAGAGGATACGTCATTATCAAACATCGCAGAGATCGGCGACACGGGTGCTTTCAAATGTGAGTAAACACAGTTCCTTTTGTTAAAATTGCATGTGTTGAACTACTGTAGAGTAAACTGTTGAATTGTTGAAGGTGTAAGACGTTACACAGTATAGTATAGTTGTGATTTTGCTGTAAAAACACGTTTTATTATGTATAACGTTAGCTAACAGGGGAGCTCCAGTAAAGACACGTAAGTTACGTCTCTAAAGTGGATTTACATAAACCATATACATCTTAAAGACGTTTATTTTAAATATCTATTTACATCTGACAGGAAAATCTTGAAATATCACAACATGAAATAGACATCTGAGTGATGAATGTGTGCTATTATGTAGAACAAATCTATAAAGTAACTAACGTTAAACATAAGTTATCTATTTTATTTGTCCATTAGTAGTTGATAAATTGAGGAACTTTTATGTTGGATAAAAAGTTAAAACAACCTCAACATGTAAATGTAGTGTTGAGTTCATAAATCACAGAGGTAACGTGGATCTTGTCTGGATGTTACAGGGTCAGATGAACAGATGTGTGTTTATCTGGTGGAGAGTGGCTCATGAAGGCTTTGAGTGAGTATACTACAGAAATGAATAACAACTATTTAAATCTTAAGTTGTAGTTTATTTTAATTATTGTAATTTCAAACAGAGCTATTACAGCACCTTTCTGATTCTTGATTTCTGTGCATTTGCTGCAGATCTTTTGTGGTGGAGCAGGACCTGCAAGGAAAGATGATGGCGGCATTTGTGGAAAAAAAGCGTTTTTGTCTTCTAAATAATACTGAAATCAAATGACATTGTGCGGTTAAAATTACTGCTTTTGTGTTATGTTTGTGCATTTTGTAGGATCTGAAATGTCAGCAGGCTGGTGTGAGCACTGAGGATGAGGAGCCCAGAGCTGAATCCTGGAAACGGTGCCATGGATGAGACCCTCCATCACTCCACCTGCCCTTATGAGACCCTCCATCACTCCACCTGCTCTTATTGCCTCAGATTGTGAAGCACAACACATCACGCAACAACCTCCGGCACGAGGGAACGGCTCACCTCGGGCGGTCAGCTGAGTCATCAGAATAAAGCCGCAGAATGGGAACCGCTGTGTTGAGATGGCAGAAGGATGTGGGTTTCAGCGCCTGTAGCCTACATACATGATTGTAGTTTGAATAAAGCTTTGTTTCATGTGTTGACTTATGCATTTGTTTATTGTGTGATGGTGACTTTCATTCATTCTTTTACTAATTTATTAATATTTCTCATTGTTGTCAGTAAATAAAATATAATTATTTAATTAATGTTTTATTTAATTGTTTGAAAGAAAATGTAGATATGTTCATTATATACACATCTAGAGTGAATAATAAAATGAATAAATAAAAGTAGAAATAAATAAATAAATGCAGAAATAATAGTGAAAATAAATACATTTTGGTAATATAAATGGCTATTTCTGTATTTTTACATGTATTTATTTACAGTGAGGAAAATAAGTATTTGAACACCCTGCTATTTTGCAAGTTCTCCCACTTGGAAATCATGGAGGGGTCTGAAATTGTCATCGTAGGTGCATGTCCACTGTGAGAGACATAATCTAAAAAAAAAATCCAGAAATCACAATATATGATTTTTTAACTATTTATTTGTATGATACAGCTGCAAATAAGTATTTGAACACCTGTCTATCAGCTACAATTCTGACCCTCAAAGACCTGTTAGTCTGCCTTTAAAATGTCCACCTCCACTCCATTTATTATCCTAAATTAGATGCACCTGTTTGAGGTCATTAGCTGCATAAAGACACCTGTCCACCCCATACAATCAGTAAGAATCCAACTACTAACATGGCCAAGACCAAAGAGCTGTCCAAAGACACTAGAGACAAAATTGTACACCTCCACAAGGCTGGAAAGGGCTACGGGGAAATTGCCAAGCAGCTTGGTGAAAAAAGGTCCACCGTTGGAGCAATCATTAGAAAATGGAAGAAGCTAAACATGACTGTCAATCTCCCTCGGACTGGGGCTCCATGCAAGATCTCACCTCGTGGGGTCTCAATGATCCTAAGAAAGGTGAGAAATCAGCCCAGAACTACACGGGAGGAGCTGGTCAATGACCTGAAAAGAGCTGGGACCACCGTTTCCAAGGTTACTGTTGGTAATACACTAAGACGTCATGGTTTGAAATCATGCATGGCACGGAAGGTTCCCCTGCTTAAACCAGCACGTCAAGGCCCGTCTTAAGTTTGCCAATGACCATTTGGATGATCCAGAGGAGTCATGGGAGAAAGTCATGTGGTCAGATGAGACCAAAATAGAACTTTTTGGTCATAATTCCACTAAACGTGTTTGGAGGAAGAAGAATGATGAGTACCATCCCAAGAACACCATCCCTACTGTGAAGCATGGGGGTGGTAGCATCATGCTTTGGGGGTGTTTTTCTGCACATGGGACAGGGCGACTGCACTGTATTAAGGAGAGGATGACCGGGGCCATGTATTGCGAGATTTTGGGGAACAACCTCCTTCCCTCAGTTAGAGCATTGAAGATGGGTCGAGGCTGGGTCTTCCAACATGACAATGACCCGAAGCACAGAGCCAGGATAACCAAGGAGTAGCTCTGTAAGAAGCATATCAAGGTTCTGGCGTGGCCTAGCCAGTCTCCAGACCTAAACCCAATAGAGAATCTTTGGAGGAAGCTCAAACTCCGTGTTTCTCAGCGACAGCCCAGAAACCTGACTGATCTAGAGAAGATCTGTGTGGAGGAGTGGGCCAAAATCCCTCCTGCAGTGTGTGCAAACCTGGTGAAAAACTACAGGAAACGTTTGACCTCTGTAATTGCAAACAAAGGCTACTGTACCAAATATTAACATTGATTTTCTCAGGTGTTCAAATACTTATTTGCAGCTGTATCATACAAATAAATAGTTAAAAAATCATACATTGTGATTTCTGGATTTTTTTTTTTAGATTATGTCTCTCACAGTGGACATGCACCTACAATGACAATTTCAGACCCCTCCATGATTTCTAAGTGGGAGAACTTGCAAAATAGCAGGGTGTTCAAATACTTATTTTCCTCACTGTATTTATTTATGCATTTCTATATGTATTTATTTATGGATTTATACATTTATTTATATATTTATGTATTTTATATTTATTTATTTATATATGTATTTATTTCTACATTTATTTATTCCTACATTTATTTATTTCTGTATTTCCACATTTATACATTTATTTTTCCCTGCGCATGTATGCTAATTGACCAATGGCTAAGCCACGCCCCCTCCACTCACTCGGACAAACAGTCAACATTCGGTAACAGGCACTTTGGCAGCTGTCACAGTAGGAGACATTTCACAGGAGGCAATTGATGATTCTTTGGAGACAGAAAGATTATATATCATCTCGATGTCACCAAAAGGGCCTTAAATATGCATTGGAGGGTTATATTAATAATTTTATTGTTGAGAAGGTCGATAAGCTTCAGCTCCAGAACAAAGATTTACAGTTCACAGTGTAAACGTTATAGTTTGGTGCTATTTCGCTTCAAACGCTTGGATTCAAAATGTTCAAGCGTCGAACGCGGATACGCGCGAATTTGACGCTCTATTCGCGTTTGGTGTGAGCGCAGAATAATGAACAGGCTGCGATGTCAAGATTGCATTGCTGGAATGTGTGTGTGTATGTGTGTTTGTGTGTCTGTGTGTGTGTGTGTGTGTGTGTGTGTGTCAGAGAGCGGGCGCGATCGAACAGTGGAAACATAAAAACATACTCCATTTTGTTCATACAGGACATAATTTAAACTGCAAAGTGTTTAGCCTACTTATATTTGTGTAAAACACAACATTGTGCTTTTGTCAAACTGTAAACTCTTGTCAAACTGTAACCTACAACTGTCACCCAACCAAAATCACACACAGGCTGTTTAAAAGCCAAAATGACAAGAAAAAACAAAAAAACGAATGAAAACTGATAACCGCAATGCATTGCAATGGACGAAGAAGCAGAGAATGTCAGAGTGTATTGGGTTAGCTATGCGTACTGTGATTGGCTCATCGCGTTTGGGGGCGTGGCTTAGCCAATGGTCAATTAGCATACATGCAGGGAAAAATAAATGTAGAAATGTGAAAATACAGAAATAAATAAATGTAGAAATGTGGAAATACAGAAATAAATAAATGTAGAAATGTGGAAATACAGAAATAAATAAATGTGGAAATACAGAAATAAATAAAATGTAGAAATGTGGAAATACAGAAATAAATAAATGTATAAATAAATAAATGTATAAATAAATACATATATAAATACATAAATAAATACATATAGAAATGCATAAATAAATAAATAAATACATGTAAAAATACAGAAATAGCCATTTATATTACCAAAATGTATTTATTTTCACTATTATTTCTGCATTTATTTATTTATTTCTACTTTTATTTATTTATTTATTTATTTTTCGTTCTGTCATTTTTTGTCCTTCATAGTAAACAGCCCCTAGACATCGGTGAAAAATGTTCTCACCGATGTCCCCCCCCCCCCCCCCGATGTCACCGATTTTAAGTTTTGAATGCTTATATCTTCTAAACGTGAATTTTGTCATTGTTTTGAAGCACACTAACAGTAATGCTAACATATTCATATAGGCCTACTAAAAACTAAAACACTAAAAACTAGCCTTTAACTAGCCTACTCTCTTTAAATCATCAGACGCAAGTTTATTTTATTTATATTCTGCTACAGTGAATTAGAGAATTCTTTATGACTTGAGTCTCAATTATGGACTTTCTGCGCGATGGCGCCCTCTGGCTATGATTATGAATGAAACAGGTGTACTCTTGCTAATGCTCACAACACCACATTTTGTGTATTTATATATAGCCTATTATATATATAATTTTTTTTTTAAATACTCTAAATAAATTTTATGTAAACATATGCTAATCCAAACATTTCTCTGGTTCAAGTAATATACTAGACTGCAGTTTTATTTTTTCTTGCAGTGGGTGCATAAGATTCTTGACTAAAATTATGAAATCATCACAGATTTTATCATAATAATTCAATGTTGAATAATTAAACTTTAGACCTTTCCTGTGATCTTAGGAAAATTAAGTATTTTCAAGTGCTCAACCAAAACAGATCAGAGTCCTGAACGGGTTCTGTTTGGTAAACACTCCCCTTCCCCTGCTACCAATTATCCTACAGCAGCTCTAATTTAATTCCATACTTGAGCCAAACCAGTTTAACAAAGACTGCACCCCGAACTGCACCCAAAATTGCAGCTAGAAAACATAACATTTATTCAAATTGTGAATGGATACAGAAAGCGAGCAAAGTGCACCCTTACTGAACAAAAATATATGGGAAAATAGTTCACGTGGAGGGCGATCCCCCATAGAGTCATCGACACAATGCGAGTTCCCTTTTGAAGGGGAACACCTGTTATTGTTTAACCTAACTGCACTGCACCATGAATCTCTTACATGTTCTACACTTTGTTGGTTATAATGAGTGGATTCGTAATGAGTGGAGTGGTTATAACAAGCGGCGAACCATTTTGATCTTGATTAAGTGGACTGCACTTACTTAAATACCTCCGATTGGCCATTGCATTCATGCACTCAACAGACATGTCTGTGATTGGCTATGTTCAACACTGCAAAACTGCGTTGTAAATGCAAACATTTGACGATCTTTAGAGTGTAAACACAAATATGCAGGGGAGCATTTGAAAGCAATCAGCCAGTACCGAATATAGCATTGCTATTTGACCCGCAGTCCGCCAGTGCTTATTGATTACAGACCCGGGCCGCACCACAAATGACAAGGTAAATATTTTCCACCCATTTCATTAAATATTAGCGTCCCACTCATCGGGTACTTGTCCACGTTCAGGACTCCAAGATGTTATTTGAATTACGATTAGTTATTCTGGGCTATGTAAGCAAAAAATATTGACAATGTTATGATGGGTACACACTAAAAGATTTTTATAATCTTAAAATATTTTAAAAATGTGAGAGACCACAAACATGAGGACAAAAAATCCTAGATTTAACTGTTTTGCTCCTATAGTGCCATGATGTGACAAAGACACAAACATTTTTTCATGAGTCATCTTGTAAAAAAAAAAATATATATATATATATATATATATATATATATATATATATTCCCTACAGTATTTCTTTGGTTATACAAATACGCCTATAATAAACCCATAGTTAATTTTCGGTCTCTCTCTCTCTCTGTCACACACATACACATGTGTACTAGTACACCTATCCTTATGTGGACATCCAATATTAGGCGTAATGGTTTTTTATACTGAGCTAATTACATTTTCTAGCTCCTTTCCCTAACCTGCCCAACACGGAAAACTTTCTGCATTTTTACATTTGAATAAATATGGGTCATCATAATGTCATCAATGGGTCATCAAAACAAGACACACACACACACACACACACACAGACACACACAAATCTATTCTGTTGCTATTTGGTTAGCTTTTCTTCTTGTAAAGTTTATATTGTTGTATAAACAAGTTGTATAAACACTCATGCTGTTGTCACAAATCGACTTGCTGATCCTTCATCTCTGCTGTCCAAATCCATTTAACTTTGTGCTGTGCCGTTTGTTATGCTTCTGTCTTCTCTCAGTTTGCTCTCTGATTGGATATTGTTTCGTTTCACATAATAATCTCCAGTGTGCGTGTTTGTCCTCGGGGTTTAAGTCAAGTCAAGTGCTTATTTATTGTCATTCTTTTATATAACAGGTATACATTAGAACGAGATGATGTTTCTTCAGGCCCATGGTGCAACATGTTACCCAAAACCACATAAGTGCAAATACTTAAAACAACAAAAACAAATAAACACAAATATGTACATGTATATATGCACATATCCACATACACACACATACGTATACATATACATACATATATATTTTTTTACATATTTGGCATAGCAGCACAGTATAGCAGCAACACTAGTGAAGTAACTGATGCAGCTACTTTATGTGACTACAGTTTGCAGTATCACTGAGTCTTAATGGGTTAGTGTATGTATAATGATATAAATGTTTACTGGATTAGATGTTCGACTAACCCAGTTATGAACCCTACTGGGTATGGTGGTATGAGTCTTATTGGGTTAGGTCAGGGATGGGCAACTTCGGTCCTGGAGGGCCACTGTCTTACAGAGTTTAGCTCCAACCCTAATCAAACACACCTGAACAAGCTAATTGAGGTCCTCAGGATTACTAGAAAATTACAGGCAGGTGATTTTTTTTCAGGGTTGGAGCTAAACTCTGTAGGACTGTGGCCCTCCAGGACCGAAGTTGCCCATCCCTGGGTTAGGTGTTCAACTAACCCAAATGAGAATTGGGAGACAGCATGTTTTCTTTCATCTCGTGCTCGAGATCTACATATGAGAAGGGCAGAGAGAACCGGGAACAGAACAGTAACCTACTGTTTTATACTTGTGCTTCAATTGAGTAGCCTGTGCTATTTTTTCCCCAGTCTCGTAGCACCAGCGTTATGCATATTATTATTATTATTTTAAAAAACAACAACTACAGCCCTGGTCATAAGCATTTCCCTTTCCCCTTTTGCAGGGCTCTCTTGCATTAAAGCTGCAGTAGGGAGTTTTTAGAAAATGTTGACTTAGCCTGAAAATTTGAACAAGCACAACTTACAGGTCATTCCCCCTTGCTCTCTGCTGCGCTACAGCCCTCCCTCTACAGCTCCTCCCCCATCACAATGGAGCCTACAGTGAACGCGCAGGCTAGTAAACATGCAGGGCCACCGACAGCGGATAAACAGTTAACGCACATTCACTGGTATGATGAAACATCAACAATATGCTTTACATTGATTATGGCCTGCCCGTATTTGACCACAAACTTGGTCCTCAAATCATTACGTATTTTGCAATACATGTAATGTAACTTTATAACGTTGCACTCTTTCTATAAGTTATAAATAGCTAGCAAGATAATATATCGGTAACGGTCTTTGGTATGTAATTAAATGGGTTTCTTGTTCATTATAATTATTTTCATATAAAAGCAACAGAACTTAAATTACATCCAGTTTATTAGCAACACTGTGCATGAGCATGAATCCCGTGATATCCTTCTTTGATCTCACAGGTGTCAGATCCACTGCGAGAAGAGAGAACTGTCTGTCTTGCCTGCGCTTTTTTCACTCTTCCCCTCACTGCAGCCGCCTACTCTTGCATACATTTCAGGCGAGGCAAGGCGCATCTCAAACAAGCCTAATTTCATTGGCTGCTGTGCGTGTTGTCACGTTAACGCAGACAAATGGTGCGTGTTGACGCGATCAAAATTCATGCGTTTCGTTTAAAGACTTTTGTCCCTGATCGTCTTCCATACAGCCTGTAGCACGATGACGTAGCTGGATCAGATCCAACCATAGACAGTAAAAGAAATGGACACAGCGACCCCATTGGATTCAACGGAGAAAAGTGAAGTCAATTAGAAACTCTTTCTTCCTGATGGCTGAGCGTACTGCGCAGACTTAAACTGAGCTTGACGACATAGATGTGACATGAGCAACCCGTCTGTCTTCTAGTAGCTGTGCCAAGAGAAATCTGAATCGTTCCCTTCCGAAACTTGCAGAGACGGAGAGCGTGAGTAGGTGTCCATGAGCTAGGAGCAGGAGCAACTTTTGCTAAGTATTCTGATTAATTATTTTGCCTCCACGTCCCCCCGATTGCCCGCGAGCTTCTCCTCCTGTCCATATGGTAATTTCTCTACTGTGCGACAGAGAGTCGCGTGATTATGACGCAATCGTTAGCCTATTTTTACAAAAACTGCTTCTACGGGGCCATAATGTAAGATACAAGGTAATGGAGCCTTTTATACATTTTCGTGTTTCTTTAGAAATAAATAATGGACAAATGGAGTCTTTAAACGCCACAGATGTAAAGTTATTCGCTGTCAAAGTGACGCTAAAATGAATGGGAGTCATACGTCATACGCCAGCATCCATCTCCCGTGAACACATGTCGACCGTTGCCGGAAGCCAGCTATTTTCATTTATAAAGTTTTAAATATGTATATTTTTACGACAAAACCGCACGGATTACCCTCAGAAGGCCTTCGTTTATCCCCCTGGAGCCGGATGGATTACTTTTGTGAAGGATGCATGCACATTTTTGGGACTTGAAGGAGGTGGACCCCATAACTTGACATTATAACCACTGAAAGATCTAAGACATTTTCTAAAATAACTGAAAATGTGTTCGTCTGAAAAATGATTGACATATGCATCTCGAACGGCTTGAGGGTGAGTAAATCATGGGTTTAATATCATTTTTGGCCGAACTATCCCTTTAAAAACTATATGCAGTTTATTCATTCATTTAGTTTTATTAAAAAAGCAACATTTTAAAAGCTGAGAAAGTCACATTTTTGTCACAGACTAGGTCCGTATCGGATTCAGAACAATGATCAAAACAGATGGAGTAGATCAAGACCATCAACACCCCAAAGCTTCACACAACTACAAGCCAGGTATACTCAGAATACTTAATTATACTTTTAAATATATCTTGATCAAAAGATTGAGTACAAGTGCAAGACATAATATACTTAGACTTTTCTGTCAGTAAACCTACAGTGAGGAAAATAAGTATTTGAACACCCTACTATTTTGCAAGTTCTCCCACTTGGAAATCATGGAGGGGTCTGAAATTGTCATCGTAGGTGCATGTCCACTGTGAGAGACATAATCTAAAAAAAAAAAATCCAGAAATCACAATGTATGATTTTTTAACTATTTATTTGTATGATACAGCTGCAAATAAGTATTTGAACACCTGTCTATCAGCTAGAATTCTGACCCTCAAAGACCTGTTAGTCTGCCTTTAAAATGTCCACCTCCACTCCATTTATTATCCTAAATTAGATGCACCTGTTTGAGGTCGTTAGCTGCATAAAGACACCTGTCCACCCCATACAATCAGTAAGAATCCAACTACTAACATGGCCAAGACCAAAGAGCTGTCCAAAGACACTAGAGACAAAATTGTACACCTCCACAAGGCTGGAAAGGGCTACGGGGAAATTGCCAAGCAGCTTGGTGAATAAAGGTCAACTGTTGGAGCAATCATTAGAAAATGGAAGAAGCTAAACATGACTGTCAATCTCCCTCGGACTGGGGCTCCATGCAAGATCTCACCTCGTGGGGTCTCAATGATCCTAAGAAAGGTGAGAAATCAGCCCAGAACTACACGGGAGGAGCTGGTCAATGACCTGAAAAGAGCTGGGACCACCGTTTCCAAGGTTACTGTTGGTAATACACTAAGACGTCATGGTTTGAAATCATGCATGGCACGGAAGGTTCCCCTGCTTAAACCAGCACATGTCAAGGCCCGTCTTAAGTTTGCCAATGACCATTTGGATGATCCAGAGGAGTCATGGGAGAAAGTCATGTGGTCAGATGAGACCAAAATAGAACTTTTTGGTCATAATTTCACTAAACGTGTTTGGAGGAAGAAGAATGATGAGTACCATCCCAAGAACACCATCCCTACTGTGAAGCATGGGGGTGGTAGCATCATGCTTTGGGGGTGTTTTTCTGCACATGGGACAGGGCGACTGCACTGTATTAAGGAGAGGATGACCGGGGCCATGTATTGCGAGATTTTGGGGAACAACCTCCTTCCCTCAGTTAGAGCATTGAAGATGGGTCGAGGCTGGGTCTTCCAACATGACAATGACCCGAAGCACACAGCCAGGATAACCAAGGAGTGGCTCTGTAAGAAGCATATCAAGGTTCTGGCGTGGCCTAGCCAGTCTCCAGACCTAAACCCATTAGAGAATCTTTGGAGGGAGCTCAAACTCCGTGTTTCTCAGCGACAGCCCAGAAACCTGACTGATCTAGAGAAGATCTGTGTGGAGGAGTGGGCCAAAATCCCTCCTGCAGTGTGTGCAAACCTGGTGAAAAACTACAGGAAACGTTTGACCTCTGTAATTGCAAACAAAGGCTACTGTACCAAATATTAACATTGATTTTCTCAGGTGTTCAAATACTTATTTGCAGCTGTATCATACAAATAAATAGTTAAAAAATCATACATTGTGATTTCTGGATTTTTTTTATTAGATTATGTCTCTCACAGTGGACATGCACCTACGATGACAATTTCAGACCCCTCCATGATTTCTAAGTGGGAGAACTTGCAAAATAGCAGGGTGTTCAAATACTTATTTTCCTCACTGTAAGTGGAAATGTAACTATATTTCTGAGAAGTACATAAAGTATATTTCTGAGAAGTACATAAAAAAGTAGACTGAAAGTAACTTTCTTATTTTTAGTTTAAAAGAGGTAAACGACTTCCGCTTCCGCCCGCATGGAGTAAGTAGCAGAAGGGAGCTCCTCGAATAAATAAGTGATTATTGCTCAATAGACTAGTCAATCGTGTGAAAAAGTTTTTTTTTTTTTTGTCAAAGAGTTGTTGCTACGAACCTTTCGACATGAAACCGAGCTCGTGCAAAAAAGTTGCATCGACAATCCGTAATACGAAGACAGAAAGCGGTGAGAGAAAAATGAACGAACTTTTCTGCTCTCAGAACGGAACTGCATACACACCGAGAGGCTGTGATTAAAGACATTAAGTCTCAAATTGAAAATCTTCATCGGGAGGTGCAAAAGAATCGAGAAGAGATGAAAGAAGACCTGCGTGCTCTCCGAGAAGAAATCTTTCCCGAGCTAGCCGCCTTGCACAAAGCGCAGGCCGAATCGACGAACGAGACCACGGAGATGGGAAAAGTGCTAAGTGATACGATGGACAGGGTAGCAGCACTAGAGCAATCCCACGAAATCATGTCCAAAGAGCACAAGAAAATGCATGAAAAATATATGGATTTGGAGAATCGTAGCCGAAGACAGAATCTAAGATTCGTTGGAGTCCCAGAGGGAGTGGAGGCGGGAAATCCGAATCGATTCATCAAGGACCTGCTGTTGGAGATATTCGGAGGAGATGACTTGGGAGATTCCAGTATGACAGTAGATCGCGCGCACAGGACTCTCGCACCAAAACCGAAGCAGGGAGAGAGACCCCGAGTGATAATTGCTCGTTTTCATTACTTTTCCGACAAGGAAAAAATCCTGAAGCTGTCTAGAAATAAAGGCCGTCTCTACTACAAAGGATCCCCTGTGCATATCTTCCCCGACGTGAGTCCAGAAGTTGCCAAACTGCGCGCCACGTTCAATCCAGTGAAAGCCAAGCTGCGAGCCGTCGGGATAAACTACAGTTTGTTCTACCCAGCCAAACTGGCAATCACCTTGGACGGAATCAGGTACACGTTTGAACACCCTCGAGATGCGGATAAATTTATTGAGAAGAAGATTCAAACCTAAAGGTCGAACTGTGAGTCTAGAATAAATGATAAGCGGATGTCTGTTATCATATTCAGCACGCACGCAAAGACGTTTATAATTTAAACGCATTTCTGGACTCTTATAGTGATTAAGTATTAGTCAAGTTCATCGGGAAAAGAACTGTAACTTAATCACATACCATGTTAAGTAAAAGAAACAAAAGACCGTAAATAGTCTAGAGCTTTTTTTTTTTTTTTATCGTAAAAAGGAGCTAAGTGTTAAGGAAAGGTAAATGGAGCTACTGTTCAAAATGTTCAAGTTGTTTGAGGTTGTTAAGGAAAACGAATTGGCACTTTTTTCTTTCTTTCTTTTCTTTTCTTTTTTCATCTTACTTTTCAAAATCCGTTCTTTACAATGATTTCTGCGTTATCGACTATGGCTAGAATAAAAGTAAATGCTGCTAAGAAAAATTCAGTTCAGTTTGTTTCATGGAATTGTAAAGGGCTTAATGGGGCTATAAAACGGGGTAATGTACTAGCTCATCTTGGAAGACTAGGGGCAGATATTAAGTTTTTACAAGAAACGCATATAAGGAACCAAGATCAGGGCCGATTAAAGGGAAAGTGGGTGGAACAAATCTTTCACTCAAATTTTAACTTTAAGTCTAGGGGTGCAGCAATACTCATAAAGAAAAACATACAATTTACTGCAACTAAAGTTATTTCAGACTCCAGGGGACATTATATTATAGTAGCAGGAAAGCTTTACAATACACCAATATTGTTAGTTAATATATGCTCCTAATATAGATGATGAACAATTTATATCGTCTATTTTGAACATTTTGCCTAATCTAGATACTCATCAATTGATAATGGGGGGTGACTTTAACTTTGTATTGGATCCATTGTTAGACAGATCTTCAAATAGAACAGTACCCCTGCCTAAATCAGCCAAACTGCTACAAACATTTATGAAAAGCCTTAAAATAAAAGACCCATGGAGATATTCCTTCCCAAACCAACGAAAATATTCATTTTTCTCACCGGTCCATCACTCATATTCTAGAATAGATTATTTTTTAATAGATTATAAACTTTTGCCAGCCGTCTTACATTGCGATTATGAAGCAATGGTATTATCGGACCATAGCCCCTTAGTTCTTCAGATATTATTTGAAACTAAATATGACACTTTTAAATGGAGATTTGATAATAGTTTATTGGCAGATAAGACATTTGTAGAACAAACCGAAGCTCAAATAGGATTGTAATTTAGAGACAAATGATACGACAGACGTTTCCAAATCCACAATTTGGGAGGCATTTAAAGCATATACGCGTGGACAAATTATCTCTCATAGTGTCTCGATTAAGAAACAATGTAAAGAACAAAAAAGGATGTTAACTGACCAAATACTACAAATAGATCATGAGTATGCAGTCTCCCCCTCTCCAGAACTGTATAAGAAGAGACTTTCTCTCCAGTCAGAATTTCAGTTGCTCTCCACCTCAGAAACTACTGATCGTTTAATGCGGGCGAAAGCCACATATTACGAACATGGAGAGAGAGCAGGGGCATGTTCAAGTTCAAAACGGTGTGCAACGTTTTGCTACGGTTTCCGGGTTGAACGTCATGTTTCCTGGAAACGGCGTGCACCGGTGTGCAACAGGGTTTGAGATACGTTTTCTCTTGTTTGGTGGGTGTGTCAGAACTAAAGTCCAATCAGCAGCAACATGTATATAAAGCAAGTGGTATTAAAGTGAACTCGCAAAATGGGTTCAAGGAAAGTAATTTACAAATTTGTTTGATGCAGTTCGGTATACGCAACAACTGAGGATATTAGAAGACATGTTTGTCGAAAGTTTTATTGTAAAAAATATAGGATATCAACATAATGATGTAGTTGTTTATATTTTTAGCTTCATTGCAAGTATAGAAATAAACAATGGTAATTAAGTGTTTTTCCTAAAAATGAGAAAGAAAATACAGGGTATTAAAACAGTATGAACTACAAATAAAGTCAGTATGTGAGGCTAAATAGAGGTGTTTTAGTCTGAATTAGGTGTGTGCTTCCATTTCAGTTTCAGCAATCCCTTCACTCGATTGGGATGTTCTCTTTTGTTCTGGGCGGCAAGTGCAGTTACTGTACCATCGGGCATATTTTGTAGTATTAAACACATATTTATACCGACTTCATCAGGCTCCGAAAATTCTTCACAAAGAACACAAAGAATGGCCTTCTCAGCTGCCATAGTTGCAACTCTTGCGTCATCAGAACAGTGTGTTCAACGCATCACCGTTTCGGTTTAAAAAACGTTGTGCAACGTTTTGTCGGGGCTGAACGCAGCCCAGGTAAACTCCTTGCTCGGCAAATTAAAGAGACGGCAGCATCAAGACTGATAACCAAAATTAGGAAAGAGACTGGACAAATTACATCTGACCCACAAGAAATAAACAATATTTTTAATTTTTTTTACGTCAAATTATATTCCTCAGAATCTATTAATGACCCATCGTGTATAGAGCAGTTTTTTGAATCACTTAACATTCCATCCTTGAATATGGAAGACAAGAATGTCTTGGAACAACCAATAACTATTAATGAAATAAATCAAGCGATATCCAACATGCAATGCTCAAAGTCCCCAGGTCCTGACGGTTTCACAACCGAGTTTTATAAATCTTTTAGAGATCAAATCTCACCATTGCTTTTAGAGGTTTTCAATGAATCACTTGAGAAAGGCCGTTTACCACCAACATTCCCAGCTGGCATTCGACTGACCTTAAACGTTTAAATGTGGTTGAAATAATGTCAGTTTATGGAAAAACATTAATTCAACGTCAAAACAATGTTAAACACCAAATGGTTGAAATGGTGTTGTTAACTCACTGTGGATTCAACATAGAAATATAAATAAAATTTGAGTTGTACGTCAAATCAACATTATTTTTACAACCATGACTTTTAAACATTTTGTTGAAATATATCAGTAGAAAAATAACGTTGTTCCAACATCCAAACAATGCTGATCAATTAACTGTTGAAAAAGTGTTGATGCATGAATAATGATACAACGTTGAAAGATCAACTCTGAATTAAACGTTTGTTAAGTAACATTAATTCAACGTCAAAACAACGTTGAACACTAAATGGTTGAAGTGGTGTTGTTAACTCACTACGGATTCAACATAGAAATAAAAAAATTTTTTTTAGTTGTACTTCAAATCAACATTATTTTTTTTACAACCATGACTTTTAAACATTTTGTTGAAATATATCAATAGAAAAATAACGTTGTTCCAACATCCAAACAATGCTGATCAATTAACTGTTGAAAAAGTGTTGATACATGAATAATGATACAACGTTGAAAGATCAACTCTGAATTAAACGTTTGTTGAGTCGTGATAAAAGCGCTTTCTAACGTTACATCTTTTCTTTTTCTTTTTTTTTATTGCATAACACATTTGTTACAATTTGCCGAAAAAAGAAATTGATCTTGTAATACATCATTTAGATACAATTCATGTTTTCATAAGGAATAAAAAATAAAAATAAATACACATCAGCCAAAAGAGAATTGAGACGCTTTCTACATCTCCTGGCGTACTTTGAGAGCAACTCCAGTCTGATTGATCATTTTGGAATATCGTTCAACACAAGAGCTTGATTGGAGGACGGCGGTTGTCCATCACACAACTGTGATTCTATTGGCTCTGACGGTTCCAGACAACACCCGATTGCTCATGCGCGAAGTGGGTCTGTGTTGTCATCGTCAGGCAGATTCTGACCTGGACGGGTTCGGAATGAATTTGGTGGTAACATCTCAAACGGTAAGCAAAGTTTTTGAAGTCACATTTTATAACTAGAAAATTCCTAAATAAATGTTGTGTGTGCCTGACTCTGTCACATATGGGCGTCGTGACGTCATACTTGGCGTGGCGGCCATGTTGATGGCCTCGCGAATGTAAACATACAGCAAGTCGAACGAGGAGAAACAGAGTAGGGAGAAGAAAAGAAAGAAAAAAGATGCTAGAATCCCGAAAAGGATGTGGAATTTACCGGGATACGTTAAATGGGGAAACCAGGGACCAGTATGTGGACAAATTTTCCTGTAAAATATCCCGTATTTTAATACCTTACTCTCATAACATTAATGTTAGCCCTTCCATCGGACCTGTCAGTCTCTGCACTGTTGTCCTGTTTCTACCCCCTTGCCCTTTCAGCGAAACAGATGTTTTCAAAGCATCGTTTTGCTTACTTGAAGTCAACCTTAGCGTGATATTGGCCTTTTTAAGATAACAGCGTGGTTGTTGTGAGAGCACGATTTCATGCCAATCTGTAAGCAAAGTCACGTTAGACCTAGCTTCACAACTCGCATAGTTAATGCTGCAGTTTTGTAGTACGAATTTTTGCTGTCAGCAGAGGGATAGCAACAGAAAGATGAATGTTGAAATTTTCATTTTTCGGGATATTTTATAGGAAAATACTATACGGGAAGACAGCGGGAAAAGAGCTCTGCTGGAACAAGTTATGAAGTGAAGCCGGCAAACACTAAAGAAGAGCTTGAAGCTTTAGAGAATCACTTGGAGGACAAGAATGAGGGAGTAGAACTGGTAAGTTTTAAATAATTAATCTTGTAAAGTGCTGGCAAAGTTTCATTATGACAATTGGCTTGTTCACTTTGGTGACCACTACAAACTCCTCGTCCTCATCATGTGCCTGCTTTGTGGAGGTCTGACTCTGACCACATTTTCTGGTTATAATTTTAATTTCTTGTTTCTTGTTCTTTTCCGAGTAAACAACTGAAGATGTTGGGAGGCGTTGATGCTGCAGACCATGTGAAGAAGTCAATGGCTGCGTAAGTAACTTTATGTTCCTTTTTTGCATTAGTTTACAGTGATGTTCCCTGTCATATACTGTCATGCACTCCCCCCACACACCCACTTACTCACTCTCTGCTACATTTTCATAATGAACTTGATTGCAATATAATATTCTAATATAAATCTGTTTAACCATGGCAGAACTATGACAAATAAAATGATGGCCATAATGAGCCTCAGAGGAAGAAGTGGGAAGGTTGCCTTCATGAAGACCCGTCTCTACAAGATAATCTGTGGTGAGTTTGCTTTAACATAGTAGTTTTGTAACAGTGTTTTAAATAATTGAATATAGTAAGCAGAATAATAATTCATAAGAAATGAAGAAATCATTTTAGTTGGAGAACTCTACAGAGCATGGTCTAATATTATATACAGTACTCCATTCTGGGCTCTAGACTAACTTCTCTACCGGCAGCACTGGTTACTACCAACTGCCTTTTGTTGCTTGCCCAAGCACATGATTATCAATGACCTTGCACATTGATCAATACTAATTTATATACTTGAAACATTGGCAATTCCACAAAAGTTGATATTTGCAAAATATTTTAATTTGAGAGGTTAACGTTTGCTAATACTGATCTGTTTCCCCCCCCCCCCTCATCAGACGCTGTCTTGAGCTCATTTGATACAACTACAACAAAAGCAGACGAATACATGGCCAAATACTTGAAATATGCACCAGAGAGGATAGGTGGCGGTGGCAGAAAGAAGTAACAAGAAGGGAAGATTTAACCAGCCGTGTTCAATGTTGCCCAATGTTTGGGCCGTTTTTCTAAAGGTTAAAGTTCGACACGTGTAAAATGATGTTGTGTGAAATGTTGGCACACTTGCAGCCATGCAATAAAGCATGTTTCTTACGTCAGTGAAATGTCTTTATTAATCTTCTTCCTGGTCTTGCTTTGACCAATTGGCTTCTTCCTAGCTGACTGTTCAACGTTGATTAGATTGACGTTGTAATGACATTGCTATTTCAACGTTGATTAGATTTGCAAAATCTAAACTAAAATCAATATTGATTCAACGTTGGCGAATTCACCTATGTTGAGAAACGTGACATTGGAATGACATTGCTATTTCAACGTTGATTAGATTTGCAAAATCTAAACTAAAATCAATATTGATTCAACGTTGGCGAATTCACCTATGTTGAGAAACGTGACGTTGGAATGACATTGCTATTTCAACGTTGATTAGATTGACGTTGGAATGACGTTTCTATTTCAACGTTGATTATATTGACGTTGGAATGACGTTGCTATTTCAACGTTGATTAGATTGACGTTGGAATGACATTGCTATTTCAACGTTGATTAGATTGACGTTGGAATGACATTGCTATTTCAACGTTGATTAGATTGACGTTGGAATGACGTTTCTATTTCAACGTTGATTATATTGACGTTGGAATGACGTTTCTATTTCAACGTTGATTATATTGACGTTGGAATGATGTTTCTATTTCAACGTTGATTATATTGACGTTGGAATGACGTTTCTATTTCAACGTTGATTATATTGACGTTGGAATGATGTTTCTATTTCAACGTTGATTATATTGACGTTGGAATGATGTTTCTATTTCAACGTTGATTAGATTGACGTTGGAATGACGTTTCTATTTCAACGTTGATTATATTGACGTTGGAATGACGTTTCTATTTCAACGTTGATTATATTGACGTTGGAATGATGTTTCTATTTCAACGTTGATTATATTGACGTTGGAATGACGTTTCTATTTCAACGTTGATTATATTGACGTTGGAATGATGTTTCTATTTCAACGTTGATTATATTGACGTTGGAATGACGTTGCTATTTCAACGTTGATTAGATTTGCAAAATCTAAACAAAATCCAACGGTTATCCAACACTGACACCTGACGTTGATTCAACGCTGACTCTACGTTAAAATGCCAGCTGGGTAGTTATGAATAATAACGCATCTGTGTTTTTGAACATATGGTTTAATAAAACATATTAAACTCTTTAATATTACAGTAATATAAAACATTTTAATAGTACAGTAATATTAAACATCTTTAAAATGTGTTTCAAATAACGTTGTGTTTGAGCTGCGTGCGCTAAAGCTAAAGAGCTGAAGGAACACCCCTAAACTAAAGCTTTGTTAGATGGTTTTAGCTCAACGAACACAACCTATATATGATAAATTAGATATTTATACAAAATAAACACAATATTACAAATTATACTTGCACAAAATCATGCACATGTAACCAAGGTTACCAATCCATCCATATAAAACCTATGAGAAAAAAAGAGACAAAAGTAATATTTACATATAAATATTTTATTACTTTAGTGTTTAAGAAATTAACTATTGATGAAATATGTAAATGTAGCAGATTAGAAAAAAATAAATAATTTGATCAGTTCAGATAAGCTCCGCCCTCCATTGGTTGCATCATATAGCGCGGGTTAGAGGAGTGATAGTCACTTGTCACTCTAATGAAATGTCATTTATCATTTGAAGAGATTGTAAAGAGTGAACAGAAATTTATGATTGAAGATAAGAGTATTTACGACCCAAAATGTAATAATAAAATTTTAAGAAATGTGTTTCAGTCAAAAAAACGAATTACCCCGAGGGGGAAATTTTTTTGGAATTCTTTGATAGATAATATTAATTGGAAAAAAGCATGGCTTTTACCTTACAAATTTTGTATCCCCAACAAGGTGAAAGAATTACACTTAAGAATTTTACATAATATTTATCCCACCAACAAACTCACATCGAAATTTGGTAAGGGTAACTTGAATTGTAATTTCTGTAAAAGTAATATTGAGTCAGTTGATCATCTTTTTTTTAATTGCTCCCTTGTTAAAGAATTTTGGTTGGATCTGTCAAAACTCCTTGTTTCAAAACTAAAATTAGATATTGAATTTGTATTGGGTGATGTAATTTGTTATTTTTCTCACTGTAATCATAAAATAGAATATATTGGTAACATATTTATTTTATTAGCAAAATATTTTATACATAAGTGTAAGTTTTCTCTAAAAGTACCCAAATTATATAATTTTTTATGTGACTTTAACTACTTTATTAAGACGTTGAAAAAAATTAACAACAAAAAAAGTGTCAAATTTGTTAAATTATATGACATTTTGTTGAGCGAAGTGTAATTGGATTAATACGTCTTTTTCTTTGTAGGACCACTTAAATGTATCTATTGTCTTCCTTCTTTATGTTTTTGTCATCCACTGTAATTTCATTGTTATGAATGTTCAATTGTATTATTATTTGTTATTTGATTGTTCAACTGCAATAAAAAAATAAAAAAATAAAAAATAGTCACTTGTCACAGAGAAATCGTGAAATGGCCGCTTGAGCAGTGACGCACGTCAATTGCAGTTGAAAGGTTGCTAAAGTAAGTGAAAACGTACTCGGTTACTAACGTAACCTCGGTTCTCTCTAGAAGAGGGAACGAGTACTGCGTTTTATCAAAACGCTACGGGAAAAGTCTCTTTTCACGAAACACTGAAGCAAAAATTATCCTTTAATTTTCATATATGTAAAACGCGTTGCGGCAGCAGCAGACAGCTGAAGCAAGACGGCTTGTCCGCTCATTGGCTGCTCTGCGGCAACTGCATAAGCCTATCGAGCGCAGGCTGATGCAACATCAGACCAATGAGGGCGCTTTGCGCCCTCCTCGCCACTTCCCGCCGAGACAGGCGTGGCTTACCTCTATAAAAGGAGCTCGAGAAGGCTGATTCACTTGATTTTGATCACCGAAGCGAACCAGAGTGAACCAAACGCACGGCAAGGGAACGCAGTACTCGTTCCCTCTTCTAGAGAGAACCGAGGTTACGTTAGTAACCGAGTACGTTCTCTTACGAGAGTTCTCTCGTACTGCGTTTTATCAAAACGCTACGGGAACCCCTTGCAAAACGCCGTGCGTGCTGGGATAAAAACACTGATCACCGGAAGCTATTTCAGGCATACAGTGCATAATCACCAGATAGACTCACACAGAGTCAGGGAATAAGGGGGGGAGCCTTAATTCCCTATACTGTAGCGTCCGCAGGCTTAACATGACCTCACAGGGAGAGTCTAAAGACAGGAGGGGTTTCCTCCGTCCTTATATAGACATGTCCACAGACGCGAATATGACATCACATAGCCAGGGTAGGGAGCCTGCACTAATGTGGGAAAACGTGGGTCTTACACAGTTCTGCCCAGTATAGTCGGTAGCGCGTTGCGCCTGTAAATAGATTACACCGACAAAAGCTTAGCCTGTAAGGCGGGAACCTCTAGGTATAAAACCTGATAAATGTAGACGGAGAGGCCCAGCCTGCCGCCGTACATATATCCTGTAAGGAAATCCCGCTGGACCAAGCCCACGAGGAGGCAACGCCTCTCGTAGAGTGCGCTCTGACTCCCAACGGGCATTGAATGCCCTTGGCAGTATAAGCCAGCGCTATGGCGTCAACTATCCATCTGGATAGACTCTGTTTCGAAACAGCCGTTCCTTTGGAACGTCCGCTGAACGAGACAAAGAGCTGCTCTGTCTGTCTGAAGGCAGCAGAGCGGAACATATAAGTTCTTAAAGCCCTAACAGGGCAAAGAAAACTCGAGTCCCCTTCCTCACTCGACGCCGGCAGGGCAGCCAGGGAAATAACCTGAGCCCGAAAAGGCGTGTTGAGGGATTTCGGCACATAGCCGTGCTTAGGTTTGAGTATGACTTTAGAGTCATTAGGACCAAACTCCAAGCACGTCGGGCTCACAGAGAGCGCGTGCAGATCGCCTATGCGCTTCACTGAAGCGAGAGCCATCAAAAACACTGTTTTGAAAGACAAATGTTTGAGGCTGATAGACTGGATAGGCTCGAAAGGGGCACCTTTCATGGCCGCCAGGACCGTAGAAAGGTCCCACATAGGGACTGAAGGAGGTCTGGGTGGATTCAGTCTCCTAGCTCCCCTGAGGAAGCGGATGACTAAATCATTCCTTCCCAGTGACTGACCCAGCGTTGAACCGGAGAACGCTGAAATAGCCGCCACATACACTTTGAGCGTGGAAGGGGATCTGCCCTTATCCAACAGCTCTTGTAGGAAGGAGAGAACCTCCGCTACCTCACATTCGAGGGGTGAAAGGCTCCGAGCTGTACACCAGCTGGAGAAAACCGACCACTTTGAAGCGTAGAGCCGCCTGGTCGACGGCGCTCTAGCCTCAGTGATGGTATTCATGACTCCCTCTGCGAGACCAACGGGTATCCGTTGAGCGCCCACACATGAAGGGACCACAGTTCCGGGTGTGGGTGCCAAATCGAGCCCCTGGCCTGCGAGAGGAGATCTCTCCTCAACGGCACTGGCCATGGAGCGATGTCTGCTAACTGCATCAGAACTGGGAACCATGCCTGGTTCTTCCAGAACGGTGCTACAAGCAGCACTGGGCATTTTGTTTTCCTGACCCGTTCCAACACCTGTGGCAGGAGGGAAACGGGGGGAAAAGCGTATAGCGGGCAGCGCGGCCACCTTTGGGACAGCGCGCTGTCGGTCTTTGAAAAGAATGCGGGGCAGTGAGCGTTTTCGTGGGACGCGAATAGGTCCACCTCCGCTTTGCCGAATCTCTCCCACAACAGCCGGACTGTTTGTGGGT
Organism: Abramis brama; assembly: GCF_963993115.1. Classification (NCBI taxonomy): domain Eukaryota; kingdom Metazoa; phylum Chordata; class Actinopteri; order Cypriniformes; family Leuciscidae; genus Abramis; species Abramis brama. Next base: position 12,304,790 of record NC_139967.1, on the reverse strand, counting down.
GTAGAGACCATTCGCCTGTAGGAACGTTGTTCCTGGACAGTCTGTCCGGGCCCACATTCAGAAGCCCGGGTACATGCACTGCTCTCAGCGAGCGTAAGTTGTGCTGAGCCCATAGTAGGAGGCGTTTCGCCAGCCTGTACAGGGATATGGAATTCAGACCGCCCTGGCGATTTATGTAGGACACCACAGCCATGTTGTCCGAACGGACTATGACGTGTTGGTCCTTGATGTGGGGACAAAAACGCGTCAGCGCATTGTGCACTGCCAGCATTTCTAGGCAGTTTATGTGTTGGAGCTTTTCTCGTTCCGACCATAGGCCGAAGAACGGTCAGCCCTCGAGCAGCGCTCCCCATCCCGAGGTGGATGCGTCCGTCGACACCATCCTAACCCTCGAGGAAGTCCCCAGGCTTACACCTGATTGGTACCAGTCGTTCGCCATCCAAGGCACCAGGGCTGTGACACAGTCCTGATTGACCTTGAGGCGTAATTGACCGGACACCCACGCTCTGCGCGGTACCCGCGCTTTCAACCAGAACTGCAGCGGGCGCATGCGGAGCAAGCCCAGCCGGAGAACTGACGATGCTGAGGCCATGAGACCCAGCATCCTTTGAAATTTCCTGAGCGGGGTGAAAGCGCCGCGGCGGAAAGACGCTGAATGTTCAGCACACGCTGTGGCGACAGCTGCGCTGTCATAGACTGTGAGTCCAGAACTATACCCAGAAACGAAATCGTTTGACTGGGGTTCAGTGAACTCTTCGCCCAATTGACCGTGATACCAAGATTCTCGAGGTGATCGAGTAAAATGGCTCTGTGCTCTACGAGCTGAGATCGTGATTGGGCTAGGATCAACCAGTCGTCCAAGTAGTTCAGCTGCATCCATGCATTTCGTAAATGTACGAGGTGCCAGGGACAAGCCGAAAGGCAGGACTGCATACTGGTATGTCTGACCCTCGAAGGCGAATCTCAAGAATCGCCTGTGATGTGAAGCTATCTGTATTTGAAAATACGCGTCCTTCAGATCTATCGACATGAACCAGTCTTCCCGGCGAACATGCGCGAGAATTTTGCTGGTCGTGAGCATTTTGAAACGGCGTTTCACTAACACTCTGTTCAGTCGTCTTAGATCCAGAATGGGTCTGATACCGCCGTCCTTTTTGGGGACTAGAAAGTATCTGCTGTATATCCCCTGTTCGCTTTGATCTCGGGGAATAAGCTCTATCGCCCCTTTGCTTATCAGTTTTGATATTTCGGCGCGAAGTAGGTGTGCTACTTTCAGCGGTACCGAAGTTTCGACGCGCGCTGTGAAGCGCGGAGGGCGTCGAAAAAACTGTAGCGAGAAGCCTCTCTTTATAATGCCTAAGACCCAGTCCGAAACCCCTGGAAGCGCTGCCCATGCATCTGCATGGTTGGCTAAGGGCCGGATACAGAGCGCGCTCTGTTCGCCGTGCGACAGAGGTGCTACGGGGCTCACAAACGTAGGCGTTATGCCTGCGGCATTTGAGGCGGGGGGCGCGCTTAATACAGCGGGCGGAGCGCTCGTCCTCGACCTTACAACAGTGCTTGGCTGAGTGAGGGAGGGCTGCGCGAGTCCCGTGGGACTCATGTGTGCGAGTAGATGTGGGCTGGGAGCGGACACATTTACTGCTTTGGGCGCGCTGCCTGTGTAAGCAGCGCGCGCGCTCATAGGTCTCGTTTTTACAGAGAGCCTGTGATCTGATAGACATAGTGTTCGTGGGCACTGAGTAGTGGGCACTTTTACTATGTGGGGAGCGCAATCGACCTGAGTCGATTTTATTTGCGCGAGCCCTAAGTGCAGGGCTGTGCTTGTGTGTAGGGATGGGCACTGAGAAGTGGGCATCGACACTACATTTATAGCACCATCGGCCGTGGCCGGGACACCAGAAATACCGTGAGTAAGTGTGGGCGCGGGAGAGCGGGCACAGTTACTGCAATGAGTGCACTGTCTGTCTGAGCAGAGTGAATGCACACAGGTTTCGTCTTTACAGAAACCACAAGGCATGCAGAACATAGTGTTTGTGGGCACTAGGCAGTGGGCACGTTCACTATGTTGCGTGCGTGATCGACCCGAGTCGAATATATGAGCGCGGGCCCTGTGTGAAGGGCTGTGCTAGTGTGTAGGGATGGGCACTAGCAGTGGGCATCTTCTCTACACATATAGCATCATCGGCCGTGCTCGTGGGCAGCAAAAAACACGTCTGCAGTTGTCTCTCGGGGAACAAACAGAGTGATTTGCATTCGGCGGCATAAATATTTTCTGCCGGCCGGCCTGGGGTTCGAACCTCCAATCCCCGCGCGCAAGTCTAAGAATCTACCACTGGACCACAGTGAAGATACATAGACACGGTCAGCGCGAGTATTATCCGCACTGGCGTTTGCTTGCAGGCATGTACCACGTGCTCGTGGCCAGCAAAAAACACGTCTGCAGTTGCCTCTCGGGGAACAAACAGAGTGATTTGCATTCGGCGGCATAAATATTTTCTGCCGGCCGGCCTGGGGTTCGAACCTCCGATCGCCCGCGCGCAAGTCTAAGAATCTACCACTGGACCACAGTAAAGATACATAGACAAAGTCAGCGCGAGTATTATCCACACTGGCGTTTGCTTGCAGGCATGTACCACGTGCTCGTGGCCAGCAAAAAACACGTCTGCAGTTGCCTCTCGGGGAACAGACAGAGTGATTTGCATTTTCAGACGCCTGCAAAATGCCAGAATGTGAGAAGAGTGGAAATCGCCCAGTTTCAGCGGGGCTGAAAACACTCCATTCTCCTTTCGCCAGTGACGCGCGGGAACCGTAGAAACGGTGTTCGGTTGCAGGCAAGCGGGTACTACGCGCTCGCTGGCTGCAAAATGCATCTCTGCAGTCGCCTTCAGGGGACTTACAGAGCAAGCATTGGCGGCATAAATATATATGCCGCTAGACCGGGATCCGAACCCCGGTCTCCCGCGTGGAGAGCCTATAATTCCACCACTGAGCCACAGGGGGATACAGGCTTTGAAAGCGGCGTCAACATGTATTCTTCGGCGTTTGCTGGCAGGCAAGCGTGTAACAGACTCACTTGCTGCAATAATATTTCCAGTCGCCGAACAGGGAACTGAGAAATGTGAGAGAAAAGAGGTCAGACCGACCAACGGTGGGACTAAGAACACTCTTTTCTCCTTCGCCGGTGAATGACGCGTGCAGAGGCAGGGTAGCTTTTCTTGTAACGTAAAGAAAAACTAATCCCGCCATCCGCTTCCAGGAAGGGCAGCCTCGGAAGGATGCCCGGTGAGTCCTCAGAGTCACCTTAGGCAATTGGCTCGGAGTGAAGGCGTTCGCCGTCAGCGAGCGCGAGCGCTGCATGAGAAGGCATCTTGAAAAAGACGCAGCTCTTTTAGGGGTGTGTGTTGCAAAGCGAACACACACACACACACAAACACAAGAACAAGAATGTAAAGGATATGGCGTCGGAAAGCGCAGCAGGTACGGCGGTAGAAGGCGGCGTTGGCCAGCGGCTTCAAGGGCTCGTCCCGCTGAAGTGCTTGGCTGCTTGCATCAGACAACGCGTGCTTCCTCGTGATCCAGCGATGCGTGCGCTTCGCTGAAGAGATTAAAATCAAGTGAATCAGCCTTCTCGAGCTCCTTTTATAGAGGTAAGCCACGCCCGTCTCGGCGGGAAGTGGCGAGGAGGGCGCGAAGCGCCCTCATTGGTCTGATGTTGCATCAGCCAGCGCTCGATAGGCTTATGCAGTTGCCGCAGAGCAGCCAATGAGCGGACAAGCCGTCTTGCTTCAGCTGTCTGCTGCTGCCGCAACGCGTTTTACATATATGAAAATTAAAGGATAATTTTTGCTTCAGTGTTTCGTGAAAAGAGACTTTTCCCGTAGCGTTTTGATAAAACGCAGTACGAGAGAACTCTCGTAAGAGAACTAGATAAACAACTGAAACCAGGATAGTATTGATATCGTTGCTAGAAAATAGCTGTTTAAATAGTTGTTTAAATAGTTGTCGTTGCATTGTATTGAATCCAGGGATTAAATGAGAAGTCGAGCTGATTCATCTGACGAAACCTGTTTGAACAGATTCATCTGAGATTATTTCTAATCAATAGCACTTTATTCTTGGTAAGTGAGTTCATAAACTGATTAATACACAACCATAACTAATTAAAGTAGTGTTTTATGGTCTTAAACGATGCTGTGCTATATCATTTTTGAGAAATGTATTTAGGTAAAGTGATTGAAGTGATAAATTGAGAATTTATTTACTACTTAAAAGTGTTTACGTGCATTTTTGAATTCATGAGCATAATGTGTGTAACGCAGCTCACATGGAGTTTTGCTAGCCATGTGTTATGAGCTGTAGGCTAATTGAGTGCACGCCATTTTCAGACGTCATTTTGTTCATTTTTGTGTTCCTATTAGAGTTAAAAAAGGGGTAATAAGCACTGATAAATGTGTATATATTCATTTTGAAGGATTTGTTGTGATAAAAATCATAATTTGAAGTGTTAATGTTGTTTAAATGAAATTAATTGTGATTAATTGTTATTTTTCTGCCTTGTCTTTGCAAGGTTGGGGTTTTTTTCCCTCTCTATTTTGTTGTTCCTGTCTGTGATATTCTCTTGAAAGTGAACGAGGAGTTCTGAGTTTGAACTGTTTCTGCCATAAATGGGGAGTGCTCAACACTGGTGGAAACTGGCGGGCCAACCTGGTTTTTCCTGAACTTGGAAAACATTTCATGTTTCATCAAAGTGGTAGGACCACACATATACTTTTCTTTTTTCCCTTTTTCTTTTTTTTTTCTTCCTCGGACATTGTTGCATCTGTGAACAAGAAGTTTTTTCTTTTTTTTTCTTTTCCTCCCTCTCATTCATCTCGGAGTTGTGTATCGGTATTTTATAACTGAACACTGAAACGAGTGCAAAGGACATTGAACTGAGCTAAACGAATCATTTCTGATTCTGATTTGGTGTGTCATTGGACATTTCACCTGGAAAATTGTCTGTATTGTTATTTTATTTTATTTTCTCATCTTTTATTGAAATTTTCCTGAAAAAGAGTGAATACAGAGGTTGAGTTACATAATTGTAATTTGAATTTTGAGAGTGAACTGGGTATATTATTTTCATGAAAAGGAAAGAAACAAAGGAAATTAAAGAGTAAATAGCTATAATTAAAACAAGCTACAACCTAATTTAGCTAAAGTAAATAGTTAACCACAGACCTATTGAGCATGAGGTCAATTATATAATTTAAATTGGTTTATTTCAAAAGTCATTTAACTGTGTTTGTGAATTTTCATTGAAGCCATTGACTGTTTTTTTGTTTAGTTTTGTTTGTTTTCTGTTTTTTCCCTCAAACTGAAACGACTTAATACAAAATATATATAAAAAAAAATACTTACCTCTTTCAACTATATCTGTCCTCTGTGATTATTTCCCTTGTCTTGCTGCAACACTGGCTCAAGAGCGAACGTAGTCTTCTGATCTGGTCCAAGACATTAGAAACTGGTTTATGCTAAGACCGTAGGACGCGCGTGTTACACACAGATTAACTTGAGCTATTATTATAGTAATCAACTATTACATAGTGAAACTCCTGTTGTGGATGCGCTCCTCCCCTCCCATAACAAAACGCTGAAACACAGCAACTAAACCCAAAGAATTCACAATGTTTTTAATGCAATAGTTTGCTCATTATAATGTTATGTATATATGACAGTCCCAATCATAGTTATTAATGTTCTGCATTGAAGCTAATGATCATCACATTATTGTGCCTTTAATTCGAAATCAAAGCTACAACTAACACTGTCTGTAAAAGACAGACTTACAATCGGTTAAATGTACTGTTATGTTGATGAAAAATACAGTGGGTACGGAAAGTATTCATACCCCCGGTAAATATGATCAAAAATGGCTGTAAAAAATAAATCTTTCATTCAATTTTTTTTATCTTTCGTTCAAAAAATTGGCAAAATCCTAACCTTTCATTTTAAGTAAAAGAATTCAAATTGGGGGGGAAATCACATTATGAAATAAATGTTTTTCTCCAAAACACATTGGCCACAATTATTCATACCCTTTTAGTAAATACCTTTTTGCAATCTCCTTTTGCCAAGATAACAGCTCTGAGTCTTCTCCTATAATGCCTGATGAGTTTGGAGTACATCTGACAAGAGATCAGCAATCATTCCTTCATACAGAATCTCTCCAGATCCTTCAGATTCCCAGATCCATGTTGGTGCTTCTTCTCTTCAGTTCACTCCACTCATCAGGTCAGGGAACTGGGACGGTCATGGCAGAAGCTTCATTTTGTGCTCCAAAACACATTTTTGTGTTGATTTTGATGTTTGTTTTGGATCGTTGTCCTGATGGAAGATCCAACCACAGCCCATTATAAGATTTCTAGCAGAAGCTGCCCAGTTTGGATTTTTTTTATCCGTTGATATTTGATAGAATCCACGATGCCATGTATCTGAATAAGAAGTCCAGGACCTCCAGCAGAAAAATAGGCCCACAACATTAAAGATCCAATGGTATATTAAATTGTACACATGGGGTACTTTTTATCCTTGTGTGCACCAAACCCATCTAGCGTGTTTGCTGCCAAAAAGCTCTTTTTTTAGTTTCATCTGACCACAGAACCCTGTGTTGTTTGAAGTTCCAGTCGTGTCTGACCACTGAATATGCTGGAGTTTGTTTTTGGATGAGCTATGAGGATTTTTCTTGAAACCCTCCCAAACAACATGTGGGGATGTAGGGGTTGTTCGATTTTTTTTTTTTATAGGCTTTCTGACCCCATCAGAACTGTATTATTTGGTTTTACACATTGTGATGGATGATTAAGGGAATTTGGCCTTTGTGTTTCCTCATATTTAAAATCCTGTGAAACGAGAAGGCATAGCTGGACAATTTCATGTTCCTAGTCACTCTGGTGTGCTAAAAAGGTAAATATTAATAGGTAAGTAAAAGTAAAAGGAGAGAGAGAGAAGAGGGAGAAGCAAGTAGGGTATTACATATCCTAAAAAATACAAGATGTCATAAAAAAAAAGAAAAGAAAAATGTAATGTAAAATGTACAGTGAGGAAAATAAGTATTTGAACACCCTGCTATTTTGCAAGTTCTCCCACTTAGAAATCATGGAGGGGTCTGAAATTGTCATCGTAGGTGCATGTCCACTGTGAGAGACATAATCTAAAAAAAAAATCCAGAAATCACAATGTATGATTTTTTAACTATTTATTTGTATGATACAGCTGTAAATAAGTATTTGAACACCTGAGAAAATCAATGTTAATATTTGGTACAGTAGCCTTTGTTTGCAATTACAGAGGTCAAACGTTTCCTGTAGTTTTTCACCAGGTTTGCACACACTGCAGGAGGGATTTTGGCCCACTCCTCCACACAGATCTTCTCTAGATCAGTCAGGTTTCTGGGCTGTCGCTGAGAAACACGGAGTTTGAGCTCCCTCCAAAGATTCTCTATTGGGTTTAGGTCTGGAGACTGGCTAGGCCACGCCAGAACCTTGATATGCTTCTTACAGAGCCACTCCTTGGTTATCCTGGCTGTGTGCTTCGGGTCATTGTCATGTTGGAAGACCCAGCCTCGACCCATCTTCAATGCTCTAACTGAGGGAAGGAGGTTGTTCCCCAAAATCTCGCAATACATGGCCCCGGTCATCCTCTCCTTAATACAGTGCAGTCGCCCTGTCCCATGTGCAGAAAAACACCCCCAAAGCATGATGCTACCACCCCCATGCTTCACAGTAGGGATGGTGTTCTTGGGATGGTACTCATCATTCTTCTTCCTCCAAACACGTTTAGTGGAATTATGACCAAAAAGTTCTATTTTGGTCTCATCTGACCACATGACTTTCTCCCATGACTCCTCTGGATCATCCAAATGGTCATTGGCAAACTTAAGACGGGCCTTGACATGTGCTGGTTTAAGCAGGGGAACCTTCCGTGCCATGCATGATTTCAAACCATGACGTCTTAGTGTATTACCAACAGTAACCTTGGAAACGGTGGTCCCAGCTCTTTTCAGGTCATTGACCAGCTCCTCCCGTGTAGTTCTGGGCTGATTTCTCACCTTTCTTAGGATCATTGAGACCCCACGAGGTGAGATCTTGCATGGAGCCCCAGTCCGAGGGAGATTGACAGTCATGTTTAGCTTCTTCCATTTTCTAATGATTGCTCCAACGGTGGACCTTTTTTCACCAAGCTGCTTGGCAATTTCCCTGTAGCCCTTTCCAGCCTTGTGGAGGTGTACAATTTTGTCTCTAGTGTCTTTGGACAGCTCTTTGGTCTTGGCCATGTTAGTAGTTGGATTCTTACTGATTGTATGGGGTGGACAGGTGTCTTTATGCAGCTAACGACCTCAAACAGGTGCATCTAATTTAGGATAATAAATGGAGTGGAGGTGGACATTTTAAAGGCAGACTACCAGGTCTTTGAGGGTCAGAATTCTAGCTGATAGACAGGTGTTCAAATACTTATTTGCAGCTGTATCATACAAATAAATAGTTAAAAAATCATATATTGTGATTTCTGGATTTTTTTTTTTTTTGATTATGTCTCTCACAGTGGACATGCACCTACGATGACAATTTCAGACCCCTCCATGATTTCCAAGTGGGAGAACTTGCAAAATAGCAGGGTGTTCAAATACTTATTTTCCTCACTGTATCTCTATAATTCTGTTATTGTTCACCTTTACAGTTACTTCTATGGTTTTTGCATTTTAATAATTTCAATGAATAATTTTGTACATTACTGTTAGCATATCAATGGGTTGTTTTAAGGGGCTGCAATATCAAATAAAAGGAATTTGTTTGAATGGTTGCCTGTGCTTCTTAAGATTATTTAAAGTGTACTTGGAATTGTTTACATTATTTGTCACAACACCCAGTGGCAGGAAAAATAGAGAAGACATAGAGTCAACCAGCCTGACCAGCTAAGACCAACAATGACCAGCTAAAACCAGCTAAAAAGACCAGCCTGACCAGCTAAGACCAACAATGACCAGCTAAAACCAGCTAGGACCAACAATGACCAGCTAAGACCAGCCTGACCAGCTAAGACCAACAATGACCAGCTTAGACCAGCCTGACCAGCTAAGACCAGGCTGGGAGACCAGCCAAAACCAGCCTGACCATTATTTTTAACTTTGAGCTCCACTTTTCAAGGATCAGCTGACCAGCAATGCGTCACATGGGTAATGCTGAAGCTGATGCTTCACTTAATAGAGACCAATGGCATTGATTCAATGCATGACTTGCTGATTTTTGTTTTCCGCGACTTCCTCGCGCTGTGGAATGCTGACCAGCGCTGACGCCATTCATGGTAAACAGCCTTAAACGTTAAAAGGATGACACAACAGATATTTTGCTTTCCTTGGACACGGCAACCTTTTCACAAATATATGACTTGACTTCAAAGACAGACGCAGGTAATCGCACGCGCTGCTGGAGTGTGCCTTCACCCCTAGGGGGCATGACAGGCCTTGAACCTGGTATACCAAGACAATAGCGTCCACTATCCAGTGAGACAACCTCTGCTTGGAGAGAGCCTTTCCCTTCTGCTGCCCTCCGTAACAGACAAAGAGCTGGTCTGAGGTCCTGAAACACTGTGTTCTGCCTACGTAAGCGCGAAGAGCGCGTACTGTACAGAGCAGTGCCAAGGCTGGGTCTGCCTCCTCCAGGGGCAGTGCTTGCAGGTTCACCACCTGATCCCTAAAAGGAGTGGTGGGAACCTTGGGCACATATCTAGGCCGGGGTCTCAAGATCACATGAGGGCGAGGTCCCCTACCTTCTTGATGGCGGTCAAAGCAACCATGAGCGCCACCTTTATAGAAAGGTACTTAAGCTCTACTGATTTACAATGGCTCGAAGGGAGCTCTCTGCAGCGCAGATAGTACCACTGCGAGGCCCCAAGAGGGCATGGGTAGGAACCTGACGACCAGGTTATGTTGTCCTACCATTTTTGACTCCACAAGGTTGTGGTGTGCAGATATCTCAGCCACATAAACCTTAAGGGTGGAAGGAGACAGCCTTCGTTCCAGCCCTTCTTGGAGGAATGAGAGCACAGACCCGATCGGGCATTTTCTGGGATCTTCTCGGCGAGAAGAACACCATGTGACGAAGAGGTTCCACATCAGAGCGTAGGCGTGTCTCGTGGACAAGGGTCTAGCTGAAGTGATGGTAGCCACCACCTGAGGTGGTAGGGTACTCAAACCTTCTGTGTCCCGTCCAGAACCCACACATGCAGGTTCCACAGATTGGTACAGATCTACCTGTGCATTGCCGAACTGTTCCCAAATCAGCTGAACCGTCTGGGGATGGAGTCTCCATTCCCCGGGACATGAGCGTTGTCGTGAGAGCTCGTCAGCTACACGATTGAGCTCGCCCGGAATGTAAATGGCACGAAGCGACCTCAGACACTTGTGACTCCATAACAAGAGATGGCGACATATGGCGGGAGCGTAGACCACCCTGACGATTGATGTACGCTACTGTTGCCGTGTTGTCTGAACGGACTAGTACGTGCTTGCCCTTTAGCAACGTCCGAAAACGGTGCAGAGCTAAGCGTACTGCCAGCTGGCGTACTGCCAGCAACTCCAGCAATTGATATGCCAAAGGCGCTGGGGTCCTGTCCAGGAGCCCACAGCAGAATGTCCATTGCACATGGCACCCCAACCCGTGGCTAAGGCATCTGTTGATACAACAACATGCCTGGGCACTCGTTCTAATGGCACTCCTGTGCTCTGTTGCCATGTCCATCCCGGGACTCGATCGCGAAGCCAGTGCTGAAGCGGGTCTCATATGAAGCAGTCCGAGCGGCGTGAGTCGATTTCCATACCGAGAAAAGAGATCCTCTGCACGGGAGAGAGTTTGCTCTTTTCCCAGTTGACCCGAAGGCCCAGACGGGCGAGGTGCCGGAGCACCAGGTCCCTGTGCTCGCAAACGCGTAACTTAGTTACTTTTGATATGACACTAAGTCTCAGCTTCAGCTCAGCAAAGTCTCGACTCAGTAAAGTCGGTCTTTGATGTGGTGCGAGAGAAAATCCGCAGAAAGACGTCAATAAAACAGCTCGTAACAATGTCGCGTAACTCAGAAAAGCCATTTGTTTAACATTAACTTGATAGCAGTGGTGGAAAGAGTACTGAAAAAACATACTCAAGTAAAAGTACCATTACATTCCAAAAAATGTAGTGCGAGTAGAGTAAAAAGTACTTGTCCAAAAAACTACTTGAGTAAGAGTAAAAAAGTAGCTTATTTAAAAGTACTCATGAGTAGTGAGTACTGAGCTGCGGATTCTACCCCCTTATAATAAACACTGTGCACTACAATTTATATATTAAAAAAATTGCACATACTGTAATTCACATTATATTTTGTTCTTTGTCAGAAAGATCGAATAATATCTATCATCCATCTTTTTAAAATGCATCAAATTAGTACACTCATCACCATTTAAATCATATTATTAAAGGTCCCGTATTATGCCCCTTTTCACAAGATGTAAAATAAGTCTCTGATGTCCCCAGAGTGTGTATGTGAAGTTTCAGCTCAAAATACCCAACAGATCATTTTTTACAGCATGTTTAAATTGAAATTTTTTGGGAGCTCAGAAAAACGCGCTGTTTTAGTGTGTGCCCTTTAAATGCCAATAAGCTGCTGCTGCACGGCCCAGGGGGCGGACTAAAACTATTCTTGAATACAGAACACCAGAGACTCTGCAGCTACCCCCCAAAGAGCTTGGAGAGCTATGCCAGGATTTCCAGCTAGAAGAGTTAACCCCCTCTCAGGTCTAGGCTGTAGAGAAGGGAACTCAAAGCCAGGGTGCATCCAGGATCTGGTTTCAACAAAGAGCTGGATGCATAACTGTCTCTAAGCTGAACAAGTTCTTAAAACTAACCCTCTGAATCCATCCAAGAGATTGATTGAGATTTATTAAAGCCATATGCTACCCAGAGGCACACAAGTTCACCACAGTTGCAACAAGGTATTTTGGGATTGAATTAGGATAAAACGGAGGTGAGATTTTGGGTAAGACTACCACAAGGGTAAACATAAGGCATAGGCTTGTTAGGCAAGGGTTAGGCAGGGGTAGGGTTAAGTATAGGGGTTAGGATAATGGTACATATATAAACCACTGAATTGTAATAATGTTGCCTAAAATACTGACCCACTCCAAAGTTTCCTGATTCAACAATCAACACTAAACATTAAATTACCATTTCATTTTTGGCTGATTGTTTTTGTGTACTGTTTACAGGTACGGATGTAAACATGAGGCACAAGCCAGAGGAGAGTATGAGAGGCTGATGGGTCTGGAGCACGAGGGCTTCTCCTGTATGGAAAGTGGTCTCTGGCTGAATTCCAAGTGGCCATACATGGGAGCCTCGCCTGATGGGACTGCCACATGCAACTGTCATGGAACTGGGATTTGTGAGATAAAGGTAATATGGTGATTCATTAAAAACGTGCTAAAAAGATGTTTGACATGTTAAATCATAATTTCACTTAACTATTGTCACAGCCTGGCTCAACACTAAGTGACAATATCGGTAAACCACACAGTCTGCAAATAATATTAAATGTTTTAATTAGTGAAATAAGCAAAAATATAAAAAATTTTACATGTTGTTTTCACTGTGAATTTTAGTGCCCACACTGCAAGGAAGATGAAGGAAATCTACGCCTGTGTGCTGGAGACAAAGGGATGATTCTGCCTCATTAAAGATGGGGATGATGTTACACTGGACAGGAGCCATGCTTACTACTTCCAAGTCCAGGCACAGCTTCACATTGTGGATGCTGAGTATTGTGACTTTGTGGTGTGGAACTCTAATGAATTTTTTATTGAAAGAATTGTACCTGATATGGACTTTTGGGATGATGTGATTCCCAAAGCTGAGAATTTTTTCAGAAACTGTATCCTTCCAGAAGTGTTGGGACAGCAAGTTACAAAATAACATTTTGGCATGATATTTGACTAAAGGACAGTAGCCAACACAGCTCAGGTCCTTCATTCAGTGTTTTTGCCAATGAAAAACACTGATTAGCATGAATGTATATTTTTTGACAATCAGATGTTTATTGACAATTATTTTTAGCAATGAAAAGATTAAGATTAAAATATACAATGAAAGGTATTACTGGTGTATTATTTACAAGACCTAAAACAGTGTACACTTTGTAAAATGGATTAAAATGTCATTAAAATCTGAACTTTGAAGTTCTGAATTCAAACAAAGCTACTGCAGCTAATCTTGTATTTATTTCTACATGGGAATATTTGCAGGACTCCACAGTACTTTTAGATTGGATTGAACTCCTAGGTTACACAAATTCACTAAAAACACAATGTATTGTTATGCTGTTATTCTGTTAGTATACCAACATTTAATATATCATTTATCATTAACATCCAAAGTTTTCATTTAAACAGTTGTCAATTCATTTATATCATAGGAAAAAATGTCAAACGCTCAGCTGAGCATGTTTTGTTAGACAGAAAAAGTCATATCATTGCTAATGATCAGAAGTTTACTTCATAGTTTGTCAATTATTGCATTACTGCAATACTACTGCACTACTACTACTGGCTTTGTTCCTTTTTACACTGAAATGACAAATTAACCACAGGCATTACTTTTACCAACCATGACCCGTTTTTATGCCATGTTCTGGTAGTTTTTGTAATTTTTTACTCCAGTGGGACCACATACTCTGACAAATTTGACAAGGCACAGCAAATAACTCCAATCTTATCAATCAATGTCAGTGACTCGCCTGGTTTTGTTGCCATGTGTTCGATGGGCATGGCCCTACTTTGCTAAATCTAATATTTCCTTCTAACCAATCCAATAACCCTTTCCACATGAATACGCACATTAGATATTTTTCTAGTTTCTTCCACCTTGTATGCTGACAGCTGTCTTTTCCCCTTTGTGAATGCAGGTGTAAGGACCACCCATTGGCCCAATGATGGAGTCCAACGGCCTGGGCGAAGGAATAATGTGTGTATGTCTTTTCAGCGCTCCAGTGAAGTTTATATACTTTAGCTCTACGCTTAATCTGACTCCAATTTCAAATCAAATTTAGATCGTGTTTCTTATTAGAAAATAGTCATAAATATTGATTATTAATTAATTTAGATCTTTGATTATTCTGAGTATCCCATACTTTCAATTATTCATTAAGGGACCCGATGCCGCACAGAGTCACACGCCCCGGGTTTACGTGGATTTCACGGACACAGCCTCGCCAGTCTGATCTTGGTCAGAGGGTGCAGGGTTTGCTAATTCCTCTTAAGTCGGTTGCCTACTGCTCACTCATACAAAAAAGTGTTGTTTATTTAGCCACTTCCTTACAACTCGCCAAGTCAATGATAGACAGAAATCAAAAGGTCTTCAAATGACGTGCCTACTGCTCCGTTCATATGCGCCTTTAGTTTGACCTATCCGGGACACAGAGCTGCGGTAGCACCAGCCTCCTCAAAATCTACTAAAATAATGATTTCAGAAAACTTTAGAATAAATCAAGATGTAACATTTATTTGTCAGTGTAAAAATTACACAAGTAAATGATTAAAAGCCAATTCAGAAATAATAAATACATAACATCAGTTACTCAAAGATGACTCTAAAAGTAAGCAATGCATTCCTGACAGAGACACACAGTGGTGTGTGAGTGTTTTCCAACAGGAAAACACTGAAACAGCACTGTATGGGGGATGTCCTTGGTTAAAGGGTCCCAAAGACTGCTCTGTCACCTACCCTTAAATACCCAGACCAGAACAAAAGGGTTGTACCAATATTTTTGGGTCAATTCATGTACCCCAAGCACCTGGTTTCAGGAGATATCTTGAAGAGGCATCACCCAGAGAGGAGAACAGGATTCTCTTAAGTTCTCAATATTTCTCATTAAACCAGTGACTGCAATGAAATTGAGACCATTTTACCATTCGCACTGTAGATAGATAGATTCACAAGATACATCATATGTGATATATAGACATTCTTGGTGAACTTTTGGTGACTTGACTTTATGGCTTTATTGCAGGGTGAGTTTGGTCTTAGCAGGAAAATCAGTTCTTACACAGTTATAGTGAAGCACAGTAGAATCCTACACTATCCCCAATGTTAAACCCACGGTCTGCTAGAACAATATCTCCAGGTAAAAGGTTTTTTAGGAGGTCACTCTCTTCAGTGATCTGCTTATCACTAACTCTTCCTCCCCAGCCTGAAGATATGTAAGAGACATACCCTTGGGGACCAACACCGATCAGACAGTTCACAGTGTCGTGATGTTTATAGTTTGACCAGGTTTGTGCTCTAGCAAGCAAATTAGAAGGTCGTTCAATAAATACTTCAAAGCAGTCTATGATCATATCAACTCTACATCCAAATGCTTGCCTGAATGCCATTGGCATTGTGGCTTGAAGTACATGTCGCTCTGGCCACTCAGTTAAAAACTTCAATCTCTCATGAAGAATGCCAATTAACTTCTAATTCTAGAAACTGTGGAGCAAGAGACATTGAACCTGAAAGCCAAATCTTTCAGAGGAAGGTTTAGTCTCAACCTCAGCAAAACTAAAATGACCTGTTCAAATTTAGAAAGCTCACACAGTTGAAAAACCTGCATTAAAACTAAAAAGTTGGGGAGTCCAGTGTAAAACTTTGTCTTGTCTTCATTCTTCTGAAAAGACTCTTGGCTAAGCTGTGTGTCCAGTGCTTTATTCCTAAGATCACCCAGCTCTGTTGTGGTTTGCTTCAGAACATCTTCCATCCTCTCAATGTCATCCATGGTTAGGTCCGTCTGGCATCCTGCATCTGCATACAGTATATAGCAGTAGGGAGAGGGATTAGTTATTCACATTACTCTCCAAATTATTAATGACGTGAATTGTTTAGTTGCTTAGTTGTCCACATCCTTATAAAGCGCCAAAGTTATTTGCATTCATATTTTTATACAGTTGTTTAACCAGGGTAGTTTGTAGAGAATTTAGTAATCTATTGTGCATGTACTTTTTAAATAACCATAACTTGCTCAATTTTCTACCGGTTTGGTTTGTTATAAACGTCAGAGATGTAGTTATGGGGTCATGTCAATGTGTCATCAGAGGCATGATTTATAAAGGCCCTCAATAAGGCCTCCCTGGTACAATGGGTCTTTCTTGAGCAGGGTTAGGCCATCTTTCGCCTCACGAAGAGACTGGGTTTTTGTCTGCCCGACCCCGCCGTGCAGAACTAGCATATGGATTTCGGCCGTCAGAATAGGCTCCACTCACCTCGCTGAGCTACTGCTCGAGCATCGGGCTGTAGTCGGTTGGCTTACAAGTAAGCCCCACTCCCCTAGGCTGGGCGCAGATAAAATTCTGTCACCTCTAGAGCCACTGGTGGGCCCGTTAACCTGTTAAATCTCAGGGTTAGGTGGTAGTGTTCCCCTGTGAAGCCAGAGCATTGCCATGAGCTGACGCCCATGCGTACAGATGGTAGGCCCCTGACTCTGGGGCCTCCGTTGAGGCAGAGTGGTGTATGTTGTACTCCCCTTGCTTAAAGGGTGCTGTGTTTTTTGCTGAGTACACTGCCATGGGCAATGTGATTAGGGACCAGGATGCTGTAGGCACTGTGTAAACAGCTTATCTGCCAACGAAGGCTGCGCTGTTAGGTAGTGGGCCTCAGCAGGCCTCATTGACTGGGCAGCCCGCAAGAAGGTGCTGTAGGCCAGCTTACCTCAGGTGGTTGGCTGTAGTAATTCAGGCAGTAGACTCACTGATGGGTAGTAGGCCTTAAACAGGCCTCCTCGGAAGGGAGTCCTAACGTTGTGGGACATACATTATAGCTGCGACCAGGTAGCTAGCCTTACTACTGCCCCGATTATGATCAGCTGAATTGGATTGATCACTGTCAGGCGGTTGGCCTTATCAGGCCACCATGGCAATGGCAGTCATTTTCTTACCTAAATAAAACTTTCAGACGACCGGCTTTACAGGCCGCTCTGAGACTGAGCCCCAAGACTGGCAGGACTTAGCAGGCCACCCTGGGACTGACACCCGGAATCAGGGTTCATAGCTATAACCAGTTTTTAGCTAGCTATCAGGTAGTAGGCCTCTCCAGGCCTCCCTGAAGGCAGGTAGTAGGCCTCATCAGGCCTCTATGAAGGTGAAGTCCCAAGTATGGGCAGCTGCACAGCTAGCTTTACTGGCTGCCAGGTAGTAGGCCTCACTAGTCCTCCCTAAAGGTGTGTTCCCAAATACAAGCCTCCTTGTTAGTGGTCTTCCAGCGACGCTGGGTTCTGGCAGCTAGTGGCCGCTTGCTATCAGTTCAGCTGGCCTTAGCAGGCAGCTTCTGAAGGCGAGCTTGCGCCTTAGCATGACTAAATAGTCATTTTCTGCTACTGGTTCCCTCCCGGAACCACTTTTATCTAGCCTACAGCCTGGTTTGCCTACCAGGCAGACCAAATAGACCAAATAGTTTTGTTGAGGTCATTTTTAAAAGGGATACAATGAAATAAGTAAATTAATTTGGGCAGTATATTCATTTTCATTGTATTGAACCTGACAATTAATGACAATGACAAGTCCATCCACTGGTTAAGATCCATTTTAGTTTGGTTCAAAAGCTTCACATAATTTTCCTGGTTGACTGTATTAAAAGAGCCACCAATACTGATACCCAAATACTTAAAACCACTGGGAAACCATTTTAAGGATCCAGAAATAGTTCTAATATCATTGTCTAATTCACTGACTGGAAAGCCTTCACTTTTTGAGTAATTTAACTTCAGTGGCATACCGTGGGGTTTCAGCCAGGGCCTTCAGTAACAATAACGAATTCTGGACATTGTAATGTTATTTTTTCCGAACATTGTTATTGTACACATGTATTGTATCTTATTTAGCATTGTACTATATAGCAACCTTCTCCCCCCCCATGTTGAGGACATCAGGGTGGGCAAGCGTCGACACATCGCTGGCCCCCTGGGGCGTTCTGTCACTACGCATCAAAATTTGATTGGGTGATAACACGTCAGTCAAAGTTATGATCAAATGGAAAATGGCTGCTTAAACAGAAGGCTAGCTATACTACAAGTGCTGGTCCACAGAGCTGCGTTTAGATGACATATGGAAAATCCAGCTCAGCCTCACAAAAAATAACCATATTCTTTATGCAAATATAATCGTAAGGTACTGAAATTCGGGGCCCTTGGGGCCCTTCTGAAAAAAGAAGGCTTTTGGCTTTTTTGCCTTTTATTATTATAGAAGAGTATGTAGACAGAAATCAAAGTGGGGGAGAGAGGGGGACAGGATTAGCAAAACCCTATCAGTCAAGACCCGAACTCAGGTCCCGGAAGCGCAATGGGACTACATGTTTGTGCACTGCGCACCAGACTGTTGGCACCAACTAATTGGTGCCAGTTTTTTAATTATTAGAACCTCATTGTGTAAGGATCATGGGGGAAACAGAATCCGACGGCAAACAATCCAGCTGTCGGAATCCGTTCCCCCACCCCCATGATGAGAGATGTTGATGTAGTGGCTTAAAAGATGTTGATTCTATTCTGTGTGTGGATGGAGCTTAACCAGCATCAGTTAAAAGATAATTTTTTGGGCGTTTTTGAATTTTATTATTACAGTCAACTAGTTAGACAGGAAGCAAAGTGTCAGAGAGAGAGGATGACGGAATCAGCAAAAGGCTATGAGTAGGGACTCTAAATCAGGTCCCCGGAGTGCATTGGGACTATATGTCGGTGCGCTGCCCACCATGCTATCAGCACAAGATAATTAAAATCCGTTTTTTAAATATTAGAACCTCACTGTGTAAGAATCATGGGGGGAACAGAATCCAAAGGCAAACTATCCAGCTGTCGGAATCTGTTCCCCCACCCCCATGATGAGAGATGTTGATGTAGTGGCTTAAAATATGCTGATTCTATTCTGTGTGTGGATGGAGCTTAACCAGCATCAGTTAAAATATATTTTTTTGGGGCGTTTTTGAATTTTATTATTACAGTCAACTAGTTAGACAGGAAGTAAAGTTTGAGAGGGAGGGGGAGGGGGAGGGGGAGGGGGAGGGGGAGGGGGAGGGGGGGGGGGGAGGATCAGCAAAAGCCTATCCTTCAGGACTCTAACACAGGTCGCCAAAACGCAATGGGACTATATCAGTGTGCTGCCCACCGGGGTCTTGAAACCAACTAAAAAACAGCATTTTTTAAAAAATATTAGAACCTCATTGTGTAAGAATCATGGGGTGAACATAATACGATGGCAAACAATCCAGCTGTCGGAATCCATTCCACCACCCCCATGATGAGAGATGTTGATGTAGTGGCTTAAAAGATGCTGATTCTACTCTGTGTGTGAATGGAGCTTAACCAGCATCAGTTTAAAGATAATTTTTTTGGGCGTTTTTACCTTTTATTACTAGAGTCGAGTATTTAGACAGGAATAAAATACTCAAATAAAATACTTTTAAGTTTTAGAGTGTGAGAGTGAGAGGGGGACGCGATAAGCAAAAGCGTATCAGTCGGGACTCAAACTCAGGCCGCAAAACGCAATGGGACTATATATCTGTGCGCTGCCCACCTAGCCTGACAAGCCAGACCCACATCAAGATGTTCGGTCTGGGAACACACCATTGGCAGGGCTCAATCTGAGGGGCGGGATAAAAGGTTGTCTTTCAAATTCTCTCTGCACGCAATAGGATAGCACTACAACCAACTAGAGTGTTTTCCCACCAGCGGAGCTAGTTGATAGATTAAACTTTTGCCGTATCCGGTCAGCAAAACTCCGAACACATCTTCCTTTTTTAAGAATGACTTCAGTGCCGTTCTTTTCTCAAAGAAAAGCTTAACTCCAAGTCTTCCACAGTCACGGCCAAAGCCGATTCGAAAGACTGCTGAGCGGCAGCTCTTCTTTGTTTTTAAGTAGCAGGGAATTCACGTGGAACCGTCACAACTCTGCCGTCATTATGTCAAGTCTGCCGTCATTATGTCAAGTCTGCCCACCGACTCTATACACGATGTGATTGGCCTGACTAGAGTTTGTTTTTTTTCAGCTCACAAGCCAACGGAGAGTTGGTTGACGACACTGGCTGCAAAATAAAATTTGCTGCCACTAGAGTGCGTCTAGATTTCTAGGCTACTGCCCACCAGGCTATTGGCACCAACTAAAAATCGTGAATTCTTTTAAATATTAGAACATTGTAAGAATCATGGAGGGAACAGAATCCGACAGTGTTAGATTTCAGGTTCCATGTGCTTAATTCCAGCAATTAATGTCCTTCTAGTAATTAGAATTTGAATGAACAATGAACTCAGCACTGAGGGAGAAGAGTATCTCTCAAGTTTATTAGCATCTATGTCTCAGAAGATATAGCAAGAATATGAGGGGAGTATCACAGAGTTAACTAATAAGATAATGTATACCTTACATCATATAGGAATACAATACATTGAATAACAAGTCCATATATGGTCAGGTTCTGGCTAGATCACCATATCCGTTTGGATCCGTTTGGATCCAGAAGGACCCTGTGGTGGATTTTTAATAGATAAAATAGTAAACTGTATATTAAACTAACCATGTTTCTAACATCTAACCTTACTTCTGTTTTTAGGCCTAACAAAACTAACCCTTTGAAACACAATGTACTAAAACGTTCTGTCCTGTGTTTTTGGATGTTGTATTTTTACCATACCCCTTTGACTTTGGTTGTGTGAGTGTAAAAATAACAAATATGGAAATTGAAACTATACAGATGACTAAATTTGAACCTTGTGATTAACAATGAAGTAATCATTAAAACAAAGTTTGCTTTACCTAATAACAGAAGGGTTTGTCTATGAAGAACCAATCAAATTCATATAATTTTGCCATACCTCCCTATTCTATAAAAACTGTTGTATTCGTGTTAGCTGGTGGGATTCTCAATGGAATTTGTCTGAGATCCTTTGGCCTTGCTTCTTCTTGGGAGAGATTCTCTGAGAACTACTCGAGAGATCCTCCGGCCGTGATTAAAGCATTTAAAGGACATTTGCTGAGGTCTGTTTGTCGATTATTCCTGCGCAGGAAGTAGGCTAGTTAGGGGAACAGATATTAGCACCCAGCCGACGTCGATGTGTAGACATGCTAGGGTATAGGATTAGACTCAGCCAACGTCGATGTGTAGACGCGCTAGAGTATAGGATTAGCACCCAGCCGACGTTGATGTGTAGATGCGCTATGCTCAGCCGACGTCGATGTGTCACTAGAGTATAAATATTATAGGCCCAGGTAGATGAGATAGGTCAGATGAGACTTAGGTCAGACTTAGGTCAGATGAGATAGGACTTAGGTTTAGTGAAAAATCTACCACAACCCTTATACTGCTTTAGAATAGGGAGAATAGGAGACCCTTTCTCCATTCGAACACAGAGGTCCACATAATGAAGAACAGATGTTGCCAGTACCTTCCTACAGAACAAAGAAATCCTTCTCTATCATGTACTGCATGCTAAGACTATCCAGCTGTCAGAATCCGGTCCCCCACCCACATGATGAGAGATGTTGATGTGATGTCATAAAAGATGCTTGTTCTATTCTGTGTGTGGATCGAGCTTAAAGCCCATGTTGCAGGTTTTTTTTTTTTTCAAAATTAATATAACCTTGTATGAAAATACCATATGAAAAGTAAATGCAGGATTAAAAATTGTTTTGCAAGACATAAGGGCACAAATTTAATAGAAAACGTGACAGTTTCCTTGACCGTGTTGAAAAACCACTTTTTTTCACCATCGCGTCATATGACGTCACATGAGGTAGTCGTTTACTCTGCGTTCGCTCAGTGCGGAGTAGGTTGGTATTCAGTTGGAGCGGTCATGATTCAGTGTGTTTTCGGTGCTTATTGTATTTCAATTAATCATCGTCGTGGTAAATGATTGTGAATTATGGCCTGTCAGGACATCGAGTCCACAGGTTTCCGAATAAGAAAAAGGACGGTGCGATCTTCCGTGCCTGTGTGCGTTTTGTGCCGGGTAAGAGACGGGACTTCACTTCTGCTTCTGCTTTGAAAAACGCGGTAGTGTGTAGCGTTCACTATAGACCGAATGATTATAATCCCGGTGATATGTGCACACTGTCCCGGCTCCTTCATCGGGTCGCCCGGTGACGGTCCCCCGTCAGCATGTGGTTCGGCCGCCAGTGGGAAACATGACGCTCACGGATCCGTCAGAGATCACTTATTGTACATCTGTTTTACAAAATGTGCCTTGTCTTAATTTAATTCATTAACATATCCTACATAAACTTGTAATGTAATGCATTTATGTGTTTGTTATTAGTCTGCAGCCGACACTTATTATGATTATTATTATAAATATAATATATTATGTTCTATAATTCATTTTCAATCTGTACAAACCGACTTTAATGTTTGTGTTGGCTGTTTCTACATATAAAGTTTTTATACAGTAAGACAGTTGTGATTGTGATTTTTTTTTTATTCATCGTCACCAAATGGGTCAATTCAAAGCCTTTATAAAGTCCCCCTTCCTCTGGAAACTGTCTCCTAATGGTTGACACACACAACACATGCAGGTAAGGGTCTAAGTAGTAGCTTTGCTATTGACTTATACATGATGATAATCTGTACAGTATTGTGATCTGAGCATAGTGTTGTACATATCGTCGGCTAACGTGAATACATCTATAAGCTAACACTGTTCTCTCGCCCTGTTCTCCTCACACCACAACTCACCGTTGTTCTGTCTAACCAAGGCCGCATTAATGCACGGGCTTACCTGGGCTGAAGCCCAGGGGCCTCCCAAGTTCAGGGGCCTCCCATGTTCAGGTTCATGATGAGCTGAAAAGGTCATATTGTTTTAACTTGTCAGATTTTGTCGCTAGTCGCTTGTGGGCGTTGGTAGTGCTGTCGCTCTAATGTTATTGTTATGGTGCGTTCACACCAAACGCGAATAGAGCATCTGGCGCGAGTGATTTCAATGTTAAGTCAATGCAAAGACGCGTTTATGCGCGTCTAGAGGTCCCGCGGCGCGAATGAGGCGTTTAGACTGCTCGTCTGGCCACATCTATTCAAAACACCATTACAAGTGATATTATACAACTATATCATTTTAATTTGACTAGGAATTAGGCTCAAAAGAAACAGTATGCTGTTGGGAGTGTTTTTATATTACCACACAGCAGTGTTCAGTGGATCAATCTACAAATTAAACTCACTCATACTGTCATAAATTATTAAAACGTCATCCGAATTTGATAAATAATCAATTTTCTTGTCCCTAATAGTCAACATAATGCAGGGGAAACTGTAAAATGAACTGCAGCAGTGCTAAACTTGCATCATAAAACTACAACACTCGAACTATAAATGTATGAATTAAACTCACTGAGACTGTCGAAAGTTTATTTTCCATGCATCATTTTATTATATCCATGTTTGTGGTTAGTTACAGTCAAATCATATAAAACAGTGAAATCGCCCTTGAACTCTTCTGTCTTGCCTGCACTGCACTCGAGACGGTGACGGGAGCTGAGCTCCATTGAAAGGCTTCTTTCCTATTGGTTGTCGCTCGCGAAAATCGCTTCTCATTTGCATAAAGTTGAAATTTAGTTGCAGTGTGTAAAGTTTCTTGTGTTTGTGTGCTCAGTGATATGTTAATAACAATATTAAAATTAAAAACAATATAAAAAAACTCACTGTTGTAGGTCTCGAAAGAAACTAATGCATTTTGTGATGTAGATGACCTAGATAGGCTATTACACTTTTTTAAAATGAGACTCTGTAAATCGAGGGGATGGGGGGCCTACAAAACCTCTCAGCCCCTGGGCCTAACATTAGGTTAAGGCGGCTCTGTGTCTAACCCTGGCCTGTCCTGCTCACTTGGCTTCATATCAGGCTCATAATTATTAGTGGTGTCAACAATAATCGATTCGGCGATGCATCGCAATGCGGGGCATGCACGATTCAGCATCGATGCGGCAAAGTGCCATAATCGATTATGTCACTGTTTTAGGGGTGTAACGGTACGCGTAGCCTATTCGTATTAAACCGTTCGGTAGCCTACAAGGCACGCATTTTCAAACCGAACGGTTATTTCAAATGTAAGCGCGTCGCGAGCGCGCTCATAGACGCTGGTGCGACCACAACATCAAATTATGGCAAACGCAATGTAAGCGGAACGAAACTGAGCTACTCGTGACGGACTGTTTATCAGTTTTGACCAAAGCAGCGCGAGCCGATCTTATACTACACAGCGCTAATAAGAGATCCAGTAAAGAAAGCATTTGAACTCGCCACTAAAGTAATAACATCGCTGCGAGATCTAGTGAGAAACATTCACATTTCTCCGTTATTAACGGATCAAACAGCGCTGACGTGGAAACCAGGAAGAAACATTGTGACATGAATGAACTATCCGGTGTCCACAGATATGCAATATTCACCATGGATTTACTGTAGTAACAGTAACTGCAACTTTGGAAGTTTGGCAGGAATAGTAGGCTATAATGCTTTCAAGTAACATTATGTCGGATTTATTTCGACATTATGAATAACATTGCTGCCCTCAAATGTTAATCTGAACTAAAATAAACATTTGTTTATAAGCACAAAATATTACATTTAATTTTTTCCAAGGAGCTGTTTTGTTTTATATGCTCCTAAGAAGAGTCAATTATAGCTCCATCATTGCTCAAAGAAAAAAAAAGTCATACTTTATGATGTTAGTTTTAATAAAAAAAGAATAAAAGAAAAAAAATCAAGGAAATTTCTCTGGCATTTCTTTCTTTTTGCTGTATCGAAAACGTACCGAACCATGACACAAGTGTATCCTATTGAACCGAACCGTGAATTTTGTGAACCGTTACATCCTACACTGTTTATTTTCTGGCCTTGAGTTGGACAATAAAGTTGAAATTTAATTTCAAATGGTTCTCAAGCAGAGAGAAGAGAAACATTTCTCATTAAAAGCACTGAAAGCAGTGATTTATGTTTTCTTTTTCAGGTTTGAAAATGCCATATCCAATACCCTGTACCATTCAATTTTATTTTATTTAATGACATTTATGTCAAAGATACAGGAGAGTGATAATACACACATAGCAGCCAATAAAATCTGTTGTTCAATATCTGACTGCTTGTATTGCCTCATGACTGATGAAAAATTTGCCTTGTTGTGTGCAGTAGAATTCTGATGCATCGCAATGCATCGTAGAATCGAATTGAATCGAATCGTTACCTGGTGAATCGTAATCGAATCGAATTGTGAGGGCAGTGCCAATGCACATCCCTAATAATTATATGATATCATCATATATATCAATTACATATCAATATCATACGAGTAAACATTTAGGCTACAATTCCCCCAGCTTTCCGAGCTGTCATTGCGATCCATTGCTTTCCTATTGTTTACTTTGACCGCTCTCCCTCATGTTACGTCACTTCAGGTTCGGCGGTTTTCAAATGCGGAAGTAAAAATTTCTCACAAAACCGACTCCAGAAGCCTAAATAGCGTTTTATAAGTATATGTTTATATTTAAATCTAGTTCCTACATTATTTTACATTGGCTTACTGGGTACTCTAACCTGCAACATGGGCTTTAACCAGCATCCGTTTAAAGATTTATTTTTTGGGCGTTTTTGCCTTTTATTATGATTGGACAGTACGTATATACAATATATAGGGTATGATTTTTACCCTAAAATTCAACATATTGAGTCAAAATGATAACTGCAAATACACATTTTGCTGTCTGGAGTACAGTTGTTTCTGAGAATTGCAGCGATCCATTTGCTTCTCTTTTCCGTAGCTTTCCGTAGATATCTTGTCAAATCTATTTGTAGAGTCATTCTGAAAGCTCTTTCCTGTTTAGATCTGTTGTGTGTGTTTTCTGCGGCATTAACCCTGAAAACCAATACTGCGACACAGACTTTTTGCCAATCAGTGGGCGTAACTGCAGTACTCAGGCCGCCTGCGACGTCTCATGCATTCCCTCTATATGGAGAAGACATAATTGGCAAACGTATGAGGATTATTATTATTAATATGGGGGTAATTAGACAAATACACACTGCTGTGATTGTTCTGTCATTTCTTAATTGCTTGCTCAGTTGGTAAATAATTTCTTAATAAAAGGAACTTTTTCACTCTACTAAAGCATAAAAATACCATAATATGTTTGCATATATTGAGGAAACATGCTAAGTTCACATACTTGTTTCTCTGTAAAACACATCTACAGCCAGTTATTTTACTTTGAAGTGTACGTTTCCAGGCTGGAATGTTTGTTATTGTTTTGGTGTGTGATACTGCACACTGCTAGCCTGGCAAGCCAGACCTACATCAAGAACTCTCCATAGACATGGCCAGGGCCGGCGCTCCGCACACGCACATCACGCACTGCGCGTAGGGCACCAGGTGCTTGGGGGGGCACCAAAAAATCTGGGTCGTGAAAAATCATCACAATAGGCTACTAGTATAAATAACAAATAAAATATGTCTAAAGCATGTTAATATTGGGTTTAAGTGGTCGTTCAATGAGGCCTATTATATGTTGATACGACAAAATAAAGCGTGTATTTAAGTGGTCCAGGGGTAGAATTTTTGCCAAGCGTGTCAGAGGTTCTGAGTTCAAATCCGCACTCATATAGTTTTTTTTTTTTTTTTCTCATCAAAACCGATTATGTTTTTCAGTGGTTGTATATCAGGCAGGGACACTTTTTTGTGCTTTTTGTTTTCTAATTGTACCGGAACGAATAGAGAGTCTCTCCACAATGGATTGAAGCGCGCGTCTGAGTGAAGGCTGTGCGCGAGCCAGAAACAAACATAGTATCCGCGCCACTGATCGCAGCGGCAACGAGCACTTTGATCAGTTGATTTAAAAAAACAACACATTTCAGCGCTAGATCGCCTCTTATTTAAAAAACGAATGAAATGAATGCTCTGCTGGTTAACTGGAGATGTTTTGTTTGTTTGTATTGGTACATTCGTGCCGCGAGATGTTTCAAAAGTGGTGGGGACAATATCGACCTTAGAAAATAGTGGTGGGGACATGTCCTACCCGGAAATTACGCCTATGCGTGTATGCATGTCCAGGGGCGTCGCTAGTAGTGCAAAAGGTCCGGGGCTTTAGCCCTGCATGTTGAGTCTTTTTTTAAAAAAAAAAAAACTTTGAAACTGAGATTGTGGGGTTTTTTTTTTCTTCTAATTGCAGTGTTTGTATATTTTCATATTCACAGAGTTGTCAAATTATGTACAGAATTATTATATTGTGCCTCATCAGACCTTTGCACTTTTAACTTTCTGTGTTTACATTGTTCAGTTCCAAATCTGTGTTTTTAGTAATTGTGGTGGTATTTGGTATTTATAATTTTAACCTTTATATTATTTATTTCTTTTCATGTTTGGTGCCATTGTTAATGTAAAATTATTTATTTGCAGCAGTTATTTTGGAAGTAAAGAGAACCTAACTAAGAAATTCTGAATGGTTGTTATTCCTTTGGTGGGTGGGTGGGGGGGGGGGTGGGGGGTGGGGGGGCACCGCCAAGCATTTGTGCTTAGGGCACCCAAATGGCTAGCGCCGGCCCTGCTCAATCCGAGGGGCGGGATAAACGGCTGTCTTTCAAATTCCCTCTGCACGCAATAGGACAGCGCTTCAACCAACCAGAGCATTTTCCTAACAGCGGAGCTAACGTTAGTTGATAGATTCAACTTTTGAATCTGGCCGGCAAAACTACGAACACATCTTCCTTTTTTAAGAATGACTTAAGTGCCGTTCTTTGCTCTTTTCTCAAAGAAAAACGTAACTCCAAGTCCTCCAGAGTCGCGGCCAAAACCGATTCGAAAGACTGTTCTCCAGCAGCAGCCATTCTTTGTTTTCAAGTAGCAGGGAACCGTCGCAACTCTGTCATCATTATGTTAAGCCCGCCCCGCCTACTCTATACACGACGTGATTGGCCTGACCCAATTTAGGTTTTTGCAGCTCGAAAGTCAATGGAGAGTTGCTAGACTACCCTGGCTGCAAAATACATTTTGTTGCCGCTAGGGTGCGTCTAGATTTCTAGGCTAGCACACTGCCAATTTTTATTGTCCATTTTGCGTGTGCTCAAACTGGCAACCCGTGTGAGCGCCGTTCAGTCTGAGGAGAAGGAGGCGGGAGAAAGGATGATCTCCAAAATTTTTAATTAGACTGCAGTACCTATTTCGACCACTAGTTGTCATTCTTACATACTGCACCTTTATATCTTTATAATTTCTTTATCAAACCCTAAAGTGGTGTTATTTTCATATTATCGGGAAACATTCCCAATCTTTTCCCCCAAATGTATTTATATTCTACAAGCTTTCCATAACAAGTTAAATGTTTACATACTAATGACATTTATTTAGCGGCTCATATAATTGACAATGTAGTAATTTACATATTTACTGTAAATATCAAAGATAAAAGTAAATCATGAGAGTAGTTTCATTTTGAATAAAAGCAACTGATTCTGTGTTGAAGTTTTATTCACAAATAAGAAGTCATGACATGACATATGAGCAAAAGCATTTATTTAAACACACACATTAACACACTTTACACAGGGTCTTGGGATCCCAGACAAATGAAAGTTTGGTCTGCTTATGCAATCCCAGTGATACCGGCCTTTGATCAAATATAATAAAATGACATTTACAAGAAATTATTAAAAATGTTATTATTAAAATTTGTTCAAAACAAAGTGAAAAATAAAAGTGCCTGCTTTGTCTGGTGTACAGGGAAATTTATTGGCACAATTAATCTTCTTTGGAAAAGAATCAAGGTTGTATTAGCAAACATGTTAACATGTTTTCATGCATTTGTGCAATTTAAAAACATATATAACTAACACAAGAAATTATACCCAGATTAATAGTGCTTCTGCAAACTAGGAAAGTTTACTGCTGCCTTCACCATAGGAGATTATATTTAATATTATTATGCTACCATACATTTCATAGGAAAAATTGGCTACTGAAATGCTATTGGATCGTTTAGCAATCCTAACACCACCTCTGGCAAATCATTGGCTGTAATCATATCAAACGTAGCTAACACATGACACGACATAACACATAAGGCCCTATCATACACCCAGCGCAATTCGGCACCAGGCGCGACGCAAGTGTTTTTTGCTAGTTTCAGCCTGACACAGTTATCATTTTTACAGTATGTCCTGTGCCACGTTGCGTAAATAACAAATGCATTTGCACCCATTGGCGTGCTGGTCCTTTGCTATTTTGTGGCAACTGAAATACACTGTGCCTTTGACCAACAAAAACCTGGTCTAAAGTCAATGGCGCTATATTTTTTCTGTTATTTAAAGAGCGCATTAGTAATGTGCGCCTATAGGCGGGTCCACAACGTGCGTACACTGCTTATTACACACAGAGAGATGCCCAGCAGCACACAAACTAGCCCAATATTAAGAATAAAGGATTACAATGTAAAAAATGCGCACTTTAACCTCACGCATGAGCAGATCCGTTTCCTCTCTGGAGACGCGCGTGTTCAGCCTTCAGCTTGCAAATTCCGCCATGTAAATAGCGAGCACAACTGGCTTTTAAAGGGCATGGGAAATTACACTCTGATTGTTTTTTTACACGTACGCCCAAAACACACCCATTAGCCTACTAAGAGAATAGGTACAACCCTTTTATGCTGCGTTCACACCAAACGCGAATAGTGCGTCAAATTCGCTACGCCTAGTTGGACGCTTGAACATTTTGAATCCATTCGCGCGTCTAAAGCAAATAGGCCGCGAGTAAAGCAAGCGTTTGAAGCTAAATTGACACGCGTCCAAGGCGAAATCGCTTCTTGTGAGAGGGGCAGGGCTAGGCAGTTGTCTGTTTGCAAGATGGCTGTTCACGAGTTCACACTAACATACAATTTGAGGGGGTAAAGTTTAATGAGTATTTGGCGTGCTGTCCGGGGGGAGGGCTCCGAGCTCGGAGTTCGGCCTGAACCCAGAGTACTCCCCCCATATGTAAGTGTTTAGGACTAGAAGCGTGGAGAAGGGGTGGTGGGGGGATGCTGGAAAACTGTCAATGGATTGAGGTGAGACTGCTGAGTGTATATATACCTCTTACCATTAATTGCTGAGTGCTCTCCCCTTGTGTTAATTATCTGAGCATGCTCCTCCCGAACTTTGTTAATAAAACATCATATGTTGATCGAGCATTCATCAAGAGAGTCACTGCTCGTATTTGCTCTGGAGAGCAGAACAACGGCGTAGGGGTCATCATCGCTGTACTTGTGGCCCTCCAGGAACTGAGTTTGACACCCCTTCTCTATAGGATCAATATCCCGTCTAAAGTATTGCAGCCACGGATCAAAAAATAATAAGCGTGAATCAAAAATTTAAAAACACATGTAAAAATATGAACTGTAAGAGGTTCAACCAGGCGCTCAGGTAAAGTTATAAAGTCTGTGATGGGTGCTCTTGGGGTAGGTAAAAAATCCAAAGAAACGAAAAACAGGTCCCAGGCACTCAGTCAAATTTTCAATGAGGAGAAGGATAAAGTTAAAAAGCCTTTATTTAGTATGGCTTAAGTCATTTAAAAAAAATACACGAGCCAACATGTTTCAACCAACAAGTGGTCTTCTTCAGGGCAGTTAAGTCCCACCCATAATCCGAGAAAATTCAATTAACCTAATAAGGCCTTAGGTTAATTGAATTTTCTCTGATTATGGGTGGGACTTAACTTATAATTTGGTGTCATTTTCATTCTCTGTGTTACTTTGCCCTGAAGAAGACCACTTGTTGGTCGAAACATGTTGGCTTGTGTCTTAAGCCATACTAAATAAAGGCTTTTTAATGTGCCTGGGACCTGTTTTTCGTTACATGTAAAAATATATTGCACAAACTGAAAAAAAATAATGCAAAATGATCAGAATAGCAAACAACGTGGTCACGGATCAAAATATAATAAGCGTGAATCAAGAAATAACAAGCATGAATAAAAACTTTAAACGCATTAAAAGTTGTTTTGCACAAAACTTAAACTTATGGTCATGCTTTCTTAAAAAGTATGTTTTCCTTGGTTTTATTACTTACTCTGTACTTTGTGCTCTCTTGCATTTTCTGCTCATATTTTACTCTTTTGAAAGCTTGTGCTGTTTTTCTCTACACTCTTCTTTCTATGTTCTGCGCTTGCTTTCCCAAATGTTGCAGTTCGAATTTCATGTAAATTAGGACAGTGCACCATTGGTCCACTAGTTCTAGACTGACAGCTCCTCCCTCTCTATCCTCCTCCTCTGATCATTTTGCATTATTTTTTTCAGTTTGTGCAATATATTTTTACATGTGTTTTTAAATTTTTGATTCACGCTTATTATTTTTTGATCCATGGCTGCAATATTTTAGACGGGATATTGATCCCATACCCCTCGCCCTCACCCATCTAATCTGTAATTTATTATTGTTTTGATGATAAATGGAGCCAGTCTCCAAAAGTAATTAACCTGTCCTGTGATTTTTTTTTTTCTCACACTGTCCAGACATGAACTATGAACACGAACTTCTTATACACTAAAGTATGTTGGTTGTCTTTACATTAGAATAATAATGTTTCATATAATCTAGATTTAGTTATGGAATATAGCATTCAATACAAAATGAATATGTGTCATATATTGAAATCAAGTTTTTATGTGATAAAAGATTTGCTTTGTTTTTACTTCACCACGTGACAGCAGCAAGCAGGCTCCTGATTGGTTAACGCAGCGCGAACAGACGCCAAAGTTCAGATTTTTCAACTCGGGGGTCAGACGCGAATTCGCGCCAAACGCGTGCACAAAAAGCACCAAATAAAATCACTCGCGCCAGATGCTCAGTTTTGCTTCACCGTGCCGCGCTAAAATTTGTGTCGCAGGACCTCTGGACGCGCGTAAACGCGTCTTTACATTAACTTAACACGGAAATCACTTGCACCAGACACTCTATTCGCTTTTGGTGTGAACTGTTGTAAAGTTTTCTTTCATCGACGCAAGACCAGGAGACAGTTGGGATCGCGTTCAACAGAAGTTATTCTTTATTGAGAACTCCGCTGTACGTTGCTGTAGTACTTCCAACATTATCTAATCTAAAGTAACTTTACATGGTATCTTTATAGGCATTCACTGGGCAGTCCTTGAAAGTCACCCTGCCTTAGAGATGACCACTGAATCTAATCATCTAAAAACAATAGAGGCAATTACCCCCAACTGAGATAATGGCACCCCCCAAATGGTATAAACAACACATGGTCACGAGAACTAAGACTAGATAACATTCACACACAGTTCAACGTTTAGTTTTCTTATGTGATGTTATGTAAGGGAGTAGGATCCGGCAGATCTAAAACATATTTGAAATAGATTCTTAAATTTGTAACCCTTCAGAACTCCAAAACTCCGCTCAGTGCCGCTGGCAACGCTATAACGTCTCCGCTTTGGGGTGTATCTGTTGCAAGTGTTTAATATAATTTTTTTTCAACACACGGACAGTAATCATCAGCGATGCACGCGTTTTTCGCTTGATATTTGCATAAAGTCGAGTTGCCTTTTGGGCAAGCTTTTATCAAAGCTTTCACCGGTCCGCTGTCAATCCCAAAATGCACTGCGCGAGCGTGAAGCTCGACTTCCATAGGATTAACTGAAAACGCTCCTCCGCTCCGCTCGTACTATGCCAGTGGACACGCACCATTAGAGTGGTGGCCGCGCCGACCATTTTTCCCATCGTTAAACTATAACAAAAGTGGATTCGGACATGCCCTAAGTGCACTTGTGCCATGCGCTTTAGACCATGCCCTTAGATCGTTAAAATAGGGACCATGTTAGAATTAGCGCAAGTTAGAATATAAGCGTAACTTCATTTAACACTGAAACATAGGCTAATTACCTTTTTGTAAGCCAAGGAGTGTGCGCTAATATTTTGAGTCACTTTAACACAAAACTGGAAACTCATGAATATTCATGTAAGCTCGACCCAGTGTCACCGAAAATCAGAAGGTAAGTTTACATGACAATGATGTACTATAAACGTAAAAATTTTTTATACTTTTTTCACGTACAGACAATGTTGTCAAAACGATCCCCGTTCACACGGTTCCGCAAAAACGACTAAAAACGCTGTGTTATTCATGCTAGGCCAGTAGTTGGCGATATCACTTTGTAAACACGACACACCTATAGACTGAACATAGGCTACATGTAATACGCATATGCATTACGTCACCATTTTCACAAATTCACATTTTTGTTGTTTACATGGAGACGATAACGGTATCGTTTTCAAAAACTTGCACTTTGAAACCTGTTTTCAAAAGCTTAGTTAAAAATGGTGTTGTGTAAACAGCCCCTAAAACGTATTACGATTAGTGATTTCTACCAAGGGAGTCCCCTTTCCCTTTGAACTGCGATCATGACACATCCTCTTATCATTGTGATCTGGGTCATGCCCCATCCACCTCATTTTAAAACTGCATCCCAGTAACAAATAGATGAGTGGGCTGGTAAAGAGGTGGGTTGTGGCCAGTACGGTAGCAGCTGGAAGTCCATATTTTGAGATTTTTTCACCCAGGCTGCCGCTTACGGTGGCCTGAAGCATAGTTAAGATGATTTGAGGTCCCCAGCACACAAAGTAGGCAATTTTTATAGCACAGATGATTTGTGCCTGCTTCCTACATAATTTACATAATTTATGAGATGATGTCACACAGCAGCTGAGAAACATTACCAAAGCTGGCACCACTAGCCCAAGGAGAAATCGCATGACAACGACAGTCTTCAGCCTTGCAATGCCGTCTTGAGTTGTTTTGGATTTGTCAAAGTCATAGTCATCAATGCACTGAACATCTCGGACCTCTCTGGAAAACAGTGAAGGACATGCCAAGACTGCTGCAATAGTCCAGGAGAATGAAATCAGAATGATGTTACAATTCTTTATCTTTTTTGTGCACATGCTCTTTAAAAGAGTAGATTTAATGCTCCAGAGACTCAGCATGGTTGCCGTGAAGAACATACTGCCGTAGATGATATAGGATGACAGCTTGCAGCTTGCATTTCCGTAATTCCATTCAAAGTTATTGTAAGCATACAGGAGCTGAAACACCACAGATGTACAGGAGACTAAATGTGTTACAGCCAACGCCATAATCCAAATGGCAACCTCCTGAAAACTCTTGTATTTCCAGCAGCTGATGACAATGACGGTGAAGTTGAGGGTGACACCAAGGATGAGAACAATACAATATGTAATGAAGTAGGTCATCCAGATATCATTTACTTTTTTAAGTTCTTGAATGATAGAATCATAGTCTATATTGGCCCAGTTACTGTTATCTCCAGACATTTTGGAAATCCTGTCAAAAAATAAATAAATAAGTCAAGTCAAGTCAAGTCAAGTGTATTTATATAGCGCTTTTCACAATACAGATTGCATCAAAGCAGCTTCACAGCATTAAACCAAAATAACACAACAAGGTTGTTTCTAGTGTAAATTTATTGATTGATAAAATTAAATTAATATCCCCAAAATATCCCCAACTGAGCAAGCCAAAGGCAACAGTGGCAAGGAACCGAAAACTCCATCAAGTGACCTAATGGTGTCCTAAAACTCCATCAGGTGACCCAATGGAGAAAAAAAACCTTGGGAGAACCCAGGCTCAGTCGGGGGCCAGTTCTCCTCTGGCATTTATGAACTAGAGGCCGGATTGTAGTTTGAACAGTAAGATTTAAAATGTTATATGAATGCCTGGCTGAAGAGATGCGTCTTTAATCTAGTTTTAAACTGGGAGAGCGAGTCTGAGCAACGAACAGTATCAGGAAGGCTATTCCAGAGTTTCGGAGCTAAATGTGAAAATGCTCTCCCTCCTTTGGTGGATCTGGATATCCTAGGTATGACCAAAAGCCTTGAATTTAGTGATCTTAAAGAGCGCGATGGATTATAGGGCGATAGAAGATCCGTTAAATAGACTGGAGCTGAGCCGTTTAGGGCTTTATAAGTCAGTAGCAATGCCTTGTAATTGATACGGAACTTTATAGGTAACCAATGCAGTGATGATAAAATCTGTGTTATATGATCATATTTTCTTGATCTAGTAAGAACTCTAGCGGCTGCATTTTGGACTAACTGTAACTTGTTTATTGAGGATGCAGGACAACCAGCTAATAAAGCATTACAGTAATCTAGTCTCGAGGTCATGAATGCATGAACTAACTTTTCTGCATCAGAAACTGATAGCATATTACGTAGCTTAGCAATGTTTCTAAGGTGGAAAAAGGCTGTTCTTGTAACATATGAAATATGATTTTCAAAAGACAGGTTGCAATCGAGTATAACACCCAGGTCTTTTACTGTAGAGGATAAAGTAACAGGACATCCTACGATGTTAAAATTGTATTGTGAGAGGTTTTGTGGGCGGTTTTTTGAACCGATAAGTATTACCTCTGTCTTGTCTGGATTTAATAAAAGAAAATTACGCGTCATCCAATCTTTTAAATCTTTAACACATTCTGTCAATTTGGATAATTTAGCGTTTTCATCCGGCCGTGATGAAATATATATTTGAGTGTCATCAGCATAACAATGGAAACTAATTCCATGTTTCCTTATAATATTTCCAAGTGGCAGCATATATATTGAGAATAACAGAGGGCCTAACACAGATCCCTGCGGCACTCCATAGTTTACTGGAGTTATGATCGATTTTTCTCCATTTAAAGAGACAAAATGGTAGCGGTCAGATAGGTATGATTTGAACCAGCTTAATGCTTGTCCTTGAACACCAGTATAATTTTGTAGTCGATCTAAGAGTATTGTGTGATCTATAGTATCGAACGCAGCACTTAGATCAAGTAAAACTAGTATTGAGAAACAGCCTTGGTCAGAAGCTAAAAGTAAATCATTTGTGATTTTAACGAGCGCAGTTTCAGTGCTGTGATGCGGTCTGAATCCAGACTGAAACTTTTCATAGATATCATTTTCTTGTAAGAAAGAGCCCAGTTGAGCGGACACCACTTTTTCTAATATTTTAGACATGAATGGAAGATTTGAAATGGGTCTATAATTTGCTAGATTATTAAGATCTAATTGTGGTTTCTTAATGAGAGGTTTTATAACTGCCAGTTTAAATGTTCTAGGAACATGACCTAAAGATAAAGATGAGTTAATAATATTGAGGAGAGGCTCTTCCACTACAGGTAACACTTCTTTCAGTAATTTAGTTGGTATAGGATCTAATAAACATGTTGTTGTTTTAGATGAAGTGATAAGTTTATTTAACTCTTTTTGTTCTATAGTTGTAAAGCACTGTAATTGTTCTTGCGGGGGGATAATTGAGGCTGAATTATAAGGTGCGATTGAAGATTGAACGTTTACAATTGTGGTTCTGATGCTTTCTATTTTCTCAGTGAAGAAGTTCATGAAATCATTACTACTGAACTGTAACTGGATATTTTGTTCGGGTGACTTCTGTTTATTTGTTAGTCTAGCCACGGTGTTAAATAAAAACCTAGGATTAATAACAATAATTATATATATATATGGATTATTTCACAATGATTCTCTTAATGTTTTGTTGTGTTCTTAAAAGAATAGTGCAGACAAAAAGCTTTACGGAAGTGGTGACTATGAACTGTTTTTATAGAAAAGAGCTGTGTAATTATTTTATTTTTATGTCCAACAGAAATATTAACATCATACAGGTTCATGGCCGAGCAATGAAGAATTTTTATTTTTTAGTAAACTGTTCCTTTAAGGAGAAGTAAAAAATATTTATCTTTCCAAATGACCCACCAATGAAAGCATGGAATGCAAGGATAGCAAGGATAATCATAAAATATCATCTTATATTTTAGAAATATCTTATGTTATAGTCAATGACACTGACATTTGATTTCAGTGATGAATGCATTTAAATACCTTATATTTTAATCAGGGGAAAAAACATCACATTAGTAATTCAAATATCAAAGACTGAACAAAAGAACAAAGAACAAAAACTGCATAATTTAATATTATGAATGAAAGCATAGCATCTCCATTACAAAAAGAAAAATCGTTACCACGATTAGAGTGCAAAAACAGCAATTTCTGCAAAAAAAACCACTGCATGCATGTTAAATCTTATTGTGCATTATTAATTTATTTATTTGGTTTGAATGCTTTGCTTCCTGCAAAATATTCTCACCTTTGGCAGCAACAGTGCAGAATGAAGAAAATCAGAAGAGTCTATCCATCTGAGAGAACTTTGAAAATGAGAGTAAAAAACAGTGCACTGAATATTTAGGTTTCTTTTTGACTGCTGCCGCCCCCTCTTGTTTTCGCCAGCTGCAATTTGGGCTGCAGGATTTCTCTGGTTTCTCCATAGATATATACACTAGATGTCGCCTTGTATACGGCAGTTCATTGGAACGAATGCGTCAATAGAGCCGCCATCTTGGAACAGGGGAGCCCCTCCTCTTTAATGCATCAGCGTCAATGTAGGCAAAGGTCTAACGGAAATAAAATCACCATAAATCGTTATGAATGCGATTTTCTAGTTTTTTTTTTTTTTGGTTCGTTCCAACGGTCAGACATGTATTTATCATGAGTCCAGAGAAAATTTAAGGTTTTGATATTAAGATAATCTACTTCTTTTTCAAAATATAATGCATAGATAGTGCTATAGGCCTACGTTTATTAGTCACATTCTTTCACTTGAGTAAACTTAGAATGAACTATCGCTACTTTATATATATATATATATATATATAAATTAGCAAAACTTGGCCACTAAATATTTAATATTCAATTATTTTAATGATCACAATTAAAGTTTTAATTTTATTAAATTGAACAAGCGCAACATTTAGCATTCAATCAAATATTCTAAAAGATGTATTATTAATAATAATGTTATTTCAACATAATATCTCGTTATTTCGACATAATATGTGTGCGTGCAACAAGCAAGATGCATTTGTAAATCCGGTGACGCGTGCATTGATTTTTTTATTAATAAACTAGTGTTTTCTTACAGTGTCGACTCGGTTTGAATTATTTCGTTTAAAGACATTTCAAGCTTTGTGTATTTTATGTATTTCTCATCTCTGTGTGAGGCATACACTGAGTTTCGTTAAGTTAGGACGAGATGCGCTCCAGTTCACGTGCAATGCAAGTGACCGCGCGGGCGCCTCCATGATTATATTGTCTGCTCGTTATATTTGCTTCTTATTAATTAGGCCTAAATCCAGGCAATTGTTTGATGAAAAAATGATTAAAATTAAGATACAATTTATACAAAACGAAATTCACTTTAAAGAAAGGCTTTAAACAGTTGACATTTTCACAAATTCCAGTGTCCTTCCACACCTCCATCCCCAGGAAGAAACAAGCCCTTGAGCCCACTGTATCCTTGTGCAAAACGTACATAGGATTTGTGGAATTCTATGTATAAGAATGGATGTACTGAGATTGACAGGGAGAGGACAAGCATACTATTAGGACTGTACTTACAGGTACAAGCGCCACACTGTTTTTTTCCATTAAAAGGTTTGAGTACAATCGGTAAAAAAAATTAAAAGTTAGGAAAAACACAGCACAACACAGCCAAAAGTGGGTATTGAGGATCAACTCCTGCATATTGTACATTTTAAAAACAAGGGTTATTTCAAATAATATCTAAAGTGTACAGCACATTCACAATTAATTTTCTGTGCGAGAATCACAGTTCATTTTCTTCCTCCAAGCAGAGAAATGTACACTTATAAAAAAAACAACTTGACTACTACCATCCACAGAGTAAATGTAATCCCTTGCTGTCTGGTTTAGATTTCGTTCGTGTGAACATCCATACGCAGCACAAAAGTCCGGCATCATCCATGAATTCGAAGTACAGGCGGAGAAAGCAGCGTTACCTAGCTACTTCCTATGACAAGACCCCTGTTCCAAGATGGCGGCGGTTTTGACGCATGCTTTGAACCCCAAGGCGACATCTAGTGTGTATATCTATGTGGTTTCTCCAGGAGCTCCTCGCTGCATCCTTATGGAAAGCGAACGGGGCCAATAGTCTTTAAACGAAACGCGTGAAATTTGACCGCCTCAACACGCACTGTTTGTAAAGACGCACAGTTTTACCATGTTAAGACGACCAATTTGAATGTGTTTTTCAACCATGTTTTCAACGCGCACATTCTGGCCATGTTCGAAATTGTAATATTTTTTTTTTAAAGCAGACTTAGATTTACCCACATATTAATCCTTTAGTTTATTGTGGCATTGTTTTACTGATATCTTCTGTGCTATTAATAAATGTTACATTGTAAATTAAGTAAATGCTATGACCCATATTATAAATTATAATTTATCTATATGGGTTATTAAATATTTGTTTTAAGTTATTGGCCTATCATTTTCAAAAGTATATAACTTACACAGCATATATTTATAACTGAACACACACACACACACACACACACACATAACTTTATTCACTTTCACATAATAATGTTTTTGTAATTTGGTGTTCAACCCAAAACCTTTTATTATCATATTTTTGTCAGAGCTGTTGTGTAAACAAATAAAATAAAAGTCAAATAAGACAGCAGGTTAAATTATGTCCTCAGAACAAGAGTAAAGTGTCTGTGTTATCAGTAGCCAATAGCCAACTGGATAGAAACAAACTTCTTGAAATTCATTTTCACTTTGTGAATCACGCTGCTGAAATAGAACAAAAAAAATGCCAATATTGTGTCTAAAATTCAAGTGACTTAATATTAATTAGGCTACTTGTTTATTGAACTGCAATATGAAATGGTGTCACATTTTCAATCGTGATGGTATTCAGTGCTCTTGGTCGTGTGATGTTGCTTAACTGTATCATGTTATATAAAAACTTGAATGTTCAAAACACATTTTGAATGTTTAATTTGTTTCCAAAATAGGTGCGCACAACCTTGGGCAGTTGGGCAAGTGAAAGAGAATTTTACTTGCCCGACCGGACAAATAGCCTGATTAAAACGTCAATAACAAAAAAATAACTATTCTGCGGCGACTGATAGTGAATACAATAGCCTAATATAATATATAATGTAGGCTACTGACGATAACAAGGTTGTGCGCGCCTATTTTAGACACAATATTGGCATTTTTTTTTGTTCTATTTCAGCAGCGAAAATAGTTCCAAAAAAAGATCATAGAAGAACCACAGGGCATCTCAAAGGAAAACTCAACCGTGTTTCATTACCGAATGATTCAGTGTTTTTAACGAATCGGTTGAGTCAAAGATTCAGGCTTGCCAGCCGAACCACAAAGTTGAGGTCGGGAAGTTAGGTCTGGACTTGACCCGTTGCTCGAACCATAGCTGGACCAATCAAATTATCAGGGCGGGCTTTATACGATGATGGACAGATGATCAACAGTAACGTACGCGGCTGAATTCGTTTCAACAGTAACTAGGAGGGCGAGGCATTTTCTTTCCTGGTCTCATTGAAACATGCACCTTAATCACAGCCCAATGGAGCAGTATCAGACTCATATTCTGATAGGATCTGAGTATGACGACGTCAGGCTAGTAAAGTTACATGATAATAGACCTTATGCGCAAGAGAAACGAGGGCGCCGCCATCTTTAGAATATTGTCTTTTAACTTCCGTTTTTGCGCTCGCTCTGTATATTTCAGTGGCATTGCTGTCCAGGAGTAATTAGCTTTTGAAGTGGTTTTATTTAATGTAAAGTTAACGAAAGTTATCATGAGGACTGTAATGTTTAAAGCAGATGACTTAACAAATGTCAGTCGACCAGGAAGATTATAAAATACGCGTCTGGTGTGAACAGGCAGGCGCCGGACCGCGCGTGATTTTCCGTTCCGCGTCGCTTCGGCGTCCGGTGTGAACCAGGCGTTGTTCTATCCAGACTGGACTATTGTAATGCTCTCCTAGCAGCTTGCACTGTCAAACCTCTGCAACTGATCTAAAATGCAGCAGCTAAAGTGGACTTTAACGAGCCGAAGAGAGCACACGTCACTCCTCTCCTCACAAAATTGCACTGGTTGCCAGTTGCTGATCGCATCAAATTCGAGACTTTTGCCTACAGAACAACCACTGGCTCTGCTCCCTTTTACCTAAACTCATTACTTCAGACTTACGTGCCATCCATAAACTTGCGCTCTGCAAGTGAACGCTGTCTTGTGGTGCCATCTCAAAGAGGCACAAAATCTTTCTCTGACCTTTTTCTGGTCTGTTCCATGCTGGTGGAATGACCTTCCCAACTCAACCAGAGCTGCTGAGCCCGTGGCCATTTTCAAGAAACGGCTGAAGATTCTATTCTGTATCTATTATCTAAAAAAAAAAACGTACTGCATTAGATTAAACTGGGAAGGGTCATAGCACTTTGCACATAGCATAGAATATTGTTGTCCTATTGTTAGTTTAACTGCTTCTATTGTTTTCAATTGTAAGTCGCTTTGGATAAAAGCGTCTGCTAAATGTAAATGTAGGCTACTAGATGTATACTTGTAAGTGTACTGTTTCAATACTACTTGGGACTAAATTGGCCTACTTTTAGTATATATAAGTATACTTTTAAGTATACTTTGTGTAACAGTAGTACACTTTGAGTACACAACTAGTATGCAACTAAGTTTTTGTATTATACTGCAACTATAAGTGAACTTATAGTTTACTAT
Organism: Abramis brama; assembly: GCF_963993115.1. Taxonomy (NCBI): domain Eukaryota; kingdom Metazoa; phylum Chordata; class Actinopteri; order Cypriniformes; family Leuciscidae; genus Abramis; species Abramis brama. The sequence continues at coordinate 12,263,105 of NC_139967.1, read as the reverse complement.
AAGTAAATATATTTTAGTTTATGAAAATACACTTTGAAGTATACTCTCTAGTTTTATACTGCAAGAAAAGAAAGCTTTCTTAGGCATTACATTTTTATATTTAAAAAACTTCATGCAGTTTCTTCATTCATTTAGTTTCATTAAAAAAGCATTTTAAACTAAATTCTAAAAGCTGAGAAAGTCGCATTTTTGTCACAGACTAGGTCCGTATCGGATTCAGAACAATGATCAAAACAGATGGAGTAGATCAAGTCCATCAACACCCCAAAGCTTCACACAACTGCAAGCCAGGTATACTCAGAATACTTAATTATACTTTTAAATATATCTCGATCAAAAGATTGAGTACAAGTGTAAGACATAATATACTTAGACTTTTCTGTCAGTAAACCTTAGTGGAAATGTAACTATATTTCTGAGAAGTACATAAAAAAGTAGACTGAAAGTATAATTTCTTATTTTTAGTTTAAAAGAGGTATACAAATGGCACACTTGAATAAACTTATTTTTCATAAGAGTACCCATAATGAACTAATAATTCCATAACTTAACTGATTTATTTCTCTCTTGGACAAATAATTCCATAACTCAACCAATTTATTTCTCTCTTGGTTCTCTCACACACCCAACACAAACTATGCTCATCCCTCCCTTTCTACTGTTTTCTTTCAACTTGCAGGGAAGCACTCCAATTTTGTCTGTCAGAGTGGAATATCCATAGTCTATATATCTCCTGTTAGACATTGTTTTATTTATATTTAATGGATCCTTCAGAATAATAAGAATAACAATTATTAAAAATAATATTCTTATAAACCAGAGTGAAAAAATGTCCATGCAAAACATCCAGAGCATTTAGTAAAATCAGTGTCATATTTTCCTCTGAACAGCTAATGAATGAATAAGTCTCCATGCATCTGTACAGACACAAAAACATGATTTCTTCTTTGTTTGTAAAAATAAAGATGAAAAACCGCACTCTCAAAGTATAATTTCATAGATTTATTGTAACCATGTCCACACAGACGCGTTTCGGCCTAAGCCATCATCAGTGTGTACTGTGAAACACCAAAAAGCTTGTTTTTTTTTAAAACATCACAGGTAAAAAAACAAGCTTTTTGGTGTTTCACAGTACACACTGATGATGGCTTAGGCCGAAACGTGTCTGTGTGGACATGGTTACAATAAATTATACTTTGAGAGTGCGGTTTTTCATCTTTATTTTTGATAACTTCTTTATTACTCGCACTCATAAACGTTTTGGGAGTTGAGCACGCCTGTTCTCAATATTCTTCTTTGTTTGTTTCATAGAAGGTATGTTGGTGAAATTTGAAGGTATGTTGGTGAAAAGAAAAAAGGAATTTTCTTTCCTCGCTCTCTGTCAACTCCCTAGACATACAGTATTTTCCCAACCTCTGCATTTCCATGGTAACCCCTCGCCTCATCCATCACTAAAAGCTTTGATTATGCGCTCTTATGAACTGCACAAAACACACTCAAACATGCAAGCTGATTACACACACACATAAACCAATTTCTGTATAATTATAAAGGGGGAAATAAAGGGAGAGGCTTGGGTAAGGTTTTTAATATTATCAATGAAAGTTCACAGTGTTTATTTGTTGGATCCATAATGAGCAATGTAACACAAGCAGTAATGTATGATGCCCTAAAATACAGAGCCTGAAGCACGAATGTTAGTGTGCAAAAGGTTAAAAAAAAATGAAAATAAATAACAACAACAATATGTATTAGAGATTTCCCATTGCTCCCCCTTGATGCTTATTGTTTTATAGAGGAATGAGGCACATTGCTCTCATTATATGCTGTGATTCATATACTTCATTTCTGCAGGTGGCCTGAGCCGCCCCATTAACCTCTGGTGTGAAATCATGATTGAGATTATTCCAAATGCAATTTTAGTCAAAACATCATTATAGAGTCTAGATGTCACGGTTTTCAGATTCATTGACTCATTTGTTTTCTCTCTCTCTCTCTCTCTCTCTCTGTACTCATGAGTGCTGATTGAGTCATCTGTAGGCTATCACCTGGTCCTCATTAGCACAGCTCTACTGTGACTCTACTCTACTCTACGTGCCTTTTCTGTTCTGTGTTGTCAGAAGTTTGTTTCTTGTGTGTTAATTGTGTTCCAGCCCTCAGTCGTCCCTCAGTCCTGTTCCAGTGTGGATGATTGCTATATTCTTACAAGTTAGGATCGTGTTTATGGACTGTCTGTTTGCGGCTCTGATTGTTGCCTGGATACTCACGACTCTCCTTACCAGTGTTTAACTGGCTTTGCCTGCTGTTCCCACTTGTGTTTGGCTAATAAATTCACCACTGCATTGGGCAATTGCATCTGTCTCGTTCATCCCTGACACTAGATGCCTCTCTACAGGTTTTTTTATGCAGATATGCATCAAAGTCTATAAAGAACACATTTATTGGGTTTAGTGACTCAGTGAAGGGTCTGGTGGGATATGTTTAACGCATATGGAGTCTGTCTCTCTCCTCTTGGTGTGTATGAAATTGAGTGTGTGTATTTAGTATCAGCATCTGGCTAGCTTTAGGGCTGAAATCGAGTCATAAATCACTGCACAGTTATTGTCTCCTTGGCAACATGTAAAATGTAGGCTATATTGTATCCCCTTACACTACCCATCACAGAAAACTTTCTGCTCTTTTAGATTTTCAAAAAAAAGATAATTATGTATGATTTAGGCTATAAGCTTGTTTCCTCGTGGGGACCAAAACAAATGTCCCCACAAAGTCAAAAAAAAGTTTTTGTCCCCACAGCAATCTCTGAATTAAGTTTAATAGGCAGCAGATTAGATGATTTTGCTGTACGATTTAAGAAGGCCTTGGACTTTCTATCACTTATTGATATCTGGGGGCTCGCAGCAATAGATGAGAGAGCTTGGTTCCGGTGTTTACACCATTCCTGCCCGATCTCACGAAAGTGAGTATCTATAGCACGAATTGTATTTATCGTCCAATTTATACGCAAAAAAGAGTTACGCACGTACTCCACACCACAAATCCTATACAATGAGTTTACAGTGCGTATATATGCACGTAAAAACTCTTTTGAAGATTGCGGCCGACCCCTCTCATCTTGCCAATAGTCTGTTTAATCTTCTCCCCTCTGGAAAGCGGTACAGGGCCTTTTTGCCCAAAACATCACGCCACCGCCACAGTTTTTTTTCCCCAAGCAATAGCCCTCCTAAATGACTCTTAAACCTGGAATTCATTGCACTTTATTTTTATTTAACACAACACTATCTACATTCATATTAACTTATTGCTCATAATGTTTCTGTTTGTCCTTGTATTGTGTTTTTGTCCTTGTTTTCTTTGTCCTTCTGTTTTACTGTGTTGCATGGAGAAGACCAAATCAAATTCCTAGTATCTGTAGCCTATACATGGCGAAATAAAGTTGAATTGAATTGAATTTATTTCTGAAAATACAGAACTTATTTGTGAGATAAGAGCCGTGTCTTTCTTTCTGCAACATAATCATATCCTAACGCATAAACAAGGAATAAATAATAAAAAAGAGCTGTCATTTATTTTATTTCTGATTTAGGCAATACTGACCCCTAGTGTTTACACTGGCAGGCAGAAGCCAGGATAGTAGGATAAATATTTGAAATAAAAGAAATTAGCAATCCCTTTTTTTTTCTTTTTTTTTTTTTTTACATTGTATAACTTGCATTTGATTTACAACAACGACAATAAAATCTTTCCTCAAAAAAAGAACAAAACAATAATAATTTCCTCATAGTGTATCATTAATTTAACTAATATAATATACGTAAATACATATCTCTGTTTAAATAATATTGTAACTGGCAAAAAATGCTTATTAGATTAACAGTAAATAACATTACATACCAACCGATCCATCTTGTCCAATCATGTAGTTTCACGATCTGAAAAATGTGTTGCTGCACGAGGGTGTGTGGCAAATATCTGACCAATCACTGAACGCATACTTGGTAAAATCAACCAATCAATTTTAACCTTACAAGTATGCGATACTCTTTTCGCGGAAGTTGACGTTGCTAACAGCAGGGCAAACATTTCTGATCATATCTATGATGTATATTGACACGTTGTCACGTCTATAACCAAGAAGGTATGTCTGAACATTTGCGTCTTGTTTTACATTTTATAAAGGACGTAACTAGCCTCTGCTTTTAGGGTTGGGATAAAGTCTTTCTGTAGAAATCAAATGCATGAATGATGTAATGACTTGTCATGAACTGCTATAGTCATGGACTGTTATTTTAATGTGTCTACCATCGGGTGATCTTTCAGGTGTCAGATGTGGAAATATCTTGTTCTACAATATTATAAGTAACCTTATTTAACTACTGTGTTGTTAAATTAAAATAAAAAAACGCCTTTGTGTTTAAAACGGCATACAAGAGGGGGGTGTACATTTCAATTACTGGTTAGGTGGTTTAAAATATGTAAATTACTGTATTTGTGGCCACTCCTGACCATAAGTGTGATAAAAAAATCACTGAACATAAGAAGGAAGCATTCAGACTCTTTCATACTGTCAGAATTCCCAAGATCCACCTGACTCACATTTTTTAAAAATCTTGATTTAACATCTTTTGTCTTAACCTTCTCTCTCTCTCTCTCCCTCTCCCAGGTTTTCTATTCTCCCAGGTTTTCAGTTTCATGCAAGAATGTCGGACATGTGGCCTGGGGAATCTGGATTCCTTGACTGATGGCAGCTCTGGCAGTATTTCGCCATGCCAGCAGCAGTCCTCTGCTCTGGAGTTGGGGACCCGTTCTGTTTGCCCTCCTGGGATCAGTATGTGTTCTGTGGCTGCCTTTAGTGGGCATAGAGGAGCAATGCTGTGCCACACTGAAGGGTATTGCTCTTTTGCGCTGCCAGCTGTGGGGGGGTGTCCAGCGGCCTGTAGTCCACACAACCAGCCTGACGGTCCCCTTCACAGCGCTAGACCTCCTGCCACAAAAACTCAAGCCCAGCAAAGGTACAGTTGAGGATGCTGCTGACTCTATTTACCTTCTTAATGCATGTCCCTGGACGAATTGTGCATAATGTATTGATGAATTGTGTTAGTTTTGGATTGGTAAGATTTTGTTATGTTTTTAAAAGAAGTTTCTTATGCTCACCAAGGCTGCATTTATTTGATAAAAAAAAAAAAAAGTGAAATATTATTACAATTTTAAAATAACTGTTTTCTACTTGAATATATTTTAAAATGTAACTTATTCCTGTGATGCAAAGCTGAATCTTCAGTGTCACATGATTCTTCAGAAATGTGCTGATTTGGTGCTCAAGAAACGTTTATTATTATTATCAATGTTGAAAAAAGTTATGAACACTTTTTTAGGATTATTTGATGAATAGAAAGTTCAAAAGCATATATCTGAAATAGAAAGCTTTGTAACATTATACACTGCCGTTCAAAAGTTTTGTCAAAAGTAAATTGTCCGCAACTGTTTTCAACATTGATAATAATAATGAATGTTTTTTTGAGCATCAAATTAGCATTTTAGAATTATTTCTAAAGAATCATGTGACAGGAATAAATTATATTTTAAAATACATTCAAATAGAAATATTTTAAATTGTCATAATATTTCACAGTATTACTGTTTTCTTTGTATTTTTAATCAAATAAATCAAAAACATTTTTAATAAATGGTTTTACAAATTTTATTATGCTTTTTTTAATTCGTTTTTTTTATCAGTATTTTAGTTTATATGTTTGAATATTTGTAGTTTTAGTTAACAATAACAGTGTTCTTCTAGTAACACCCATTTTTTTCATGACTTTTTTCTACTTTTTTTCTTGTTGAATTTCCAATTTCTTGGATATTATGTAAAAAGGTTTGTTTGTGAATGACATTTTATTTTTTGGCAGTTTTTTATTCTAACGTGCTTTTGTCTCAGATCAAATATATACGACTGAAAAAAATAAAAGAATCTTACTTTCAAGATGAGTGATAGTGCCTTTTGATTATGCGTCTCTCAGCTGGAATGTCATATTGTGTAACGCTCACCATCTGCTTGTTTACAGAGACTCGGTTGGAGGCAAAGGCGGCTCTCCAGCAGGCTTTGGAGATGAAGAAAAATGGAAAAAGAGAGAAAGCTCATAAGCTGCTTGTCCACGCACTCAACATGAACCCTGAGTTTGTGGATGCGCTCACTGAACTGGGAACCATTCTGGAGGAGGAAAAAGATGTTGTCCAAGCTGACCACCTCTACACCAAGGCCCTCGCCATCTCGCCCTGTAACGAGAAGGCTCTGGTAAGCAGGGATCGCACTCTCCCTTTAGTCGAGGAAATAGATCAACGCCACTTTGGAATCATCGATGGAAAGGTGCGACGTCTCATGTCCATCCCCAAGGGCAACTCTGCCTTGCGTCGGGTCATGGAGGAGACCTACTACCATCATATTTACCACACCGTTGCCATCGAAGGCAACACGCTCACTCTATCGGAGATTCGCCATATTATTGAGACCAGATATGCTGTACCAGGTAAGAGTCTTCAAGAACAGAATGAGGCAATTGGTGTAGATGTAGCCATGAAGTACATCAACACCACCTTGCTGTCCCGTGCTGGAGCGATCACTGTAAACGACATCCTAGAGATCCACCGGCGGGTTCTAGGCTACGCCGATCCCGTGGAAGCCGGGCGATTCCGTGTTAGCCAGGTGTTCGTGGGACATCACATCCCACCGCACCCGCAGGACTTAGACAGGCACATGCAGGAGCTGGTGCAGTGGTTGAACTCTGAGGAAACGCTGCATCTACACCCGGTGGAGTTTGCAGCTCTCGCACATTATAAACTGGTTTACGTGCATCCGTTTGTGGACGGGAACGGACGGACGTCCCGCTTGCTCATGAATTTAATTCTAATGCAAGCTAGTTATCCACCGATCACCATTCGGAAAGAGCAGAGGGTAGAGTATTACGCCGCCCTGGATACAGCCAACGAGGGTGACGTTAGGCCCTTTATTCGGTTTATTGCGAAATGCACAGAAATTACACTCGACACGCTACTGATAGCCACAACCGAGCATGCAGTTGGGCTGCCTGGGTCAAGTAATCACGCCTGCCCTGACTGTAAACGCACCATACCTGTGCATAGCTGAAAGATTTGTGGGTAGATGGGAAAAGATTGAACATGCGTGTAAATTGAAGTGCCACATGGTCCATATCAGCCTCTGAAATAAATCATTGTCCAACCTTACACTGCTAGCTTGGGTCCTACAGTACATGGACAAATTGTGGATCCATTTTTATTTTTTGTGCATTTAATGTGTAGCTATATTTGTTACAAATCCTATGTTTGTTTGTTTTTTGACCGTTAAAAATGTCCATATTTTACCCCTAGAACTTTGTAGCCAGTTTTAAATTAGAAATGAAAGAAAAGCTTTTCTTTTCTTGGAAAAAGAACAGGTCTGTGAAATGCTGAAAGATTGCAGTTCCATTTAATTTGGTTTATGATTTTCAGATGCTTTTTGTACATTTATTGTGAACTCTACAACTTGTTTTCTACAACACATTTCTCTCTTTTCATAAGACTAGCTGCCAGGCTACAGTAAAGAAAGGTCATTTTCAAAAATGAAACCTAGCCATTACCTAGAGCATAATCCCTGATTTAGTTTTACATCACAAGTTTCTTTAGGTTTATTTTAAAAGGTCATTCATTTTGAAATGTAACTGAAGTACATTTTCTTCTTTTGCGATATGAAAATGATTATTCAGTGTATGATGCAAGGGATATTATAATTGATTACAGCTGTTCAAAGTGTTATTTTGGAAGATTATCGATGGCAGGAATATTGTTGAAATGTTTTATTCACAATGTGAACTTTTTTTAATAAGTATCTTAAAAAATAATTTGATTATTTTGGGGTTTGCCACTATTTTCAAGCACTTTAGTTTGATCTATTTAAACAGGTTTAATTTATATTACTACTTCTAAAAAGCTATTTTATTATTGTGTGTAATAAATTATTTTGCAACTTCTCATTTCTTTCTAGCATTTAGTGGATTTATGTCTTAATGTCCTTTTGACTTTTCATACACAGGTTAATAGTCGGTATCCGCTGTTGTGAAATATGACCTGCTGATAAACTGAAAAATGTCAGATGTACCCTTGACAAAAGATCAAACCGGTCCACTTATGAATTTGTCTTTAAACAAGGCTAAAAATCAATGTGAGCATAAATATCACACAAGTCATATGTTTGACAACCACATACATTTAATTGCTTCATTAAACAATTTAGGCCTTAAAACAAAAAGGATCAAATAAAATGAAACCATATGACTACATACAACTTGAGCAACACAGAAAATACAAGAGCGTTATTAGAAATTATTGAGTGCCTAAAGATGACACTGAAGTGGTAAATAAAAATGACCAATCTATAATCAAATAAGAGTTTTGTGAGTTTTAACCAAATCAAGAAAGTGCACAATTCAATACATGTATTCTATGTTTTCATTATTTTTAGTGTGGAACAAGACATTGCAACAGCACTTTTTTTTTTTTCTCAATCACTACTTTAGGCCACTGTGGTGATCAAACGCAAATATAGAGAGCTACTTTTTTTTTATTCTTTTTTTTTTTTTTACTTCGTTCAAAATATACAAATGTTTTACAAAACTATGGTCAACCATTGAGGGGTTGAACAAGAATCAAACACAATCAAAAGAACAATGCAGGAGGGAACTGTCTAGTGCAGAACACTGCAGTTTAAAGAAATACATCAGCTTAACGTTTAATAGTGGATGAAATACACAAGTCCATCATTGCCATCAAAACCAGTAAATAATACTAATATCCAGGACATTTTAGATGATATATGTTGTGTATATATATACAATACAGTATATGATGGGTTCACAATCAGGTGAACTCGTAGTGGAAGGTTCTAGCGATATACAGCTGCATAGATTCAACTTCAGGAACGGTCCAAATAGGTTGTAAAACTATCGTGCTCAGCCAGCCCTTTGAATATGACCACGTACGCATGTGAAATCTAAGGTTCTACACTGAATGTTGACTTGAATCTGGCTGTGGAGCGCAAGCTTTAACCTTCAGACCATTATTGAATACACAAGGTAAGGCAGGTTTACAAGCTGTGTCAGCAGTTAAACAAGATTCTAGGGCAGCGCTGGGAGAAAATACAAAAATGTGTGATAAAACTCGGTAAATAGAATCTACTAATTTCCAGGACAGGACACGTCTTTTAAATCAAGCGCTGCAGTCTAATAAACACCAAAGTTGAACCTCTTAGACACAAATGTGTTGTTGGCAAGGTGCTGGATTTTATTTGCTGACAAGATCATCTATTACCCTATTAAATCTTCATTTAGAGCTTTTATGAAGACATTACAGATGTTGTAAATCTACACATGCAAAATAGTTGATTTTCAAATGGCCGTGGTACTGCAAATAAATTATTTATACAACATGCAGTTGAGATATTATATAAAATAAAGGTTTTGATCTTTATATTTTTGTTTGCTTTGACAAGGCAGAGGTGCAGGACGCATCTACAGATCAGCTGCCCCAAAGGGACCTATTGAGAAATTAAGCTGTGTTGAAACTTATGATGCATCATGTGTTTTCATATTAAATGTTCTTGCATATACCTTTTTAAACAATGGTTCACATCATCCGTTTTAACATCCTGTTAAAAAAATACTTGCTGACAAAATCTGAAATCTGCCCCCTTTCTTTATTACTAAGAATTTAAAGAAAACAATACAGCTCACATCTCCATTGATTAGGTGTTAAAATAGTTTAATTATATATCTAGGGTGGTCACGTATTTACAGAAAGTTGGCTAAATTAAAACGCTGTTTCTCCGCCAGACTTCGTAAGGACACAGCATGGCTTTCTGTCAGAAGGCAGGTATTCCTCTTGTGTTATCTGCATACAATTTCACTTTTTGAGCAGCATCCTGGCAAAGTCTTCATTGGACAGAGACTTGGGTTGCGTGTCCAGGCTTGTGGTTCCAGGTCCTCCGTGCACTCCATCTGTCACTGTGGCATGTGGTACAGAAACAGTCCCGTTCTCCGCTTTGGCATCTGGAGCGCTCTGTCGGTACAGAGAGCGTGGCAGCAGAGAGATCTGAGTGCGTCCTTTTCCCCTTCTGAAAAGAAATAATAATGTTTAAAGAGAAAGAACTGATGTTTTCAGTAAATCAGGACTGTGAAAAGAAAACTGGAAAAACTGTAGGATGTTAAACACAGAGGCTTTGTCACATGATGCTAGGGCTGAAAAATTTGGGAGGGGGAAATTTAATTGTGGGTTTTCTGATAAAAAAAAAAAGATTAAGACTTAAAATTTGATTAAAAAAAACAAAACAACAACAGACAAACAAAAACACTTGCTGTACTTTTTTGTGATGCTGAAAAATCTGGCCATTTTTTTTAAATATATACATTTATTAAATAATAATAATAATAATAATAATAATTATTAAACTTATTTTAATTATGATCAATATTATTATTAAATACAAATATATTAAACAAAATAAAAATGTACTGTAATATTTCACTGTAACAGTATTTAAGAAACAATTTTATTTTAGGGAGAGCTTACAGCAACAGGTTTATAAGCGCTTCTCTTTACAAATCTGGTAAAATGGTTGGCACGTTGTTCCTAAATGCATGTTATAAGCGACCCAAACTCAGAGCAACTCAGTTCGCAGTAAATGTTGCTCCACATAAATTCATCTCTGCAAGCGCTGTGAGAAAACGAAAATGCCACTTCACTCTGAAACACACAGCGCATACATTTATTTAATTAAATTGCATCCTTTGTGATTTGATAATCACTATGTCACATCACAGTTTTGTTTTAATGCGATTATTCGCTCAGCCCTACAAGATAGTTCCGTTTATAGTTAAACAGGCAGCTGAAACCTCTTTTTCTTTCCCAGATCAAATATTACAAAACAACAACAACAAAAGTATTTTCTCTGGAGACATGGGGCTTTGTGAATGTTAGTAATTATGTTGAGAAAAACTGTGGTCTTGGCTACAAGCAGAAATCCAACACGTGACCAGCCGCATCAAGTACTTACGCTCCCTGAGGTTGCCTTTGCATTGTTGCCCCCAGGATTCGACTAGGTGCTGCTTTCTCTTCCATATTCCTTCTTGGGGGGTTGCTAATAGCAACAGAGAGTGTGAAGTTCTCCAACATGGTGCCGTCCATCTTCAGCACAGCCTGTGAAGCCTGTGCCTCATTCTCATATTCCACATATGCCAAACCCTACAGAGCACACACATAAATTACTGTGGAGAGAAAACAACCTATTCCTTTAAGTTACTGTAACTTTTGGACTGTAGCTTGGAGATTCTTCTTTCAGGTATTACTACTTAATACTGGGACAGTCGTGTTTTGTATTCATGTTGGTGACAGAGACCTACAAACCTTGGGTTTGCCTGAACGGTTGGTGACTAGCCGGATGGCTTTGATTGTGCCGTGTTCTTTAAAGAGGTCCTCCAGTGTCTCTTTAGTGCAGGTGTACGGCAGGCCCGAGATAAAGATCTTGTGCTTCTCCATTGACGTGTTGTACTTAAAAACCTGCCAGGAAGACATTGTTATAAAAATGATTAACATTTTAAAAAAGCCAACCAATGCTCGCCAAAGGGAATGTACTAATTGTTTATTTGAACATAGGGATGACGTGGAAACACCAAAAATTCAGAAGTATACAGTCTACATACCTTGAAATCAGGATTCTTGTTCTTGTCCACACAAGGAGACACATACATGGGCCGCCCATCCACCTCCTGCCTGTCTAGTTTCAGTGCCTCAGGTACAGCTAGCCGGTCCTCAAATTGCACGTAGCAATAGCCTCTAAACACACCTTTTGGTGTATACACGAGCCGCACCTGCTCTACTGTCCCACAGCCCTTAAACAATGTTCGCAGCTTGCCTTCGGGGTCTTCCAGATTAAAGGCCAAGTTACTGACAAACACACTATTTTCGTCTTTGCGCTGCTCCTTTGACACATCCTGGGGTTCTCGCTGTGCTTCGGCCGCTCTCTGCTGGTTCTTTCGGAAACCAGGAGGCTCAGTTTTACGCGGTGGTGGAGCTCGTCGGCCGAAAAGCCCGCTTTCTGTCTCCATGAGCTCCTCTGTGGCCGTGCTGCCAAAGTCCCCCTCCCCTCGGAGCTTCTTGGATGGCAGCTCTGCACATATTTGATATGTCACTACAGCCAAAGTCTGAACCACACTGTTACCTTTTACAAATGGAAATAACCTCAAATTTCTCTGAAAACAGTTTTTTTTTTTAATACTTAACAGAATTATAGAAACTAAAGCTCTCCATCCATACCTGCTTCCTCTCCCCATTCCTCCTCGCCATCGTCTTCAGCTTTCCGTTTATCCCCTGTTCTGTTTGCTTTCTGGCTCTTCTTTTGGCCTTTTTTATCTGCCTTGGCTTTCCTCCTTTGCTCAGCTTTCTCCTCCTCTTGTCTGGCTTGGTTAGCCTCTTTTATAGCCACCTGCAGAAACAGCATATAGATGGCTCATTTCTAAACATTAAAAATTACATTTCTACATGGTCAGCTTCCTGCCAGATGCCTCAAACATGATACATACATATATCTGAATGCTTAAATATTTCTGTTATTTTTAACAGGAAAAAGGGCATAAATGAAATTGAAATGTATGCCAAGTTTGAAGAAAATTCCAAAAAGGCTAGATATAGGACTGACTCTTGCTCTCTGCTCATTGACTCGGTTGAGTTTGGTCCCTGTTTTTTGGACTGCAGCATCCCAGTCTTCCAGAGTGCCTGTGAGAGATAAAACCCACATAAACACTCAAAGCTGGACACCCGCATTAACAGCAGTATATGCATGAATTAAACTCACCCTCCACTCTTTCAAAGTTGAGCAGGACATCACACACATGCTCAGGGTAGTCTGATGTACACTGCACAGCTCTGTGAAGAGCCTTCCTGCAGTGAACAGTATCTCCATAGGACCTGATCAACAAGCATACAAGCAATTAAAATAAATTAAAATAACCTCAATCCTCAACAACTTCTTAGCTAGGGCTAAGTCAGGGGCAGCCCTGTTAGCACACATTATTCTAATAAAACAAACAAATGTTTGTTTTCATAAAATTTAATCAAGTCACGTAGTCCGTGAGGGACAGATCCTGAACATCGGTAATTTGTGGTAACTTACAGTATGCCAGGCAGGAAATCCAAACGTTCATCCCTATTATCCAACCACCTCAAATATGACTTATTTGAAACATTAAAGAGATAGTTCACCCAAAAATGAAAATTAGCCCATGATTTAGTCACCCTCAAGTCATCCTAGGTGTATATAACACTGGGCTTCATTCACCAAAATCTTCCTGAGCATTTTCTTAACTTTGTACTTATGTAATAATAAACTTCCTAAGAAAAGTCTACGTCGGATTCATGACATGTTCTTAAACAACAGAATTGTTCGCACCTGTGTTCTTAGGATTTATGAATCCCACGTCTTTGTAATTGAAAGCGTGTGCCAGTTGTTCCTAATTAGCATAAGAAACCACCCGCAAATTCCCTTATAAGGACAAGACACTTCAGGGCCGTGTGCAAGAAAAGTTGGAGAATGTCCAAAAGCGCACAGACGGTGGTGGTCCACCGATCACCAAACGAAAAAAGAACTTCAGTAATTCTGAAATATAAATTCTACTGCAACAGGTAAATGCCAAACGAGGCATAACATATGATTTATAATTGATTTAAAATTGTAAATTGCAGTGTTAGTGTTTCTTTGCATACTATGATTTTTCTTTTTTAACAAATTATCAGAAATACATTACAGCAAAATACTATCATTGTAAACGACTGTAGAATTAAATAAAATGCAGTAACCAATTATTTGGAGCAAATTGTCATCACTCAAATGTGCGTAAGAGTGCTCTTGAGTGTGTGTAGATTTTGTTTTTGTAAGAAAACATTAGTGAATGTCAGAGTCTTCATAAAAAGTGCGTAAGTGGGGTTTAAGAACACATTTCTTCGTAAGAACAGTTGGTGAATGAGGCCCATTCTTCTTTCAGACGAATACAATCGGAGTTATATTAAAAAAAAACGTCCTGGCACTTCCAAGCTTTATAATGGCAGTGAATGGCCATTTCTGTTTTGAAGTCCATAAAAGTGAATCTATCCAACATTAAAGTGCTCCACACAGCTCCGTGAGGTTAATAAAGGCTTTCTGAAGAGAAGCCATGGGTTTTTGTAAGAATTTTGTATTTATTAACTTTATAATCTAAAATAACTATCTTCCGCCAGACGACCGTACGCATGTCGACTTGCGCCACAAGAGTAACCCGTGACGCACGTAGGATGTAGGAGCATCGTAAGCTTAGGCGCCTCTCGCGGTTTAAATAAATAGGGCTGTGCAACAAACTCAAACTCCTCCTCTATTATATAGAAATCCTCCGACATTTCTCTTCAAAAATTCTTGACATTTTTTAATATAATTCAAACTGATTTAATCTGAAATAAGAATGTCATATACACCTAGCATGGCTTCAGGGTGAGTAAATCATGGGCTAATTTTCATTTTTGGGTGAACTATCCCTTTAACCTAGATAAATGTGTGCTATTATTAGGCACATATCCAAGTGTTTGAGTGGAGTGTGGAAGCTAAACTATAGCTAAATACATAATTCGAAACTCTACTTTTATTTTTGTAAACTCACAATAACAAGAAAACATTGGGTGCCTTTGTAAAATAAAGAAAACAGGATGCGCTTTCTGCTATCTCGGTCTCCGTGAAAGGGAGTGCGTCACAAAAATGAACCAAAACTCTGCTTGAGCGCGGAATAGGCTATATTTCTATAATAGCCTATAGCTATATAGTAAACGCTCGTGGTTTAGTATTCTCCTCAGTAAATATTTAAGTAATTAAATTAATATAAACGTGATTACTAGAGTCAAACAGAAAAATATTTTATCTATTAGCACACATTATTCTGATAAAACAAACAAATGTTTGTTTGCATAAAATGTAATAACTTGCTCAATCTTTAAAATTGAACTGATTTTTCTGTTGATATAACCAAGGTCACACAGCCAGTGAAAAATTATATTAACCAATAATATTATTGCACACCCCACTTGGAAGTTTGCCAAGACCCTGGGTAAAAACCACTGCTTTAACAGCTTCCAGAAATACTGTGGGGTCCAAAAGTCTAAGACTGTACACATTTTTTCCCCTCAAATGAACGTGAATTTCAGAATATTTTAGTATTTGGGTTGACACCCTTTTGCCACAACAAGCTGCATAAACTCCACAAGTTTGTGTAAAACCTGCTGATCACATTATCCAGCATGATTTGAGAATTATTCAAAGAGAATCTTGTTCTTCAACAGAAGCAAAAACATATGACTTGTTGCACAAACGGATGAAAATTACTGACCTTTCCAGGTTGTAATATTCCAACCACATGTTGGCATATTTTGCATTCCCTTTTGTCATTATGCTGTCCCACAGTTCACGGGCCTTCTGCATGTTCTTACAGTGTAAGGCCTGTTTGGAACAAACAGACACAATTAGTCAGCAGAATGACATTACTTAATGGAGGATGGACAGATGCAATGGTATAGTGTTTCCTCACTTCTATCTTTGCCCAGATCTGCATTATTGTGCAGGACAGATCTCCACTTTCACTGAACCCTGAGAAGAAGTGAGACAGTAGTTAAATATTTCTTTCTACTAAGTCTGCTCTCATACCTCACAAAATCAGACAAGATACTTACTCTCTTCTACATCCTGTTTCAGGTAATCAAGGGAGCGTGCAAAAGCTGCCCGCAGCTCGTCCAACTCCCTGCTCCACTCTGCAATGATCAACAAATCCATCAATAGTAAAATCACCAGATTCACTCATCTGATATCAGCTGTGACTGTGGACCAAAACTTGTGAATGTAAGAATACATCAGAAAAAAGGGCAGAAAAGAAAAGCATATGGTCTTGCCTTTGCTGAAATCAACACGTCTCCTCAAGTAGTCCAAATAAGATTGCCAGATTTCTACATAATCAGTCGCCTGGATGAATCCTGCATTCAGGGCCTTTTCAAACACATCTAAGGACATATTTTTGCATGTTACATTTTTTTCTATTCCTGCAAAAGGTTTTTGTCATTCATAAATGGATTCAACATTACAGTGTTCCCACACCTTTTGTCATTATTTCATAGAGATTGCACACAAATATATATTATTTTATATTTAGAACTGAGCATAATCTAAGAAAGTTAAATTCACTATATAGATTTTTTCCCTGACAATAGGAACCCTGACTAAATCACAACATTTGATGACACAGAAATGACTGAAACGAGTACCTGTCACTGTCTGATGGTCTGTCCCATGCCGCTCTAAAGCCAAAAGATAGCTCTTCCACAGGCTCATGGTCCAGGGACAGTTCCTGACGGCTCGCTCATGAGCAGATAACACTAGATCTTTTATTTTCAACTGATGATCCTGAGGTAGAACAAAAAAAACCCAACAATTATGAGCAAATCTTTTCTTTTTTTTTTGTTGCAGTAGGTGTAGAGAGTAGGTGTGAGTGACCAAGCAACATCCACCAAGAGCAGCTATTTGACTCAAACACAAAAATGATAGTTTATCACCTAAACCTTCTGCCTGTGAATTTAGAAAATTTTCAACTGAACATTTAAAAAATATATATCAAAGGGAAAGTTCAAAATCCTGTTTCAAAGCTGTCATATTTATTAACATATCGGGTAACGGGTAAAAAGACCAGAAATGAGGCTTGTTTCAAACAAATGCAGAGGAAATGAGAAAAACTATACTTTTGTTCTACAAACATGACTGCAACTTTAGGTTGTGTGCCTGATTTTTCCAACTTAACAGAATTGCAGAGACTGAAACAAATATACATCAGGACGAATGACAAGCAAATTCACACCTGAATATTACACAACTGAAGTCAAAATACAACCAAAAATCAGATTTATAGATATGTAAAATCAAGATATCAATACAGAATTGCTTGTTTAAATGTACAGAAAAGGTATTGAGTCTTTTTGTCTTCCACACCAAAGCCACTGAATATGCTTCAGGAAGAGCAGGTGGTGTGTGTGATGAGTTTTCTGTAATGATCATAATTCCCCGTCCAATCCAGCACTGCTGTTTTCCTGCCAACCCATTTACAAGCACGTCTGCTGCTCAAAAATTACATGTAGCATCAGGCTAAAGGAGACATTCAGCAGGGAATCACTCCTCCATTGTAAAAGAGGTTTAATCTACAGCCAAGACAAATCGGTCTGTGGGAAATTGCCTTACATCAATAACCATTCAGTAAAATGCAATAATGGCTTTACAAACGGGAGAGATGAATAAAATCCCTGCTTTGCATCAACTCAACATCTGCTCACTGCTCTTCTGTTTTTGTTTCATCAAAGACTGAATGTGGATATCTGTTGAAGTATCAATCATGGTAGCAACGTTCTTTGAAGCGTACAAGACTACTCACAGATAAAACTATAGCCGAATACTCTGAATAGATGGTGTATGGATATTAGTAAGAAAGAAATGAAGATTCCATTTCACTATGGAAACGGATCTAACACTCGTTGCTGAAGTGGTGCAGGTCATTGGTTACGTAGAAGGCTTTAGATACAATACAGCACTTTGTAAAACCAAGTAATAACCCCCTATATCCATTAGGCAAAGCAGCTCTGTGACTCACAGTGTGGGGTGCATATAATTTAGTTAAATAGCATCTCAATTTAATCACCTAAGAGAATACAAGTATGGAGGCTTGATTTAATTACTTCACACATCCATAGCTGCCAGGAATTCAACCGCCTGAATGAGTTCCACTAACACACTCCAGTCCATAGCCCTTAATGCAGAAGTTCATTAATTTCAGTCGTTGAATCAGAAAGCCCAAATGGATAGAAGCTTTGGCTGCTAATATGGGGAGGTGTCATTCTCTCCCCTTCTCGTCTTATTTTTCTCCCCCTACGCGCCTTCCACCATCTCTCTTTCTATCTCGTTAACTCACTGTTTCCCCCCCTCTCCCTCCCTCCATCTGGTGAGGTGCTGGCTCTCTAATGTGTTCTCAGCTGCAACTGCGCTGTTACGCGTTTGTGGCTTGTGCATCTCATTACCATCCCATTAAAGCAATTAATATGTTCCTGAATAAATGGAGGGATGTGTGGGGCAGGCACATGTGCAGATGCACATTCATTTTGTGAGCTGTGCTAAGGGCTGCTGGGTAAAGGGGGACGTGTGCTTATACAAGTCACTCACCAGATACGTGTTGTATTTGATCCACAGGTCTGGCACAAGGCAGTTCTCCGCCAGTGCTCGCTCAAATATAATCTGGACACGGGCTGGATCCCCTTCCTTCATCTCAAAATCTATGTACGCTTGATACTCCGCCAGCTTTGGAGTTTCAGAGACCAGCTACAACATCAAAAAGAACAGTATTAGAAAGCATAAAAGAGAAACAACAGTTTGAATTTAACAGAAAAAAAGGGCCATACAGGGAAATTACATCTGTTCTAATTAAAAGAGTGCAAGAGCACTGAACTGATTATTGTAGAGTTTAATTATAATTAGTGCCTGGGTGCTTTAATTTAAAATAAGTGCAGTGCAATTCTGTTCACTATTAAAAATGACTTCTACTTTCTGGGAGCATGGCACATTCTCCACTTTCTATGGTAACAGCACTAGTTAGGTTGAATTTGTTTTCTGATTTCAGGTCCTCTTGTGAATTGAGTGAATTATTTGTTGAATATGAAAATCTGCATAGTATAAATAATAGCATCTACATGTTAATGCTGCACTGCTACACAAATAGGGTCACTGATTAGTTTATGTATTTATCAGGTTGAGGTCTACAAGCTTTAAAGTCAACCTTAGCTACCCATAGCCATTTTTTTCTCTAATGTGCTAAATGTCCAAAGAAAAACAGGATATTCAAAGTAGGAAAAAAAAAAAAGGTAGAGCATGACTTGATTTTGTCCTCTGGGAATCAATTAAATGGTGAAAAGTGTTCAGGTTTTGCAGTCAATTATGGAGGACTGCCGCCAATACCAATTTGGTTAAGCAGCCTTAGTGATGTCAGCCAAAAAGGAAGTCGTTTCAGAGATGGTTTAAGCCTTTAATGTTTGATGAAAGACTAGGAATAAAAAGAAGAAACAAGAAAACAAAAAAAGACCAGAAATGTATAATAAAGTAAATAATAAGATTAAATTGAGATTTCATGTTGACTTTTCCTGAATGGGTGAAAGTATAGTGTTGATTAGCATATGTTTGTGGACAAAGAGCTTTCATTACCACAGATGGTTTATTCATTCAGAATCTCTAAATGACACTTGTGAAGACTGATTTTGGCTGTAAGCAGGTTATTACTATAAAAGATTTTAAAATCATAACCAATCATTTTGCATTATGATGGAAAAATCAGAAAACCAAAGGGTCTCCACAGCAATAAGACAAGGGCATAGTTACCAAAGCCTCCTCGTAAGGTTTGCATTTCTCCATCTGTTTCAGGGCACGTCTGTACTGGTGTGTGACCGTCTCAGGTACGCCATCATCAGCCCAGTCAGAGTACTCCGCATACGTTCCCTCCATATCTACACCACACAATGTTAACACATAAACATGAGAAACAAAGCATCCAGATATTTCAGCTTTCAAAACCTTTTCACTGTTACTGGAACACAGTTCTGTTCTGTTTCAAAGATGCTTTGAAATAGTCTTTCTGTTACTACTGCATTTCTCACCTATGTCACCACTACAAGGCAATTTTATGACACAGAAATAGGGCAATAGAAACATGAGCCGTGCTGTACGAAAGCCCAATTTGTAATCTGGCTCTCTTAGCTGAGTGGGATGTGATCATCCCTTTCTCCACCGCATCTCCGGTGCCAAAAGCAGCCGTCAAGGAAAAAAAAAAAACCTGCTCACAAAACCAGACCATCTGGCTATCTGCAGGCTGCTCCTGGCTCTCCTGTCTCTAGCCTGTGTTACAGTGTCTGGCAGCACTGGTGTCTTCTTGACAGAACCTATACTACTTGGCTTTAAGAAACGTACATGAAAGGAAACCACATGCGACGGTCAATTTTATTTGTAACTCAAGTCTTAATCAATACCATCTGACCAGATTTCACTTCAGTCTAGACATGTTGTTCTCAGTTTATTTTATTTCTGCCAAATTGCGCAATCTTATATTCATAGTCTAAATTCTTTCAGCATCCGTTCTCCCGAACCTTTCGCCTGTGGATAAGTTTTTCCAATAATTCATTCCAACACTGGAAAGAGAAAGAGACAAGAAAGAATGGGAAAGTGGAGGACTGAAGGAGTGAGAGGAGAGAAACAGAGCAGCTCTCACCCATCAGAGGTACAGCTAGCTGCCGCCTGAAGAGTGTGTGTATGCGGTCGAGCTGGGCGTTCAACAGCTCCTGCTGCTCCTGTGATGGAACGCTGCCAGGAGGAGGCTGAACAAGAAAGAGGGGGTTAAAACACCAAAACAATACAAAAAACAAAAGACTGCAGTCGTTTAAGATATTTATACAAATTCATACTTCTCATTACTATTCATGTGATATTTAACAACAAGCCTTTCAGTTTGGCTATTTTGACAGCCACCTTAATGCCACGCTGATATTCTGTAATAAATCTAAGTAGGAACCCAGAGTACATACCTGTACTGTTGAGAGAATAACAATCTCAAACTCTCTGTAGGCCTCCCAGATTGAAGCTCCTTTAGTCACGTGTACACCCACTGCAGTCAGTGCCCTCTCAAAGATGGACCGAACACGCTCAATCCCTCCCTGAGCTCCCATTCCCCCAATGGAGTACTGCACATATTCCAACCAGATCTCTGGACCTGTGAATGGGTTAAACTTTAACAGCAGCTTTTTTAAATCCCCCAGCACAGGTTTATCTCAAAACAATCCATCTTACAATTCAGAAGTAATTACATGTTCTTTATCAGATTATTGGTGGTAACTGAATGCGTTTTACAGTCAGCTCAAACACTTCAACAAAAATATTACACTTAGAAAACACTACAAAATTTGACCAAATTAAACCTGTTTCTAAGAACTGAAGATTATGAACATAATTAAGCCACACTTACACACATAATCGTTGACAGCCCTCTCAAACAGCTCATAGACTTTCTCGCGTTCCGATTCGTCTTCTGTTAGGCGAATTTCATCCTTAAGCCAGTCCAGCCAAATCTCTGTTCCACCAAACATATTCAGTCAAACATAGCACGCAATAGCCATATCATCACTTGTTTGTAATACATACACATGTATTTACAGACTGTAAATACATACACAGGTTTAAAGACCTTATATACACTAACTAATTTTCTAATTGCACTTTTCAAAGGTTTCCCCCCTTTTCTCTCCTATTGCTGTCCAGCGCTTTTAACACACTCTCATTATCAGGTCCAGTAAATCAATATGAATCACTATTACAATTCAAATGAATTGTAATCTGCAAGGTTGCTCAGTCCTGTTTCTGGAAAGCAACTTTCCTGGAGAGTGATGTGTATTCAAACCTCAAGAACAAATTCACAAAATAGCCAGGACTCTAAAAGCACTAGCTGTCCTTTCACTAAAACTCTGGCTGCCGCACAAGGCACACACAGAGAACAAAAAACAGAAGAGGGAAACAAAATAAGGATGTCCCACCTTCAGTGAGAGGAAAGAGTTCACTCATTTTCTGCCTGGCCTTGCGCAGTCTGTGAAGCTTCCCTTCTTGCCGCAGAAGTTTGATCAGGTCCACATGGCAGTTGTAATCGAATGCGTTGATTGACAGCTGTAGAAATGGGACACAGGTTGTTGACTTTTGTTTTCTGAGATTCACATGGTATTTACAAAATATTATACAACTGCAATCTTGATTCACAAAAGGGGCTTTCGCACCAAATGAACATTTTTTCATTGTTTCTATAACTACTGACAAACAAAGAGAGTTTCTCAATCCACCACAAAGAATTTAGTTGGAAAGTTGGAACTACAGTAACAAACGCCAAACTGACAGCGGCCAATGCCTGTAGTCGGGACACGCCCCCCTGTTTTTCCCTCGAGCCCCGCCTTCTGGTTGAACGAGCCCCCTTGTTTTTCGCGCGAGCTCTTGTGTTGTGTGCGCGAGCCCTGCCTGTTTCCAGGCTCGTTCAACCTCTATAACTACTTTTCTGGTCGCAGGAACTGGCAATGATTTTAGCTATAGAAATGCCTTTTGGGGGGACTGAATTAGCTCCTACTTCAGAGTAGGGTCTAACCCAGCACAATAGGAACTACCAGTGACATAAGTGAATATTGATTGGACAAACACATGCAAAACAATGGCACCCGGCATTTTTTAAAAAGCCATGCAAACAGTTTACATCAGTGGTTTGGTTCTCTTTTTTTAAAACTGAACAACTTGCAATGAAAAACACCTGCAAAAGATTTAACTTTGTAATGCCTTTGGCCCATTGAAAAATATAACAGGAAGTCAGAATAATAGATCAGAACATAACTTTTAATTTAAATAAAAAATCTCAATTTTAAGTGATGCTTTTTATGAACAATATATAATCAGTGGATTGCAATGAGCTCTTTTGACGGCGCCTCACGAGCTCAGAAGCTTATACGTCTTTTTGCCGGAACACGGCAGAACAGCTCGTGACGCCGTCCGCTGAAGAGGTGCTTTTCTATGGCGAGGAACATATAAGACGGGCTTGTTCAGACGGTGCAAAGTCAACAGTCTGAAGCGAGAAAGATAAAGTGGAATTGGGGTTCATGTTGCTTTAAAAAGGCAGAGCACCAATCGCTATACACACACTTGAAAACGGCCCTAAGGGAAAATTTTGTTCTAGGGGGACCACTCTGGTGGCTAGTTCTTATAACTACCCGGTGCAAAAGCCCATAAAAAGTATCCTGTAGAAGTTGACCTACAAAAGTTTAATATCGGTAAACATGTTAAAATCCTTTAGAATAAATGCATCAATATGAAATTACATTGCTCAAAGAAAATGCTTAAATGGGAAGCATATACACAAAACATCACATGATTGCAGCGCTTAAGGGAGTATGTAAGGTATTAACTAAATAATGTCTTCTAAACTGCATTACTTCATCATCAGCACAGATTCTTGCTTGATTTTTTCCAAACATTTAACCAATACATTTGGTTGGGTGGGATGGCTAAAGATTCATCTGGACAAGGCAGGCATTCACTGTAGTCTATCACGCAAGAGTGGGAGACACTGGAACAGTTCCACTTCCCACGGAGAGCAAATATCTGTAGGACTTAAAAAAATAAATCAGATAATGTGACTGGTTTTTGATCCACTATATTTTGCAGGGTACAAGCTAAACTTTGATCTCGGCTTTCTTATGCATTATAACAAAACAGAAACTGGCTGATAGAGTATTCCAATGTACCTGTACTTGTACTGGTTGTAGCCTAATCTTTCTATTCTATTCTTCTATTATTCAGAAAGAGTTGCATGGAATGTATAGACGCATTCTACTGCAGGAAACTTAACAACACTTGCCAGAACATTGAAGAGGACTGCGAATAAGCTGTCACTGTAACTTCTGGGATATAGTTCAATGCATATCACCATGACCCATGGATCTTTCTGCTTTTGGATCTTATTTGATTGACAACTTCTTTATCACTAATGACCACCTTTTTCTCTATACTTGTGTGATTTTCAAGCTGATTATTGACACTTGATCTAAATCAAGGTAAGGTAAATGGTAAGTAAAGTACAAAGCAAGTAAATGTAGGTATAAAGGACATTTTTGAGCCTGATAATATCAACAATAATAGTAATAATAATAATAATAATAATAATAACTGAGAAATTATTCATAGTTAAAAACAATATTTTTGCAATATCTAAGCAGTTTCTTCACATTACATCTCAAATCTGAATATGGCATTGAATTTCCCATGTAGGAAAACTTACAAAAGCACATTTATTTCAGGTTTGTACCTTGTTTAGTCAAAAAGATATACTGAAAAATAGATTTCAGCCTGGTGGTGGCGGCCATATTGAATTTCTCAATTTTGAGGCATTTTGGGACATTTTTGAGCTTCATATACAGCAGATCTGGATTCAGCACCCCTTAATACCCCTAGAAATGTTGTACAATATAAATAATCACAAAATGCCTTCGGGGTTCTGATTTTGTGAAAATTGACCCTGTCTATGATTGGTGTAGAGATCAGACACACTTGGCAAATTTGGCATTACAGCTGTTGCATGGTTGTTGTTGAACAGGGACTTGACTACTGTTCCATGCAAATCAACGTCTTTCATTCATTTATGATGGTCAGAAATGAATTCAGAATGGAACAATTCAATGCAAGGCCATAGCGACTCAACCGAACCTGTGCATTTATCATGGAAACAAAGTTAATTTTTTTTAACAGAATCACATAGAAAGCTGACACTCATGCTGAAAAAAAAACCCATCTTAAATGAGTCTAAGCTAGTTTTCTGATCTTCTAGCCTGGTCAGTCGGAATATTTTAGAGGGCATTTGGATACTTTCTAGATGGAAAACCAGCTGAAGACCATAAGCGACTTGCACTGCATCAAAGATATACATTTGATCAGGTCATACTTTCCCTGGAAATCAAACCCATGACCTTGCTAGAAAGCCCCTCTATCTTGCCACACTGATGTTTTCATCTGCTGTACACAGTTCGTCAAATCAGAATCATCATCCACTCCAAAACAGAAGTCAAACCCCCAAGAGACCAGAGCAACACAAAGAATCTCAAAGCAAACACGTGGACATGAAAACTGTGCAACATTATCTTCACCCCCTGCTACAGCATGTGGTCTGCAACCCTAAACTAATGTGTAATAATCATGATTCAAGTCTAAAATCACCACAGCATCTAATAGGCGTCTCTCTTGACAACTCCGTTGCATACAGCTCCCTCTATATGAGATCTATGGCGCGTGTTTGAACTCCGTGTCGTCATCAAAACACTCCAACAGCTAACTTTATTCTTATAAATTGTACATAAAGTCTTTAGACATGCAAGGACACAAAGCTCCATAGACACATTTGGGACTGCATATGGGTGGAAAACAAGTAAAGAGGCGAAATGAAGGGGCAGTTTGGAGGGATTAAATATCATGGCACAAGTGTTCGCTAGCTCACTAAAGCCTTTGCTAGCCACATTCCTCTGGAACAGTGAAGCATTTCTGTATTTGTATTACTCCCGGCCATGTATTTGGTATGTTAAGCGTATATGACCTCTCTAATAAACGGGTTCTGGTAAATATATGTACAGAAACTCCCCAGGAGAGTCGTTCGTGCCGTGTTTTGAGAGCTGCGTATGTGAGGAGAGTCGTTAGCCTCATTCATTCCTAGTCTCACCTGCTCCTCCAGCCGCTGGATCTCTGCTTCATTCTCCCGCTCGTCCTCAGACGTGTTCTCTTCATCTTCCTCCTCGGAATGCTCAACTCCCATCCCTTCTTCTTCTTCCTCCTCCGACTCCATCTCTCGCTCCATGCCCTCAGCCTCCTCTTCGATATCTGGCAACAACGTCTGTTCTTCGTTACCCGTCGCCGCCATGTTGAGTCTTATCTGCCTGGAAACAGGCAGGGCTCGCGCACACAACACAAGAGCTCGCGCGAAAAACAAGGGGGCTCGTTCAACCAGAAGGCGGGGCTCGAGGGAAAAACAGGGGGGCGTGTCCCGACTACAGGCATTGGCCGCTGTCAGTTTGGCCTTTGTTACTGTAGTTCCAACTTTCCAACTAAATTATTTGTGGTGGATTGAGAAAGTCTCTTCGTTTGTCAACATTAAATGTTTTTCACGCCTTTGTCCAATGCAGCAGACAGCAGTAATAACACATGTACATTGAAATTCCTAAATATTACATTTGATATGCATGCTAAATGTCAAATATTTAATATTACTACTCATTTAATTAAACATGCTAAACATTATATTTATAAATTCTATGATTAAGTGCAGGGTGAAATCGCTCCCCCTGCTGGTTGAGTTCCGTAATAGCTCCAACTTGTCGGAGACTCGGAGCTCCACCTCTCAAGACATCATGGGTTGAGCTTGACCTAGTCCAGCTCCTCCTCCCTGGATCTAATGGGTGAGGAGGGACAGAGTTATGCTAGGGTGTGGTTGGACCTTCTAGCTCTACGCATTATGCCCAAATTACATCCAGAGAGGGGGAGTTGGGATCTGTTTTTGAGCAAAACAGTAGTAACATGAAATCTAGAATGTAGAAATAACTGCATACATTATAAAGGTGGGTTGTATATTAGTTATAATAAAAGATGATTACAATATGAGCAATGCAGTGAACTATGGTTGTTGAGTGCTGTGCAAAACAACAGTGAAGTTAATTAAAAGGCATATATATATACAATATATAATATTATATATACAATATTATATAAAGGCGAATTGTATAATATATCCAGTTTTAAAAATAACTTATGTAACATATCTCACAATTGTATAATGAGTTGTTCGGTAAAGCGCGCCCCCTGCCAGTTGCAGCATCAGTAATCAGTCAGTCATCATGGCGTTAGCAGCGGCAGCCAAGCGCTCTGCAGCCTCTGCACTTTTCACTAGATCATTGTCATTACCAGAGCTCAAATCCGCCTACTCTTATCATAAAAAGGTAAGTATCACTTCTTGTCTTACGGCTGACCATCCATTGATACTTGAACTAGGATTTATTCAGTTGTAGATCCTAATGTTTTAGGAGAACAACTTTGTTTCAGCGTGCTTGCTAGCTAGGCTAACGTTAGATAACTGCGCATGTAAACAAACCAGCAGAACATTGTACGTTAAAGGCATTCGGTAGTATGCTTGAGTATAAGAGTCATGTCATTAGCTGGTTTATGTATTTTTGACTGAGTTAAAATGACATTCATCCATATTTATTTACAGATAAGTTAGTTTCATAATCCACTTGTGTAACTCTCCTACAAACCCATCGGTGGTGTCTTTCAGCATCTTAACTGTGCCACAGGTTAATACGCGTGTATATTATTAGTTTTCTAAGTACACAAAATAATTACCAATAAATATCAATAATCTGTAATGTTATGTTGTGAAGGTCACCGTCATTATCTGCCAAGGGGACTTTTTCATTTGGTGTAAATTTCCATTCTCACCAGTCCTCAAATGAATTGTCTTTGATTGTTAAATATGACCAGGATGTGGTCATGTATTTTTCTGAAGGTGGTGGACCACTATGAAAACCCTAGAAATGTTGGTTCCCTGGACAAGAATGCCAAGAATGTGGGCACTGGTTTGGTAGGTGCTCCTGCATGTGGGGATGTAATGAAACTACAGGTAAGACCTTTTTTATTTTACATATTTAGTTATATTTAATATAACTTAATTTAATTCAATAATACAAAAATATTCAATTATATAAATATATATAATTTACATCATTGACTTGACTCTTTTGTTTTACAGGTTCAGGTGGATGAGAATGGAAAGATAACGGATGCCAGATTCAAAACATTTGGCTGTGGCTCAGCCATTGCTTCTAGCTCACTGGCGACAGAGTGGATGAAGGGGAAATCGGTGAGTCATTGTGACTCAGACCATCACGCAATGCATTCACAGTGTGATCAGATTATCTCATTGTGCTCCATATTTGTTTTCTCAAATGTTCCTACAATTGTAATGACCACTTTTCCTTGTACAGATTGATGAAGCCCTGAAAATCAAAAACACGGAGATTGCCAAAGAACTTTGTCTACCACCAGTCAAACTACATTGCTCCAGTAAGTGTATTTAAATGGTTGTTTCAGATTGCAAACACATTAATGTTATCAAAATAAAGACATGGACTCAAATGCTGTTTTTATAATTTAATTATTTTTATTTTTTCTGGCAGTGCTTGCAGAAGATGCTATTAAGGCTGCATTAGCAGACTACAGGCTCAAACAGAAGGACAACAAGGAGACGTTGGCAGAGGCTCGAAATTAATGTCCTAATTCACCAATAAGTCACTATTACCCACTCTTGTCGTGACTTAGAAAAATGGTGCAGTTTATTTCCTGACTGAGGTTGCAATGAACATAATAGCCAGTGTCTATCATTACTACTATATGTGCACTGCCTTAGCATTTCTGGTTTGAAGTACTTTGCATTGACAGACTTTGGGGATCTCTGGATTAAAGTTTGTTTTCTGTATCTATCTGAATCACGCACATTCGCAATAAACTTTATTTCCGGAAGATCGCAAACTCTGACATGAAATGCCCTCAATATTATATGTATACTACTAAAATGCTTGTAAATGTATTTTCATACACTTTATAAAAAGGAAAGTATGGGTTTTGAAAATTTTTTTGCAGGAGGGTCATTATAGTTTTGGCAGTGATTTGTAAGCAAAAAAAAAAAGTGACACCAAAAACCAAAAGATACATGGGCTTTGATGCTGTATTATTTCTTGTAAAAACTTAATAAAGCTCTAGATGTTAATGTTGCATCATCCATTGTTTTGTATTATTCTCTACATATTTTTCTACACAAAAAAAGTTGTCTGTAATACGGGTTATCAATTTGTGCGAATGTCGTCTTGAACCTGTGGAAACGGTGCAACTCTCAAGTTTCGGAGTAGGATGTTCTTCAGTACCAAAAGCACTGTGAGCATCAGCAGTCCTGTAAGCACACAAAGAACAGCCAGGATCGCAATAAGCGCTGGGTCACTGGACTGTAGTATTGTCCGAGGAGTGAATTTGATGTCTCTAGTTGTGGTCATTGAACCAATAGTTGTAGATGCTCCTGATTGCTGACCTGTCGAATTCTCCACACAACCAGGTTCCTTTTCTGTGGCTGGACTGTTGAATATTTGGGTGTGCTGAGGTATAAAAGATGTCAAATTTAAGAGGCAGTCTTCGTAGCTCAGTCTCTCTATAGTGGGCTGGTCTGACCCAAAGAAGGACCTTGGTATTGTGCTCTCAGGTAGTTGTAAAGATTTTTGACATCTAAATGAACTTGTGTTGCATGCAATATCAGATCTAACCAACATCAGTACACTTGAGGTCTGATCTATATGACTTTCAACCACTTTTCCAGATTCTGTCGTTGTATTCACAGATGACATTCTCTCAGCTGGCTTAAAAAGTTTTGGACAGATGGCCATGACCGACAGAGTTAATAACAACTTGTGTGCAAGGTGCAAAGGAGCTGTACATACTAGATCTGATGCCATCCGTAACCTGTCCATCAGAAGCCACCTATAAAGATACATGATGTCACACTCACAAACCCACAGGTTATTGGCTAGTTCCACTGACCGGAGACGGGACAATCCATCAAAAGCCTGCTCGGGTATAGAGCGTAAACAGTTACTGTTAATCTTTAACACTTGTAAGTTCACCAATGCACCCATCGAGGACAGATCTAGGGCAGATATGCAGTTCGCTGACACGTCGAGGTGTGTCAGCGAAGAAGGTAAGTTAAGTGGCAGACGAGACAATCTGTTCCCCTTAAGAGTCAACGTCCTCAGTTTGGTCAGACCTAGCAGCGCCCCTGGCTGAATCGTTCGTATCCGGTTATCCTTTAGGTCCAGGTGTGTGAGGTTCCCAAGCTGCCTTAGAGATCCAGCAGTGATGTAGGTGATCTGATTCTCTTGAAGCTGAAGGGTCTCAAGACTTGACGGCAGCCCCCGAGGAAATCGGACCAGTTGGTTGTGGCTGAGGCTCAGTTCCTGTAGGCCCAAGTACGGCTGGAACACGTTATCCACATTGCAGAGCCGATTCCGGGCTACAGAGAGGATGGCGGTGCTTAGGGGGACAGAGCGAGGCAGAGTACGTAGACCAAGAGACTCACACAGAACCAGAGCACCAGAATGGGGACAGCAGCAGCCGTTGGGACAGGGTGACACAACCAGGCCGGCAAAGAGAGATGAACAGAGATACAACAAGAGACAGTAGAGAAGACTAGGACGCATGGCTCACTTGAGGGAAGAAGATTAAGAGGGATGGATAAGGGAAAAAGAAAGGAGAAGTTAGTAACTGCTTTTCTTTTACCACAAATGAATCTGTTGAACAAACTTAATTACCATGATGGACTCTGCGGCTACTCCAGGTTGTATTTCCTTTCATGTGCATCTTGAGCTTGATTCCAAACGCATGATCAAATGTGTTACTTAGACATGGGGATGTGGTACTCACCATTATTGCCCTGTTTCAGCTGACTCCTCGCTTTCACTTTATCTGCTTCACGTCCTTAACCTCTTTCCTCTTTCCTCTTGTCCCTTCCAGAGAACGGTCCGTGCTCACCCTGAAAATTCTGGGTAGCGGCCCATCAAACTTTAATGGCAGCCTTAAGGTTTTGAGTTACCGGTTTTGTATCTTCTTCACAATGTAAATTAACTGGGCACTCCAGTTGCTTTTCCCATGACACAGCTGCACTGGGTTAGTAGAGTAGGTTTCTGTTAGCTAACACGTTTAATAACCATTCTGTGCAGGTAATATGTTATTTGATCGTCTGAAGAACAAAACTAGTTTAACCACAAGTAAACTGTATAGTTATGTTAACCATGGCTGGCCAAAATCATATTTAAGTTTAAATTGAATCATTCAGGAGTGATGAGAGCACATATCACTCTCTTCTAATAAAGTGAGAGAAGTGTGTTTCAGAATTATTTAGCACCTCGTGGACAAAAAAGGGGAGAAATTGACCTTGAGCTACGGCTCTTTTTCGTGGCTCAAGTTTCTGGCTCATTAAGGCTTCACTCATATCTTTGGTGACAACACACTACTAACACTTGGCCTTGCGCCATGGCAGTGGGGTTTTAATTTCAGGTATGTGGCTAATTTGCATTTAGCTGGCTACTAATCAATGATAGGCTGATAGCATCACTGTAACAAAATCTGCATATATTTTAAGAGGTGTGAGCATTGTTTTTACTGAAAAATAACTTGCATGGAGGAATTCAACTGTTCTATATTGGGTAAATCTTGGGATTTATGCATCCGGTTTCACAGATAAAGCTTAAGCCTAGTCTCAGAATAAAATGCATGTTTGAGCTGTTTTAACTGAAAGCAACTTGCACTGACATATCTTAGAATATACCAGTGCCATTGTTATGTCTAAAGATGCACACCAGTGATGTTTTTTTTTTTTTCAAAGGCATGTTTTATGAAAGGCACTTAAATGTCCGAATTGAACAAAGGCTTAATCCTGGCTTAATCAAAGCCCTGTCTGTGAAACCAGGATATGGAGTTATCCTCAAAAAGTTTAAGCATAATGTAAAAATGATTGTCTGCTTCTGTCACAACCAGTATATTTCCATTAAGGCCAGATATATGTCTGACAAGCCTATTGGCATAAGCTTCTGAAATATTGATTGGATGTTGTATGGATGTGACAAAAGCTCTGTAGCTGCCGCCGTTATGCTCTGCTGGGCTCTGTTGCATGAGGTTCTTGAGTTTCATATGCTTCAACCAAGCCAACACAATTCTTTTGACAAACCACACCATTCAAGACCAACAGACAGGACAGAAGAAGGCTGTTTGTTTGATATATCTAATAATCTATTAACATAAAATTAATTAATTTTATTAAATTATATATATATATTCAATAGACAGGCCAGAGGTATATATATATATATATATATATATATATATATATATATATATACACCTCTGGCCTCTCTATTGAACTCACATTATATTACAGTAAGTAAGAACTGTTTTTGTTTGTTTGTTTTGAAAGAAATTAATAGGACACAAAAGTCACAGTAAAGACATTTATAATGTTAAAAATTTGTATCACCGTTTCCACAAAACTATTAAGCAGCACAACTGTTTTCAACATTGATAAAAATAAATGTTTCTTGAGCACCAAATCATCATATTAGAATGATTTCTGAAGGATCATGTGATCAATAAGACTGACCAACTCCAATAAGACTGGAGTAATGATGCTAAAAATGTAGCTTTGCCATCACAGAAAAAACAAACAACCAAATATATTAAAATGTAGTTGTTTAGTTGTTCTAGTTGTTTTAAATTGTAATAATATTTCACAATATTATTATTTTTTACTGTATTTGTGCTCAAATAAATGCAGCTTTGGTGAGCATAATGGATTTTTCAAAAACATTTAAAAAATCTTACTGACCCCAAACATTTGAATAATATTGTATCTATCAGAAACAATTTATTTATTTGGAGCAGAACAGGAGAGTAAGTGTTTGGATAGTTTATTTTCCTTATGAAAAACCATTTAAACATAATACCTGACAAAAAAGTAATTAAATTCAATACTGAGGAACTGAGGAAAGTTTAGATAAAATTACAGTCATGTACAAAACCTGACAACATCTTCAGAAAATACAGCATAAATTATGAGTTACCATGCATATAGATATTTAATTTGTAAAATATAAATCAAAATGAAAAAGAAAAAAGGTTTGAAAAGACATTTTCTCGAGTCTCTCAAAACTAGTGATTCACAAAATAATTTCAAGTTTGTTTTTCATATGAATAGTAAAACTGTTAATTAGTTGTTGTTTTGTTAAATATTTTTAAGCAAAATCATTTTTAAAGAAACAAAATAAGTTGAACAAACTTTTTTTTCCACTCTTCCTCTGATGGTACATACAGAGAACATACAAACCAAACAGAATGAGGGCATCATATATACCAAAAGATTCATAACAGTAAAAAAAGTTTGAAATCAAGGTCATTCCTGCCCATTAAAGAGAAAGCTCTCACGCTGGGGTGTGATTGGCCTTTCTGAGGTGGCACGTACAGACCATTGGCTGACTGGAAGTGGTGTTTGAGGTGGTTGGCTGAGGCTCCTCTTTCTTCTTTGGCTCATCTTTCTGCATCTCCACCTCTTCAACATCCTCCACCTTCTGGACCTCTTTCGGCTTGGGCCGGGGGTCTTTTCCTTCCTTCTCCCCCACCAATGCTTTAGTAGGTTCTCGTAGGTTCTTCGCAGTGGTCGTCTTGCCATCCTGGATCTGATTATGAGGTTTCTCCATTGCTTTACTAGGTTGGCTCATGTATTTCCTGGGTAAGTAAGTCTTCGGAGGATAGTAGGCCTCGAGCTTGCGTTTGTGGCTCATCGCTGAAGCACAGCAGACAATGAAAATGATAACTACCAACAGAGAGGTCACGACAATGATGAGAAGCAAGTTCTCCTTCAGGAAGTCCACCACCTGGTTGAAGATGAAGTCTTTGATGCGAATGAAAGTGGCCGTTATGTTGGGAGATGGCGAAGGAGATGGGGGTATGTGGGTGGTCCGAGCAATGGGGAAGATGAGTTCGGGTTCGTCCCCGCTGCCCTCCATGGAAACGTTGAACGGGGCAGGCTTGGCGAAGCAAACGTTACCCCAGAGAGCAGCCAGGAGCAGACAGACAAAGTGCAAAGAGAGTGACATGCTTCCTCTAAAGACCTGTAAGAAAATGGACACAAATGTGGTCTTTACTAGTTATTCCCCATAGAAAAAGGATCTGAGCATTTTTATGTTCATCCAGGTGGTTTAAGTTATACTTTGTAAAAACATTTTAGTAAAAACAAAAATATTAAAATAGTTTAAAGTAAAAAATTTAAGTATCCAAAAAGCACCATAGTGCATATATATGGTATTACCATGGTATTTTTTTTTTAAATACCTTGTATCATGTAAATATTAATATTCAGTACCATGGTATATACTATAAGTATTATTGTTATTTGATTACATCACAGTACAATGGTGTATTTTTGTATTTTTTATGTAGCCTACAATCTGCACTCTTACAAATAACGGTTCTTTTGTTCTGGCATCTATGGTCCCATAAAGAACCTTTAACACCCAAAGAACTTGCATTCCACAAAAGGTTCTTTATAGTGGAAAAGTTTCTTTAGATTTTTAAACAAAAATTCACACAAATGAAAAGAAAAAGTTATTTTAAAAATGTTCACTGAAAGGTTCATTAAGGAGCCAAAAATGGTTCTTCTAAGTCAGACGTCGCTGCAAAAACTCCCTTTGGAACCTTTTTTTAAAGAGAGTAATGAATTTTTTTCCACCTTCAGTAAATGTAAAGAGACATCTAGATGGTCAGAAGTCTAGCTACTCACAGAGAGCTACTATCGGTATTATCTGTATACTGGGTTTTCTTTGAGTCACAGGAAGGAAGCTGCATGTATCAAACACATTTATGTAGAATCACTACACAGAGAACATTTTCGTGTTTCTGTTGCCTCGCAGGAGAGGAGCTATTCCTGTTACATCCAGTCATTACTTATTTGGGGTGGAGGCAGAGGGAGTCCAGGCCTAGTTTGTAATTTCCCTGCCTGGCTGATGCCACCCACTCACCACAGAAAAGCAAAAGCAAGGCCAGATATACATTTGTGAGGGTGCAGCAAGGCGTGGGAGAGCCGCAGTTCACAGGCCTGTATTTACAGCCCAGCTGCAATGAGACAGGCCAGAGACCAGTGAGACTATTTCTGTTCTGCGCAAGAACACATATAATGTTCATACGTGCATTATGGGCAGACTTTATTAAATTGTTCATGCTAGTATTAGTTTGTCAGAAAGAAAATAAGCCATTTTAACCATTACACTCTTAACTTGCTCTTAGCTGCAGAAGGCAGGAACAGGGAATAGAGAAATTCCCAAATGAACACCACCAGAAATGGCAGTGGAAAAAACACATATTGAGTACTATCCAATAGTCATCTATTCAGAAGTTTTTACTTCTTTAAAACTTAAAATAAAAACATTTCCCCCTCAGTGCCGACCGCACCGACTAACCCTCTGACCACATTCTTTGTTCTGCAAATAAGAAGGTATTACACGCCCACTTTGTGTATTAGTAATCTGCGAGATAAGGTAATAATCTCATCAATGTGTTAAAAGAATGTTACTGTAAGAAAAAATAAGTATCTAAATATAATATGTGGTATCGTCTGCGTAGACCACAGCAAAAATAAAATAAAAAATCAATATAAGAATAATAAATAATAAAAAAAAGATCATTTCAGATTAAAAAATTCTCTATTGATTTCTAGGTGTATACAACTAACTATCCTGAAAATCTGATTGTTTAAATAGTCTGGCCTTTGCTATAGCACAGCATTAAACAACATCATAAACTTTATTTTATGTAAAGGGTAAATGAAGGTCAATAGAAAATGTAACAAAGAGGTACAAAAGTAAACACTCAAGCCACATTTAAAATGAATATCACAAAAAAAAAAAATCATCATCAAACCATGGGTTTGTGTATGTATGTACAGTATATATAGTTAATGTGAAGAATTAAGTCAGTTAAAGCAGCACTGGGTTAGAATTAGCAAAAAGCTGGTTCTAATAAAAGGTCTAGCATCATTTTCTTGCTGATTTGATATTTCGTATTAAAGACATACACATCCTTAAACACTTTTTGATGCTACGATATTAGGAAAATATTAAGCTCATTATGAAAATGCATTTTTGAGTGACACTGACGTTGTATAGCGTGCCAACAAATGAATTATGAATAATGTGCAAGTGAAACATATATCCTCTTAATGAAGGAAATATAAAAATACTCACTGCTCGTCTTACTTCCGTTCTCTGATGCACTTTTACAGCGACACCTCAAGTTAGGCACTTCAAGGTAGGCAAAATAAATAAAGACAACAGTTGTAAAGGAAAATAGCTGCCTCTGTGTTGTCCTCAAAGGCTTATGGAAGCTTCTGGCCATGTGGGTTTTCCTAAAAAATCAGGATAATTGCACAAGGACATTCCCCTCCTCTCTCTCCATCTCCTCCCTTTTTCTGTCCTTCTCTTTCTCTCCTCTTGAACACATGGATGCATAGGACACAGACAATCCAATATTAACCAAACAAGAAAGCAGTAAGAGGTTACAAAATAATATATTAGGCTGCAAAAACCTCTTAAAATTCAATCACTGTATTCTGTCACAGTTTTATTTTTTGCACTGCAGACTGAACAGCCTTTGATTGGTCAAAAACAGCCCCAATTTACTTTCTTAATTCAGTACAATTATTAGTGCATGTTTTTCGAAATATTATTTTTTTTTAGCTTCACAATCTTTGCTCTTTTTCAGAACCTTTTTTTATTATTATTACTGATGTCACATAGACCGCACAGGCTATTGGATAATGTTAACCTGGTATTGGTCTGGCTCAAATCTGGTATGTATAGTAATGTATAGTAACGCTTTTCACGGCCCAATCTATTCCCAATGGATAAAATCAAAAAATTACTGTACATCACATTGTGGAAGTAAAATGGGGTGGACACAACTTACATTGACTTTAAAGTTGATTGAACATTTATTAAATTAGTTTGGTATAACACTGCACAATGACTTTCATGTAATTTTGCACAACATTCATCAGTGCTTTAACGCATTCATACTAGAGTCGACAAACGCATAGAATGTACATAGAAAATATAATTATACAGCATAAAATAAAATATATACAAAAGTACTACAATATAAACCCAAAGAAACTAAATGTGAAAACAGAAAAAACAAACTAACTGCTGCTTTTCTCAGTGCTAATCTTGTTGACTTTATTTCACACAATGGAAAGTGTGTAACTTCGGCACAAAAGCAAAACATTTTTGGGAACTTGTGAAAGCATATATTTTATGTAAATTTGCAATGATAACATGTTATATTCAGACTGTGATAATCTCCAACATCACTCTGTTCGAGTAAATTATACAGCGCTGGTTGAACCACAGGCAGGAATAGAACACATTCAGCAATATGTTCTGCCAAACCTCACTAATGCCTGAGCTCCTCGGAGAAAGTATAGTATTTCAACACTGGAATGATTACATTAAAAGATTCAAACATGCAAAAACAATTAAAATATAAATGTTCCACTGATTAAATAAAATATATTAAAAAAAAATTATAAAAAAAACTTTAGACATGCATACATTTATATAGATCCATACAAATACAGTATGAAAGACGGCTATAGTTAATCCCAGAATATAACATGCTATATACATATATACTAAAATGGTTGTTTTTGAAAGGCACAAAGCCAGTGAAGACAGTAAGTGAGACACTGGCAACCCTGTAGCACAGATATGCTGTGAATTGTACCTTTTGATTTTTTGACAGTGCAAACCATTATAGAGCTGGGTGTCTGTCAAACCTGAGCTCTGACTTAAAAAAAACCCACAGTGTTAAGAGTAAACATTTCCGTGCATACAGTGCACACAAGCAGGTGAAAGGCTTAAACTTCTAGAGAGGGCCCTCGGTATCAGGAAGAAAGCTGTTTAGAGTAAGATTATCTCCGTCAGGATCTCCATCCTCAGTATTCGGGATCAGTGCTCCATTACTTTTAGGGTGTCGCCTTGGCTTTGGAACAGGGTGATCGGTATCATTCATAAGGGCAGAAATGCAGACCATCTCAGTCTCTTGGAGAAGATGCGCCTTGTGCCTGTATCTGTATCCCGAAAGTTTTGTAGCCAGACAGATGGTGCTAACGATAAAGATGGTCGTCACCGCAGCCATCGAGGCAATGGCGATGAGGCAGCGACTCACAAGCTTGTCATTTTGGGAAGAGACAGTGGAACATGAGTGGGTTGTTACCGTGGTTGATTTTCTAGTGGCCGTTGAGATAACTGCTGTGGTACGTCTATCCGTAGCTGTGGACATTCTCGTAGTCGCTGCTGTCGTTTGCATCTCTGTTACCTTGCCGGGCTCAGACGATGCAGGAAATGTGGGGGTAGAACTTCCTGCTTGTGAAATGTGTCCAGTACCATTACTTATTGTGGGAAGTTGGGTGTGCAAAGTACTCTCATTATCTGTTGGCTGGTGGACAGTCAGGTTCTCAGTTCCTGCAGAGTACTTCTGTTGGGTGTGGTTCAGATCTGGAGTACCAGGGTAATCTGTAGTTGCACTGACATTTAAAGCCGGTATTATCTCTGTCGTCTGTAATGTACCTGAAGCTTTTAAAGTTTCCAGAGTCGTGCTACTTGTATTCTCAGGTTCAGCTACACCTGTTGTACTGTGTGTGTCGCTGCTGTTTATCGATGTTGTGTTGTGACCAATTTCCCTTTTCATCCTAAGATATCTTGAAGTAACCAAACTACTCAAAGTCAGCAGCAAAACAAGAACTGGCAAACACCCAAGTCTGTTAGTCACCATCGCCATCTGCACAAAAAAGACAGAATGTTGCAATAATTCTTTGGACACACAAAATATCACCAATAAAACAATTCACAAGCATATTCATATACTGTCTGGTTATTCCTCTTCAGATTTTAAGCATATTCAGTGGAGAGGAACCTTCAGACAATGAGAGCAAAACAATAAATGGAAGAACAAACTCGTTTTCGTAACATTTAAACGTGTTGCTCATACTTTTGCGAGCTCATGTGGCTGTTTGTGACTACAGCATGTGGTTGGACCATTTGGGTGAAATACTTCCTTTTAACTGAAAAAGTGTCATTGTTGTACTGTTAACAACACTTCACTACTCAACTTTAAACATATTACAATTACTGTAATGGTAAAACTTATGAAATTTAGATCTTTAACAATTTTCTTGCAGATATTCAACCATGTAGGCCTACTCTCCACAGTTGAAGGATTTCAACAATTCATATAAAAGTAGCATCTATTTTAAAGACAATTCAAACTGACAACAAAACTACGTACCATCGGTTTCTACCGCTGAAAGGATCTTGATCTGGAGGTCGATTGAAAAATTAGTTCCCCTCACACACTCCCAACGCAATGTCTCAAACCTACTCAATGCACAAATACAGGAAGTCAAACCTCATGAAGCGTTAGGCTAAAGCTGAGGTTCACAAACTGTGACGCAAACACGAATGAGCAAGAGATACTTAAATATCACATCTTAGTTCCTCTAAAACAGTGAGCTAGAACTTTTAACCAACCAGCCTTGCTTCCACAAAGAGAGGTTTTATAATTAGAGAAAAAAAGAGAGACAAATGGCAAAATTTCTGTTTATTTTTTTTTATTTTCCTGATAATCAGTAAGACTCTTTATACTTGAAGCAGATGAATGAACAAAAATGGAAGAGTTATGCACAGAACTGAATTTCTAGATATCCTTCCTTTCGATTTTTATCATTGGACACATAAAAGGCTCACAGTGTGCATAAGGATGGGGGAAAATAGGGAATTTCCTTAAAATCATCAAACTCCAAATGATGGACAAACACCCTCCTATAGCCAAAGAAAAAAATGAAAAGGAAAACTAAAAACATTTATTTACAAAGCATTGAAATCAATCACTACCATCCAGCCTTCTTCCTGCATTCTATTTTTTTTTCAACCTACCTAAATCCCTTTTCACTTTATTCATTCACTCTTTAGAAACCACACACTCGAGGGTGCATCACAGATGCCTCCTGAGGTCACTTAAACACTCAATATGGATCCATCACACATCCTGAAGTTGATCAAGCTTGGCACATCTGTACCCACACGGTCCCTACGTTTTCAAACCCTTCACTTTAAAACCTCACCCAAAAGAGAGAGCAAAAGCAAATGCAAATGACAGAGGTATTGAGTTGTTGCTGTGAGATCTGAAGACTCGTTTGAAATGACGTACTTGTAGGTCGGGGGAAGCTATTTTAGACTAAAAAGCATGTGGAGGAGGAAAGGTGCTTTTCAGAACCTATGAAAGAGGCACTAGACAGTGATGCAAACAGAAAGGAGATATGTCGAAGAGTCAGCATGAAAACCACAAGAAAACATTCTGATGTAGGATGTAGCCGAAGCAATCTGATCAACAGAATCACAGTTTCCTCTCTTGGCATGAAAAACTAAACCAAACTGAAAAAAAAAAATCCAGTTGTCATCACCTCAAGCTTGTGGCACACGCAATTCAGCCGTAAAAGGATAATCTAGACGTGAACCCTTGAGAGAATTGGTTCTGCTTGGCTAGGAGAGCACTGTAGACACAGCGTGTCGCAAGATGACATATTAGGAAAAGGAAGTCAGTCATGACTCATTACTTTGCTGGTAGTCACGGTCTATAATGCACAGCAAAAACATGTACAGACGAAGCTGTTGAATTGAAAGTTTGGTTTCTGAGATGGTATGGACGACACAACTCAAGATGAGATTTGAAGGAATTAATTAGAAAGCAAAGCAAACCTAACAGTGTTTCTTAGACCTGAACAATGTCTGACTGGAACAAAGTCAGAGTAAAAGCTATCAAGCCGGTAAAGCAATGAACAAGTTTTGCTGCTAAAGCGAATGCTGTTCTGAGCTTATATCCTCATGTTTTGCGTTGCATTTACCATTATGATGAGCAACTGTTGCCATCAAGAAAGTTTTTGGAGTTGTGAGAAGGGTACACATTAACTGTGTTCATAGCAACCACCAGAACCAGAATTATTTTGATTATTTTCCTAATTACTATCGTAATACATACATGGGTACCTGAATAACAAAGAAACATCTTTAGTGGAATATTTTAGAGCACCTGTATTGTTTTCCAGTAATGTTTTGTAAACTTTTTCAACTTTACATGTTTGCCAGGTTGATTAAAATCTTTATTTTTTATTCTTTAGAAAGACACCTATAACATTTACAAATGGTTCCAATGATTTCCCCTCCTTGCATTACTAGCATATTGCTTTGTCCCTTATAAGTACAAAATGAAAAGCTAGTCAAATACTGTCAGGGAGGTCAATAACTCCTCTATAAATTTGGCAACTCAGAAGGGCGAGAGAGGAATTGCAATACTGATGGCTACTTCAAACTTTGAGCTCATCAAGTTTATGTAACTGCTTCATAATGCAATTTTCTTGGTCACAATTTTTAATAAGAAAAACAAAACAAAAACGTAAGACCATTCAAGAACACCAGATAAAACACAGCCATTGCAGAAAGAATTGGAGTGAGATTTGGAGTAAAAGCTAAACGGGTCAAATTTTGAAATAACGTTTGTAGTTTTCCAAATGGCTATGAGGTGTAAACAGGTTTTTGGGAATGCAAAAGGAATAATTGATCATCTTGGAATGTTGGTTGGAGTCTTTGCAAGGCAGGCTTCAGACGGAACACTGTCATGATGATTGGCAGTGACGGGTCCCGCCCACCTGGCCAATGGGATATCCTGAATAGAAGGGGAGGGGATTACAGGGTCCCTTTAGATGTCCATCTTAGACAACTGCTCCTCAAGTTTGGCAATTCTTTTTTCCTGACTGCTGACAAGCTCTCTGAGAGATTTCATTTCTTTCAAAACCTCGTCCAGCTTAGCTTCACTTTTCTGTTGGAAAAAAAAAAAAGTGAAAGACAAAATGTTAAGAACAATTGTCTCAGTAAAAATAAATTAAAATATTCAAATAAAAAAACCCCAACAGGCACACTAATATTTTGTTGGATCACACTTAACTTGGCATTGTTTTGATAAACCTTTGCAATGTTTCAACTTTTATTTCAGTCCAGAGTTGTAATATAGTTTCACTGAGATCTTGTTTTGAGGGTGGCAGAGGCGAACGACAGCGTAAAGTTCTCTCCAGCACATTCCAAAGATTCTCAACGGGGTAAAGACCGGGACTCCGTGTGTGAAAATGATCTCTCATGCTCATTTTAGAGCCACACAATGTTGCTGAACCTAGGCCTGACCAGGTGAAGCAACCCCAGATCATAACACTGCCTCCACAAGCTTGTACAGTAGGGACTAAGCATGATGGGTGCATCACTTCATTCGCCTATCTTCTTACCCTGATGCGCCCATCACTATGGAACCGGGTAAATCTGGACTCAGACCACATGACCTTTTTCCATTGCTCAGAGTGCAATATTTATTCTTTCTAGCAAACTGAAGCCTTTTTTCCCCTATTAGCCTCACAAACAAGGGGCTTTCTTGAGGCCACACAGCTGTTCATTCTCAATCTCTTAAGGTTCTCATTGCATAGTGCATGTAGAATGCTCTTACCTTCACTATTAAACATAGCTGTGAGTTCTACTGTCGATTTTCTATGATTTGACTTCAAACGTTTAAGTGAACACGACCAATTCAAGATTGTTTTCTGACCACATTTTTCCGCTGTGATGGTTCACCACTATCCTTCCAGGTTTTAATAACGCACTGGACATTTCTTAGTCCAATTTGAGTAATTTCAGAAATCTCCTTAGTTGTTTAATTTGCTTGGTGCAGGCCAATCATTTGACCCTTCTGAAACATTGTGAAATGTTGCCAGCTGAAACATTAATCATGGCAGGAATTATGCAATCAAAGACTCTTGCCTATTTGCTCATTTAAAATCCAGGAGGAAACTTTTTTTGGCAGGGCAGTGTTTATGAGTTATGACTTTAATAAAAAATGGGTACCACAATGACAACCACCCAAGTTTTCCAATTCTGGTATCTAAAATAAGTTCTTATTACAATCACTTAAGCTTGAACTCAGCTGCCATATAAACGTATTTTGTATTCACTATCAGTTTTCATAAAAAAAAAAATAAATCTAAAAAATAAAATAAATTGCAGTAGCTAAACACGGTTTAGTTGTTCATAAATCATTGGAATATCACTTAAATTAAAACAAATCAATTTTTTCCAGAAAACTTGTTGCACAAAGTAAATTCAAGCACTTTCAAGGACCTGTATCCATGTATGTTTATTTTCAAAAACTTTCCAGTGCCTTGAATTTTTTTCTTCAGATTCACACACTTTCAAGGATTTCAAGGACCCGTGGGAACCCTGTGTTATTTTCGTATTTATTTACCATTATAGGATATATCCAAGGGGTCATATTCATTATTTTGATTCTTGGCTCAAACTGAATAGATTAACATGCTTTAATGCTCAAAGACCACATTATTGCTTACATACTGTCAATTATTGCAGTTTCTCTATTCCCAGTCTGACTGAAATGCACTGATTTCTGCATAGCCCCTTCTTTCGGAAAAGCCCAAGAGCGCTCTAATCAGCCAGCTGACCCAGTGCGTTGTGATTGGCCAGATACCTCAAGCGTGTTGGAAATGTAATACCTCTTACCATAATCGCAAGCTTCAGCTTGCAAGGCTTCTAAAGCATTTATATAAACAGTTAATAATATTCTCGTCGGTTTTACCATATCAGTTCGAGCCCAATATCTGAACTTCGTACGAGGCGTTTTAGGCAGGTCTGGATCAGTGCTCTCCGTTAGATAAAATAAATGCCTTTGTGGGAGACTATGTAACTCTGTTTATGCTTGTATAAGATCTGCATATACATTACACACTAAAGGAAAAGTAAAACAGTATAAATCATTGTATGACCCCTTTAATATTTTGAATTAGCATTTAATTAGATATTTTCCTCTTGTCATTTTAATTTCAGTATTTTTTGTAATTTTGTTATGTGATTGCCATTTTTATATATATTTTTTATATTTCTATTCAGCTTTATTTCAATTAACAAATACTATTTTTAATAGTTAACAATAGCAACGCTGCCATAAGCAAATAATTAAAACGCATATGTAGTCAGATTGTAGGATAATCATTAGGTGTGATGAATAGCAGCTAACATTGGTGAGTTTGCAGGGCAGCGCACTGGCTCCTATGATTACAGCCCTGAGCACAGAGAGCTGGGTTTACAGGGCAGGACACACATGTGGTGATGCTGTCATGTGGTTAAACAGGCATTTGGCTGGGGGGTTGGTTCTGCTGTAGAACATCCTTAAAACTATAAAAACACTATATGCAAGCCAAAAAGAGAAGTTGGCCTTGAACAATACAATAATTTAGCTGCATGTAGGTCACAACTGCAGCATAGTGCAAATTACAGTCCAACTAAAGAAATTGTGTTTATTATATATTTTTCAATGAATTTAGTGCAGAGAATGAGAACTGTGTGTAAGATACAAATGCTGGTGGATGATAAACTGAACAGGAATAAGTAAATCAGTAAATGAGTCCCACTCACGATAGACGGCGTGGAGGTGGCAGTCTTGATGGCAGGGGCGGTATTC
Source organism: Abramis brama (assembly GCF_963993115.1). Lineage (NCBI taxonomy): Eukaryota > Metazoa > Chordata > Actinopteri > Cypriniformes > Leuciscidae > Abramis > Abramis brama. The sequence continues at coordinate 12,219,154 of NC_139967.1, read as the reverse complement.
TCTGTATTCTTGCTCGTCTTGTTGTCTAAGATGTTCTTCTTGACCACTTTGAGATCGCGGTTCTTGCCTGGCACGTATCCATGTTTCAGGGATATCGGGATAGGGTCTCCATTCTTCCCTTCAAACCAATCCTCGGCCTCCAGGGCGGCCTCTGGACCTGCCGTGTCAGGGTAAAGGTCATCCTGGAACAAGTCCGACTGATGGAAGGAAGAGTGTTATTAGATGTTAGGATATGCAGGATATGAATCATGCAAACTATTGGAATATAAACAACTGGGATGCAGATACAGAGTTCAGTTGCTTGCTTGGTGTGAATTGAAAGCTGTTTTTTGAATTTATGGCTCTTGATCAATCAACACTGAAAATGTTGGCCATGTATTTTTTAGATTTAAAAAAACAAAATAAAAAAAAACACTTCATGCAATATATAGACCACCATTCAAAAGTTTGGGGTCAGTAAGAATTTTATTTGTGTGTGCAAATTTAATACTTTTAAGCAGCAAATAAATCCTGTTCATTAACTTTCTATTTATCAAAGGATTAATGGCTGCTGAAAATTCAGCTTTTCCATCACCCAAATAAATTATATTGTAAAATATTAAAATGGAAAACAGTCATATATTTTTTCTTTTTACATAATGTAAATCATACAAATTATTTCCAGTTAATATTAAAATACATTGCTAAAAGATTTATTGTATGAAAACGCTGGTCCAAAACTCATGTTGGCCCAGCGGGTCATTCTTATTGTTGAATCCTTATTAAAATCAAAGGGACTCAACCATCAGCAAAAAAGTTGAAGTGAACAACGCTTTCTATTTTTGACCCTGACTCCTCCAACATTGTTGCCTAGGTGCAGTGGTAAACAGCTGTCATCATAACTCATGAGCTGTGTTCGAAATTGCCCCCTGTACCCTCATTCACTATTTCCGACATTAGTCCACTAATATAGTTCCAGTTGAAGGAGTGAATGAAAACAAATGAGTGAATTTGGACAGAGTGCGCCAATGTCCTATTTAATATTACGCTGCACCCACAATGGACCAGTGTTTTGGCAAATGGATGGATGGATTCAGCTACGGGCGCCATCTTCTGGCGAGACAGAGGAATTCATTCAGCACAACCCTCATGGTGCATTATGGGTATTCTCTAGCCGTTGAGTGTACATTCATTGTACACTCGTTATTGTGATGTATTATGGGATTGAATGAGTGCACTCGATAACGTCCACTATGGTTTCGGACACAACTGCAAATGTCCCTTCAGATTGTCCCCTATTTAAGGGTAAAGGAGGCGATTTTGGACACAGCCAAGGTAGTACATGTAGATGGTGCAAACATACTGCGGTTTAAAGCAAAATAATAACATGCCAAAGAAGACTTGCAGTGGTGGAGTGGTACTAAATAAATCAAACCCAGTGTGAAAACGGGTGTCGAAACAGGAGGAAGTTGTAGTTTAGCACTGGCAGTGTTGCTGTACTCTTAAAAACAAAATAGTAAAACAAATCAAAAGGCTCACTTTTCTTGGCACGGTCATGATGATAGGCTCACACTTTCTCTCATGCAGTTTGTAAAACCTGAGAACACACAAGCACACAAGTCTGTTATAACATGTTCAGAAGGGTAGCAGATGTTAGTGCATCACTCGTTTGGCAAGTCAAAACATGAGGCAAAAATAACACACCATTCAATTAAGAGCATTAGATACCACCAAACCTGAACCTATTCATTAATCATTCCCCCTAAATCTGAAGAATCCAGCAGGCCTAACCAGGTCTAGTGCTGCCCTCTTTTGGGTGGATTGGGTCAGCAGTTTATGAAAAACTAGTAAAACCTAGTCCTAGAATTCCTAGTTCTAGAATTTAAGCCGATTTTCCTCTCACTTTGTCATTATTATTAATAATCAAAGTGCCCCTATTATGCTATTTTAAATGTTCATAATTTTGTTTTGGAGGTCTCCTACAACAGGTTTACATGCACCCAAGGTCAATAAACAAACACTTAAATTTTCTCATAACACACATTGCACACCACCTCAAAGAGTCTGAAAACAGTTTGATTGGTCAGATGTCCCAGTCTGTTGTGATTGGTCTACCGCTAATAGCACGTGTCTGAAACGAAACACCTATTACCATCTGAATTTCAGTCTGGCATTATGCACATTTGTTACATTTTTACGCAATTTTATAACAGGAAGTAAAACTGGAATTACCAATGACTCGTTTCAGCAGTTCAGAATCGATTCTTTCTTTTAGGAGACAACAACCTTTTTTGTTGTGCAGTTTGATCTTCAAAACTTTGCAGAACTTTTACTTTTACAAAAAGGTATATTACAGATGGCTTGAAAAGTATAATGGGGCACTTTAATTATTTTTCATTTACAGCAATATATCAGTAAAACAAATGCAATGTGAAAAGTTTTGATTTTGGGGTGAAATATGACATGGTCATATTCCTGACGTGTTTCATGTGATTTCCCACATACTATCCCACATTCTATTAGCTTGTGTGATAATTGTTGTTGCTATACCTTGCAATCTCACACTTGTTGACGTCCAGCCCTCTCTTGGGCATGTATCCCATGCCCCTCTGAGGCTCCTTAGTGGTAAAGGTGCTGAGGTAATGGACAAAGGGAGCTTCATCCGTGATCTCAAAGTAACGGATACTGCTGTCACCCTATTAGAAACAAATCCTCAGTCAGACACTAAAAACTAGGGATGCACCGAAATCAAAATTCTGGGCCGAAACCAAAAATTCTGGATGCACTTGGCTGAAAACCAAAACTGACTTTAAAAAAAATAATATTTTTTTTTAAATTAATTTCTTATTTTAAATTAGGTTTTTTGGGGGGGATAATTGTATTAATATTAGACTTTAATTAATTTCAATAATTGTATTGAATCTGAATTTAAAAAATACAAGCCAATAAAGTAAAATAAAACAACCACACTTTTATTGAAATTAACACACCAAAATTGGATAGAAAATATATTAAAATAACATTACATTACCTTGTAAAATTATAAATGTCTATGTTGTCACTTTTGATCAATTTAATGCATCCTTGCTGAACAAAAGTATTTCTTTTAAAAAATAAAAATCGTACATTCCCCAAACTTTTAAACGGTACTTGTATGTGCTTGTGTTTACCTTTCCACACAGGTAGACCACATTAGTATCGGGATCATAGAAGGGCAGGAGGACTCCGTTACTGGTGTCCATCTCATGGACAGAGATCGGCTCCTCAATATTGTCCTGAAAGAGAAACAGAGACAATTTATAGTCTATAATTACATTAAAAAGGAACATTATATGTCACTTGTGTCAGGAACTGCAACTAAAATTAATTTTCTTTGTTCGGAAAGCATAATCGGAATAAGTTAAGGCTGAAATACACTGGAATAGACTTTTGCACAGATTGCTGCCCTGATTTACAGTCTGGACAAGCTGTAGCCGAAAGTCAGAGCCAGTCTGCAGATTTGAGTTGACAGATGTCACAGAAAATCCTGTAGTGTATGATGATCACAGACTCACAGACTCACAGACTCAAGTTTGATTCCATCCAGTCGGAGGATATCAAACATGTTTGATATTTTGAATACATTGTTTTAATCGGTCACGCGTCTCCTAGCAAAAAGGTAAGTGTTTCTGTGTGAGTTTTAGTATGTGATGACTTGAAAGTCTGGTAGTGTGTGATCCTCAGTCGCTTAGTGTACGATGCCCAGTTTTTATCAGTAACCATTTACAAATTCGGCAAGTGTATGATGCCTGTTTAGATGGTAAAAGTTGTGTAGTGTATTCCAGCCAGTCTGAAGTGCATTTGTTTGTGTTTATTTATGAAATTTGTCTGCGGTTTCCATGGCAACTTACCGGATCCCAGAGGGCGAGCTGTCTCTCGCTCATGCGGCTAAAACCAGTGGTGAACACTTTTCCGTCAGATAGGAAAATAGCTCTCATGGGCCTGGCACCCTCATGGGCCTTGTCCTTCTCCTGTCAGCGAAACACACCATAATACATCACAACACTGCTCACATTCTTTCAAACCTGAGCAGCCAAATACTTTTAGGATCAAGTAAATGCATGAATATACAGCGCTTCAACTGAGAAAAACCGACGCCAGAGAAACCTTTCAGTGCTGTAATTCAAAAACTTTTATACTCAAAAACTTTTATCTGCCTATTCACTTCAGAAAAGTGAATAGCCACTTACCGCAATGATCTCCTCCTTGCGCGGGTCGATGACACGGATTTTCTTGTCCTTGCAGGCAGTGCAGATGAGGCTGCCATTGCGGTTCCAGCAGGCGCTGAAGATGATGTCAGGGTGCATATCCTCCAGGGTGATCATGGACTCTCCCGTGCCCACATTCCAGATGAAAATCACATTATCGCAGCCTGCAGACAAACACGGGAGAAAAATCATGCGATGGGGAAATAACCATGTTTGAATGCTGAAGAATCTATTCATTAGACAGCAGCTGAATTGTTTTTTCCATTTAAAGGCAGGGTAGGTGATTTGTTCCAGAAACATTTTTTGTTATGCTGGTTGAAAGTCTCTCTAAGTTGAGTGATCTAAATGTTAGGGGTGTTGAAATTAATTGTTTCTACAATGCATCGCGATGCGGACGCCGGACGTTGACGATTCTGCATCGATGCAGTAGTAGACCATAATCGATTATAGCCGTTATAGCCTACAGACGTTTCTCTGATGTCATTCGTCGCATATGCGCTCGTCTCGCTAGCGTAAAATGACGGGGGCTATTTGCACCCACTATTTTTTTATTTACAGTGTGTGAGCATGTGTGTGCGAGTGTGTGTGTGCGCACATGCGAGCCTGTGCGTATGTGTGCGAGCGTTATTGTAACTTAAGTAGCCTACAATACTTGACAGTTTCATGCGTTTTTAGTATTTACTAGTGTTTATTAGTGCTCCTGTCATCTGCTGTATTCAGACCATAGACCTTCAGACTTTAATTTTGTTTGACTACATTCAGGAAGTGTACTTTCTTGGAGCAGATAAAATAAAAAGGGAGTTAATATATCTGACTGCTTGTATTCACTGATGAAAATGTAGCCATGTGCAGTAATATTGCAATGCATCGTGATATTGAATCGCTGAAATGATAATCGTAATCGAATTAAATCGTGAGACCAGTGACAAAATGAATCTGCAGCAGTCAAGTGATACAGGTCAGTGCTCTTTAAGTTGTTCATGTTCATTATCACTGTAATGTTATGTGCTTTGAGACATGAGGTTAACACCATCTCTCATGACGCATTTGTTTGCTCCCTGCTGTGCGCGTTCATGTGTTTTGAAGGAGGCGTGGCTTTGAAGACGCTTTGAAGGGAGGGTGGGATCTTATGCTTTCAAAGTTAGCTCGCTTTTGCTAGCCTCTCCTAAAATTGCCTACCCGACCTTTAAGTGTTTTGATACTGAACTGTATACAGTACATTAATGTATACATACAGTACATTAAAAAGATAAACATGAGGAGCATAACTTCCTAAACCACTCTTCTCTCTTTTTCACCATTATTCCCTGTCTCCTCTGTTACAGTTTCTAATCGCTTCTCACCTGCGCTGAGGAGGATGTTGCGAGCGGTTGGATGCCAGGTAATGATTCCCACTCTTTTAGAATGACCCTCCAGCACCACCACTGGCTCGGACATGGAGGTCACCAAACCATTCTCTGGGATCTGCCACACCTGAGAACAAAGAAAGAATCTAACATCTCACAAATGCAAAGATACTTGACAGTGAAGTAAATCAAACCAGTTATCGTTAACTAAAACTATTACAAAAATCGCTTTTGGTTATTGAAATGAAGCTGAAATTAAAAGAATATATCCATAAATAGTAGATGATAAATTGAAATGAAAATTAGAAATACTGCCTTGGCAACTAACTGAAATAAAAAAGGTTTAAGTTGAAGTACTAAATTGCTAAAACAAAAATAGCTGAACAGAAATGTATAAAAAAAAATAGAAACTGAAATTCAAAATATTCATTGATACCAAATAGTATAAAAATAACACTAAAATAACACCAAATCAAACATAGCTGTTAAAATGAATTCCATTATGATCCAAAATTTGATTAAGCCATTTTGTACAACTTCTACAATTACATTCATTTGTCTGAAGATGGCAGCAGAGGGCAAATAAAGGAGTCCAGCAGAGTTTTATCAATTTAAACAAGGATTAAAAGTATAATGACCTTTTAACTTTATTATGACAGAAATAGTAATATGCGATTTTGAAGCCGCTCTCTTTAACGTCCTTTTTAGCATTTATTAAACGGCTATCTTAATTTTTTTTTGATGATTAGAAAAAAAACTGCAACATTTTATATTTAAATATGTCTGTATATCGACCTCTTAACTGTGTAATAATGGACTGGATATATTATTACACTGGATGCAGTATACATTATTCCTTTACATAGACACGAGACACTGCTAAGGAAACAGGGCAATGTCATTATCATCAACATTGTCGTCCCTAAAAACATAGTCACTAATAAAAATACCCATCCAGCATGTCTATACCTAAATATTAGGGCTGGGGAAAAAAAATATACACATATTGATTTCTCGATTTTAATCGATTCTCATTTTGAAGAACCGACCTAACTTCTTAGAATCACAAGAATTGATCTTTCAGTTTATGCTGTTCTCAATTGAATGAACAAAACGGGCCTCCAATCCAACAAATCTCAATAAGCTTTGTGCCTCGTTACTTCTGATATGAAAAAGTCTCACCTTTCAAATTCTGTCAGTTTTAGTATGAAATACAAACAATAAATACTGTTTTTGCGCTCTTTAATGTGGTGTGACAGAGAAGCAGCAATAGAGCAAGCAGCGCGAAGCGCACGTGAACCAATCATCTCTTCTGATACTAGTTTCAGCACGGAATAAACATGAATGAACATCAAATGGTATGTTAAAAGATACATTACTATTAACAGAAATCCATATCATGTCTCATGTAATGGCTCAATCAGTGTTTCAACCGCGGAACGACGTCAATAAAAAGCTTGTAAACTGTCACATTTACCTCAGAAAAAGCCATTCAATGTCCAAAAACTCGTTAGTCAGCTAGATAAATAAACTATATTGCATATAAATCCTTAATGTTTTTTTATGGCAGCCACCATTTAAATGTTTATATATATTTTGTTAATACGTGTAAAAACTAACTAATCATGTCATTGAAAATGTATTATAATATTATAAAAACTTAATGTGCAATTTAAATGCAAGTAGCCTACAAACCTTTAATATTATGACATTATGAATTTACAACATTAAGAGAGATTTTTTTTTCCTTAAGGAAATTTGCCATGTACTGATAGGCCACAATCAATTGATATCGAATCGAAAGCTTGTGAATCGAATCGTGAAATTTGTGTCAATGCCCAGCCCTAATAAATATATTTCCGATGTTATGGATCTAGGAAGATAGGACAGAGCAAAACAGCAGGAATCATCAACTTCCCGGCCTCAGTATTCCCCAAGAGAGCGGACGAGAGACGGTGTCCTAATAAACTCAGTACTTGCACACTCATTACATGTACACGAGCACTGGAGTTGCGTTTTTTTTCTTCACACTGGCCAAATAAGGGCTAGTAGAGTGATAAATAGACCCAGAGCCAGCCAGACTGACCTCAGAACTATAAAATGGTAGCTGCTGATTCAATGACTTCAGGCTGGGCTTAAACTAATCTAAAACAGTCCAGAGAAGCAAGCCTTTAGTTATGCTATGATCCGATCTACTGCAGTTCGCATGAGTCATGGGGCAAACTTTGCCAGCCACACATGGACTCAATGGGTGGGGTGAGATGTGATGCTGGCTATTTAAGGAAATTTATCTAGAAATGGTCAAATCCACCCATCAATAAACGAGATTTAAAATGACTGCAGCGGTTTACCTAGAGTTGAATTCTGTAATCAATGCAATGTGATTTGTTAATTGTCAGAATGATACATATCAATGCATTGATTACAGAATTCAATTTAGATTTATCCATACAATACCATTCAAAAGCTTGTGATCAGTTTTTTTTTTTTTTTTCAGAAATTATTATTATTATTTTTTTAGTAAAGCCCTATTCGGACGGTACTAGTTTTCCAGGGGGACGTTAAAGAAATTCGTGTTTCACCTACGTACTTCAATCTCATACAAATCTTCCATGTCTGTTTTTCTCTCTCATTCGACCTCAGTAAAAATTCCAGGGCAAATTTCCTAGTGTTTTTCGCCAAACTCAACGGTCCTCTGAGAAATCTAATCTCGTCCAAATGCGAATGTCTGTGATTGTCTATATTTTATTATACAAACGCTTCACATCATGTGTTTTTTGACCTACCTGAGCTTGAGCTACTGTTTGCGCAACAATTTTCCACATACTTTCATTTAATATTTTTTTTATACACACACACCCTCTCATTACATATGCAAATTTATTACACATTTCTCACAGTATACCTAGCGTCTGTGTCAGTTAGCATCAAGTCTGACAGAATGTTAAAATGCCATCAGTTTTCTAAGGCCGTTTAAATGATGACAGTGGATGTGTGGAAGTGAAGAGAGAAAGGGTGACATACCATCACGGTGCAGTCTTCAGATCCACTAGCGATGACCTGGTCATTGTGAGGGCACCAATCAATGTCCAGAACAGGACCAGTGTGGCCACATACTGTAGGGTAGGCCTTATCTATACGGCCCGACTGCAGAGAGAAAACAGACACAAAGACAAAAATTAGATTATGAAAGCATTTGGCCCATTGGGTAAATGAAATGAGCTCTGACAGCCAAGCTCTACGTAACACCAAAACAAACACTTAAGGCCTGGTCTGCATTCATGAAATGGGGAGGGGGAGGGGGTGGAGAAACCCATTCTTCTCCAAATTGTCAAACAATAGCTTATCCGGTCATTCAAACGAACAGCAGAAACATTTACACACGACAGCTGATATGTAATAAAAACAGATTGCGAGGCTTTTGTTCTTGCAGCTCTGTTTCAAAATGCAGATAGAAATACGTGTGCAACAGGCCATTGAACCTTGGAGTGAAAGGTCACACGGAGGTTTGGGTAGTGTGAGAAAGCTAAAATGAGATGATTTTACCCAGTAAAAAAAAAACCATCTATGATAATGGAAAATTATAAACCACAGTTAAATATGGATAAAAAAATAAATACTAATTATATTTTGCTGAAAATATACATTTAAACAATATTGGGAATAGAAACAATGACTATTGCACTTTTATTTTTTTGGTAAATAATAGGCCTAATTAATTATTTTAAATCAGTCATTTCAAATGGTCTGTTTAAATGAATCAGTTCAGAGATTTGTTTGCAAGTCAAAAAAATTCATATTTATTTAAATGCTTATTACTATCTATTAGTGCATTTAAATAAAAACAAGCCTTACTTTTTGTTTTGTACTTTTAATTTTCCAAAACATATTACAATTTTATATTTAAAGATATGTACAGGTCTGCAAAAGTCCAATGCGATTGTTTGTATGTGAAAAACAGTATTATTCTTCATTCTAAGCACCTTATGTAATAGCATTATACAATGCACAGGCCTGAAGACTAGAGAGAAAATTCAACAGAAGATTTCCATCCTCTCCCTTGTACACAGCAAACAAAGAAGCCAAATAAAGGCACGGCTGCGGTCCCATGCCCAGTCAGCTGACTTCCTGATGTCATCAGTGCCCTCTGCTCAAAGGTCATGACCTTTGATCTCTCACGAGAGCACAATCTCTGCACAGGGCAGTGTGATCAGGTGTCATCTGATCACATTGTTCAGTGTAGAGAGATGTCCACACCCGCTCTTTTGTTCATGCTGGTGCTTTGCCTATGGTGCGATGACATCACAGCAGAAAGCCCAGCCCGATAGTGCACAACAGCTTGGGCTATTCTCAAGCCCAGCCTGTACACAAAAAAAAAAGAAAAAAAAAGACACTACCCACCTGTGCAGAAAACCACTCGGTGTACACATTCCTTCTCAAGTCTGGGCATGGTTAGAACACGACCTTACGTAAGAGAAAGAGAAACCATACCTTTTCGTGGCTATTCGTGAGCTAACCGCCCCTCGTGTGCGTGTGGATGGTTTCAAATGGAAAAAAAGGTCAAGACGACAAAACCACTTCACAAGAAATGTTCAAAGGTAACTGGAAAGAAAACGAGATAGAAGAATCCACGAGACGTTCTCGAAACTGAGAAAATAATCCAAGACTCACACAGAACACAAAGAAATGCCGCCCTATTATCAGAAATACGGATTACCAATCAGTCCATGAACAGCTAAACAATGATACACACTTACACACTGATACGGCTGCTTGCCAATAAAAACAGAATTCCTAATTCAAAGTCCAGCTGTGGGCAGCGGTCTGTCAACCATCACATGCACCATAAGATAACAAGCTAAGAATCACTTACTGATATTGTCTGTGTAAAGTTATGACGAATATGTAAAGCTGGTAAAGACAATACATGCAAAAAGCGTTATGACGCAACCACCCGTAGCTCTGTTGACAAGAAACTTTACCTAAAGGAAACAAACATCACCTAACCAGAAGATAATAAACCTAGGAAACTATTAATACATTTTAAAAAAAATGTACAGCTACAATACGGTTTAACTTGTATTGAACACAGAACATTACTTAAAGGGTTAGTTCACCCCTAAAAAAATTAATTTCTGTCATTAATAACTCACCCTCATGTCGTTCCAAACCTGTAAGACCTTCGTTCATCTTCGGAACACAAATTAAGATCTTTTTGATGAAATCCGAGAGCTTTTTCAAATATTAATTAATAAATCAGTAACACTTTATTTCGATAGTCCACTTTAGACATTCTACTAACTATAAGTAACTTTGCAGCTACATGTCAACTAACGGTCATTAGAGGATTAGTAGACTATCTGCTTAATATCTGCTAACGCTTTCTTTTGTTGGTCCCCCAACAGACATTCTACTGACAATAAGTAACTTGGCAACTACAAGTCAACTTATTCTACTAACCCGAACCCTAACACCTAACCAGTCTACTGACAGTCTACTACAGCCTACTAATACTCTAATGAGAGTTAGTTGATATGTAGTTGAAAAGTTACTTATCGTAGAATTTCTAAAGTGGACTATCAAAATGAAGTGGAACCAATAAAGTAATGTTACTTTACTCGTTACATCAAAAAAGTAATCCGATTACATAATGCACTTTACCTGTAATGCATAACACCAACACTGTTGGTTATCCTATGATCATTTGCACTTGTTTAGTCGTAGACATGAAGGAGGCGATGGCGGAAAAAAGGGGGAAGGTGATAAAAGTTCTCTCAAGAGAACCTTCCAGTGAAAACCCGTAACTCAAAGCCTCTAACCGATGAGGATCAGGATGATGCACTAGCATTAGCCGCTCTATTTATTTACTGACATTATTGCCAGTTGGATTTTATGGATCACTGACACTGGAGAAGAAGGTTAGCAGCAATCATCTGCCTATGGATTGGTTTGCTTTATCAGTTATTAAAACACTCAGAGACAGTATATAAAGCTTGCCTATATGTGCTTATGCAAGCTTGTGATCACAAGACATTTTTTATGGGATGAGCAAATTATGAAAGCAAAAGTCAAAGAAAGAAGCTTAAAGAAACAAAAATGCAGATATCAACTGATTACCAGGATTTCAAATGATCCATCATGTCATGATCACTGATAGCACAAAAATGTCGCCGAGATGTCTATATTATGTGCATTTTCCCCATGACATTTTTAGAATGTCTGCTCATCAGAAACGAAAAAAAGGTACAGTTACAATGACAACACACAGATGTTTTTTGCAATGTCTCTGAATGGTCAATTTAATAATGAAAAAATAATGGGAATTATAATATATAAAACCGTAAAAAAGGTTTCTATTTCAAACATCCTTATATTAAATGTTCATAAAAGAACGTTGACAAAAAATATTCCACAAAAAAATATTACTTCGGCACCAAAATTAGCATATTAGAATGATTTCTGAAGGATCATGTGACACCTGTAATGCCTGTTGAAAAATCAGCTGTCATCACATTCAATTTAAAAAAAAAAATAGAATAGTTACTTTAAATTGTAATAAATATTTCACAATATTACTGTGAATTATCATTAAATCAAGCATGCAATGTGGTAAATAAAACTTACAGGAAAGCTCTGCTAAACTTACATCATGAATATTTATGCAACTTAATTATAGCTTACTAAAACCGGAGCTGTCCAAAACCATCATTGCAGTGCAGCGAGTCTAACCTGTTGCATAGCAACAGCACTACTGCAGATCCCTCACCTCAACTAACACGGGTTTCAACCCATTCAATCAATAAACCATATTTAAATAAGGATTCCTCGCCTCAACAAAACCACGCCAGAGAGCAAAAGAGAGATGCCAGTGAAGAGAGACATGAAAACCATGGAAAAAAGGAAATGAGAGCGACAGAAAGACTGGACACACTGTGGAAGAGGCCAGCAGAAAGTATTACAGAGCCACAGATGCTTCCTGCAGTAGCTGAAGCATGTCTGTCTTATCTAGTCAGCATGGAAATTTCCATTTCCTTTGTGAGTTCACGAGGACCCAGAGGCAGCAGACTACAGCCGACCTGACTGAAGCACCCCAGCTGCTGTCCAACCACAATTCATGATCCACGTAAACAGCCAATCAGGGCAGAGGGGGCGGTGCCAAGTGTGTGTCAGAATGAGAGCAGGTGTATACTACGCAGTTGGCTAATGCATATGACCTGAAAGAGGAGGAGGGGGGAAGAATAGGGTACAGAAATGAGGAAGAAAGATCACGAGATAAGAGAGATCTTGAGGTTTGACACTCAAATATTTTTAAAAAACACAAACACATTTATTATTCTAAATACAAAAATTGAATTAAATAAAATTATTATAGTTATGATATTGCATTTATTATATTATTAAAAATGATTCTGATTATTAAATTCATGCAAGAAATTACGGTGACTTATGTACTGTAGTGACATCCCATCTGGATTTAATTTATGGATAAATGACACAAAAAAAAAGTCAAATTCTGTAAACCCTTTAAAATAACTTCTGGATGAATAACTTAAAAAAATGATAAAGTAAAATTAAATGTTATATATTTATAATAATAATAGTATATAAATATTATAAATTATTATAAATAATAACAATTAAAAAAAAACATAATAAATGGCCACAATGGACTTTACACATTAACCAAAAAATTTCCCTTCACACTGCCCGCTTTTCTTCTATGCGTCTATCAAAGACTCTATTGGGCGCAAGCACTGTGCTTCAGCCAATGGAGAGGAAAGAGGAAATGGGTCTGGAAGGTTGACAGGCGGGGAGCTGAGGATGACCATATAAGGTAAAATCTGCAGTCAGTAGCTGCCAGAGCTCAGTCAGTGCAGCAGGAACAGTAGGGGGCTCCTGGAATACAGACTGGGAATCAGAATGACACATCAATGGCTACACACACAATTTAAGTTACATCTGTCCATGTGGCTGCACAGAATATATGGAGGTGGACTTTGAAGTAAAGCCACTGAACTCTCACTTCCTTTGTGTGTGCCCCCTTTTTCCTGTTTCTCTCTTTCCTCATCTTTGGTGCTCTCATTCTCCTGCTTTTCCTCTATTCTGGGAAGTGACGCATGCGCATGGGCCCAGTTCAAAGGCAGGAATCCCAACAAATGTGTCCAACATATGGCTGGATCAATACGCAACATTTTGGCTTCAACATGATACAAAATCAATACCTTAAGTAACAAATAAACAGCCTTGGGTGACTGATGATATAAAACTATTGCAGTATAGATTCAAAATCACCGTCTTGGTGAGTATCCCAGTAAATGTATTCGTTAAGTGAACGTAAACAGTTGAGAAATAAAACACGTGTACAGAATCAGTGTATTTGACCCGTGAATTATATCTTAAAGTGACAGCAGCCTAATATTCCTGCTGCTGTTTTTAATATTAATGTTAATCAAACAACAGACTTTATAAAAATAAAAATCACTCAATTGTCTTGACTGAATAACTTTTGTAACTTTAATAAAGATTCATCTATACTTGTGCAGTGAATACTATGCAGTGTTATTTCACATTTGACTACTTTAGTTAGATACAGATTAGAAACATTCAGAAATCAAATACTGTTAGATCTACCTGAAACCCTGAAAAGCAATGTTCATTTCAGTTGCACCTTTGTTCTGTTGTTTATTTGTGCTATTGCTTCTAGTTTGATCATTAGTTCTTATTTTATTACAGACTGTTTAATTGATTTTAATAGTGTTTGAAATTTATATTTTATATTTATGTAGTTTTTTTTATATTTGCATTGTTCTTGAATTCCATGTAAAATTCTGGCGAGTAAAATAAAAATAAAAAACTTACTGGCCAATGGCGACTCAAGCTTCAGTGTCCATAGAGGGTTGCCATTGATCATTTTATTAATTTAAAAAACTCCACAAACGCTGAACTCGAAACATTTCTACAAGCAGAAATGACAGAAGACTGAATCTAATGACCAGGTATTAAGTTCCAAAGTGAAAACTAGTCACTAAATACACCCTATAAAAGTCTGCTTCCTTGTCACTTCAGGATTTGAGCTCTAAAGGGAAATTGTTGCTAATATCATAAAGGCTGGCGGCATAAGGGTAAACGGCAGTTTCCTGCAGGATGGTTCATATTTCGTGCCATAAACTATTAGAGGTGGTCAGAGAGAAGGGATGAATGGAAAGTAGGAATGCAAGGCCTGCAGAAGGCCACAGCCATCCGTTTCCTAGCACTTCCTTCATATGTTAATGAGAGTATACAGCTGAGTGAAGGGGGAGGGTGTTGAGAGAGAGACCGATAGCATGTGAGTAGTTAGACACCTAATGGTCTCTTGAAGGGGAAGACAATAAGACTCTGAGTCATGCTGCTCTGCCTCCCACACAAAGAATCCAGCCACAACCCAGCTGAAACTCCCCTAGACTCAAAAGACATTACTACAGAATAGCACTTCTCCTTACGGCAAAACGTACTCGAATACACACAAATGCCTTCACTTAGGAGCAGGGCATCTAGTCATGACATGCCACGTTCAGGTAAATATAGAAGGCAGCAAATCAAAAAGGAGTATCTGAGCACAGAGCAGGCAAGCAATGTCTAAGATTAAAGTATAAAAGTATTTGTAAACAAATACAAAAATCCACAATTCAAAATTATAAATAAATCAATACGTTTTCTTGTTGGTTAGAAAATAACAAATGGCCAGTATTAAAATGAATCATTTTTACTACTTTAAGTGAATTTAGGTATCACAACATCATAATGTAAATTAATTTGCTAAAGGTTATGAAATTATTAGTGTTTTAAAGGTTACATTTAAATGAGTGTCAGTTGAAGGCAAAGATAATCTAAATGTTAAGAGGAGAGACATGAACATGACCAATATCGAGCGTTACCAATATTTAAAAAAAATCTAATATAAGGAGGACGACAGGAATACGGTTTAATGTTCCCTGATGAAAGCAGGCCAACTCAATAAGTCAACCCACCCTCATTTTGTCACGGGACCTGCTGATATACAAGTCTATCACTACCCTTTATCGTCACTCGCCCTCCTGTCTTCCCAAACCTGTATTACTTGAAAACACTGAGACATTTCTCAAAATATCTTCTTTTATGTTCCTCAGAAGGAGGAAGAAAGTCATTCAGGTTTGTAAAGACATGAGGCGGAGTAAATTATCAATTTAGATAAGCATACTGAAACTCTATCAGCCTTGCCACTTACACATCAAGAGCTTCCAACACTCAACCAAACAGCTACCATTGCTCCTTACTGGGAAACAGAAGAATAGTTCTGAGGATTTTAGGGAATCAAGTGAGGATGAAGAGTTCCCATTGAAGGATGAAGAGTTCCAAGAGCTGTGCAGGACCTGGCATACACACAAGAACAATAGCTCCCCCAGAGCCAGCTGTCTGATTGCAGGGGGCTGCTGGGAAAGGGGTGTCCCGGGAAGTCGGACCATAGACAGATGCAGTGCTGCACTGAATCCGAGTGGATACTTGGGGAGGGGTGCAAAGCAGAAGGACAGCAGGCACAACACAACACAGACACACAAAAAAATGCACACAAACTGAAGTGAGAAATTTTTTTGGAGGCTAAATGTATATTTAAAAAAAAAAAAAACTTGAAAAAAGTATGCTATGACAAGCCACACTCACTCACAAAACCCACTGATGCCACATACTGCAAGTTTGGCAGTCTGAACTTGTCTAAAAATACTTTGCTGACAATATCTAAGCAAAACTGTGTAAACATTTAGACTATAAAAGCACTGACATTCCGATTCCTTCAAAAAAAACTTTAAAGTTTCAGGAAAAATGTTTAATCCCAGCTCGTTTGAGTCCTAAGAAACAGACAGATGGATCAAGCAATCTGCTCAGAGAAAACACACAACAGTGTGAATATATATATATATATATTTTTCCACAGATTAATACATTTCCCACACACTTGCATTGTGAGTCTGACTATGAACATTATGGTCGGAATGAAAAATGAATTTATACTGGTGTAATCCATCACTTTTTAAGATGATAAGGCTCTTTATAAAGGCTCCAGGAAAGCAGCCTGCAGGAACCGACAGTGAAACTAATGATGTAAATAACACAAGATAATTATAAGAGTTGGTTGTAACTGAGCTCGTCTGGCCAGGCAGCCGAGCGCTTGAGTGTGACATCATTTACGAGCGGGCGCGAGTGTTCGTGTGTGACGCTGATGACAGACGAGAGCCCGGAGAGGTTTGGATGTCACAGTCGTGTCTGAGCGCTCTCTAATTACAGAACGCTGTTCCGCTTGTCAACACCACTGCTCTGGTTTGTCGTGCTAATCTTGCCAGTATTACCACAGTAATCTGAGATGTGGCAAATTACACCATCAGATATACAAATACAACACTTTCTACAGATGGCTATCTACAAAATACAAAACTAATAATAAAGTCTGAAAGGATTCAACCAAAAATCAAAAAATGAATTTTTTTATATATATATATATATATATATATATATATATATATATATATATATATATATATATATATATATATATATATATATATATATATATATATATACACACATATGCATGTATATATTTAAGATTTTAATTTATTTATATATAAATTATTTATATTTATATATAATATAATTTATGTATAAATGTATATACAGTATATACATGCAAATATTTCTTAAATAAATACATGCATATGTGTGTATTTATATATACAAAATAATTATACACAGTACACACACATATATTATGCAAACACAAACTTTTATTTTGGATGCGATTAATCGTGATTAATTTTTTCCCAGCACTAATATATATATAAAAATAATTTACTCATCTGCCTTATGTGGAACAAAAAATATATATATTTTTGTCAATAAAATGGCAGTCAATAGTACAAAAAACAACTGTTTGGTTACAAAGTTTCTTTAAAATATCTTCTGTGAAATATCATCTTTCTTTACTCATTAGGATTATTAAATTGTTTATTTTGGGGTGAACTATCCCTTCAAAACCAAAGTAGGGTTTACAGCTCATTCTTACAAAATATTATGCTCACAGGAAGTGAGTTATTGCATGTTAAGATAATGCCTAGATTCCATTATAGAAACAAGATTTTCTTTGTGTACAGAAAAATTAACTAAATGATTGTAGAGAAAACAACTTATTATATCACAATAAAAACAATAACAATAAAAATCATTATTGTTAATATTATTATTCATGTCATTATATTTTGCTAATTGTTTTCACAATCTAAATGGCCATCAAATGTATCTTTGTTTTGGTCTGTCTAAATGCAGCTTTACATTTATCACTTGAAAATGAATGGCTATGTTGAGTAAAAATCAAAACAATATATAAAATAAGTTACATTAACTGTACTATTGTTGGGTATCGTTCTTCGAAGACCCACCACCTGGTGCCATTATCAGTAGACCCGATAAAAAGGTTGAAAAGTATAAATATCACTAAATGTAAGTATTTCAGTCAAACCAATTTTTTGTCTCTCTCTACATAGAACTGAAAACCAGTACAAAAAGAAAGAAATGGGGAAATAAAGGCCACTCCTTCAAACTATCTGGAAAAATCTGAGTCAACCACACACTTCAACATGCACAAACATGCAGACGCACTACTAAACACACAAATGCTCAACCACTAAACCAAGAACATAACAGACTAGGTGACAAGCTTCATCCCGATGAAGCAAAACCTCTGGCTTTGTAACTCAAGCAGACGGTGGTAGTCAGTGACAGAAGGTTAGAGAGGATACTAGTGCATTAAGTTCAGAGGTAACAAAATCCCTACAGGCCCAAGATTTTCATCACACATATCAAATGACAGACCGCTGCAGATCCAGCTCACAAATTCGACTTTTGTCATCACATTTGAACTCAGAAAGCCATTAGAAAAGAAGATATCTTACCATCATTGGGTAGCAAATACCTCTGAGGGCAACGGTAAAGTCTTAGTTGCAATTGTCAATACTGTTGCAGCAATGTTGACACTTTTTGTGTTATTGATGAAAATGACAACAACAAAAAAACGAGAAAAGTGTGCCATTTATGTTTTTTTATCATTAGCACAGTAAAGTGGGGTTACAGCTTTATGTGGTCTAGATAATTTGTGATTTTAAACATCTAAAGTGTTGTTGCAAGTATGTAAAACAAGTAAGTTTCAGAATAACATGGGCAGAACATGCTCACCAACAGCTCAAAGTATGGAATCTCATAACTAACTGGTTAACCATTAACCGACAGTAAGAATTTTTACGAATAATTGGTTAAACAGTTTAAAAAGTAAAAAAATTATTATTATTTTTTTAAACGCTTGCTACATGATTTAAAAAACAAAACAAAAACACTATACATATAAAATTTAGTTAAAAAAAAAAAAAAGTACAAGTTGCATTATATTTTACATTCATGTAAAATACCAGTAACTAAAGCGAAATGTTTACAAACATTATAAACATAGCTATAGGCTATTTTAGTTCCTCTCACTCCACAACAGTCTTAATGTTTAAATATTAGTCTTAATGTTTAAATATTACATATTAGTCTTAATGTTTAAATCTCATTTTCTTGATTACTGCAAATATCATTTTTACCATGCTTAATATCGATCTAGCTTATTGCTGTGTGCAGCAAGTATCTCATAGTAGCCACATAGTAGCAAACGCATAGAGTAGCATTATAACAACTTTCAACACACTCAAATGTATCTAATATGATAAAACAGTGCTGCGTTACCACACATATGCATACGCATTAATAAATCTATAATACATTAGCTCATCCATGAACATGAGTCCCGTTGGATTATTTTCCACTGGCTGTAGAGGTAAAGACAACAACTCCCATGTTTCCACTAAATCACGGCATCATCAAGCTACGCCTTTGTTTTGAATAAGCAACCTCTAGCGGCGAAAATTACATATTGTGCCTTTAATCTGTTAATTATTTAAATTAAACATTTATTTCATATATATAATTTCATTTAATTCTAATTTAACAATCTTGTCGGTTAAGGGTCAATGATCGGTTAACAAGGTTGGTTGTCGTTTAGGGAAAAACCCCAAAATTATCATCCCCATCTCAAAGACATCCAGCAGAGTATCCTCCACTCCTAACAGCTCTGACAGAAACAGAACAAGGCAGATGTCTAATGAATCATACTTTTCACAATGTTGTAATTAAGTGTGTGTACATTCAAACATGGACAAAGACCATAAGCGTGACACAGCTGGAGTTCAAGCAGGCTTAAGTGGAGGGAGCAACTCCACACTCTCACCTTAGATCAAATTTTCAGACCGCAAAACCATTTTGTCACTTGGCTCTTTCTCCATAGTTAGGACATAATCTCCTCAGCTTCTTGTAGGTCTAAGACTTCTCTGATGATTCAATGTTCTTCTCAAACTTTAAAGAAATGGTTCACCTGAAATATTTACTTGCCTTCATGTAGTTTCAAATCTGGATGCTGCTTTTAATCCCTTAATACAAATAAAGAAGAAATTGATGAATCTTCTCACTAATTTTTTCCATAAAACAACAATTCAAAGTGACCAAGTCTTGTCAAGCCTCAAAAGGGATAAAAGAACCATAAAAGTGAATCATTCTGTGAGAAACAGACTAAAATTTTAGTTTTTAACCTCTTTCAAGTGAAAACCAAATCAGTCAGATTTGTGAACAAATCAGTATGAATTTTAGACTGAATCAAATGGTTCACTGAAAATTACAGACTCATAAGATGTGTTCACAATCCGATACTCAAGTTTTTGCCTTTTTTGTGTCCTTTTTGGAGCTTGACAAGCTTCTTGATCATTATGAACTATCATTATATGGAAGAGAGAAGTGTAAAGTTCCTTTAAAACTTATGAAGCACAGTGACAAAACATAACAGCATTCAGGTTTGGAATGGCATGAGTAAATGGTAAATATCATTTTTTAATTTTAATACAAGTTAAACTATCCCTTTAACCCTCTGAGGTCTGAGCTGTTTTCTGGGCCCTGGAGGTGTTCTGACATGCTCTGACATTTCTGGTTATATCTGTTACTTGTGACATTTTCATGGCTAAAGTCTAATTACACTGTATTCAGCACAAACTCTGCTACAATAATATATCAACAGCATGTATGTAAAAGTTTGTAGTTTTGAGATAATGACATTTATGCGTGGTTTTTGAAAATACAAAAAAAAATTCTCACTGAAATAAGGCCATGAAACCCATACTGATTATTTCTTCACAAGACTTTTGAAAATTGTATGACGTAGCCTAGAATATTTGCTGCAAAACTATGTGAAAATCACCCTGACTGCTCATTCAGATAAGACAATATATTGATTTAAAATTTTTACGACGTGTTTTGCGTGAAAAAGCCTTATGCGAGAGCTCATTAATATGTAAGCTTTTCTCACCTGAGAAAGACAAAGAACCTCCCCTAACGGCCCTATTAGGAGCTATCAGGCACCTATCATTCTGAGCAACCTTGCACAATACTGTAAATGAGGAGATTTAAAAAAGAATGGCTTTTAAGTTGTTTGGATTTATTTACAACACAACATAATCCAAAGATACACAACAAATGCCAAAAAAGCACTTCAAAGACAGAGACCTTTGTGCCATTCCTAAAAACACTGTACATACCTTTCATTTCCAAGATTTTCACTTTACCATGTTCACGTACTGAGACTCATGTGAATGTTGAAGTCCTCAGTGGCATCTGGGACCTGAAAAAAAAAGTGAACATACTGATATCAAGAGAAAGGCCTGCACGATTTTGGAAATAAAATTTCTTTTTAAAATTCCTTTTTAAAATTCACAGAATACACACACACACACACACACACGTTTCCAACGATATATAATAAAATGAACACCAGGTTTGTTGTGCCTTGTAGGCATAAGGTATATGCGCAGTGCGGATAAAATAATAATAACAATAAATAACCTATAGCAGCCTATAAATCTTTTTTCAGTATTTCAGTAACAACTAAGCTAGAGAAAAATATATTGATTATCATGTTACTTCAAATGTTTCCATCCGTTATGATGATATGAAATGAGATAATAATAAAAACATGAAGCCGTTTGGTGCGTTTTGCTTTCATCCAAAATATGATACATTCAAACGCGATCGCTTGCAAAATATGATACATTCAAACGCGATCACGCTCAAATATAAAACATTATGGTTACCATAAACATATCTATGTTTGAGCAGATATCCACAAACACAGTAAACACGGGTCTAAATATTATAATATTCCCCATATATCTAGCAACAGTTCAACTGCGACGTGACATTTATGCAACAATAACAAACTAGGCTATGTAAGAATTTCTTACCTTATCTTTCTTGTCTTCAGATCGCGTTCTTCTTCTTCTGAGGTAGCCTAAATCCAATGTAAGCTCAGGCACGTCTTTCAAACTCGACGAAAAGTGAAGTGAAGTGTTTTGTTGTTGAGGTAACGAGCGCGTTCGCGTTCCATGTGGAGATTTGCATGTGAATATCTTTTGCGCGAGTAGGCGTGGCCAAATTAACTGTAATGAGCAAGCGTTTGAGAAGCTGGACATCTTGTTGGTTTTATACAAATTACGTAAACAGAGAATATTTGTTTTCGTTTTGAATCCGATTATTTAAAAGTACACACTTAAATGTTTATAAAGGTATATGGCTCATAAATGTGTGACAAGTATTCGCTGAGTTTTGTTTCAGTTTATAGACGTGCTCAAGAAAAAAAAGTTCACCGCGACAGAGAGGCAGAACGCACACCCTGTTTATTTTCTTTATTTTACAAAAGCACAATGTTTTGATTTGATTGTAAGTGGACACATACAAAAGGAGAAATATCACAGATTCACAGATTTTTATATTTCTTTTTTCTGTATGACCATAAATGATGGAGTAATTTAAGTTTATAGTGCTACAATGTGGAGAAAATCCGGCAAAACGCGCCCGCGCGTTTGCCGACCTCAGAGGGTTAAAAAGCTTCAGATGTAGAAGTCAAAATCTAATATCTCCATACAGAATCTGAACTCCACACAGATCAAAGCAACACATTAAAATGTACAAATTTGGTCATTAAATATTTAAACTAAACTAAACATCCTTCCTTGGACACTTCCAATAACCAACTTTTCCTATAAACCATTCAAGGCTTACACAAAATGTCACGTACATTTTGTGTCCTCACAAAATGCAAACTGAAAACATCACAGCCAAACAGAAAATATTTGATGATTAAAATACAGCTATGTGGAGTGAGATATCACAGCAGTGGTGTGGAAATTGAAAATGTACATACACTACAGTTCAAAAGTTTTGGGTCAGTAAGATTTTTTTAAAGAAATCATTACTTTGATTTACTTTAAGTAAATGTTTTGAATTGTTAAAAAAAAAAAATGTTTCTGGAGCACTAAATCAGCATAATAAAATGATTTCTTATGGATCATGTGACACTGAAGACATGCGTAATGGCTGCTGAAAATTCAGATTTGCCATTACTGGAATAAATATTTTTTAAATAGAAAACAGTTATTTGAAATTGTAATAATACTCACAATATTATGGTCTTTACTGTTTTTTTAATCAAATAAACGCAGCCTTGGTGAACATTGGACACTTACAGACCCCACACATTTGACCGGTTGTGTACATTAACACATCTTGACATGACTAAAAGTCTAGCAAGAACATAGTATTATGACAAAAAAAACATCCCATCACCTGTTTCTCTCACCTTATAGTTTGGTCAACAAACTAGATTTTGACTAGCCATCTAAAACAAATGAATATAAAATGCAATGGATATAGAATGAAGAATTCCATTTAAGCACAGTGTAGTTTTACAGATCTCTCACCTTATGAAGAGGCAAGACCATAAATGCACCACCTCCGCTGGCTTCCACGATTATGGCAACAAATTTGGGGTTAACCGCGCAGAAGGCGCTGTCCCACGTGACCCGGGACACCCTGATGTCATCGTAGCACTGGTCATTCTTCACCGCCTGGCCGAACACATGCCGGAACTTACTCTGTCGTACAACCCGTCTGAACATATCTGCAGAGAAGAACATGACAAGAATGATGAATAAAGCAAATCACATGACCTGAACGCTTCAGTGCTTTCACTGAACAGATATGAGCCATGTACAGGAAACACCATCTGAACTGGTTAAGATGCCACTCATACTAACGTTTGTTAATGACAAGTAGATGTCAGTCTTAAAGCGTCTTAAATCCACTGGCTAGTTTAAATATAATCCTAAAACATGACAAGCGCTGCAGCGTTTGCACTAAAAGTTAATAATTACCTGAGCA
The DNA here is from genome assembly GCF_963993115.1 of Abramis brama. Lineage (NCBI taxonomy): Eukaryota > Metazoa > Chordata > Actinopteri > Cypriniformes > Leuciscidae > Abramis > Abramis brama. The sequence continues at coordinate 12,195,225 of NC_139967.1, read as the reverse complement.
GAACAGTGGCACTCCAAAATGACATAGTAACTGCCATATTAAAATGATTTAAAAGTGTTTGGCATAAAGAATAATGATGAAATCCATCTCAAAAAGTGTTGCTGAAAAATCAAAGCGAGTTTAAAGTGGGACAAGCTCGATTTGACATCACACATGCCAGATGGGTTCACTATACCGAATGTGGAAAAAGCTAGGATAAATCCCCACTCAGAGAACATTACTCACCCTATTTCACACGGAAACTCCACATAAGCGTCAACACACCACGTTGGTTTCTATACTATGTTTCGGCTTGTCTTGCTTTAACTCTCAAACAAACCTGAATAACAAGAACATTCTGCCTTCATGCCATTTCCCAACAAAAACAATTGAGGCCCAACTAAAACAGGAGAAACACTAGGGCTGGATTGAGACAAACTGTCAATGAAAAAGATATGGAAAAAAGCTAAATACAAACCTCATTGCTCAGGGGATCAATAACAATGTGATGAAGTCTGTAATGTAGTTCACACCCAAATAAGCACATTTAGACCTACATTTTAAATAAATAGCTTCATGATCTTGGTGTAAAAGGTTTTGGCAAGAGTTAAGACTATGCTTGATTCTAGTAGCATCTTACATGGTAGACTTAATCTATTTTCTAAAATCATGTTATAGATCTTTGATAGATTATGAACAGTTCATCCAGGCATACATTTCACTTTTAAAAATATGTTTTGACCTTGTAATGTTTAATACATTTTTAGATCCCGAACTTTCATCTAAAAACAGCACTTCTCTCTGGACTTGAGTTCAATGGTCACATCTCAAAATCCAATCCTTATGTATAGAAGCATAAGTGTAGTTCCAGTAGCAGTCAATCGTGAAGTGTGGAGGACGAGGTGCCCTGAGGCTGGGGAACAGCAGTGGGGAATGAGGTCAGGAAGCAGTTCATGTTGGTGGGTGTGGCTGTTTGACTAAGAAAGAAATTTGAACTGCGTTGCATAATAATAGAGCTTAGTTTGAATAAAATTAATATTTGTGTAGTGTTCAATGTTGTTATCAATAGAGATATGCGGATGGGGTATTAGTTCATCCGCAACCGCATCACAAAACTCATCATCCGCACCAACATTTTTTGACCAGATTTCAAAGCCACACCCGCCTGCCATCCGCTGATTGTTTTGCGGTCTATGGACGATGCAATGCTCTGCTGATGCGAGCCGCAAGAAAGCCCTTGTCTGTTCTAGAAAGGATGCAGCAAAGATATTTAATGCATAGGCTTACGCTGAGTTTCATTCATTTACGATGAGATGCGCTCTAGTTCAACTTCACAATGCAATGCAAGTGAACGCGGCGCATCGGAGCCTCGATGTCACGGTTATTATATTGCTTTTTATTTACTAAATACATGCAATTGGTTGATGAAACATTTATTAAAATTAAGATACAATTTGTACAAAACGAAATTCGCTTTAAAGAAAGCAAAACTTAATGAAGTGGTAAAAATCATGTCTGACGATTTACAAAACAAAAATTCATTAAGTGGTAAAAACCATGTCTCCCGATTGCAAATGTTCATTGCTAATGTTTATTATTGCAAATGTTTTTCATTTGTTTAATAAATCTCATAATGATGGCACATCACTATATCATAGCTTTTATTTCTATCTCAAATGATTGGCGGTCGGTCAGGGGGTACTTGGCAAAGAATCAATACAGTTGGAAACGACGTAGACCATTAAAAACACAGACTGTTAACAATTGTTTTTAATTAGTATTTAAACATTCTCTATGATAAAAACTGTTTGTAAAAAATATTTTAATAAAACGGTTTTGGCGGTTATAGAGTTCTAATGACGGTGTTCAACTATAACCGTCGGTCTCACGGTTATATACTAACCGTCACACCCCTACAATCACGTGCTACAAATTCTCTCTCTCAACACCCCTCACCTAACTAAGACCAGTATCTTAAGACACAAATGGCCAAACCCGATTGAAATTTCATTCGGATTGCAAGGGGTGGTTTAAACCTTTTCTAATCCATTCGAAAGGACATGTAAACACTTGATCGGATTGAAAACCGAAACAGGAAATTTCTGCACATGCACCGGATGATGCACAGAACAAGCTGTTGTTGATGAAGTGTCATAAATGACTGTCGTGTCATTCTAAAATTCTCGTTCCACTTATCGCCTGTAAAGTGCTGCAGGACAATGTCATCCCAGCAGTCCTTGCTTCGGACTCTCATCCACAGATGCCTTGTTTTGGGTGTGGAAGGGGCTTGATAAATATAACAAATTTTCATGTGCTCATTGTGTCCTGATCAGGGCCTGAAATAGATAAATATTAAAGGGATAGTTTACCCAAAAACGAAAATTCTGCCATCATTTACAAGTTGTTCCAAATCCATATAAATTTCTGTGTTCTGCTGAACACAAAGGAAGAGATTTTGTAGAATATAGGTAACCAAACTGTTGATGGGGCCCCATTGACTTCCATACAATTTTCTTTCCATACTATGGAAATCAATGGGGCCCCACAACTGTTTGGTTACCCATATTCTTTAAAATATCTTCCTTTGTGTTCAACAGAACAGAGACATTTATACGGGTTTGGAACAACCTTAGGGTGACCCTTTAAGTCTGCTTTTTAAAACCAAGAAGAGAAACGATGGCAGGATGATGGCTAGTATATTCGTGCAGTGTGCACGTCAAAAGATCAAATCCGATTTTAAGGACATCTTTTCCCTGCTAATGTGTTTACCAGCACAAGGGCGGGACAACCTAAATCAAGTCTCGCCTTATATTTTTTCTTATTCGAGAAGCGGTTTCACTCATGCGTCAGGATAAGGAACAAAAGACTAATCACGACTTCCATTTCAAGCCAACTTTAACTTCCTTACAGCATTGCTAACATATGTTAATATATAAATATTCTTATTCCTTATCTGATAGGTCCACTGTTCGAATAACTGACATTAATCTGCTGCGCTGCATGTCAAAACTTTACCACAGCTTCCTAAAAACATGCTATCAATCACTAGAGGAAAAAAGACGCATCATGACTTTCTTGTTATAACTACATAGACCAGTAAGAATGAATCCAATGTAAAAGGACACCGAAGATGCCGTTTCAAAGTCATGAAATGGAAGTATCGAGAGATCTTTTTTGTGACGTACATCCGAGTGCAATGGATTATGGAAAAAGAAAAGGTGGGGACTTGCACTGAAAAGTGGAGGCAGACGAACATGAGCTTGAGGGGTTTAAGCAGACTAAATGATTAGAGTCCAGCATTTATTATTGGATTAAAAAAAATACATGTGGATGGATAAATTGTTCGCAATAAGATAAATAACATGCATTTCAAAAATAGATCGGGTTAATTTTTTATTTTGTCAACTCCACCTGTAACCAATCATTCTTAATGCTTGGAACATAACTTAAAACATATTAATTTAAAAAAAGAAGAAAAATATACACCCCGTTTTACATTCTTTATTTTTTAACTTTATGCAATTTTTTTTATACACTGGGACAGTGAGAGATGAGACAGGAAATGATAAGACAAGGGGGTTGGGATCAGGAAATGGCACGAGCCAAGCTCGAACTCGGGTGACCCGTATGTATGCGGGCATGCTTGCAATACCAGAAAATGTTTCCTAAACCGCTTTAGAAGAACAAACACATTAGTCAGAGACTCTGTGACTACCTTATATCAGTAATCATGATGCTACATCTCACACCACAGAAGGACTCACACCGGGCACTGCAGCAGGTTCATTCGGCTGGAGGACTCGAAATACCACACTTACACCAAACAAACTCAACTGCTGCCGTTTCCTCATTCCCACCCCTTTCATTGCCTCATTTCCCATAAGCTGCCAAGGTCGCCCGTCCACCAGACATAAGTTGTCTGCAATGTCTCAAGGAGCAAAAGTGGAACTGAAAAGGTTTGTTTGGGCAGGAGAGATGGCTCTTCACATCAAACTTCTCTAAAAGCAGCTTTAGGTTCAACAAACTCTCTTTTGTGCAAATAAGGATGTACAGAAACAGTCTGAGAAACAGAAGGTCACGGTTAGATCGCTTCTCTTCTTGGTTACTGCTTGGTTGATTAAAGCAGCTAATGAAATGAATCATCAGAGAGCTACAAGAAAACAAACCACAAAATCACCAAGAACAAGCTTTATCTTGTAACTTGTATAGTAGGGTTGTGCCGATAGACGATAGTATCGATGGCTGATGCCTTTGACAATAGAGATTATAATTGGCCAGTTTTCCCATTAATGTATTAAATTATTATTATTATTTTTATTATTATTATTATTATTATTATAAAACAGAATACAAAACTACATCCCACATCAAAACTGAATTGCAAGGTGATCTATTCACAAATTGTCAAGAGTACTTGTAATATAAATATCTTCAAATATTATTTAAATATTTTTAATATTATTTAAAAATATTAAGCCAATAAATTAGATACCATTATCAGCCCTGAGGTAGATTCCGCTCTCGTTGTGAGAGATTTAATGTGCTGTGTAGCGTCAGATGCCAAAAGCTCGGTCAGTTTTTGTTTTCACCTTCATGTCTGAGACTCCTTTACCTGCGTAACTCTCATGCAAAGTTTGCAAATTGCATGATATCCACGGGATCGCCTCTAGGGTGAAATCAAACTCTGTCACCAACTCCATCTTTGCTCCATCATGCTCACAAAATAATAGAAAAAGATTCTCATTTCCCGCGATAATAACACTCCTCCATAGGCTTCTATGGGATCGAAACTTGCCAGCTCTCAGATTTCATCAAAAATATCTTAATTTGTGTTCCAAAGATGAACGAAAGTCTTACGGGGTTGGAACAACATGAGGGTGAGTAATTACTGATAGAATTTTCATTTTTGGCTGAACTATCCCTTTATATATCCCTTTTCATGCATGCCTCATCTGGCTCAGTACACTTTTCATTTTCAAGCCTCAGCAAAGGTTCAGTCAAACATTAGGCTTTCTTGAGCATTCAGAGGCACTGCTTGCATTCTCTTGTCTGTTTTAATCAATCACTACATCGGATATAAAACAATCCCAATATACAATCCAAACAGAAAGGTATAATTCAGAGCATATGTAATGCAATACCTCACCATTGTGAAATTCATAAATCGCCACACCTTAAAATCCAGATAAAATCAAAGCTTACACAAACGTGAATCACAGTTTTACACTCAATCTATACCAGAAGCAAGTGGCAAAAACTACAATCGCTTCCATTATAAATCATTTCAAGCATCCAACATTGCTATGCTTGCAGTGTAGATCATGTGTGAGGAGAGAAGTGCTTGTAGTATATTCATAGTCATATACTTGGCCCCATAAAGTGATAATCAGATGGTCTTACCGTGCCAGAAGAACAACCTCGCACAAACAGCTCCGGAAAAGATCTTGTCTATAATGGTGTTCTCAAACAATTAAAACGCAGTAAAGACTGGAGTGAACTTAAAGTGAACCTTTGTAAAGTGCATTCAAATTCTAAAGACCCATGGGCTTTTTACAGTGACCCAAACCGATCATGTTCAACACTGCTAACTCAATGGGTAATGAGATGAGATTCTCTCAGTTAAAACAGCAAGGTGTTAAATTCAATCTAATTGGACAATGTAGCCTGGCTCAATGCCACCTTTAACCAATTCATTTGGTAATGTACTTGCTTATGCAAACAAACAGTATGTAATAAATACAATAGGGTAAATCCAGAAACAGTTAAAGATAGGGATGAAGTGATATTAAAATTCTGGTCGATACAAGCCGATTGTTATTTTCACGTTATGGCTGATAACTGGCCATTATGTCTAAATAAATTAAATTAAACATTCACCAATGCACACATCAGATATGGTAAACGGAAGCTCAAGCATGTTTGCTTGACCTGCGAGAACCAATGAGGTTCATTCTCTTGTTAAGCAACACGTTTGAGCTTCCGCAAGAACCAATGAGGTTTGTTCTTGCACGTCAAGAAGCAAGTAAGGTTGAGCTTCTGTTTAGGTTCTGATCAATGTTTATGTGTCAATAAAAATGATTGAGTTTCTTAAGAAAGTTTGGACTAAACCGCTTGATTCATGTGGATTAGTTTTACGATCTCTTTATGAACTTTAAGCAACAAAGTGGTGGTTGCGTGGACTGTCAATGGAGGGACAGAAATCTCTCAGATTTCATTAAAAATACTGTAATTTTTGTTTCAAAGATTAACAAAAGACATACAGGATTGGAATGACATGACTGCGAGTAATTTTGTATTTTTGGGTGAACTAACCCTTTAATATCAATCACATAAGAGTCATATCCAATGGCTGTCATATCAATAGACTAATGAATAATTATTAATAAAAGTTTATTTATTTTACACAAAGCAAGTTACCACACTGAGATCACGTGATTAGCCAAACACCATTCACTAAATCGCAGTAACCCCATAATTATAGGACCATTTCAGTAATGGAATAAATTAACCGTGGCTGACTTAAACGCATGACACAAGTACAAAAAGTTTTCAAGTGGAATGATTCCTCTTCCTCTTTTTGTCTGTCTTGCACTTTGGTAGTTCTCACATGCACATGTGGAGACAGAATTTGCTCCATAAATTAGCAGAGCTGCACTTGATTTGACATCTGCACCGCTCTGAAGACCCAACGTGGCATGTGGCTGTGAATCCAGATGAAACGCACTGACCTTGTGCTCAATCTGCTCACCAATATCCTTTAGCTGGTGTTTAGTCTCTACAACACACTGGCACAACGGAATGTCACAAGACAACTCTTCCGTGAATGCAATACACAGATACTCCGCCTCACATTTGCATCTGCTGTGTGAGAGGTTAGCATGGGGTCACAACTGTGGCTCTCTTGGCAGTCATGCTGCAAGCCAGGTGGAGCAAGAGAAAAAACGAGTAGTAGCGTGAGGGAAAAAGAGAGAGGGGCGTTGCACTTTGCGTAGATTTGAATCAGCAGGTTCATGTAGTCGAACTGTGGTTGGCTGTCTGAAGGCAGAGTCTTGCTGTTGTCAAAGTAGAGCAAAGTACTGCCAAGTAACACATGGTGAAATCCAGCCTGTACTATTTACAAACACTCATGGATCGCCTAGCAACACCAGCAAAATACCACACCAGGAAAGAATGGAAAAAAAGGTAGAACCAAGTAGAGAAGTAAATTTGGCCTTTTAAGTACAAAACGTACCCAGTTGACTCGGAGACTCTCAAAGCAGAGCTCTCTGATGTGTAACTGAACCACATTGAGATAATTTTCAGCCAAAAAAGGCTATAATACAAGGGTCTATTTTAGCAGACAGGCCCACCAATATCACTCCGAGGCAAGCCATAGAATAAGTCAAATAACCTGCCAAATGATGAATAATTTGAGGGTTTTAGTTTACTTTAACCAAGAACACACACACACACACACTACAAAACTGAAGCTCACCACCATTAGATGTATTAAAGGGATAGTTCAACTTTGTGTCATTTTAAACCTTTAAGACTTTGGTTTATTTCATCTGAAGAAAATATATTTTGAGAAATGTGTTGTTTTTTTGTCTATACAATAGAAGTCAATGGTCACCCAAACTGTATTTTTAACAACATTCTTGAAAATGTCTTCTTTTGTGTTCCAGAGAAGAAAATCATGCAGGTTTGGAGCAACCAGAGATAAAATCAACCCGAAAGTAAAAAAAAAATTAAATTCGCAGCTTGCACACTATACTTAGGCCTATACTAACGTGTTGTTTGTTGACATGGTAGGACATTTAGGATTGTAACTACAGTGAATGGTTGTGACTGATCAAAGTGCAACATGACAGACAACAATAAACTGAGTATATTAAATGCACACAGGGCTTTAGTCTTTTAGTGTAAGCTTGGCATCGGACGTATATTAACTCCAAATCTCCAAGATGTGATCGGTTTCACAAAGGAAAGGCTAACAAACAATGACTTCACTCAACGGCCCATGTTCCGACTAGCACAAAACACGACATGCTGCATCACTCCAGCACACAATAGCTGTCTTGACACTTCCATGAGTCATAAAAAAAAAAAATTCCACATAGACCATCCAAGACAGTTACATAATGACATAAAACATCCATTTATACAAATAAAAGTCCCCTGTATAATTTCACCACATAATCTGGCCATAATCACCAGCTGAAAGGTTCAACATTGTTGTCAGCACATATGTTGAAGAATCTTATTCAGCAAGACACTGACTGGAATGAAAATGTCCCCTAAAAAGGAAACAATGGGAGTCTCAGAGCGCTGGAGAAAGGGAAAGTATAATTGTGCAAATTCATTGCCAAGCAACACAATATCAATTTACAGCAGGATGATAGAACTCCACTCTGAACTGAATCTCAAAATATAATGCGTGAGAAATGTTCCAGGGGACAAAGCGAGGGATAAAAGAATTAGTACGAAAACAGATCCGTGATTATCTGACCTTTAGTCCGCTGAACATGGATTTGTTGGGAAAACAAATAGCAAATGTCATTTCATAATGATGCTCTAATTGCAGGGCGCAAAAATAAGATGGAAACACTGAAAGAAAACTCTCCAAAATGTCAAGCACAGTTCAAGTAAAGTGTCATAACGGTCTCTTAGGTTCATAACTGTCTTAACTGCAAAATGAGTGTCATTTATCAATTCAATTTGGTTCGATGTCAAAGAATCAGCCTTGTTAAACCTCTCCAGCCTCCCCTGCACAAAACCACACTGCATTTGCTAAGGGAACTGACATTGATGCAGCCTGTGAAAACACACTTACACAATACAGCACAATTCCAACAAACAAACAAACCAAGACGCAGCTGTGATTTCTTTGAAGGGCACTAGAAAAAGTCAATGTTTACCTCAGTTTGTGCTTTTGTCAGCAAAATAAGAAAAGAAGACCTTTACGAAAGTTACGAGGTACAGGACGTTCTAATAAACACTGTTCTTAAACATTTCACAAATCGGATGAAAAACATTGACAGATAATATTCTTAATGTCTACAATATTATATTTTATAGGCTATTATAGACATGAAGAGTATACTATTAATCAACAATACAACATGAAAAATGTTAAGTTAAATTGCCCTTTATGGTGAAAAAAATTGTATATGGTTGGTTTTTGGTAGAACAAACTATGAATCGCCATATAATTTATGGTGGAAAAACAGTAAAGGGACATTGCAAGAAGTCCTTCTCTTCTCGTTTTTGTTATCTCTAATGTACATAGGATGTTTTGTGTTAGCCTACATTTAGTTTTGGTGGATATCATTACATTTTAATTCAGGTAAAAATCTGATATTTGGTAGTGCAAGTAGATTGCTATATTAACATTATAGCACTATGAAATAAGTTGTAAAATATACAGGCACCAATATGCCATCCTGTAATACTGAAAACATTGTTGGGGTATAATTTACAGTAAATGTCTAGAACCAGAGCTGCAATTTTTTTTTTTACTATAAATATAACAGTTTTACAGAGTAGAACAAACCTATAACCAAAAGTCATAAATATAAATGGATAACACATTCTGCTCCATTTGTGGTGCAATAAGACACATGATTTGAGGTATAATTTAGTGTGTGAAGAGTTGTGCTATCACTTTAAGCGATAAAGTGATCAGACTCAACAAATCCAATTACTCATTATTTCCTGGCAGGATTGCAAGCCAACTTACTGCCAAATCAATACGGACCATAAACTGATCTTTGTGTCCATGTACATTCCAAGCGCATCCAGCAATGCTTTTCTTCAACTGTGCGCAACTGCATCCTTGTGTGGGTCACCATTAGCACGGGAATGCAAAAAAATCTATCAGAAGTAGCCAAGCAACCCTGGCAAAGACATTGAGAATTTATAGCAAAGTGAACACAAAATGCAGATAACATCTAATAAACATACTGGCATAGAGTAAAAGAAGTGCAAAACTACTTCACTTTGCCATGCTTGTGTTCTGGGTTATACGCTTTAAGGCTGGGAATTTAACCCTGGGCACTAAAGCATAAAACTCCAGATAATGTCCAGAAAGATGCTGGACAGTTTTCCAAGGAATGTGGAACAATGAGAACAATAAGGCAGGGAGGCATGCTCTCACACTCCTCACCCATTAAAATCTGCACAAATAATACCACAAAGAACCGAGGATGGAATTTACACGGTCACACCAGCCATGTTAGTAGGCTGCCTACATGAACAAAAGTGGTTACAGATGGCCAGAATTGTTGTCATCCAAAACAAGCTGCGGTAAAAAACAAGTTTGTTGGTCTAGGATTCTCAGCCACACAGTATTAAGAAAACAAGGGTCCGTCAGACGAAAATGTTTGATCGTAACCTGCTTCGAGATGGATCCAGGTTTGCAAGGTGGATTACTGCTTATGAGGAGTGAGACAAAATAATTACTTTGTCAAAATCCTGACCTGGATACCAACTAAGAACTGTGAGCAAGACACTTAATGATGCACAGATCCCTGACCACAAACTCAATCCAGCTACCGTCTCCTTGTGAACAGATGCTGAGATGCTTGAATGAAAACGAATCGCTGTTATGCTGCTATTATATCACCTAAAGATGATCTTGATCACGCTTTCATTTAACCATCAAGAGGAAAAGCCAACATCTCTCTCTCTTCTCACTTCACAATGAGTTCTGGGCAATGAATCAGAGTGATACCGCCTCCACAACCATCTGAGGCGATTCCTTCACTTCCTGAACTCGGCAGTGGACAAAGGAAGCCTTGTAACGCAGCACTGTGGCATCACTGGTCTACCGGATTCATGGTGAAACCGAGAGAGTAAAGGCTGGGGAAGCCTTATCCAAAAGCTGATCAGAGAATACACGTGCCCTTCCTTTTACATAGAACAGTATGATCTTGATCGGTATGAAATGGGGATGTTAATTTACACAAATTCCCATAATCGACGGTTGTTTAAATTAACGATCAAATGCTTAGAAGCTTAATTTTACAGTGAATATAGGGAATATGGCCATCACTTAAGTGCTTTTAAAGGTCCCGTATTATGCCCCTTTTCACAAGATGTAAAATAAGTCTCTGATGTCCCCAGAGTGTGTATGTGAAGTTTCAGCTCAAAATACCCAACAGATCATTTTTTACAGCATGTTTAAATTGTCATTTTTTGGGGCTCAGAAAAACGAGCTGTTTTAGTGTGTGCCCTTTAAATGCAAATAAGCTGCTGCTGGACGACCCAGGGGGCGGAGCTTCATGAGCTCGCGCTCAGTCTCTCAGGACAATTTCATCTCACGGAATGATGATAATATCAGAAACTCTCAGTAACGGTGTTCATTTCGAGTCGGACAATAATGCCTACAGAGTCAGAGTGCTGTATAGAGATGAAACAGGTATAGTTTAGTAGTTTAATTACGGTTATAACGTATTTGTCATCTGCTTGTATGTATCCATTATTTATTAATAGCCTACAAGTCTGCTGTCTGAATGATGATCAAACATGTACTCTGATGAGTTTAATAAAGTTTATTGTACATCACACAAAAGATGAAGCGTCAGTTTTACTTCAGAAAATCACCGTAAGAGCTGAGTAAACACAGTAAGTTATAAGAAGTGCGCAAGTACATAAACGAATTTCGGTAGAGTTGAGGGAGCATTCCTGTGGGCGGAGGTTAGTCAAAAAACGGTTCTAGTGACGTCATTAAAGAAGGAAGTAGAGGGATGTAGTCCAAACGAGCCGTTCGTTGTAGGCGACTTCTGTTAAATAAAATATCTCGCTTGGCATTGAACTTTGAGCTTTATAATTTTACAGATATTATTTATGCTCTAACAGCAACATTACACACTAACTAAAGTTTGAAACATGGGATCACGAAGAACGGGACCTTTAAATTTGCTGACATAGAACTGCTCTATTTTCGTAGTGTGAATTTGTGAAAAAGACCTGCTTTAAATGAAAATGTGATCTGTAAAATCCTCACAGATAGACTTATGTAGTCTTCCAAGGATCCTTCAAATAGAGACAGACTTCAGCTGTGCTTGATGACGTGGCAGCCGAGATATGCAGCCTTACTAGGACACAGCCTTCCATTTGAGCGTTGATCACAGAGTGACATGACATGCTGCTTGGCTAAAGCTATAGGACCTCCGGGATCCGATCACGTTGCAATCACGACGCAGTGTTTTCCAACGTCATTTGAAAGTTCAACCAATGGAAACTGGATCTCAGGTGTGGTGGGAGGGTATAGTGGGTAGGAACAATGTGCTGAGACCAATCGGACACTGTTTTATGCCTGGAGCACACTTGGGTCGGTTTAAAATTACATTTTAAAATGTAATAGCTATTATATATAGTTACATTTGTAATAATATTATACAATATTACTATTTTAACTGTATCTTGAGATCATATAAATGCATCCTTAGAGAGTTCTTTTGAAAAAGATAAATAAATTATATATATATATAATAAATTTTTAATGCATTTAATAACTTTTAATAATAAATATTGTGTTATCAATCATAATTTTATATAAAAGTGGAAAATTGATGCACAAATAATTTTACCTATATAGACCCATCCTATACTGCATATGTAACTCTTTTTTTTATTCCTATAAAATCAGACACATTGCTGGACTCCGACAGAGAACGCTGTGGCAGAAAAAAGGCAAAAGACCGAGCGTGTGACAGCTCCAAATGAAGGAGTGTAAGAAAGTGAGTACAAGATAAGCAGAGTGTTTTTGCATGTAGTCAGACAGAGCCATTTTACACCATACATGGCTCTGTTTAAAAAATGTATTTAAATATTCTCAACACAAGCACACCCTTCACTCCTGCCAGCCACAGCCCTGTATATCTAGAATTCATTTGACACTTCTGGGTTCATTATGGCACCCAGATGTATACGACTAAGGATAAAAGAACATTGTTAAGGACGTTCAGTGTTGCCATATCCTGTTTGTCTCTGACATGAAGACTAAACCCAGAGGGAAGGTTAACAATATCAAAAGTCAACATAAGTATTAGGTGGCACCAACGCAATCTGCCCTGATGTCATCACAGGAGAGGTTGACATGATGTTTCTAATCCAGATCAATGCGCTCTCTAACTAGAAAGGCATTTGAATACATTGAGATGATTTATCTGCAGGCCTGAACTTCACTGAACTTGGAAAGCCCATCATTCATTAAATTTGACACATCCCTTGGCCTCGTGAGACTATAAAATATTCTGTCTATTTTAATCATGCTTTCAAAACTCAGTGCAATATTTATAATTTTGCCTGAATTTATTTCACTAGTAAAATCACTGTGACTATATACTCAGCTATATCAAGCAGCCCCGTAAGGGTCTATACACTAGCATTAAAAATGTTGGGGTCTGTTCAGATTTTTTTGGTGAAAAATGTATACTATACTATACTATACTATACTATTACTAAAATAATACAATTCTATTTCAGATAGATGCTGTTCTTTTGAAAGTTAAGAATCCCGAAAAAAGAAATTGTTTTTCACAAAAAAAAACAAACAAAAAAAAAAAAAAAACAGTAAGAAATGTTTTGAGCAGCAATTCAGCATATTAGATTATTTCAGAAGGACCATATGACACTGAAGACTGGAGTAACTGTTAAAAATACAGCTGACAGGAATAAATGACATTTTAAAATATATTAAAATAGAAAAGTTATTTCACTTCATTTTAATAATATTTGACCATTTTATTGTATTTCTGATCTCAACCTTGGTGAGCCAAAGAGACTTCTTTCAAAAACATTTTAAAAAAAAAAAAACTTACAGACCCCAAACTTTTGATTGGCAGAGTACCTGTGTTATTAAAAGCTCTTTCATGCTCTGATTTGTGATGAATTGTACATTCTCACTGCTTAGGCCAAAAGTCAATTACACCAATTATGAACGTATTCTCCTTGTGGAAGTTTAGCTAGTTTCACAAAAACTTGACTGAATTGACAGACTTGTCTGAGGTTTATTAGCTTGTACTGAACGATCTTACGCTGACAGATAATTCTGCTTCCTTCCTCGTCAGACAGGGTGTGGTTCATCGCATGGTGCAACTGGTGACAGCAAGTTTCTGTTCCCTTAGGCAAGAGTTAATTTTGCAGTCCTCTTGAGTCTTGGAATGCTTTGGGTAGCCGTGCCTGGCTGTAATATAAATCCCACACCTTTCTGACAACTCATTTAAATCAGTTTTTTTCCATATTGCATTCGCCAATCAGTGGTTCAGATATGCAAACAGAAGGCAAAGCATCAGCCATGCAAATTAGTCAGTACAAATGAATAGGGAAGACGATTTCAAGTTTTTAAAAAAGACACAGAAGCACAATTCAAATGCAATAAAAGTGGAGATTATATTATAATCATAGTGAGAATATAGAATTTAGTCTTTTTGGGCCACTTTTATGATACTTTCATGTTGTTTTGTGTCTTTTTGCAGGCTTGAAAATATCGGTGAACATTGATTGCAATTGTATGAAAACATTCGTCAAAAATGTGTGTTGTTCAGTGGTAGAAAAAGCCTACGGGTTTTGGTCAACATTAGAGCAAGTAAATGATGAATGCATTCTAACAGCCTGATGAGTCACGAGCCACTCTGAATGATCCTGCCATTTGCCATTGGGAATACAGAAGGGGGTTGACACCTCCTAAATCCTATTCCTGCTCCAGGGCAAATGTAATGGAATTTCAGCTAAGATACTGCTGCCTTTCACAAGCTCAAACTATTAGAATCTCTGCCACTGCGATCATCTACATTGTTTAAACAACAGCCAACTATTCAACTAGTAATCAGGTCTAACATTAGAGAAAGCGTTTCACCGTGTCCTAACTACACGACGCGACACGCGATATCTTTTCCATGTTAATCAGAGTTTTTGTCCTAACCAGCCACGACGACGACACGCGACGATTCGATTTTAGAAAAGGATTTTTATATTATTCTGCAACGTCGTGATGGAACAACAAACACAAAGTGTGGCAATGATAATCTCAGGTACTGTTTATGTGCTTTATTTAATGTTAAAACCATGCAATGTGACTTTGAATATCATTTAGTGCTCCCAGCTTTGTAGCTGTAAAAGCAACAATGGATAATTCACCTCAGATCTTGAAATTAAACAAATGGAAACAAGAACGTTCTTCAAACTGTGAACAAACAAGTGTATTATTTGACAACGATTGTTTTAGTAACTCAGTAGCCTATGTATTTGAATAATATTTAAATGGTGTAATATTTGTGAATTTGATTATGTAGCCTACTTATCCATTTTCTTGCGATTGCCGTCAAGATTACTCTCTGGTGCTGTGTACTTACTACTTACAGCGAGACTCCGCCCACAAACTGTTCTGATTGGCTGTGGGTTTTGATTGATTTTTACGCATCTCGCAGTCGCGTCGCGTCTAGTGTGGACAGACAAATTATTTGTCGCTGGAATCTTATCGAATCGCGTCTGGTTAGGACAAGGTGTTAGGTGTTTTCGACGGTTCCATGCCTTCGAATTTTACTGAAGCGCAAGAAACTTTAAATATGACAATTTAAATTTGAAATATGCATGTTCTACCTGACTGAATGAGTGTCGATTAACTGTTAGCATCTCTAATAAGGGACAATTCATAAATATATAACACAATTTTAACATTATTAAAACTACATACTGAGTGATGGAAACAATCTTTGTCATAGAATGCACTTGTTTGTTCACACTGAGTTGACAGTTTGAAAGTTCTTGTTTCCTTTAAATTAATTGCAAGATCTGAAGTGAATTATTCATTGTCACTTTCAATAATACAGCTATACAAGTCATGCAAAGCTCATGCAAAGCCATAAATAAAGCACATAATCATTACCTGAGATACTTTGCGTGTTGCTGTTATGAGCTTAAATGCATAAATAATAAGCTTCTACACATGAAACTCACAACTCGGACGACCAACACCAGCTTAAAGTTTATATCGAATAAAGTACCATGAAAGGTAGCATTCAGAATAGAGCTAGATCTGTTGTTTAGCCACTGAAGATCCATAGTCGCATAATCAACAAAAAAAAGTCCATCTTGTTGACACAATCACTTTTGAATGTGCTTTCACGGCTTGTAAAAGGTGACATTTGACTATGCAGCTAATTGCCATGCAGGAAACAATGAATAAAGTGAATAAAAAAAAGGTTGAGATGTCAAAACCTCCATAGCAACTCTTCTAACCCGTTAATTGCCGTAAAAAAATTAATCAATGTGACATAGGGCAAATCTTCCTCAACAAAAGTTAAAATTAATGCAAAGAAAATGCTTTATAACGACAGCCGAAGCACGTCTTGAAAAAGGGTTGAATTTGACCCTGCATACCTGCTGATGATGAGATATCCATCGCAAAGCTCAACTCTGACGCATGCAGCCTAAAGGACGTGCACCAAACACAAAAACCTTATCTGGTAAATGTGAAATGCAACCTGAAACTGTCTGCATTTAGGGGAAACAAGACTTCCTTAAAAGTCTCAACAGATTCCCTCTGCCTATACATGTCCAGTTGTTCTTCTCTATCTCTCTTACACACACACGCTGCCGAAGCTGCATCCTCTCCAGCCTTGCGGCAACTTCCTGCATCTCCTGACTAATTTTACCCAGCATCCTGACCCATTTCCCAAGGAGCACAAGGAAACAGGCACAGAGTAGCCGATGCAATGACGTCCATACGCATAGACAGCCTGATGCATTCTGACGGCCAGCCCAAACATTACCATGTCGAGATTTCAGCGTGGCCTCAAGCTATCATGCACCAGCAATGGCTAAGCAAGAACAAAGACTGGTCTAAAAGGGCTATAACTAGAACTAAACCATAATGTACTATAGTTTATCCATGTACAATGTACTTTTATCCTCCTCATTCTATAAAAAATTTGATATTTGAAATCCATGAAATGGAATTGTAAACGCAGTCAAAACAACCAGTATATAAATACTGAAAACAGACAGCATCAATCCAAATATATCTGGTATTTCTTAGAAGTCTCAACAAACTTTTTTTATGCCTTAAAATATGTCACAGTATTTGTGGTTTCATTATTTTTATATTCTTTCCT
This sequence comes from Abramis brama, assembly GCF_963993115.1. Taxonomy (NCBI): domain Eukaryota; kingdom Metazoa; phylum Chordata; class Actinopteri; order Cypriniformes; family Leuciscidae; genus Abramis; species Abramis brama. The sequence goes on along the minus strand of NC_139967.1, from coordinate 12,178,147 downwards.
GCTGCCCTGGCAAGTTAGTGAGTCAAACTGAAACAAGCCAGACAATATTACAGTGTGGTCGACACATGGGTAACCACAGAAAACCCTGCACGCTACATAATATTCACTACAACACTAACCGGGTGTAGCAGCCCAAACACTTGTTCTCCGACCTCTGAGATGACTGAAGGTTAATTCGAGAAGTAAAAAGTACAGTAAAATTATTACAGGGACTGAGAGTAACCTGAGGTTGAGTCATGCTGAATGGAACAATATTAACCAAACAACCAAAGGCTATTGTAGTTCTAACTGAAATTAAAGAAACATTTTGCCATTTCAACCTTCTTGCAATCATAGAAAAAAGAAAGTGCTTCTAAAGAAAATGGAAGGCTATAAAATTTCTTAAAAAAAAAAAAAAAAAAAATTTAACCTGAAACCACATAGCATGAAAGGCACACTCAGCAAATTTCTGCTCACTTTTATCTTGTTTTTATTCAGATTTTAAAAAAAAAAGCCCCACTTCTATTCTCAATCTCAGCTCCGTTTTACGTTAGACGCATTATTATTAGAGACTCTGTCACGACAAGACCAATCGTGTGATGTCAACATGGCAGCACCCATAAAGGGGCGACCTACTCCATGTAGAATAAAACTGCTTTTTCTAGAAGACTGATATTGACTTGAGTCTTCATACCACGTGTATCTCTTCATACCAATGACATTTCTTAATAGTTCTGTTCATTTCTTTGTGTAAAACTTTAAAAAGTTAATTACTGAGTGCACCTTTAAGAAACCCTCCACACAGACATCACATTGTATTAAGGGTTAGTTCACCCAAAAAATGAAAATTCTGTCATCATTTACTCACCCTCTTGTCGTTCCGAGCCCGTAAGACTTTCGCTCATCTTTGGAAAACAAATGAAGATCTTTTTGTTGAAATCTGAGAGCTTTCTGTCCCTCCATTGACAGCTACGCAACTACCACTCTGACGCTTCAAAAAGTTCATAAAGAGGTCGTAAAACTAATCCATATAAATTGAGCGGTTTAGTCCAAATTTTCTGAAGAGACCTGATGGCTTTATATGATGAATAGATCTAATTTAGGCTTTTATCTTATTTTTGGGTGAACTATCCCTTTAAGTTTCAAAAATAGTTTATAATGCATCCGCCCTCTCAGATATGACAAGATAATCCAAACCTACAAGATAAACCAACTGACTTAAACAAGTCTTGCCTACTGACATGTTACCTTATATTTCTCTACATTTCCCTCTGCATACTCATTGATTTATTAAAATAATTTGATGACTCTGCATATCTGCTGGAGAACACTTGTCCCTAGGCTTGACACTTCAGTGATACTGACATAAACTTTCATTATTGCTCTGAGCAGTGAATACAGGACAAACCAGACTAGACTGACAGTTCCAACAACTTAACCAAAATAGGCGTTGGCAAAAAAAAATTAAGCTATATCACATCGGCTTGTGTGGCAAATTAAAGTGGCTAAACTTTAGCTTTATTTGTTCAGTGATCACTCGCTCTCTGTTCCTCTAATGTGATCAGCAAATAAATATTCGAACATTTCACACTAGTGATTTCAAATCAAAGACTACAACATTATACACTAACAAATTTAAAACAAAAAAGTTTCCAACATTCTATATTATTATTACAATTATTATTAATTCAAATATTCTAAACTTATAAAAGAGAGAGCCAGATGCAGCAGCGGTTTGCTTCCCAAACACAGAGGCAACTGGGTTATTTAATCCATCCATACAAATCAAAGCATTACATATCCACCCTGAAAGCATGGCAGTTCTGTTCAGATATGAAACATGAATTTGTTGAAGCAATCCCCCGTTTTGAGCATTGCAGATCAGCCCATCTGGCCTGATCCACGCTGCCATGATCCCTTTCGCATGGACAGATTCTTAAACTTACGCACACCAATACAATCTTTGCCTCATGTTGTAAAAATTACGTGACAGATTGAGTTTGCGCCTATTCTTACCTTCTCAGCTGTCGTAGAAAAAAATATTTCCAAGCCCGACTTTAATTTTGCTTTCTACAGCAGCACTCCCTGATCGCGCGAATGTTCCCTATGTCTCTGCCTCACACTCAACTTGTCCGAGACTCGCCGGAAGCCACGCCTTGTTTTGTTTTCTCCGCCCCACAAAGAACGTGATTAGATAAATGGGCAATGAGTGGCGTCAAAGATCACCAATCACAGAACATACTAATCTTAGCCCTGCCCACACAGAGCGTAAACAGGTATGAACTTGAGTGTGTGGAGTCAGTGGACGACAGCGTCGACGTGACTGCGCTTGCTAGTAGAACCAGTTTAGCGCTGAGGACGTCATACATTTAGTGAAGTCAGCGAACACTAAGTTACATCGATTGGTAATTTGATAGTATCATAGTGATAACACAGTGAGCAATAAACACAATTAATTTTGGATAGTTTTTCCCAACAGTGATACAACACAACCTATATGTTGAGGTTAATTTTCCTGTACTGAAATTGCCACAAGATGGCACCATTATGTTGAAATTAACAATTTCATTATTTCCTGCATAACGAACGAACGATAGATAGATAGATAGATAGATAGATAGATAGATAGATAGATAGATAGATAGATAGATAGATAGATAGATAGATAGATAGATAGATAGATAGATAGATAGATAGATAGATAGATAGATAGATAGTGCAAGCATATCATAGGTCTGGTTTAATATGAAACACATTGCAACTCAGGGAGTTTCTGCTCCATCTCCAAGGGGTCCTTGCATTACATAAACAACTTCCTTCTGAGAAATGTTCCTACCTTTTCTCACTGAAGGTTTTCTCTCTAGTGCTTTGTCAGGTGATTTCTTTGGTTGATCAAATGCTGCTTTCATCTGTGATACTTTCACAGACTGTGTTGGATCTAAGGTCAGATCAACCCGGGCATCAGCTGGCTTGGTCCACTCCTTCATCTTCTTCTGCAGCTCAATAGTTTCCTTTATCATATCTGAAACATGTCTTTTCTGTGAACCCTGCGGTGGTTCCATGATGGTGGTCAGGCCGCTTTCCATTGCGTGCTTGATGTCAAGCGGGCTTAAATGTTTCTCCTCTAACGCATGAAAATGTGCATGTGTCGACAGCTTGTTCTGCTCTTTATCTTGTTTCTCGTTAGCTTGCATACTTATTAGGTTGCACATGGAGGAGGAATGTTGCACATCTTGTGCAGCAGATGTGTTTGCTGCACTGTCTGCTAATGCAGATCCTGCAATGCAACCATCCTGGACCTGATCGGAAATATCAGTCTGGCTTACAATGGAATGGGTTGATGCATTTGTTAAAATATTCAAAAAACAATGCTCTTGTTGAGAAGAACCAGACAGAGTGACTTCTGTTTTCTTGTCCATGCCCAGCCTGTCATCTATGGGATTTGAAGCTGTCTCAGGACCAGCAATGAGCTCAGAGATGAAAGTATTTGCAGATGTTTCCTTACGCACGTCCGTTTTTGAACTGATGGTATTCTGATTAGACTTGCTGACCTTGTCTCTCTCTGATGTTGTCATGTCGCCCGAGTTAGCGTTAGCATCTCTCTCTAATCTCTGCTGTTTAGTAGCATCTTCTACATCAACCACTGCACTTAAAGAAGAGGTATTTTCTGGATCCATCCTATGTTTAGTATCCTTCACTGTCTCTGGAAAGGTTCGTATCACTGTATGTGGACTAATTTCTGCCAGAAACCACTCTAGACTTATCTCTGTGTGTACTTTGGCCTTTGCTGAAAGAGGGGAATCCTCTTTTTCATCTTTTTGCATAACTTGAACATCAGATTTAGAAGGGGGGTATGAATCCGTAATGGTTTCAGAGAATGTAATACATTTCTCATCTTCATAGCTTTGTAGCCAGGGTTTGTTTTCACCCAGCATACTTACACTGGCAATATTAGATGTCACAAAACAACCCTCTTCCGTTTCTGTTCCACGCAGAGAAAGATCTTTTATCTCGGATTTCTTTGCATGGGAACGATGGAGACCCTTTGAAGCAGATTCCAGATTTTCTCTTTCTTCAGTCTCTCTTATGCCATCTTTATTTTTATGACCTCCAGCGGGTGATCTCTCAAGTGAAGGTTCCTTTGTCCTAGGGCTCTCCAAGTCTGACACATTAAATTGCCTTTCTTTCTGAAGCTCATCCTGTGTGAATTCGCCTGCAGATATTTGTCGATGGCTCTCAGCGCGACCCTGAGGTGACTTGGATGCCACTTCTAAGGGGCTGAGGTCCTCTGGGCTCTGCGCTCGTTCTAGGCTCACAGCTTTGTTTTGTAAATCCACACCTGCCAGCGATGAACTAGTAAATATGGTCTTCATGACATCATCTGTTGGCTGACACCAAGTAACGTTTTCTCTGGCTCCGCAGACATCCTTCATAGAACGCCCCTGGGTTTCGACGTTCTTCGGGGAAGAATGTTCAGCTTTTGGGGTTTCTGTTACAACCTTATCTGGATTCTCTGGCGACTTCTCTCGTATTCCTTCTTTGACTTGCTGAATTGCCTCAGTAATGTCCTTTGATGTCTCCATTTGTGAGTTCATCACGAGGTTTGATGTGCTGGGCTTGTTAAACGGCCTCTTGTTTTGTGATTCAGTCATGCTGGTCTTCAACTCTACATTTTCGGTAATGACCAAAGTTTTGTCTTGAACCATAAAGGGAACGTTGGTGTTGGCATCCCCACCACATGGTTTTGAAATGTCCTTCCATTCCAGAATCTCCCAAGCAGGCCCTGCATTTGTCACCACAGCATCAGAATCTAGTTGTCTGTCCCCTTCCTGGCACGTTAGCTTGTCGTCATCTCCACAAACAGATTCCATTTCGTCCTTCACATAGGAAGCACACTTCTTACTCCTGTTTTCTCCTTCGTGAGCACTTTCAGCTTTGTCTTTACCAGGAAAGTCACACCCAAGGTTTTCCTGATGTTCTAGATAGTCTTCCAGCACACTCTCCGAGTCTTTTCTCTCGTGATCAGGTTCACCAGCCTTCCATGTGCCTTGCAGGCAGCTGTCAGACTGTGTGATTCCATTCAGCTGCTGTGGAGCCAGTGGTTCAGCCCTGCCTTCCTCACTACTCTTTCTTCCTCCCACTTTCTCACCATCCCCTCCCTCCACAACCCCCGCATCCGTGGGAGCACACACCTTATCATGAGAATCCAAACTGTGCTCTGGTGTAGGTGATGGTGACTCCCTGCCTGGGCCTCCATCCAACCTTCCAGCGGCTGCTTTCTCCTCATCTGTCCCGACATCGTGAGTCTCAATGGTTGGATTTCCTTCCTCTGTTGCCCCCCCAGGGTCTGGGCTTGGTCCCTTTTCCTCTGGTCCTGCAGAGCTGTTGTCCTGCACTGGCTCCCCCTCCTTGCCCTGGTTTTGTCCCATTCTGTGGAAAAGAGAGAGAGAGATGTTATTGGCAGTGTATTGTGGCGGACCACAAGATGTTGATGATGGCATAACTCTGGCATGCAGGTTATGCCAGTGTTTATCTGAAATTCCCCCACACTTTCACTCCCCTGTACACAGTTTGTACCCTCACTAACTGTCTCTTTCACCTTTCTGTCTATACTTGTCATTTTGGATGTCAATCACAGGCAAACATGACTTGTTCTGTTTGTTTTAACTGATTTTTTTTTTGCTCTGTCTTCCTTATCTTATTTATTGGCAATGAAAGACTTTTTGTCTCAGGTATTAACTGCTCATTAAAATACAGATTCCCTGTGGAAATAGTGCCAGTAAAAGTAAAAGCACACCTTTTAAATTTTCACTTGAGTATAAGTACAAGTCCCACTTGGAGCGGTTCGAGTAAGACCGGTTACACATACAAATTCATAATTATTAGATACAAAATCTAAAAATGATATAATGGACATAATATGACATAAAAAGATAATAATTTATTACTTTTTTTTTCAGAATTATGATTTACCAAAGCACTGAGCTTAAGTAGATTAGAGCTCAGTATGGCATTGTTATGAATAATGAGGTGTCAGCACACTCAAGCTTTGAGGATCTTTTTTTTTTTTTCATGATGTTAACTTGTTTTTTATTGCTTTGAGAGAAAAGGGTCATATGTTCTTTGCTCATTTTGAATGAGACCACACCAATTCGGTTGCTCGTTAACAAGACTTGCTCCAACCAGATCACTGAATCAGTGAGTTGTTAATTGCTGCAATCGGATCAGTTGAATTCCCAACAGAATCGTTCAGTGCAATTTGCAAATTTCGGCTCAAAAGAATGATTCATTCACAAATTGGATATCATGTCTCTCTTGATTTTTCTTTTTTTTTTTCACTTCAAAATAAAAGTTTCCAAATATTAAAATGTATAATTGTTTAAACAATGAAACACTTTGGCATAGTAACTGAGTAAAATGATCATTACTATTCACCATTGTGCATAGTAACCAAATGAAACAGCTGAGTGTATTTTACTTGAACCTTGACTTTGGTGGGAACAGTGTTTCTTTCCTCAGTGTCTTGTGACTACAGCATATCTGAGCAGCCATTGACTGTTCATGCTTGTCTCGTTACATGAACTGTACTGTCAGCAGGAACACCAATTAGAGTCACAAGACTTTGCAGGAGCTCTCCTGTAAAACACTGTCAATCACAGTCCTCTTAGAAAGTACTGTACATTTTCACACCTAGACATTACATCATTTAATCAAACAATCAATCAGCCAACCTATCAATCCATTCTGAAAGTATTTGGGGATAAATATGATGCTATGTCCAGTATAAACATTTAAAGCAGTACACAGTTAAAAGGGATCTGAAAGTTTTCAGAAAAAGAGGCATTTGGCTTCTCGCTGCTGACAGCAATGTTGAGGAAGATGAGTGCCTCAGGCAATTCAATCCCGAGACACACATTGGTTCATAAGTCTGCGCTCTGTCACACATCATTTAAAGGGCTTACAGGCGCATGAAAGCCACTGATGAAATCTTACTTTGGGTCACACTTCCTATCTATTTCCTGGCTGCACATCTCCCAAAAAAATCTCTAATTCCTCTTCTCATCTGTCAATGTCTCCTCTCCCCCTGGAACAAAAGCAGCGTGAACATAATAGAAAATTCTTTTTAATTTGTTCAGCAAGCACACAATACATTGATCAAAAGTGACAGTAAAGACATGAATATTTCATAATTCATTCATTCGCATTCATATATTTTCTGTTCATCAATGAATCCTGAAAAAAATGCATCGCTCTATGCAGCACAACTGTTTAAAAAAAACTGTTTTAAAATACTTTAACATAAAATCAGTTATTTTAAATTGCAGTAATATTTCACAGCTATTGCTGTTTTTACTGTATTTTGATCAAATAAATGCAGCCTTAGTGAGCAGAAGAGACTTCTTTCAAAAACATTACAAAAAATCTTACAAACCCTAAACTTTTGAACAGTAGTGTATGTTTTAGGGCTGAAGTTCAGTGAAGGTTTTATTTTTAAAAAATTGGTCTTGCATTTCATATCAGACAGTTAATTCTATAAAATAATATGACTAACTTATGCATCCTGTATTTTAATATTCATGAAGACACACACAGCACACAAATGCAACTATTTTTTTGAGAATTATACTTAAATTTTAAGTGCAGCTACATTTGTAAATGTAGAAAACGTACAAAATAAAGGAGTCACTACAGTGACCATGTGTTTCGTGTTCATCTGCTTCACTCTCTAGTTCTTGAGAGCCCTCAACAAACACATTTACTGGAACTCACACGCAGAACGAGAGGCGCCCTTGTCATAGCAAAGTTGAAGCGTGGTTACACAGTGATGTTTTCAATTCTGTCCTGGGACAGACTAGAATAGACTTGCTCAGGAATTGATTTGCTCACAAAGCCATTGCATTGTCTCATTGCTCAATATTAAAAGCTCTTTATAACTTCCTCAAAGTTTTATCTTTGTAAGACCTTTGGTTTATAAATCAGAGAGTTATTGTTTTTATTGCATTAATCATTTATCAAACTTTTACCAGTCCATTTTCCCCATTTACTTCTCTGTAAAGCGCTTGCGGTCACCGACAGGATTCCCTAGAAGGCCAGCTCATCTTAAACCTCCACAACTGCTCCATTGTGCTGCATCCGCCACCCTGACACTTAAGGCAAGTCACTTGATTTCCTTGTGGCTCGCTGCCTCTCCCATGCATGCAGAATCGAAAAGGACTGAACAACAACTATATGAAACATCTCTTCACTGTCTCAGAAAGTTTTATTGTCTCAATTAACAAGTGTTTAAATCAAAACCCAAGCAACTTGTGCAGCTCAATGGACGGCACACCACGGAATCAACTTCTATGGGAACAATTTGTCTCAAGTAAAGAAGTGGATACTCACCGATACTCCCGTGACTGCACCGTAACTCCAGGACAAGACCACTCTTTGTTGGATGGATGGATGTTCTGGCTGAGTTCTGCTGGCAAATGGGCTTTTATTACTCTCATGATGTCACAGATACATTTGCCTAATGCAGTAAGTCAGTCCTGTCCCAGTGTAGAAGCACAACAACTTTCAGATTCAGGAAGATATTCAAAGAACAGTTCACCCAGAAATTACATTTTTGTCTTCATTTACTTACCCTGTATGATCTCCTTTCTACTGCGCAACACAAAAGGGGATGTTTAGCAGGTTGTTCACACTGCTATTTTGCATATCATGAAAATGGATGGAGACCAGGGAGGTGAAAAATGAGGAAAAGCACCGTAAGACATGACTTGAAATTCGGAAATGAGAGTCATTCCCACACTGTAAGAAATTCTTTTTCGAAGATGTAAATAAAACAGATACTAGTTTTTCTACTTCGAAATTTCTTTGTAATTGTAAAAATAGTAGAAGTAAAATATAAAAAAATAGTAAAAATGTATTCTACATGATTTTTTTTTTCACTGTAGGTTTAATGTCACCAGATAATGTCAATGCAAATTGGAAAATGGGCATATTCAAATGACATGAATGAGAATTGACAGAAATGTCAAAGACTGTAATTGAACAACAACTTTTTGAAGCTTGACAGCCCTTGATGTGGAAAAGAACAATGTGAAGATCCTACCTAGTTGTGCAACGGATCACTAAACTCACGATTCGGGTCAAATTAAGTTTTTTTACTTTACTTTTAATTTATTACTTATAGCCCACTTTAAGTTCTTTGATATCACAGAAAAAAATAATTAAACTTTATTAATGACAAGTGAACAGTCAGTAATCAAAAAATAACAAATACACAAATTTCAAGCATATAAAGTTACAAAAAGGTCTAACAGTATAAATTAAATATAGATTAGTTTTTGTTAAAGATGTTTTGTTGTTTGATTAACATTAATGACAGCAGCAGATATTTATAGGCTGCTGTCACTTTAAGACCTGAAGAACGGATCCAATAAAATGATATAGGCTACATCCGATTTCTTTCTCAATTGTTTACGTTCACTTAAGACATAACCGACTGTGTTTACGTGAATAGTTGCCGAGATGGGTATTTATTTACATAATTTTGTGTACGCGTATGTGTCTATTTAAGCGCAAGGAGAAGCAAAAGAGGAATCAATTAGGTGTTTGTGCAGCTATGATCTGAAACGTGCCTCTGTGTTTGCGCGTGCTTCGGGCACGTGCGGCTGTACTCTCAGGTAACAGTGCACGAATTTAGCTCTCTTTCTCCTCTTTTTGCACTTTAATGGTTTAAAATCGCTTGAATGTGTAAATTGTCAAGAAAAAATACGTGCAAATGATAAACTTTCACTCTATGATGGTTAAACTTAAATTATGGTTAAAGGAACACTCCACCGTTTTTTGAAATAGGGCTTATTCACCTTCTTTCCTACATTTAGATAGGTGGGCAAATGCATTTTTGTCTTAGTGCATGCATTGTTTTAGTTTGACAGGGTCGGCGCTAGCTTAGCTTAGCATAATGAATGGAATCCTTTGTTGCCAGCTAGCATGTCCTGAGTAAAAGTGATATAAAAAATAAAAAACTCCACCTAATTACTTCTTGTGGCCTGCGTATTTACAACGAGTACAAATAGCGATGCAGATTAACACTAGGCGATTTCCTAGGCAGATATTGACTTATATATTAAGGACTATATTAGGGGGAAGCACAGGCGAAGCACTGCTACATGGCGTGATATCTCTGCGCCCAAGTAGCAGTGCTTCGCCTGTGCTTCCCCCTAATAGTCCCAAGTCAATATCTGCCTAGGAAATCGCCTAGTGTTAATCTGTATCACTATTTGTACTTGTTCTCAATATGCAGGCCACAAGAAGTAATTAGGTGGTTTTTTTTGTTGTTTTTTTTATGTCACTTTTACTCAGGGCATGCTAGCTGGCAACAAAGGATTCCATTCATTATGCTAAGCTAAGCTAGAGCTGACCCTGTCAAACTAAAACAATGCATGCACTGAGACAAAAATGCATTTGCCCACCTATCTAAATGTAGGAAAGAAGGTGAATAAGCCCTATTTCAAAAAACGGTGGAGTGTTCCTTTAAACGAACCGTGAGGCCTGGACCTGGTCCATACCGATCATCCTGCAATCCGTTACACAGTTTGAAATGACATGAGGGTGAGTAAATTATGACAGACATTTCAATTTCAGGTCAACTGTGCCTTTACAGAAATGTATGACTTATTACTATTATTAACAACAGATCTGCACCGTCCTAAGGCCTTCATTTTATTTTTTCTCAAAGTAAAGGCCTTTATTCAGCACCAAAACATGACATCACCATACTCCTCTTTTATCCCATAGCAGGTTAACTGAGCTGTTATCTGTACAGTTTATATCCTCTTACAGTTAATGTGTCAACTTCATAGGCATTCTCAGTTTAATGTCCTTAAGAATCGCTCCCTCTGTGTTTAATTTAGTTCTTTGTATTTACAGATTAAATTGTTCAGGGAGCTTTTTTAAGCTACGCTCCTTTGATCAAAACCTACACACATTCCACCAAGGGTGCAATGATACAAAGTAATAGTGTGACTTTCTTGCGGCTCTGTGCTTTTCTCAAAATAGCAGTGAACGTAAAGACAACTACACTGGACCTCTAGTGTAAACTGAGACACTGATAGTCATGGTAACGGAGATACAGGACGCGAGGAGAGCATGGTATCAGTATGGTACCACTTTATCAGTATTACAGCCGTGTACCAGTCTCCATGGCCAAAGTTTCGAAGTTTCCTGATATAATTCACAGAAGGGGAGTAGAAACTGTGATCGCATAGAGAGATACTGACTAAAGTTTGCACGAAAAGAAGCTGCAAATACATGGGAACAAAGCCTTATAAATCTTCCTGTTATGCGACTGGTCACCATGGCAATGATCATAACAGGATGCTCTCGTTTTCTCTTAGATAATAAAGGAGAAATGACTTCAGCACACAGTTCACCAGACATTGAGACTGAAGAGAGAAAACAGGCCACACAGAAGTGGAATCGGAGGCTTCTATGGAAGAACTTGGTGACTCCTTCTGAAAGACCATCGGGAAGACATATTTATTTCACAGGTCCCAAAAAATATTTGGGCATTTCAGCCACACTTATAAATGTATGATGCAACTATACATTATATAACTAAATATCAAACCAAGTGGCAATTATAATAAGTAAATACGTTAATAAATAAATAGTTTTTTTTTTTAGATCTAGAACCCTAAAAAATGTATCATGGTTTTCACGAAAATACAGAGCACCAAATCAGCATATTATAATGATTTCTGAAGATACACGATACACTGAAGACTGGAGTAATGATGCTGAAAATTTTGCTTTGCCAACACAAAGTACATTTTAAAATATATTATAATAGAAAATATTTAAATTTGCAATAATATTTTACAATATTACTTTTTTTTTTTTTTATAAACCAAAACAACTTTTTTTAATTTACAATATTATTATTATTATTTATTTTTTTTACTGTATTTTTGGTCAAATAAATGCAGCCTTGGTGAGCACAAGCACACATTTGAATCAAAATAGGTTTTGTTACTGTAGGTTTTAAAAGATAAACACATACATTATTGTTGGATATTTTCTGTGTCATCAGACATTTTGTAATTGTGACAAAAGTGTCCATATACTTGTTAGGGACACTTACTTACCTTATTAATAACTAGAGCATCAATACAAAATAAAATCATGATCATTTATCTCCATCCTTTGATCATAAAGGACAATGATCATGAATTTTCTGCTTCCTCACTGATATGTCCACTAGCATAACTTTATTTCTTTACAAAAGACCAGTTGTAAAGTACCAGCTGCATTTCATCCCTATATTAGCGAGAAAATTAAATTCACAGACCGATCATATGCACTTATTCTGAGAAGACTTGAAGGCCATTAACCACCCTCTTACAACCTCAAAGCCTGCAATAAAACCTCTGCCGTCATGCGAGCAAGGAGGTCTAGCCTGTAGTTGCATAAGCTGGCTGATCTAACGGCACAACCATGCCAGAATATACTGAGCACAGATGGCACACTATGATGTCATAATACTATACTAGAGTGCGTTAACCAATCAAAAAAGAGTCTAAAATGACCTAGATTAAAGTATTTTGCCAGTAAATGTAGCAAACATGACAAGAAAAACAAAAAAAGATTGCATGAAAAAGTTTATTCCCATAATAAACACATACAGTACATCAACAAAATGTACAAAGTGCAATATGCATTGAAACTACAGCAAATCTGCCGTACAAAGAAGAAAAAAAATTACTGCATACTTAATAATGAAAACAATGGTGACCTGGTGAGGAGAAGCGAGCGCTCCTATTTTGTGAGCATCGCAATTAATCAGCATCGCTAATTCACAAAATGACGCTCAATATCCAACTAGAGGAAAGTCTATGGATGATTTGGGAACAGAACCAATGTAACATTCTCAACAACAAAAAAAGCCACTGTCTCTCCCATGCAAATAGCTTGAATCTATGGTGGTTCCATAAGCAACAGCATCAACAAATGTGGCATTTAATATTGATTCTCAACACAAAACTTTGGTTATCACTTCATACTTGAAAAGCATAAAATCCTTCCTTGCTCCTTTGGAAAGGAAAACCTCCCCAAACTTGACAACTCTAACAGCTTTCATGAGTTTGCAGTGTCTTCATCTTTAATTAAAATGAAATAATGCCAAATTTCAATGATCTGTTTCTATTTTCTCTTATACAACAATAAAATGTAGGAGTGTACAGTAGGAAAATGTCTGCCAGCTTTAAAATGTGCCCATGTAACCCATTGGCCTCTGCCTTAACTGGCAACATTATCAAATAGGAGTCAACACAGAACAATGCCTCTAGTGCTTCTGGGTAAGGCACTTGATGTTGATGACACAAGACAATGCAGGCAACCAATAACATTTAATCTGTAATCTCTGACTTACATTTGACCTCAATATGGCATCAGACACAAAATGGCAAAGACTTCGGCGAGAAGAGGAGGGTTCAGGGCACATTCAAGAAGGATGCATGTAACGGTTCATGACAGAAAACTGCTTTCTAGCTTATTTTTCCTCTTAGATTTTATATTCAGGCCCCAGAAGGAATATTAAATAGTGTTGATACTTGGCCAATCAACCAAAAATCATTCAGGCAACCATCTACAGCACATGTGTCAAACTCCAGTCCTGGAGGGCCACTGTCCGAGTTTATCTCCAACCAGCTCCAAAAACACCTGCCTGGAAGTTTCTAGTAATCCTGAAGACCTTGATTAGCTGGATCAGGTGTGTTTAATTAGGGTTGAAGCTAAACTCTGCAGGGTTGTGGCCCTCCAGGAACTGAGTTTGACACCCCTGATCTACAGAATAGAGGAACTGATTCAAGTTGACTTTCAGATGGAAGTACCATGAGCAATTCTGTTATATGACCAACATACATATTTACATACAGTGTACTGCTGTGTATATGTGAGGAAGCGGAGACGTGTGTATGTGCTATGAGCCTGCTCATGTTTTTAACATTAAAACGCACACACATTCTCTGAAAGGGTTTTGTGTTCATAAATAGTTCACAGTAATGGTGTAGCCGCTGTTCAAGGCACCGCTCACTCGCACACACTCGCAAACTTCACATTTCTGTTGCTCAAACTTAATGTGATAGCATAGATACATGTACAAAATCAGTTTAAAAAATATTGGAAAAGTATGCTGCATAATAATGAACCTCAAGTACTTTAACTCAAGCTGTAATCAGCCGACTGGTAAATAAAGGGCTGTTGACACCAGGATATGAACAAACATTTGGATTGATGCATTGGTGGGTTTGTTATCAAAGTTTGTTTGATCACAACAACTGGTATGGCAAGTGTCTTCAGACACAAGAGGTGGTTATCACTGTCAAAAACATGTCTGGTACTTTTTTTTTCACCCCAAATATCACATAAAATCTATAAAATCAAAAACAAGGAATTATATTTTGCTTAAATTACCATTACTGTAATGCTTAAATGTAAAAAAAAAAAAAATTATATATATATACATATATTTTGTTACTTTATTGCAAAGCAATATATTCTTGATGTATTATTTAGATAATATTTGTAATATTTGTTGTATGGCTTTTATTTTATGCCAATTCAAGTAGTAGTAGTAGTAGTATAAGCAGTATTTTTATTACACTGCATTAGTATGAATTTAAAGGGAATTTCCATTGAGAGCAATGAGAACAAAAAAAAATATTTGTATGTTCATAGTCACATAATAAATAAAATGGGGTTCAGTTCCTAAATGCAAAATATAATTTAATATAGTTTAAAATGTATTTTTTCTCTTCTGATTTTTTGGGGCGAAATGTGACCTGGACATGCTTTTGTGAGATTCACCCACACAGACACACACTCACAGTTTAACAGTTATTGAAACCATGCCACACCTTTGCCTTGTAATTGTTGTCTGATCTTGTTTCAGAGTGACCATCTTCAGTTCTACCTCTGTATAGATCTGGTTCAAAAGGCCAATCTACCTTACTTTGATTTCATTACGGAAAACTGACAGCGAGTACAAACAGGAAAAAGAGTTAGAACAGTAAAGCCATAACATGGTGGGAATCATCAGCAAACTGCAAAAGCTTCAGTTCAGGTTGGCATAAACAAGCCACTGCCTCAGGAACAAGTCCTTAAAAATAACAGTCACTCTTTACATGGGTAAATGATTCATTTGCATCACATTTGGAAACATGGAGCAGCTCTTCTGCTAGAGAAACTACTATGGAGGAGTTTGCAATGATATAAAATCTCTACAAGAACAAGTATGTGCTATTAGAGACTGTAACAGTAATAGTGACCCAAACATTTCCCCAAAACCCTACCGCTATTTTGACAGCAACATGGACAGTCACATTCGTAAGAAGAGAAACTGCATTATGAGCGTTTCAGTGGATTGAAAACAGCAGCTTGAAGTTGCCTCCGATTTTCTGATTGTCTTTCAACAGCATCATCAAGTATTAAAAAGATGGAAGAATCCCAAACAAATCTCCTTTTGGTGGTCCTCCATCAGCTTTCCCAATGAGCCTCCACACACACTGCAATGTGTGTGAACAATGTGTGTTTACGAACAGTACTGTACTGGTATGAGGTACTACATTGAAACCTGTGAGTGAATCATCAGTGCTCTGTGAATGATAAAAAGAGTCCATCAACATACAAAAAAAAAAAGTAAAAAAAAAAAGTTCCTAATCACGGCAAAAAGTCCATTTCCTTTCACCATCCAGCCAGGAAGCATGAGCACAGCAGGGTGTATGATTTTTTAAAAACCCAAATGTGTGACCATGTCCGAAGGAATCTGTGACTCATACCGGGCAACAATTAAGTGATTTATGGTGCGATAAATGGGTGGGCTGATGGAAACATTACACAATAGTCTATTTTGACGCTTTCAAGTAATGGCCTCTGGGATGGCGAGTGCTTATTTTGCTTCAGAACAGCAGAGAGGAAGAGCAGTGAAAACCTCATGAACTGTTCGTCACTCAGTGCAATACACATCTATTGAGCCTGTCCAGAAGGTTTTGGATTCATTGAATATTATTTTTATATTCATAACAGAAAGCAATTCTTTTGTAGAAGACACTGTTTACCCAACTTGTTAGATCTGTTCACCTCAAGAACTTCTGTGAATGGCCAATTTTCCCCATGTGGCTGAAATGTTTAAAAAATATATAAATATAAATATCTCCGTAACATCGCTGCAGAACTGGTACTGTTGCTCTAAAACTGTTGCCTGCTGTCAGCTCTTGGACTCTTCAGGTCCAGCTTCGCCTTGGTTGAAGACCTCCATGTTGGTGGAGGTCGAGGACGAGGAAGAGGGCCACGGTCTGGCCCACTCTGGGCTGAGTGAGTGCTCAGGTTCTGGGGACAATGACAGCATGAGAAGGGTCCCTGCATCAGAGGAGCATGCGGAGCACAAGTCCTCAGATGAGAAAGTGAGGCTGCCTAGTTTGGCGAGAGAGTTGGAACGCTTTAGTCGAGAAGGTACAGTAAGTCCTGCAAGTCGCATTCGGGCTTCAATTTCTTGGGTACGTTGACGCACAAGGCCTGGTTTGCCGCGTACGCTGCGGAGGCTGTCGCTGCTGGAGCTGCGGGTGAGCGTGGAACCATGCGGGGAAGAGACCGGTGTCTGGCCACCTGACCCGAGGACCGCCAACAAGACTTCATTCGTCAGTGGCACTTCTGCTTCGGTAGCGAACTCTGCCCGTGTTCCAAAAGGCCTGTGGAAAGGGTCGGTTGGATCACTGGAATTGTTTGTTGCATCCTCGGTTTTGCTTGAACCTGCTCCCCGTTGCTCATTTGCACGTGCACGCTCCTGGAAGAGACCGGAGAGTTTTTCCAAGCGCTCTTTTCGGCGACGAACAAGGCCAGAGCGTTGCAGCTGCATCAGAGTCTCTTGTTGTTGTGGAGAACAAGCGGCCTCCGCCTTCTCCAAGCCCTTCATCTCTCTCTCGTTCCTGGGTAGAGCAGAGGAACCTTGTGCATCAGTCTCTTTCTGTCTGAAATCTCCTTCCCCTTTGGCCTCAAGCATCGGAGTCCGGTTCTCAGTTTCTTTGTCAAGAGATTTGCCATCTGGCTTATCTTTATGCCCCGAGGGCATTGCATTGGCATCAAGGCACAGATCTGAGGCAAGCTTACCACACTTGGCTGTCATGGGCAAGTTGGCACAGGGTGGCGTCTGAATAGAGATATTGGGCACACTGTTGAGGGGTAAAGGGGCAAGGCCTTGTCTGTTAGTCTCCAACAGAGCACTCTGGGTGGGCTTGGAAGCGAACAACAAACCAGGAGCAAGCCTCGGCTTAGCATGCTGCTTCAGATGGGCACTTTCCTGAACAAGAAAAAACAAGAAAAAACTATGTAAAGCAAATAATATGTGATGCAAATGGTGCAAGGTGCTAATACTTGGTGCGATCATGCAAGAAACTTACAGTGAGCTTTTGTTGCGTTCTGAGGTGGTTATTGTTGTTGGAGTTCTCATTGCACAGATGATTCAGGCTTGCAAGATCAATCCCCTTTTCATTTGACAACTCCTCACTATCCATCCTTCCTCCCTCATTTCCATCTCCTCTCTTCGCTCCTTCTGCTAATGCCTCCATTTCTGCTTGCTCTTTCTGAGCCTCCTCTTCATCCTCCTCCTCCACCGTGCTGAACTCCAAACGTAGACGTAGTTCCTCCAAAGGCTCCGCCCCTCGAGAACAGGTTCGAGCGGTCGTACCCTCTTCTGGGACACCGAAATGGGGTAAATGAAGGCCGTCGCGCCCCTCGATGGTTTCATCATCAAGAAGCGCATCTTTCTCCACATCGGCAACCTCGATGAAGACACGATCTACATCCACCAGAGGCGGTGCATGGACAGGCGTGGAAGGGTTGCTGTCGAGGGCCGAGTCAGACAGGCGGCGGAAGTAGTAGTGGTAGTTTTGTGGGTGGCCGGGGTCAAGATCTAGGCTAATTGGAGAGGAGTGGGCGGTAGGCTCACAGCATACGGTGACCCTGGGGTTTGTGGGGTCAGGGGTGACGTGATCCACAGTCTCTGCATTCACACAGCAAGGGGAAGCAGCTTGCTCACAGTCAGGGTGATTGCAATCTGAATCAGGACGCCACAGGCGGTTATGACGCTGCTTACTGAAAGGAAAAAAGACAAAGCTTTAAAACCTATGTCGTTTCAAACCTGTGTGACTTACTTTATTCTCCAAAACTGAAAAAAGAATATAGTTTCAGGAAAGAATGTTTCTTTGATTAATCGATTTGATTTTTTGGGGATAAATTATTTTATATAAATTAATATAATATAATATAATATAATATAATATAATATAATATAATATAATATAATATAATATAATATAATAATTTTTCTTTATTTATAAATGATGTGTCTTGTCTATACAATGAAAGTCAATGTGGTCCAAAAGAAACACTGGGCCCTAACTTTTATTGTAAAAAAAAAACAGAACAGACATCTTTAATATCTGGTACACAGAAGAAAGAAATGTGTACAAAAAATGTTTTTTTTTGGGTGAACCATTAACAAGAAATACACATACCAGATTACAATAAAAAAGGAAATTTCTCTTGTACCTGGCATCCAGTATGCCCTCATACTCTGCCAGCTGTCTCATGAAGCTGGCATTGGGACGGGTGATACTGCGCTTCTGTTTGACGAAGTTATATGCTTTCTCCAGAGTCCAGCCGTTCTCTTTCATTGCATATGCTATTACAGTAGAGGCTGAGCGGCTTACACCCATCTTACAGTGAACCAAGCATTTGGATTGATTCTTTCTGTAGAGTACAGAACAAAACAGCACGGAGGGTGTGAAAAATCATAAGGAAAGAGAAAAGTATGTTGCTTATTTTTTTAAGATAAGTGGCTTACTTTGCTTTGACAATGAAGTTGTAGGTTTCGTTCCAGTGAGCCAGTAAGTCTGTGGCCTCGTCGTCGTACACTCGGATATTGTGGTAGCAGAATGTTCCTGGGAAAAAGTTGTCTATTTCCCTTGTAACATTTAAGATGTAGCCCACCCTAAAAATAGTAATGAATTTAAATGAGGAGGTGCCATAAATTACATCTGGACAACAATAGAAATCCATATTGCATGCAAGTTTATTCTTGTTCCTTACATAAGGTACTAAAAATACACCCTGCTTCTTGTTGTGCAAGAAACAGCTTTGATTGCTTTACTCTGAACTTTAGCTGAAACGGGAGAAAATGTTGCCCTTTAAGAGGTGATATGATACATACTCGCCTTAAACTTTCACATTTACCGAACATTAACCCAATTACAGAAGAAGTCTCTTGAAAAAACAGTATGGGGAGGAAAACAAACTGTGGATGCCAGTAAAAGGTAAAACTCACCCAGTTTCCTGAAGTTCCTCTAGATTAGAAGCATTCCATTCAGAACCCTGAAAAATGAACGATGCAAATCACTGGCTTTTTAGGGAAATTGGCATCTAGTGCCCCATATATGACAAATATCATCTGCTCTTCTACAGAACTAACAAGCTTTACATTAATAAATTAATAGTAACTTCCGTGTCAAACTTCTTATCAAACAAGTGCTTCCAAATCTCAGCTTTTATTTGCATTTAATTTTGTACGTATTTAACCAATTGGTTATTTGATGTAATTTGTTATCATTTTTATATTTTGTATAATTAATTACCTTATTTTTAAGGATTATTTTTAATTTTGGGGTAGGGGTGATGAGATTTGCTCATCATTATATGATAAAACCAATAAAAAGAGGGGGAAATGGTGGTGGTAGGGTTATTAGTGGCTTTCTGATAAAAGCAGCACTAACCAGATAAAGGTGGTCAAAGATGAGAGTGGCTTTGTCCATCTGCCCAAGAATAAGCAGCATCTCATTGTCTATGAACTCTTTGTACTCTTTCAGGTTGCGGTTCATCTGCTGTTCCAGCTCACTACGAATCTAAGGAAAAACACACATCATTGTTGACTTGCAGACTCAACAACTGTTATGTCATAGATCCTATTTACAACTGTAGTTAAGATCAGTCTCCTGAAATCTGATCACAAGAGTTCAGCCGAGACACATTGCTGGATCCTGGTAGCAAATGTTTCTGTTGACCACTTATGATTTTGAGTCTGTCGTGAAATATATCACTCAGTATGTCAGTGTGTAACTGCGTTTTTATGCACTCTGCATTTCCCGCTGACCTCTTTGGACGTGACATTTTCAAAGTCCTGGTACATCATGATACTCCTGAGTCTGGATTTGATTAAACATTCTGTCCTCTCCCTCTCTGTTGGCCTGAGAAACAGAAACAGAACACAATGTAGATCAAGGGTTCAAGAAAGAGCATCATTTCAAGGTGAAGATTGTTGTTTTATTTGTTTTAACTTTTTTATTAATATTATTACTGTTTGGGAAAATTCATCATCTAAAAAATTCTAAACAAAATATATAAAAAGCATATACAAGAAAACATACAAAAAAACTACCCACACAATATATTTGTAATTTTACAAAGAAATTAAGTGTAATTTGTTTTGATGTTCACATGTTTGTTTGACCATCATGATTAGCTCAACACAGCAACACTAGCTCAACCAATTGCATTACACCCTTCTCTTTTAAAACTTCACTTAAAGTGAAGTCTCCTCAGTTCCTACAGATACATTAAATTGTGACAACCCTCAACAAATATGTCTGGGATTTGCTCATGGTCTCAGTTGGTCACAAAAGGACAATGCAAAAAAAAAAAAAAAAAAAAAACGTCACTTCCAAAAAACAAATCAAAATGTAGAATTAAATCTGCCTGTGGTTTTCACAAGTGCCAAGGACTCTGCACTCACTTGTCAACAAAGACTGCAGGAGAGTCTGGTCGCAGTGTTTCCAGGTCCTGCATGGCATTCCACTCATTGATGCAGCTCTGTTCAGAGCCGATACAGCTCTCATAGTACCCCGTCCACGTGAGCGCCATGCCGCCGGGGAAGTAGTTGTACCTTCGTGACACCTCACATGCCTTGTGTAAAATCTGCAGTGCAGACCTGAAGGAAGAGCAGGTTAAAGGTGAGCAAGATGGAGAGACCAGTGCAAATGATCACGATGCGAGTTTCTCTTTTTGGGGTCCATATTGCTATGGCTTCACAATAAAAGAAAGTATAATCTTAAAAAGGATCAAACGGTGTTTCAAATTGAGTTAAAAAATGACACTGGTGAAACAAAACACTAATAAGGGCATTAAGGGCATTTTCCCACCAGGCTCATTTGTTTCGGGACCTTGTGAGTTTTCTCCCTTAGATTCAGTTTGCTTAGGGATATATGAACAGCAATTGCGCTCAGATCTGCACCAAAATAATTGCAACATTGTATTCCCAGCTTCAGAACAAGCAAAAGATCTACAGGTCTAAATGCTATAAAATTGCATTGGAATCAGCACTCATAACTTCTGTTCACTAAAAAGTACCATGGTATTACTGGTGGTGTTTTTTGGACAGTATGTTGGAGATCCATGCAGTGCGTGGTGGATATGGTAATCGTTCAGTAATCATTGTTATAGTTTAATTTATTGGTATATCACGGTGTCATGTTAAACATGGCTTATCTGATGATCTGATATTCACTACCATGGTACTACCACAATACTTGTTTGAAAGTCACCAGATGGCAGTGTGGCGCTTTATTATATTTAAAGATGTCAAACTCCCAAAGCACCTGTGGTCCATTTGAAAAACAGTCCACTCAAGTCATCTTCAACCCCCTGAGGAGCTGTTTTTTTCTACCCCAGTAACAAACAAGTGCATAAATTCACCCAGCCAACTAGACAGCGGCTCTTGGTGAAAAAAACTATTTAACTTCACCTGATTAAGAGAGTTGATTGTAAGAAAAATGTGGGTGCTTTAGGGTGAATTAAGCACTTAAATGACCTCTTACAGTTTTAAGAAGTAAAATTGTTAAAAGGAGACCCATTGTTGAACATGACCACAAAATCCTTCTAATAGGTCAGCATGTACTACAGACTGAAATTTTTAAAATGTGAATTTAAATTGCTCTAGTACATTAATTATTGACTATTTTCTCACCACATGGCCTGGACTGACACCGGCTTGAAGATGTGCGTGCGCCCGACGGTAGTCATACTGAAGCCTCTGGAGACAGGAGAAGAGAGGTTAACTAAGGCCATCACACGTCATAAAAGAACTACAACATTTCTAAATAACAATGTAAACAATGAATGCTTGTTAATATTGTCATAGTCTTCATTTTCAGTGGACAAATCAAATCAAAATTGTTTTTAATTAATGCCATCTAGATCTGTGCATTAAATGCTGAAGTGGCCAGCAGCAGCATTTCCTCTCCATTCCCAGAGGGGGCAGTACTCACCCATCACCATCTAAATGAATCTTGGTGTCACTCCACAGTGGCAGCACCATCCCAATAGAGCAGTTCTTACTGTGAATGAAAGAAAAACACCCTTATTTTATGTCCTGTAATGTCCCTGCAGAAGGAAACAAAACTCCTAAACGGGTCTGTTTGATTGAAGTCACCTGTCTTTGTTGCTAAAGTCCATCCCCAGCAAGATGTTTTCCTCAGTGTCTTGACGGCCATTTGTGTAGACTACCACCATGTACCGCACGCGGTCTGACCACGCACTCTCTAACCTCACCGCCTGCACATTACAGTTGACATTAGTTTTGTTTAGTGCAAAAACAGAGCCCACAAACACAATATATAAAAATATATTAAACATCTTAACGAACTGAATTGTCTTACAAAAATAGATCACCTGAAAATGAAAACTCTTTATTCACTCACCCTCATGTCTTTCCAAACCCGTATGGTTTTATTTCTCTGAGTAACACACTTTGTGAAGAATCTTCACGCAGCTTTTTTCCACATACAACTGTCAAGCTCGTAAAGAGCTATAAAACTATATTTAATTCTTCTAAAGCAGTGGTTTTCAACCTTTTTGATAGACGTATAGACTGTAAAAATGACATAATGTGACACCAAACGCCATAGGTTTTTGTGATCAAAATCATTGAAGGGAAAATGTTCAATATGGAATAATGATATAACTGTCACGCAAAGCTATTTTATGGTTTCAGAAAACTTCTTGAACCATTTTTATGGTGCCACCACAGATCGCAGATATTTGAAAATGATTCTTTTGTGTTGGGTTTGGAATGTCATGAGGTTTAGTTAACAATGACAGAACTTTCATTTTAAAGACAAATGCAGATGCACGCACAGAAATCCACACGTCACACGTGATTGAAGCTTTTGAACCCTCAGTAACAGCTAGTAAGACATTTAAACGTGCCTTTATACACACAGCAAAAGAAAACAAGCTTTAGGCAACACTTGACAATAAAACCCATTCAGCCTGACTGCACGTAACTCACTGCCAAAGTGTTAGTCATTGACGGCGTGTGTGTTCTCTCACCAGTTTGATGCGGTCTTCAGATCGAAGAATGTTGATCATCACCTGTAGATGCTGAGGTAAGTCACCTGTTGAGTGAAACCATTGTTACAATCCAAACAAAACCATGATGACTATTTTGTTAACATTGACACCAGTGGCGTCTCAAACCCATATTGGAAATCTATGGAAGAAAAACAACCATAACAGTAAACGAGTTGACTTAAAAGTGATGTCATGAAAGTTAGAAGTGAATTAAGGTTTTTATAAGACCAAGCGTGCCAAGAAGAACGCCAGCTGAGTTATGCGAATCAGTCTTTAAGTGTTGGGTGGGAAGACAACGGTGTGCTTTTGATTAACGTTCTTATAGCGCTGCTGATTTTACGAGAATCCAGAGTACAAGTGTCCAAATGCACAAAGGTAATCCGGAGAAAATGTGCTTTGTAATAAGAAAAATGTGTTGCTTCTTGCGTTTACATGTCTCATATAATCCTATTTCATTAAACGATAAACTTTGACATGAATGAGCAACTTTCGGCTGCATTGTGATCAGGTATGTGTAAATAGGTTCCACCCTTTGTGTCAAAGGTATCAATAATTATAAATCTGACAACCTGAAAGTCGTCTTATTCTAGCCCCGCCCCTTTTGATGCAAGTCAATAAGAGATTCCAAGTCTTGAATACACACGATCTGTTTACATTTCATTCTCCTCCTCAACACAGACAGACTAACTCCTCTGACCTCTGACTGTGGTGTGTTCCTACCCAAACAAACCTCCTCCTACTCTTGTAGGCTTTGGCAGAATCAATGAAGCTATGATGTAACTGCTGTGGGACATGTGGGAGCCCAATCAAAGTGTACGAGGAGGTTAAGAACAAAGCCAGAAATGTGAAAACCAAATAAACTCAGATGAAAAGGCAAATCTTGTCATGTATACTTAACAAAACAGATGATGTTCTCTATGGTTTATTGGCTGCTTTGCATTTGGGACATGTATGAAAAGAAGGGGTATGTTTTCTCCTCCAACAGAACAAGCCTCTTGGTCTTCTGGGTCTCTGTGACAATAATTTACATAACTTTACATGCTTATCTGATAAAAACTGATATGTAAGGGAATCACCAAGGCAGCACAGGATCCCAGGACACAGCTTTGATCAAGAAGCATGCAAGACTGAGAATCATCGTTAAAGGAATAGTTTACTCAAAAAATTACATTTCATCATCTTTTACTCACATTCATGTCGTTACAAACATGTGTGAGTTCCAAGAAACACAAAACAAGAAGTTCTGTAGAATGTACTGGTCTTTTTCCCTCCATGCAATTATAATGAATAGGGTTTTAAGCTTCAAAAGTACCATAAAGGTTATATTAAAATGATCCATATGATTTGTGTGTTACAATGAAAGTCTTCTGAAATCATATGCGGCACAAACAGAGGGATATCTTCCCCACCAGCACAGTGTTAACTGAAGAATCATTGTGATCAAATCATTGAGTCAGGATTCAAGAGCCAGATCAGTCCAACTCATGAACAAACAGACTGCTTTTGTGAAGCAACTCAAGTTTGATTCATTCACAAATTGTTGACATTGCAAGTCATACGGATCACTTTTGTTGCATTCTTTTTCCCAATTCACATTACGTGCACGGAAAAAAGCGCCCGTGTACATAATTTACAAAAAGAATCGCTTCTTTTTCTTTACTGAAGAAAGTCATGCAGGTTTGGAGCAACATTATGATGAGTAAATCTGGACAGAATTTGCATTTCTGCATGAGCTATTAGTTAAATAATGATTCTGACTGACTGAGCACAGTTTGACACACAGCTTTCTCCAACAGTTATGATTTTGACAGTGATTCATTGTTTAATTTCACGTTTTTTTGTCATGATCTGTCAATATGACCGAAACTGAAATAGGATGTGTTTAAAATGAAAGTAGCCAAGACCTTATACTAAAACAAATCTGCTCACAACAATGATTTAAACAAGAGGCCAAACAGATACAACACAACACTTATATCTTTGTTTAATAATGCACTTATAAGAGTCATTTTAAACAGTATAAACTCTTGGTAAAAGGGGTTTGAGTACTGAAATTTATAGTATACACTACCATTCAAAATTTTATTTTTAAAGAAATTAATACTTTTTTCAGCAAGGATGCATTAAATTGATCAAAAGTGACAGTAAAGACTTTGATACAAAATGTTCTATTTCAAATAAATGCTGTTCATTTGAGCTCTCTATTCACCAAAGAATCCTGAAAAAGAATGTATCTTGGTTTACTCAAAAATATTAGCAGCACAACTGTTTTCAACACTGATAATAATAAGAAATATTGGTAACACTTTAGTATGGGAACACATATTCACTATTAACCACGACTTTTGCCTCAATAAACTCCTAATTTATTGCTTTTTAATAGTTAGTAAGGTAGATTTTGTAGCGTTTAAGTTTACGTATTGGGTAGGATTAAGAGATGTAGAATAAGATCATGCAGAATAAGGCATTAATATGTGCTTTATAAGTACTAATAAACAGCCAATGTATAAAATCAGCATATTAGAATGATCATGACCCCAACCTTTTGAACAGTAGTGTCTTTTTTTTAAGCACATTGAACTATTTCATCTCAAAAGATTAGGAGAAATCTAATTCCTCATAATATGACCCCTTTAAATTTGCCTTTGTGTTTTACTTGGACCTCTAAAGAACCTTTCCTTTATCTCATTATTTCACTCTGCATTTATGGCACAGTTGCAAATATTTATGGTGTATCTTGCTTTAGGAAGTTGGACAGTGTTTAATACATCACAGCTGATACTATTTTAGACTGTCTGGCTCCTGGCACCATGAGAATGCAAATAGAGGTGACTGATGACGTCAAATAAAAAAAAACCTGACAGGACCTAACATCTAAAAGCAAGGATATTTAAAGAGAAGATATTTTAGAGCTTAATTTACCTTCAGAATGAGTACCAAGGATTTGCCTCATGAATAAATGATAAACTGTGACAAGGTCTTACTGAGAAAAAAGCAGAGCTATTCTTACTGAGAACATTTTGTACCCAGACTGCAACAGGGGAAGAGAAACCTTGCATCGTCTAGTCTAACACAGACATCCGCTGTGTCTCAATGGAGACAGCTGACTTCTCTACCTTCGAGTGCTGTGATGCAATTGTATTTTTTCAAATGATCTAATTCTTGTAATCTAATTCCAGATCTTCTAGACTGTCTGCATAATTCACTTTATAGGAAGTGTTTGTCATGTTCATCTTGTGATTGATGGGCAGTTAATTATTCGTACATTTCACAAAAAGCTCATGACTCAAACAAACCCTACGTGCCCCGAGACAATGTAAAAACAAAACCACTCGTCAAACCCGTGTTAACGCACCTGTGGATTAGCACTATACCTGACACATCAAATCGAAACCACACATCCCAACAAGACGACAGCGTAATGGTAGCCAACTGACAAAACAGATGCTTGATAATATCAGATGATATGAGGGGCCATTAAAAAAAATCAGTCTAAACCTGCTGTGATATGAAAAGCTGTCTGAAAGCGCGGCGAGACAGTCAGCGCATAAAGCCTGGGGTTTTTTGTGTCTGCATGGTGTTTAGTTTCTCTCATAACAGATTCAATTCACCCGAAGCAACACCCTTCTGTTTAGCAGTAAACATGTTTAATAAATTCAACGTGTCACACGTGTTAGAAGGTGCTGGACGGATGGCGGCTGGGACATCTGTTGTCATGCATTTGTGTCTGTGTTGTTGCTGAGGAGATACAGTCTTTAATCGACTGATTAAATGTGTCAGATGAATTGCGCAAATGCTTGTTTTTCTAGCAGTGGTTTTGTATTATTGTAAATAAAAATGGTTTGTGAGTTCTGTCTTCCAAACTAAAATCCCAAATATCATTAGATTTTTTATAACTGTATTACTGTTTGTTGACAATTACCCACAATAGGTTGTTTAACAGGCAGATTGTGACTTACCACCACAGATAATGAGAAAACAAGCTCCACTTTTGGTATGCATAACTAAAATATTTAATGTAAAGTATGTGCCTATACAGACAGCCTCTCTACAAATGCGTTCCTTTCTGGTGTCAACTGTCCCATAAATTAGATTAAGTGTATGAACATACATTTATGCAGAGTTAACAGTTAACTGTGCATCATAAACCACATAAAACAGAGATGTCCCATTCTGTGTGCCCTGTCAATAAGAAGTGATGTTCTCACAGTCCCAACTGCTAATCTGGCTAATCCACATACAAACACACACACTTGTCTGGGACACGCTTAGCCAGACAGCATCTGCTGCAGAATTTCTGAATTTCTCTCTCAGGACAGACGGTATGATTTTGTCAAAGGTTTAATAGACATAGCCGAATCGTTGTCATTTAGGAATAAGATCGTGTGGGTTTTTGACTCGAGAACTTTTAACGATTAATCGTGCTGCTTTAAAAGTCACCCTTACAAAAATGACTATAGTAACCATTATTTCCACCAAAACACCATAATACAAACTGTTATTGTCTGTAATGTAAAATGACAAACTTCCTATCTTAATTATTGACTTAAGATTTATTCCTAAGTGAAATTACCACAGTAATACAGGCCCTAAAGTACAGTTAATACAGGATCGTTAATACACTGTTGACTCAAATAACAGTGAGCATTCAAAAACGTCACCTGTACTTTGGCTGCTTATATAAACTGAGGAACACACTGACGTGTGATGCAAGGGAGGAGACAAGATTGTATACAAACCCCTCAATCCCATTCAAGTGCATGCATGGACTGACCTGCATGCTTGTGGTGAGGATGACCTCTCGGACCCTGTGGACAACTGCCCTGCTGCAAAAACAGAGCGGCCCCCTTGACCATGAAGAAGCTCTCACTTAAACTGTAAAAGATGGAGGGAAAGAGAGGGTAGAGAGGAGACCATGTGAGAAACGACAGCAACAATTGACCAAAACATGCCTCCATGACAGTTTAGACAACAAAACCCCAGGAACTAAAAGTTGTGGAGTTGGATTTAGTGCAAGCATGTGGGTTTTTCTTTCTCCACTCATATTCTTCTTGTTTTTTTATATTTTTATTTAAAAAAAATAAACAAAACAAAACAAAACACTGAGTCCTGTTCACTGGTTCATATATTCATATACTCTCATTCAGCTCTTTGCTGAAGAGAAGGTTGAAAAGAATAGCATTTAAATGAAATAGAAATATTATGTAACATTATAAATGTCTTTACTGTCACTTTTGATCAATTTAACGCATCCTTGCTGGATAAAAGTATTAATTTCTTTTAAATAAATCTCACTGACCCCAAACTTTTCAACGGTGGTCTACAAATATACATACATTTCATTATGCGTGCATAAATGTAGGATGATGTCAATAATCTAAGAAGTTGTCAGTGGGTTTATGATAAATACATATGGCTGTGTGTCCATTCTTTCCATATGAAAACAAAACACTTTGTGAATGACCTATGACGGTCCATCTTTAATCCTCTGGGATTGAATTTTGCATGTTATACTACCCATCTCACCATCAGTCACCCGACCTGTATGACGTGCTTTAGGTCTGTGATTTTAGGTGGGGCTATAATTAGCCTTACATGCAGTTAAACACACTTTTAGAAATGTGAACCACCTGAGGCTTATTATTATTGTAATGCACTGTGGCAAAAGTAAGTAAGTCTTAATGGAAACTCAGTGCTGGGAAAACCAGGACTATAGCTGGTAAGGTGAGAAATGTGCTCAATATCTTGCAGAGAAGCTACTGAGCTGTAATGAAAACACTCTCGTCTGTTATCCTACTGTCATAACAGGGTAGGGATGGTTCACATGAATTAGTCTGAACATGGTGTTGTACATGACTTTGGTTGACAGTTTAATGAACTGTGTGTGTGTGTGTGTGTGTGTGTGTGTGTGTGTGTGTGTGTATGGCCTCTTCCTTGCCTGTGGATTTATTGTGTCTATATATACTTACAAACAATACATCAGAGACAGAAAGAGTGAGCAAAAAACATTTTGTGACGAATGCAATACTCGTATACTACTATATTGTAAACTACTGTACAACTGGGCACTTGAAATCAGTTGTAGAAGAAACTACTACTAGTCACTACTAACAAAAATAACTAACCCATAGAACCAGTTTAAATAACACCATGGCTGCAATTATTTGATAAAAAAATACAGTAAAACAGCAATTTTGTGAAAGATTATTTCAATTTAAAATAACTGTTTTCTATTTTAATATATTTTAAAATGTAATTTATTACTAATTTTCAGTCTTCAGAGTCACATGATCATTCAAAAATCATTCTAACATGGTGATTTGGTGCTCAAGAAACATTCTTTTTTTAACTGTTGAAGACAGTTCTGCTGATTAATATTTTTTTTGGAAACTGTGAGATCCTTTTCATGATTCTTTGATGATTAAAAAGTTTAAATAGAAATTTAACATTATAAATGCCTTTACAGAATCAATTTAAAGCACACTTGCTGAATAAAATCATTATTTTTCTTAAAAAATGTTTTTTGCATTTCATAACCTGAGAATTGATGAGCGTAACATTAGTGCTTGACAAGAACAACGAGAACAAGAACAAGAACACACATGCATGATGTCATACGACTTGTCAGGCAACTAGTTGTTGACTGTGGCTTCATTCATGCAGCACACTTCATCTAAACATACTCTCTAAATCACTCTCGCTGTCTTGAAAATGAGAACATTACAGAATGAGGTTGTCAATCTCTTTTATAAGTGAACTGTTTGTGAACAGAACTGTAATCAACTGACAACTGTATTCTGCTTGTGTGTGAATACAGCCCAATTACACTGCAGTATGTAGGCCACTGGCCATTGTTCTCTCTAGTTACCATTATTGAACCTTTAAAAAGATATCAGTGGACCACTACAGCGAACACAGAATTCATGCTAAATAGGCAATAAGACCATCATTTTTCTGAGCTTCCTTAAGACTAACTAGTTGACTAATTCAGACAACCCAAAGGGTTTGACCATTTTGAAAATATGTAATTTTTCACAACTCTACACTAATCTGGAATCTCATTTCAATTAAATGGTTCATGTAAAAAATGAAAACTGTGTCAAACTTAATAAAAGTAAAGTAAAATAATCCCTTTCTCAAACCCACAGATGCAATGTACAGCATAGACTGGCTATTTAGGAGAGGCTCCTCAAAACCATCATGCTCTAGTCAGGAAAAATATTTTGGGGTCAGATTGTTTTCTCGCCCTGCTATGGCTGTGACCCTCTGCTGACTCATCCCTCTCATTTTCCCTGACTGGACTTCCAGTGTCTCAGCATTCAGAGAAACAACCATCACATGATTAGCAACCAGCAACAAAACTCGCATTGTGCCCCCACCCAACACTTCTCTTTATTTCTCTCCTACTTCCTCCTCCTCCCTTTCTCTTATTCCCCTCTTCAACTTTCGCACCCTCCCTCCAAAGGCCTCGAGGGTGTCAGCGGATCACAGCGCCTTTTGTTTCCATCCTCCTCTCTTTTGTTTCTCCTCTCCCTGCTGCGCTCTCTCTCTCTGTCCGCCCCTCTGAGCGATTTATGTGAAGGCTGGAAGCAGCTCAGCACTGTTGGGCTGATGGATTGAGTCATGACTGTGAGACAGACAGCTGAAACTGACAATACACAAGCCCTGAGCAGAATACGCTCATCTCCAAGGGTGTAATTATGATGTGAGTAAGAGTTTTGAAAGGAAACCGCTCTAAAACGTCTCTGTCCACGTTTCAATTGTATGTTTAGAGTCGGCCCCAGATGGATACTTGGCACCTGGTGTTGGATGGACAGCCCTTTGGTAGAAATTCTCGAATCAAAACTACAGCAAAAATATAAACTTGTCAACTTATTTTCCTGATGAATGTCACAGAAATTAACTTAGGTATACACTTTTCTGTAAAAATAATATATATTATTAATTGGTTAGCTATAAAAGTTACATGGTTTAACATGTCATTTTACTGTAAAATAATGGATAGATAATGGATTTTGGAAGTAAAAACTTAATTTACAGTGAAAAAACGGTAAAAGGACATTCCCAGAATTCCCTGCATGGCACAATATATGATTATATTTACATCTTTAATGAACATGTTGCATTTTATGTTATTTAGTTAATGTTCATTGCATCATTTAGTGTCATGGACACTTAATTAATAGACATAAAGAGAGCAGGCAACATATGTTTGGCAAAGACTGAATAAATCACAACTGAATAATATGTAGGCCAAAAAGAGACAGCAAAAACTAATATTTTTCAGCTTTCTGATATTCAAGATACATCCAGTATAAATCAATCAATATGTATGCATTTGCTCTTAATAGCTTATTTCCAATAAGAGGATCAATCACTTCGACCAAAAAAACTTGTAGTAAAGTACATTAAAATCGTTCAAAAGCAAGATGTAGGCTAAAAATGCAAGTGATTGCAAATGTATTGCATTGTTTTTAACAATTTTGCAATGCTATATAAAAAAATATAAGGTAATAAACGGCAATACGTGAGCGATGATGCTAAAAATATAATGTATCAATTGAATCTGAATGATTCTTGGATTCAAACAGACAGTTTGAACTGAATAATGAAATTAAATGAATTTATCGACTAATACTGTTTTTGCTACTGAAGTTTAAACTATGAATTTTAATGCTCGCATACTCCTGAGTCAGAAGACAAGGAACGATCTACAAATTAGTATACCAATAATGGCAATTGTGACCAAATAAAGTGCATTTAAAAGTTGCAATCTATGCCCACCCTATAGAGGGACAACTTTTGAATAAACACTTACTCATTTTCTCCAAAAATACTTTTCATATCACAGCAAAGCACAGTATCAAGCACACAGGCCGAACAACTCCACATGACAGTCAGTAAATTCATCTGAAGGTCATAATTCATTCGGCACAGCATCATCTCCATCTGATAGTATTTTGATAATGGCCATCTGCAGGAGTGGTATGTCCACTCTTATATAATGCACACAACCTAAGGCAAATACAAAACACAAAACACAAAATTGGACAACCGCATGCCTATCATTCAAATATGCAAACATCACTACCTCTCAGGTAACACTAAGAGCGATAATAAAAAAAGTTTCTGATGTGGCAAGACCAGATTTTACAGGTCAAAGCAAATCTATAGTATGTAGAGCAAACACACATGTAAGCTGAAAACTGTACTCATCTTCAGGCCTCAGATAAATAACTGGGTCAAACATCACCTGTAGTCCAGTGTATCATGAAAAAAAGTGCATCATGGTTTCCACAAGCAGTACAACTGGTTTCAACAATTATAATAATAAGAAATGTTTCTTGAGCACCAAATCAGCATATTAGAATGATTTCTGAAGGATCATGTGACTCTGAAGACTGGAGTAACGATGCTGAAAAGTCAGCCTTGCCATCACAGGAATACATTACATGTTCATGTTTATACTGGATATTTGATCACAGACCCCAAACTGTGTACATTATTAGCAACAATGTGAGTGAAAAGTTAAACTGGAAAATTGACAATTTCCAGATTAATTAGCAATTAACATAATGCCTTAGTAGTTGGTTTGTCTCCTTTTTACTTTAATGACAGCAGCACACAAGACAATGAATTCCATTAGTTTGTGTAAAACCTGATGATCAAGTTTTCCAGATCGGTTTAAGAATGACCCATGTGACCTGGACCATGTGTCTGTCCAAAGAATTGATTATCAAAGTCAAAAATATGCTTAATTATTGACTAGAAACAGTACATAATATTAAATACTTCATATTCACTTCACATCAAAATCCTAAAACAATCTGTTCATTTCCAGACAGCAAACTAGAATCGCAACCTGTGATTTTCAGACTTCTGGATCTTACTGTACAAGCCATGCGTCACAATCAATCAAAGATACAAACGGCACTGCAATCCACATCAGCTCTGATTTGACTTAAGACTCCTGCACCAATTCATTGGTTCACTCACATGTGGTAGATCTGGCTCTGCGTGACGAATGCATTATCCACAAAGTACGGTAGCATCTTCAGCACAACTTCCTGACAGGAGTCTAAGACCAGATGCATCCTGCTGCTGGCTACAGGGAGCTCTCCCTCGCCCGGTCTGCAGGACGCTTCGGGCAGATCGGGAGAAAAACAGCATGCAGAGGAGAGGAGGAGAGTCTGCAGCCCCTACCTCAGTCTGACGCTGTCCGCGAGTGTGTGAGCGAGTTCCTACTGACGCACTCCCTCCCTCTCTGTGTGTGTGTGTGTGTGGGTAAATAGAGAGAGGAAGAAAAACCTGTTCCCTTCTCTTGCAGTTACAGGGAGGGACGAAGTGCTCTGTGTGTGCGCATGATGAGATCTCGCCTCTGAAAAAAAGCTTATTGGAGTACGTTTCACAAGAAAATACTATTTCAGTTTTTCTACTAAATTCACTTTTAATTCATTGTGTTACTTGCTGTTTCTTTGTAATTGTTTGTGAAATGAACTTGCAGTTAAAAATGTAGTGCACTCCAAACCGCTATGACACTGCAAAAAGCCCAGCGGGCCACAGAGGTCCTGGTGGCTCTCTTGGAGAAACAAAAGCGCTTTACACCAGCAAATCTGACAGAAAAAATAGAAAGCATTCAGTACTACAAAAACTACTGGCTACTAACAGCTGGAACAAATGTGTTGATCTTCTTAGTTGGGGCTCCTGAATGCTTGCCACACCCTAAAATGATCTGTCCCAGAATCCTCTGTGCCATCCTCACAACACTGTCACACACGAATCAGGGAAGCTTCTTTAAAATCTCATTATATATGGGGGATGAGTAGAATGCAGTAAGTGTAGGGACTGGATGACCGTCTGTTGCCTGTCAACACCTTGACTGAGGAGGGCTGACTCTTTCTGTCTAAAAGCTGATAAAACAGGACAAAGAGAAACTGAGACACCAAGGAACAGAAATAGCTGGGGGGGATCTGCAAAAAAGGGGAAGAGGGAGGGGGAGATATTTAAGAAGGAAGGAAGGATGAACAGAAAGGGAGACGAAGAGAGCCGTCTTAAATAACTAAAGAAGCCAAGTGAACGGGACTTACTAAAGGGCATTTGGAATTTTTACTTTCTGGATTAGCGAGACCCATGGAAAAACAAAAACAGGAAACAAACAAAATGCTGCCAGGTTACACTCTTTAAAGGAATTTTCTTGGTTCAATTCAAGTGGAATGCTGTCAATTACCACTAAAATAACTTTAAAGGGTTAGTTCACCCAAAAATGAAAATTCTGTCAGTAATTACTCACCCTCATGTTGTTCCAACCGCGTAAGACCTTCGTTCATCTTCGGAACATAAATTAAGATATTTTTGATGAAATCTGAGAGCTGATCACTTGTCCATAGGCTGCTAGGTGACCGAAACTTGCTGGCCCAGAAAAGTTATTAAAGAGATCGTTAATATAGTCCAAGTGACTACAGTGGCTCAATCTTAAGTATATCAAGCGACGAGAATACTTTTTGTGCGCAAAAACAAACAAAAATAACGACT
The DNA here is from genome assembly GCF_963993115.1 of Abramis brama. Classification (NCBI taxonomy): domain Eukaryota; kingdom Metazoa; phylum Chordata; class Actinopteri; order Cypriniformes; family Leuciscidae; genus Abramis; species Abramis brama. Next base: position 12,143,191 of record NC_139967.1, on the reverse strand, counting down.
TTATTCCACTATTCATTTCCTTCTCTCTGGGCCTTGTAGTGTTTTTGCGCAGCGCGTCTGTGTTACACGTCATCACGAATCACACACATGACCAGCGTCGGCCAATAGTGAGCCTACGTGGTGACGTGTAACACAGATGCGCAGCGCAAAAACACTACAAGGCCCAGAGAGAAGGAAATGAATAGTGGAATAAAGTCGTTATTTTTGTTTGTTTTTGCGCACAAAAAGTATTCTCGTCGCTTGATATACTTAAGATTGAGCCACTGTAGTCACTTGGACTATATTAACGATCTCTTTAATAACTTTTCTGGGCCAGCAAGTTTCGGTCACCTAGCAGCCCATGGAGAAGTGATCCAGCACTCAGATTTCATCAAAAATATCTTAATTTGTGTTCCGAAGATGAACGAAGGTCTTACGCGGTTGGAACAACATGAGGGTGAGTAATTACTGGCAGAATTTTCATTTTTGGGTGAACTAACCCTTTAACTTGTCCCTCAGTTCATAAAAATAAGCAGAAACCATGTCTACAGTAATGAACTTACAATGGAAGCAATATATGGGACAAGGAATTGCAGAGGGTTTCCTCAGAAATGAGAGCAGAAGAATATTTTTGTTTATTATTATTAAGTTATACTGCAAATTATCTTTTGGTGGGACAATTGTTCTAGGCAGATAAACGTATTTAAAAAATATTTTTTTTTTTTTACTAGTACATATTTTTCTCCTGTTTTTCAGTAAAATTATCTAAACATCTCTAAATAGTTTGGAACTTGTTTTCGGAGAACATCTCTTGAATTAAGTTTATTTTTCATACAATTATTTTTTCTTCTTTTTTTTTTTTGAAGCATAAATCAAATAAATTTGATTGAGGTTTAGGTTAAAAACAAGAAGAAGAAAAAACGACCATGGGGTGATAAATTTTTTTTTAAGATATACACTATCGTTCAAAAGTTTGAGGTGAGTAAGATTTATTAAAGAAATTAATACTTTTATTTAGAGAGATTTAGAGCATTAAATTGACCAAAAGGGACAGTCAAGACTTGACTGTTGAAAATTCTGCTTTGCCATCAAAGGGATAAATACAATTTTAAAATATATTAAAAAAGAACAGTTATTTTAAACTGTAATAATATTGCAATATTACGGTTTTACTGTTTTTTGATTTTATGTTGATGAACATAAGACACAAAATTTCTAAATCTTACCCCAAACATTTGAATGTTAGTGTACAGTATTCTTTGAAAACAAGTCCCAAGCAACAATTTACTTTGTAAGTAAATTTAACTTGTTATAAGTATTTTTAAAGGTGCAGTGTGTGATTTTTAGCGGCATCTAGTGGTGAGGTTACATATTGCAACTAACAGAAGTTACGGTGGCCGACAGGAAAAGATGTCGTCTTCTGAGACATCAGAGAGTGGCCAGTTAACCTGAGGCATTCCTCAGCTATTCATTGGTTCGATCAAATGATTGGGTTATGTTCGTAACTTCTCGCAGATCTTTCTTAATCTGGAACGATTTACCATAAAAACATTAAATTGAATGCTAATGACTTCCTTTGATAACAATCAAATAGTTTTTCAGAAGATCACTCTTGCATAATGTACATATCCTTTAAAGTTTACTGAACAGCAGTTCTGTTAAGCAAAAATACCCCCTACTTCTTTACAAAATCCTCTTGTAGATCACCACAGATGGGCCTGTGCTACTCAAACAGACCTCCTTTCTTGGGCATATGTGCTACTGCAATATATATGACAGGTGTGTGAACATTTAAACGCATTCATGATGTATATCCTAGACAGATCAGTCTTACGTGCTCACGCTTTGACATGCCAAGTCATGGAGCACATGACTACACTTACAGAGCTTCCCATGTGACTTAGCATAACCATGGCAATGCGATCAGGCAACCTCCAGAACACCTGACAGGTGTCCCGATTCAGGACGCCTGCATGTGGAGCTCTAAGCAGATCAGGCGTGTGTGTGTGTGTAATGTAAGGCGTGCGTTTACTGGATTATTCCAGTGTGCTGAGACTGCACTGGTACACAATAGTGCTACGGTTGTTTTTTGCACGCACAGGCACAAAAAGATTAAAAGCTGCTTTTCTGGGAGCAAATGTTACATAACATTTCCATTATATCTTCGCCGAGCAACGAAGGAAAAAAGAGGGACAAAAGGAGGGAGGGGGGCAAACAGCGCACCAATCTTTTCTCGGGTGTCGAGGCGAGAATGATGAATCGCAGATTACATCAGTGTTCTTCAATCTATTGGCCACATGCCTGTATTTGCTCCGCCTCTCTATTAATCATACGGATTGCCACATGTACCGGTCTTGGTCTGAATGATGTTGAACGTACTCTCAAGAATACATACATGTTCATGCATCTTGTGGACTTGTAATAGAACTTGTGATTCTGAGAAAAGAGTTATTGTTATCCAAACTAAAACAGACAGCAAAAGACTTGAGAATGGTTGTTTTGTGACAGGTGAAATGAAAAAACCAGCAATGCAGGTTTGAGAGGTGGCGCCCCGGCAAATCTCGCGAGAATCACGACTTGCTTTACGGCATGACGTCACATACATCAACAACATATGAAGCAGCCTCTATGGAAGACACTAGCACGCATTTCAGACGTGAATCATGGCAGAGTCGACGAAAACTCTGCTTGAGTGGTATTTACGACAGTAACGTTTAATACAAGTACTCCACAGCGACTCTAGAGGTCGCTGTTTGAGAAAGACAGAAACTGCATAGTGTGCCTTTAAAAAGTCAGCAGCCATATCACCCTGTAGCCAAAGACTGGTTGCTCACTGAAGCTAAGCAGGGTTGAGCCTGGTCAGTACCTGGATGGGAGACCTCCTGAGAAAGGTGCTGCTGGAAGAGGTGTTAGTGAGGCCAGCAGGGGGCGCTCACCCTGTGGTCTGTGTGGGTCCTAACACCCCAGTATAGTGATGGGGACACTATACTGTCAAAGAGCACCTACCTTTGGATGAGACGTTAAACCGAGGTCCTGACTTATTAAAAATCCCATGGCACTTCTCGTAAAGAGTAGGGGTGTAACCCCGGTGTCCTGGCCACATTCCCTCCATTGGCCCTTGCCAATCACGGCCTCCTAATAATCCCCTTTTACTGAATCACTCTCTCTCCTCTCTCCACCTTCAAAAAGACTTTTAAAAAAATGGCAGCATCATTATTTTATTTTTAATTTTAAATAATGATGCAGCAATTTTCTAATGTAATTTTTGCCAAGCTGCAATTTGGTTCTAAATCTCGGGTGAAAATTGGTATTTTGACACCCCTCCACAAAATAGTGGATAATATTCATCCATGGCATTTAATATTTTTTTGCTTTAATCACTATTAATGTTTGTCTTTCTTCAGAATAAAATATTAACAAAATCAAAAATGTTATCCAAGGATGTCATTCTGCATTTTATGCAGATGCAACTGGAAATATGATGCAGTATCAAGTTCTTCCTGCTAAAAAACCAGCTAAGCTGGTTTGCTGGTTTCAAGTCAACATGAAATAAACATTCACTCTATTTTCTAAATGCATGTTAGAGATCTTATTGTGACAAATCATCCATGCATAGGTTTCATTTTTAAAAATGTTTGACCTCATCATTTTTCATCAAAATAATGTCATAAAAGGACCTTCTGGTGAAAATGACTTCTCTCTGTCTGGTGACGAATGCAGGACTTCTCCAATCATTTAATCCACTAAAAGCCAATTTTATTCTTTTGTTGTTACACTCGAATGTACGTCACAATACGGAAGAAAAGATCTGCTGCTACTTCCGTTTCATTGCAACTTTAAAGAATGTCTTTCGGACTGACCAGCAAAAAAGTGTCCAAAACTGCTGAGACCAGAAATGTTTTTTCAGCAGGGTTGGTAGCCAGTTATAAACCTTATCATTGGCTGAAAGAACACTTGAATATATTTTAGGTGATCCATCCCTTTAAACTTTATGTTTAAACTAAAGCACCAATATAGACTAAATTATGCTTTTTTATTCAGGACAATATTGCATAATTTTAACTTGTGTGTGTTCTCTAACGGATCTGAGACGTTCACACACACCCGAATACTCAAACCCTGATATGCACTACCACTACATCTAAACATAAACACAGACTGCTGTGCTTGGCTGCTCCTGCCTCTGTTTCTGTTTGGCTCACCGCTGTGCCACCTGGTTGATTTCACAAGGAAACATTTTGGCCGGTTCAGCAGGCATTCCAGAGTGCATCTCGAAAAGGCTAAGATTAGGGTTACAGTTATTAGAGGGGTCCTGTCCTGTCTATGATAAGGCAAATATGAACATTTGCGGGGTTAAAACTCCTCTAACTAGCGTGTTTATTCCTACAGATCGCACAAATGGCATTCTTATCCAGCTATGTTTCAAAATTCTTAAAGAGATAGTTCACAGTAGGGCTGCACAATTTGCAGGGGGGAGATCTAATTGTGATTTTTCTAAAAAGGTTTGCTGTGCTTGTTTGTATAAAGGCACAATTTGGCCAAATATTTTGTGATTATATTTCAATGTGACTAAATAATAATAATAATAATAAAAAAAATTTAAAAAAAGAACAATTACTATAGTAATATTTCATTCAGAAAATTATAATAACAATACTAATATTTATTAAATATATATCCAATTTCAACAAATACTGTAAATAAATAAATAAATAAATAAAAATAAATCAAACAATGGACAGTAATTGATATGATATGCATCCCTAAAAGTAAAAAATGTTCATGTACAAACTGGGCTATGTAAGTTAAACATGCCTGGGTAACAGTATGAATATAAAATCGCAATAAATACAAAGAAACTGTACTCTCTTTTGTATGAACATGCTATAAACTTACGAATAAAACAAAAACATTCAACATTCATAAAACATTCAAAGCTATGGCATTCATTAGCACTTTCCACACAAAACCACGAACTGCACGTAACAGTACTGCAGATTCTGCAATAGCACATATTTCAACATGATTTCAGGAAAATGCATGACAACAAGTCAGCCTTAGGTAAGAGAAAAGGAATCTGTCAGGTTCAAACAGTTTTTAGCAACAGGTGTTACTTCACGAATCAATGAGCTCAGGCAAAAGGACAGGTCTTTACATGTGTGCATAAACAAATTACATCAAATACTGGGAGTCTAAACATGACATATTCTGATAATTGCACAATGACAGACAGAACAAGCTGGAATGCTCAGTCCAGGATTTCTTTAACAACTAGTAGTTCATATCTTTAAAACAGTACTAGCTTAGATGATCCCACTTAATCTAAGGTGTCTTTAACTACTATTTCCTAACATTAAAATGAATCGTTTGATATAATGTTTTTATATTGTAATTATATTTTTACAAATACCTGCATGTAATTACAGCTGTAATTAATTTTTGTAAATGCATCTAAAATTACACTGTTGACCTTCCCTTCCCTTTTATTCCACCCTTACACATACCAGCAAACCTGTCCCTAACCTGACCCGTATCCCACCAAGTGTTTTGCAATATGAACACAATAAGTACATACTTATTTTTTTTATGTAAGTACATAGTAGTTAAGGAGACCTATAAAGTGTGACCGCTTAGACTCTTAACTCACCTACTCCAAAAACTACAAGTGTTTTGGTTCGTTCTCTCTTTCACCCTCGTCTAAAATGTCTGTTTGTGAGGAAGTAGTATTCTGTTTCGCTGATGTTGCTGTTCTGATTGTGTTTAGCTCCGTGCATCTATTGCACTAGTGACTTTATCCTAACCTTGTTTTTGCTCATTAAAAGAGGATTTGTTTCACATGAGCCTCTAGGACATCCTGTTCCCAACACACACAACTTTTCTGCAGTGAGTCTTTAGAATAAGGGTCAAACATAACATGTACATTCAATTGGAATTGCTGACTTGTAGGATACAGTGGCCTCGAGATGTATTTGGGCAATTAAGCAACATAAAAATGTTTGAATGTCATTGCATTAGATCAGGGATTCCTCAACTATTTTGTCAGCTGAACCCCTTTGACATAATAATTTAACAACATATTTACATATTCACATGTTGGTTATGGTCACATGACATGCAGGTAAACAAGTAAAATATTTCATCTTTTTTAGTAAACATTTATTTTGTTTTGTTTTTATGATTTAATGAATTATTAGAACCCACAGCAGTTCCCTTGCAAACATCCATGGGTTTTCAAATCCCAGTTTGGGAGATCCTGCATTAGATAAAATTATCAAACCAAGCATGCATTTTTCAGAACAAACTTCACTTTTCTCAGTAACTTTTGCAGTGACTTTTAACCAACTGATCTCCAAGTGATTTTTAAGTGTGGCTGAAGTGCACAAATACTTTTTGGGGCCACTGTATGTTCTTTCTAATTGGTATTTGAAGGAAACTGTTTGGTGCTGAGGGACAAGAGTCTTATCTATGAGTCACAGGAAGATACAAAAATCAGACACAGCCTCCATTGTGTTTGCAATCGCTAAAGCTGGAATCTCAGACTCCTTTTCTCATATCCTGTTTTTACAAAAACACTGAGCACTGCTTTCTGAAACGATCACAGGGACAACAGAGCGGGATAGAGACGGAGATGGACAGAAAATACTAAAAGCACTTTAAATGAGCTGAGGGAACAACTGCTCTTTCCCGTATCAGATGACCTTATGTAGGTCACACACGCCACATGTGCTTCCATCCAGCAGAAAACAGACAGACGGCATTATTGGGTTCATTCGGGTAACTGGAACAGTAGTTCCTCCACACCCTTTTCTAAGCTTGATCTGAAAAAAATAAACAACCCGTTTCCTTTTACTCTTCAACAAAGTACTCATTATCGCGGCGTTCACACGTTCTAGGGATTAGTTTGTTTGAATGTGCTTTTTGGAAGCCATTCATTTGGAGATACTTTTATCAAAAGCCCAAAACAAACACTTCATTATAGCACTCTACTGTCATTTAGACAGAAAATGCTAAATTAAAACATAAAATGCTGTTGATTCAACTTGTGTTGAGTTATAGTCAACACGAGAGCGATTTCCTGAGAAATGTGACCTTTGAGGATGTCATGTGACCTTTGCGATGACAAATATTCCTCTGTACACATCCCCTTCCTTTAGCTCCTCAATCTGTAGCGTACATAATATTTCCGACTGTCCTCACGAGTTGTTATTCGACCATGTTTGACCATTACCTAGATGGCAACACTGAAATACACAGCAAGAGTTTGAATCAGCGAACAACTTGTCTCTTAAGAACTTTTCTTTTGCTCTTACTGGTGACCTAGATTCAAAGTTTAAAAAGGACTGGGACATGAGTCCAATCCCAGTAGACACAAGCCCTAGTTTAATATGTCCTCTAAAAGACTGAATGAAAAAGTGCTGAATCTAAAAACAGTCTGGACAAATGTCCTCTCTACTTGAAAAGCATTTGGCCTTACTAGTAAATACTAAGGCTGTGATGACGGTACAGTTATATATATATATATATGGTAACACTTTAGTTTAGGGTCCAATTCTCACTATTAACTAGTTGCGTATTAGCATGCATATTACTATGATATTGGGTGTTTATTAGTACTTATAAAGCAAATATTAATGCCTTATTCTGCACGACTTTATTCTACATAGTACCTTAACTCTACCCAATACCTACACTTAACAACTACCTTACTAAGTATTAATAAGCAGTAATTAGGAGTTCATTGAGGCAAAAGTCGTAGTTAATAGTGAGAATTGGACCTTAATCTAAAGTATGACCATATATATCGATATTGCATTGATACTTTAAATACTTGCATTTTATTGGTCAATTATAGCTGAAGTTTGTCATTTCTCCAGAGATGAAAAACTATTTCCTCTCTTTTATGTGTTTGCTGCAGCTTTAGTCATGATTCAAGTATGATATCCTGATGCATCACAAAGTACTGAATCGACATGAATCATGTCATAACATATCAGGGCTTCAGAGTGTGAGGGAAATGGTTGCAAATGCAACAAAAAAAATACAAATTGGCAAAAAATCTAGTCGGCATTAATGACAGACAGGATTCACAAACAAACGAACCGGTTGTCAGTCAAAAAGATTCACAAAGCATCCACATACTTCCTTGCAATTTCACAACTTTTTTCACAAAAAACCAAACAAGGTTGACAACATTTCTGCAAAAATGGTATTGCGTTGCTTCTTGCATGTGTTCAGGTTTATCCGAAACTACCACCTGAACGAAGCCCTACCCTAAACCTAACTGATAGTGTCAACAAAAGCAAAGTGAGATGACAGTGCATTTGCTGATTTAACTTTGCCATTTCAGCTTGCATACAAGTCTTTGAGCTCTGTTTGTTATAGTCAGTGTCTTACTTTTCAAATAATACACCATGCTAAAAGTGTTTTGAGGTCACAGTGCAAGGAACCATGTGAAAATAAATCAATCTGCCAAAGTAATCATAATTTGTGGGAAAAGGAATAAAAGATGTTGCTGTTTTACTGCCACTAATGTTCATTTCAGTTGGAAATTGCAGTGAATTGTATGTATAAGTAAGTTTTACAAATATGTAGGTAGAGGCACATAAGGTAGCTCTACTAAACACCACTTCATCCATCCGTCTTCTACAGTCATTGAATTACAAGGAACCAGATAACGCTAATAAGAATATTCATTAGGAGCGATACAGTGTCCAATAGGTGAAAGCCAGCGAGATGTTTGCATCAAATTAAACCCACTTGACCTCACTTCAGTCGAGGGGGAACTGAAACTGTAATAAAAAGCCACTCTGACGTTAAAGCTGCCGTGAAAGTAGTGATCAGACGCCTGGCCTCAGATAGCCTTGATTATATGTGTTAGAACAGTGGAGAAGAACCATCTCTCAAACTACAGGGTGCGATGAAGACTCCTCCCATCATGGAACTGACACACTCTTCATCATCTGCTTCTGACAGATTGGACCTTGAGAACACACTCACACACACCACCAATATACAAAAACTTGCATTCGAAAGCCAGTTGTTACCTCTGATTTAGCCGGCGCTCATCGTCACTTCCAAAGTCCTGGGAAAATAAAAAGAAATGAAAACAGAAGTTAGTCATCTAAAACAAAAGAGCACTAAGACATGTCCACACTATTCTATTTGAAATCGTATTGCTTTGAGCCTTAAGATAAAGAACAGAGCAGGATGCATCTTTTCTGATGTGATCAATCAAATTACGTCTTCACACATCTTCTACCAAACCAAATTATAAGTTATAAATTCAGCATCTGTTTGAAAATGTCAGCACAATACCGGAATAAATAACGGAGAGGCCAAAATCCCTCAGGCCTCGGAACTTTTCCAAATTCCACAACCTCACCCGACTCAAACCCAGCGCAACGCACAACAATCTGGCCTAAACATGTTTCTTTTTTCCCTCCACATGATCTCTCGCTCTCTCCCTCTGCTTAATGTGTAACATTTAAATACAATACAAGACCTATGTGTCCTAAATAACAAAAAAAGCTTTGATATTTCACTATTCACAGCAGCGTAATATGACAAAAGAGAAATGTTCTCTCAAAGCTGAAACGTGAACAACGGGGCCTCTCCTTGAGATAATGTTTCATCATAACAAAGAGGGTTTTTTAAATAGTTCCTCACTGTATGTGAAAGTGACGGCCCTGGTTATTAGGTTACTGATAGTGGTATGTAGCACTTAATGGAGGCAGGGCAGTGTGCCATGGTCAGATGTGACAGATGCCTGCAGGGGAAGAAACCGTGACAGGGGAATTGGTTGCGCCAGGGTTTCTGTCACGTACCAAAATCTGTCCCTTCATGCAGAAGCTGGGCTTATAAAACTTTATAAGCAGGGCAGAATGAGGAGAGGAAATACTGGGATTTGTAACAGAAACAGACTTTATGGAGGCATGAGGGTTTTCTGTAGTTTACTAAGTGGAAGAACAGACAGCGTGGGGCGAACGCTGAAAAATAAGAAGGTAGAAATCAATATTGTGCTCCTGAAGATTTGCAAACCCATTTTAATCCTGTAATTCAAATATGCACAATAAGAACGTGAATTAAAGGACTAGTTCAAATATTGTTCCAAATCCGTAAGAATTTAGGAAATACTTAAAGTGAATGAAGACTGGGGCTGTCAAACGTCATATAAAGCCCCATAAAATATAGGGGTGTAACTAAAGATCTAATTATGACTAATGATGTGATGTATTGATAGAGCGTAAAAAAAAAAAAAAAAAAAAAAAAAAAAAAAAATCAATATACCTTTTTAAGATGCACCTACATTTTGACACACTTATGTAAGCCACATCTGCATTGTCACTGAGCTCAATATTTGATGAGTTTTAACAACTTTTCTTTTTCGTATATATTTTTCTGTATAAACTTTTTTCCACAACTGGAATACCTAATTTTTTGGTGCATGTCTTAATGTGGATACTAGATTTGCACATTTTAGAGAGCACAGAAGACTGAAAGATTTTCTGGACTATTGTCATTGTTTAAGCCAAATCTCAAAGTCTCAAAATGGGATACGGGATTCACAATGTTCAGAGAGTTCAAATAAATGTTCATAGTACTATGTACATAATTTATTGCATTCTTGCATTTGCTAATTAGTTAATAAAAATGTAATTAGTTGCAAGGGTGTAGAATTTAGTAGGGACACTAGGGGCATGTCCCTACCAATAACCAGCGAATACTGAATTTTTACTAGCAATATTTTTGACCAAACACTTAAAATATATGAATATAACTCCTGTTGTTGTAATTATCTGAAATGGCTCATACCATTGCCATTACTCGAGAATTCAAAGTAAATACATTAGAAAACTACGCTCTTTCAAGGACGTGCATTTAGGTAAGTGTTTGAAACATAGCCTACGTGCACAGCTCTGTTGAATGATTAAGTTTACCCTTTTTAACTTAATGTTTTTAAACTGAATGTACGAAGCAAACTGTTAGCTGAAATATCCACAGAATTAAAAAACAACACTGATACAAGTGTGTGCGGCGGTTTCTGTAGCATCAGTAGACTGCAACAATACTATCACGATACTTGGGTGCCGATACAATATGTATTGTGATTTTTAATAATTACAATTCTACAAGTATTGTGATTTTTGTTTGCTTTTTTAACTCTAGACCATAAGGGAAAATTTGAATGATACACTTATACATGATGGTACAGTGCAGGTCGTATATATCCGTAGATGTCTCTCCGTCCGCCATTTTTCACTTTTTTATTACAGAAAATACAAAATTTGTACAAACATAAACAACTCACAACAAATATGGAAAGAAATATACATATATGATGAGTGTATAGTAAGGGGAAAACAATTTGTGCCAGGGGTAAAATATTACAAGAAGTTAAAGTGTTGAAATGCTTCGTAAGTCTTTTTTGCTTTTAATACTATCTAATATTAAAGTAGTGTCATATTTTTCAATTTCTTTTATAAAATGTTCACAATTTGGCTTAGCTTTAGCCTATTTCTTCACATGAATGTGATGTTTTCCAAGTAAAATAAAAAGTTGTATGAGAAAATAGATCAATGGTATCCTGTACAACAAAAAAAAGAATATAAAATCATACAGATCCATTTGTATTAATGTTACAAACAGTCTAGAAATGACGTTAGAGACAACCAACCAAAACATTCTTGAATATAAACATTCAAAGAAAAGATGGATCACCGAATCATTGACAACACCACAAAATTCACACGGGTCTTCCATGTTCAAATTGAAATGTTCAAGTAACTCCTCAACAGGGTAAATTCTGTGTAGAATTTTAAAGGATACTTCTCTAACTTTATTATTTATAAAAACTTCGTTATTGACCATACTTTTTTCCACTAAATGTTTTCATATTTTGATGACCAAATCACTTGAACAAGGCAAAAAAAAATTCTTTAATGCATTTCTAATATATCTGTTACTGCATTTATCTTTTGCAATATTAATATCTCCAATAAATACTGTATCACTGTAAACAGACGGTTGTTGGTTTAAGTTAAGAGGGCAGAATCTAGGACTCTGTAATAATGTTACAACTCTGCTTGGGATTGCATCAAAGATAATAGAATCATCTTCTGGTTTCACTGGAATCTTAAATTTATTGATAAAATAAATTTATGATATACATGTATACATATATATGATATAAATATATGATAAAAGTAGGCCTTGTTCATTAAGCATCCGACTAACAGTAAGTATTCCATAGTCATACCAAGTCTAATTAAAGATTATAGATAGATGTGGTGAAAAGTTATGTTTATAGATTAATTGCCAGCAGTCCCTGCTTATGGAAGTTTGCCAAGGATTGATTTCTTCAATAGCAAAATTACATTTTCACTTTCTCTTGTCAACTAGTAAGAGATATGACGTCATGTATTACCGATACAACACATATCACCCTGCTGAAATTCTCCGCCTTGTCTATAAGCAAGGGCTAAAATAAAGCAAATTAATATAAATTAATATAGATTCTGTAATAATAAAAAAAAAAAAATGTAAATCATTTTTTTAAAATAAATCACGATAGTTAGATGGATTGATTTTTTTCCCCCAGCCCAAGTAGACTCCCGGTCACTTTTTCTTTTAGAATCATCATCATCATTAATTCAGTTCATTTTTGCTATTAAAATAATGTACAGTGTCATCTAGAGCAGTGGTTCTCAATTCCAGTCCTCGGGACCCCTTGCTCTGCACATTTTGTATGTCTCTCTTATCTGACACACTCAGTTCAGTTCATGGAGTCTCTCCTAATGAGCTGATGATCTGGTTCAGGTGTGTTAAATAAGGGAGACATACAAAATGTGCAGAGCAGCGGGTCCCGAGGACTGGAATTGAGAACCACTGATCTAGAGCACCCCAAGCCCCCCAAAACCCTGTGTAATTTTCAGTAAGTTCTGTAGTGTTGCCAAAAATATTGATATTTTAATATGCATCAACACTGAAATATCTGAAACTGTTCCAATACTCCTTTTCTGCAGTATCAGAGCCCGTCTACGGAGAGCCTGCCCACTCCCTATTAAGCTCTATTGTACCGAATTTTGGTTGTAGTTCCACCAGAGTTCCACTGGGGGCGATCGCCATGAGTGCAAAATGAATGGGAGTCTATGGGGCTATACGGCTAAATGTGTATCTTTCACCCGATTGCCGTTGAGAAATCTCAGATCTGATTGTAGATTTTGCAAGTTCAACATGGGTTATAGGTCGAAAGTTGAATGAACGAGTACTTATGTCCTTTTGATTTCTTACAGGCTGAGTTGTTGTTGCCCATAACACGCTAGCATTCTGCTAATGAACGCTGATTGGTCAGTGAAGGACTGATTACGACCAGAGATACCGCTTGATGGCATCGTGTCATCCGCAGCGGGACCAGAAACAAACAAAACAAAAACTCTTCTAGCATGTGTATTTACCTGTGTCAGCTGTGTTGTCGATGCCTCGAGTGAAAATAAAGTGCAGAGCGCGAACGCACCAGAGTGAGTGAAGGATTGCCGTGAAGCAGTATCTCTGGTCATACATGTGTATGACGTCATTGACACTTTAAAAGACTTTTTAAAGCAAATAAGTGAACACCCAATATATTCAAAAACAAAATCTAACTCAAAAAAATCTAACACCCAGCAATGTGTAATTTATTTGCATCTCCTTTCGAATACAACATTCAAATTACTAGACAAAAAATTATATCCTGAGAAAAGTGGATTTTTATTGGTATAGCGCCATAGACCTCCATTCATTCTGCACTCGTCCTGTGAGCGCCCTCATATGGAATCAGAGAGGAACTGCAACCAGTTCAGAAGCCGGAAGTGTACTGAGAGTGAAACTTCTCGCCATATTAGACATTCTCTGGCAGTATCATACAACGATACCAGCTGCACGTTCTCACTCTCTCTACGGTGAAGTGCATAAGCGAACACTTAAAGTGACAGCAGCCCAATAAACCTGCTGCTGTTTGTCATGTTAAATAAAGAACAAAAGACAGAAAGAAAATCATTTGACTGAATAACTTTTGTAACTTTAATTGTAAGCATTAATGTGTTTGCATTGAGAACTATCCGGTGTTATTCAGCATTTGATTACTTTCATTTCTGTAGTATTTGTTACCTGAAAACTACTGATAGACCCGCCAAAAAGATTTAAAGCCATGTTTATTGTCTCTATATTCTATTGTATTTTTTTTTATATATTTTTTTAAATTCATCAGAAATTTGCCTTGTGTTTTCATGAAAAAAGAAGCTCATACAGATCTGGAACGACATAAAGAATGTTTTGATTTCATGTTGAATTTAACCTGAAAACTAACATCACCGTAATTATTCCTCAAAAAATGAGTTCTCTACACCTTCTTTCTATCAGCCCATCCCTCTATCCCTCTCTCTCTCTGCATGAGATGACATCACTGCAGCTGCATGTTCCCAGTCCTCATGTTTGAGGTTGTGCTGTGAATTCTAAATAGTGTGTGTCCTCACTAGCGTAGCGCATTATGCAATCATTCTTAGATTTAAGTACTATATATATATCTAAAGATTAAAGATAGGAACAATCGGGGGGGGGGGAAACGAAGGTCTGGTCCAACTAAGAAGAAAAATACCACATTTCCTAAGAGGTTCAAGAATGTTGTTAATCTGACCCTGGTACTGCGACAGAAACCGAATTAAAGTGTGATTTATGCCCTGAACTGTGTGTATATAATAAAAATAGCACACAAATATCAATAATTCATAAAGCGAGAGCTTCATAATACAGTATCTGATGGACGTGTTTTATGCTCTATCATTCAAATGTGTAGATCTAGCGCCTCCTACTGGTTGTAACTAGTACAATGGTTTTCTAAGACAACTGTGATGTCAGAGGAACTATTAATTTATGAAGGTGGGGTGCTCATGCTCATGTAGGAAAGACTATTTAAAACCTACAAGACCATTCCTAAAAAAGCAGGGTTTTCCTGACACTTTTCAGAACCACCTCCTGAGAAGCACTAACTAATAAAGGCCATTCTGCTCTCCTAGTGAGACCGGCTAAAAGGGTCCCGCTCCTAATGAAAAGGTAAAAACAGGAGGCCTTTCATTGCATGAGAGGAGCTTAGCTGTGCCACGACACAATGACTTAGATTTAAATTTCTGTTGAGAAGAAATGCAGTCATCGGGGAGGGGAGACCTTTAACTTTCACACAAAGAACAGCAGCTCATGAAGGGCTAGTGTAACAAAAATTGGCCGCCTGCAGATTTGCACCACACAGATACGGTAGCGAACTATAACACTAATTTGTGGAAGCACAAATTAGGAACTATGGGGAACAGGGAAGGCAGTGTTCAGTATTTCTGTTGTTGGACAGTTTCATTGTATACAGGAGAGACCATGACCAAAAAGCTCCCCCCTTTTGACAGTTCCCCTGTTAAACTGGCTTGACCACATGAATGGAAGCACACAGTCCAACACAATACCATGAGATAAAAAACAAACTCCTCCATTTACTAATACATACAATGACAAGAGCAACAAGCCATTATATTTTCAATAAATTATAACCACAGAATGCAGTGGCATAATCTGTGTGCTTATTTTTGTATCTTGCTATTTAACGGTGCACTAAGTTTTTGTTTAGTTTTAGCTGGTCCCTAATCTGTCCCATTAATACCAACTATTATGACATGTCTGTATATATAAAATGTGTTTTGTTATGATGTGCTTGTTTTATTTAGATGTGTATGCACAAATAGCCTAGTAGCAATACCATCTGGAACATGGTCCATGAAATATCTCATCATAGCCCAAAATTAAAAAGACATACATTTTAATTAGTAAGTATAATCAAAGAACATAGCTTATATTACTTTTATGTATGCGTTGCAAAGCACTTTGCACGCTGACTCACTCAATAGCATGACATGGTCGGTCATGTGATGTCAACAGCGGCACCCATGAAGTGACGACCCGCTTCATAACAGCTTTTTATAGGCTGATATGTCTGAAGTTTTCATCTTTTGTGGGTGTACATAGTTTCAATTATTTATACCCACAAGTGTCCTTCATTTGTATAACGTTGTGGTAAAAAATACTGAGTGCACCTTTAAGACTTGGCATGGTATCCACGATTAATCCTTAGTTAAACCAGTCTGTACCAAACAAAACACAGTGTTTTGTGGTTCGTTTACTAAAATTAGACGTATTCTTTCACAATCGTTGAACAACAAATCGCAGGACAGCCTGGAAGCAAGCCATTAGCTCAATAAAGTACAACAGCCCTGTCAAACTCTCTCTCCTGGTGACAGAATTGATCAGGATCCAAATCAAGAGCATCACACCTCATCTAACCACTACCATAACACCACCAGCAGAGATTAAGCAAAACCACAAAACACACAAGATGAAGGTGATTGATCAAGAACAACTCAGGCCAAAAATTATATGCATGTATGTGTGACTAGTTTATGTATATAATATACATAAGTATGTAGCCTATAGTGCATAAAAAGCCCAAGGCGAATCGTGTCATCTCACAACAGAGTGACACAGCGTTCAATCCTCCATCAACCCTGATGGCATCCCGCTAGTTAGCTCTACAGCCTGAGCTGTATTAGCATTGGGCCTACGTGACTAAATTATATGCGTCCCTTTATGGATTTTAGAAAACATTACATCATCTCTTCTCAGTGTGTTTATTTCCGCTTACCTCCCCCGCGTTGGTGGTGGCGGTGCTGGAAGTGGACGCCGCGCTGGGAGTGGGCGAGCGCTGCAGGGTTACCAGAGCCATGGATGGAAATCTCCCAGCACAACGGCCAGTCTAACTGTCACAAGCTAAACCGACTAGCGGATTTTCCCCTAGCAGCAGCAGCGCCAGATACACGGGGACTGTGCTGCAACTCCACGCGCTCGGTGGGGCCACTGACTGTTAAAAGGCCATATGGCTGAGCCGCTGATCGGCGTTGTTTGTGTCGCTGAATCCGCTTTGACATGAGCTGGATGATGTTTGGTCGGTGCCTCTCTCTCTCTCTCTCTCTCTCTCTCTCTCTCTCTTACTCACCCCTCTCTCTCTCTCTCTCTCTCTCTCTCTCTCTCTCTCACACACACACACACTCTCACCTCTCTCTCTCTCTCTCTCTCTCTCTCTCTATTACTCACTGCCGCATGTGGCTGAAACACGGACTACTACTGCTGCTGCCTGTAGTGGAGTTTGCGATTCAATGTTTTTGAATGAATCTTTTATGTGAACGAATCGAATCTATCTCCCTTTCGAAGCGAGAGCCTGCGTTCATGACTTCAAAGACTGACTTCAACATGGACCAATAGCATTCGAGTATGGGCTGAGTGTGGCGCATATCATTGGTTGGACTTGATATTGGTTGGACTGAATGAACACGCCCTTTACCAAACGAGTCAGTGTTTTGATACGAGTCAGTATGTTTTTGTTTTTGAATATATTGAATTAACCCTGTCTATGGAATTAACTGGGTGCACCTCTTGTTTGTGGGAATGTAAGGGCAAGGAGGAGGTTACTGAAACTCAGTTTATTTAGGCGATCTTTGTTTTGTTTTTTGCTTGATAAAAGCCATGCCATGCAGTAAGACTAGGCATAATGTACCGGCCCAACCCTAATGCACTGTTTCATGTATGTTTAAAGGAGTGTTGCAGTCGTAAATCACTCGGTCCAATTACAAATCGGTTGAATGGGTGATTCAATGACGTTTTGTTACCCTGGCAACTTATTTGTGTCTGTTTATCTTTTTTTCTTCATGTTTATCTGTATTGCCTTAATGCTTTGTAATGTTTAATAAAAAATGAAAGATTCAAAATATTGGAGCCCTGAACTGAATTAAAACACTCACAAATCACAATGTATGATTTTTTAACTATTTATTTGTATGATACAGCTGCAAATAAGTATTTGAACACCTGAGAAAATCAATGTTAATATTTGGTAGCCTTTGTTTGCGATTACAGAGGTCAAACGTTTCCTGTAGTTTTTCACCAGGTTTGCACACACTGCAGGAGGGATTTTGGCCCACTCCTCCACACAGATCTTCTCTATATCAGTCAGGTTTCTGGGCTGTCGCTGAGAAACACGGAGTTTGAGCTCCCTCCAAAGATTCTCTATTGGGTTTAGGTCTGGAGACTGGCTAGGCCACACCAGAACCTTGATATGCTTCTTACAGAGCCACTCCTTGGTTATCCTGGCTGTGTGCTTCGGGTCATTGTCATGTTGGAAGACCCAGCCTCGACCCATCTTCAATGCTCTAACTGAGGGAAGGAGGTTGTTCCCCAAAATCTCGCAATACATGGCCCCGGTCATCCTCTCCTCAATACAGTGCAGTCGCCCTGTCCCATGTGCAGAAAAACACCCCCAAAGCATGATGCTACCACCCCCATGCTTCACAGTAGGGATGGTGTTCTTGGGATGGTACTCATCATCATTCTTCTTCCTCCAAACACGTTTAGTGGAATTATGACCAAAAAGTTCTATTTTGGTCTCATCTGACCACATGACTTTCTCCCATGACTCCTCTGGATCATCCAAATGGTCATTGGCAAACTTAAGACGGGCCTTGACATGTGCTGGTTTAAGCAGGGGAACCTTCCGTGCCATGCATGATTTCAAACCATGACGTCTTAGTGTATTACCAACAGTAACCTTGGAAACGGTGGTCCCAGCTCTTTTCAGGTCATTGACCAGCTCCTCCCGTGTAGTTCTGGGCTGATTTCTCACCTTTCTTAGGATCATTGAGACCCCACGAGGTGAGATCTTGCATGGAGCCCCAGTCCGAGGGAGATTGACAGTCATGTTTAGCTTCTTCCATTTTCTAATGATTGCTCCAACAGTGGACCTTTTTTCACCAAGCTGCTTGGCAATTTCCCCGTAGCCCTTTCCAGCCTTGTGGAGGTGTACAATTTTGTCTCTAGTGTCTTTGGACAGCTCTTTGGTCTTGGCCATGTTAGTAGTTGGATTCTTACTGATTGTATGGGGTGGACAGGTGTCTTTATGCAGCTAACGACCTCAAACAGGTGCATCTAATTTAGGATAATAAATGGAGTGGAGGTGGACATTTTAAAGGCAGACTAACAGGTCTTTGAGGGTCAGAATTCTAGCTGATAGACAGGTGTTCAAATACTTATTTGCAGCTGTATCATACAAATAAATAGTTAAAAAATCATATATTGTGATTTCTGGATTTTTTTTTTTAGATTATGTCTCTCACAGTGGACATGCACCTACGATGACAATTTCAGACCCCTCCATGATTTCCAAGTGGGAGAACTTGCAAAATAGCAGGGTGTTCAAATACTTATTTTCCTCACTGTATATATATATATATATATATATATATATATATATTTGAATTAAATTCAAAAATGTATTTGCTCAAGTGTAATAATTAACAGACATCAAGAAGTGGCCACTAGAGGCTGGTTCTAATATAACCCAGTGGACTTTACCCCGTCATCCAAGATTTGTGCAAAGTCTTAACGAATTAATGCAGTTCAGATTCTGGTTTCTGCAGGCAGTGCATGTGAGAGAGAGGCAATAAGAGCATATGGGACTTTTCCTAATAGTTTTTTTGAGAAAACTTCTGGCCAACTTAATTCAGGTGAGTGAAACTGTGTTTCTGTGCAATGGATTTTTACATAAAGGTGACCAATAAGGAAAACATTTTGCATATATGTATACATTTGCATGTGCAGATTTCTTCAAGATTAGTCACATGGCATCATTGGTGATTGGTGATCATGTTTAAAATGGAAAGGTATACATTTTATTTGCACATAGATACAAAGACAAAGCAGAAATTAATTGTAGAAATAAATAGAACTGCTGAGAAAGTAAAACAAAAAGCCTGGGGGGTTGTACAAAGAACTTTCCCACATATACATTTGTAATCGAAATGATTCAACCCCCATTGGTTTATCTGCAAAATGTATAGACTTTCAGCTGTTTGCAATATACAAATCAAACAAAAGTAATTGAAATAGCTCAACACAACAAATGGTTCATCAAGTGGTTTCTAAAATTTCAACTGAAAATGCAACTTTTAAAGGTGTCCGCAGTCTCAAAATTATTCAACCCGCTGAATGGAATCCCTCACAACAGCACAAATCTGCAAAACAAGTGTTGTCTCTAGCACACCTGATGCAACTAATCAAGGGCTTCATTAGTTGCACCAAGTGTGCTTGAGCTAGAACACATGAAATATCTAAACTGGCTAGATTTGTTGAGTGTCACGTTTGACTGCATGTTAGAAATATGGCTAAGTCAAAAGAATGGTCCAAAAAGTTAAGAGAAGATATTATCACCCTTCACAAACAAGTAACAAGATACAAAAAGGTAGCGAAGGCACTAAATGTTCCTAGAGACACTGCTGGGAGCATAGTTCGCAATTTCAACGTTAAAGGAACAGTGGTTACACTACCTGGATGGGGCAGAAAAAGGAAACTATCAACGGCTGCAACCAGATTTCTGAGAAGGCAAGTTAAAAAAAAAACCAGAGTGACTGCAAAAGACCTGCAGCAAGAAAAAAAAAAATTAAGTGTTCAAAGCAGCGCAAAGAGTAACAAAAAAGGTATTCGCCTGTTATGGCATTTTTTTTCTGCAGGCATGAAGGTGTGCATCATTGGAGCGGGGGTCATCGGGCTCTCCACAGCTCAGAGCATCTACCAGCACTTCCACGGCCGGGTCACCCCCCTCACCATAGAGGTGTATGCTGATGTCTTCACTCCACTCACCACCAGTGACGGGGCAGCTGGACTCTGGCAGCCGTATCTATATGACAAGGGGAACGTGCAAGAAACGTGAGGTTTCATTTGAGTGAATCCAAAAGTGCATATGAAACAGTTGAAGCACACCCTCATGTTTTCAGATATGCTGTATAATCTAGTACACTGTAAAAAATGATTTTATGTCAAAGTAAATAAAACAGGAAAAATCATGTATCTTTTGCTAAGAATAATTTTGTAAAAATGAAAACTTTAGTATATTAAGTAAATCCTAATTATATACTAATTTTTTACTTGTAAATATTAGACATCCAACAGACAAGTGAAATTGACTTCTGACTCTCTGGCATATTTACATGCATTAATTAAGTACTTGAAGCAAATTTAAAAAAATCAAGTAAAATTTAGTCCTTGAAGAAAGGAATCTGCGCATGCGCAGAAAGAAGAAAACACGCGATTGAGGGATTTCGAATCTCCACTCCAACGGCTCTCGACAGGTAAGCAACAGTAAAAAACTGCATTATATTACGGATTTATAATGATTTTTTGATTAATTCAACGATTGTCTTGTCATCACTTCATGCTATACATTTGAAAAGTTTAGTGTTCTTAAGTTTAGAGACGTGCTCCAGAAAAAAGTTAAGGGAGAGGCAGAGGCAGAAAGCACCCTGTTTATTTTCTTTATTTTACAAAAGCACAATGTTTTATTTCGATTGAAAGTGGAAAAAGTAGACATTTAACAGTTTATTTTTTCATATTTCTTAAGTCTGTAATCTTTATGACCAAAAATGACGGAGTATAAGTCTAATTTGCTGCTACGCGCGGGCGCTTTTGCCGACTCAAGAGGGTTAATGACGAGTTAACTTTGTAGACGTTAGCCATATTTTTTTCTCATTTTTAAACTTTACGTTTTACACGATTTATCAGTAATTACGCCTAAAAACCATGAATATGTCACTTAAATCATGATCTTTTTGTTTAATATTTATTTTGTGTGCAATTTTCTTTATAGATGACAAATATTGGCCACGAATTAACAATAGGCCTAAGTGAGAAGGTTCTCGTTCCCTCATCGTGCACAGTATAATTCATTTCCTCATTCATTTGCTAAATCGTGCATACTATCTATTAAATGGTCCCTGCTTTTACTAAATCGTAACCACGTTGTAAATGACAATAATTCGTACTCCCAAATTCCTAATTCGTAGCCTTGATATCTGCTGTGTGTCACATGTTAGCATTAATGTGTGTAAATTGACTATGAGAGTAAGGTCATGCAGGATGTTTTTAATGATTTGGTTTAAATGAAATGAATAATGTGAATGCAAATTAATTAACTTTTAATTTAAAAGTATTAGCTGTTTACTGATTATTGTTTTTTTCTCTCTCTCTTTTCTTAATTTCAGGATATTTCTCAAATGCATTCAGCCCTTTGTGCCTCCGTTGCTGTAAACCGGTTGAGAGGGACAAAGAGAGAGACCGAACACACTGAATTGTTATTATTGTCATTATAGGTTTCTGTATATGCTTATTTCTTAATAAATTACTCTTAACTGCACATTGTCACAGTATTATTTTGTCACATTATAAGAGTAACATTTAATTGAATTTAAAATAATTACCAGCACTGCATAAAACAAGTAAAATGTATTTAAAATATCAAGTGGTTTTACTTAATTATATTAATTATATCAGATTTGTAAGTAAAAATTACTCAATATAATTTAACAGGCCAAGTTATATGTACTTATTCACTTTGTGAATTTTACTCGGCTTAGTTAAGTAGATTTACTTAATTTCCATCATTGTGAAATTTACTTGAAAAAAATTTGTGCAAAAACTTGCCTTATAAAAATTGAGTAAATTCTACTTATTGTTTTTCTCAGTGTAGAGAATAAAATGTTTTTATTTTATTTTCACAGTAAATGGAACAAAGAGACATTTGATTATCTACAAAGTTTCCTCAGCTCTCCCGATTCAGTGAAAATGGGAATCTTCCTCCAGTCTGGCTACGACCTGTGCACTGAAACTGTACCAGTGAGAAGCTTCTCATTTCCCTCCTTAAAATGCTTGATATTTAAAATGTATAGTAGTGTGAAATTTAATGTAGCTCATGTAGCATGCAGATGGCATGTCATTGCATGGCATGGAAACAATGCTAAATTTTCAGGCATATTTTGTAGCTGTCTCTCTGCTCCTCTCAAACAGGACCCCTCATATAAAGACGCTGTGTTGGGCTTTCGCCAGCTAACTAAACGTGAACTTGATATGTTCCCGGGATACAGGTACATATCACCTGCATCTAATCACAAGTTTAATAACTGATATTGCTGACATTGTTTTAAGTGTCAATGTCCCGTACAAGACATAGAGTAATATTCAGCTTAATTGGACATTCAAATTGAGTCAGGGCAGACCTACTGTATATACATTTTTAAGTGCTGATGTTTAAGGTTCAGTTTGATTGATTTAAGTTCAGTTAAACTGAAATGTAATTGATCTCAGTGTCGTATATGTCCATTTCCCAGCTATGGATGGTTCAACACCACTATCATGATTGAAGGAAAAACATACCTGCCATTTCTTATGGATTGGTGAGAGATCTTAACAGTAACCTGAAGTTGGATGAAGTTGCATACTGTATGCATATAGATGTCTAACATATACATTTTAATAATTTTCTGGTGTTCTCTATACAGGTTAAAACAAAGAAATGTCAAGTTTCATCAGAGAAAGATTGGTTCATTTAAAGAGGTTTGCGCATGTTTTTGGACTACTTTCAATCATTTCAATAATTGAAAAGCTTTAATATAGATGTTCAATTCAAGAAATTATAAATCAATATTAAATCCACAAAAAAAGCTACATTTTATTTATTTTAAATAATTCATATTATACTACGGGGCTGTTGAATGCTTGAATCTGATTGGTTGACGAATTGTTCTAAGGTGTGCAATTATTTTCATGGAAACGCACGGCTAAAGTAGTTCCAGGCAAGTCTTAACCGCATTACCACCTCGGGTGTGCATTATTTTCTAATAATTCAATGGCCCATTGTCAATTATTCCTTACTTAAACAGTTATAATATCATAATATAACAGTTATAGTTTTCTGTATCACTCATACTTATACTAGATGCAGTGGAACTTCATAGTTTAGTAAGACAAGAATAGCAACCAGTTTTTGACCCACTTATTACTGAGAACCTCATCTATCCAGTTGTAAAGTGATTGTGCTCAAAGTTTGCAAAAAATGTCCTCCAGTTGGCAGATAGTGGTGCTGATGTTATCATCAACTGCTCTGGTGTCCGATCAGGAGACCTACAGCCTGATCCTGAACTCAAACCAGGAAGAGGACAGATCATTAAGGTGAGGTTTAGTGGATAAAGTCAATCAGGGTTTGAGTTTTAGACAAAACAGTGTCATCTCAGATTCTGTGCTGTATGTCAACAGGTAGATGCTCCCTGGATAAAACACTGGATCTGCACAAATAATTTCTCGTCTGGAGGTAATTCGTCGTACATCATACCTGGGTGAGTTTCTTGGTCACAGTCAATGTATAGTAGGTAAAGGCAAACAGGCTGTGTTTGTTTACCTAATCTCTGAGTTATTTTTATTATGAAATGCAAAATGTAGTCTTGTCCTAGGTCTGATTCACTCAGTTTGTTTCTGCAGGAGTCGTTTAGTCACTGTGGGTGGAGTTTTCCAAGTAGGAAACTGGAATCTGCAGAACAGTTCTGTTGACCATAAAAGAATCTGGGAAGATGCCTGCAAGCTTGAGCCCAGTCTACAGGTAGGATATCAGAAGTTGTCTAGATTTGTTATTTAAGGAGTGTTTTTTTTTTTTTATACAGATCTGCTCAATTTTCAATTTTCAATTTAGCATGCCTGGATAGTAGAGGACTGGACTGGTCTCAGGCCCGCACGCAGCAAAGTTAGACTGGAGAGAGAGACCCTGCGATCTGGACCACATGCATTTGAGGTGAGCTCGTAGTGAAGAGAGCACTATTTTATTGGCTTAACTCTTCCTCTTTTCACACACCATGCTGTTTTCATTCACCTCAGGTCATCCATAACTACGGACATGGAGGTTTTGGACTGACCATCCATCGTGGATGTGCTGAGGAAGCTGCTCGGCTCTTTGGACAGATCCTGGAGCAGAAAGGCTTGCTAGCACACTCTAAATCACGCCTGTAATAGATCTGGGTTTCTGGACAGTGTTATCCATAATCTCATCAGACATCAGCAATGTTATTCTTTATCTCAACTTTGTCATACTGATTCCAAAAAGTTTAAGAATCCTAAACTACAATGAAATACATGTTCATATACACGTTTTATATTTTTTATAAAAAAAATTTTTTGGATTGTTTTAAAAATATGACACATCATAACAGAAGCGAATTGTCAAAACGTTTTTTTATGTTAATTAGGGGTGTAACAATATATCGTGTCACAATATATCGCAATACAAAAATGCATCAATATGTTTCGTGGATAGTTCACCCAAAATAAAAATTACTGTGTGGAAAAAAATTCTAGTTTTCAGAGTTTTAGTGACAGTCCTACAAGAAACTGCTATATATAATGTTGAATATAATGTACAATAATGCAATGGGGGAATAATTGTGGGTCCTGATAATGCCAAATGTCTTATGTTAGCAGTAAAAAGTGACAGCATTGTTTTGTTATACATCTAGTCAGACAAAAGTATTTAGACAACATTACTTATACATCTAGTCAGCTAAAATGATTCTGTATTTTCATCTTTAGAATCATGAATATTTTTATTCTGGTGTCACTATTGGGTTTCCAGCACCAAGTCCAAGCCTATTCATTTACACCCACAATGTAAAACCAAATGTAACATTTTGATCAACAGTACATTTTTTGTTAACCTTTTACCATATGTCTTGGAGTATCGCAATAATATTGTATCGTGAGTTCAGTATTGTGATATGTATCGAATCATGACGTGGGAATCGTTACTCCCCTACTGCTAATGTATAATGAATCAGATGCAAGCATGATTTATTTAATGCTTTTATTTGAATGCTTTTTCAAATTTATTTTAAGCATTATTGTTTACATATTTACATTACCTGTAGTGGCAACACTGGCAAGGGCTCTCAGGGTTCCCACTTTGAACATACTTTTTTTTTTTTTTGCTCAAAAGAAATCTGCACAACCTTTGAATCAACTACCTATGAATTTAAATGTGTGCTCACACTTTTTTAATTATTCAAATAATTTAGCAGTTTTATAAATTCATAAATATTACGCAAAGGCATGAAAGGAGATACATGATGCATGTACAACCTGAGGGCAAGACTGATTCAATATAATGTATTATTTTAAAAGCATGGTTTCTTTCCTGTGGATTAGCATTTAAGGATATATAATTTAGCCATCAAAATAAAAAGTTAATCAAATATGATAAATAAAGATGCCAATAAAAAAGTAAAGTAAATAATAATAATAATAATAGGCTAAGACAGTAAAAGTTATTTTATTTTTTTCACCAACAATATATAGCTACCTCCAGACAACTGCTCAACTTCAACTAACTAAGCAGAGCTGGTATCTGTGTGAAAGTGTCGTGTTTTGATAAGAGGTTTTTTTTGTTTTGTTTTTTTTTCACCACTTAATGCAATGCAAACCACAAACTTTATGTCAGTAAGAATCACTAGACTTGTCGCCATCTAATGGAGTAACGAGGTCTGAACAAATCATTGAACGAATAAATATGAACAAGTCTTTTTAGTGAGCAGATTCAAAAGATTCGAAGTCACTGAAGTGAGTGACTCAAAACCAAAACCAAAACTATGGCTGACTTGGAAAAAGCATAATGCTATTTCTTCCATGTAAGACTATTTCGAATGCAGCCCATACTGAGCATTTTCTGAAGGCGAACACTAATAGCGCCAGCTCAACGTGACAGTTGACGTTAGGTAATGTGAGATAAAGTTAATTTTTAAATTTTGCGTCATGTCATTACGTTGCTTAAGACTTGTGCATACAAGAAAGAAGATAAGGACCTGTTTAGGACAACGTCGACTTCTTTTTGGAAGTAACAAGAAGTTTGGTGAGTGAAGCTGTTCTTTTAATAAAATAAACTAATAAAGAGCAGTAGGCCTGTACCGCGAATGCAATGTAAAACCGTCTTCCAAATGCACATGTAAATGTAGCTATTTCCAGCTTGACATTACATGCAATGCATTACTTTTTTAAGCTATAGAAAGCCCACAAGAAGGCAACCAATAATAACAACTCAAGCTCTCTAACCTTGTTAGTTAGTTGTCGTTGTCCATGTTTAATCGTGTCCATATGGGTTTTTATAGACATAAGACTTATTAATCAAATAAAAGAAGCCCTTCACATTACACTATAAACATATGGCAGCATTGGACACATGTTTGCATTGAAATTGTTTTCAAATCAAATTGCAACATTTTATGAAACCGTGCATTAATATTTACACTTGAATTTAGAGGGTTTTTTTGCATAGAACATACAGACATCAAATAGCTTAAGAGCATACAGCATATCACTATTAAAATAGTAAAAAAAAGGTATTTATGCATTTTTCTGCAGACATGAAGGTGTGCATCATTGGAGCGGGGGTCATAGGCCTCTCCACGGCTCAGAGCATCTACCAGCACTTCCACGGCCGGGTCACCCCCCTCACCATAGAGGTGTATGCTGATATCTTAACTCCACTCACCACCAGTGACGGGGCAGCTGGACTCTGGCAGCCGTATCTGTATGACAAGGGGAACGTGCAAGAAACGTGAGGTTTCATTTGTTTCGATTCAATTCTGTGGCATAAAAATAGGAAATATATATCAGTTGAAGCACATCTTTGTTCGTTATTCATTCACAGTAAATGGAACAAAGAAACATTTGACTATCTACTAAGCTTCCTCAGCTCTCCCGATTCAGTTCAAATGGGAATCTTTCTCCAGTCTGGCTACAACCTGTGCACTGAACCTATGGCGGTGAGAAAATTATCTTTCGATTGCATATAATGTCTTCTTTTTTTTCTTTTTTCTTTTCAGTGTACAGAATGTTATATAAACTGCAAGTATTAATTGATTGAACATACTGTATTATATTGTCAGGTAATTGAGTTCATATTTAGGTCTCTGCCTGTGGGCCCTTAACTATTGCAGGACATGATCAAAATGGCAGAACAGAACATAATGAACCTTATTGTATAGCTGAACAAAAGAAGAAGTGGTCAGAATCAAATAACCTTAAGCATCCACTTGATCCAACTGCTGAGCCCCCTCTCTCTGGCATGGGTTAAAACCAGCATGAGATTAGAGTGAAAATAACTAACCGATCTCACTTATCCATGAGAGATAATTTAGAAAATTACTGCAATCTCTCTGCTCCCCTCAAACAGGACCCCTCATTTAAAGACGCTGTGTTGGGCTTTCGCCAGCTGACTAAACGTGAACTAGATATGTTCCCGGGATACAGGTACAGTACTTGTTAGCTGTATCTAATCATAAGTTATTTCTATAATTTGATGCTGCTGACTTGTTTTCAAAATCAGTTTGGTTGTTCTACCCCTTAAATTGGATTTGTGAATGTAGTGTGTTGTGTCGCCTTTCCTTTTTCCCTCAATCCCTTTCAGTTTTGGGTGGTTCAACACTGCTCTCATGACTGAAGGAAAGACATACCTGCCCTGGCTTATGGACTGGTGAGAGACTCCTGTTATCTTATCAGTAACCCAAATTAGGAATGAAATAGAATAAAGTATGGTTCAAAAGTCCACAATAAAATATGAGATTCAAGTTCTGGTTTAAACTTAGAAATAAAAATGTAAAACAATTAAACATTAGGACTTAAAATGAATAATTAGAATTTCAGATTTCTAGATTTTCTCCATAAGTTATATATATATATATATATATATATATAATGTGTTTGCACATCTTATAAATGCATATGTGTGTATCTAATTTTTATATGAATATACCTATTCTTCCATTTTATATGCATCAGAATAACTGTTATGCATTTATATAGCTATGTAAAATCTGTAGTGGATTTGTTACTCATTTACAGTATGGCTTTTTTCAGGTCTAACAATGATTAACAGTCTTTGGCACGTTGGTCATGTTTCTGTGTTTTTCACAGGTTAGGACAAAGAAAGGTTAAGTTTTATCAGAGGACGATTGGTTCATTTCAAGAGGTTTGAGAAATTCCATTATCATTCTCACACTTAATAAATGAAAATCTCAAGATCTTAAAATTTACACTACCTTTAAAAAGTTTGTGGTTAGTGTGATTTTTTTTAATAAAGAAATTAATACTTTTAGTCAATAAGGATGCATTAAATTGATCAAAAGTGTCAGTAAAACATTTCCACAAAAATACTGATAATATAAAGAAATGTTTCTTGAGCAGCAAATCATCATATCAGAATGATTTCTGAAAGATCATGTGACACTGAAGACTGGAGTAATGATGCTGAAAATTCAGCTTTGACATCACAGGAATAAATTAGATTTTAAAATATGTGAAAACAGAAAACCCTAATTTTCCTGCTAAATTCATGCTGAGAGTCTGTCTCTGTACTGTTGCAAAATGGTTTCAGTCATAAAATGTGTGCATTTGTAATGACCTTAAAATTGTCCTCCAGTTGGCAGATAGTGGTGCTGATGTTATCATCAACTGCTCTGGTGTCCGATCAGGAGACCTACAGCCTGATCCTGAGCTCAAACCAGGAAGAGGACAGATCATTAAGGTGAGGTTTAGTGGATAAAAGTCAATCATACTTAGAGTTTTTGCATAGAACTATGTTGATCTCATGCCTTTTATATCAACAGGTAGACGCTCCCTGGTTAAAGCACTGGATCCTCACACATGATTCCTCATCAGGAGTCTACAACTCACCATACATCATTCCTGGGTAAGACTCGTTGAAATAAAAGTTGAAGTTGAAGTACAAAAACTTAAACTGAAATAAAAATAAATGTATAATAATTAATAATAATAAAAATGACAAACCACATAACAAAATAATTAAAACTAAAAAGAGTCTAAATGACTTCATGACTAATATGAAGTCTTGTCTTAGCAGTTGCACATGACCTCAGGTCCTCTGTTTCTGCAGGAGTCGTTTAGTCACTGTGGGTGGAGTTTTCCAATTAGGAAACTGGAATCTGCAGAACAGTTCTGTTGACCATAGAAAAATTTGGGAAGCCGCCTGCAAGCTTGAGCCCAGTCTACAGGTAGCTTTCAGCCATTTTAGCCTTGCTAAATTATTGTTTGCTTGACTGGCATGAGGGGATTGAATCTTCTTTTCTCTCTCTAGCATGCCCGGATAGTAGAGGAGTGGACTGGTCTCAGGCCCGCACGCAGCAAAGTTAGACTGGAGAGAGAGACCCTGCGATCTGGACCACATGCATTTGAGGTAAGCTCTTAGTGATCATTGAACTGAAGATCTTAAAGGTGCACTAAGTAACTTTTTTACCTTAACCGAACAGCTTCGGAGTCATTGGAATAGTTATATGACTTGTTTCGGGTTGAATGGTGGTCGTCGCGCATCCCCCGAGCGCCTGTGAGCGGAAAAACCACCCTTGCAACTTTGGGCCGCGGGTCGCGTCAGGAAGTATCGCGTGATATCAGGTCTCGCGATGTAACAAATTGCTTTACGGCACTGCACACAAAGCTAGGAAAGCTTTGTCGGAGGATGAAAGAAAGGAAACGGCAGACTGACCGAGCAAGGAGTCAGACTCGAGTAAATATCGTTCTTGTTGATGGACTAATAGACATCTTCAGAGGTTATCTGTGCCTGTTCGATGTCCGACGCTTTGTAACGCGTTCTGTCAGGAGGAGAAATAGGGATAGCTCACAGATGAAGTTATTACCGAGAGCCAGACAGACTCACGGAGGCGATTGGCATTTCACAACTTGCACTTTATTCCCCAGTCGAACTCGTGTAACTGTCTGTCACCCGTTCTAACGTCCAGATCTTTACTTGATAAACAAAAGTAGAATAAGAATGAGCATCAAACTGAAATAACCCGCATACGGGTGTTCGAGGTGCACATGATACAACACAGACTGCCGACGACAGTTCAACAGGGCGTGCGCAGCTCTTAAAGGGGCCACACCTTATTTCCACTCGTTACAGCTTCCATCCTATTGAACAGGTACCGGTATAGAGGGCGGAAGGGATCAGGCCGTGAGTGCAGAGACAGCTCTGCGCGAGTGCTATTTACGATAGTAACGTTAAATACAAGTACTCCACAGCGACTCTAGGGGTCGCTGTTTGACAAAAACGGAAAGCTGCCTAGTGTGCCTTTAAGGCATCTTCCAATGAAGAGGGGTCGCTATAAACAGCTAGATGATGTATGAGTTAATGCGGAGCCCCTAATGGGACATGGTAATAGAAAAAAATGTTATATGAGATGGGAGGAAAAAATTATATTTCAATGCTTTTTGTTTCCCCAAGAACCATTGCATTCGCTTGCAAAACTCACAAAACTGGTGATGGAAATAATATGAAATAGGAGGGAAAACTATTTTCATGCTTTTGCTAGTTTCTTGGGGGAACAGAATGCAAAAGTTTTGCAATCGAATGCAGTTTCTAAGAGGAACGCAAAAGTTTGCAAGTGAATGCAAAAGATTTCTAAGCACATGGTAAAGTTTCGCAAGAGATTGCAAAAGTTTTATGCAAAAGAAAATGCAAATGTTTTGTGAGTGTATTCTTCCCATCTTATATAGTTTTTCCATCACCCTGTCCCTTTAGGGCTCTGTAGATTCTCCTCTTTTCACACATGCCGTTTTCATTCACCTCAGGTCATCCATAACTACGGACATGGAGGTTTTGGACTGACCATCCATCGTGGATGTGCTGAGGAAGCTGCTCGGCTCTTTGGACAGATCCTGGAGCAGAAAGGCTTGCTAGCACACTCTAAATCACGCCTGTAATAATAGATTTGGGCCTCTGGACAGTGTTATCCATCTCTTGAATTGTCGCTAATCTAATAACCATTGTCAAATTGAGATGCATAATACATTTGACTACATTTATCTGCACTAATCTACAATAAAGACACATACTATTTTTCTTTTTTTGAATCATAATTTATTGTTATCATACATGTACATCCAGTGCAGTGGCAAGAGATCTGTGCACAGAGACACAAAACGCGGCACTAAATTGCAAAAGGCAGGCATAGGAGACAACTCTCTGGATTCACAGGAACAACTGCACACTTCCCATCATGCCACACACATACCCACTGTACGGTTGAAAAGGCATAAATACAAATGACCGAATATATCATTGAGAAGTCGAGCTGAAGAAACAAAGACAGTATGACAGTAATAAAAAATATACTTGATCTACAGACCTGTTCAGATGAAAGCCACTTGCTATTGTTTTATTGTTACTGAGCTGTATCTTAGGATTCAGTAACCTTTGATATGCCAGATTATAAGGGAACAACTGGAGTTTTGTACATGAATGAGAATTTTACATGAGTGATTGCAGTTGGCAGCCAGTGAGAGGACAAAGAGAGGTGCTGAGTGGTACGAAATGAAGACTTTGATGCCCACTAGATAACGTCACTGGTGTCAGCGAAAGTCTAACACTATCAATGGCTAACATTTAACCAACTTAAAGTATGGTATATGGTTGAGAGAGAAAAAGGAAGATAACAGAGACCACAAACTGGTGCAATGTCTGATTTATAGCAGCATCCGGTCTCTGCTTCGATGAATAGATAAAAGTTGTCATGACCTCCCCAATGGAATGCTGGGAGTGGAGTGTAAGGCCCTCTTAAAGAAATAAAAAATTAAATAAATCTTTCTACTCGCTCTCATACTAAACCTGTCACAAACACACAAACCCTTGTGCTATCTTTCAACTTCAAGACTTCAGGACTTTGAAAGTTCAAATCTTTCGTTCTTCTCCTAAACACCCCCAAATGCTCTTCAAATCATTTGAACATATGAGAGTGATGATGGTTTTCATGTGCTAAACTGCATAATGCAATTATAGATATATTTTCAACCCATTTACTGTTGTATTACCTGAAAATGAGGCAAAAGGGGAGTATTATGTGATGGAAATCTATTCCCCTTTATTTTTCTGGTCCGGAGGTTCATAAAGAGAAACCTTGTAACCTTTGGTGGGGGAACGTGTCATTAATGGACTGATTTAAATCAAAACCAAGCAGTCCTTAAAACAATTAAAACTGCGATTCCTTTGTGGACACACATTTTATTTTACAGATAATATTCCCCACTTCCATCTAAGACCAATTTCTTCTACAAAGTCTTTCCAAACCCCTCTGTGGTGTTCCCTCAGTCCTGTGATCCAGAGCTTGAATGTGGAATCCCTCCCGGGCTGTGGTCTGAGGCCCGTCCCATCATCTCCTGACCCCACTCTCTGTGACTGGACTCCTGGAGGCCCCGTCCTGTGGTCTCTATGGGCAGTGCACAGGAAGCAATAGCAGCCAGCAAACAGCAGCAACAGTACACTGACAGAGTCAGATACACTGATGATTCCAGCATCACCTTCAGGAAGGAAGCAGAGATGGATAGAATATGTCAAAGAATCTCACATTCACATTGGGGTTAGTAAGATTTTTTTCTGTTTTGAAGGAAGTTTCTTATGCTCACCAAGCCTGCATTTACTTGATACAGTGTAAAAACAGTAATACTGTGAAATATTATTACAATTAAAAATTCCTGTGATGGCAAAGCTGGTGTCACATGATCCTTCAGAAATCATTATAATATGCTGATTTGCTGCTCAAGAATCATTTCTTATTATTATCGCAGTATTAAGTGGAAACTATACTTTTCTCTTTTTTTTCAGAATTCCTTGATGAATAGAAAGTTTTAAAAAGATAACCGTATCTAATAGTTCTGTATAGACAAAAATGTGAACTAAAACTTGTGCTTTAAGTTGGCTATAGTTTTCTTCATACACTTAGAATAATATTAAGTAAACATTTACACACATATGCACACTTAGGGAATGAGACTCATTGTTTTTTCTTCTCTCTTTTTTTAAGTCAAATTTCTGGTGAGAATCTCTTTGAACTGTTGTTGTTCGTAGAGTTGCCCACATGAGCAGCACAGATCAACATATCAGAGCTGATTTCCAATAAATTAAGACAAAGTAAAGAAAGTAAGTATATTGGATCTCCAACATTAGGGTTGGAGTATTCTGTATTTTTAAGTCTTTTATCATTTTCTAGATAGTGTTTCCACACCTGTGCCACAAATGGTGTGATGAGAGCTCCAACTCGGGCCATCCCACTACTGGTGCCCAAACCCAGTGCCCTCGTCGCTGTGGGATACACCTGTAAAAGACACCAAGAGGGAGATAACCATTATCTTCTCATTTAAAATTTAACTATTACTTAACCACTGAGTGAATGGACTTGCATGATCTACATGGATTCATTATTTCCCTAAAGTTTCTTCAGCATGATTTTATGCTATAAACACTTTCAAACCCAGTTAAATATCCCAGACAAAGATTAATGTAGTTAAGAAAAATGCCTCTCTCCTTTAGGTAATATACAGTCAAGTAACTATGTAACTACGCAATAAAATGACCTCAATGACAGTAATGTCAAAGTCAACATACAGACACTGTGTGTAATATTCAACCATCCAATCATTTATCTGGAGATGAACTCCAGTAGTTTATGAAAAAACGTAGGATGACAAAGTGGTCTGTTTTATTTCAGGTGAGTTGTTGCAATTGCTGCCAAGTGGTGGGAGTGAGACAGGAATTGGACGTTTCCCAAGGTCAAAATCATTCTCTAGTGCAGCTGTTGCCTTGAGAGAAACATTTAACACCACATTGACAGTCTACAGGCTTTACTCTCCTTACAATTTATCTGCCAAGAGTGTCACATTTTGCTGTGTTTCTATTTCACATTCTTTTGACATGGCAAAGAAGGATAGAGCTTTGACTTTGAGCCTCAGTTCTTCCAAGAAATAGAAATGATATATTAACTGAGTTCTCACCTCAGGAGTATACACATATGCAGCCTGGAAACCTCCAGCGATGAAGGCCCTCGCAATGAATATAAATACTGTCAAAGAAGTCCTGCAATAAAGGGAATAGTTAGGCTATATGGCATAATGTATCAAAGATGTCACATTAGAAAGAAATACAAGTTTGATTTTTTCCATGACATGTAGATGTAGATGTATGTTCACATTTGAGATTAACACAGGCTCGAGTGCTCTAGAAAAATGTCTATAATGGATATGCTTTCTGACCTTCCCACACAGCCGTAGAGCGGCACAATGCAGAGGGAGAAGACAAAGAAACACAGTGCCATAGTCTTCCTCCTTCCTAAGCGATCGATTGCCCACAGGGTCACCAGCAGGCCTGTGATGCATCGATCAATACGTTCATCACATTTTCTTTTTTGCCTGCCATACGTTACTTAAAAATGAGATGTTAATGGTGTTAAAATTCAAAGATGTACCTGGAAACTCAGAAAGTGTGGTCCATAGAAGGTCTTTGTAATCATCTGAATTCAGATATTTGCACTCCAAACTACATCCTGGGTCCCTTTTTCTGCCCTTCCCCCCTAGGGAGTGATACACAACCAATATATGCATACAGAATACATTGGTTGTATTGAGTTAGTTTTCTACCACACTAATAGTTTGAAATGTATTACACATACTGATTTATACTGATATAGTATATACAGTATATTAAATATGGTTTTCTATTCCATACTTGGCCTTTACATTCTCACTATGCTGCTCCAGTCTGTTTTAAAACGCACAATATCTGTCACTCACCACCACAGGCGCCTCCCTCCTGGAAAAGCTCGGTGGTCAGCAAAACCACACCATAATATGAGAATGCGTTCGAGAACCTGCAACAGGAAGCGCATAATAATGTAATAAAATAAACAGAATATGAATGCAAGCAGCAAGAACTAAACATTGTGAAATATTTGAGTGAAATAAAAGAGTGAGATCAGACAAATCTCAAGGAACAAAAAGTCCTTTTAAGGATTAGTGGACATCTACATTTGTGATTTAATGACTGTTTACACAGTAATTTATAGGAATCAGTATTGTAGGACTCTTTTACCATATGAACCAGAGCAGAACAGTAGTCCAGCGCAACGGTGGAGAGAAAAGATCCCGAAGTTTTCCCCTGTCCTCCTAAACACAGAAAACAACAATTATACTCAAAATAAGGAGAGATGACATATAAATAACAATATTTATCACTATAAATTGTGTAAACATTTTTTGTATATATTTTTAAAATGTCATTTATTTCTGTGATGGCAATGCTGAATTTTTAGCATCGTTACTCCAGTCTTCAGTGTCACATGATACTTGATTTGCTGCTCAAGAAACATTTCTTATAATTATCAATGTTGAAAACAGTTCATATTTTTGTGGAAACGATGCATTTTTTTTTCAGGATTCTTTGAAGTATAGATAGTTGTAAAAGTGTAATAGTATATATAACAGTATATAGAATAATTGTATGTATAAACATGTTTATGAATCATAATTTATGCATGAAAACATTTAAACACATATCCAGTTGTCTATTCCTTCTCTTTTTTTTAATCATATTTTTGGTAGGAAACTCTTTCAATTATTGTTGTTTGTAGAGATAGTTTTTGCGAGCTGGACTCAAAATCATATTGCCCACCTGAGCACATGGGCAATCATATCCTGCCACAGATTCAACAGCATTGTATTATAGGAAGTGTTTAACTGTTTTCCATTAAAGAAAGCCATATTGATATACATAAAGTAATATACAAATATATAAGTATATTTAACTAGTACCTTACCTGTCTGGCCACTATGAGTTTTCCCAGTGGCATTGGGACATTATTCTCTGTAGCAATGCGTTTGAGTGTGTTCAAAGCCTTCTCCTGATTTCCTGTCAGGACGTCGTAACGAGCACTTTCTGGCAGCCACTGATGATGTGCATTTGACATTTAGTTTACTCTATTGTTCAGACAATATATTGCTCACACCACAAAAAAAAAAAAAACTTTTCATATCTAGCTCTAAGAGAGAACTAACTGATATTTGAGAACTTCATACTTACAAAGCAAAAAAAAGCAAAAATGAAGAGTGGAATAGTGGAGAGGGCCAGCAGCCAGCGCCAGCCCCAAGTTGGCATCACCAAAATAGCCAGCAGCACTTCAAATACTGTACCCAAAGCCCAGAATATCTACAGCAGATCAGAGGGAAAGAGATTTTTAGACTAAATCCACAAGTTATCCTAGTTATGATGACTTCATGTTTTGGTTAAACTTATAACTGAAACAGTTTAATAGAATAGAATAGAATAGAATAGAATAGAATAGAATAGAATAGAATAGAATAGAACAGAATAGAACAGAATAGAACAGAATATTACCTCTATCAACAGAATGCAAGTGGCTCGGGACCGCATAGGGAGAAACTCAGCATACAATGTTACTCTTAGAGGAGAGAGCAAAGGTTTCTGTGAGTCTCTAAATATTTAATGATGTTGTTAGATGAAAGTGGCACATTCAGATTAATCACAGTAAAAAAATAAATAAAAAAATACTAGAGAACCTACAGATTACAGTTTTTCTTGATTGCTTAAACACTATAACCAGGCTTTTGAACTTAAATATCAAAACCATAACGCTATTTATCAAAAAGCACACCCATTTCCCTAAACTATAAACACTATTCCCCTGTTTTGATACATGAGTCATGTGAGTCATCCCATTTTCAATGGGAAAGTGCCCAAGCAACAATCGCTCGGCAAGATTGTCCAGCAACATTACTCAAAAAGTTGCCCAGTGTATCATCACCTTAAGAGTCAAAATTGATCACACACCAATCAGAACCTTCAATAGATGGATAAAAGGGCCAGAGTCAGTTCATTCAGTTTTGGAACAATGGATCCAGAAAGATATGAAGGAAGAGGTCGTGGACACTGGAGTGGAGGAGGAGGAAGAAGGTGAAGGGCAAGGGCAAAGAGACAAGTCTCGGATGAAATTCGTGCCACTCTAGTTGCCCATGTCTTTGTCCATGGTATGACTATGAGGGAGGCTGGGCTACGAGGAAGGCCAAATTTGAGTCGCTTCACCGTTGCCTCGATCATAAGAACCTTCCGGGAGAAAAACAGGTAGATGTACTTCAGACTGCTCTATACTGTAACTTTTGAGAGCTGTACTATGTGCTGTTACAACACATACATGTACTGTAGCTGTTGCACTATACTACTGTAATAAAAAGAAATGCATCAAATTGCCTCACATACAGATAGAGTTTTCTGAATGCTTCCATTTTGTAAAAAGGATGTGTTACAGTTACAGTAATCAGTACTTAAATTTTTCTAGGACACCGAGACGATGAAATGGAAGAAGCCTGCCAAATATTTCAGTTGATGCGTGCCAGCGGGGAACAGGCATGCAAGAGGATTTTACCCCCATTGCCTGGCTAGGGCCAATATAGCCTGTGATGTGGACGAGATACTCTGGCTGACCCAGACCAAAGACGGGATGCTGAGGCGGAATAATTTTTGTTTTTTTTGTGTGTGTTGTACTGTGTAGTACATGAATGAATAAAAATGTTCCAATGTATCCATTGGTTGTGTCTTTTGTGTTCATCATGTGAAAAGGTTTGTGAGGGGGGAACCAGTGTGTAAGACTATGTTGTAGTGTGTGTGTTTGTGAGGGTTTGTGTGTGATGTCTGAGGGCATAGTTTGTTTTTTCAGCAAGAGTGAATGGTTTTGAGTGTAGAGCTTCATTTTGACCTGAAAATCGGATGTTTGGGGAACTGGGTGAGACGTTATGGATTTGTGTTTACTGTTTTGAGAATACGAGGCATAGTTTCAAGAAATGTGTTTCAAGAAAACAATTGAGAAAAACTTAACTTAAGTTACAGAAGCTTAAATGTTAGGTTAACATCTTGCAAATCTCCCTATTATAATTCACTAAATATTTTTACACTACCATTTAAAAGTCTGTAGAATTGATAGGATGTAGATAGAAATTGATACTTTTATTTAGCAAGGATGCATTAAATTAATCAAAAGTGAAAGTAAAGACTGTGGTTCTTTCTATTCATCAAAAAAATCCTTAAAGAAAATGCATCATGGTTTCCACAGAAATATTAAGCAATTAAAACAGTTTTTAACATTAATAATAATAAGAAATGCTTCTTGAGCATCAAATCTGCATATTAGAATGATTTCTGAAGGATCATGTGACACTGAAGACTGGAGTAATGATGCTGAAAATCAGCTTTGCCATCACAGGAATACATTTTAAATACATATAAATAGAAAACAGTTATTTTAAATTGTAATAATATTTCACAATATTACTGTTTTTGTAAGATACTGGAGACAATAAAGACAGCGAGTGTGACTGCACGATAACTGCTTTACTGAAGAACACGGAACCTCAACCTGTTGCTGGTGTCCACACAAAGGAACTGGCCCAGTCAACGTAACAGCGCGCTCTAGC
The DNA here is from genome assembly GCF_963993115.1 of Abramis brama. Taxonomy (NCBI): domain Eukaryota; kingdom Metazoa; phylum Chordata; class Actinopteri; order Cypriniformes; family Leuciscidae; genus Abramis; species Abramis brama. Next base: position 12,103,966 of record NC_139967.1, on the reverse strand, counting down.
GGCAAAACAATACATTACATCTCCCCTTCTTCAGCTTATTTGTGGGGAAACCATAGACAGCAGACTAAATAACTGAAGGTCTCTTGAGCAAATTTAAAGGTGCTCTAAGCGATGTCACGTGTTTTTTAGGCCAAAACATTTTTTGTCACATCCAGCAAACATCTCCTCACTATCCGCTAGCTGCCTGTCCCCTGAACACACTGTAAAAAAACGCGGTCTCTGTAGACAGCCCAGGCTCCACAAATGGCAAGAAAAACAAATTGGCCCAGTCTTGGCCACGAAACATAACAAACAGTGTTCCAGCCAATAACCAACAAGAATGATTTGGGGGTGGGGGTTGGGGGGTTAGTGCGCGTGCACATGAAGGGGGGTGTGTGGGGAGTGGAGGAGAGAGAAGCATGAAGAGGGAAGTTAGCTAGAGGAGAGATGTCCTAACAACGACTAACATTAAAATGGTATTTTCTTGAGAATTTTGATATGGCCGACACAAGACCAAAAAGACGACGTTCCGATGAACAAATAACAAAGAATAGGGAAAAGGAGAAGAAACATAAAGTCCCGAATTTACATCGGAAAAGCGTTCAAAAGGTTGCTAGAACTCCACCGACAGAAGGGCTTCTAATCCGACATTCAGGTGGCTCTGTTTTTGCTGGACAGGTGGGTAAATCCAGTTTGTTTTTTCTAAATGGTTCATGACTGTTTCAGGAAGCACGGAAGAGAGGGGGAGGGGACGGGATGAGGAGGAGGGAGGGTCGGGCTAGCCTCCATTTTGTTTGACAATACTTCGAATGTCAACAAGAAGTGATGTCACCCAACATCGCTTAGAGCACCTTTAAAGGCAAAAATAAACAATCCTCAAGGTACCTTCCGACTTATTAATGACATTATACAAAGGCACCATACTTGACATATTTCTTTAACTATTCAGGAGCAACTTGAGATCATTACCAACTATTGAAAGCTATAAACAAACAGTTAGTCCAACTGGATTGTTTCACTACTGGACTCATCTGACTCCTGACAAGTAGCAACTACAAATTCAGTCTTTCAGGGGGTTTTACCACTCTGCCATGCTTAGTGGTGTAGGGCAGACAGGGCTGTGGTTGACCCACATTTAGGGGTTCCTTGGCAGGTGATGCTGAAGTCCCAACTAGGGGAGGAATCAGTTCCTCTTGTTCTGGAAGGACATCAGGCAACTCCTCCCAAGGCTCATCTTGTATGAGGTGACGGGACTGATTCACTCTTGCAGTGCTTTTGCGAAGGTGCTGACAGTTCCGGCGGAACTCCATGCCACCAGAGTTGACCTGGGTGTGCTGCTATGTTGCTGGATGACAAAAGCTGGAGACCACTTGGAGTGGCTGGGGTAGGGCTGCATTCTGACTTCTTCACCTGGCACCAGCGCAGGGCAAGTGTGCATCGTCCTGCCTTTGTCATAGTAGTACTTCTGGGAAGCTTTGGACCAATTGAGCAGGTGTCTCTGACTTTCAAAGAGTTGTAGGCCTTTGGGACAAGCAGTTGTTGAGCTGCAGGGAGTTTGTTTCTGGATCTTCAGCCCATGAGCAGCTGCGCTGGGGACAACTCTACTGTCTCTAGCGGGGTTGTTCTGTAGTCCAGCAATGCCAAATGTCTGTCTGGAGCTTTGTTCCAAGGTCTTTTCACTGTTTGTACTACACGCTCGGCCTCTCCATTTGAGTGAGGTGTGTGAGGTGATGATGTGAGATGTGATATGCCATAGCTGACGCATACTGGGGCCCATTGTCTGTTCGTAGGACAGTAGGAATCCCATGACGGCTGAACTGTGATTTCAGTATTTCAATGGCAGTACAGCTTCGCTGATCTTTAAGCTCGTCCACTTCAATGTATTTTGAAAAGTAATCCACGAGAAGAATGAAAAGATATCAGAATGAAAAGATATCCACGAAAGATATCAGAGGCCACTAGCTCAAATGGCAGTTCTGGGGTTTCAGTTGGCTTTAGAGGCAATCTTGGTAGTTTGTTTTGGAACTTGGCACATTTGCTGCAATTCTTCACTACCTCCTCTATCTCTGCACTCATGCCCGGCCAGTAGAGCACTTCACGTGCTCTCTGCTTGCTTTTCACAATCCCTAAATGAGACTGGTGTATGAGTTTTAACATGTGCTGTTTCATAGTGGATGGTATTACTATATGTAGCCCTTTGTACACTACTCCATCACATATGGTCAGTTGACTTTTTGAGTCCCAATATGGCTGAACAGTAGTTGGGGCATCTCTCCTGTGCTCCGGCCAATCTTGCTGGATGATGTGTTGTAAGGAGCTCAGTTCTTTTTTTGTGCATTCCTGCAACTCAGCGTACTTCTCTTCACTTAGCCACATAGTTCAGCATGGATACACATTCCAACACGCAAACTCCACATTGCTTTTCAGGAGCTGACGCAGCAGTGCATCTTCCTCGCTGAGATTCGGTATGAATTTTGACAAATATGTCACAAACCCCAAAAAACGGCGAAGCCCTTCCTTGTCAACAGGTTCCGGCATGCCCCTGACTGCTTGGACCTTGGCTGGGTCAGGCTTCAGGCCGTCTGCAGTCAAATGGCCAATATATGGGACTTGGCTCTGCTGAATGTGACACTTATTGAAATTAAGCTTTAAGTTGTAGCTTGTTGGTCTCTCGATGACTTTGTGTAGGATTTCATTGTGCATCTTCACAGTGGGGGCCGCAATCAAGATGCCATCCATAATGGCCACTGCTCCCATAATGCCCTCTAGCATGCCATCCATGATCCGCTGACAGATCTCGGGGGCACATTTTATTCCAAACGGTAGCCTCAACCACCTAAACCTACCAATGGGTGTGTTGAAGGTTGTAAGGAATGATGATTCTTCATCTAACTAAATCTGGAGGAATCCCGACTTGGCATCGAGGACTAAGAATATTCGTGCTCCAGGCATAGATGACATGACTTCTTCAACGGTGCGCATGGGGTAATGTTCTCTCCTGATTACTTTATTTAAATCACTGGGATCTATGCAAATTCTTAACTTGTCTCCCCGAGAGACCGCCACCATTGAACTGACCCACACAGTGGGCTGCTCGACCTAAAGCCATTTTCCTCCATTTCATGCAGTTTCTGGACAATCAGTCCCTTGAGTGCAGCTGGCTGTCTGCGCACGGGGTGGACAACACCTTTAGCATTGGGCTCTATTTTTATTGTGTACCACTCTGGTAGAGTCCCTGTGGTGCGTATTAGCTCAGGAAAGTCACAAAGGCCTTGAGGAACAATGTCTTGTTCGAGAATGCCCTCCACAGGCGAGTCAGCCTCAGCTTCAGCAGCATTTTGTATGGAGTTCAGCCTTGCTATCAAACCTAAAGCTTCAGCCGTGGCTCCGCTGAGCACACTTTCCAGTGCAATTTCCACAATTTCAAACTCTGCATCGGTGGCACACTCTTTGTAGTGCACTGATAAATCTACGGCAGCGACTGGTTTGAACTTATGATTAGAGTAGGAGCGCAACAGCTTGTTAGAACGCTTCAATTCACCAGTGTGCATGAGTTGCTGGTAGCTGTCAAGAGTCAAAGTGTTACACTTGGCACCAGTATCTATCTTGAACTGGACTCTCTGCGAAAGTATCATCAAATGCACAGACCATTTGTCCACAGTTAATGCAGCTGCTGGAAGCACAACGTCTGTTAGGCTAATGTTCAGTATTTCATCATCAATCTCCTCCAGCGCCTCTACATTCAGTGTGTGGACAGCACGTTTACGGCACACTGCCATCCAGTGGTTGGGTCTGTGGCAGTAAGAGCACGTTGAGCCCTTGGCTGGGCACTTGCCCTCATTCCATTTGTGATCGGAATGTTTACCGCAGCTAGCACAGAAAGCTGGGGGCTTTGACTGAGTGAACTTGCGATCTGGATAGCGAGTTTTCCTGCTTTGGCCAGAAGGCTTAGGTTGAACACTTGCTGCTACAGTGGACACCTGAGAGCATGTAACATCATTTCGGACTATTTTCAATTGTTTCTGAGACATCTCATATTGCTGAGGGATTTCAATCGCCTTGGCTAGCGTTAATTCCTCTCCTAGTCTTTTTCACGCATGTCTGCGATAATTGCGTCAATCAACATGTCTTCAGGGTCGGCATATGCGCAATCCATTAACAGTATCCGTAAATCTTTAACGAAATGGTCGAAGCTCTCACTTACGTCTTGTTTCCTTTGCTTAAAACGATGGTGAGCTATCCTCTTTTTCTTCCTTGGTCTGATATATTTCTCAAACTTTTCTAGCACTTTTTAGGGATCCTCTTTCTCACCTTCAGCCCAGGTGAACGTTTTGTACATTTCTCTGCCTTGTCCGCCTATCCACGTACCCAGCCAGCCGGCTTGCTGCTTTGCAGTTAGTTCAGATAGTGGTCCATCAAAAACGAACGTAACGTGGCTCAGAAAACGGTCAAATTCCTGATATAAATCCGCATTCTCCCAGTCAATCTTCGGGTGCTCAAACTGCGAGGTAGCCATGCTACACTTCTGATACCATGTAAGATACTGGAGACAATAAAGACAGCGAGTGTGACTGCACGATAACTGCTTTACTGAAGAACACGGAACCTCAACCTGTTGCTGGTGTCCACACAAAGGAACTGGCCCAGCCAAAGTAACAGCGCGCTCTAGCGGCAACACAATACATTACAGTTTTTTTGTTTTTCAAAATAAATGCAGCCTTGGTGAGCATAAATGGCTTTCAAAAACTTTAAAAAGTATTACTGACTTTTGAACAGTTGTGTATGTATTTAGATTTGTGTCACACTTACGACTGCGGTGCCCCTCCAATTCCGAAGCCCACCAGAGCTCTGAGGAACAGGATCCATCCGTATATAGGTGCAAATGCACTGAGGAGGCCATAGAACAGGGTCCACAATACACTCATCTTCAAACCCTACCACAAACACACACAGGGTTATATAATTAACATTTGTCCAGCTATATCGTTGGACATGAACATACTGCTCTTTCATTTATGAACATACTCACTGTTTTTCTCCCATATTTATCAGATATGTTCCCCCATAATGAAGAACTGATCATCATTCCAATAAATACAACCTGTTTCAGAGAAGGGGAGAAACAAAGTTATTCATAACAATGTGGTTAATCAGGAAAACACATTCAGGAGCAGCTGATGCAAAGCCTAACAGAATAAGAAAACCAGTCCTACTGCCAAACTATCTAAAAAGCAAGAGAGGATTCATTATTGACTAAAGGAGTAGTGTACAGTACCGAAGTTAGCAGTGCCACCTGCCAGCTGGGCAGTGCCCACTCACAGTGCAGTTGAGGGGCCAATATACTGAGAATCATCATCTCCATGGCGTCGGCCATCTGCACATAAATAAAATCATCGGAAATATGGAAATAAATATAGCAACTCCTAATTCTGACTACAGAATTGGTAGGTAAGCTGAAAATGTACAGCTTATAAAAATGACACTGTCTTTCTAGAATCCAAGGTCAACTGATTATAATAGAGTGCAACAGTCAGGTTCCGGAAGTAAAAACTCATTAATTTTCTCCATATGGAAATAGATTTTTAACAATAACTTACAAACCTTTAAAGGCAGACCTACTGTTAACTACAAAGTTGTTAACCCAAGGTATTTGCTTCTGCTGTAGCCGTCAGCCAGCATTATTTCAACTTATTTTTAAAACAATCGCGTTTAACAGCAGAATTTGTGGTGAAAACTACCTTACCCGTGATGCTGTACAGAAAATTACACCATTCAGAGAGTCGCCAAATTCAAACCGCACCAAAATAGCTCTTTAGCTCCGCCTACTCCCATGAAGCACAGCGAATGACCTAATCGAGTCGATCTCCTTATGCTCACAAAATACTTGAATATTTGCATACATGTGCATATATTGCAATACACTTAAAATATATTGTTTTTATATATATAATTAACATTTTTTAATAAGTAGTTTTATATTTCTCCATTGTTTTTAATCCAATTAGTGTTTGCAATGCCTCATGGGATTGTAGTTCTTTCTGTCACTAAAGCAGTTAAGTACACAGTCTTTTGCCTTTGTATTTTTGTCTGATTTTCAATAGTTTGCTTCAATTCAAAGTTTGTTGTTGATTAGCTTGGTTCATGGTAGTCTCGCGTAGCCAGACCTTCAACGGACGGCAGAAGGTCTGGACTCTGTCGCAGCTTTTCTTGGCCAAGGACCGCCCAAGAGGATGTTTGACAATATAATGTCGATGTCCATACAATAACAGACCAGCTGAATCTAATAAATTATTCATTCATGGACGTTGTGCAAGTTTACTGCAACAATGGACCTGCGAACTTCACATACTTTTGAAAATCCAGCGTTTAGTTGATCCTGGTAAGCGCTCATTGTCACAGTTGTAAACACAACGGCTTTCACGAGGGGTTTTGGTGTCACGGCATTTGTTTCCAGGTGGACCGATAAAGAACGCGACACACATGACTTCTGGATATCCTGTAGAATTCAACCAATCAGATTGCGACTTCGAAACTCCTGAAGTGTTTCCAGAAAAGTGTGCCATATGCATCAGACGTTCAGCCAACGGTTCGTAGACGTGACGTCTGAGGCTGAGACTAGGTTCATGGCTATAACGCTTTAACAAAAACTTTAAAAAAATCTTAAATGGAAAAAATACTTCCGAAACCAGTGCCTCTGAAGAATTGGACGAGCCCTGTTGCACTATATTATACAGTGTTGTGAGGGTACAACAGTTATTCCCTCTCTACATTTCGTTTAAGTATTGCTACCCATGAAAGTCCAGTCAGGATGGACAGTTTCCACTGGAATGTCCCAAAGCCAATGGCTTCCACTGCATCCTCAACCATGAAGGTATCTGTTGAAAGAGTAACATATGGAGAGTAGTTTAGCCTTAAAGATGTTCAGTGAGCTGTCTGATAATGCAAATCCACTATCCTTTGTAGGAGGCATTAACATGCTCACAACAGTGTTATTTCAGTATTATTTATAAACTATTATAGTATTTATTAATATTGTGAATCAGCTTTTATTTTTGTATATAACAATTTTAATTTAGTTTTAGCATATCCTATGTGCATTTGTCATTTATTAGTTTAGTTTTCTATTTAGATTTAGTTTATTTTTATATCAGTTTTAATCATTTTAGTACTTCAATTTAAACTTATTTTTATTTCAGATCAAGGAAAACGTCTTGGAGCGCTGCTTGCTGGAAGGACCTTTGTCAAGTAGTCTCAGAAGGTGCTCTTTGGTTGGGTTTCAAACTTGTATTTATAGAAAAAGAGAACCAAGGCACTTCTTCTGGTTCAAAAAAAGTTTAAAAGCCTTTATTCAAATCATGGCTCACTCTAGAAACATTAAAAATAACTAAAACACTGCACACTGATGCATTTCGGCCATTCAGCCTTCCTCAGAGTGTTTTATTTTTTGTTTATTTCAGTTAGTTGCCAAGGCAATGTTTCTCATTTACATTTAAACTTTTTCATCTAATATTAATATTTCATTTCAGCTTTATTTCATTGACAAAAACTATTTTTAATAGTTTTAATTTACAAGAACAAACCCAGATCAAAATCTCCAATGAATATAAAAAAATAAAAACATATTTAGAAAGAAAATATGTGCTTTTTCTTACAAAAATGTAAAAAAAAAAACATAGCTAGTCATCAAAAATCTGTATTAATTGGCTAAACATACCATCAGTGGGGTTGGCAAATTCCCGAGGCACCGGAGCACCATCGGCCAAGGAAACAGACTCCATATCCGTCCGTCCTCCCTCCACCTGCAAAGCCTCTTCCCTGCTGCCATACTCATCCTCTGAGCGAACGCTTTCACCTGTGCGCCGAAATTTCACCACTCTGTCAGAGAAACGAACAGGCAAGCAGAAAATCAGGTACAGTATCAATCAGGTAATTCTGTAGTATTTGCATTCGGCTGCAACCCATTGACTAAAACAACCGGTAAGGGGAGGATTGATATATGAAATATATATATAATGAAATATCCTTTATATTTTTGCAGTGGCTGTTTTCAAAAAATATGAAGAAAGATCACATAATGATGCCTGGCATCTTAATCACAGGTCTAGCAATGCCTATGCATGATATAGCAGCAGCCCACACACCATGCAGCATAAATACGCTATTTATTGTAAAGTGGCTGGGCAAAATAAATCATTTGACAGAACAAGCATCTTTATATGGAATACAGATGCAATGTGTAGGACAGAATGATGCACATAACAAGAGACTGTTGCCAAGGAACTTCCTGCTTGTGCAATCCCTCTTCTGGTGTTCTAGAAAAAAAAGCTTGAGAAAAAGCCAGCATGATGTGTGAAGAGACAGTGGAGTGATGTTTGAAACTGTGACTCACAACCGTCAGCCTTTATAGGGCACCTGGATGACAGGCATTTTCTCACTGAATGAAAACTACTGTTTAAAAACAAGAGTGACAGACGCTCTAGCGATAGTCAGGGGATTTTACTACAAATATCTCCGTGGTTAGACAGATTGGACCAGGGAGCAGTAAGTAAGAGGAGCACACAGATATCCCATGGTCTGATAACTGTAATTGCAGGGCTCACAGCGACACTATGAGCAATAAAGCCTTCATGAGCAGACAGGCAGTGTAATTAAACAGACGACCTCTCCACGCTCAGCAGAGACAAAAAGTACATCGAGACTCGAGAGCATTCAAAAAACACAAAACTAGGATGAAGATATAAATCATCAATGACAGAACAGACCTGAGCTCCATTAATGACTGCAAGCATAAAGAAAATGCTAAGAATGAAGGATGGTTGTTACGATTATTTCCATAAAGCATGGAAAAAGCCAAGCTGAAACAAGCTCTATATCAGCAATTAAGAGCGCTGCCATCATGATTCCTGCACACCATCAGATGGCGACCGGGCCTACTGCCAAGCACCAGAAGCACAGGAATAACATCAGCTTTAGCAGGCAGAATATTCAAAACTCTTATGAATCAGTGGAGAGATATTTACTGCAACACAGATGAATGAAAGAATGAATGACATTGGCATTTATATAGTGCTTTACTATGTGCTACTGTACTGAGCACCCAAAGCAATTCACAATCATATCAGGGGGTCTCCCCTCAACCACCACCAGTGTGCAGCGTCCACATGGATGAAGCGACGGCAGCCACAGAGCAACGGCTCACCACACGCCAGCTAAAGGTGGAGAGGAGAGAGAGTGGTAGAGCCAGTTCAAAGGATGGGGATTATAGGAGGCTGTGATTGATAAAGAGGGAATTTAATTTGGCCAGGACACCGGGGTTCCACTCCTACTCTTTACGAGAAGTGCCATGGGATTTTTAATTACCACAGAGAGTCAAGATCCAGGTTTAACGTCTCATCCGAAAGATGATCATAAAAAGGTTAAAGCCCAATGACACACAAGGGCAAATTTCTATTTATTTGTGACTTGTACTGTCTTGTTAAGATGCCACTGATGCATTGGGTGATCATCAAGACCAAGATATGTTGTTGTTCAGGACTGACCTCATTCCATTTCAATACAGTCATAAGCTGCATTTCCATTACCCTTCAAATTGCGCAAATTGAAATTGCGAATTGAAAATACGCTTAAAGTAATTTTCGCAAAAATTCGCAAAAAAGTTTTTCCGCTCGCATGAGGTGGTTTTTCAGGCAATTCGAAAAAGAAATATTTCGCAAAACTGCAATGGAAACAGTTTTTGCGTATTTACAGGTCACCTGACGTAGATAAAATACTGGATTCTAAACCTCAAAGAAATGCCACAATCAAGACCTCGAAGCAGAAATGAGGGAGAAACACCAGAAACACCTCATAGGTGCCGCTCTCAAGTATAAGGGTCTTTCCTTATAATTAATGATTGGATAACACACATACGTCTCCTTTGATTAATAATAATGGCCAGTGCAGTGGCTGGGATATAGTACATAAACCTACTAACGTCCATTGCTGTGTTTTTTGGAATGACTTTACTTATCGCGAGAGGAAAAAATGAAGTTTTAGTCGCATAACATCGGTTAATGGAAACGGTGTCATTTCGCAATAGTTTTTTTGTCAACATTTAGAAAAAAATCACAAAAGTTTTGCGCAAATCTGTAATGGAAACGCACCTATAGACTTTATGCTGTGCTGTAAATATATTTGTAAATTCAAAAGAAAAATGTTACAATAAAAAGCTGATTACATAAAAGATGAAAATTACATTAGATTTAAAACATCTAGGTGTTGTTAGGACATTTTAGATAGATTTTTCTTTTTTTTTAATCACTACTTCACTGAAAAAAATGGGGACTCCATTCGAATTCTATGGTGATAAAAAAAATGTCACACTTGTGTTGTTCGCAGTCAGAAATTACCACCATAGGAAGTTAATTGGAAATACAAAAATAAAAATTAAAAAAGAGAGCAATTTTGGTGGGGGGTACAATCTACAAATCAGCCCAATTGCACACAGTAGTGAGGGGGTGAAAATATCAAAAAATATCTAAAATATCAAGAGTGCAAAATAGGCACACTCCACCCAAACCCCACCCTCAAACATAATTTGAACTGGTTTGACTGCAACACAAAGCAAGTTTTTGCAAATGCGGAAAATAAAATCAATAATTCAGCCACAATGCAGTAAAAAAAAAGAAAAGGGGGGTTACACTCTAAAACATCAAGAGTACAAAACATACACTCAAACACGCATTCACTTACACACTCTCACAGACACACACAACACACTATTATACATGCATAAATGAACTGGTGTTGCTGTAACAATATGGCAAAATTGAGCCAGAAGACTCAAATAAGAGGCTGAAATCAAATCAGACACAGATTGATTAAGCTCTGATAAAGAATTCCTTTTCAGTTTGTTACATTTTTATTGAATTTTGATGTTTTAACAAAATGTCTTTCTCTGCTTTCAGGTTTGACTGTGGTAAAATTATTGGAAAAAAATGACACTTCAAATCAACATATCAAACAAAAAAATATCTAAACCTTGACAAAAAGCAGTCTTTGAGAATGTCTAAATATATATCCAAATCCACAGCCTAATAAAAGTAAGTTTTTATGTCTAAAAACAACTATAGAATATATAAGCCTCTTTATATAGAGCTAAATAGGAATCTAGTGGTTATGCCATGGCATTAAAGATGTTTTCCTTATTTTACTCCCATCAGATGACACTAATCTGCCTTCAAAAATTGGATTTTAAATGCCTTGTCTCTATTTTAACATGAAATACAGCTTTAATTTAAGGGTTTTCTGTTAGAACTGTGTCGTGTAAGCGGCCCCTAAGTTAATAACTAATGATCTTTGCGTTAAAACTAACTTTAGCTGGACAATAACTTTATTCTTGAGCTGCTGTAAAGCCAAAACAATCTCTGTTACTTTAATTTCCTATTATCACTGTGAAGCTGCTTTGAAACAATCTATATTGTTAAAAGCACTATATAAATGAAGGTGACTTGACTTTAATTGAAAAATAAATAAATAAATAGAAAAAATTTGTATTATTTTCAAATGGAAAATGGTCATAATTATTGCATAAATATTGATTTGTAACATACAATTCTCTCAAAATACACAATAAAAAAATATTATTGAACAAAAATATATTACATTGATTTTACTGAAAATAAAAAAAGTTAAATTTTAGGTGTTCGGTCACTTTTGACTGAAACAACACAAGTGTGACTCCCAAATAAACAATACCAGAGGGTTTACAGACAATAAATGTAATTTTAGTGTAAATACTGTAATACAAAATACAAAAAATAAATTAAAAAAGAGATGGGTTTTGGAAGCAAAAAGAATGTATTGCCATATATGTAATTTATAATAAAAAAATAAAATATGATGAAAATAACATCACATTTAACAGGAAAATACAGAATAGTTAAAATATTAATAATGTATTTTATAATAGCTTTTTATATATTTTTATTGTAAAATTAAGAAGGTTTTTCTTCAGTGTATACTTAACCTTGGGTTAACATGTTTTTTAACCCTGCCACATTTGTAAAGGGCTAAGCACTGAATTTAACCCTGGGTTAAGAAGCCCTGTCCCAGAAATAATTTAAAATGCGAACAATCTGAAAAGTCACAGACAGGATTTTCATTTTCTAAAAAGCCAATCAAATTAATCTGAATAGCTCTCAAAGTGATATTGGCTTAAATTGAGATCTGTGAGCAGAATGAGTGTCTATATCAATAAAACACATGTATACACAAATAACCATCGTGTTATTCAATGGAAGGAGTCATGACATGTAAAAATGCAAATGAACCAAAAGACGAGGAAAATGGTCTTTGCAACACAAGGTTACTGCTTTAACATGTACAAATAAGCTGTTTAATCTACTTGAGCTGTTTACCGAACATGCACCTCTGCCAATTCATAAATCCCAAATGTGCGTATCCATATTCTTCATCAAACAGCATTATGTAAGCATTGCTTTTTTTTTATTTTTAAAGTTGCATAAATATCAATGTCACGTTGTTTACGGCACATTCTAGTCGCTGTAGGTCACTAAAAGCTTAAATGAACGGAAGAGTGTTTGCATGATGGCTCAGGTCGCGTGCGGATGAAAGAAAAAGGATGAAAAGAACACTCACGGGAGCTGCCTTAACTGAAACAAATCATCGTCCATTATCGGTCTGTTCGTCGGGCTGACGGAGTCTTTGTCTCGTCGCCGTTACATTGCTGTCGAGTCGAGTCGAGTCTGATTTCAGCACCACAGGCGTGAGGACCGTGAAGAGCTCAGAGAGGGGCGGTGTTGTGCGGAGCTGCCATGATTCCTGCGCCTGTCGTGTCGCTCCTGCTGGATCTCTGCAAAGGCTGGAACGCCCGTGTCATACCAAAGCACCAGCAGGGAACTGTGAATATGTTCTGGAGACGATGAATCAAGACAATACACTTTTCCATCCATGTATATCATTGGTCATATAGCCTATCATTCCCCCATTCATGTTATTTTTTATTTGTATTTTTCATTTTATTATTATTTAGCCTATATAGATTATTACACTGGCCTACATGTTTCCAAAATGTGAAGTAAATTCTATCCCTATTTTAAATATTCAATGAGACAAAAATGTCTGTATAGGCTAATGGTTAATAAATTGCATTGAAGCATTTAAAACTATATAAACAATTTTAGGCTTGCTAGTGCACAAGGTCATGGCAGTGTTTGAAAAATAAATTAAAGCTGATAATTCCTCACATATCCAGTTTTCCATAATTAGCTGTACAACATTAAGGTAACATATTTGATTACCGAAGACCTACCGACAAATCGAACAAAATATCAGATAAAGTGACAAAAGGTACTCACTTGTCCTTGAAAGGATGATGTAATTTTAACAAGGGATATGATGAATATCGCGACTTGCTGCGATGCAAAACAAAGATTAGATTTAACAGATAATAAATGTAATTTTGCTGTAAATACTGTAATAAAAAAAGAAAAAAAAGAAAAAAGAGATGGGTTTTGGAAGCAAAAATAATAATAATTAAAAAATAAAATATTATGATGAAAATAATATTACTATTATTATGTTCATGATTTATCAAATTTTTTTCTTTTGTCAAATCAACTAAGATAATTTATGTGGTTCAGATCAAAATATTTTGAGTTTCTGTTGATTAAACAAACCTTCATTGTATCAACTAAATGTTTTAATTAACCTAAAATTGTAAGGCAACCAGGTTACTTATTTTTTAAGTTAAACCAACAATATTTTTACAGTGAGGACAATACATATAGTTTTACAGTATAGTCAAAATATTAAGATTGTATATTTATAATAGCTTTTTTATATTTTTATTGTAAAATTAAGTCTTCAGTGTTTTCATTGTCTTTTACTTATCCATAATTAGATGTAGCCTACAAAATCAAGTTAACAGATTTGAATATTGAAGAACTATCGACAAATCTAACAAAATCTCAGATAAAGTGATAAAAATGTACTCTTTTCTTCTAATAAAGCCTTTATATCTGTTTTTAAATCTAATGAGTCTCTTCTGTCAGTTTATTACCTGATTTCACTCATTAAGACCATCATTTGGGAATTCTATCCAGCTAATTTGTTAACGAAAGAAGTGCATTTTGGCAAACAGTAAAGGTGGATATTGAACACTTGATGTTTTTTTCTATGGATTTTTGTACTTTACAAACAAACTCTCATTATAAATACAGCTTTCCCAGCCTTCCATCATTTCCGCTTACGGCAGGCTCAGTCCTACTCCGCGGAAGGTCCGTCGAACAACAATGCGCAATGTTTAGTTCCGCACATGCGGGCGCAGTGAAATATGCCTTGGTTCAAACAGGGAACTACAGACAAGCTTGTTCGAGAGTTTTTACGCACTGGATCTGCTGCAAGGTTTGAGTTTGTATGGAAACGTGTGACATGATGGCTAAATAGTGAATCTGTGTAGCTCAACTAGACGCAGGAAAGTTGGTCCCAGCTGTTGCACTGGAGGCCAGCAGACATTCGCTTTTATTACTGTGTTTGTATTTCATTGATAATCACATATGAATAAATATGCGAATCTGTCTTTTTGTTGTTGTTGTTGCTTTTAGCTGGTCTAGACCCAGTAAACATAAGTGCTGTAATAAATTCGGAGGGTTATCTTCCTAGCTTGATAGCCAGCAGTAGCTTATTCAAACTACTCCATCTGTCTTAACAGTAGATGTGAAATGAACACTTATAGGTATTTAATGATTCAGAAAGCTTTAATTCAGTATGCAGCATGAATCTGAGCACGAAGTATGGCTTTAAATGTTTTACTTTCCCCAAAAAAAAGTGTGATGCACGTACTAATGGTTTATGGGATTTCGCTAGAGAGCTAGACTTAATGCAAACACAGCTGTCAAGGTCAGAGTTAGTCTGCTGTTTGCCACAGGTGTCCCTCTGACATGTTTGTTTGTGATCAGTCTACATCTAAGGATATGTAAATGTGCTCTTTAACTTTGTCACTTCATTTCAATCCAGTTGTCTGTGCTGGATGCAGCTTATTTTTTTCTTTATGTTTTAGGAACAAGATGATGAAAAACTGGGGTATGATTGGTGGGATAGCTGCTGCCATGGCTGCTGGAGTTTATGTACTATGGGGGCCAATTTCAGACAGGAAGAAGAAGAGAAAAGGTTTGTTTTCTTTGTAGTTAAAAGTCTTCAAGGAAGTTAAAGTCACTATGAATTGAAAATTGAATTTTTTTTATGTAATATTGCTGTGTTTATTACAAATGATTTATCCATGCAAATCATATTTGTACATTCATGTGCTTTAATAAATAATTAAAAAAACATTAACTTCAAACAACATCTCTTCACTGATGACGTGTACACAACCTTCCACTCACATGAGATTACAGCAATCAGCAAAAGACTGTAATTACAGAAGATTACAGTTTCACAGCAATAGCTAACCACAACAATCCAATCTAATCCCATTGGATAACATCAAGTCTCGCCCTTGCATCTTGAACAAGAAAAAAAATGTAGGGTGGGACTTGATGTTATTCAATGGGATTTGATTGGATTGTTGCGGTTTGCTATTGCTGTGATCTCATGTGATTGACAGGTTGTCCCGCCCTCGCACCAGTGAACATGTCATTAGAGAAGAGATGTCTCTGCAAGAGGGAATGGGAAATTATTGTGATTAAAAAAAAAAATTCAATAAAAAATAATTTATACCAAATACAGCAATATTTCATAAAAAAAAAAGAAAAAAAAGGAATTGATTTTATGGTCACTTTAACCTTTATTATATAATAGACAGTTCTGGTGCTGGATGTGTAGGGCAATACAGTGCCTCAAAAAAAGGCAAACTAGTGCATGTAAGGGACTATATCTTGTAGCATAAGAATGCCACTTCATGAATTTGCTTTTCACAAATGAAAATGTTTAGAAGTATAAAATATAAAATAGTAACCATTTTATGAAAGCAATGAGGCTCAAGGCTCTGTTATAGTATGAATATATTAATAGCTATAAGGCTTGCAGGCACTGCAGTGTGTTGTGACTGTATTCATTGCTTAAATGAATCATGTCTCTCACAGGTATGGTTCCTGGTCTGCTTAATCTGGGGAACACATGCTTTATGAACTCACTTCTCCAGGGCCTGGCAGCGTGTCCTTCCTTCATCAGATGGCTTGAAGACTTTACAAGTGAAAGCAGTGTCCATCCAGAGAGAACAGAGAGAGAGACTCAGCTGTCCAGATCTCTGATGCAGTTACTTAAAGGTTCTTTCCCATTCACTTCAGCGCACACAAATGCACAAAATGTTAATGCACACTAAAAGGGCGCTCTCTCCATTTTCCTTCCTTTATAAAGCCCTATCAAGTCATGATCCTGGAGAAGATAATGTTTTAGATGCGGGAAGCCTTTTAGAAGCTCTCAGACTGTACAGATGGCACATCAGCTCCTTTGAGGAACAGGTAGGATGTTCTCAAAGAAAATGCAGTTGCATATTTTACAGGAATGGTTCACCTAAAAATGGAGGAATTCACTAAAGACCCCCTGTGGTGAAAATCAAGTCTTTAATGTGTCTATGTGGAAATTCATCAGTCAACGCCATTGCTGAGTATTTTCTCCTTAAAAATGCAGTGTACATGGTTTGAAATCGCCCCTGTTTCCTACCGTCACAAACATGTAACTTTGGCTGCATCCAAAATTGCATACTCTTTTGAGTAATTACTTCACGACTGCTAAAAAAGTATGTTCTATATAATATGAGTGTGTGTAGGATAAATGTAATCAGTTATGTGCTACATTTGACATGCTGTCGTTATCATGTGACCTACGGTGTCAGTTGCGTCGCTTCACTGCCATTCACAAATTCTCTCCCTTGGCCTCATGGGATTGTAAAATCTCTATCGTATGCACACTTCAGAATCTCGCCGGAAGTAGTAGGTCATCCGGGTACTTATTGGCTACTCTTTTATGACTACTGTGAATTCGGACATACTTCTTTTGTCACTTACTGTTTTCGCCTACTATATACTAGGGAAGTATGCGATACCAACGTCAACGTGTGGGGCGGGACTTTTCTCCACTGTCTTTCTATGAATTTTAAAGTGTTCAGATGCTGATTTTTAGATCTGGCGAACAGGAACATGGTTTGTGTAACATTAGCAACACATTATAAGCTCATAAAATAATCAAACCAAAGGCTAATAATTTTAAGACATTGTGTAGTGTTTACAACAGTAAAGTTGACCGAGTGGATCAGGTAGTCCGAGCTTGTGCGATTGAGTGAAGGCGGGGACTAATTTGCATATTCATGGATCCGCGTATACTAAATGAAGCAAGGGTGTAGAGTTACATTTCAAGCTATTTTAAGGCTTGAAGACATTTTTTTTCAGAGGACCAAAAGTTTAAATATGTCATTTTGATTATCAAAGATAAGTTTTGAGGGAAATTTTTTTAGACTGAAGTGGAACTGTAACTTAATAATGACAATATAAATGAGCATTTCTTGCCTTATCTCCACAGGATGCTCATGAGCTGTTTCATGTTCTCACATCATCATTAGAAGAGGAACGGGAACGCCAACCCAGAGTTGCTCACCTGTTCGACATGCAAACACTGGAGGTAAACAAGAGCAGTCACCATTAATGCAATATTAGGACTTAAAATAAATAGATATTCCATAGACATTTCTTACCACCCTACCGTTAATGCTTTCAGAAATCTGTGGAGTCCAAAGAAAAGAACATCAGCTGCAGAAGTGGAGGTAGATGAAGACTTTCTTCTTTAAACATTTAGATAATTTCTTTTTTATTGCCTGAAATTAATATTTTTTTTAGCATTTAGTAATTTATATTTTTCATCTCCAGGCCCATTACATCCGATTCCAAGTTTATGGAGGAGTCGGCACCCTTTTCATGGGCGGTTAACAAGTTATATGGCTTGCAAGCGCTGTGAGCAGCAGGTGATCTTTTTTTTCATATTCAATTTTTAATACATTTTTTAGATATAAAAAATATTTATGTCTATGGCATCTTATTGAAACAATGGAATTGTTAACCCTCTCCATTTTTGTTTTCAGAGTCCTGTGCACTATGATTCTTTCGACAGCTTGTCTCTTTCAATCCCTTCAGTACAGTGGGTAATGCAAACTTATTCAGTAATTCACAATTACATGTGCAGAATAGCTTCCTCAAATATTTTGTCATCGCTATATTCAAATATGACAGTTGAATTTGTATTACTCAGCAAGCATCTTACAGACAAAAAGTATATCTGGTGTATCATTCTTTCAGGGCCGACCTGTTACTTTGGACCAGTGTCTAAAGCATTTCATCTCCTCTGAAACCATCAAAGAAGTGGAGTGTGAAAACTGTACCAAGGTATCATATATGTTAAATTTAGCAGGACAAGTTGCTATAGTACCATTGTACCTCATCATTAATTTGCTGAACTGATTCTCTCTTGTTTTTTTTGTAGCAACAGGCTGGAGAGCTTGTAAATGGAGAAGTCCTTGAGAGTCAGAGGACGACATTTGTCAAACAGCTGAAACTTGGGAAGGTATACAGTACATGTTTGAAATTCTTACATTTAGACCAACAGCCTTTCCTGAACTCTAACAGTTGGCTTGTAAAAGATTAAAGGCCCGTTCACGCCAAGAATGATAACTATAACGATAATGTCCACACCGACTCACAATATCATTCTGTTTATTCTAAGTGCACACTAGAGTTTTGTCGTCTGCCGCTTTAAATGCTCGATGAATGGATTCTGATTGGCTGTCAATGTTTTTATCGTTCATCTGCTGGAAAAATATTGCTGTGAAAGTGATTCCAACTATATCGTTCCTCTGTGCTGTTATTGCTGTGGTGTGGATTCTGCTATTCTTTTAAGTTCAGAACCGTTTTAAATATTATACATTTATCATTATATTTATTTACCGTCCTTGGTGTGAACAGGCCTTAACAGCGCTCTTAAATAATACCCTGTTGGTTTGTGTGTTTCTTTTCACGTTTAGTTGCCTCAGTGCCTCTGCATTCACTTGCAGAGACTGACGTGGTCTAAAGAGGGCACTCCCATAAAGAGGCAAGAGCATGTTCAGTTTACTGAGTATTTGTCTCTGGATCGATACAAACATTGCACTGCTGGTCAAAACCTGCAGAGGACCAGCAGAACAAACAAACCCATATCTGCCAAAGCTGCCGGAGAACAAAAAGACAAAACCATTGCCAATGGTGTTGGTAAGAGATGTGAACTTTTCCGTTGGTTATCAACGTGATGTGATGCTGTCGTTTAGATCTGTAAATATGGGTTTACTCCAGATAAAGGTTTATTTATCTGTGAAACCAATTAAATCTCATTGCAATCCTTTTGCTATTATTATTAATACTACTAATACTATTATTATTATTCTATAGAATGTATGCAAAATACAAAAAAATTTCTTAAGATGAATTTTAAAGTTGTCTTTAGATTTGTCAATATGGATTTACTAATATAGATATTTTAAAGCCAATCAAATATCCTTGCAATCCTTTTACTCTTTATAATAATAACAATAATGATGATGATTATTCTTATTATTTATATTTTTTATTATTAATACTAATACTATTCTATAGAATGTATACAAAATATAATTTTATTTTTGAGTGTCTTAAGATTAATTTCAATGCTGATGTTGTCATTTAGATCAGTGAATATGGATTTACTCTAGATAAAAAGTAATTCATCTATAAAAACCAATCAAATATCCGTGCAATTTCTTTGCTATTTCTATAATAATAGTAGTTGTTACTATTATTATAAATTATATATTTTTCCTATAGAATATATATATATATATATATATATATATATATATATATATATATATATATATAAATATATATATATATATAAATATATTTTTGAGTGTCTTCATTAAGATTAATTTCAATTTCTTTTGCTGATTCAGAACATTGCAACAACAATAAGCCACTGTCCAATGGAACCTTTCCCTCTGTCTTTCTACACTCACCAGGACTGAGCTCACAACTCAACCTCACTTACGACTACAGGTAGATGCATGCATGCTATTATAAAGAGAACTAGAAAATATACTTAGATTTTTTTTTTAAACTGCTTCTAAGCTGAACTTTTTTTTCATACTACCTTAACTTTTTTCCCCAGCCCCTCAGAGTACCTCTTCCGCTTAACAGCTGTGCTGGTTCACCATGGCGACATGCACTCGGGACATTTTATCACTTACCGCCGCTGTCCTGCGGCTCCCCGTGGAACTTCTCCTTTTAGCTCGCAGTGGCTCTGGGTTTCTGATGATTCTGTGAGGAAAGCCAGCCTTCAGGAGGCGCTCTCCTCCAGCGCATACCTGCTGTTTTACGAACGAGTGCGAAGGCACGGTCTGAGGGTAGAAGAGTAACATGTCAGCTGACCCGGGTTACTTATTCTTAGTTTAAATCTAGAATGTTAACCCTTGTTCCTCTCTGTTTCAGGCCGTGCTACTCTGTCCAAGTGCAATCGTGCATCTCTGTGCATGCCGTTTGCATGCATGTTGTTTCTGATCTCTCTTTGTGAGAAAGAAAGAGGGAAGACGAGGGTTCTGTATATCATAGTTTCCACGCTAATCTTGCTCAGTGTCTACGGCGGTTGTTTTTTTTAGTAAACTCCTAATTCATTATCTGAGCATAGGAATGATGCCAGTCATGATTATTAGTTGCCACTGAAATGGGATTCACATTGAGACTTGAACAGGAAAACTGATGATGATAATGTTTTGTTGCAAATTGACCCAGAATTATTGCCTTCCTCATTAAGCTAATGATTTGTTAGACAGAAAATTTTTACATGGTTTCTCATGCAGTTTTTTTTATATGTAATTAGCGATAATGTGTCTTTGTCAATGAATTACCCATTGTTAATAATGTGTTTATGCAATTCACATATAACGGTCTTTTGTAACATGTAAACCCCAAGCAGTTTTTGTTTCACATTTTGGAGTTAAAGAACACAAAACCATGGGATAGATCCTCATCAGGTGTTTAGTGTCTACATGTAGATCAGTTTTTCTATAAATCCTCCTCATTTTTTGTTTTTTTGTACGATTGACATATGCTATCATTTTAACTTTAGTGAATGCTTAGAAGGGAAATTTAGCAGGAATATTCCAGATCCTGAGTATTTAATACCACAGATTTTCAGATGACATAAATATTAGTCTACATCCATTTCCAGTGTTATGTAAGCTCCTTGTTATATGTTGGTTGTAAATTATGCTATTTGCACAAACAATTGTATATTTTTATGGTATTGGTGTGTATGATTGTGTGGGTGAACATTTTTTCACATATAAATTAAATTAATTCCGCAACAGTAATATATTTCCTTTAAACGTTTTCCACTTCTTCACATGTTTTAAATCGCATAACTAAAAACCTCTGAAGTTTTTCTGGTCTTGAAATTGTCTCCGAATCTTTGCAAATGAGGGGAAGACTTGGGTGGACGACTCAGTCATTTAAAAAAAAAAAAAATAGTTTTTTTTTTTTTTTTTTTAACACCCCGTCATCATTCATATTCATTATTTGAAAAAATAATTAATATTCTGCCTAATATCTTCGCTCGTGAGAACAATAGTCATGCAGGTTCGACCGAATGTTCTAGCCCTTTAATAAGAATTGATGTATCTCTCAGCACGTGGACTTTAGGGCGTGGTCATGTGGAAGTAAACGAATAGGATTGCACAGAGCCGTTCTGTTCTAGACGTACACGTCCACGCACGCTGCGTTCGACCCTCCCTCATCAAGGATTTGCACTTTGTTAAGAAAACGTTGGTCTCTTATGACCCAAGTGCACACACGTTGTTCTAGTAAAGTAAACTGACGATGCCAACGCAAAGTGTACTTGTCCGAGATCCCTCTTTTCTTGCGAGGGTACTGCAGCAATACCTGAGTTTGTTAAAGCAATATCCAATCATCACCAAATCGGTTACGAGGTCAGTTTACATCTTTGTTAAAGCTAGTTGGCTAGCTGTATTTCGGGGAGTTAAGTTACTAATATTACCATGCTGACAGCCAAGTTTGCATTATCGTATCGCTATCTTAGTTAAACCACTAACAAATCATCATACATTCAAACATTACACACTGATCATATAATATCAATACTCGATCTACATTGACGAATTCTGCTTGCGGTGATATCAGACAAGTACAATTTATTTATTTATTTTACTATTTTGCTCAAAACAGTACAACATATAGGCCTATTACCAGTCGTTTACTTTTTGTTATTTCACAAAAATCGTAAAAGCAGTTTTTTCCTTAGTCTCGGAATGTCTTTTTAGTATTGATAATGATTTTCACTGTAACTGTTAGTTACAATTTCTTCTGGTTGGTAAATTTACACCTAACTTACTGTATGAAGATGAAATGTCCCTAATATAAGATAATGATACTTAATAATTTATAATTTTTTTATAGTTATTATTAATATAACAACAGTGAAATGTGAGGTCAGTTTTATTTTATATAAAATATTTTTAAAACAAGTTAATCACTAAAAACGATAAATAAATAAAAACTTAATTAAATAAACAAAAGCTTTGTAGCAAAATATCCGTTTACTTTATCCATTACTTTTTTTTTATGTAAGCTTAAGCCATGAGGGACTTTGCAATAAGTCTTTTTCCATTGGTTGTTTGGAGGGTGGGGCAATCAAGTCCTGTCAAAAGTAACCAAACACAAAAAGACAAGTGTCTTCTTCATTAGATACAAGACCATTTGGGTACAATGATACAATGGTTGTTTTGTCCTTTCTTACAGTGGCATTCTGTCTGCTTTGGGAAATCTTCTGTCTCAAGCTTTGGAGTACAGGAAGCACAGCAAAGAAAATAGCCCAAAAAAGAAAATCAACGTTCTGGGACCTGTACACTTTGCAATTTATGGGTAGAATGATTTTTTGAATGAGTTAATTCAATTTGATTGCATATACGTCACAGTACACATTTAAGTCGTTTTACAAAAGGATTAAATATTTAATATCAGAAATGATGAGTTATAAATGTTTAAAATGTCTCTTTGATTTTTTCAGACTTTTTTTCACAGGTCCACTCAGTCATTACTTCTACCAGCTCCTGGAGGTGCTTTTGCCAACCACTGTCCCATACTGCCTTATCAAGCGCCTTCTGCTGGAACGGCTCATATTCGCCCCGGCTTTCCTCTTGCTCTTCTATGTGGTTATGAATGCTTTGGAGGTAATGTTTCATAACTGAACTTCCTTGTGACATTAATCAAAGTTTCTATTTCATTGGACTGAAAATATGTTTTCTTAGAGTGCTTTTTCTTATATTACCTTTCATGTAGTGTGTAATATAGCTGTTTGTGAATGTAAAAGGTCTGCAAAGTTCAAAGACCAAAGTGCATGACAAATGGAGTAATTGTCTCTGAAAAGAAAGAACTGATTCTGTTCTGCCTATATGTAGTTTTGTAACAGATTTGCCTAATTCCAGCCTTGGTCTTCATCGGCTGTCTGCAAACAACGTCTACTTTGACCCTCAAACACTGTAGTTGTAGCTGAGGCCTGGAAGAGTTTGGTTTGTGTTGTCGACATGTCGAGAAGACGCTGTTTTCTGCGCTGCGGAAGCAAATCCACTTTGCGTGCACTTCCAAAGGATGAGGATGTGAAGAGTTAGTAAAACCAAGAACATTGTTACTGTTTGCTTCACTGTAAGTGCTGAGGAAGCCTCCAAAGATGTAATGTTAATGAAAGTTTAGTTTCCGACGCACGCTCTAAGCGGTGGACCAATCACAACAGACTGGGCCATCTGACCAATCAGAGCAGAGTAGGCTTTCTGAAAGGAGGGGTTTAGAGAGATCAAATCTTTTATGAACCATTTCAGAAAAAAGTTTTTGACCTTGAATGCATGTTAAACTGTTGTAGCATAATAGGGGCACTTTAAATACAGCACAACAATGCGTTTTAGGACATATTTCTGCATTTGTTTACACTTACTTCATTTTCTGGACATACCTCTATATGCAGCTTTGTTGTTGTTACTGTTGTTGACACATTGTTTTACCATTTAATGAGAAGTTGGTAGTAATATAGGTGGAGGATGGATGAAGCAAGCATGTGATTTTCATAATGTTGTGGAGCGTAAGGGAACAGGACTGGTTGTCACTCATAGATCACGCAGCAATCTTTTCATTAAAAGCAGATCTTATGTGAGCCGTCCTTCATGATACTCAACTTTGACCAGAATATAGAGTATAGCTGCTGGTCAATGAACTTCATCTGTTTGCTGATCTACAGTGTTCAGTCTCTCAGCTCACGGGGTGGTTCTGATTAGTGTTGTTGACAGAGGCTTTGATTTCTCTGTGAATCTACATAAGGCCAAAAGTCAACAAAGTACAACATTGATTCAGTTTTTTGTTTTTTTTGTTTAAAGGGATTTGATTTTCCAAAAGAGCTGCCAGTGTCGCACCACCTGATATGTCTGCGCTAATTACAATTGACATCTAACTAATATATTGTAATACAGAACTTTTTTTCCCTGTTTTACCTTGTGCTTGAAGATTTACTGGGTCAAGACACCATTAAACAAATAAAAGGCTAATAGAGAATTTTTATTGAGTACAAAAACAAATCAAAACAAGAGACATTAGGGAAGAATGTTCTTTGTATTTGGAAACTCGTTTCTTCCTTGAAACAAAGTAGCTTTTCATGGCTCAACAGGTGTTAATGCCCATTCATCATTTTTTTATCAGTCTGACTGTCCTTCAAGGTTACAGTATCTTGTACAATTAGCAAACACACACACACATCCGGAGACATGCACAAGGAAGAGAATATGCAGATAAACACAAGTTAAAATAAATCTAAAAGTTAGGGTTAGGGTGAGCTTGTTTCCGCCACAGAATAAAAAATAAAATAAGTAATTGTGACTTTTTATCTCACAATTCTGACTTTTTTTCTTGTAGTTGGGAGTTTATATCTTACCATTCTAATAAAAAAGTCAGAATTGAGATATAAATTTGCAATTCTGACTTTTTTCCTGTAATTGCAAGGAAAATGATGTTATTTCTCACAATTTTGAGTTTATATCTTGTAATTCTGAGTTTAAAAAAGTCAGAATTGCGAGTTTATATCTTTACAAAAGAAAGATTTTCTCAGAATTGCGAGATATAAAGATTTTTATATCTCTGAGAAAGAATTGTGAGATAAAAAGTGTCTATTTTTTTATTCTGTGGCGGAAACAAGCTTTCATTTTACAGCTACTATAATGTGCACTAAACTTATTTTATCTTATATTTCTAATTCATGAGATATTCTGTTTATGGTGGCACAATATCCTTGTGATCCTGAAAATAATGAAAATTAGATCTTTGCAGGGCAAGACAATCACAGATGTTCAAAAGAAAATTAAAGCAAGTTACTGGCCTGCAATGAAGATGAACTGGAAGGTTTGGACCCCGTTTCAGTTTATCAACATCAACTATATACCCGTACAGGTAAGCACAAGAGCATGACACCATTCCCTCTCCTTCAGATTGATCTCTGATTCATTATCTCACTTTCGTTTCCTTTACTCTTTTCACAGTTTCGAGTGCTGTTTGCCAACCTGGTTGCCCTGTTCTGGTATGCCTATCTAGCCTCTGTTAGGAAATGAAACCACAAACCCAGTTAAAGTGAGCCTAGGTTGGTTTAAGATGAATCCAGTTTGTGCATTTAAAGGACTAATGTGTAGCACTGTTTTTAATATCCTCCAGAACAACTGACAGGGAATATTGGTCGTCTTCTGTAAAATAACTGTAATGTAGATCAATATTGAGATTTTACTGCTACTTCCATTGACTGTTATTGAATTATTGCCCTGAATTGAATATTTTTAGAAAAAATCTGTCGCGAGATTTATTATGATCATACTGTCTTTCTGCTTGTGGAGGCACATGATGTCAGCATTTTGATTGTGTTGTATTTGATTAATTAAAAAAACAAAAAAAACATTGATTACAAACAAATTTTTGCATTTACTAATACTATTATTATCTTCACTCTTTACATAAATAGCAGTGACCTTGCTAATATGTTTTGTATACTTGTATAGCCCTGCAAACGAAGTTGCCTCACTCTCAAACACACTATCAGTTTGTGATTGTTATGAAACTCGCCCCCACACCGAGTTTCCTTTTCAGTGATTATTCAGCGACTTTCTGTTTCCATACTTCAGAAAACCTGTGAGCATGACAGGCCATAAACATGACGTAGGGCACAAACATCTGGGTGTGTTCAGGGCTTTAATAAACATGCACGAGAATTGCGTCATAGTGGAATTTTGTAGATTGAACCAATTTCAAATAGTGTACAGTATGGACAGATCTTTGTTCTTTAATGCTTTTATTATTATATAACATTTGTGTAATATGCATTAGCCTAAATATGCAATTATACGATGTAATTTCCTTGTTCAAATAATGCTCATGTTGACTTCATTTGTTGCCACAAAGTGCTATCAAGTGCAGTGCAGTTTACTTGTGGATATTCAACATCACGAAAATGTGTTTCGTTGACAGCTTCTTACACAACCTTAATTTTCCATTCTGCTTGTGATGAGTGAATCATTGGAAAGATATGGTATTTCCCATTGTCATGTGACGAGGGAAACCCAGATAAGCCGAAACATGCCATATAAAGCAACCACGCCCAGTCCAAATGTGCACAACAGCGTGCCAATCTGTTTCAATCACTTTCCATTCATCATTTGTCTTATAATTGTTATGTATGGTTTCTGGAGAAATGTGATAAGTTTGTATTAAAAAGAAAGGCAATGATGTGACAATGAAAAATATACTTTAACTTTGTTCAGATGTAACTTTGTTCTTTTATGCAATTCCAAGAATGTCTTCCTTAATATTCTACATTATTGGGCCAGAGTGTAAACATCTTATGTTGTGCCTGGCATTGTAATCTAGGTGCAGTATTTGTTTTAAATGTAGCCTACTCTATAGGTTTTTTTTTTTTAAATATAGGATTATTTAAGTGACTCAGCCAGTGCCTCAGCAAACTTACAATGTAGCCTCACTTCTAATCATTTAAAATAAAGAAAAAGAAGTATTAAAACTGGCTAAACTGGCTATTTTCTTATTTTAATTCACCCCCTCAACATTAGATTTTCTTTTTTCTTTGAAGAACGAGGTTTCCGATCTTGGAAAACCTGTCGCCTACCCTAATTGTAAAAGTGTGCTTTTAGACCTAGAAAAGTCCTGTAAAATAATAAAACCTTAAAACTTTTTTTTAAAGGCACACTATGTAACTTTTTTGCTTTAAAAATAGCAAAAATCACTATATCTATGTTATATATATTTTTTAGTTGTGTACATTATCCCGACTGTTTCCAACAACTTTCAAACCAGGAGAAATTTTAATTTAATTCGAAGACACGGACCGTGTCTTTATTTCCGTTTTGTCGCCGTCAATGGCGTCATATCCGCGTTGTCTCTGGTTTCCGCTTGTACTGCCATGGTAACCAGAGCTATGAACCAGAGCCCTCTGATAGTAACCAAAGCGACTGACGTGGACAATGTAGTTCGCAATGTCTATCTGCACGCTGTTCAAACATTATGGACCATGGCAAGCATACTTTGGATAAAAAAGGAGAACTAAAATGAGGATCAATATCAGCGCGGTGTTTTCGAGATGCCGAGAGCTCCCATAGACAGTATATAAACGAGAGCTCCACGTCCGAGACTTTGACTGCTTCTACGTACTTTATTAAACAGGTGAGCACATTTACATAAAACTAATCAATGTTATATAGTTCAACAATGATAAAATGTTAGAATATGATCTGTATGTTATTCTAATGTTGATAGCTTACTGCTAGTCTCATACAGACAAACTAACACATACATTTCAACACATTCAAATGCAGTTTAGTGTGCTAGTGTAATGTTAGACCAAGTGAAACAGCGCTGCGTTACCTCACAAGTTTAATTTGTCTAATAAACTGACCTGTGAGTAGTAATTCTGCGTGTAGTTCGGTAGAATGAAATGTCCATATTCCTTTTATATCCGCGGGAGCTCGCGTCACGTGTGGTCTAGCTGTCTCTTAGCAATTTTATCACAGTCATGATAAAAGCATTGATGTATTCAGTCATCCATAAACATTATTAGATCGGTCGATCGGCTTGACGTTGACGACAAGTTCCATAATTCTTAGCATGTGTTGCGTCATCAAACTACGCCTTTGTTATTGTAAATAGTTTAGCGACCCCTAGAGGAGAAAAAAATCCCATACTGTGCCTTTAAATAAAGAATAGGCTATAGTCTACATTTTTCTAGCTGTGCCAATCTTTAAAATATTTTATTGGGTACTTTTTATTTATTTATTCCTTTTCCAGTAAACCACAAACTTATTGGATGGGGGGGACTATGAATGATGATGTGGACAATGAGAAGCCTTTGGAGTCAAAGAGTTAGAAAACTAATAAGTCGATAAAAACTGAAACTCTGATTGGAAATGTTTAGAGCATTTATTATTTTACTTACGATGCAAAATACAATGAAATATCATTCATACCTACAAAATATACAGTAATAATACAGATAAACACTGGAATTACATGAGTTCATGTACGTCACTATGTAATTACATAGTGACGTTTGTCACACAATCAAAGTTACATCGTCAAGTAGGCGATGTCATATTTACAGCATTTCAATAATTTAACACATAATGACTACGGCGCTGTTTTTGTTCCTTTTTGCACACATTCTAACCGATTAACCTCCTCGGAGACGGAGAGTCATGTGAATGGTGCTTCCAGATGTGATGTCGTAGTCTTGCAACTTCATGGCAGCCTCCAGTTGTCTGCCGTTGTAAATCAGTCGCTGCTGATCCTTGGGGACACTCTCTTTGCGGAAGATCTTAGTCTGGAGCTGATCTACGGTCTCATCAACATCAACTTCATAGGTTTTGGTCTGGCCCTTCTCGTTCCTGACGAACACTTGGAAAGGTGCAGGGTTCGTGATGAGCAGCATCACCACTGAGCCTGAGTGCAACCCGTAACTGCTGAGGCTTCTGGAATCATCCTCAAGGTTGATACGGTGACCGTTGACGATAGAAAGCTTCTGTTTGTGAGGAGGTTCATTGAAGTTCTGAGAAATGAGCTTCTTGAGTTCACCAACTGTGGTATTACCGTCCACCACCAGCCGCTTCACATCTCCGTTCAACAGTTTTACTGTCAGTTCCATTATCTGCCAGGATGAGATCAAATATAAGCATTAGAACTAGGCTACTGCAACATCATATAGCCTACTTATTTAAAAATTCGTTTACAATTTTAATAAATAGTTAAATAGTAGCCTAACATTAAAATATATTTTTTTAAAGATTAGCGTTAAAATTAATGTGCAATATTTGTAGGCAATAATGCGACTTACCGAGCTGGGTTCTGCAAATAGGCTGCTACGGCTTTCGCTGAATTGCTTTCTTGAATAAGTATTGTAAGTCACACTCAAACTATGTGTCTCTGGTCACACTGAGCAGAGGCAAGAATATTTATACAAAGCGTCAACTCATGCTCCGCCTCCGCCTCAATGTTTCGTTTCCGAAAACTTGCTCAGTCACTTTCTGTTTCCATTCTCAACTAATCGCTGACGTAGCCTAATAAGTCCTGAGAAAACATTGATCAACACGATGTTCAGTGATAATAAACAATAGGCTACATATATAAAACACATTTATTACGTTAAATTTAAAAATAACGATTAGGCTATAAAAAATAACATTAAATAAAAAAATAATCGCGTTTGCTTTAGGCTATCCAACATTGTTTGGATCCTAGAACAACTTTCTGGAAAGGTAATGTTTATGTTATAAAAATAAAACCTATATAGCCTAATTATTAAAGAACGTTCTGTGTATGCTATAGGTTCTTTTTAGGTTATTACAAAAACGTATGCAACCGCAGCATTTAGACCTGAAACGGTATAGGGGAACGTTCTGTACGCTATTTGCTGCATGGGAATAGCAGGACTATTTGTTTAATGTGATCTACATAAAAAAAGAGTGCATTGTTTATCAACATATAGTCGTCCTCTTGAGTTTCATTTACGTAACAGGAAAACTGTTCATTGGAATGAGAGGGCATTCCTCATGATCATGTCATACAGCATGCGAAACACCTGTGGTGCACAATAGGCCCACCTAAGAATTTAAGTTGTACTTAAATACAATTTCAATGTCTGTAAATAAGAAAGCTATAAAACGATCTAGAATTTCCATGTTTAATAAATATTCTTTCATAATATGCTTTTCTTTTTTTGTGCCCCCACTTTTTTTCTTTTTTCCTTTTTTTTCTTTCTCTTGGCAAATAATTTTCAATAGATAAATCAGGCTTTTCCATATTATTTTCCTTGTTAACTATTGAACTATAACTTGTAATTGTCTGAAAGTTTGTCTGTCTTTGTATCTTACATTTGTTAAAATTTGCACACACACACACACACAAAAATAAATAAAAATAATCATTTAGGCCCACCTGATGTGACAGTCTTGTATGTGCTTAACAGTCTATTTATAGTGCAGTTTTGTGTTTATTTCCTGGGATAAGTTTTTCTCTAAATGTTCTTAAGTTGCTTTTGATGTCAAAACAGCTACATGCTACAAAACTGAAGTATTAAAGTTTATTTATAAATTATTTTGTTTGGATTATTCAATTTGTATGTGCATGACATTAAAATTTCCTGATTTTAGAAGTGTTTTCATTATAGGCGATTTGTTCCAGAAACAATTTTTGTTATGCTGGTTGGAAGTCTCTTCACATCCTGATAGCAACCACTAAGTTATGTGATCTGAATTTATATGTATATCGTCCGTGGAAGGTGTAGGACCATAAAATGTTTATCCAATCATTGCATTCGGCCCGAATGCAATGGTACGATGTCCTACCTGCCTGTCAATGTATGTATTTCCATTCCTCCACACACACCCGCGCAGACATGACACGTCATCAGCGTCTTCCATGTTATGCAGAGTTAGACAGCCGTCAGTCACAGAGGGCCGTAAACAAACAGCAGCCACCTTTTACAGTTCCTTCTGAACCAAAACAACGAGCTTATGCTGCGTTCTCACCATAACTATTGTAATTTGAAAGAGATGGAAACCCGTGACGTTATACTCGGAGCCAATTGTGACTCAAATGTATGCGTGTCAATAGCAACACTATCAACATATGAAGTGTTGAGTTATGGTCTGAGGACAGATGGTTTTATGGGAAGCAAATGATAATCTAGTCATAATTTTGATCAAATAAAAAGAAAATGAATGTACATTTGTGATCAACTCCTATTCATTTCAAAATGTAAATACATAGACAACTCTATTAATACAATATATTTTACATCCAGTGATCCGTATATGAAAATGATTATTAGTAGGCCTACTACTGTTTTGTGGTTACTCCATAGTAAGTCAATAAAACATGCACAATTCACAGGACTGGTATTAACATTTTATTTACAACATAAAAATATAATGCATGACATTCATAACAACAAATGGTATGGGCCAGCACATATGGCCTTAAACTGACACTGAATAAATAAAAATATGGAATAAGAATAATCCTCTCATACACAATCACATAAATACTTTAAATCACAATTTAATTATTCTAATATCAGACGTTAGGCATATGCACATTTATAGGCTAGAGATAATCTTATCTAGAGGATGATTAAAAGTGTCTTTCAGTAGGATTTTTATATTTTGGCATGTTTAAATCTATAGTCAATAAAACGTTGGATCAGTAATGAATCCTGGTCGCGCGGATCTCCTTCATTAACCTCCTCGGAGACGGAGAGTCATGTGAATGGTGCTTCCAGATGTGATGTCATAGTCTTGCAACTTCATGGCAGCCTCCAGTTGTCTGCCGTTGTAAATCAGTCGCTGCTGATCCTTGGGGACACTCTCTTTGCGGAAGATCTTAGTCTGGAGCTGATCTACGGTCTCATCAACACCAACTTCATAGGTTTTGGTCTGGCCCTTCTCGTTCCTGACGAACACTTGGAAAGGTGCAGGGTTCGTGATGAGCAGCATCACCACTGAGCCTGAGTGCAACCCGTAACTGCTGAGGCTTCTGGAATCATCCTCAAGGTTGATACGGTGACCGTTGACGATAGAAAGCTTCTGTTTGTGAGGAGGTTCATTGAAGTTCTGAAAAATGAGCTTCTTGAGTTCACCAACTGTGGTATTGCCGTTCACCACCAGCCGCTTCACATCTCCGTTCAACAGTTTTACTGTCAGTTCCATTATCTGCCAGGATGAGATCAAATTAGCATTAGAACTACTGCAACATCATAAACTTATTTTAAAATAGAGATTAACGTTAAAATTAATGTGCAATATTTGTAGGCAATAATGCGACTTACCGAGCTGGGTTCTGCAAATAGGCTGCTACTGCTTTCGCTGAATTGCTTTCTTGAATAAGTATTGTAAGGCACACTCAAACTATGCGTCTCTGGTCACACTGAGCAGAGGCATGAATATTTATACAAAGCGTCAACTCATGCTCCGCCTCCGCCTCCGCCTCAATGTTTTGTTTCCGAAAACCTGTAGTCACTTTCTGTTTCCATTCTCACTTAATCGCTGACGTGCCAATAAACAATAGTAGGCTACGATAGGCATGTAGCCTATAAAACACATTTATTCTGTTAAATTTAAAAATAACTTTATTTATTAGGCTATAAAAAAAAAATCGCGTTTGCTTCAGGCTATTCAACATTGTTTGGATCATAGAAGAACTTTCTGGAAAGGAAATGTTTATGGTTATAAAAATAAAACATAATTATTAAAGAACGTTCTGTGTATGCTATAGGTTCTTTTTAGGTTATTACAAAAATGTATGCAACCTCAGCATTTAGACATATGGAAACGGTAAGGGAACGTTCTGTAGGCTATTGCAGCATGGGAATAGCAGGACTATTTGTTTAATGTGATCTACGTTAACAAGTGCATTTTTTATCAACATAGATGTTTCATAAACATAAAAATTATTATTTTAAAAAAATATCAACATAAAAACAGCAGTCTGCTTAAGTTTCATTTCGGCATTAGGAAAACAGATCACTGGAATGAGAAGGCATTCCACATGATCAGGTGACTGGGGGAAATCCAGGTAGCCTAAGTGGAGCACGTCATACAGCATGGGAAACACCTGTGGTGCACATAGGCCCAGGTGACAATCTTGTTTATGTGCTTAACAGTCTATTTATAGTGCAGTTTTGTGTTTATTTCCTGGGATAAGCTTTTCTCTAAATGTTCTTAAGAGGCGTTTGATGTCAAAACAGTTACATGCTACAAAACTGAAGTATTAAAGTTTATTTATTTATACATTTATTTTGGTTGGATTATTCAATTTGTAGAGGTACATGACATTGAAATCTCCTGATTTTAGAAGTGTTTTCATTAGGCGATTTTTTCCAGAAACATTTTTTGTTATGCTGGTTGGAAGTCTCCTCACATCCTGATAGCAATCAGTGATCTGCAGTGTTGGGGGTAACTCATTACAAGTAACTTGAGTTACGTAATCAGATTACTTTTTCAAGTAACTAGTAAAGTAATGCATTACTTTTTCAATTTGCAATAAAATATCTAAGTTACTTTTCCAAATAAGTAACGCTAGTTACTTTTTCACATTTATTGACTGACAGCTCTCCTGTCCCCATGTTGAGAGAAACAAAGTGAGGTGGTGGTGTGTGCGCTGTGTAAACATGATGGTTATTGTAGTTCTAGAGTAGTTCTAGAGTTCTAGAGTATGTGAACTTACTCATCTCACTGCTTAAAATAAATAAAAACAGTAAAATGCAATCTCAGAACTTTACTCAACTTTTATAATTAACTATTAAATTACACAAATATACTTTGTGAATTTAATCTCACTTTATTAATGTCTTTGCTGCTGACCTTCAATGATCTAATTCAACCATACTAATAAGCAAAAAATTACTTTATAAGATTTAGAAATAAGAGTGTTGAACTTCCTTCTCCTGTATATTATTGTTCTTTAATCCAGAACTGCAGCGCAGCTGAAAGGTTAGTTTGAGCGGCACCCTTTACTGTACAAGCGTAAATATACATTTCCTTCAGCCTGAGGGTTATTCAGTTTACTTTTGGTGTGAAAGGGCCTTAACATTAGCCAAAAATATAACTTTTTTGTTGGTCTTGTTATTAAAAAAACAAAAAAGCAAGCCCAGCCCAGGTGAGAAGAAAAAGTAACGTAAAAGTAATGTAACACATTACTTTTAGTAATGTAACACATAACACATTACTTTTCATAAAAAGTAACTAAGTAATGCAATTAGTTACTTTTTGGGGGAGTAACGCAATATTGTAATGCATTACTTTTAAAAGTAATTTTCCCCAACACTGGTGATCTGTATTCATATGTGTTTATATATATATCATCTGTGGAAGGTGTAGGACCATAAAATGTTTGTCTAATCATTGCATTCGGTCCGAATGCAATGGTACGATGTCCTACCTGCATGTCGTCAACGTATGTTTTTTCATACCCTGCATCAGACGTCATCAGCGTGTTTCATGAGCCTATGAAGAGTTAGACAGACGTCAGTCACCGAGGCCGAGCACCGCAACCGAAACTGCAGCCACCTTTTACAGTTCCTCCTGAACCAAAACAACCAGCTTATGCTGCGTTCTCACCATAACTATTGCAATTTGAAAGAGATGGAAACCTGTGACAATATACTCGGAGCGCTTTGTGACTCTAATTTATGTTTTAACGGCAACACTATCAATGTCGAAATGAATCTGCTGCAGTCAGGTGAGACAGGTCAGTGCTCTTTAAGTTGTTTGTTCATTATTATTGTAATGTTATGTGCTTTGAGACATGAGGTAGTTTAACGCCATCTCTCATCTCGTGGCACTTTGCAAACTTTGCTGTGCACGATCGTGTGTTTCGAAGTGTGGCTTTGGAGAGAGTTCTGAAGGGAAGGGACTTGCTATTGCTAGCCGCTCTGAAAATTGCCTACCCTACCTTTAATACCTGACACAGAAGGGGCACACCTGTGACACCCCATAAAAACAATCTTTTTATTTTTAACCACATCTTTCTGTCAAGACAAACTAGTGATACTTTAAAATATAATTATGTATAATGCTGTTTTTCTTACATTTAAAATAGGTTTAACTCTGTATGAAGTACAGAGTTATGGTCTAAGGACAGGAAGTGATAATCTAGTCATATTTTTGTTTAAATAAAAATCAGCTCCTATTCATTTCAAAATGGAAATACATAGACTACTGTATTAATACAATTATTTGATCCAGTGATCCATAATATGAAAGTGTTTGTTTGAAATTGTTAGAAGTAGCCTATGCTGTTTTGTGTTTACCAGTTACTCCATACTAAGTCAATAAAACATGCACAATGCACAGGACTGGTATTTACATTTTATTTACAACATATAAATATAATGCATAACATTCATATAACAACAAAGGGTACAGGCCAGCACATATGGCCTTAAACTAAAACTGTATGAGAAAGGATTATTCTTATTCCATTTTATCAATTTATTCAATCACATAAATACTTTAAATCTTAATTTAAACTAAATATTCTAATATCAGACATGTGAGGCCTATACATATAAGATATAAATAATTTTATATAGAGCGACTAAAAAGTGTCTTTCAGTAGGATTTTTATATTTTGGCATGTTCAATCTTTAGTCAATAAAACGTTGGATCAGTAATGAATCCTGGTCGCGCGGATCTCCTTCATTAACCTCCTCGGAGACGGAGAGTCATGTCAACAGTGCTTCCAGATGTGATGTCGTAGTCTTGCAGCCTCTTTCCAG
The DNA here is from genome assembly GCF_963993115.1 of Abramis brama. Lineage (NCBI taxonomy): Eukaryota > Metazoa > Chordata > Actinopteri > Cypriniformes > Leuciscidae > Abramis > Abramis brama. Next base: position 12,068,116 of record NC_139967.1, on the reverse strand, counting down.
CCTCCAGTTGTCTGCCGTTGCATTTCAGTAGCTGCTGATCATTGGGGACTCTCTCTTTGCGGAAGATCTTATTCTGGAGCTGATCTACGGTCTCACTGACATCAACATCATAGGTTTTGGTCTGGCCCTTCTCGTTCCTGACGAACACTTGGAAAGGTGGGTTCGTGATGAGCAGCATCACCACTGAGCCTGAGTGCAACCCGTAACTGCTGAGGCTTCTGGAATCATCCTCAAGGTTGATACGGTGACCGTTGACGATAGAAAGCTTCTGTTTGTGAGGAGGTTCATTGAAGTTCTGAGAAATGAGCTGCTTGAGTTCACCAACTGTGGTATTACCGTTCACCACCAGCCGCTTCACATCTCCGTTCAACAGTTTTACTGTCAGTTCCATTATCTGCCAGGATGAGATCAAATTAGCAGTAGAACTACTGCAACATCATAAACTTATTTTAAAATAGAGATTAACGTTAAAATTAATGTGCAATATTTGTAGGCAATAATGCGACTTACCGAGCTGGGTTCTGCAAATAGGCTGCTACGGCTTTCGCTGAATTGCTTTCTTGAATAAGTATTGTAAGGCACACTCAAACTATGCGTCTCTGGTCACAGTGAGCAGAGGCATGAATATTTATACAAAGCGTCAACTCATGCTCCGCCTCCGCCTCAATGTTTTGTTTCCGAAAACCTGTAGTCACTTTCTGTTTCCACTCTCACTTAATCGCTGACGTGCCAATAAACAATAGTAGGCTACAATAGGCATGTATAAAACACATTTATTCTGTTAAATTTAAAAATAACTTTATTTATTAGGCTATAAAAAAATCGCGTTTGCTTCAGGCTATTCAACATTGTTTGGATCATAGAATAACTTTCTGGAAAGGAAATGTTTATGGTTATAAAAATAAAACATAATTATTAAAGAACGTTCTGTGTATGCTATAGGTTCTTTTTAGGTTATTACAAAAATGTATGCAACCTCAGCATTTAGACCTAGGCTATATGGAAACGGCAAGGGAACGTTATGTAGGCTATTGCAGCATGGGAAGAGTCAGGACTATTTGTTTAATGTGATCTACGTTAACAAGTGCATTTTTTATCAACATAGATGTTTCATAAACATAAAAAATATTATTTTTAAAAAATATCAACATAAAAACAGCAGTCTGCTTAAGTTTCATTTCGGCATTAGGAAAACAGATCACTGGAATGAGAAGGCATTCCACATGATCACGTGACTGGGGGAAATCCTGGGCTGCGTTCAGCCCCGACAAAACGTTGCACAACGTTTTTTAAACAGAAACGGTGATGCGTTGAACACACTGTTCTGATGACGCAAGAGTTGCAACTATGGCAGCTGAGAAGGCCATTCTTTGTGTTCTTTGTGAAGAATTTTCGGAGCCTGATGAAGTCGGTATAAATATGTGTTTAATACTACAAAATATGCCGATGTTACAGTTACTGCACTTGCTGAAACTGAAATGGAAGCACACATTTTACCTAATTCAGACTAAAACACATCTATTTAGCCTCACATACTGACTTTATTTGTAGTTCATACTGTTTTAATACCCGGTTCTTTTTTTTCATTTTTAGGAAAAGCACTTAATTACCATTGTTTATTTCTATACCAAATGTCATACACTTGCAATGAAGCTAAAAATATAAACAACTACATCATTATGTTGATATCCTATATTTTTACAATAAAACTTTCGACAAACATGTCTTCTAATATCCTCAGTTGTTGCCTATACCGAGCTGCATGAACACATTTGTAAATTACTTTCCTTGAACCCATTGTGCGAGTTCACTTTAATACCACGTGCTTTATATACATGTTGCTGCTGATTGGACTGCAGTTCTGACACACCCACCAAACAAGAGAAAACGCATCTCAAACCCCGTTGCACACCGGTGCACGCCGTTTCCAGGAAACATGACGTTCAACTCGGAAACCGTAGCAAAACGTTGCGCACCGTTTTGAACTTGAACGTGCCCCAGGTAAGTGGAGCACGTCATACAGCATGCGAAACACCTGTGGTGCACATAGGCCCAGGTGACAATCTTGTTTATGTGCTTAACAGTCTATTTATAGTGCAGTTTTGTGTTTATTTCCTGGGATAAGCTTTTCTCTAAATGTTCTTAAGAGGCGTTTGATGTCAAAACAGTTACATGCTACAAAACTGAAGTATTAAAGTTTATTTATTTATAAATTTATTTTGGTTGGATTATTCAGTTTGTAGAGGTACATGACATTAAAATCTCCTGATTTTAGAAGTGTTTTCATTAGGCGATTTTTTTCCAGAAACATTTTTTGTTATGCTGGTTGGAAGTCTCCTCACATCCTGATAGCAATCAGTGATCTGTATTCATATGTGTATATATATATATCGTCTGTGGAAGGTGTAGGACCGTAAAATGTTTGTCTAATCATTGCATTCGGTCTGAATGCAATGGTACGATGTCCTACCTGCATGTCGTCAACGTATGTTTTTTCATACCCTACATCAGACGTCATCAGCGTGTTTCATGAGCCTATGAAGAGTTAGACAGACGTCAGTCACCGAGGCCGAGCACCGCAACCGAAACTGCAGCCACCTTTTACAGTTCCTCCTGAACCAAAACAACCAGCTTATGCTGCGTTCTCACCATAACTATTGTAATTTGAAAGAGATGGAAACCTGTGACAATATACTCGGAGCGCTTTGTGACTCTAATTTATGTTTTAACGGCAACACTATCAATGTCGAAATGAATCTGCTGCAGTCAGGTGAGACAGGTCAGTGCTCTTTAAGTTGTTTGTTCATTATTATTGTAATGTTATGTGCTTTGAGACATGAGGTAGTTTAACGCCATCTCTCATCTCGTGGCACTTTGCAAACTTTGCTGTGCACGATCGTGTGTTTCGAAGTGTGGCTTTGGAGAGAGTTCTGAAGGGAAGGGACTTGCTATTGCTAGCCGCTTCGAAAATTGCCTACCCTACCTTTAATACCTGACACAGAATGGGCACACCTGTGACACCCCATAAAAACAATCTTTTTATTTTTAACCACATCTTTCTGTCAAGACAAACTAGTGATACTTTAAAATATAATTATGTATAATGCTGTTTTTCTTACATTTAAAATAGGTTTAACTCTGTATGAAGTACAGAGTTATGGTCTAAGGACAGGAAGTGATAATCTAGTCATATTTTTGTTTAAATAAAAAGAAAATGAATGAACACACATTTGTGATCAGCTCCTATTCATTTCAAAATGGAAATACATAGACTACTGTATTAGTACAATTATTTGATTTTCATCCAGTGATCCATAATATGAAAATGTTTGTTTGAAATTGTTAGAAGTAGCCTATGCTGTTTTGTGTTTACCAGTTACTCCATACTAAGTCAATAAAACATGCACAATGCACAGGACTGGTATTTACATTTTATTTACAACATATAAATATAATGCATAACATTCATATAACAACAAAGGGTACAGGCCAGCACATATGGCCTTAAACTAAAACTGTATGAGAAAGGATTATTCTTATTCCATATTTTATCAATTTATTCAATCACATAAATACTTTAAATCTTAATTTAAACTAAATATTCTAATATCAGACATGTGAGGCCTATACATATAAGCTATAAATAATTTTATATAGAGCGACTAAAAAATGTCTTTCAGTAGGATTTTTATATTTTGGCATGTTCAATCTTTAGTCAATAAAACGTTGGATCAGTAATGAATCCTGGTCGCGCGGATCTCCTTCATTAACCTCCTCGGAGACGGAGAGTCATGTCAACAGTGCTTCCAGATGTGATGTCGTAGTCTTGCAGACTCTTTCCAGCCTCCAGTTGTCTGCCGTTGCATTTCAGTAGCTGCTGATCATTGGGGACTCTCTCTTTGCGGAAGATCTTATTCTGGAGCTGATCTACGGTCTCATTGACATCAACATCATAGGTTTTGGTCTGGCCATTCACGTTCCTGACGAACACTTGGAAAGGTCGAGGTTTCGTGATGATAAGACTCACCACTGAGCCTGAGTGCAACCCGTAACTGCTGAGGCTTCTGGAATCATCCTCAAGGTTGATACGGCGACCGTTGTCGATAGAAAGCTTCTGTTTGTGAGGAGGTTCATTGAAGTTCTGAAAAATGAGCTTCTTGAGTTCACCAACTGTGGTATTACCGTCCACCACCAGCGGCTTCTCCTCTCCGCCCATCAGTTTTATTATGAGTTCCATTACCCGTCAACATGAGATAAAATATAAAAGGATTAGAACTACTACAACATCGCATACGGGAGATTAGCGTTAATATAAATGTACAGTAGTTTCATAAATAGGCTATGCTATGCAACTTACCGAGCTGGGTTGTTGAATACGGCTTTTCCCTGAATAGTCAGCAGGTAAATTACGCGGAATAATGTGTCTCTGGTCACAGTGAGCAGAGCAGAGGCATGTCATGAATATATATAAAGCATCAACTCAAGCCCCGCCTCAAAATAAATTTCGTTTCCAAAAACATACTCGGTCACTTTCTGTTTCCATTCTCAACTAATCGCTGAAGTATCGACAGGACGTTCAGGGCAGCTTTCTGAATAATCAACAATACATTCCTGTTCAGTAATCAAATCAAATCCTGAAACTTTTATTAGGCTACATATTTTTCATAGATTTACCTTAAAAAAGTACCTTTGTAATTTATATAGGCTCTAGAGTAGACAAACATTAAAAGTAGCTTCTCAACATCAGGGATCATTGGAATGACGGAATTCCCCACGATCACGTGATGTAGGATCAGGTAAGTGGAGCACGTCATACAGCATGCGAAACACCTGTGGTGCACAATAGGCCCACCTGATAGGTGACAATCATGTGCTTAACAGTCTATTTATTGTGCAGTTTTGTGTTTATTTCCTGGGATAAGCTTTTCTCTAAATGTTCTTATGCTTTTGATGTCAAAATAGCTTGACAAAACTAAAGTGTTAAAGTTTATTTATAAATTATTTTGGTTGGATTATTCCATTTGTAGAGGTTTGACATTGAAATTTCCTTATTTTAGAAGTGTTTTCATTAAAGGCAGTGTAGGCAGTTTGTTCCAGAAACATTTTTTATTTGCTGGTTGAAAGCCTCAATTTCAATCGCTAAGTTCAGTGGTCTAAATGTATGTATATATATATATATATATATATATATATATTGTCTGTGGAAGGTGTAGGACCATAAAATGTTCATCCAGTCATTGCAGTCTCAACCTGCTTGTCAACATATGTATTTTTTTCATACCTCCACACACCTTACACTGCTAAAAATTATTTTGTGGTGAAGTACATACTACAGAAAAAAACAATGTAATTTCTACATGAAAAAGTTAGTTCACTTCAGGCAAGAATTAAAAAACTAAGTAAATTCTATATTAGTACTCAATTCAAGTGTGTAGAAATTAAAACGTAAATATCAACGTTATAAAATTAAGTAAAATTACTCAACTTTTCTGATACTGGTGTTCCCATCATGCACTGGGCCTTGATTAATTAATGAGGTTGATTTTTCACTGTTTTACAGCTGTTTTATCATTGCTTTTGTTGTTTTGATTAATAACTTGCCATTTTGTGACACGAGTTCATTTTCTACACAAAATGACACACTGAAACACAAAAACGATCCCTCAAATGTTACCGTCATTGTGTATTGTCTACCATATTGAGCTCTCTGCATTCACATGATGCACAACTTTTGATATGTAGATATGGTGTCTCACATAATATCTATTGTATTGATTATTTAGATGTTTCTAAAGCATATTTTAAAGTGTGGTTTAATTCAATGTTATATTATTTGAGTGAAATGTACTGCAAAGGAAACTTCAACTAAATAGATATTACTCAACCGTTTACTAGCCAAGTTAAAATTACTTATTTTCTTTGTTATTTTCACTTAACTTAGTTAAGGAGAGTTTACTTAATTCCATATGTGAAATTTACTTAAATATATGTGTGCAAAAACTTGACAGAAAAATTAAGTAAATTTTACTTATTGTTTTTTTTTCAGTGTACTGTGCAGACATCACACGTCATCAGTCGACGTCAGTCACAGAGGGCCGTAAACAAACAGCAGCCACCTTTTACAGTTCCTTCTGAACCAAAACAACAAGCTTATGCTGCATTCTCACCATAAATACTGTAATTTGGAAGAGATGGAAACCTGTGAGTGACGTTATACTCAGAGCTGACTGTGACTCAAATTTATGCGTGTCAATAGCAACACTATCAACATCAAAATAAATCTGCAGCAGTCAAGTGATACAGGTCAGCGCTTTTTAAGTTGTTCATGTTCATTATTACTCTAACGTTATGTGCTTTAAAAGATAATTATTTGTAATGCTGTTTTTCTTACATTTATTCAAATAGATTTTACTCTATATGAAGTGTTGAGTTATGGTCTGAGGACAGAGATGGGAAGCAAGTGATAATCTAGTCATAATTTTGATCAAATAAAAAGAAAATGAATGTACATTTGTCATCAGCTCCTATTCATTTCAAAATGGAAATACATAGACTACTGTATTAATACAATAGCCTATATTTTACATCAGTGATCCATAATATGAAAATGATTATACTGCTCTTTTGTGTTTACTCTAGTCAAATCACCTTTATTTGTATAGCCCTTTTTACAATACAGATTGTTTCAAAACAGCTTTAGTGATAACAGGAAAATAGTGCAACAAAAGTCGATATCATAAGTCGATAAAACATGTACACTGCAGGACTGGTATTTACAACATAAAAATATAATGCATAGCCTAACATTCATAACAACAAAGGCGAGCACATATGACCTTAAACTGGAACAGTGAGAAATGATTATTCTTATTCCACATTTTATCAATTTATTAAATTACATGAATAAATTCAATCACAATTTAAACTAAATAATATTCTAATATCACACGTTAGGCATTGGTACATTTATAGGCTGTAGATAATCGTATCTAGAGAGTGACTAAAAAGTGTCTTTCAGTAAGACTTCTATGTTTTGGCAGTCTTTAGTCATTAATAAAAAGTTGGATCAGTAATGAATCCTGGTTGCGCGGATCTCCTTCATTAACCTCCTCGGAGACGGAGAGCCATGTGAATGGTGCTTCCAGGTGTGATTTTGTAGTCTTGCAGCCTCTTTCCAGCCTTCAGCTGTTTACCGTTGTAAATCAGTCGATACTGATCATTGGGGACTCTCTCTTTGCGGAAGATCTTATTCTGGAGCTGATCTACGGTCTCATTGACATCAACTTCATAATTATGAATCTGGCCATCCTCGTTCTTGACGAACACTTGGAAAGGTGCAGGGTTCGTGATGAGCAGCATCACCACTGAGCCTGAGTGCAACCCGTAACTGCTGAGGCTTCTGGAATCATCCTCAAGGTTGATACGGTGACCGTTGACGATAGAAAGCTTCTGTTTGTGAGGAGGTTCATTGAAGTTCTGAAAAATGAGCTTCTTGAGTTCACCAACTGTGGTATTACCGTCCACCACCATCCGCTTCACATCTCCGTTCAACAGTTTTACTGTCAGTTCCATTATCTGCCAGGATGAGATCAAATATAAAAGCATAAGAACTACTACCACATCGTATACTTATTTAAACCTGGAGATTAGCGTTAATATGAATGTACAATATTTCCATAAATAAGCTATGCAACTTACCGAGCTGGGTTGTTGAATACGGCTTTTCGCTGAATAGTCAGGTAAATTACACCGAATAATGTGTCTCTGGTCACAGTGAGCAGAGGCATGTCATGAATAGGCTATATATTGCATCAACTCAAGCCCCGCCTCAAAATAATGTTTTGTTCCCGAAAACTTACTCGGACACTTTCTGTTTCCATTCTCAACTAATCGCTGAAGTATCGACAGGACGTTCTGGGCAGCTTTCTGAATAATCAACAATACATTCCTGTTCAGTAAAATCATATAAATTCCTGAAACTTTCATTAGGCTACATATTTTTCATATATTTACCTTAAAAAAAGTACCTTTGTAATTTATATAGGCTCTAGAGTAGACAAACATTAAAAGTAGCTTCTCAACATCAGGGATCATCGGAATGACGGAATTCCCCACGATCACGTGATGCAAAGGAAAATAAAGCAAACCAAACTCAACATTCTCTGTTCTGTCTTCTAGTTTTATTGCATTGACATTTTTGTTAATCAAATTATGATTATTTGATAATCTCTGTAATATGCCCTTCTTGTTGGTTCCTTAATTTATTTAAATAATTTATATTTGTGTTTGATTTGTTTTTGTTTTGTTTGATCTCTATAAAGGGGATGTTAATAGTTTCCATAAAACTTGTTTGGAACATTACCACACTCCAGATACAGCACAATTGATATACTAAATAAATATTTATTATAACACAAAGTCAGAGCCAGTGTTACATTTCAGTCAGAATTCAGAGTGTTTAAGCATAGCAGATCTCTCTTCTCTCTTTGGTAGTGGGATGTTTCCTACATTAAAAAAGAAAGATTGATTATTCATGAGTGTTACACAGATTTGGTTACTTAGAAACTCAGCACAATAAAGTTAACCAAAACACTAGTTACTTTTTCACATTTATTGACTGACAGCTCTCCTGTCCCCATGTTGAGAGAAACAAAGTGAGGTGGTGGTGTGTGCGCTGTGTAAACATGATGGTTATTGTAGTTCTAGAGTAGTTCTAGAGTTCTAGAGTATGTGAACTTACTCATCTCACTGCTTAAAATAAATAAAAACAGTAAAATGCAATCTCAGAACTTTACTCAACTTTTATAATTAACTATTAAATTACACAAATATACTTTGTGAATTTAATCTCACTTTATTAATGTCTTTGCTGCTGACCTTCAATGATCTAATTCAACCATACTAATAAGCAAAAATTACTTTATAAGATTTAGAAATAAGAGTGTTGAACTTCCTTCTCCTGTATATTATTGTTCTTTAATCCAGAACTGCAGCGCAGCTGAAAGGTTAGTTTGAGCGGCACCCTTTACTGTACAAGCGTAAATATACATTTCCTTCAGCCTGAGGGTTATTCAGTTCACTTTTGGTGTGAAAGGGCCTTAACATTTGCCAAAAATATAACTTTTTTGTTGGTCTTGTTATTAAAAAAACAAAAAAGCAAGCCCAGCCCAGGTGAGAAGAAAAAGTAACGTAAAAGTAATGTAACACATTACTTTTCATAAAAAGTAACTAAGTAATGCAATTAGTTACTTTTTGGGGGAGTAACGCAATATTGTAATGCATTACTTTTAAAAGTAACTTTCCCCAACACTGGTGATCTGTATTCATATGTGTATATATATATATCATCTGTGGAAGGTGTAGGACCATAAAATGTTTGTCTAATCATTGCATTCGGTCCGAATGCAATGATACGATGTCCTACCTGCATGTCGTCAACGTATGTTTTTTCATACCCTACATCAGACGTCATCAGCGTGTTTCATGAGCCTATGAAGAGTTAGACAGACGTCAGTCACCGAGGCCGAGCACCGCAACCGAAACTGCAGCCACCTTTTACAGTTCCTCCTGAACCAAAACAACCAGCTTATGCTGCGTTCTCACCATAACTATTGCAATTTGAAAGAGATGGAAACCTGTGACAATATACTCGGAGCGCTTTGTGACTCTAATTTATGTTTTAACGGCAACACTATCAATGTCGAAATGAATCTGCTGCAGTCAGGTGAGACAGGTCAGTGCTCTTTAAGTTGATTGTTCATTATTATTGTAATGTTATGTGCTTTGAGACATGAGGTAGTTTAACGCCATCTCTCATCTCGTGGCACTTTGCAAACTTTGCTGTGCACGATCGTGTGTTTCGAAGTGTGGCTTTGGAGAGAGTTCTGAAGGGAAGGGACTTGCTATTGCTAGCCGCTCCGAAAATTGCCTACCCTACCTTTAATACCTGACACAGAAGGGGCACACCTGTGACACCCCATAAAAACAATCTTTTTATTTTTAACCACATCTTTCTGTCAAGACAAACTAGTGATAATTTAAAATATAATTATGTATAATGCTGTTTTTCTTACATTTAAAATAGGTTTAACTCTGTATGAAGTACAGAGTTATGGTCTAAGGACAGGAAGTGATAGTCATAGTTTTTGTTTAAATAAAAAGAAAATGAATGAACACACATTTGTGATCAGCTCCTATTCATTTCAAAATGGAAATACATAGACTACTGTATTAATACAATTATTTGATTTTCATCCAGTGATCCATAATATGAAAATGTTTGTTTGAAATTGTTAGAAGTAGCCTATGCTGTTTTGTGTTTACCAATTACACTAAGTCAATAAAACATGCACAATGCACAGGACTGGTATTTACATTTTATTTACAACATATAAATATAATGCATAACATTCATATAACAACAAAGGGTACAGGCCAGCACATATGGCCTTAAACTAAAACTGTATGAGAAAGGATTATTCTTATTCCATATTTTATCAATTTATTCAATCACATAAATACTTTAAATCTTAATTTAAACTAAATATTCTAATATCAGACATGTGAGGCCTATACATATAAGCTATAAATAATTTTATATAGAGCGACTAAAAAGTGTCTTTCAGTAGGATTTTTATATTTTGGCATGTTCAATCTTTAGTCAATAAAACGTTGCATCAGTAATGAATCCTGGTCGCGCGGATCTCCTTCATTAACCTCCTCGGAGACGGAGAGTCATGTCAACAGTGCTTCCAGATGTGATGTCGTAGTCTTGCAACTTCATGGCAGCCTCCAGTTGTCTGCCTTTGTAAATCAGTCGCTGCTGATCCTTGGGGACACTCTCTTTGCGGAAGATCTTAGTCTGGAGCTGATCTACGGTCTCACTGACATCAACATCATAGGTTTTGGTCTGGCCCTTCTCGTTCCTGACGAACACTTGGAAAGGTGGGTTCGTGATGAGCAGCATCACCACTGAGCCTGAGTGCAACCCGTAACTGCTGAGGCTTCTGGAATCATCCTCAAGGTTGATACGGTGACCGTTGACGATAGAAAGCTTCTGTTTGTGAGGAGGTTCATTGAAGTTCTGAAAAATGAGCTTCTTGAGTTCACCAACTGTGGTATTACCGTTCACCACCAGCCGCTTCACATCTCCGTTCAACAGTTTTACTGTCAGTTCCATTATCTGCCAGGATGAGATCAAATATAAGCATTAGAATAGGCTTCTGCAACATCATAGCCTACTTATTTAAAAATTCGTATTTAAAAATTAATGTGCAATATTTGTAGGCAATAATGAGACTTACCGAGCTGGGTTCTGCAAATAGGCTGCTATACGGCTTTCGCTGAATTGCTTTCTTGAATAAGTATTGTAAGTCACACTCAAACTATGTTACTCTGGTCACACTGAGCAGAGGCATGAATATTTATACAAAGCGTCAACTCATGCTCCGCCTCCGCCTCCGCCTCAATGTTTTGTTTCCGAAAACCTGTAGTCACTTTCTGTTTCCATTCTCACTTAATCGCTGACGTGCCAATAAACAATAGTAGGCTACGATAGGCATGTAGCCTATAAAACACATTTATTCTGTTCAATTTAAAAATAACTTTATTTATTAGGCTATAAAAAAAATTGCGTTTGCTTCAGGCTATTCAACAGATCATAGAAGAACTTTCTGGAAAGGAAATGTTTATGGTTATAAAAATAAAACATAATTATTAAAGAACGTTCTGTGTATGCTATAGGTTCTTTTTAGGTTATTACAAAAATGTATGCAACCTCAGCATTTAGACATATGGAAACGGTAAGGGAACGTTCTGTAGGCTATTTGCAGCATGGGAATAGCAGGACTATTTGTTTAATGTGATCTACGTTAACAAGTGCATTTTTTATCAACATAGATGTTTCATAAACATAAAAATTATTATTTTTAAAAAATATCAACATAAAAACAGCAGTCTGCTTAAGTTTCATTTAGGCATTAGGAAAACAGATCACTGGAATGAGAAGGCATTCCACATGATCACGTGACTGGGGGAAATCCAGGTAAGTGGAGCATGTCATACAGCATGCAAAACACCTGTGGTGCACATAGGCCCAGGTGACAATCTTGTTTATGTGCTTAACAGTCTATTTATAGTGCAGTTTTGTGTTTATTTCCTGGGATAAGCTTTTCTCTAAATGTTCTTAAGAGGCGTTTGATGTCAAAACAGCTACATGCTACAAAACTGAAGTATTAAAGTTTATTTATTTATACATTTATTTTGGTTGGATTATTCAGTTTGTAGAGGTACATGACATTGAAATCTCCTGATTTTAGAAGTGTTTTCATTAGGCGATTTTTTCCAGAAACATTTTTTGTTATGCTGGTTGGAAGTCTCCTCACATCCTGATAGCAATCAGTGATCTGTATTCATATGTGTATATATATATATCGTCTGTGGAAGGTGTAGGACCATAAAATGTTTGTCTAATCATTGCATTCGGTCTGAATGCAATGGTACGATGTCCTACCTGCATGTCATCAACGTATGTTTTTTCATACCCTACATCAGACGTCATCAGCGTGTTTCATGAGCCTATGAAGAGTTAGACAGACGTCAGTCACCGAGGCCGAGCACCGCAACCGAAACTGCAGCCACCTTTTACAGTTCCTCCTGAACCAAAACAACCAGCTTATGCTGCGTTCTCACCATAACTATTGCAATTTGAAAGAGATGGAAACCTGTGACAATATACTCGGAGCGCTTTGTGACTCTAATTTATGTTTTAACGGCAACACTATCAATGTCGAAATGAATCTGCTGCAGTCAGGTGAGACAGGTCAGTGCTCTTTAAGTTCTTTGTTCATTATTATTGTAATGTTATGTGCTTTGAGACATGAGGTAGTTTAACGCCATCTCTCATCTCGTGGCACTTTGCAAACTTTGCTGTGCACGATCGTGTGTTTCGAAGTGTGGCTTTGGAGAGAGTTCTGAAGGGAAGGGACTTGCTATTGCTAGCCGCTTCGAAAATTGCCTACCCTACCTTTAATACCTGACACAGAAGGGGCACACCTGTGACACCCCATAAAAACAATCTTTTTATTTTTAACCACATCTTTCTGTCAAGACAAACTAGTGATACTTTAAAATATAATTATGTATAATGCTGTTTTTCTTACATTTAAAATAGGTTTAACTCTGTATGAAGTACAGAGTTATGGTCTAAGGACAGGAAGTGATAATCTAGTCATATTTTTGTTTAAATAAAAAGAAAATGAATGAACACACATTTGTGATCAGCTCCTATTCATTTCAAAATGGAAATACATAGACTACTGTATTAATACAATTATTTGATTTTCATCCAGTGATCCATAATATGAAAATGTTTGTTTGAAATTGTTAGAAGTAGCCTATGCTGTTTTGTGTTTACCAGTTACTCCATACTAAGTCAATAAAACATGCACAATGCACAGGACTGGTATTTACATTTTATTTACAACATATAAATATAATGCATAACATTCATATAACAACAAAGGGTACAGGCCAGCACATATGGCCTTAAACTAAAACTTTATGAGAAAGGATTATTCTTATTCCATATTTTATCAATTTATTCAATCACATAAATACTTTAAATCTTAATTTAAACTAAATATTCTAATATCAGACATGTGAGGCCTATACATATAAGCTATAAATAATTTTATATAGAGCGACTAAAAAATGTCTTTCAGTAGGATTTTTATATTTTGGCATGTTCAATCTTTAGTCAATAAAACGTTGGATCAGTAATGAATCCTGGTCGCGCGGATCTCCTTCATTAACCTCCTCGGGCACGGAGAGTCATGTGAATGGTGCTTCCAGATGTGATGTCGTAGTCTTGCAGACTCTTTCCAGCCTCCAGTTGTATGCCGTTGTAAATCAGTCGCTGCTGATCATTGAGGACTTCCTCTTTGCGGAAGATCTTATTCTGGAGCTGATCTACGGTCTCATTGACATCAACATCATAGGTTTTGGTCTGGCCATTCACGTTCCTGACGAACACTTGGAAAGGTCGAGGTTTCGTGATGATAAGACTCACCACTGAGCCTGAGTGCAACCCGTAACTGCTGAGGCTTTTGGTATCATCCTCAAGGTTGATACGGTGACCGTTGTCGATAGAAAGCTTCTGTTTGTGAGGAGGTTCATTGAAGTTCTGAAAAATGAGCTTCTTGAGTTCACCAACTGTGGTATTACCGTCCACCACCAGCGGCTTCTCCTCTCCGCCCATCAGTTTTATTATGAGTTCCATTACCTGTCAACATGAGATAAAATATTAAAGGATTAGAACTACTACAACATCGCATACGGGAGATTAGCGTTAGGCCTAATATAAATGTACAATAGTTTCATAAATAGGCTATGCTATGCAACTTACCGAGCTGGGTTGTTGAATACGGCTTTTTCCTGAATAGTCAGCAGGTAAATTACGCGGAATAATGTGTCTCTGGTCACAGTGAGCAGAGCAGAGGCATGTCATGAATATATATAAAGCATCAACTCAAGCCCCGCCTCAAAATACATTTCGTTTCCAAAAACATACTCGGTCACTTTCTGTTTCCATTCTCAACTAATCGCTGAAGTATCGACAGGACGTTCAGGGCAGCTTTCTGAATAATCAACAATAGGCTACATTCCTGTTCAGTAATCAAATCAAATCCTGAAACTTTCATTAGGCTACATATTTTTCATAAATTTACCTTAAAAAAGTACCTTTGTAATTTATATAGGCTCTAGAGTAGACAAACATTAAAAGTAGCTTCTCAACATCAGGGATCATTGGAATGACGGAATTCCCCACGATCACGTGATGTAGGATCAGGTAAGTGGAGCACGTCATACAGCATGCGAAACACCTGTGGTGCACAATAGGCCCACCTGATAGGTGACAATCATGTGCTTAACAGTCTATTTATTGTGCAGTTTTGTGTTTATTTCCTGGGATAAGCTTTTCTCTAAATGTTCTTATGCTTTTGATGTCAAAATAGCTTGACAAAACTAAAGTGTTAAAGTTTATTATTTTGGTTGGATTATTCAATTTGTAGAGGTTTGACATTGAAATTTCCTTATTTTAGAAGTGTTTTCATTAAAGGCAGTGTAGGCAGTTTGTTCCAGAACCATTTTTTATTTGCTGGTTGAAAGTCTCAATTTCAATCGCTAAGTTCAGTGGTCTAAATGTATATATATATATATATATATATATATATATATATATATATATATATATATATATATTGTCTGTGGAAGGTGTAGGACCATAAAATGTTCATCCAGTCATTGCAGTCTCAACCTGCTTGTCAACATATGTATTTTCATACCTCCACACACCTTACACTGATAAAAATTATTTTGTGGTGAAGTACATACTACAGAAAAAAACAATGTAATTTCTACATGAAAAAGTTAGTTCACTTCAGGCAAGAATTAAAAAACTAAGTAAATTCTATATTAGTACTCAATTCAAGTGTGTAGAAATTAAAGCGTAAATATCAACGTTATAAAATTAAGTAAAATTACTCAACTTTTCTGATACTGGTGTTCCCATCATGCACTGGGCCTTGATTAATTAATGAGGTTGATTTTTCACTGTTTTACAGCTGTTTTATCATTGCTTTTGTTGTTTTGAATAGTAACTTGCCATTTTGTGACACGAGTTCATTTTCTACACAAAATGACACACTGAAACACAAAAACGATCCCTCAAATGTTACCGTCATTGTGTATTGTCTACCATATTGAGCTCTCTGCATTCACATGATGCACAACTTTTGATATGTAGATATGGTGTCTCACACAATATCTACTGTATTGATTATTTAGATGTTTCTAAAGCATATTTTAAAGTGTGGTTTAATTCAATGTTATATTATTTGAGTGAAATGTACTGCAAAGGAAACTTCAACTAAATAGATATTACTCAACCGTTTACTAGCCAAGTTAAAATTACTTATTTTCTTTGTTATTTTCACTTAACTTAGTTAAGGAGAGTTTACTTAATTCCATATGTGAAATTTACTTAAATATATGTGTACAAAAACTTGACAGAAAAATTAAGTACATTTTACTTATTGTTTTTTTTTCAGTGTACTGTGCAGACATCACACGTCATCAGTCGACGTCAGTCACAGAGGGCCGTAAACAAACAGCAGCCACCTTTTACAGTTCCTTCTGAACCAAAACAACAAGCTTATGTTGTGTTCTCACGGAAGAGATGGAAACCTGTGACGTTATACTCGGAGCCGATTGTGACTCAAATGTATGCGTGTCAATGGCAGCACTATCAACACCAAATTAAACACCAAAGCTAATGCTGTTTTTCTTACATTTAAAATAGGTTTTACTCTATATGAAGTTGTGGTCTGAGGACAGATGGTTTTATGGGAAGCAAATGATAATCTAGTCATAATTTTGATCAAATAAAAAGAAAATGAATGTACATTTGTGATCAACTCCTATTCATTTCAAAATATAAATACATATTAATACAATATATTTTACATCCAGTGATCCATAATATGAAAATGATTATTAGTAGGCCTACTGCTGTTTTGTGTTTACCAGTTACTCCATAGTAAGTCAATAAAACATGCACAAAAATGCACAGGACTGGTATTAACATTTTATTTACAACATAAAAACATAATACATAACATTCATAACAACAAAGGGTATAGGCCAGCACATATGGCCTTAAACTGACACTGAATAAATAAAATATGGAATAAGAATAATCCTCTCATATACAATCACATGAATACTTTAAATCACAATTTAAACTAAATATTCCAATATCAGACATGTTAGGCATATGTACATTTATAGGCTATAGATAATCTTATCTAGAGGATGATTAAAAGTGTCTTTCAGTAGGATTTTTATATTTTGACATGTTTAATCTTTAGTCAATAAATAGTTGGATCAGTAATGAATCCTGGTCGCGCGGATCTCCTTCATTAACCTCCTCGGAGACGGAGAGTCATGTGAATGGTGCTTCCAGATGTGATGTCATAGTCTTGAAACTTCATGCTAGACTCCAGTTGTCTGCCGTTGTAAATCAGTCGCTGCTGATCCTTGGGGACACTTTGCGATAGATCTTAGTCTGGAGCTGATCTACGGTCTCATTGACATCAACATCATAGGTTAATGAGCCTGAGTGCAACCCGCAACCAGTTTTATTATGAGTTCCATTACCAGTCAACATACATGAGATAAAATATAAAAGGATTAGAACATTATATACTTCTTCAAAGCGTGAGATTAGCGTTAATGTAAATGTGCAGTAATTTCATAAATAGGCTATGCTATGCAACTTACCGAGCTGGGCTGTTGAATACGACTTTTCCCTGAATAGTCAGGTAAATTACACAGAATAATGTTGTTATGTCAGCTCAGGACGAATTAATCTGTGTTCGTTTGGTAACGCCTCACTGCATGTTTAGGTTGCAGCGGGTTTGGTCTGAAATGTTTGGTTCCGGTTTGTCCGAAAAGTAAAGAAAGTTGCATGCATAAATCTCTCGTCCAGCGTCCTTTTTTATACATAACAATTGGCGACGAGGATGGCTGAATTTTCTCTTCCTCCTCCACCTCCTTTCCTCGCACTTCCTGGTGAGCCTACAATACCATGGAATCGCTGGCATCAGTCTTTTGAAACATACCTACAAGCTACGGGACTAGCCGACGTGAGTGCAGTTCGGAAAACAGCATTGCTGAGGCACTGTTTAGGAGTCGAGGGACAACGGGTACTGGAGACGTTAACTGGCAACGGGACAAATACAGACTATGCAGGGACAGTAAAACTTTTAAAAGACCAGTTTGCTGCCCCACAGAGTGCTTTATTGAGACGGTTTATGTTTAGACAACAACACCAACTACCAAGGGAGTCCGTCCATCAGTACGTCTCCATCCTAAAAGGTTTAGCCAGCCATTGTAAATTCGGCGCATTGACAGACGAGATGATACGCGATCAACTGATTGAGCACACTACACAGGCTAAAATCAGGGAGACGTTGCTACTCGAATCAGACGACTTGACACTAGCTAAGGCTGTTGCCATTGCATTCCAAATTGAAAGTGCAGTGGAATGTGCAGCTAAATTAACACGGACAGAATCATCATTAAGCCAAGCAGTATGCATAAGAGCACAGTCACATGAGCAGCAACAGCAGCAGCCATCTAGCTCTGGTTTGGATGTAGGCTACCAGACACAGCCCCAGATCCAGTCATGCATCTCACAAGACAACAAGGCAACAAGACAACATAATTCACCATGTAACATCGGGGCCCATGCAATTCAAGTCATGTACAGTGAATATAAACACAGTGTGTATTCCCCTGCTGAAGAGTCTCTCTTCTCCCGCTGGGGCCTTCCACAGACCATTACCACCGACAATGGTCCACAGTTTGTATCTGTGGAGTTTACTTCATACCTGGAGAACAGGGGGATTCGACACATCCGTACAGCCCTGTATCACCCACAGGCAAACGGCGGGGTGGAACGCTTCCATCAATCCCTAAAAAATGGCATCAGAGCACATCAGGCCCAGGGCTGTTCCTTTAAACAAGCCATACGTCTAACACTGCTACACTACCGTGCTACCCAGCATTCAACCACAGAGGTTTCCCCAGCCTCGCTCATGCTGGGTAGGGAGTTACACCTACCACTGGACAGGCGCCGCCCCACCGCAGTCCAGAACACACTCACACCAGTCAAAGCCTCAGTCGCCCGCCGTCAGAAGCGGATGAAACAGTGGTTTGACAAGAAAAAGAGGGTCAGGATACCAGATATCGCTGTGGCAGACTGGGTGAGAGCTCGCCGACTGCACAAGGAAAACAAGATGGCATCATTTTGGTCCACACCACAGCAAGTGGTCCGCCGACTGGGACCAGCCACATACCTCCTAGATGGCACGCCAGCTGCCTTCAGAAGGTGCCAGCTCCTCCTGCAATGTTAACTCAGAACAGCGGGGACATAATGCCACCCAGAGCGGAGCAGGAGGACTCCATACCACAAGCAGCCGCACAGCCTGAAGATACTCCCTCGTTGTCACACCCAGTGCCCCCATCATCATTGTCACTGCCCCTTTCCCCAGCCTCCACACCACTGTTCGCCTCACCTTCAGCTGTGTGTTCTCCACGGCCAGTGCGCGCCAGGGCACGGCCCGATTACCTGAAGGACTTTGTGTCAACTTTTCATAGTTGAACCCCCCAGAGAGGGGAAAATGTTATGTCCGCTCAGGACGAATTAATCTGTGTTCGTTTGGTAACGCCTCGCTGCATGTTTAGGTTGCAGCTGTTTTGGTCTGAAATGTTTGGTTCCAGTTTGTCCGAAAAGTAAAGAGAGTTGCATGCATAAATCTCTCGTCCAGCGTCCTTATTTATACACAAACAATGTGTCTCTGGTCACAGTGAGCAGAGGCATGTCATGAATATATATAAAGCATCAACTCAAGCCCCGCCTCAAAATAATGTTTTGTTTCCGAAAACTTACTCAGTCACTTTCTGTTTCCATTCCACTAAGTATCGACAGGACGTTCAGCGCAGCTTTCTGAATCATCAACAATACATTCCTGTTCAGTAACATCAGAGCCCCTCTACGGAGAGCCTGGCCACTCCCTATTAAATCCTATTGTACCGAATTTTGGTTGTAGTTCCACCAGAGTTCCACTGGGGGCGATCGCCCATGAGTGCAAAATGAATGGGAGTCTATGGTGCTAGACGGCTAAATTTGTCTCTTTCACCCGATTGCCATTGAGAAATCTCAGATTTGATTGTAGGTTTTGCAAGTTCAACATAGGTTATAGGTCGAAAGTTGAATGAACGAGTACTTATGTCCTTTCGATTTCTTACAGGTTGAGTTTGTTGTTGCCTATAACACGCTAGCATTCTGCTAATGAACGCTGATTGGTCAGTGAAGGACTGATTACGACCAGAGATACCGCTTGATGGCATCGTGTGTGTGTGTGTTTGTGTGTATTTTCAGCGTGGTCTTTTAAAACAACAAAACAAAAACTCTTCTAGCACGTGTATTTACCTGTGTCAGCTGTGTTGTCGATGCCTCGAGAGAAAAGAAAGTGCAGAGCGCGAAAGCACCAAAGTGACTGAAGGATTGCCGTAAAGCAGTATCTCTGGTTGTACGATGTGTATGACGTCATTTACATTTTAAAAGACTTTTTAAAGCAAATAAGTGACTCTAAAAAATCTAACACCCAGCAATGTGTAATTTCTTTGCATCTCCTTTCGAATACAACATTCAAATTACTAGACAAAAAATTATATCCTGAGAAAAGTGGATTTTGAGGGGTATAGTGCCATAGACCTCCATTCATTCTGCACTCGTCCTGTGAGCGCCCTCATATGGAACCAGAGTGGAACTGCAGCCAGTTCAGAAGCCGGAAGTTTACTGAGAGTGGAAGTTCTCCCCTTATTAGACATTCTCTGGTAACATCATATCAAATCCTGAAAATTTCATTAGGCCGTATTACGGTGGCCGAGAGAGCTCAACGCGCAGCAACTGCAAAAACACATGCAAAAAGAAAACACATGCAAATAGAAAAAAAACACCCGCAAATTAATATCAGTTTCACAACACACGTGTGCTCCAAATAACACAACCAAATACAGAAACGCGCTGCAAAAGTTCACAACACAATCAAATACAGAAACGCGCTGCAAAAGTTCACAACACAATCAAATACAGAAATGCGCTGCAAATAGCATAGACCACAACGGAAATGTTTCCAGGGGAACCAAATAAGTGAGAGTGTGAGTAGGAGGTGTCCATGAGCTAGGAGCAGGAGCAACTTTTGCTAAGTATTCTGATTAATTATTTTGTCATTTTGCCTCCATGTCCCCCCGATTGCCCGCAAGCTTCTCCTCCTGTCCATAAGGTAATTTCGCTACTGTGCGAGGAGTCGCGTGGTTATGACGCAATCGTTAGCCTATTTTTACAAAAACTGCTTCTACGGGGCCATAACGTAAGATACAAGGTAATGGAGCCTTTTATACATTTTCGTGTTTCTTTAGAAATAAATATGGACAAATGGAGTCTTTAAACGCCTCAGATGTAAAGTTATTCGCTGTCAAGTGACGCCAAAATGAATGGGAGTCAATGGAATGCTAACAGCAGGTGATGGTCTGCTAATCAATGGCGGCGCCCGGGGAAGCTTAAATTTTTTCCGAAACATTGGCCCCCTGTTTGGAACATTTCCTCGTTATTTTCACCTGGGATGTTCCCATGACAATGAAGCACGGTGTCCATCAGCTGAATAGCTGTTCTTACGACATAAATATAATGCTGTTAACATAAAGGTTGCAAATAAATATATTATTTTTTACAAAAAAGCTTTTAAAATATGCGTTATATATCTGTGTGTGAGTGTCTCAACTTTAAAACTTTGGACCCTTCATTACCTAACATTTCTTATGAAACTTTTTTTTATGAAAATTTAAACATAACATGAAAAAATTTGTACAGTGTAACTGATGTATAGATTAATATCTTTCCCTCATGTTCTTTTTCTCTATCTTTTTTATTTATTAATTTTAGTTTTCAGCTCATTGTTTTCTCATTTGTATTCTGGTGACATTGAACATATCGTTAATACATTTTGTATAGTATACAAGTTGTATGTTTTAAAAATTTAATCTCTGTATGTTTTGCAACAACAACAACAACAACAACAACAACAAAATGTTAAAAAGAAATCAAATAAAATAAAGTAGACTTTTGAGTTGTAAGCACGTCCCAGCCAGGTTCGTCACTTATTTGGTTGCCCTGGAAACATTTCCATTGTGGTCTGTGTTATTTGCAGTGCGTTCTATTTGCTTGTTTTTTTTCTTCTATTTGCATGCGAAACACCTGTGGTGCACATAGGCCCAGGTGACAATCTTGTTTATGTGCTTAACAGTCTATTTATAGTGCAGTTTTGTGTTTATTTCCTGGGATAAGCTTTTCTCTAAATGTTCTTATGAGGCGTTTGATGTCAAAACAGCTACATGCAACAAAACTGAAGTAAAGTTTATTTATTTATAAATTATTTTGGTTGGATTATTCAATTTGTAGAGGTACTTGACACTGAAATCTCCTGATTTTAGAAGTGTTTCATTAGGCGATTTGTTCCAGAAACATTTTTTGTTATGCTGGTTGGAAGTCTCTTCAGTGATCTAAATGTATTCATGTATATGCATCGTCTGTGGAAGGTGTAGGACCATAAAATGTTCGTCTAATCATTGCATTTGGTCCGAATGCAATGGTACGATTTCCTACCTGCATGTCGTCAACATATGTCTTTTCATACCTCCACACACCCTTCATCACGCGTCATCAGCGTTTTTCATGAGCCTATGAAGAGTTAGACAGACGTCAGTCACCGAGGCCGAGCAGCAGCCACCTTTTACAGTTCCTCCTGAACCAAAACAACCAGCTTATGCTGCGTTCACGCCATAACTATTTCAATTTGAAAGAGATGGAAATCTGTAACAATATACTCAGAGCACTTTGTAACTCTAATTTATGTTTTAACGGCAACACTATCAATGTCGAAATGAATCTGCTGCAGTCAGGTGAGACAGGTCAGTGCTCTTTAAGTTGTTTGTTCATTATTATTGTAATGTTATGTGCTTTGAGACATGAGGTAGTTTAACGCCATCTCTCATCTCGTGGCACTTTGCAAACTTTGCTGTGCGTGATCATGTGTTTCGAGGTGTGGCTTTGGAGAGAGTTCTGAAGGGAAGGGACTTGCTATTGCTAGCCGCTCCGAAAATTGCCTACCCTACCTTTAATACCTGACACAGAAGGGGCACACCTGTGACACCCCATAAAAACAATCTTTTTATTTTTAACTACATCTTTCTGTCATAACAAAGTATGATAAAATATAATTATGTATAATGCTGTTTTTCTTACATTTAAAATAGGTTTTACTCTATGAAGTACAGAGTTAATGTCTAAGGACAGGAAGTGATAATCTAGTCATATTTTTGTTTAAATAAAAAGAAAATGAATGAACATACATTTGTGATCAGCTCCTATTTTCAAAATGGAAATACATAAACTACTGTAGCCTATTAATACAATTATTATATTTTACATCCTGTGATCCATAATATGAAAATGTTTGTTTGAAATTATTAGTAGGCCTATGCTGTTTTGTGTTTACCAGTTACTCCATAAGTCAATAAAACATGCACAATGCACAGGACTGGTATTTACATTTTATTTACTACATAGAAATATAATGCATAACATTCATATAACAACAAAGGGTATAGGCCAGCACATATGGCCTTAAACTAAAACTGTGAGAAAGGATTATTCGTATTCCATATTTTATCAATTTATTCAATCACATAGATAGCCTATGTATATAAATGTATATACACATTTATAAGCTATAGAAATTATTATAGAGAGCGACTAAAAAGTGTCTTTCAGTAGGATTTTTATATTTTGGCATGCTTAATCTTTAGTCAATAAAACGTTGGATCAGTAATGAATCCTGGTCGAGCGGATCTCCTTCATTAATCTCCTCGGAGACGGAGAGTCATGTGAATGGTGCTTCCAGATGTGATGTCGTAGTCTTGCAACTTCATGGCAGCCTCCAGTTGTCTGCCGTTGTAAATCAGTCGCTGCTGATCCTTGGGGACACTCTCTTTGCGGAAGATCTTAGTCTGGAGCTGATCTACGGTCTCATCAACATCAACTTCATAGGTTTTGGTCTGGCCCCTCTCGTTCCTGACGAACACTTGGAAAGGTGCAGGGTTCGTGATGAGCAGCATCACCACTGAGCCTGAGTGCAACCCGTAACTGCTGAGGCTTCTGGAATCATCCTCAAGGCTGATAAGGTGACCGTTGTCGATAGAAAGCTTCTGTTTGTGAGGAGGTTCATTGAAGTTCTGAAAAATGAGCTTCTTGAGTTCACCAACTGTGGTATTACCGTTCACCACCAGCCGCTTCACATCTCCGTTCAACAGTTTTACTGTCAGTTCCATTATCTGCCAGGATGAGATCAAATTAGCATTAGAACTACTGCAACATCATAAACTTATTTTAAAATAGAGATTAACGTTAAAATTAATGTGCAATATTTGTAGGCAATAATGCGACTTACCGAGCTGGGTTCTGCAAATAGGCTGCTACGGCTTTCGCTGAATTGCTTTCTTGAATAAGTATTGTAAGTCACACTCAAACTATGTTACTCTGGTCACACTGAGCAGAGGCATGAATATTTATACAAAGCGTCAACTCATGCTCCGCCTCCGCCTCCGCCTCAATGTTTTGTTTCCGAAAACCTGTAGTCACTTTCTGTTTCCATTCTCACTTAATCGCTGACGTGCCAATAAACAATAGTAGGCTACGATAGGCATGTAGCCTATAAAACACATTTATTCTGTTAAATTTAAAAATAACTTTATTTATTAGGCTATAAAAAAAATCGCGTTTGCTTCAGGCTATTCAACAGATCATAGAAGAACTTTCTGGAAAGGAAATGTTTATGGTTATAAAAATAAAACATAATTATTAAAGAACGTTCTGTGTATGCTATAGGTTCTTTTTAGGTTATTACAAAAATGTATGCAACCTCAGCATTTAGACCTATGGAAACGGTAAGGGAACGTTCTGTAGGCTATTTGCAGCATGGGAATAGCAGGACTATTTGTTTAACGTGATCTACGTTAACAAGTGCATTTTTTATCAACATAGATGTTTCATAAACATAAAAATTATTATTTTTAAAAAATATCAACAGAAAAACAGCAGTCTGCTTAAGTTTCATTTAGGCATTAGGAAAACAGATCACTGGAATGAGAAGGCATTCCACATGATCACGTGACTGGGGGAAATCCAGGGCTGCGTTCAGCCCCGACAAAACGTTGCACAACGTTTTTTAAACAGAAACGGTGATGCGTTGAACACACTGTTCTGATGACGCAAGAGTTGCAACTATGGCAGCTGAGAAGGCCATTCTTTGTGTTCTTTGTGAAGAATTTTCGGAGCCTGATGAAGTCGGTATAAATATGTGTTTAATAGTACAAAATATGCCCGATGTTACAGTTACTGCACTTGCCGCCCAGAACAAAAGAGAACATCCCAGTCGAGTGAAGGGATTGCTGAAACTGAAATGGAAACACACATATTACCTAATTCAGACTAAAACACATCTATTTAGCCTCACATACTGACTTTATTTGTAGTTCATACTGTTTTAATACCCTGTATTTTCTTTCTCCTTTTTAGGAAAAGCACTTAATTACCATTGATTATTTCTATACCAAATGTCATACACTTGCAATGAAGCTAAAAATATAAGCAACTACATCATGTTGATAACCTATATTTTTACAATAAAACAAACATGTCTTCTAATATCCTCAGTTGTTGCGTATACCGAGCTGCACCGAAGACATCTGTAAATTACTTTCCTTGAACCCATTGTGCGAGTTCACTTTAATACCGTGTGCTTTACGTTGCTGCTGATTGGACTGCAGTTCTGACACACCCACCAAACAAGAGAAAACGTATCTCAAACCCCGTTGCACACCGGTGCACGCCGTTTCCAGGAAACATGACGTTCAACCCGGAAACCGTAGCAAAACGTTGCGCACCGTTTTGAACTTGAACGCGCCCCAGGTAAGTGGAGCACGTTATACAGCATGCGAAACACCTGTGGTGCACATAGGCCCAGGTGACAATCTTGTTTATGTGCTTAACAGTCTATTTATAGTGCAGTTTTGTGTTTATTTCCTGGGATAAGCTTTTCTCTAAATGTTCTTAAGAGGCGTTTGATGTCAAAACAGCTACATGCTACAAAACTGAAGTATTAAAGTTTATTTATTTATACATTTATTTTGGTTGGATTATTCAATTTGTAGAGGTACATGACATTGAAATCTCCTGATTTTAGAAGTGTTTTCATTAGGCGATTTTTTTCCAGAAACATTTTTTGTTATGCTGGTTGGAAGTCTCTTCACATCCTGATAGCAATCAGTGATCTGCAGTGTTGGGGGTAACTCATTACAAGTAACTTGAGTTACGTAATCAGATTACTTTTTCAAGTAACTAGTAAAGTAATGCATTACTTTTTCAATTTGCAATAAAATATCTAAGTTACTTTTCCAAATAAGTAACGCTAGTTACTTTTTCACATTTATTGACTGACAGCTCTCCTGTCCCCATGTTGAGAGAAACAAAGTGAGGTGGTGGTGTGTGCGCTGTGTAAACATGATGGTTATTGTAGTTCTAGAGTAGTTCTAGAGTTCTAGAGTATGTGAACTTACTCATCTCACTGCTTAAAATAAATAAAAACAGTAAAATGCAATCTCAGAACTTTACTCAACTTTTATAATTAACTATTAGATTACACAAATATACTTTGTGAATTTAATCTCACTTTATTAATGTCTTTGCTGCTGACCTTCAATGATCTAATTCAACCATACTAATAAGCAAAAATTACTTTATAAGATTTAGAAATAAGAGTGTTGAACTTCCTTCTCCTGTATATTATTGTTCTTTAATCCAGAACAGCAGCGCAGCTGAAAGGTTAGTTTGAGCGGCAGCCTTTACTGTACAAGCGTAAATATACATTTCCTTCAGCCTGAGGGTTATTCAGTTCACTTTTGGTGTGAAAGGGCCTTAACATTTGCCAAAAATATAACTTTTTTGTTGGTCTTGTTATTAAAAAAACAAAAAAGCAAGCCCAGCCCAGGTGAGAAGAAAAAGTAACGTAAAAGTAATGTAACACATTACTTTTCATAAAAAGTAACTAAGTAATGCAATTAGTTACTTTTTGGGGGAGTAACGCAATATTGTAATGCATTACTTTTAAAAGTAACTTTCCCCAACACTGGTGATCTGTATTCATATGTGTATATATATATATCATCTGTGGAAGGTGTAGGACCATAAAATGTTTGTCTAATCATTGCATTCGGTCTGAATGCAATGATACGATGTCCTACCTGCATGTCGTCAACGTATGTTTTTTCATACCCTACATCAGACGTCATCAGCGTGTTTCATGAGCCTATGAAGAGTTAGACAGACGTCAGTCACCGAGGCCGAGCACCGCAACCGAAACTGCAGCCACCTTTTACAGTTCCTCCTGAACCAAAACAACCAGCTTATGCTGCGTTCTCACCATAACTATTGCAATTTGAAAGAGATGGAAACCTGTGACAATATACTCGGAGCGCTTTGTGACTCTAATTTATGTTTTAACGGCAACACTATCAATGTCGAAATGAATCTGCTGCAGTCAGGTGAGACAGGTCAGTGCTCTTTAAGTTGTTTGTTCATTATTATTGTAATGTTATGTGCTTTGAGACATGAGGTAGTTTAACGCCATCTCTCATCTCGTGGCACTTTGCAAACTTTGCTGTGCACGATCGTGTGTTTCGAAGTGTGGCTTTGGAGAGAGTTCTGAAGGGAAGGGACTTGCTATTGCTAGCCGCTTCGAAAATTGCCTACCCTACCTTTAATACCTGACACAGAAGGGGCACACCTGTGACACCCCATAAAAACAATCTTTTTATTTTTAACCACATCTTTCTGTCAAGACAAACTAGTGATACTTTAAAATATAATTATGTATAATGCTGTTTTTCTTACATTTAAAATAGGTTTAACTCTGTATGAAGTACAGAGTTATGGTCTAAGGACAGGAAGTGATAATCTAGTCATATTTTTGTTTAAATAAAAAGAAAATGAATGAACACACATTTGTGATCAGCTCCTATTCATTTCAAAATGGAAATACATAGACTACTGTATTAATACAATTATTTGATTTTCATCCAGTGATCCATAATATGAAAATGTTTGTTTGAAATTGTTAGAAGTAGCCTATGCTGTTTTGTGTTTACCAGTTACTCCATACTAAGTCAATAAAACATGCACAATGCACAGGACTGGTATTTACATTTTATTTACAACATATAAATATAATGCATAACATTCATATAACAACAAAGGGTACAGGCCAGCACATATGGCCTTAAACTAAAACTGTATGAGAAAGGATTATTCTTATTCCATATTTTATCAATTTATTCAATCACATAAATACTTTAAATCTTAATTTAAACTAAATATTCTAATATCAGACATGTGAGGCCTATACATATAAGCTATAAATAATTGTATATAGAGCGACTAAAAAATGTCTTTCAGTAGGATTTTTATATTTTGGCATGTTCAATCTTTAGTCAATAAAACGTTGGATCAGTAATGAATCCTGGTTGCGCGGATCTCCTTCATTAACCTCCTCGGAGACGGAGAGTCATGTCAACAGTGCTTCCAGATGTGATGTCGTAGTCTTGCAGACTCTTTCCAGCCTCCAGTTGTCTGCCGTTGTAATTCAGTCGCTGCTGATCATTGAGGACTTCCTCTTTGCGGAAGATCTTATTCTGGAGCTGATCTACGGTCTCATTGACATCAACATCATAGGTTTTGGTCTGGCCATTCACGTTCCTGACGAACACTTGGAAAGGTCGAGGTTTCGTGATGATAAGACTCACCACTGAGCCTGAGTGCAACCCGTAACTGCTGAGGCTTCTGGAATCATCCTCAAGGTTGATACGATGACCGTTGTCGATAGAAAGCTTCTGTTTGTGAGGAGGTTCATTGAAGTTCTGAAAAATGAGCTTCTTGAGTTCACCAACTGTGGTATTACCGTCCACCACCAGCCGCTTCACATCTCCGTTCAACAGTTTTACTGTCAGTTCCATTATCTGTCAACATGAGATAAAATATAAAAGGATTAGAACTACTACAACATCGCATACGGGAGATTAGCGTTAATATAAATGTACAATAGTTTCATAAATAGACTATGCTATGCAACTTACCGAGCTGGGTTGTTGAATACGGCTTTTTCCTGAATAGTCAGCAGGTAAATTACACGGAATAATGTGTCTCTGGTCACAGTGAGCAGAGCAGAGGCATGTCATGAATATATATAAAGCATCAACTCAAGCCCCGCCTCAAAATACATTTCGTTTCCAAAAACATACTCGGTCACTTTCTGTTTCCATTCTCAACTAATCGCTGAAGTATCGACAGGACGTTCAGGGCAGCTTTCTGAATAATCAACAATAGGCTACATTCCTGTTTAGTAATCAAATCAAATCCTGAAACTTTCATTAGGCTACATATTTTTCATAGATTTACCTTAAAAAAGTACCTTTGTAATTTATATAGGCTCTAGAGTAGACAAACATTAAAAGTAGCTTCTCAACATCAGGGATCATTGGAATGACGGAATTCCCCACGATCACGTGATGTAGGATCAGGTAAGTGGAGCACGTCATACAGCATGCGAAACACCTGTGGTGCACAATAGGCCCACCTGATAGGTGACAATCATGTGCTTAACAGTCTATTTATTGTGCAGTTTTGTGTTTATTTCCTGGGATAAGCTTTTCTCTAAATGTTCTTATGCTTTTGATGTCAAAATAGCTTGGATTATTCAATTTGTAGAGGTTTGACATTGAAATTTCCTTATTTTAGAAGTGTTTTCATTAAAGGCAGTGTAGGCAGTTTGTTCCAGAAACATTTTTTATTTGCTGGTTGAAAATCTCAATTTCAATCGCTAAGTTCAGTGGTCTAAATGTATATATATATATATGTATTGTCTGTGGAAGGTGTAGGACCATAAAATGTTCATCCAGTCATTGCAGTCTCAACCTGCTTGTCAACATATGTATTTTCATACCTCCACACACCTTACACTGATAAAACTTATTTTGTGGTGAAGTACATACTACAGAAAAAAACAATGTAATTTCTACATGAAAAAGTTAGTTCACTTCAGGCAAGAATTAAAAAACTAAGTAAATTCTATATTAGTACTCAATTCAAGTGTGTAGAAATTAAAGCGTAAATATCAACGTTATAAAATTAAGTAAAATTACTCAACTTTTCTGATACTGGTGTTCCCATCATGCACTGGGCCTTGATTAATTAATGAGGTTGATTTTTCACTGTTTTACAGCTGTTTTATCATTGCTTTTGTTGTTTTGATTAATAACTTGCCATTTTGTGACACGAGTTCATTTTCTACACAAAATGACACACTGAAACACAAAAACGATCCCTCAGATGTTACCGTCATTGTGTATTGTCTACCATATTGAGCTCTCTGCATTCACATGATGCACAACTTTTGATATGTAGATATGGTGTCTCACACAATATCTATTGTATTGATTATTTAGATGTTTCTAAAGCATATTTTAAAGTGTGGTTTAATTCAATGTTATATTATTTGAGTGAAATGTACTGCAAAGGAAACTTCAACTAAATAGATATTACTCAACCGTTTACTAGCCAAGTTAAAATTACTTATTTTCTTTGTTATTTTCACTTAACTTAGTTAAGGAGAGTTTACTTAATTCCATATGTGAAATTTACTTAAATATATGTGTGCAAAAACTTGACAGAAAAATTAAGTAAATTTTACTTATTGTTTTTTTTTCAGTGTACTGTGCAGACATCACACGTCATCAGTCGACGTCAGTCACAGAGGGCCGTAAACAAACAGCAGCCACCTTTTACAGTTCCTTCTGAACCAAAACAACAAGCTTATGCTGCATTCTCACCATAAATACTGTAATTTGGAAGAGATGGAAACCTGTGAGTGACGTTATACTCAGAGCTGACTGTGACTCAAATTTATGCGTGTCAATAGCAACACTATCAACATCAAAATAAATCTGCAGCAGTCAAGTGATACAGGTCAGCGCTTTTTAAGTTGTTCATGTTCATTATTACTCTAACGTTATGTGCTTTAAAAGATAATTATTTGTAATGCTGTTTTTCTTACATTTATTCAAATAGATTTTACTCTATATGAAGTGTTGAGTTATGGTCTGAGGACAGAGATGGGAAGCAAGTGATAATCTAGTCATAATTTTGATCAAATAAAAAGAAAATGAATGTACATTTGTCATCAGCTCCTATTCATTTCAAAATGGAAATACATAGACTACTGTATTAATACAATAGCCTATATTTTACATCAGTGATCCATAATATGAAAATGATTATACTGCTCTTTTGTGTTTACTCTAGTCAAATCACCTTTATTTGTATAGCCCTTTTTACAATACAGATTGTTTCAAAACAGCTTTAGTGATAACAGGAAAATAGTGCAACAAAAGTCGATATCATAAGTCGATAAATGTACACTGCAGGACTGGTATTTACAACATAAAAATATAATGCATAGCCTAACATTCATAACAACAAAGGCGAGCACATATGACCTTAAACTGGAACAGTGAGAAATGATTATTCTTATTCCACATTTTATCAATTTATTAAATTACATGAATAAATTCAATCACAATTTAAACTAAATAATATTCTAATATCACACGTTAGGCATTGGTACATTTATAGGCTGTAGATAATCGTATCTAGAGAGTGACTAAAAAGTGTCTTTCAGTAAGACTTCTATGTTTTGGCAGTCTTTAGTCATTAATAAAAAGTTGGATCAGTAATGAATCCTGGTTGCGCGGATCTCCTTCATTAACCTCCTCGGAGACGGAGAGCCATGTGAATGGTGCTTCCAGGTGTGATTTTGTAGTCTTGCAGCCTCTTTCCAGCCTCCAGCTGTTTACCGTTGTAAATCAGTCGATACTGATCATTGGGGACTCTCTCTTTGCGGAAGATCTTATTCTGGAGCTGATCTACGGTCTCATTGACATCAACTTCATAATTATGAATCTGGCCATCCTCGTTCTTGACGAACACTTGGAAAGGTGCAGGGTTCGTGATGAGCAGCATCACCACTGAGCCTGAGTGCAACCCGTAACTGCTGAGGCTTCTGGAATCATCCTCAAGGTTGATACGGTGACCGTTGACGATAGAAAGCTTCTGTTTGTGAGGAGGTTCATTGAAGTTCTGAAAAATGAGCTTCTTGAGTTCACCAACTGTGGTATTACCGTCCACCACCAGCCGCTTCACATCTCCGTTCAACAGTTTTACTGTCAGTTCCATTATCTGCCAGGATGAGATCAAATATAAAAGCATAAGAACTACTACCACATCGTATACTTATTTAAACCTGGAGATTAGCGTTAATATGAATGTACAATATTTCCATAAATAAGCTATGCAATTTACCGAGCTGGGTTGTTGAATACGGCTTTTCGCTGAATAGTCAGGTAAATTACACCGAATAATGTGTCTCTGGTCACAGTGAGCAGAGGCATGTCATGAATAGGCTATATATTGCATCAACTCAAGCCCCGCCTCAAAATAATGTTTTGTTCCCGAAAACTTACTCGGACACTTTCTGTTTCCATTCTCAACTAATCGCTGAAGTATCGACAGGACGTTCTGGGCAGCTTTCTGAATAATCAACAATACATTCCTGTTCAGTAAAATCATATAAATTCCTGAAACTTTCATTAGGCTACATATTTTTCATATATTTACCTTAAAAAAAGTACCTTTGTAATTTATATAGGCTCTAGAGTAGACAAACATTAAAAGTAGCTTCTCAACATCAGGGATCATCGGAATGACGGAATTCCCCACGATCACGTGATGCAAAGGAAAATAAAGCAAACCAAACTCAACATTCTCTGTTCTGTCTTCTAGTTTTATTGCATTGACATTTTTGTTAATCAAATTATGATTATTTGATAATCTCTGTAATATGCCCTTCTTGTTGGTTCCTTAATTTATTTAAATAATTTATATTTGTGTTTGATTTGTTTTTGTTTTGTTTGATCTCTATAAAGGGGATGTTAATAGTTTCCATAAAACTTGTTTGGAACATTACCACACTCCAGATACAGCACAATTGATATACTAAATAAATATTTATTATAACACAAAGTCAGAGCCAGTGTTACATTTCAGTCAGAATTCAGAGTGTTTAAGCATAGCAGATCTCTCTTCTCTCTTTGGTAGTGGGATGTTTCCTACATTAAAAAAGAAAGATTGATTATTCATGAGTGTTACACAGATTTGGTTACTTAGAAACTCAGCACAATAAAGTTAACCAAAACACCTTTGTTCTAGTCAGATGGACAAACAGTTAGAAAATTAAACGGTGAATCAAAGTGTCTTCCATCTCTGGTTAATTCCTTTTTTTTACCTGGAGGTGCAACAAAGTACTCCTCTACTGTGTTTTTGGCCAGCTGGAGCAGCTCCTCCGCACATTCACCCTCTGTTACAGTATCAGCTCTCAAATACAAGTCTCTGTACACAACATGGAGTTCAAGGAAAAGTTTAGCTTCTATAAAATGGTGACATTTTGACACTGTACTATGAGCAAACATACTTGGAGTGGTTGGGCAGATCAGGGCTGTAACCATCATTTTGCATTGACATTATTATCAGAAAACCAAAGAAAACACCATCAAAAAAAGTATTGCGTTATTTCACCCGTCAAAACTGACTGGAAGTCGTATCGGGAACAACTAGTAAACTGTTATGAATTGATCTGAGCTTCGTTGAATACCTGTCCTCTAGAACTGAATCCATTGGATCTACACCTTCAGTATTGATGACATGAAGTTGATCAGCAAATCGAATGGCTTTCTCCAGACAGTCCACCCCTTCTTTACTGCCGAAGTCAACAAGGGCTAATCTCTCCAACTTGTCCACAAGGTCTGGTGAGACTCTTGTTGCCTGCAAATAAAAGTTAAACATGGTTACTAGTTTGGGGAAAATAAACTAAATTCTCAACAAATAAAGAAAATCCTTCAAATGCAATGAAGGATTATTTTTATTACTAATAAGGCAAAATTGTGTCACACTATAAATGCTCTCATAATTAAGAAATATTCTTACTTTATTATTACATTTTTCTAAATATTGTAATGTACCTGATCAACCCCAGGTTTCAGACCCAGGCCTGGTTTCACAGACAGGGCTTAGATTAAGCCAGGATTAGGCCATAGTTCAACTAGGACATTTAAGAAGCTTTTATATATGTGCCTTAGGGGAAAAAAAACATCACTGATGTGCATTTTGAGACAAAACAATGGCACTGACAGTGTCAGTGCAAATGTCAGTGCAAATTGCTTTCAGTTAAAACAGCTTAAACATGCATTTTAGTCTGGGACTATGCTTAAGCCTTGTCTGTGAAACCGGGGGATAGAGTGCCTTTGCATATGACTTTGACTTCAATGTTAAAAAATCAGTGTTAGCACAAGGAATCTACTTTTTAATTACAGTTTATTCATATGGTTTGAAACTGTGGGCCAATGAGCTGGTTTGATCATAGGATTAATATTTCATTGTTACAACATGTAACTTACAACATGTTACTAGGTACTGAGAACAATAACAATCAAATATATATATATATATTTACATTAAAACTTTGGTTTAAATGTGACGGTTGAGAGCTGCTCAGATTCTGAACTGGTATTCTGCTGCCCTCTACTGTGAAGTTCAAAAAACGTTGTACAGAATACGTCAAAGTAAAGCTAGATAATAAATGTATTTCTCCTGCGCCAGTCGTGCTACATTTTTGCTAAGTTTGTAGGAGAAATATTTGGCAATGAGGCAAAAATTGTCGGGGTTGCACATCTTACCACACTGCCCGCTAGCCTACTGTAAGTGTACAGAAAAAACGTGTGTGCAAAAAGAGGCATTACCGGTGGAAGTTGATTTTCATCTATGGGCTTCCATGAGGGTATCTGAGGAACCTGAAGATTGGAACAGGGTGCGAAATGTTTATAAGCATTGCATAATATGTTAAAAAGCAAATATTTGTTAACGTATCGATGGGTTCATTTATTTCTTAAACATTTATACATCCCAACACAACGGTCTGCAAATGAATCACGTTTTACCTTGGAATCACAGGCAGAGTTACTTGATTCCCGTTTTAATGTCAATCGGGACCAGGACGTTCTGCTGGCCGATACAGTGGCGCTTAGAGCGGACAGCTTCAATACTCCACACCGAGGATGCGCAGGCCGCAGCGCCCTTGAAGCTCGTGCTGCACATTTACAGAACATGTTTAAATCACGTTCCTAAAACTGTCACGTTGCTGTGTGAAGTCAGTTAAAACGCGATTATATAGTATTGCTAAGGACCCCTAACAACAGACGTCCTCCCCCTAACAACAACAAAAACTACATTTCTATAGGCTATTTCCGGAAGTTGTAGGTTTCAAAGTTCATGACGTATGTTTTGACAGGAGATGTGTTTGCAAGGAAGCAAGAGCCCGGATAGCTCAGTCGGTAGAGCATCAGACTTTTAATCTGAGGGTCCAGGGTTCAAGTCCCTGTTCGGGCGAAACATTTTTTAGTTTGCCCTTTTTGAAAAGAAAGAACACACAATTCAAGGGTAAAGATGTTTATGATTGGATGACTAATATATTGTATTATATATGTCGAGAATATGGGAGCTTGTTTCCACCACTGAACAACAACAAAAAAGGTAACGTTAGCCTAATTGTGATTTATCTCGCAGTTCAGACTTTCAGACTTTTTTCCCCACTCAATTGCTAGTTTATATCTCGCAATTCTGACTTTATGTATCGCAATTGTGAGAAAAAGTCAGAATTGTGCGATAAAAATTTGCATTTATCTTTTACATTGTTTTATTCCGTGGTCATAATCATAAACTTGTTCATTAAAAAAAAAAAAAAAAAAAAACGGATTATAACACATAATAAATAATATATATATTTTTATATTAAAATAAATTAAATTCTAATAACATTTTTATTAAACACACACACACACACACACACACAAGTCTGGTTCATTATCTTTGTGGGGACTCTCCATAGACGTAATGTTTTTTATTCTGTACCAACTGTATATTCTAAACCCTTATACTAACCCTAAAACCTACCCACCACAGAAAAATTTCAGCATTTTTACATTTTCAAAAAAAAAAATTTAGGTCACCACAGTGACAGGAGTCCCCATGAGTCAGTGTGCATTCAGGTTGAAGTCCCCACCGGGGTAGATCAACATGTACACACACACACACACACACACACACACGCACACACCCTACAGAGGCAGAAATACGACGATTAGATTTGTTGGAAAAATAAGAACAATTCCATTTTATTTCATTTTTTTAAACAAGTACATTTACCATTTAATATATATTTAGAATGTAACACTTTGTAGTAATTGACCACAGTGTAGCAAGAACATTCACATAAAAAACAGACAAAATGCATACATTCAGATTTAAATCAATGTATAACAACAAATTATATATTACTTTTTACTCATTTTAGAATACATTTTGCACGTGAATAAATCAACAAGATGCAATGCAGGACAATGATTAACACCTGCTCATATTAGATCAAAAATGATGTAGAGTAGATGCTAATTCATAGTGTTCAAGTAATCTGAAATACACTTTTGATTCTGATTTGCTTCTTGCCTAAATAGTCATTTTTAGCTTTACGTTACAGATCATGTATGTGAAAAATAGCCTATATACTTGTGATTTGATACACACTGTGATTGCACCTCATTGTGGATATACCCGATTAAACACAGCTTTCAGACCCGTAGCTGTACTGGTTTGATCACAGAATCAATACTTCATTGTGATTACAAGATTTTAGAAGGTACTGAGATATACAAGCTATAACAGAGGATAGCGTGTTTGGAGGATGAAGAAGCAACAATGTACATTTTATACAACAATCAATTCCAAAAATGAAAAAATAAATAAGAGCACTGATGATATTCATTTCTTTGTGTGGATATTAGTGTCCATTCTGAAAACCATGTAGCCAACGACACCAAAGTTAATAATATAGATTCTCTCTATATAATAAATATAGCATGTATTTGTCTGTACAGTCCACAAATAACAAGAATACATTAAGCAGACAAGGCCTTGCGGTAGTGATTGTGAGTTGTCCTGGTCCACACACACACACACAAAATGGAAGCCCATTTCTGCCACGTAAGAAAAGAAAAAAATCATAATTATGACAAAGTCATGAAATTGACATACTAAATCGAGATTATGACATGTTGAATCACATAATTATGACTATGTAATAACTATGACTTTTAATGTCGTAAGTATGATTTACTTGAGCACAATTCAAGGAAATGGGCTTCCACAGACAAACATCAAATCTGAAAAATAAATCCTAATGTTAGATTTTCATAATGTGACTGACAACAACGCACTGAAACACAAGACTGACTCGAACATTACATAAACCGAATGAAAAACACAAATCATTAATCAGTTCCATAACACAAAGAGAAGGAATACACTAACTATTAACGGACATGTTTTGTTTTGTTTCTGTACTAAATCTAATACCTAGAGGCATTCCTTGGTATTGTCCAATAATATACTGTGTGATACAATAACCTGATCTGATTTAGTGAAACAACTCACAGTAAAGACACTGACTTGGAAATAAGCAGGTTACAGAAACACATGCGAAAGGTCAGCCGACTGAAAGCACAGCGCCCCCTACTGCTACATTTGTACACAGGAAAATCTGGATAACCTTTTCAAAGTGGCACATCAGAATACAGAACAATAATTAAGTGTGCAGGTCATACAGGAGCGTTAAGAGGGCGGTCACACTGGATTTTAAGCATGCGGAATGATCCTGAATTATTTCAGATGCCACAACAAATATCTGAATATATAATTCTTTAGGTCTTCTGTTTTTAATAAATAATACATAACATTTAAATATACTATCTACTCTATAAATATCTATTACGGTTTTCCACGGCATTACAAACAAAGCAGCTTATCTTTTTCATTTCAGCGCAGGATGGAATTTTTATGAATGTACACTACCGTTCAAATTTTGGAGCAGGTACGATTTTTTTTTAAGGAATAAATACTTTTATTCAGCAAGGATGCATTAAACTGATCAAATGTGACAGAAATCTTTTGTAACGTTTTAAATGTCTTTACCATTTCAAATAAATGCTGTTCTTTTGAACTTTCTGTTCATCAAAGAACCCTGACAAAAACATATTAGAATGATTTCTGAAGGATCATGTGACACTGAAGACTGGAATCATGGCTCCTAAAAATTCAGCTTTGCCATCACAGGATTAAATGACATTTTAAAATATATTTAAATAGAAAACAATTATTTTATTTCACAATATTACGGTTTCTACTGTATTTTTGATCAAATAAATGCAGCTTTGGTAAGCATGAGTCTTCTTTAAAAAAAATTAATTAATTCAGAGAGACCCCAAACCTTTGAACGACAGTTTGTGTGCATCCGCTCTGTCACCTTCGTATGCGCAAAAAAGGAAGTGAATGGATCACGCCATCTAGTGTGACCGCCTCTTAGCAGTAAAACGCACCCGACCTGAACTTGCTCCGTTTCCAAACCTAGTGAGCTGCCTACATAGGCAGCATTTTAAGGCATCATAGGCACATCTCTGCAACATTACGCTGCCTTCTAAGATACGTTCTATTGGTCAAATTCTAAGGCAGCATCGCATGCATGGAGAAGGCAATCCCAGAATGCACTGCAACAATACAGTAAAAAGAAAACGGTGGACAATACATGTGGACAATTATGAATACTTGTTTTCACTTAAAAGTATCAATAAAAAGTAAAATATGATTAAAACTGACCATTTTACCCAGTATTTTTGTTCGCTATGTGTTGTTAGCTTAGCATTATACAACACCAAATTTGTTTGGAATCAAGTCACTTATGAGATTGAATTTCAGTTTATGTAGGCAGTAGACAGCAAGGCAGCACACTAGGTTGTGGAATAGAGCTCACGAGTCACCAGTGACTGGCAATCCTGTCATACAGTGAATGACCACTCATTAGCAGCATCTACTTATGATATTGATGTACTATGATGTTCAGTAAAACCTGATTAAAGAGCCAGATGACTCCAATTAAAAAATTGCACACTGACTGATTTCAGGTAGATCAAGATGTTTGGCATTAGAAATGTTATGCTAAACTTGAAGCTCATTAAGCTTTGGCCAATGTTCTCTGTTGTTTAGTAGCAAGGGCTGATGGGATACTTTGTGAACATGAGATGGTTTCCTCGAGAGGTTTCAGAATTACTTGTTTTCTATAAGTGTCTGCACTTTGCACACCAGGTCTCTAGCTAGAGTCAGAATCTGCTTGATATTGTGGTGCTCAGCCATTTCTAAAAAAAAAAAAAAAAAAAAGAGACAACATTAAGGGATATGAGGGTGCAATAATTCAAATGATTTTATAACATCTATATTATTCAGTTTGTTACATGTGTATGTAGCCTGACCGGTTACTCTTTTCTTGTGTAATGATTTGTCTGCCCTCTAGGGGTCAGAAATGTTTGTTACCTGTGCCTGTGTCTTATTATGAGCAGATTCCCTACACCTGTGGACCGTACCAGCGTGGATATAAGGAGCCTCGTTGCAACATCTGGATGGCGGGATATTTGCGTCGGTCCAGTTGACCTCTCCTTCGTTTTTTTTTCTTCTTCATTTTCCTGATTCATTTTCTCCCACATTTTATGATTATTGTCCTTGTATAAATTCCCCTAATGGGCTGAGCCTTTTGTGTTGACCCTCTTTTATCTTATGGCTGTGACCCTAACACAGTTGCCTATTCAACTGAATAATATAGATGTCATAAAATAATCAAAGAAATAACCATTATGCAATTTCTCCAATTGTGTGTATATACAAAAGTAGCTAAAAATAAAACTAAATATAAATAAATTACTTTATAATTGAGAAATAAATATTAGATTTAGAAAAACATTTATTTTATTTAATGTTTAAAAATGTAGTTACGTGTAACAATAGATTCATACATCATTGTGAATACAACTGGAAATAAAGAAAGCCAATTTGTATATTATCAAAATGCAATTTAAATGTGGCATTTAAAATGATTGATAAATGTATATGATTTCTACATTTAATATGAATAAAATTGTTTAAAATTAATTTAAATGTCAATTTACTTGTCAGTTTGAGATATACTGTATATATACACACACCCTTATACACACACCCTTATAAATTGAATGTCAAGAACCTCGTTTTTTTAGAAAAGAGGACCAGAGACATACGTTACTGAAAATATATACAATCGTGCTCAGAATTAATCATACCCCTGGTAAATATGATCAAAAATGGCTGTAAAAAATAAATCTGCATCACATCTGCATCAACCTTTCATTGAAGTAAAAGAATTGAAAGTGGGAAAAAAAAAAAAAAAAAAAAAAAAAAAAAAAAATCACATTATAAAATATATTTATAATATAATATTTATAATATATATATATTATATATATGGCCACAATTATTCATACCCTTTTATTAAATACCTTTTTGCAAACTCCTTTTGCCAAGATAACTGCTCTGAGTCTTCTTCTATAATGCCTGATGTGTTTGGAGAACACCTGACAAGACTCTTCAGTTCACTCCACTCATCAGGTCAGGGAACTGGGACGGTCATGGCAGAAGCATTTTTGTGTTGATTTTGACGTTTGTTTTGGATCGTTGTCCTGATGGAAGATCCAACCACGGCCCACTATAAGATTTCTAGCAGAGGCGTCAGGTTTTGATTTTTTATCCGTTGATATTTGCTAGAATCCACGATGCCATGTATCTGAATAAGAAGTCCAGGACCTCCAGCAGAAAAATAGGCCCACAACATCAAAGATCCAATGGTATATTAAATTGTACACATGGGGTACTTTTTATCCTTGTGTGCACCAAACCCATCTAGCGTGTTTGCTGCCAAAAAGCTCTTTTTTTAGTTTCATCTGACCACAGAACCCTGTGTTGTTTGAAGATCCAGTCGTGTCTGACAACTGAATATGCTGGAGTTTGTTTTTGGATGAGCGAGGAGCATTTTTCTTGAAACCCTCCCAAACAACATGTGGGGATGTAGGGGTTGTTTGATTTTTTTTTAATAGGCTTTTTGACCCCATGACTCAACTAATCTCTGCAATTCTCCATCTGTTATCCTTGGAGAGTCTTTGGCCACTCAAACTTTCATCCTCACCGTCCATTAAGACAATATAGACACACGTCCTCTTCCTGGCAGATTCGTAACATCTTTAGTTGATTATAACTTCTTAATTATTGCCCTGATGGTCAAAATGGGGATTTTCAATTCTTTAGCTATTTTCTTACAGCCACTTTCTATTTTGTGAT
Organism: Abramis brama; assembly: GCF_963993115.1. NCBI lineage: Eukaryota > Metazoa > Chordata > Actinopteri > Cypriniformes > Leuciscidae > Abramis > Abramis brama. Next base: position 12,026,967 of record NC_139967.1, on the reverse strand, counting down.
GTTCAACAATCTTTTGCTGCACATCAGAACTATTTTCTTTGGTTTTACACATTATGATGGATGATTCAGGGAATTTGGTCTTTGTGCTTCCTCATATTTAAACTCCTGTGAAACAAGAAGTCATAGCTGGACAATGTCATGTTCCCAGTCACCCTGGTGTGCTAAAAAAAGGTAAATATTAATGGGAATATACTTCAGAGATAATTTACTCGTAAAAAATTGTAGGGGTATGAATAATTGTGGCCAACGTGTTTTGTAGAAAAACATTTATTTCATAATGTGATTTCCCCCCCACTTTCAACTCTTTTACTTCAATGAAAGGTTAGATTTGTGCCAATTTTTTGAATGAAAGATCAAAAGGATAAACGATGCAGATTTATTTTTTACAGCCATTTTTGATCATATTTACCAGGGGTATGATTAATTCTGAGCACGACTGTATATTATATATATATATATATATATATATATATATATATATATATATATATATATATATATATATATATATATATATATATATATATATATATATATATATATATATATATAAAATGAATACATATTTACCATTGAAAAACTTGATGATGTCTGTGAAGTCCATATTGTTCTCTAGGATGATGTCTCTGTAGATCTCCACCAATGCAAGAGCAATGAAGAGCACGAAATGGCTGGAGGAAACACACTTAGCAGCCCAGATGGCCTCCCAAACAGCAAACACATCATCATACACCAACTCTGAGGATTTGAAATACATATGTTATGTAGTACCTGTAGTATTTAATAGGCATATTATTCATGTTTCAGTATAACTTAAACAGTCTCCATGGACAGCAGGGGGAGCTGTCATTTCTGAATTGGTTTAAACCTTAGCCCTGAGCAGAATCTCATATTCTAGTTTTTAATATAACAGGGCTTTAATACAATTAAATGTTTCTTACATAAAGCACATGGTAATGCGAGCAGAGCCGTGTGCTTAGTAATTTAAAACGTATTACATTAATATTAGGCTGAGTCACAGTCAACAAGATGGCATTGCAATTGCTTATTAGGAGCAAAAAATGGCTTCTTCTCATTGCAGATGAGAACTAATAGAAGAGATTTTGACTTTTACTTTTATATTCATTGTATGCAAGTTTTTAAAGACGTTTCTTTTCTCTTTTATGTGAAAGACATCATTACCTCTTTTGAAGTCAAGAAGAAACCAGCGATAACAGAAGTAGAAGTGGGTGTAATCTCCATTCTGATGCATTAGCTCAAACAGCTCTGCATCTAGAATCTAATTACACACAGTGAGGAAAAGAGCATAGAAATTTTAAATAAAAAAATAAAAAATAAAAAAACACATCCACATTTTACATTTAAAGGCATGTTGTTGAACAAACGGGTCTTTAGCAGACGTTTGACCTGGATCAGAGATCTCATGTTGGCAAAGTGGGTGTCCATCGCACCTCCATGAGGAAAATTTTGATTCATCCTTTTCATTAGTTCGGTGAAACAACTGAAAGCCATGGCCTCTGAAAGATTCAGAGAAAATGAATATGAGAAAAGCTTAACATTTGTTAATCATTTGTTCTTTTTAACCAGTGGCATGAACTCAAAGACACATGGATAACGAGGAGCAGGTTTCACAAAGACAGACTCACCATCATCTAGAATAACTAGCAAGGGAGCGAGCAGGTCACACATGCCCTGGACATATCCGATTTCAAGGTGCTGCCAGATATAACTGCAGAAACAGTGAATACAGGGATATTTGAGATACATCACAACACCAGATGTTCTGAGTGCTTTGCCATGCAGTTGCTGAGTTCTTTTGGGTGGTTACTAGGGAGTTCCCTAGATGGTTTCTAGGGTCTTCTGGGTGGCTGCTCAATGGCCAAAGTCAAACAGCCCATTTTCAAGTGTCTATAATATTCTGTCTCCTAGATATGACTTAATGTAAGTCTGTCTGTGTTTTTACATGGCATTTTTTACCATCCGCCAGGTGAAAATCATGAGTCTGATTACAAAAAAGAAGCACTGATATAAAAAAATCTGGCCAATACGATAAACTAAAATTTGATTCTTTTCAGAAGTCCTATGTTATCTACATTAAAAATATGTGAACTGCAAGTGGATATTATGATATTCAGTACGAAAATGGATATTCATTTTGAGAAATGCTAAGGATCACATTTAATTATTAAATTATTAATGTTATTAAAGATTAACCTAAATTGAGCATTAGGTGACTGCAAAGGCTATCTATCCATTAAAATAATGGAAATTAGCATGTACAATTAAATATCCACCATCGGCCAATATATACACTAACCCTGAGGACTGAGGTCAGTAAGATTTTTTTTGTTTAAAACCCCCCCCACCAAACTATACTTTTATTCAACAAGGATGCATTAAATTGATCAAATTCATACATTTTGTTCTTTTGAACTTTCTATTCATAAGAATCATGAAAAACATTATCAGCAAATCAGCATATTACGCCCGTTTCACGCATGATCCGTCTGTAGTACATATGCAGTCTGTATGCGGTACATATTTTTTTCAGTGCCCATGTTAACAGGTTAGAGCATTCACACTGCACACAGATGCAGTCTGGCAAGAATCACAAGAATAAATTACATCTTAAAATATGAAGACAGTCATTTTAAATTGTAATATTTCACAATATTACTATATTTTTGATCAAATCCTTGGTGAGTAAGAAGAGACTTCTTTCAAAAGCATTAAAAACTCTTACTGACCCCAAACTTTTGAACAGTAGCATATTCTATATTGAATGATACTGATCAACTGAAAAAAACAACAACTCTATATTGGCCAACAACTATTACTGTACTGATATATTGTGCATCACTTCTTAGAAAAGTAATAGCAGGCACATGATTTGAGGTATGATTCATGTCCAGAGTACAAGCAGTGAAGGCCAATGAAGGAATGGTTTTGTTACCTGCACATGATGTTGCGCAGTTTCTCCAAGTTAGCAGGTGTGAAGAACCAGTAATTTCGGTCACAGCGCTGGACGTCTTTATCTATGCGATGCAGATTTAAAGTGTACATGTCCAAAAGCTCTTGCTGAAATTACAAAGGTGAACTGATTTAGATCATGAGTGTCTCAATTCACCTTATAAAATATAAAAACTCTAAAACATGCTTACAGAATAAGTGGTCCCTATAGAAGACACTGGAGAGGCAGCTTCATTCTTCTCAGTGTTCACAGCCAGTGAATCAAGCTGTGGGCAGAGACTCTCCATCTCTGGCTCTTCAGAGTCCTTTCCTTCAGAGCTGGGCTTTCCATGAGCTTCCTCAAGCCTGAGCTCTAATACAGGTACAGATGCCTGCTCACTTATCTTGCTTTTGGGTGAACTCTTCCTTTCCCAAACCAATGACACTTTAGCTATAGGAATTTCTTCCATTTCAATGGCAGAGGGAGACTCGTCTGACTCTGTTTCATCTTGGGCCTCGCTCATCTTTCTTGTGCTAAAAGCTTCATGCACCAACGGCACCACCATCTCTTCAACTACTGGAGCATTCCTCTTATGCATGGTCTTCTTTGTGACAACCTTCCCTTCTGTTTGCTCTGCGCCAATGGTTATTGGGAGATCTGAAGCTGATTTCCTCTTTCCTGTTGTTTCAGCTTCTTTGGGTAAATCATTGGTCTTCATAGTCTTCTTTTCATTCTCATTATCTAATCTTAACACTCTTTGTGTGGCACTTACATTGTTGGCATCATCCATCCATGCCTCAGAGTCTTTATCTTTGCTTGTTTCATTGGTTTTCACTGTTTCTTTCTCTGTACCATCGTCTTTTGAAACAGACACCACCATGTCAGCGACAATCGTCTGCTCAAGTGCATCTGATTCCTTGTGATCTTTTGTTACCAAAGGTTCCTTTTGAATTACTCGAATATCTTTAATTCCCACTTGGGACCTTTCAATGTCCACTCTTACCTGATTCTCGTTCATCTTTGGCTCTGGAGGAGTCGATTCCATGACCTCTGTTGCTTTGGGAATATCTGGCTCAGTTCGCAGTGTCAGTGCTTCATTTTCCGATGTCAAAGTTTTCTCTGGAGATTCACCCACTTCCATTTTGGTCATGTGGCTGTGAGCCGTTTCAGGAGTCTCAAAGGCATCTCGAGCTGTTTTTAACCCCTCTGTCTTAACCTCTGCCCTTTCATCAGAGCTCTCCGTGGCCTTCTTGCTTCCCTCTGATAATGTCACCACTGCACCCAAAGACTCTCTGTTAACCTCAATTTTGTTATCTTCACACGGTTTCTCCACCTCTTTGGTCTCACCTTCCTCTGTCAGCTTTGATACTACTAGCTGTGGTTGGGCTTTGAGGTTTGGCTCATGTATCCCACTGTCCTCTGTACTCAAGGAGTCCGACTGACCAGAAGTAACAGAGAAATTTCTGGAAGAGGGGTGACCAGAGTCTGGAGAACTGGTGCCAATTTGTGGTGTTCCATTTGAGATTTTGGAAAGATGTTTGACGTCGTCACTCTTGAGCTCAGACTCAATCTGGTCGACCTCTTCAATGGATTCAAACACCTGGAAAAACAAACCAAAGGGAAGTAGGCAACTCCAGAGGAAGGGGTTTTGGGAAGTGAAGAACTTCCAGGAAAGAGTGTGAGGGTGAGGAAGATCAGTCAAGTCGGGCACCATTTGTACTCACATTTTTTAGGAAAACGTCAATTTATTCAACTTTTCATGGACTGGCAGCAACATTAGTCTGAGGTTTACCTGAGTGCTGCTGCTGGAGTCACTCTGCAGCCTGGAATCTCTTTGCCTGCCTGAACTACAGCTCTGCGACGACTGAAAGACAAACACAACACATCCTTAAGTAAATACTGCATCAAATCAAAAGCAAACCTTTCAGTGTGGACAAAAAAAAGTCTTAAATGCCTGCCAAAGAAGCATTTAGGTCTAAGAAAGTCTTGTGTTTTATGGATCTGCACTCACCTCATTGCTGATGGTGGAGTCACGGTGCATAATTCTCTGCGTGGTGCTGTCCATACTCGTCCCAGACGAACACTTGGCTAATGCCACTGCATGTTGTTCTTTCTCTCTCTGCCTAACAATGGCCTCACACCCCAGCCATTCGCTCATGTTCTGTTCGTAGCACGCTCGCATCTGCTCATCAACCTGCAGAGTTCAGAGTTTCAAAGATGGCAAATATGAGATGATCTTAAAACGAAAGTCCCTCGATAACAATGGAACAAGTGCTTTAATTCACAAACCATCTGAAATCCAATTAACCTAGGTTTGGAAAGAAGCTGACTAAAAAAAATTATATCTTTTGTCAGAGGAAAAGCAAGTGGGAGATGCCATGTTTCCTATATTCAAGGACATTCACTGGAAATCTTACAGACAACAAAGACTAAATTTGCGTTCACATTAGCATCATTTTAGCAAAAGTTTGCTGCCAAAAAAAAGTCCACAGCCAATAGCATAGTGATGCACAAAGCACCAAAGTAATTCTCCTATAAAAGTAATTTGTGTTGTTGTTGGCCAATGCATGAAAAACTTAACTCAAAACGTGAATGCAAAATCTGCATGGGAAAGTGTTTCGCCCTTACGTGAAATTCCCAATCGTGCCAATTCCTATTGAAATGACTGGATTTTCCGCAGTGTAAGAAAAAAAAAAAGTATGTGGACGTCGAAGATCTCAAAAATTAAGTTTATTATGGCGTAGCAGTGGCAAAGTACACAAAGCAACTTGGGTTCACCGGCATCAGAATGAACGCAGAATAATCTCTGCTTAAACATTTTATACTGTATTACATCCGTCTTCCCTTTCAGCATGTAAATGAAGCTTAAATGTAAATTGAGGATAACAATGAAAGTAATAGCCTTCTGTTCCCACATCTTCGATATTCTTTCAAATAAGAACAGCTAAATGTTAAGGAGATAAGAGTGTTTGAAATCCCTGTATTCAGGATGGTTCCCTATATAGATGGTTCTATATAACATATCACTCCGGTGATACCATTTAAATATTACTGAGATCGGAAGGAATTGTCTCTGATAAATCATCTCTTTTTAGGGACGGAGCATATTTAAATGTATATATTGGAGTGGAAGTTGGATCGGAGCAGACTATAATTCCTTACAGCAGAGTTAATCTCACAGAGCAATGATAAATGTGACAGCACCTTAAAACTGTTTGGCAGGACAAAACGAATACCAACCTCTTTTCTCTCAGCCTCAGACATCCCAAATCGGTAATGACCCAGCAGGAAGGGCCAGACCTCCTTGCGCAAAGAGGGCTCAACTCCACCAAAATAAACTAGCCGCAATAACTCATTTTCTTCATAGGCCTGCAAAAGAGCAGGCACACACTGAAAGCAGATAAACTGACTTCAAAGAAAAATAAAAAGAAAGGTATTTGAATGTGTTATTAATTTTTTTTCCATTATTTTACTATGTTAACCAGTCAAATCAACAGCCAATATACATTGGTTTGCCTGTTTAGAGCATAAAATAGTCTGCCAGTATAAGCACACTAATGATTACAGCCACAAGGGTACTTCTGTATGGATTTATCATTGATTTTCACCCTTTAGTGCCACCACTCTGGCACTCGGGCTCTCAGCGTTAGTCATCCAAACATATTGTTTGTGTGATAAGAATGAGAGAACTGTGATTAGGGACAAATGAATATTAATGAGTGTCTGGTAAAGACGCTCATTTGAATGTGGCTGCTTTGGACTCCAGGCAGGGTTGTGTATGTGCACTTACGCTACAGTCTTGAAGAAACTTCTGCCACACTTCTGTCGTGAGGCCAACATACGCATCACCAGGCACATCTGGTTCCACAATAGTATGATTAACAAGGCCAGACAGGTGAGTGCGTACTGTGGACAGGTGACGGCAGTACGCCAACCCTGAGGGAGCAAAATATGTGTGTGGTTGAATAAATAAGAGACATTTGAGTATATAAAGGTCACGTTTGATGAAAAAAGATGGTGTTGTGAGACTATAAAATGGACGAGTAATGAATACGAACATCCATAGAAAGCCCGGGAGATGATTTGGTTCTTCATATTGTCACATAGCAACTTCAGAGGGGCCCTGCCAATGAGATCATGGTATTTCCTTAAATATATTTTTTAACATTTTCTCATTTACATTTGTTATTATTAACATTTATTATTTGATTTATTTTAAAGTTATACATTTATACTTTAGTACAGAATATGTATAGGTTTTGTAAATAAACAAGGTATGCAAAGAGTGGTAACTTGGGTAAAACAACAACAACCTATTGGTGCTTTTGGGTAAGGGATGTTCAATTGAATGCTGAAATAGCAGTCCAAGGTACTCAAAGTACATTTGGTGATGAATGTAGCTTTAAATCTCTAGGAGTTAAAGTCAGAAATTTGTGTCTCAGAAGAAGAAGTTTCTCAAGCCAACATAATAATAATAATAATAATAATAATAATAATAATAATAATAATACTCAAATTTAGTGTATTAATTAATTAGATTAAAATAAAATGAATTTAAAGTAAAAAATGTGTTCTACTTTGAGTGCCTTTGACCACTAATCTTGTTTAAATGTAGGTTTACTTTTCAATTTCTGATTAAATAAATCACTTCTATTTTTCTATTTACTTCTATAACTTGGACAATATTATATTATGTCATTGTACCTTTCATGGTTGCATCCATTGGGAGGTGCTCCATCAGAGAAACTACTCTGTGAGCAGGAAGAGCAAGATGATTTCCTTGGTGTTGGGTGCCACATGTTTGCTCCCTGATCAATCAATTCCGGAGCCACTACCACACAAACACACAAAGAGAAATCCGATTATGCATTGAACATCTGGTTACAAAAAGGAGCTTATGCAAGCAGAGCAACAAGAACCCACAATTACACCCAACCTTAAAAAAAGAAGAAGAAATAATACCAGTCTGCATGGATTTAACAAAGTAATAATGGCTGTTGTGACACTCTAAATTAACAGGATCATATTGCGGGTCAGATTTAAAAGCCACTATTACGATTACAAACACTTATGATCATTATATAGTATACATACATTTCAAGGCTCCCTGAAAACACAACCATTAGCCCACAATTAACCAAGGGTCAAGAAATTTCACAGGAGAATGACTCCTGAACAAAACAGAAGACTCACACTGGCGACTACGTGATTGCTTGCAGACGCAGAGGCCATAAAAGCAATAAACCAGAAAGTTGGCGCATCAGACAGATACATGAACACATAAATGAGACGTGACAGGGAGAATTACAGCTGGGCTCAGGGGAGGATGGGGGCTCTCCCGGGCAGCTGCAGTGGCGCATTGGCATCACCAGGGTCTGGCGTTTAGGAGGCCATAGCCCCCTCGAGTTCAGGGACAGAGATCGGGCCAGGAAGACAGTACCCAGGGAGAGATGGGAGGTGTGGGTAACAGTCACTGTAATGAGTCAAAACAGCTCAGTAAAACCAAAAGAATGTTTATGATGGATGGTACACATAAATAGACAAAAAAAAAAAAAAAACACCTTGATGGATACGAGAGGGACTTTTTTCTATTATCCCTTTCTAAAAGCTGACATCTATAATAGCTGTACCATGATGGGGAAACATTTATTGGCTCAAGAGCTTGTCTGATACTATTATTCAGTCTCTTACCAAATTCTGATTGTCTGTTTGGGAAAATAATGCGGAAGACATAATCTGTTGCCTCTTCCTCTTCTTTGTCTGAGACAGAGCCTGAGGATCCCTGTGAACATCTATTTTTTAGCTTAGGAAATACTTTACCCTGAAAAAGAAAATTGAAGTATCAGTTCAGGATACAATGACTGCAACAGACAAGCAAAGCACAGCCTCGAAATCGAGATATACAAATTACAGCACAGCGAGAGATAAAGCAGTTGTGCTGCTTTATATTTTTATGAAAGCTAAAAAAAAAAAATGTTTTTCATAATGTATAAAGAATGTAAAAACACTGATCTAAGGGTAATATCAAACAGAGTTCTCTTAGACTAAAACAATGGAAACATTTTGTGTATTACTGTCTGGCATTTGTATATATTTGAGGAAGGACTATATCAGGGGTTTCCAATCCTGTTCTTGGAGGGCCAATATCCATGAGAGTTTAGCTCTAGCCCTAGTTAAACACCTGAATCAGCTAATCAAGGTTTATAGTTAGGATCACTAGAAACTTCCAGGAAGGTGTGTTGGAGTTAAACTCTGTAGGAGTGTAGCCCTCCACGAGTAGGATTGGACACCCCTGGTCTATACTAACATTACATATTGTACAGATCAATTTCTTACCTTTCCTCTCTGGGACCAAAGTGGTGGGTCTAACTGGCCGTGAGGCAGGAGGCCATTTTCCAGACAGGAAAGGAACTGAAGGAGGTGACCACCACGGGGAAAACGAATCGGAGGCCTTTGAATCCCATCCTGACTAACCAGAACCACTGTTCCACCGCAGTCCACTGCAGACAAAAATATATACACAATGGAATTATTATTACATGATGTGATCCATATATGTTCATTAACTATTAAATGAGTTTCTTGCCATCACATCTTACTAGGTTAAATACTTAATGTTTTGTACATATGTACAGTTAAAAGAGGAAATGTTTTGATATTCTTAATATTGAAGCCATGACACAGCCTGTACAATAAGGAATTATTCATTGCCATTATTAGCAGAATTACATTGCTTTATAATCGTACAGCCTCACTTTAAATTCTCATCTCTCTGTAGAAGCAATTATGTTCTGATTGATTCTACTCTCTCCATTCGGTTCACTGATCTTGTGCATGGATGAATATGAAAAGGGCAAGTACAATTGAGGATATTGGCTGAAAATTTGAGTATACCCAAGTGGATTTAGGCTACTTCATCAAAAGAGACTAGACACCGATTAATGTTAATGTTAGATGTGCTTTTAACCTTTAGCAACTCTGTAGAATTTACTACTTACATTAAGGTCATATTATTTGTGTATGACTTATTTATACTGATCTGTCAAAATTATGGACAAATAAGAAATATCAGGATGTGTGTGTCATTTGGGCTCCAGTTGACTGTTTCTCAAACTGGCACAATGTCACCTACCCTGCTGATGACAGTGCAAGTACACAATATCCTCCAGGCGGATTGTCATGGCGTAGTCCCAGTAAACACTGCAGGAAAACAGGTTAGATTAAGTGGCTTATGACCAACATAACTGAATAATATAAACCAATAAAGAATAGAAATGCTGCAGTTTAAATAAACATTTTGAAACATTCACAAGACCTTAAAGCTTCTCTTTTGTTGCCACCAGATTTATAAACGATTCTCGTTTGAAATTTAGGAAGATTCAAAACAGCGATTCAAAATGGGGAAGTGAACAATCCTGTAAATATTACATCTTATCATATCAAGTGACAACTCCCATTCAAAGAGATAATTCAAAATACTACATATATAATTCAAAATTCAACCATATTGTCATTGGTTTAGACATCTTTTTAATAAAATATGAACCAACCTTCTTTCCTTTTTAAAAAGTGTTTATTCTGTTTATCTTATAAGCTGAACAGAGTCCCACCTCTTCTCATAGTCGAGATCCCCCATGGAGCCGTTCATTAGCTGATTTGGCGTCCATTTCAGAGTCATGCAGTAAGCCGTCTGGTGCAGTGAGAGGTATCCTGGGATTGCTTCCATATCATCCCTCTGAAATTACCACAACAGAAGCCCATGTTACAAAGCAAACCTTTAATCAATAATACATTCTGTTCATACTGGTTTCGGCGACTAGGTTTGTTTTGCACTTTTTATTTATTATCTATTTAAATCACAATAAAAAAAAAGTAATTTAATGTTTAGATAAAATATGCAATATACAGAAAGAACCCCCTAAAGATCTGTGATAATCCATAGTCGTGTCATGTATTATTTACCGGCTGCACCAGTACGTTGTTCTTGCCGAACAGGAGGGTCGCTCTGGAATTCTGATGAAGAGACTCTACGTAGTCTCTGGCCGAGGGGGAAGGTGATGGCCTTTCATCCATACTACTACTGGAGTGCCTTTTCTGAATCTAAACACATGCAAAATATGACATCAGCAACCTAGCAAACAAAGAGTTATGGTAACTATTCATCTTGTTTTCCTAATATGCCTCTACATCTATCCGTTCAAGGTGGAAAAATGTTTGCCCACAGGCGAATCATTAGATGAATACTTAAAGTCTCCTCTTTCATATATCAAAAAGCCACTCCACAGCAAAAACCGGGCTTTTACATCTCTCTAGCAGATATTTGTTATACATCAGAAAACAAGCCTGAAGTGTAATGTACTCCGATCTATCGGAGATGAAAAACAAGCACTGTGTGTCCTGCTGTTGTGTGGGTGTTGGCTATGGCCAGAGAGGGTGATCAGTCAGGAATCTGATGGCTGGGTTGGTAATGGAGCTGGGTAATGATGTGAAGCATTTCTCTTGAGTAGAGGTTCATTTTTTCCTCAGAAACAGCAGTCACACTCAAATATACTGACCACAGCATGACTTTTATGGACCACAACCCTCTTCACAGGTCTTTGATGGAGGAACCGCACTGATTTCAAAGGCTAAAACATCACTGAACACGAGCACATCCACAAACTAAACTGGCTTGCTCTGAAATGTTGAGATTTTGTTTATTTTGATTTTGCTTTATCATAAAAAATGAGTTTAGACGTAGAAAATACCCTTACCGACATTGAAAAACAATTCTGAACAATTAAACAAAAGATCATTACCATTAAATGGATTTTACGAGTCCAGCATCCTAAAGCTCAACTGTTGTGCATTCAAAACTGCTAACCAACATACACAGTGTTGAAAGTACTGTAGCATAATACTGAAAAACAAGCCTTATTGGTTGTCACTATGTATTATGACTTTAATGTGACATGCAAGTGACTGACTATAAACTGCTCTTGACTCCTGACATTTTCTGGGGGCACGGTTTGAAACGTCAGGTGAATTTTAAATGGCTTAACGGCATGTCCACCTTGTTCAAATGCACAAGAGCTTTAAAGGGTTGGTTTACCCAAAAATGTCGTTCCAAACCTGTAAGACCGCTGTTCATCTTCTAACACAAATTAAGATATTTTTAATGAAATCCGAGAGCTTTCTGACATCCCCCCCATAGACAGCAACGTAACTGTCACTTTCAAGGCCCAGAAAGGTAGTAAAGACATTGTTAAAATAGTCAGTGTGACTACAGTGGTTCAAGCTGAAATGTTATGAAGCAACGAGAATACTTTTTATGCGCAAAAAAAAGGGGGGGTCAGAAAGCTCTCGGATTTCATCAAATATCTTAATTTGTGTTACGAAGATAAAGGTCTAATGGGTTTGGAACGGCATGAGGGTTGAGTTATTAATGACAGAAATGTCCTTTTTGGGTGAACTAACCCTTTAACTCTTGCATATTTTTATAATTGCAAACAGACAGAAAATATCAATATTTGTATAAGTTATAAGATTAGCTTTAATTCTTGACCCTTTTTAAGAACATACCATTTTAAATATTGCAGCATTTATGAATTCTTGGTGTACAGCACCATAACCCAGAACGCTAAGATCAATTTCTCATCCTGCACATAATCATTTTAAAGGTGATGTGTGTAATTTCTGCACCAATAACAGCATCAAACAGAACTGCACATTTACTCGAAGTATTTGAACACACAAAAAAAATCCACACAATTTATTTAGTCACAGGTTACTCACACAGAGGGCAGGTCTCTTTGTAGGTGAGTCTTGTCGACAGTGTCCACTGTGAATACGATGCCTTTGCACCAACTCATCAGCTGAAGGATCCGTCCAGAAATGATCTGCTGTCTTCATTTTTGTGTACTCTAAAGCACAGGGGCCCACTAAAGAAGAAATAATGTTGAAAACAGATTATCTGCACAATGCCAACAACATAAAGGAAAGAAAAAGACATATCTCTGTTCCAAAACCTAGTGAAGTGCCTCCCTAAATAGGAAGCTGATTTGAAAAGTTCCACATACTGTAGGCAGTAACTCCATGTCCTACTCAATTAGCACTCTGCATGGGAAACTCAAAACTGACTTCAATAGAATTCAATGTTATACTGTTGCTAAGCTAATGGCCTGATACTCATATAAAGCATAAGTTATGTAGCTCAAACAAATATTGTGTAAACTAATAAACCTAACTAGTGGATAATACATTCAAAATTAGATAACTTTATCAACTTTTTTATACTATACTTTTCAGTATGAAATATTTCTCTCATCCACCAGCTTCTTGGATTTATGTTTTCCATTGAGCTTGTGAAAAAAATGAGACGATTAGCAACCTCACTAGGATTTAAAACAGAGTAAATTACATTATGTCACCAGATGACCTGTGGCCTTAAAAGTGCCCCTATTATGCTTTTTCTGATATTACATTTATTGTGTAATATATTTGTTTGTGAATGTTAAAGTTCTGCAGTTTCAAAGATCAATGTGCATGATAAATTGAGTTATGTCTCAAAAAAGAAAGAACAGATTCTGAACTGCTGAAACGAGTCCTCAGTAATTCCAGTCTTACTTTCTGCATGAACCTATGTAGGTTTGTAACAAATTTGCATAATGCCAGCATGTGGTCTTTTTTGGCTGTCTGCGAAAAACGTCTACTTTGACCCGGCCTGGAAGAGTTTGGTTTGTGTTGTTTAAATGTTGAGAAGACATTGTTTTCTGCACAGGAAAGCAAATCCACTTTGCTTGCACTTTAAAAGGATGAGGAGTTGGGCTCAAATTGATACGTCAAAACCAATGCCATTGTTACTGTTTGTATCACTGTAAGTGTTGAGAAAAACTCTGATATGTTAATGGAAGATTAATTTCTGACACATGCGGTAAATGGACGTTTTTGACAAGGAGAAAAGAGGTGATGCTGCAATGTATATAATGAGGAAAATGAAAGTGTTTTTTTTTTTATCTTGGAAGCATGTAAACCTATTGTAGTAGACCTCCAAAAAAGGAACCTTTAAAATAGCATAATATGGGCACTTTAAGAATAAGAAAGATTTAAAAAGCAGGTCTACCTAACAAAGAGGCGAGGATAGGGCCATCCACCGGGTCCATTAGGATAGCCTCTTTCTCATAAAACTTACTGAAACAACATTAAAAGCAACTTTAATTTAACATAATGCAATGTGGCAAATTTGGTTGTACCTGAAAGAAAACTGGTCAAGCTTGGTTTCTCTTAATATCTCTATCCCACCTCTCTCACCTGCTGTTTTCCACCAGGTACAGCACGATCTTGTCCAGCACTTTCTCAATGAGTGCGGTGTGGATCCACACGTGTCTGACGGCCTGAGGCGAGAAGTTTGGGACCTTGGGCATCTTACGGGTGCTCTCGCTGTATGAGAGAGACTGACTTCGTCTGAAGAAAAAAAAAAAAAAGTCAACATCAGCAAAAGACAAAATCAAATTCTATGTAGATATTTGTGCTTTGAAAGGAGCTTTTGTTAACAAGGTGGTAACTATAGCATATCATATACGCTTTCCAGGAATGATATTTACTGGTACTTTGCCTGTAGTGGACATATGTTGGTGATATCTATGCGATGCAGAAATCTAAAAACATGCTAATGAAAGCAAATTTGCAGGTTTTAGGTTCCATACACAATTTATGTATTGTATATATTTTGAGTTGTGTGTTGTATTAAAGGAGATCACAAAGTCTGGTCTCACTTGCTCTCAAAGACCATCTCCAGCTCCTGGGCTTTTCTGCACAGCTCTTCAGCTGGAGGGAAGCTTTTGCCCACTTTGGTGAAGAGCGCAGCTATTTTGTTGCTTCGTAGGAAACCGGCAGCTCTCCGCTTCAACCCATGAAGGACACAGGCTTCAACAGCAGCTACACACATACACACACACCCACAGAGAGAGAGAAAATGGACAATAGCACATTAATGGATCCCCAATCCATGAAAGGCTTTTTGTGTATCTGAGCGACAAGAAAATAGGGGAAATAATACTTTTGTGTACTCTTTCAAATAATTTTTTTGAAAGAAATTAATACTTTTATTCAAGCAAGGATGCATTAAATTGATCAAAAGTGACAGTGAATACTTTTATAAATGTTACAAAAGATTACCATTTTAAACAAATTCTGTTCTTATGAACGTTCTATTCAAAGAATCCTTAAAAGAAAAAAAAAAAGAAAAAATGTAGCACTGTTTCAACAAAGATATTAGGCAGTACTTTTTTCAACATTTATAATAAGAAATAATTCTTGAGCACCAAATCAGCATATTATAATGATTTCTGAAGGATGTGACACTGACACTGAAGACTGGAGCAATGATGCTAAAAAATCAGCTTTGCCATCACAGGAATAAATTACATTTAAAAATATATATAATTAGAAAAAAATATTTTAATTTATAATAATATTTCGAAATATGACTGCATTTGTACAATATTGAAATATGACTAGAATTAAAAAAAAAATCTAACCAACCCCAAACTTCTGAATGGTAGTGAACATACTGTATTAGTAAATGATAATGTACAGTCAGCTGGTAATTATCACAAAACAATCCCTGAGACCCAGATGCAAAATGGAGAGATTCTGTAGGACCCCAAACGGGTTTATTTTGCGATAAAGACTGGCTGACTGTACATTATAGCTCTTATACGTCTACTTCCAAATAAATAAATAAAAAGACATAAAATATCAAATAATTATTTCATGTATGAAGAGCTATACCACAGAATGATTCTGACCAATCAAAACGGGAAAAACAGAAGGTTTTGTTATAGTTTGTGAAAACATGTAAATATGTTATTGAAAATGTGAACATGTAATCAAACTAAAACACCCAGACAGAGAGGGACAATGAGATGGAATACAAATATGTGGACAGAGATGCACAGATGAGACACACTGCACTACGTGGCAGTGCCTGCAGAGCTGATACGGAGGCTCTCTCAGGACTAATCTTGTGGATCTGCTCGGATGGGGTCGGGGGAAAGCCTGCGTAGCCATGGAAACCCTCACTGATGGAGCACTTGTGCTCAGTGAGAACTGGGCATGGCTCAGAAACAACATCAGCTGTTTTATCTCTCTGCCTCTTTCCTCATCCAGTCATTTTCTGTCTTTTCTTGTCTCCAATGTGTCACTTTTTGTTCTCTTTTATAGTTGGTCTCTGTGACCGTCTCGATATTTGGTCTTACTCATCTGACTCCAGCACTTTATGAAATTCCCGTTTATAATCTCTACAATCTCCTTCTCTGCTTGCATCAGAGTGCCGCTTGTTTATCTCGTTCTCTTAACCATTATTCGTCTCCTAGTATCTGGTGTGGCAGACTGAAATGCATGAGAGATCAATGTGATAAAAACAGGTCTAAAGATCTCTTAACAATTCAGAAGGATGCACATTGATACAAACACAGTAGCTGCTTTCATCTGATGCTGTATTCATCGCTTCTCTTTGACCACCCTAAATGGATTCATGGCGAAGAGAGAAGGACAGATAAAAATGAGCAGATGAAATGAATGAGCAATGGACGCACGGACCATCAAACAGGTTCAAAGGTCTCACATGATGCTACAGACACACTGTCTAAAGGCAGGATCTTTAGTTGAATCACAATAGCTGAATATTCAGTTTACTTCCCATCATGCCATTCAGAACTATATGACTGTTTCTAGTAAAAGAAGTTGTTTAGATTCCTTAATTTACCAAAAAGGACAAAAAGCTCCATTAAAGCCACAATACAATAGGTTTGTGTATGTAACAAACTAAAATGTAAAGTAAATCACTGAAAATCATCCCCTCAAATCTCTTATGTCTTGTGACTGACTGCATCAAAAACTAATCACTCAAATGATGGGGTTGGTAAAAATTGTTCTTATGCTGTCCAAAGCTGCATCTACTTGATATAAAAAATACAGTAAAACAGTAATACTGTAAAATATTACCACAATTTTAAATAACTGTTTTCTGTTTTAAAATGTAGTTTATTCCTGCGATGGAAAAGTTGAATTTTCAGCATCATTACTCCGGTTTTCAGTGTCACATGATCCTTCAGAAATCAGTCTAATGCTGATTTGGTGCTCAAGAAACATTTATTATCATCATCAATGTTGAAAACAGTTGTGCAGCTTAATTTTGTCTGGAAACCGTGATACAATTCTTTACAGGATCCTCTGATGGATAGAAAGTTCAAAAGAACAACATTTATTTGAAATACAATTAGTTTGTACAATGTAAATGTCTTTACTGACACTTTTAATGCATCCTTGCTGAATTTTCCAAATAAATATTAATCTTAATATTAATAATATTAATATTAATATTAATTAAACAAAATATTACCGACTCCAATGCAAATACAAGTGTAAATGATATTTTAAAATAAGGCATAGCCTTCAGGTGAATATAAACTTACATGGCATTCAATTTCGCTCATAAAGTTGTACAAGCTACTTATAAAAACAAAAAGAGCAAGCTGAAAAAGCAGCTTTTTTGTTTTGCGTTCCTTCCCATCAATGAAAGAAATATGGGTTTGGAAAGACATGAGTGTGAGAGATTGGACGAGGAAGAAAATTATTTCCAGTCAAATAAGTTTCCAAAGCAATATTCAAGCAACAATAAAGGAGCACAACTCATTCTGTGTCATAGGCACAGGAAGCAGGCAGCCACCCCGACACTGATCTCAAACGCTCATTAAAAAAATAATCATACCGCCTGCGCTAATGGTTTCTAATCACACTGTCACGGTGTGAACGGAGTGAAACCTGGATATTTATGATCCCCTCCACTCACACTGACCAGCAATTTACACTGTAACATAATGATGTAAAAGCGTCTGAGTGACTAAGAGCATGCTTTTAAAGCCACACGTAGATTAGAGATAAAATTAAGAGATGTCTTACAGAATCAATGTGCACGTTTGATAATTGCATCATATCTGTGATAATGAGAAATGTCATGTTTCCACCCAAAGTTGCAAATTTAACGCATGCGCAAAATTGAAATATCGCATAAAACATTTGTGAATAAAGCACCGTTTCCATCCAGTGAGCCGAAGAAAAAAAAAAAATCACTTCCTGATAAACTGGCACTACATATCAAGTAGGAGAATAATCATTTGTATATAATAAATTACTTTACGCACACGAAACACATCAAAGTTATCTAGCTTTCGGAGGCAGATGTCTGCTGTTTGGGAACACAGTCGTGCAAGACAGTTCAGGGAGGAAATTTCAGAACCACCAAAACAGCATTTCAGATGCTGTGCAATGAGATTGGTCTGCTGGTTAGTCCAGTTATGCCGCCCAATCACGAAGTCACATGACTTTGATGCGCATCGAGGAATTTATTCGGTAAATGTGTTTCCATCGTAGTTTATGCACATGTTTTCTTATCGGATAAAAAGTTTCTGACTCATTTGAGCACATATGTTTTTTTAATGCGCATTTTGCCATTTCCATTCACCGCTTTTATGCTATATCCCAAAATACTCATAAAAATAGGAGGATGGAAACATGTTGACATTTCCATCTGCAGTGTGTAAACATCACTGTAATTATGATGGCTAATTACTCCCCCATGGGCAGCCAGCAAAATCTGGCTACTCTCCATCCATCTCCTATTATCTGCCAGTACCACACTAGAAGCAGCAGCAATATTACATCATTACAGTAATAGCATACACACTTGTAATGAAATTCATCCATTATGGCATAATGATTAGACATTCTTTCCTTTCTCTTCAAGTATTTCGTTCAAAAGTGCCCAGAGGAAAATTTGCTCAGAGGTTGCCCTTTCTTAGACCAGGGCATTTATTGTAAGTTCATGAAGAGTCTTTCATAATTTACTCATCCTCATGTTGTTGCTAAGCTTTCTTTCTTCTGCACAGAATACAACAGCATTTTTTTTTAGCTTCAAATGTTCGAGTTTATATTGAAATCTTGCATACGTTGGTACCTTGGCACATCTGGGGACAGTCTGAGACGTTGTTGAGGCCTCATCTGAAACTCTGGATGATACACATGTGAAACTATGGAGTATTTTTGAGTCAGCAAAGAGCTATCAATTTAATCTCATTGCTGTTGTAATATTAAAAAGGATCTCATTTGGGATGTTTTTCCTATACTTGCCTCTTCAATGACCTCTAGTATTTCAAGCAGCAGAGGTTCAGTGATGTGGTAGGAGACAGTTGAGTGGACTTGAGATGGAGACAGAGCAGGGCAGAAAAAGAGTCACGATGAATCAGAACTCAGTGAATTACAGGAACAACCGGCTGAAACCAGAAACCAGCAATGCGCACGTGCCCTATAATCACCTACCGAATCCCACTGCCACTACACAGGCACGTAATAAAATGAGTTAAGAGGCCATTTATCAAAAGGCATTTTTCAAGCTACTTTGATTGGTGTTATTCAGAAACATCACAGTGTGGTTAAAAAAAGTGCCTCCACAAGCTTGTGTATTTCTACCCCAACAAGACACTTTTGAGAACAATAATTGCTTGGATGCAAACAGTGTATCTTACAAACATTTCAAACCTGCCAACAGCATTTGACCCCTCACAGAGTTGTGCTGATTAAATTCCACGGAAGGTAATATTGCTGTCAGCAGGGCAGTGCGCAGACATTTTTAGGGGCAGTGGCCCAAATCAAGAAAAAGGGCACTAATAACAATACATCATAACTGTACATGTACACACTAGTCCTCTAAAATTCTTAAATACTTGAGGGTGTCAAGGAAGTAAATGGATGATGATCTTGTTATTTCCCGTTACAAATATTTTCATAAAAGAAGACTGCACATTCTTACAGTCTACACTTTATTCTAACGTTATGATGAACACTATTTAAACATCAAGATATTCAATTTGTTAAAAATGTGTCATATAATTGAAATATGTAAATCTTAAAAACAGACTGATTTTCTTGTAAACCGCAGAATATAAATGGCTTAAGCTTTCAGATCGAGTCAACTTTAGGCTACTGTATAGATACTGATTGTGTAGCCGTCACTGCTTGTTTAATCCTAATAGACATCTAAGCAGTGTGTGATTATTTCACTTCAGTATTTTGAGCTGCAAAAGATCCGGTTGATAAAGAGGTTTAGCACATTTTTGCATCGCAGTCTGCTGAGTTCAGCTTGGGCCGTGCGGCACAAATTACCCTTGCCCGAGTTTAGACAAATCATGAATTTAACTGAAGACAACTATTTAAAGGTGGAAAAAAGAAATCGTGACTGGGCTGTGACGGTGGCAGTTTTTTACGGTGGTTGTTTTGAAAAAAATAAAAATAAAAATGTAGTGTTTATTTGAGCAAAAAAGTGTTTATTTGAGCAATTCCGTCAAAGAAACAACACACTAAACCCTGTAAAGCATTGAAATAAATATCAGTAAATAATGGTAACTTAAATAATATAATTAAGTTAAATCTATGTAAAAAAACAACAACAAAAAAACATCGTTTTATATTTCCACACAAAGACACGTCATATAGCCTACCGCTCTGCACTTTGAGAGGGATGTGGGACACGAGCAGGAAAGAGACCTTTCTAATTTCTAGGCCTAATTAAAAGCGAACCAAGGGAGAAACGTTTATAATCCCTTTCGAAAATGGGTGTGACATGAGTGAAGATTTGGTAAAAGACACAAGAGATCCCATGCAGGGATGAGTATTCGATTAGTTTATTTAATTATAGCATATCGAATAGGTTGTGCAATTATTCTCTAAAATAAAATCTCCATGTTTTCAGTGCTGATGCGGTGGTGATGCGTTCATGTAACCAGAGGGGGACACTGCCAACAACGCACATAACAGCTGTCACAAAGAACCGGCAAAAGTAATGATTATGAATTATGATTATGATTATGTCAAATATAGCAAGGAGACATTTTAATTGTTTATTAATAAATTAGTGTTTTCTGTGTCAGTGTTGGCTGCAAAGATTAAGTTGACGATGCCGACTCGTCATCTTCGCAGTGAACGCGCCTATAGAGAGAAATGCACTTTTTATACGGATTAGCCTACATAGACAGTAGCCTAGGCTAGTCGGTTTCTTTTCATTTTGAATTGTTTTGTTTAAAAGTAGACAATTCAAGCTTTCTATATGGAATAACTAATGGAATATTGTTAAATTTGCTGATAATCGGGTGACCAGATCGCAAAGCAGAATTCAAAGCCGACAAAGCTTAAATTTATGGGCTCACGCACAACTCTCTCATTCGTCATGAATCCCAATGTTTACATGGCTGCGATGTAACATTTAATTACTAACCTATTATTTATTTTGTAAACAAAGCTTTGTGCTTCACTCGTCTCATAATATTCATGTAAAACAGCATTCACATACAAAAAACGCGTTTTGATGGACCACCGCAGGTGTTGTGCCGAATTTCGACCCCCTGCCAAATTACCACCCCCCTCGTTGAAGTCAGTACCTGATTGCCTAATCCTAACCCCACCCCTAATCCCTCCCCCACAACTAATCCTAAACCTATCAATGGTAGGGGGGTAATAATTTGGCGGGGGTTGAAATTCGGCACAACACCAGCACAGCTGGTCACTCTGCTATTCAAGTTCAATAATCAGCAGAAAAGGATTAAAACACTACCAACAAAACAAAATCAGAGGAGTTTACTGGAATGTAAAATGAATGTTGACACGCTAGAATTACGGGAGAGCACGGATTCACTAGATGCCTGGTGAGTGAGAAATTGAAACCCTGGGGTGGATCTGGAGCAGCAGAATTATTACAAAATGATTCAGCATGGACTCAGCATGGCATCGTTGTTCGCCAGAGAACATTTAGTTTTGTTTCCATAGCACATTAACAAAACATTTTAATGACACTAATAACAATACAATTACAAATGATCATTATTAATAATATTATTATATAGGCCTAATAACAGTCTTAAAGGTGCTCTAAGCGATGCCACGCGTTTTTTAGGCCAAAATATTTTTTGTCACATACAGCAAACATCTCCTCACCATCCACTAGCTGCCTGTCCACTGAACACACTGTAAAAAAAGCACGGTCTCTGTAGACACCCCAGGCTCCACAAACGGCAAGAAAAACAAACTGGGCTAACCCGCACCACGAAACAAACTGTTCCAGCCAATAACCGACAAGAAGGATTTGGGGGTGGGGTTTGGAGGGTTACAAAGTTTGCAATTGCATGCACGTTATCGACGAAAAAAAAAAAAGAAGCATTTTGGGTGAAATATTTCTATGCAACGTGACATTTTTCTTCATCACCAACTCCATCTTTGCTCGCAAAATGATAGACAATGCAAATGTGAATATAAAGCTGGACAGGACAATAAAGCCTTCACCCAACACGGTGAATATGACCAGAAACTGCATTATTAATGACTACTCATTTATTTTGTTTACGCACCGCTCGATCATTAAACATCATGTTATGGTACCTAGATGTGAATTTGCACAGTCAGGAACGGAGAAGGTGTGTGTCAGTGTGTGTGGAAGAGTGATAACTTTATTATGTGGACAGATTTATTGCTCACAAACAGTGGGTAGCACTTACTGCAGCATGCTCGATCACACATTCACTTACTGGTCTATATATGTTGGAATTATCACTCTATGTTAATCTTAACTCAATAAACATGACACTTTTACTCCCACTCTGACATTAATGCACTTTGGCGCTTTCCACGGCCAGTTAAATGTCGAATGTTCTACCTGGGAATTAGCCAAACCATCATGCTGCCCAACATTTGGCGAGTACTGAAACACTACTGATCCCCAGAGTCTCCCATGAAAATGAAAAATTACATCTCTTTAAAGTGGTCATGAACTGCATTTTGTTATCACTTATAATGTATGATGAATGTTAGTATGATTTGTTCATAAAAATGGTCATAATTTAGAAATAAAAGGCCATTTTCTACCCTGATTTTAGTCTTCTGATTTGAATGCCGTGTTAGACGTGTCTGCTGTGAGAATGTAAACGCCCACTGGTATGATGGCTAATATCTTTGCATATGAAATATGTATTACATTTCAAACTCTCTTGAAATATTTCACAATTGGAGTAAAACTATACTATACTACTATACTTACGTTTTTACTTTTACAGCTGTCAAAATTAACTAATCATAAAAAGTGTTGATTGTAGCACTATATTTGTATTTAGATCTACTCCCGTTGCATGAAATCAATGACAAGCATTGTAGCCGATGACAGACATGTCTGTTGAGTGCATGAATACAGTGATCTCGTCATTGCAACTCGATTTCTGCACACTCACGAATGCTTCCATCATAACTGAAAACACAATGCAAATAAAAGATTTGTTGTGTAGTGTAGACAAAGTCATTGATTATAACGTGAGTTTTGGTGATAAACACTGATAAACTTGCGCTATGTGATTGACAGCTCCAGCGATTATAAACAGAGCATTTTATTGCTTTCTGTATATAATTTAATCATATAATTTAAATAACAGATTATTTTCATGCTACTAAGAGAAACAATGTGAAGTTGATCGTTTAGTCACTGGCTTAGTTCACTGACACATAAACCGCAATAAACAATTATGAGACAAAGAACGTCTGACTGTACATTAATCATTACATATCAGAATCACTGATCACAGATTCTGCATTAGAATTAACACCTTTACTTACATGTTGTGGGATACAAAACAATTCCATTTCAAATAAATGATTTTATTATGAACTTTCAAGACAATAATAAATGTTTCTTAAGCACCAAATCAGCATATAAGTAGGATTTCTGAAGGATCATGTGACACTGAAGACTGGAAAATTCTGCTTTGTCCATCACAGGAATAAATTGCATTTTAAAATAGAAAACAGTTATTTGAAATTGTAATAATCTTTCACAATATTAATGTCTTTATTAATGTCTTTTTTTTTTTTATTAAATAAATGCAGCCTTCTTTAAAAAACACAAAAGAAAATCTTACTGACCCCAAAGTTTTCAACTGTAGTGTGTATTTCAATGAACTCAAACATTTCTGATCAAGTTTTTCAAGGACCAAATTATCTTATGCTATCCACATTAATATTATAGCTCTATTAATGGAGGTAAATAATGTAGTTTTTTTTTTATTTAATTTGAGAACAAGTTGACATGTAAATTAACCATAACTAAGAACTGCATTATGTTTTCTAATAACCAAGAACCAGTAACTAAAGCATAGTTTATACTTTCACTTAGTACTGTCAACCCTATGTTTGAAAACTATTTTTTTTTAATCCAATTACATTTAAACATATAGGTTTATAAAAATGATTTTAATTTTAACTTTTGATTTTAGAGCTTTTCAAGGATATTTTTGATGAAATCTTCTGTGTATTCTGTGTACACAATGCAGTGGATATAAACTTTCTAAACGATAATATCTGCACCAGGTAATCTTGCAGTGTAGAATGTGCTGTTTATAAAATGAAAAGGCAAACTTTGAGCAAAAAAACTCTTTGGGCTCCAATGCTTTTAAATACACCAAAATACATGAGTAGGGAGACCGGGGATGGTTGTAACATGGGGAGAGTTGTAACAACAATTCCACCAATTAGGGATAAGATATGAGTCATGTGATCATTTCAGTATTTTCCTACTTCCTCCCCAATCCATCATGGTGATTGTCAAGGCTGGAAACAGGCACATGCAGAATATATAGAGAAAAAAATGATTTTGAGGTCAAAAAGTAACAATTTTGACCAGGACTATATTTTGTGTTATATCTGTACTATTACAGATAAAACTGTATGATTTATATTAGATTAAACAGTAGTTTCTTAGGCAATATGTGATGCATTTCACCCCTGCTAATTTCAAACCACTATGCTTTTACAGCTAGCTAAACATTGGCTGACAGGGGTGGGGTGGGTTGTAACACTTATTTAAAAAGTGTTACAACCATCCCCTTACTAAGAATATAACTAAGAATTTTCTTGATTTTAATGTTTTTAAAGAATAACTAGGGCATGGAAAAAAAGAAATACTAACAGAGGTGTCTCTGCCAGTGTTTTATATAAAGTGGTTTGCATGGAGCAATTTAACAACTCAAAGCCAACGAAGGTTTGGGTGAAATGCGCCCTATGCAGTTTCTGGGCCCATCAAGCCTGCACTCCAAGGTTACCAGCATCATTCATCTGTCAGAACTGTGACTCTGATTAAGAATATACACACAGACACACACGCACATTGATGGTTTTTTTTGTTAGACCTAAAGATGTACAAAGATGTTATTTAATTAGGTACATTGTAGTAACCTAGTGTTATTATTAAGTGTACTGTGAAGTTGTGGTACCCTGTGACGTAAGCAGGTACCAGCTCACCACGCCCTTGGTACAAGCTCACCACGCCCTGGGCACCCCCTAGTATAAAAGCATCTTGTTCCATCAAAACCACTGTAGCGAGTCAGGAGTTGGAATTGCGAGTATTGAAAATATTTTGTGTAGCCTAGGCAGTTAATTCGCAGTTATGGCGCTTTTCCATTACCAGTACCAGTACCAGTACCAGCTCAACTCGACTCGACTCGGCTCGGCTCGCTTTTCGCTCCGTTTTCCATTGCAGATAGTACCTCCACAATAGTACCTGGTCGTCATAGCGACGCCGCAGGAAACTGCCGTGACTTAATCTTTTACGCGAGACGCGCGAGACACACCCACTACCCACACACACAGGACAATGGAGGAAATCGAGTGCATGCTGTTTTTGGATGTTTTTATTTTTGTTTTTGCTGTTTTTTAATTCAGGATACTCCGTCTGGCGCGTGCAATGATGACGCAGTGAATAGTGACGATTCTCTCTGACCAATCAGCAATCTGTCGTGTTTTCACGTCACATTTTAGTATCGCCTCAGCTCGCCTCAGCCCGCTTAGAACCTCGCCGGAGGTGGTACGAAAAAAAGTACCTGGAAGCAGGTACAGGTACAACTTTTACACAGTGGAAAACCAAACAGAGCCGAGTCGAGTCGAGCCGAGGCGAGCTGGTACTGTGTAGTGGAAAAGCGCCATTAGTTTAGTATTGTTAGAAGCATAGTTAGTTAGTAGCATAGTATTGCATCAGTTAGGATAGCTTCAAGTTAGCGTAGATCTTTAGCATTAGCTTTATCTGTATTTAGTACAGTGGTTAGGATGGGACGTAGGTGTAGTGTTGCTAGTTGCAACAGCACTGCTCGCGCTGAAAAGCGACACAGTGCCAAACGCTGCTCCTCCTGCATGGACTCCACCATCGCAGCAGCGTCTTGATGTGAGCGAGCATATATTTTTAGTCACAATGCATGTTCCTTCCTATTAGGCTAAAGTTAATCCTCTGGGGTCGACAAATGCGCCGGCGCGTTTTGCTGGATTTTTTCACATAGCAGCAAAATAGACTTAAAATACTCCGTCATTTATGGTCATACAGACTTAAGAAATTTGAAAAAATAAACTGTTAAATGTCTATTTTTTTATGTGTCCACTTACAATCGAAACAAAACATTGTGCTTTTGTAAAGTAAAGTAAAGAATATAAACAGGGTATGCTTTCTGCCTCTCCGTCTCCATGAACTTTTTCTGGAGCACATCTCTAAACTTAAATCTCAGCGAATACTATTCACCCAGGCATGAGCAATATATCTTTAGAAACATTTAAGTCTCTGCCATTCAATTATCTAATTCAAAACTAAAACAAATATTCTCTGTTTATGTAATCTGTATGAAAAGATAGAGATGTCAGTCGTTCTCATATGGCAACTCATCTGCGCCTACAGAGAGCGTGCGCTATTGAAACGAGCCTCAGGTGCACGCCCATTTTTCAAATATTGCCAGTGGGTGGAGTCAGGCTCTGACCAGGGGTTGAGTTACCCTTTAACACATTTCAGCTAAATGGTTCAATGATATTTGACTTACCACAGAATGAGACAATATGGCTGCTGTCTTCATGAACAAACTTCCTTGTGACTGCTTCCTCCATGATCTGCTTGACCTGTGTTGGACATGGAGACACAGCAGAGACTGACTGAGTCAGCTGAATGGATACAGCATGAGGAATTATTGCAAACATTGAACAGCTTATTTAACACATTGTGGATGTTCCCATTATTGGTGAATCTGTGTATTTTTAGGGCTTGCATTTTTATGGGCTGAAATTCAACATGGTCGTATATTTAAGCTGTGAATATTTAAATTAAAAACATTTCACACATATTTTCATTATAAAATATTCTGAGGTAATTTTCGGTCCATTTTATTTCACTTTACAAATTCGAGCAACAACATTTTTAAATGCAAACAGTTAATGCAATGGATATTTTTTTAAATTAATGCAATTCAATAAGCTTTGTTGTTTCAAATACATTTGTCATTCATTTTCTTCCATAGCTTATGAATATATTTTCTCTAACAAGTATCCTCATTAGTGCCATCAAACACTCAAAGCTAGAAAAAAAACAAAAAACCCTCTGCAATAAATGACAGGAAGGAGAGAGTGTATACGTGGTGAGTAGGAAGAATGCATGACTCATCTCCCCTGACTATAAAGAGGAAAAGGAGAAATTGAGAGTCGGCATGCGTGATTTATGTATAAAACACTTTCTCATCGTGACTGTGGATGGTGCTTTAACAGTAGAAATCATTCAAATAAAATGTCAATTTTTATAATGTCCTGGATAGACTGCACACACACACACACGTATATACAAAGAAACACATTCAATAGATGATTACGTCAGAGTTTGTGGGTGTTTAAGTAACTTTAAGTGAAGGTAAACTGCATTTGCGTGCGTTCAGAATGTATTATTGGCCTAGTTTCAATGAGAGATAAAATGACACTAAAACACACGTTGTGCATAAAGGCTTTTCTGAACATTTTCCAGTATGGAAGGGTCTGGCTGAAAGAAATTAGCCTGCTGATTGGCTTCAGGAAGTGGCTAATGGAAATTTCCTGTTGTGGGTTTCTTCCGTTGATACATTGGACATGACATGAAAGTGCGGGCAGGAGATATGAAAATAACCCTGGGTTAAGCAATGTTTTACACTTGTAATTTTGAAAGGGGTTAAGTTCCCTCCTGTTTCACCTCAAGGCTTGCCTCATGAAATATTTATACGCTTCTCACAGTTGTAGAAACTGTGATGCAATTTTCATTGTTAACATCTGAAAGAAAGAGTCAAAAGGGCCAAAATGCCAGATTCTCCTCAGTTTTCCTTGTTTTTTGTCTTGTTTTTAACAACCAGGATGGGTTTTACGTGGTAACATTTCAAGCCCAAAGGAAAAATGTATTCCTCAAAAGGATATCCTTTCTTAGATCAGGAGACTTCAATTGATTTCTCAGTTACATTTCAGCTTTTTCTCAGATTCTATACTGAAATCCTTTGCATATTATAGAAACTACCATTCAAAGTAATTAAATCTTTTATTCAACAAAGAAACATAAAATTGATATATAAAACTTTATTTCAAGTAAATGCTCTTATTTTGAACTTTCTATTCATGAAAAACAGTTATTTTACAGTGTAATAATATTTCAGAGTATTATTGTTTTTCCTATATTTTTAATCAAATAAATGCAGCCTTGGTGAGCTCAAGAGGCTGAATAAATAAATAAATAAATCAGCCTGAAAATTAAGGAAAAGTCGCCATTTGCATTGCAGTCTAATCTAGATATAAAAGAGATCCAATTTTTCCTTGGAACAGCTATTAAAATTGATCACATTTTGTTCGTCACATGCTGCGCTTGTGAAATGAGCGAAGTAACTCAGCTTGTAAGTATGCAAATCAGAACAATAACCTAGGGTTTATAAATATGCAGTTTGAAATCTTAAAACCTGATGACCCAGAATCAATTACTATTGTAAGGTAAAGCATTAACAGCGTTAAAACGAGCGAGAAAATCCCATTACTGTGCTCATATATTACATTTAGTCATTTAGCAGACGCCTTTGTCCAAAGCAACTTACAAATGAGGACTAAATTAAGCGAGTCATTGAGAAGAGGCAAAAACAATGCAATTAAGTGCTCAAAATACAAAGTTCAGGCATTGTTCAGAGTAGCATAAGCCAGACAAGGGAGGATTCTTGTCATAGCATCCTGCTTCAGCATTCAGTCTGTGGGTGTACTCCGATTCTGATATTTACTCCCTGACCTTCTCTTCCATTTCCCCATAACTAATGCAGGACGACAACACAAGCTCTTCAGAGCAGAACTTGTTGATTTGGTGTGACCCCACTGTCCTGAGAAAGAGTCAAGGTCTTTCTGGCATTTTATTCTGGCAGATTAATGTTGACTATTCTGATTACGATTTTTCAAAGTGCTTTACTTATTGAAAAAGACTTCCTGCATCCACATGCTTGACACCAATGGTGAAATCTAATCCAGTGTATTGATTTATTCTCACTGTCTATTTCATTTTCAAAACATAGCAGCTTAACTCTGTTCCAATCAACTTAACCTCAAGAGTTTAAACACCATGCATGACTCATCTGAGTGCTATACATAACACTGGAGGTGTTTTCCATACTATTGAATCACACCTATCCATACCTCCAGAGAGGGAGAAAGAAGTATGCAAAGGAAACACTTTCGCTGAGAGACCAAATGACTTGCACTCAACAGATCACGACAGTGTGATTCACAAAGGTGCAGATCAGAAGCACAACCACAGAACAAAAGCCTGTTATTTTTAGAAACAGGCATACGTTTTGTGACACCAAGAAGATTATGATGCTGCCAAAGCACAAATTCTACTTAAACGTTTAAGGCTGGTTTGAAATTTTAACATCTGTGTCCGATGCACTGACTAGTTTTTCTCTGCCTTGTAAGACACGAAAATACTGTAAAGCAAATCTGAAAGAGAATTTAAGAGAAATTTCAGTCGTTATCATCCTTAGTGGTGCTTGCTTCATGCTATTGACCTGAATGATACTACAAAATGTGCAGCTTCAGTGGAGGTGGAAGAATGGTATAGGGTCATGCTTCATGCATATTTAACCAATACAGCCAATTGGGAGTCTGCATACACTAGAAAGAGGAGAGAGAGGAAAAATTCACTGGACTGATGAGTTGAGCTGGAGGACAGCATGCCAGGCAGTCTTGTTGATGAACCTTTCAGTGCATCTTTCAGGAGGTTAGAAGTTCATGAAAGCTCTTACTTTGTGGCTGACTCGATACAAAGATAAACAAATGAGATGTTTAGCTCTCCATTACAGGGATACACAAATCCGATACGGGCACCAAAACTAACCTTTTTTAATGGATCTAGTGACTCTAATGTAACCAATTCAAAATAGTGTGTGTTAGTCATAAAAACCATTAAATCGAATACAACTTGCATACGTTTTCTTTTCCATTAAATCAAAGAATAATATTTTTTTCGTCACCAAATCAGCATATTATGATTTTTGAAGGATCATGTGACACTGACGACTGGAGTAATGATGCTGAAAATTCAGCTTTGCCATCACAGGAATAATCTAAATTTTAATATATATATATATATATATATATATATATATATATATATATATATATTTTAAGATGTAACAATATTTTACAATACTATTAAATGCAGTCTTGGTAAGCACAAGAGACTTCTTTCAAAAACAATAATTCTTACCGCGCCCAAACTATAAATAAACAGATCTATAAATTTTCTAAATTTATCAAGAAAAGAAATCTGTTCTGATATCAGATTTGTACTTGACTTGAGTCACTAGGCTGATACTTGGACTTCTGTTACCGCAATCAGTGTAAGAAAAGAAATGATTGTTTGGACCATCCTCTCTGGAGCCTTTTGATAATTTATTCAACAGAGATAATATTTTAAGGGTACCAAAAAACTAAAAGACAACAACATTCAGTGAGTGCATTGCCATGGCACAATTAAAGATCACTGATGCGATAAGAGCAAATTAATTCATCAATAAATGTTTACTAATGGTGTCTAAACTCTTATCAATCAATCAGTGTGCATTGTAGAGACTCTGTCGTGTGTGTGTGTGTGTGTGTGTGTGTGTGTGTGTGTGTGTGTGTGTGTGTGTGTGTGTGTGTGTGTGTGTGTGAGAGAGACTGTAGGGGTCTATTTGGAGCTCAGCTGTCCCTGATGTCTCAGCAGCATGACAAAGGTTTCCATGGAGATAGCATGGAAAGTCTCACAGCTTGGGTTGCCAAGTTACTTCCCAAATGTGTTGGCACCACATTAAACTGTTGCTTAAACTCTACGCAGACCCCGATGAACAATTCCAACTATGAATAGGAATGGCATTTGCCACTATTTATTCTACCAGCACAAAAATGATTTGCCACATATTACCACGCTTCATCACCCTGAGAGAGCAAATGTGTGAATTGAAAGGCTAAGAGGTTGAGTGGATTATTACACTACTCCGTAAGAACAGGCAAATTCACACAATGAAAGCAATTACAGTCCCAATAATACTTCAAAGCTGTCAATGGACAACAAATCCACAGGACTCTCATTTGGTGTTATGTAATATTACCATTATCTGACATTTACTGCTGCCACGGTTTATAAAACACAAAAATGTAATACTTTAGAACTGAAGGCCATCCTTTAAAGGGATAGTCCACCCAAAAATTTAAATAAGCCCACGAATACAATCAGAGTTATTTAAAAAAAAAAAAATCCTGGCTCTTCCCAGCTTTATAATAGCAGCAAATGCCTGTTTCTGTTTTGAAGTCCATAAAAGTGCATCTATCCATCATTAAAGTGCTCCACACGGCTCCGGAGGGTTAATAAAGGCCTTCTGAAGCGAAGCGATGCGTTTGTGGAAGAAAAATATTCATATTTAACAAGTTACAAAGTAAAATTCTACTTTTTTTCAGTCTACTTGCACCTAAAGCACAAATGACGCAACTTGTGACACCAGAAGTAGCGTAGTGTGTCATGGCGTAGTGTAAATATCAGCAGTACGTCACATTACTCGCATAAGTTACGCTTTAGACTTGTTCGTTTGGCCGGAAGCTAGTTATTTTACTTCATAAATTTTAAAATATGGATATTTTTCTTACACAAACGCTTCGCTTCAGAATGCCTTTATTAATCCCCCGAAGCCATGTGGAGCACTTTTATGATGGATAGATGCACTTTTATGGACTTCAAAACAGAAACAGCCATTCACTGCCATTATAAAGCTTGGAAGAGCAAGGACATTTTTTAACTTTGATTGTATTCGTCTGAAAGAAGAATGTCATATACACCTAGGATGACTTGAGACTAAGTAAATCATTGGCTTATTTTCATTTTTGGGTGAACTATCCCTTTAAGGCCTGTTCACACCAAGGACAATAACTACAAAGATAACTATAACGAGAACTACATTAGCGTCCAGACCAGCTGACCATATCTTTCAGTTTATTCTAAGCGCACCGCAGTTCTGTCGACTGTCGCTTTAAATGCTCGAGCTCTTTAAAAAAGGATGGATTCTGATTGGATGTCAATGTTGGTATCATTCATCAGCTGAAAAAAATACAAAAAGTGATTCCAGCGATATTCTTTCTCTGTGCCGTTATTGTTATAGTTGTGGTGTAGACTCTGCTATTCTTTTACATCCCAATTTTTATATATAACGATTTTCAGAACTTTATCTTTATTGTTATAGTTATATACCTGGTCACTTGGTGTGAACAACATGCCAATGTGCTTGATGCTACAGACTGCTACTTCACCCTCAGCCTGACCTAGAAAGACTGCCAGCGCTCTGGGAAGCATCCTCCCCGGTGCCAGTACCCAAACCTCCTTTTTTATTGATATTATATTTATCATCATGTGCCATCTAGGTCTAGATGCTGTCCACCACAACAACCACCTGGGAGCAATAAAATATAATTAAAAAAATGCCACATGCTGCGTTATTAAATCATATTAAGCGTGCAAATCAATTGTGTACATAGCAAAATGCATTATACAGTATTACATAGCTGCTAATTATTTAGTTATGCTGAAGAGAAACCAAAACATTGAAATGACGCCAAAGTGAGCTTTGAAAAAAGAAATGCACAATGAAAAGTTAGCATTTGCATGGTATATAGAAAATATATAGTTGAAGTTTCACACCATTAGAGATGCTCTGTGGGTGGTGTTGATCTAAATCAGTCCACGATCCATATGGCTCTACAGGAAAAGGTTTCATGTTTCTTGGAGAAACATTTCCCATGACACATACATGCATGGTGTTAATGCACAGCAGGACCAATCACAAATATCTTGAAGCACTGTCTAAAATTGGATTACTTTACTACTACAAGGGGATACATGTACATACAGTGAGGAAAATAAGTATTTGAACACCCTGCTATTTTGCAAGTTCTCCCACTTGGAAATCATGGAGGGGTCTGAAATTGTCATCATAGGTGCATGTCCACTGTGAGAGACATAATCTAAAAAGAAAATCCAGAAATCACAATATATGATTTTTTAACTATTTATTTGTATGATACAGCTGCAAATAAGTATTTGAACACCTGAGAAAATCAATGTTAATATTTGGTACAGTAGCCTTTGTTTGCAATTACAGAGGTCAAACGTTTCCTGTAGTTTTTCACCAGGTTTGCACACACTGCAGGAGGGATTTTGGCCCACTCCTCCACACAGGTCTTCTCTAGATCAGTCAGGTTTCTGGGCTGCCGCTGAGAAACACGGAGTTTGAGCTCCCTCCAAAGATTCTCTATTGGGTTTAGGTCTGGAGACTGGCTAGGCCACGCCAGAACCTTGATATGCTTCTTACAGAGCCACTCCTTGGTTATCCTGGCTGTGTGCTTCGGGTCATTGTCATGTTGGAAGACCCAGCCTCGACCCATCTTCAATGCTCTAACTGAGGGAAGGAGGTTGTTCCCCAAAATCTCGCAATACATGGCCCCGGTCATCCTCTCCTTAATATAGTGCAGTCGCCCTGTCCCATGTGTAGAAAAACACCCCCAAAGCATGATGCTACCACCCCCATGCTTCCCACGCCTTGTGGAGGTGTACAATTTTGTCTCTAGTGTCTTTGGACAGCTCTTTGGTCTTGGCCATGTTAGTAGTTGGATTCTTACTGATTGTATGGGGTGGACAGGTGTCTTTATGCAGCTAACGACCTCAAACAGGTGCATCTAATTTAGGATAATAAATGGAGTGGAGGTGGACATTTTAAAGGCAGACTAACAGGTCTTTGAGGGTCAGAATTCTAGCTGATAGACAGGTGTTCAAATACTTATTTGCAGCTGTATCATACAAATAAATAGTTAAAAAAATCATACATTGTGATTTCTGGATTTTTTTTTTTAGATTATGTCTCTCACAGTGGACATGCACCTACGATGACAATTTCAGACCCCTCCATGATTTCCAAGTGGGAGAACTTGCAAAATAGCAGGGTGTTCAAATACTTATTTTCCTCACTGTATTTTAGATCTGATTATTGATGGAACTGTTCCATCACTAAACATTAAATTATGTTCTCTACTGATCTATTTGTTTATCTGCTACACTAAAAACAGCTTTGCCCTTGTAATGCCTTATTATACGGCTCTAATAAGTCATTTGTGACGTACTGCAGCCAAATATATATTTGCATAATAACCACAAAACCGTATAATTGACTGTTGTCCAAGGCAACCCGATTTCCTTTGCAGCTTTGCTAGTATCATTTCTCTTGTTGCACTCTGCGGTTCACTTCTTCTTACAAATAAATTCAACTCACCCCATCATTATCTTTGTGGGTTAATTTAGCAGAAAATCAGTTAATCAGTTATTACCCCTTACCAAAATTCCCCCCTTTCCTTTCTCCGTAAACAAAAAAAAAATGTTTTCGATCCTGGTCCTGAATGGGTTTCTCAGCACTGAACATCTTGTATGTCTTTCTTATCTGACACACTGGGCTCAGTTAATAGACCTCTCTCCTAATGGGCCGATAATCTGTATCAGGTGCAGAGCTTTGCTCTGAATTTTCCTTTATTGCCCCCTGTGTTTTAAGAAAAAAGCAAGTCATTTGCTGCATCTGTATATGCCCACTTCCACACTTGAAACTTTTGTTGTGTTGAGCCATTTCAATTACTTTTGATTGATTTGTTCATTGCAAACAGCTGAAAGTCTGTAAAGTTTGCCAATAAACCTGATTTGCAATGGGGGTTGAATAATTTTGATTGCAACAGTAATTAATTAATTAATAGATATTAATATTAATTAATAGAATTTACAAATCTGAAACAAAACATTGCATATGGCTATTTGTAAACCAATGTTTGATTCAACTGGAGTTGGTATTCAGAGATGCTAGACCTGTCCAAATAAAGCACATTTATTAATAGTTCTTCTCACATCAGCAATAAGGCTTTTGTTTAATCACTTACAAATTCATTAGGTATAATTATTCTCAGTGTCTCGACACTTTAAGCTTTTTTGGTTTGCTGATATTTGGCATGAGGTTTAAGTGTTTCTTGCACACACTGAAATAACATCTTGCGGAGTTGTTTTGTAACAACATCTCTGCTCACAGAGATTAATTGGCTGATGGACTCTAACAGATGTTTTTTTTTGTTTTTTCATAGAAATATATAACCAGGAGGAAAAGCAGTATGATTTGATCTTCTTTGCTATGTTTTACCGAAAAACTGTCAGTTTTGGTTCCTGAAAATAATGAGGCACGCATGATTTAATTAAGGCTGAATATTTTGTGACCCCTTAAAAATTAAATCTGTTCAATCTTGGATTGTTAAAATCTCTAGAATCACTTAAGAAATATTATTTAGACTCCGACTCTATGGCTATTCAATCTGTTGTTTAATAAATGCTAATCAAGCACAAAAATAATATTGACACGATGTAGGGTTTCAGTGCTGCCATGAACATTGAGAAAGTCTTAGAAATGCTTATCAAACATATTTTTTTTTACTTTACCGTAGAACCTGTCATTTTCAACACATTTACCATCTGTCCAATACATACACCCCACAGAATTCCTCAAACTAGTGCATAAAATACAAAAAAAGGTTGCAGATATCATGTCTGCACAAAGTGATCTATCAAAACTCACGATTTGCCACAACATCTAGTCTTCACTACTGTATATCTAAAGTCTATCTATACAGTCTAAGTCTAAAGTCTTTCAACACCAGATTTCATAGCATTAAAATAACTTGGCATAAAAATAAAGTAGAAAAAATAGCTATAATTCAGTTCAAGATGGATAAAGAGGTTCTTTGAGGATACTGATAAGCAATGGATTAAACTAGCTTTGTTAAAGGAAGCTGAGAGAGAAAGGTAAACAAATGGTGGACTGCTGGGTAGTGTGGAAAGGCTTTCTGCGCATGACCCTCTGCTTGTGTCAACACAGGTGTGTGAGAGAGAGAGAGAGAGAGAGAGAGAGAGAGAGAGAGAGAGAGAGAGAGAGAGAGAGAGAGAGAGAGAGAGAGAGAGAGAGAGAGAGAGAGAGAGAGAGAGAGAGAGAGAGAGAGAGAGAGAGAGAGAGAGAGAGAGAGAGATCACAAACAGATAGTGACAAGACACAGGATGAGCCTTTTTGTTGCTTTGCCTATGCTCATCATATCAGCAATGTAATATGCCGTAATTTTCGTTAACAGCTGCAAATGCCAAATGACTCTCGAAGTGGCAGGTTTCAGGAAGCTTTGCTGTAAACACAGTGTGGTGGATCAAGAAAACATTTTCATTATGAGCACCATACGGCGCAGGGTGAGGGTTCACCTCCCTCCACTCTTCTTGATTGGCTGTTTCAGTCATCATAATAATGTGTTTCAAGTGCCAAAATGTCATTTTATGCATCTACTGGGATACACTGAGACACAATGCAATGACAGATATGGACCAGGCTCTGACTGCCAAGAACCTCATGTTGAGATGCCCAACCTTTGCAAAAAAGCCACTACAAATTCATATTGATAGACAGACAGCAAATGCTCAGTCTTGTAACTGGAATTTTTTCTCATAACTACACTATAATTTCACATCGTTTGGGCATCACATGATGAGAACAAGGCTGGTGCATGGATGGATCATAATCTGTCATTTGGCACAAAGATAAGAGTTCTACATTTAAAAAAAAAAAAATTACATTTAAAATTTACCACAGTATCAGTGAGTGAGTCGCTGCCACACAGGACTGATAAGTACACCAGTGACTGCAATCACAACATAATAATGAACCATAAATCAAATTAGAATCTGTACAGGGCATGTGCAAATACTAGGAAATCATCTACAAATTCACACCCAAATTCACACAAAACCTCATCCATTGAGCAAATGCTTAACCATAGACTTACATACATGCATGCCTGCTTAACCCAAAAGGATTATTGAAACCTATTTATCAAGTGAAAGGACTGCAAGGCAAAGACAATACAATGCAATTTGTGGACTGGCCTAAAATCAATAGCACAAATCAATCAAAAGATGCCGTGAGCCTTAAGCTGAATTTTACATTTCCAAAAGAAGATAATCTATGAACAAACACAGCTATTTTTCAGTCAGTCTGCGGAGTGAGATGGGCAGTTTAAACATGTAGAAAGTGCTTATAGAATGTTTTTTCTGGTTTGTTAAATGGAGATGTGGACGATAATAAATAGTAGCTACACCTGAACACAACGTATGTCTGTATATTAAAGTCGCATTAAGCCATTACGAAATGTGTTATTTTAAAACAAGACATAAATATAATAATGTAATTATTGCAAATCTACTCATCCTCACTATTTTATTAAAACAGACATGAGTGGATAAAAGCTGGTATTAAGTTTGACAGGTGCTTGATGGGGAAAATGATAAACAGCTGTAGCATATTCATGAAAAAATAGACATGTAAAAACAAATAAATAATTCATTATATAGGCTACTCTAGACTGGGGGAGCGCCGATTTTTGCACAGTACAACAACAACTATACAAACAATTAAATCGAATAAAGATATGCTTATTTTGCTTCCGCAGGTTTCTTTTAGATATAAGCTTACTCCGGTGTTTGGTTAACTATCACACATTTTGTAGACACGTCTGAAATATGAGTCACATTTTAAAAGGGCGTTTCAGCCTAATCGCTTGGCTTTATTTGTTTTTACTATCACTTACCTCCTTCTTCACGTTTCGCAGCAATCTCTGACGGGTTTCGACTTCTAGCCGGAACAGAAGAATGGTAGAAAATGAATTATTAAATGTGAATAAGTAAAGAAAACGTGTGATATTGTGGTTTACAAGTGTTTGGGAAAAATGAAAGCAGAATATTCTCACCTGCTGTTGCGGTTGCCATGATTCTGGTGTTGAGCTCTCACGCGCTTCACTCCCCTGACGCTCGACACTCGACTGGATGAAGGCAAAGCTGTTCAATCCTTCTGACTGGCGGCGAGCGCTTCTGCGAGATCACGTGACCTGCCAGAGATGTTCCATAGAGGTGGAGATGACGAACTCGTTGAATCAAAGATTTATAACCTAGAGTGAGTTATACGTTCGAATTCATATTCATCTGCTCGAATCAAGTGTGTAAAGTGTTTCGTTTGTAAACGAATCGGTGTTTTAAACAAAAAGTACAGAAATAACGGGACCTTATGGTAAAGTATTACTATAAAATAGATGTCAACAGAAATCCAAACTATCCAACCACGTCTTGACCAGAACATTTCTAGCCAATCAGAGAAGCAGGATTTCAGGTTTACAGACATGTGTCCAAAGAGCAACGTTTTGAAGAAGGGATGAGGAACAAACTAGGAATAAATGGCAGATCAAAACGGCTAAAGCACCATAAATGTAAACTGTAAAAATATTAAATGGTGAATTGTGTAGGCTAGCCTATGCAATGTAAGTCCAAATCAGTTTTTACGGCGAGGTTCCAATCTCCTATTGACATGTTACTGACTTATTTACAAGAGCAGCAAGCTATTGACATCGGTCTCTACTGCATAAAAGATGGAAAAACAAAAGGAGTGTTTGCAATTTAAATCCCCATTGAAAGTGCATCCTGCTCCCTAGTATTAGTCTGTTTTCTCTCTCTCTACTTCTGCACAAAGACAATATGTTCTCACTTCGGAATGAAATTGAACTGAGAAACAGTTCAGAGAAAAAATTGGAAAAAGCTTCCAGGACCAAACCTTCAGCAGCTACATGTGTTGCTAAGCAACACTGTAGGGCACCATTAACAGCGCTATATATTTTTTTTATTATTATTTTTTATTATTTTTATTTTTATTGAGTTAAATTGCAAACATTTCAAGTACAATACAACAAAAAACAAAATGAATACAAGGCATTGTAAATACAATTCAAAATATATAAACCAAAGAATAACAACAACAACTAAAGTATAAATATACATAATAATGATAATAATAATAATAATAAATAAATAAATAAATAATAAATACAGAAATAATGTATGTAATGTATAATATCAGGGCAGTTATATGTATTTGAAAAGCTTTAAAATTTGTATTGTTTTTATAAGCTTTTTGTTTTGTGATCTCATGTTTGAAAGAGTTTCTAATATTGTGAGATCAGTGTTATATATAGGAGGGTTTCTTTTGAGTTATTTTTGTCTTGTGAATATAAAACTTCGCCAAAATAATTAAAAGATTAATGATATCATTTTGTTTTTCAGAAAAATATGGGTTTTGGAAACAAAGTAAAATGTATTAACAGCGCTATTAGCGCTACCTTAATAAACATGAATGAAGGAATGTTGTTTTAACCGCAGAAAGACGTCTGTGCACACTGCACTCCGTTTTTCAAGTTCAGATCCTCCAACTCAACTGACTGATTTGTCGGACAAAAATGGCGGATTATGATCAGATCGCCTAATCAAACTCCTGCGAAAAAGTAAAGTCTGGGGAAACAGTGTGATCTTGTCACCATCTCTCAGGGGAAATGCCACCTCATTGTTTGTATAATTACACTTTATCGAGACAACCAAAGGGTAAAAATAGAGAAGATGGTGTGAAAACAATTTCACACTTCATTCACAAGAGCTTCATTTAAATATCGGTGCTCAATTTAGAGTTCTGGGAATATTACATTTTTATTAGCCTCTATAGGGACTGTTGTATAAAACAAATGAAACTGAGGTAAAAAAGTGGCACCAAACGTACTTGCATTAAACATGATTATGTTTCTCAGTTTACCCTTATCCTTCCCTCGCACTTTGTAACATATCTTTCCCTCGCAGGTCAAAATGACCCGAAGCCCTAAAATTATACTTTTTTCCAGAAAGCTTATTTTATTTCCTTTTGATAATATTTTTTGTAATTTTTTATTTTATTTACCTTTAAATTACTATATTTGATCAATAAATAATTTAAGCACATTCCTCACATTCTTTCAACTTAAATTCAAAATAACTCAAAATTGAATGCATAACCCTTTTAATTTAGCTCAAAATATCTTAAATTGGGTGTCTTTGCCAACCTTTATGGTGGATGGAACACAATCCAGTGCTAAAACACACACACACACACACACACACACACACACACACACACACACACACACCTACAGCCAATTTGGCATGTCCAATCCACTTAACCTGCATGTCTTAGTTTGGACTGTGTGGACTTTGGACTCCTGGCTCAAACTGTGGACCTTCTTGCTGTGAGGCGACACTGTGCCGCCATGTTCGAGCCACGAATTAGCAACAGGCCTGCTATTAGTCATCATTCAAATACTGAGTCCTTGAATGCCTACTTAATTAATTCAAGGCTCTTGTGCTTGACAGCACTTAAGCTAATTGTGTGGGCTTTTTGAGGGAAGCCTTAAAACATTTTTTTCAACTTTGGTCCATATGGGAATGGAAACCATTTTAATAGCAGTAAACAAATACCGGTCCCCAGCTTCTATATGATGAATAGCCTAACATGACTCTCAGGTAGTGTCTTGGCAAATATGAAATTGAATATGTCAGTGGAGTTATTCTACACTTGTGGTGAGATGGGAAAATTAGGGGTACTTAATGGCAAAATAGGCTTTCAGTAAAACTTGGCTACAGCAGAAAGGCAATTTTTTTTTAAATCAGTGCTGCCTGAAAAAAACTGTTGTCTTCCCTTTATCCAAATAGGTAGGAAAACGTCTCAGGTTACAACAGTAACCATGGTTCCCTGAGAAGGGAACAAGACGCTGCGTCTGATGACGATGCTATGGGGAACACCTCAGTATGATTGCGTCTGAAGCATGTGTGCAACTATTCCAAACTGGGTGGATACTGAGATGTGAGTTCTCTGGAATTTGCTCTACCCTGAAAGGCCAGTGGCTGTTGTGTTACCTTGTGAGTCTTGAAGCTGACTTCTGCTGATGAAACTGCAAACTATATTCAGTAAAAAAATGTCTTCAGTTTATTATAATCCTGACTTTTGTCTTAAATTGACTGCACTTCTGACTCCAGGGGCCTCATTTATAAAACTTTGCGTAGGATTTGCGTCAGAAGTGGCGTACGATTGAAACATAGGACATGCGTACGCACAGAAATATTCGGATTTATAAAACCGTGCACACGCACATCCTACGCAGTTTTCCCTTAATAAATCACAATCAATTCTAAATGTAGCGCAGCTTT
Source organism: Abramis brama (assembly GCF_963993115.1). Taxonomy (NCBI): domain Eukaryota; kingdom Metazoa; phylum Chordata; class Actinopteri; order Cypriniformes; family Leuciscidae; genus Abramis; species Abramis brama. The sequence continues at coordinate 11,985,466 of NC_139967.1, read as the reverse complement.
TGCGGCTTCATGTCACGCCCATAGTTGCCCATAAATAGTCTGTGAAACGCCCACAAGTTAATATTCATCAAAATCATGGCAAACACAGAGAGGAAAACCAAGAAACGTAACTTCACTCACGCGCAAGCGTGAAGCGCAAGATCAGCCATTGTGCGTCATTACGCATTGTGATGGCATCATGGCATTTTATTACCATCCATTTGATTGCATCTGACAAGCTGCAGATGTGTTATGAGGATGAATTGCATAACATGCCAATATTATTGCAGAACATATTTCACTTTTCTTTTTGCAAATATGTGTTAATTTGCATTTCTGTTGTAATCTTCATTTGATTTTGTTTGTTTTACACTGCAGATTGATCAAACGGGTATTCGTGTAGGCTGTTAATTGTAAGACTTGCTTTGTGAAGTCTTCATGTTATTTATGAGAGGCAGTATTGCCATTTCTTTCACACAACGGTCTACAGTTTCACACACTTTCACGTGTTTCTTCCATCTGCCGACGGTGTCGCCATTTCTCATTTCAACCGTTTTTGTGCGTACGCCTGGGTCAGAGTTTGCGTGAAGGACCGCACATTTTCCCGTCAAGTTTGCTTTTTATAAATACCAATTATTGCGTAGAGAGCGGCGTACGCCTTCTTTTGTGCGTACGCAACGTTTATAAATGAGGCCCCAGGTCTTCATTCATCATATCTGGTTCTGGGTCTTTGACTGTAAATCCCCTTGTAGTAGCGTAGTTGGAGATTGGAGGGCTGGAGATACAAGAGGCAAACGGCTTATTCCAGGACCCTTGACACCCTGGTACAGAGGTCCGGAAAGAATAGTAGGCCCAGACGTGGAGGTTGTGTTTTACGGCAGGAAGTGCTCATCTAGCTTGCTTTTACGACGTGCCTCCTGTTTCTCAGCCGGCCAATTGAATTGTAAATTGAATCTCTATTTACTATCATTCAATATAACTTACTCATCAACATATATATAGTCTAATATTACCTATCATTCTCCTGTTATTGTCACATGTATAGCATAGCCTTCTCTGTCAGCACAGAGGGCTTTTCATGTGATAAATGTAGGGAATTAGTCAGTGTAGGAGCCATAATTAAGTGGGCTGTCACTCATCACTGGGTGACGCGCTGGGTTTGAGGTCACGTGTTCACGGGCGGAGTTTTCATAAGGCGCGCATCTCTTTTGTGAATGGAATCTGTCATGGAGAGAGGGGGGCCGGGGTTGCCGTAGTTTTTGTTGACCGTTCGTTTGTTTGTTTAATTACATCGTTTTCACCGGATTACGTGCAGTACGTGTACACTGTTAACATCTGCTATGTATGTGAACCAAAAGACATTTGTTTTAATTAAATGTCACAAAACGCATTTGGTTGGACTCTGTGCTTCTGTGATAAACAACAAGCAGCGCGTCATACGGATATACCGAACTCAAGCTTCTCCTCGGAAGCGACAACAGGGCTTGGAGTCGCTATATAAGTCAACAAAAAAGAGCATTTGCAGAAAGCCATCGCTCGCAATATCAATCCACTCTGAACGCGACAAGTAAGTGCATCAGTGATCTACGCGCAGGCAAAGAGCCGCATCAAACGCGAGGAGGCCAGGTAAGCTTACCTGTGGTAGTTTGTATGTGGATATGGAATCCTTATTGCAATAATACATGAAGTATTTACGATTGGAGCATTTGGATGAAAGGATATTTGTTGGATGCCCGTGTGTAAAAGGGGATTTTCGCTGCTAATGACGCTTATGTTATGTGGATTAAATAATGCGATGTTCAGATGGAGTTTCATGGGAAAGACAATGCTGCTTGGTTGAAATGAAAATGACGTATTTGTTGTAGCTGGATGTATAAATGCAAAGGTTCACTGAAAGAAATAAAGGGAAAATGAGTGAAATAAATGGTGCGGCCTCATTTCCAGGTGCAAAGCCTAAAAGGCAAAGTAAACTTACTGAAAAAGCGTTTCTCCTAAAGTTGGAAAAATTACAACATGAACGCAAAGGTTTTGTGAGTAAAATGAAAGCCTTAATACCGGAAATGAAAGTAATGATGCATAAAAAGGAAAATGTGTTTCAAGTAAAGGAATCTCTTGGAGCATTGAATGAATTGAGTGAAAAGGCCATCATTGCTCACGAGGAAGTGTTGCCCTTATTTCCAAAGGATAAAACTGCACAACAAATTGAGTGGTTTTCGAGCATAATGACATACAGTGAAACATTTAAAAATGATGTTCAAAAGTGGCTCGATGAAAGTGAACCCGATGTAAGTGACAAGGGTTTGTTTGAAACAAACGGAAAGTCATCCTTGGCTCAAACAAATGAAACAAATGGAGTAAACGAACATTGTTTGAACACAAAGGAAACTGCTGACGAACTGAAACCTTCAGACAGTGCTTCAAACATTGGAACATGTATCTCACTGTCTACCACTTCTTCTGCACGTTTAAAGACTGAAGCAGAGCTTGCTGCTTTGGGTGCTCGACAAAAGTTATTGGAAGAAAGACACTCACTGGAAGAAGAAGAAGAAAGATTAAGAAAAAGGAAAGAGAAATTGCAATTAACCACGGAAATTGCTGAAAAAATGGCAACATTGAACATTCTTAAAACAAGAAGTTCTATCAGTGGAAAGTCATCAAAGGTTTCGAATGCAAAAGCAACGTCAAAAGCAGCATCACGTGTCTCAAATGGAATGGATTCTTATGTTGAAAAGAATGAGTCTAGGCAAACTTTCAATGTTCATGCAGGAGAGTTTATTCCAGCAATGCATGTAACACAAAATGCAACCAAAAATGACGAAGAATACTCTCTCAAATACACAACAGCTCCCTCTGCTGGACAAAGTTCAGTGCGTCCTCAGGATTTGGCCAACACACAGCTTGTGCATGGACCCATTTTAAACACACAAGTAAATGAAGAAGATGTGATAAATAACAATGAAGTTTTGGGAATTATGAAAAAGCAGAATGAAATAACAACTCTTTTAATTCAGCAACAATGTCTCGCCGCTCTGCCAAAGCGAGAGATCCCTGTGTTTGATGGGGACCCATTAATGTACCACACCTTCATAAAAGCATTTCAAAATGGAGTTGAAAGAAATACGAATAATAATTCAGATCGTCTATATTTCATGGAACAGCACACTAAAGGCCATGCTAGAGAACTGATAAGGAGCTGTCAACATATCAATCCTGACAATGGATACATGAGAGCAAAAGCTTTATTGAAGGAGCATTTTGGAAACGAACAAAAGGTTGCTGCGGCCTATATGGATAAAGCCCTTTCATGGGCCAACATTAAGAGCGAAGATGTAAGAGCACTACAGGATTACAGCCTGTTTCTTCGGGGCTGTTGTAATGTTATGGAGGACGTGCAATACCTGCATGATTTGGACATGCCCTCAAATATGCTGAATGTTATAAGAAAGCTTCCTTATAAGCTCAGGGATAAATGGAGGAGCCGGGCTTGTGATTTGCAGGAACGTCAGGGAAGGAGAGCAAAGTTCAGTGACATTGTGGATTTCATCGAAAAACAAATAAAAATTTTAACAGATCCAGTCTTTGGCAGTATTCAAGATCCCCCCACAATAACCGGTAAAGTTGCATTCAAACCAAAGTCACAACCTCGCCTTAAGGGAGCCAGCTTTGCCACTACAGTGGGTCCCACAGGGCAGAAGGCACAGTCTGCAAACAAGGATGTGAAGGCACCAGAACACAAGACGTGTCTCTATTGTGGAGCAGGACATGCACTGGAAATGTGTATGCAGTTGGGAAGGATGGCACATGAGAAGAAAATTGATTTTCTAAAGGGAAAGGGCATTTGCTTTGGTTGTTTGTGTACAGGACACATGAGCAAGCACTGCCGTAAAAGGATTTCCTGTACTAAGTGTAGCCTTAAACACCCTACTGTCCTCCACAAAGAAACTGCGTATAGTGTTGTGCAGACTGAAAGGGGTGATGAGGTCTCTATTGACAATACTCTGGTATCAAGTGGCCTTACAGGGGCTGGGGACCAGGATTGTAAGCTGCCAATTGTGCCCGTTCAAGTTAAATCAAAGAAAGGAAGCAATATAGTCACAACTTATGCATTTCTGGACCAAGGGAGCACTGCAGTCTTTTGTACGGAGTCTCTGATAAACAAGCTCAACCTGACAGGAAGGAAAGGAAATATACTTCTCCGGACGATGGGGCAGGAGAAGGTCGTGAGAAGCAACATGGTGTCTGGGCTTGAAGTTGCTGCACTGGATGGAGAGGAGTTTTTGGAGCTGCCAAAGGTGTACACACAGGAATCCATGCCAGTGTATAAAGGAAATATTCCTATAAAAAGGGATATTAAAAAATGGCCTCACCTGAAGCACGTCCACTTACCACAAATTGATGCTGGTATAGAGCTCCTGATTGGGACAAATGTGCCAAGGGCCCTGGAGCCACTAGAAGTGGTGTGCAGTGTAAACGGAGGACCATTTGCAACTAGGACTAGGCTGGGATGGACTGTTAATGGACCACTTGGTGCAGGAAGCGGAGAGACGGTTGCCTGCAGTCAGCCAGAATTAACTGTCAACCGAGTTTCAGTCGTGAATCTGGACGAGCTGTGGCAGCAGCAATTCAAAAACGATTTCCCAGAGAGCACCATGGATGAAATGCCTGCTCTGTCACGAGACGATCAAAAGTTCCTGGAAAAGGTGACAAATACAACAAAACAAGTGGATGGGCATTATCAGATCAGTTTACCATTGAAGCAAATGAGCATCAAAATGCCTAATAACCGGAAAATGGTTGTGCAGCGCTTATTTCAGTTGAAGAAGAGGCTGCAGAAGGATCCAACCTTTTTCACTGAGTATAACACCTTTATTGATGAGCTGGTGGTGAAAGGCTATGCGGAGATGGTGCCTGAAGAGGAGCTGGACCGTGGTGATGGCAAAGTATGGTATATCCCACACCACGGTGTTTATCATCCCACAAAAAAGAAGCTCAGAGTGGTGTTTGATTGTGGAGCAAGCTGTCAAGGTACAGCGTTAAACGCTCGCCTCCTACAAGGCCCAGACTTAACCAGCTCCTTGATTGGTGTGGTGACCCGTTTCAGGAAGGAACCGGTGGTGATAATGGCCGACATAGAGTCAATGTTCCACCAGGTGTTGGTCACCCCCAATGACAGAGATCTGCTCAGGTTTCTCTGGTGGCAAGATGGTGATATGGAGAAAGCACCTAACGAGTACCGGATGAGAGTGCATTTGTTTGGGGCCACGTCATCGCCCAGCTGCGCAAACTATGCCCTCAGAAGGTGTGCAGAGGACTACGGGCATCTTTACAGAGAAGAAACTGCACAAAGGATCTATCATTGTTTCTATGTTGATGATTGCCTAGTGTCTGTGGCCACTGAAGAGGAAGCTGTGCAACAGTATCAGGAGTTGTTCTCACTGTGTTCCAGAGGAGGATTTACTCTCACGAAGTGGATGAGCAATAGAGCAGCAGTCTTGGATGTCATCCCGGAGAATCATAGAGCAAAAGGTATGGAGATTTTGGATATGGAATTTGATTCTTTGCAAGTGGAGAGAGTGCTGGGAGTTGAATGGTCAATTAAATCGGATACGTTTAAGTTCAGAGTCCAGATCAAGGAAAGACCACTCACCAGAAGAGGAATGCTCTCGACCATTGCCTCCATATATGATCCCCTTGGGATGCTCAGTCTTGTGATTCTAACCGCCAAAAGGATAATGAGAGATCTGTGCAGGAGAGAAATAGGATGGGATGATCATGTTCCTGAATCCATCGCAAAGCAATGGATCAAGCTAATTCAGCAGCTCCCTCTGCTGGATAAATTTGAAGTGGATCGGTGTCTGAAACCACCACACTTTGGAGATGTCTGTGCTGCACAGTTGCACCATTTCTGTGATGCAAGTGAAAACGGATATGGAACAGTCACTTACCTGGTATCAAAAAATCCAAATTCAGAGCTGCACTCTGCTTTCGTGATGGGGAAATCCCGTGTGGCTCCTCGTAAAACAGTGACTATTCCCAGAATGGAACTCATAGCAGCAACCATGGCAGGCAGAATGGATGTGCTCTGGAAGAAGGAGTTACAGATGGAACTTGTTGAATCAGTATTTTGGACAGATAGTGAATCCGTCCTTAAATACATTCGGAATGAGACTTCACGGTATAAAGTGTTTGTGGCTAACCGGGTCTCACAGATATTGAACGCTTCCAGTGCTACTCAATGGAGGTATGTGGATACCAGCAGCAACCCAGCAGACATGGCGTCCAGAGGGGTAAAAGTCGAGGCGTTTGTCAAAAATGCTGCGTGGTTGTCAGGACCTCACTTTCTTTTACGTCCGGAGAGTGAGTGGCCTGTAAGTCCTCAAGGTCTTGGGCAGCTCCCTCCCGAAGATCCCGAGCTGAAAAAGGTTGCTGTGGTAAATGCTGTGCAGACAGAAGAAGAGCCCATTTCATATCTGTTCCAGTACTTTTCTTCCTGGACACGCCTTAAAACATCAGTGGCGTGGATACTGAGAATAAAAGGCTGGCTTCTGTCCTGCGTGAGGAAGAGAAAACAATTATGCCAGATGCTGTCACAATCTGACATCATGAGAGAGCAGCAGAAATCCTCTGAGGATGAGGAAATGGAAAGATTCAAGAGGACCACTGGCGCCCACATACTCGAAGTAGAGGATATGGAGAAGGCTGAATTGGCCATTATAAGGTACTGCCAGCAAAGAACATATCCGGAGGAACTGGCGAGTCTGGAAAAGGGGCAGCCAGTGAAAGCAACTAGTCACCTTCGTAAGCTCTGCCCACAGTTACTTGAAGGAGTCCTGAGAGTTGGAGGGCGTCTCAGCAAACTTTCTATGCCTGTGGAAGTGAAGCATCCAATCATACTGGCCAAAGGTCTCCATATTACAGAGCTCCTACTACAGCATGTACATCGTCAAGTGGGACATGCAGGTCGTAATCACATGCTGTCAAAGTTGAGAGAGCGATACTGGGTAACCGGAGCCAGTACTGCAATAAGAAAGGTGCTGTCAAAATGTATTACCTGTCGCCGCCTGAATGCTTTGCCAGTTCACCAGCAGATGGCGGACTTGCCTTATGAAAGAGTTGTTCCAGATGAGCCACCCTTCTCTCGTGTGGGTGTAGATTACTTCGGGCCTTTTGAAGTACGGAGCAGAAGGAGCATGGTGAAGAGGTATGGCGTCATTTTTACCTGCTTGGCCATCAGGGCCATACACATTGAAGTTGCTCCCTCGTTAGATACGGACTCTTTTATAAATGCGCTCAGACGCTTTCTTGCGAGAAGAGGCCAAGTTCAAGAGCTTCGTTCAGACAACGGCACCAACTTTATAGGAGCAGAGCGGGAGCTGAGAAGTGCTATGGAGCAGTGGAATAAGGAACAGATCAATCATGTCTTGCTCCAGAGAGGAATAAGATGGAGTTTTAATCCACCCACTGGCTCCCATCATGGAGGTGCATGGGAGCGGCTCATAAGATCAGTGCGCAAAGTTCTTAACTCCACCTTGAAAACTCAAAATCTGGATGAGGAAGGACTACAAACTTTACTGTGTGAGGCTGAAGCAATCATAAATAGTCGGCCAATCACTAAAGCCTCTATGGATGTCAATGATCTGGAAGCATTGACTCCGAATCACCTGCTGCTTCTAAAGAATTCTCCATCACTGCCGCCAGGAGTATTTCAACCCACAGACATGTATGCGTACAGGAGATGGAAACAGGTCCAATATATGTCAGACTTGTTCTGGAAGAGATGGGTTAAGGAGTATTTACCTCAGCTTCAGGAGCGCCAAAAATGGACTGGAACAAAGAGAAATCTTACAGAGGGGGATCTCGTCCTTATTATGGATAATACAGCTCCACGGAATTCATGGCTGGTTGGACGAGTCATACAAACCTTCCCAGACCGAAAAGGACTTGTTCGCCAGGTGAGGATCAAAACACGGACTAGCTGCCTGGAACGGCCCATCACCAAAGTTTGTTTGCTGCAGGAGGCTGAGGCAGATTAGGTGTATTTAGTGCTAGGCCTCAGTGTAGACTCGGACACTTTTTTTTATTTATTTATTTATTTATATTTTTTTTGGGCACTTTGGATTACTTTTTTTTGTTTGTTTTTGTTTTGCTCAATTTATTTTGTGGATTTTTTGTGGTGATTATGACACAGACCATGAACAGTTTTTTTTGTTGTTCATTTGGACATGGCTTATTAATTCTTATTTTACTTTTCTTAAGAAGATATCAGATTGGACTATTATGGACATTTAATGATGATTTAATTATTTGTGGTGTTCATTCTTGCCTTGTTTATGTCTCTTATACTATTGGATGTGTTGGTAATTATTGTGTAATAATTAAGGGGCTGGTTGTGTAGGAGCCATAATTAAGTGGGCTGTCACTCATCACTGGGTGACGCGCTGGGTTTGAGGTCACGTGTTCACGGGCGGAGTTTTCATAAGGCGCGCATCTCTTTTGTGAATGGAATCTGTCATGGAGAGAGGGGGGCCGGGGTTGCCGTAGTTTTTGTTGACCGTTCGTTTGTTTGTTTAATTACATCGTTTTCACCGGATTACGTGCAGTACGTGTACACTGTTAACATCTGCTATGTATGTGAACCAAAAGACATTTGTTTTAATTAAATGTCACAAAACGCATTTGGTTGGACTCTGTGCTTCTGTGATAAACAACAAGCAGCGCGTCATACGGATATACCGAACTCAAGCTTCTCCTCGGAAGCGACAACAGGGCTTGGAGTCGCTATAGTCAGGTTGACGGAGAAGATTTCAGAACTAGAGACACGCATCCAAACTTGAATCAAGGATAGTAAGAATCCAAGGGCTTTAGTATGGAGCGAATTATGTGCCATAATTTAACAAACAAATCCAGCATTTTGCAAACAAACTCAATCTACTTCGCAAAGGAAAACTCCACTCGCAAACAAACTCGATCCGCTTTGCGAAGGAAAACTCGACTCGCAAACAAACAGAAAGCAATGTGCAAGCACAAAGGTCAGTTTGAGTGAAAATGCAGTGGAGTTACAAATATGTATTGTGTTTTACAAATATAAATAAATGAGCCAAGATAATACTTCACAAATATATGTTCTCATTCATTTATGGAGAACGAAAGAAATAGATTTGTTCAGTGTAGACATAATCACTAATTTAGTAATTTTGCATGAGTCCGATGCAGAAAAAAATGACAAAAAGCAACAAGATGGCAAATCAGTGCTTCTCCTGGGAGACTAGCGCTAAATTAGCCTCTAGTTTAGCGCCATCTACTGTTTTAGAAGAGGAAGTTGCTCAACTGCATTTGTGAGAAAATCTGCCTGGACGCATTTGTGAGAAAATCTGCCTGGACGCATTTGTGAGAAAATCTGCCTGGATACATTTGTGAGAAAATCGAGCCGAGAGATCTCATCAAAAGCGAAGCGTCACACAATCATAACAGACAGATATGCATTTGTATGCACTAGATTTGGTATTTGTTCAAAGGTTACATGCAATTTGAAGGATGGTTTGTATATATTTGTGAAGTATTATCTTGGCTCATTTATTTATATTTGTAAAACACAATACATATTTGTAACTCCACTGCATTTTCACTCAAACTGACCTTTGTGCTTGCACATTGCTTTCTGTTTGTTTGCGAGTCGAGTTTTCCTTTGCAAAGCGGATCGAGTTTGTTTGCGAGTGGAGTTTTCCTTTGCGAAGTAGATTGAGTTTGTTTGCAAAATGCTGGATTTGTTTGTTAAATTATGGCACATAATTCGCTCCATACTTTAGATACTGCTTTGGGTGCGACTAGCTTAGTGAACTCTGTACATTGTTCGGTTCCAGCTGTAGAGCCCGTGCAGCAGGGCAACTGGGTGACCGTGAGACGCTGTAAGTCGCGGGACAAAACACCGCTCTTCCATTCTGATTACCATAACAAATAGATTCTCCCCATGTGAAACACCCGCTGAGAATCCTGTTGAAAGTGCCCTAGTTATTGGCGATTCTATTACACGGAACATGAAAATAGAGACACCAACCACCATAGTCACATGTTGCCGGGAGCCAGAGTGCCTACAAGTTTTTTACAATCACTTTGTTACTATTTTCAGAACCTTGATGTCATTTTTCACAACTCTAGACACAAAACTCACAACCAATGATCAAAATGCTAATTTTTCAAAACTCTAACCCTTTTCTCAATTGCTTGGAAACAATACACATAAAACTTAGATCATTTGTTCATTCAACAAAAATCACCTGTTCAATATGACACAATTTAACATCAAAGTACTACTATTTCAAAAGGCAATTCACACATTACATTTCAAATGAGTGTCTATTCATTTCCTTACAATGATCTAACTATCAATTGATACAACTGCTCAAAATGATACAGTAAGTAACTGTTGCATTACTCTTAATGCATAGTTGTATGGAAACAGACAAACAATCTTCCATGTTTACTAAATCATGAAAGTTTCAAGATAACGAAATTCATTGTCACCAATTAGCGTGGAGCATGAACCAATTAGACTACAATATCCATGGATGTAGCCTAATATTTTATCATAATGCTTCATCAGACACTGTGTCTATGGTCCCAAATACTGTACCACCTTTTCAGACTATTTACAGTATTGACAGTACTGCACTGTATAGATAATCACTCCTGTTTTGTTTCTTACAGTACAAGCAAGCAAGTTGAGGAACACTGCATTTGATGTTTTACAGTACTGTCTTTTCTTTTCTATTTCATAGCTAATTATTTTTGCTTTGATTCAAATAAACCTATGTTGTGATTGTACTATAGTGTTTTGCATCAATATATTACAAACTTTGTTCAATGATTCCACTGTGTCTGTAGTATTCTCTCTACTACTGCAGTACTTTTACAGAGATGTATTTACTGTACATGTAGTACCATAATGAAACCTGTTTCACCTATTTTGTTCTACAATATTTAATGATTGTATGAACAATGACACAGTGAAACTATCTGTTGCTTGTGTGTGGGTGATCTATAGTTATGTTTCAATGGTATTTCACAGTAAATTTGTTTTTTGAACCAATGATTGTGCAAGTGCAAGATTTCTTTAAAGATGTGAATGCACAATGCAATGTTTTGAACATTAGACAGCCTGTGATAACCGTTTTGTGGCTAGAGTTTTGAAAAATGACATCAAGGTTCTGAAAATAGTAGCAAAGTGATTGTAAAAAAACTGTAAAACAAAGTTTGTTTTACCTAATAACAGAAGGGTTCGTCTATGAAGAACCAATCAAATTCATATAATTTTGCCATACCTCCCTATACTATAAAAACTGTTGTATTCGTGTTAGCTGGTGGGATTCTCAATGGAATTTGTCTGAGATCCTTCAGCCTTGCTTCTTCTTGGGGGATATTCTCTGAGAACTACTCGAGAGATCCTCCGGCCGTGATTAAAGCATTTAAAGGACATTTGCTGAGGTCTGTTTGTCGGTTATTCCTGCACAGGAAGTAGGCTAGTAGGGAAACAGGTATTAGCACCCAGCCGACGTCGATGTGTAGACGCGCTAGGGTATAGGATTAGACTCAGCCGACGTCGATGTGTAGACGCACTAGAGTATAGGATTAGACTTAGCCGACGTCGATGTGTAGACGCACTAAAGTATAGGATTATACTTAGCCGACGTCGATGTGTAGACACGCTAGAGTACAGGATTAGCACCCAGCTGATGTGTAGACGTGCTATACTCAGCCGACATCGATGTGTAGATTGCTAGAGTATAAATATTATAGGCCCAGGTAGACTTAGGTTAGATGAGATAGGACTTACTTAGGTTTAGGGAAAAATCTACCACAACCCTTATACTGCTTTAGAATAGGAAGAATAGGAGACCCTTTCTCCATGCGAACACAGAGGTCCACATAATGAAGATCAGATGTTGCCAGTACCTTCCTACAGAACAAAGAAATCCTTCTCTATCATGTACTGCATGCTGAGACTATCATACAAAAATGTCTAACGGACGCCAAACAATCCATCTGTCGGAATCCGTTCCCCCACCCACATGATGAGAGATGTTGATGTGATGTCATAAAAGATGCTTGTTCTATTCTGTGTGTGGATCGAGCTTAACCAGCATCCGTTTAAAGATTTATTTTTTGGGGCGTTTTTGAGAAAAAACCCTGAGAAAATCGTGTGTGTGTGTGTGTCTGTGTGTGTGTGTGTCTGTGTACCTGTTTTTCTATCCCAGTGGGGACTTCGACCTGAATGCACACAGACTCATGGGGACTCGTGTCACAGTGGGGACCTAAATTGAGGTCCCCATGGGTAAACAAGCTTATAAATCATACAGAATGAGGTTTTTTGGAAATGTAAAAATGCAGAACGTTTTCTGTGATGGGTAGGTTTAGGGTTAGTGTAAGGAGACAGAATATAGTTTGTATAGTATAAAAACCATTAAGTCTATGGAGAGTCCCCACAAAGATAGTGAACCAGATGTGTGTGTGTGTGTGTGTGTGTGTGTGTGTGTGTGTGTGTGTGTGTGTGTGTGTGTGTGTGTGTGTGTGTGTGTGTGTGTGTGTGTGTGTGTGTGTGTGAGAGAGAGAGAGAGAGAAAGTGAGAGAGGCAGAGAGACAAGGAAACAGAGAACAAATAATGTTAGCCTATATGCAATCATATCTTTGTGTAGGCTAGTTGACAATAACAGTGTAACAAATTCATAACGGAGATAACAGTTAAATATTGGGTTAAAATAAATCAAACAAATTGTAATGGATTCTCCTTGCAGATAAATACACTCACACAATAACTGCACTCACTCACATCCATACACAATAAATACCACAGGGCTGTCACTTTCGCTGTCGCTGTCATCGGAGGATGACACCTCTCCAGATCCCCAAAAAATCACTGACTAGCCTTAGGCCCCATCCACACTACTGCGTTTTAGTTTAGAAACGGAGAATTAAGACGAATGCGATCTCCGTCCACACCAGCGTTTTAGTATAAATTAATTACATTATAAATAATGTACAGAAAACTAAGGAGTACAAGCAGTACACAGGAAGGCGGCCTCTGTTGGTGGGCCTTGAACGCACATATGGTGGAACCACCGCAAACAAATGTCACACTGAATCTGGAAAACAAATTATTTGGATTTTTGGGCAAGAGGCTGCAAATTTTCATTCTTGTGCAATTGATGTTATATTTTTAATATACAGTAATTCATGTGGAGACAAAAGAATAATAGAATATAGAAACAAGAAACGTGTTCATATTCACTGCTGTTATTAGACATGATGTACAGCAGGGATGGGCAACTTCGGTCCTGGAGGGCCACTGTCCTACAGAGTTTAGCTCCAACCCTGAAAAAATCACCTGCCTGTAATTTTCTAGTAATCCTGAGGACCTTGATTAGCTTGTTCAGGTGTGTTTGATTAGGGTTGATGCTAAACTCTGTAGGACAGTGGCCCTCCAGGACCGAAGTTGCCCATCCCTGATGTACAGTATTCACACAAAAAAAGCACTTGATGATAGGCCATCAACTGTAGATTTTGGAGGGGGGGATATGTATTTTGGCAAGTCGAAAATACGGTCTGAAAAAATCTGTATCCCACAATAACTTTTTTCAGGAAACAAGAAACTTGTCCATATTCACTGCTGTTATTAGACATGATGTGAAGTACTCAAAAAATAAAACACTTGATGATAGGCCATCATCTGTAGATTTTGGAGGGGGGTGATACGTATTTTGGCAGGTCGAAAATACGGTCTGGAAAAATCTGTATCCCACTATAACTTTTGTCAGGAAACAAGAAACTTGTCCATATTCATATACTCAGGCCACCTGTGACGTCTCATGCATACCCTCTATATGGAGAATACATAATTGGCAAACGTATGAGGATTATTATTAATAATATGGGGGTAATTAGACAAATACACACTGCTGTACTGTTCTGTCATTTCTTAATTGCTTGCTCAGTTGGTAAATAATTTCTTAATAAAAGGTGTATGTAACTTTTTCACTCTACTAAAGCATAAAAATACCATAATATGTTTGCATATATTGAGGAAACATGCTAAGTTCACATACTCGTTTCTCTGAAAAACACTTCTACAGCCAGTTATTTTACTTTGAAGTGTAGGTTTCCAGGCTGGAATGTTTGTTATTGTTTTGGTGTGTGATACTGCACATTGCCAATTTTCATTGTCCATTTTGCGTGTGCTCAAACTGGCAACCCGTGTGAGCGCCGTCCAGTCTGAGGAGAAGGCGGCGGGAGAAAGGATGATCTCCGATATTTTTAATTCGACTGCAGTACCTATTTCGACCACTAGTTGTTATTCTTACATACTGCACCTTTAAATCTTTATCATTTCTTTATTAAGAGTCTTTATTAAACCCTAAAGTGGTGTTATTATTTTCATATTATCAGGAAACATTCCCAGTCCTTGTCCCCCAAAAACATTTCTATTCTACAAGCTTTCCATAACAAGCTAAATGTTTACATACTAATGACATTTATTTAGCGGCTAATATAATTGACCATGTAGTAATTTTCATATTTACTGTAAATATCAAAAATAAAAGTAAATCATGAGAGTAGTTTCATTTTGAATAAAAGCGACTGATTCTGTGTAAGTTTTATTCACAAATGAGAAGTCATGACATGACATATGAGCAAAAACACTTTTATTTAAACACACACATTAACACACTTTACACAGGGTCTTGGGATCCCAGACAAATGAAAGTGTGGTCTGCTTATGCAATCCCAGTGATACCAGCCTTTGATAAAATATAATAAAATGACATTTACAAGAAATTATTAAAAATGTTATTATTAAAATTTGTTCAAAACAAAGTGAAAAATAAAGGTGCCTGCTTTGTCTGGTGTACAGGGAAATTTATTGGCAAAATGAATCTTCTTTGGAAAAGAATCAAGGTTGTATTAACTATTTACATTATATTGGTATATATGTATCACATGCATAAATCACCATGGTCGATTAGATAATTAAAAATATAAAGTTCATTAACATGTTTTCATGCATTTGTACAACTTAAAAACATATATAACTAACACAAGAAATTATACCCAGATTAATAGTGCTTCTGCAAACTAGGAAAGTTTACTGCTGCCTTCACCACAGGAGTTTATAATTAATATTATTATGCTACCATATATTTCGTAGGAAAAATTTTCTTTGAAAAACTTGCACTTTGAAACCTGTTTTCAAAAGCTTAGTTAAAAATGGTGTTGTGTAAACAGCCCCTAAAACGTATTACGATTAGTGATTTCTACCAAGGGAGTCCCCTTTCCCTTTGAACTGCGATCATGACACATCCTCGTATCATTGTGATCTGGGTCATGCCCCATCCACCTCATTTTAAAACTGCATCCCAGTAACAAATAGATGAGTGGGCTGGTAAAGAGGTGGGTTGTGGCCAGTGCGGTAGCAGCTGGAAGTCCATATTTTGACATGTTTTCACCCAGGCTGCCGCTTACGGTGGCCTGAAGCATAGTTAAGATGATTTGAGGTCCCCAGCACACAAAGTAGGCAATCTTTATAGCACAGATTATTTGTGCCTGCTTCCTACATAATTTACATAATTTATGAGATGATGTCACACAGCAGCTGAGAAACATTACCAAAGCTGGCACCACTAGCCCAAGGAGAAATCGCATGACAACGACAGTCTTCAGCCTTGCAGTGCCGTCTTGAGTTGTTCTGGATTTGTCAAAGTCATAGTCATCAATGCACTGAACATCTCGGACCTCTCTGGAAAACAGTGAAGGACATGCCAAGACTGCTGCAATAGTCCAGGAGAATGAAATCAGACAATTCTTTATTTTTTTTGTGCACATGCTCTTAAAAAGGGTAGATATAATGCTCCAGAGACTCAGCATGGTTGCCGTGAAGAACATACTGCCGTAGGTGATATAGGATGACAGCTTGCAGCTTGCATTTCCGTAATTCCATTCAAAGTTATTGTAAGCATACAGGAGCTGAAACACCACAGATGTACAGGAGACTAAATGTGTTACAGCCAACGCCATAATCCAAATGGCAACCTCCTGAAAACTCTTGTATTTCCGGCAGCTGATGACAATGACGGTGAAGTTGAGGGTGACACCAAGGATGAGAACAATACAATATGTAATGAAGTAGGTCATCCTGATATCATTTTTGTACTGATTACTGCTTGTATTTATTTCTACTTTAAGTTCTTTAATGATAGAATCATAGTCTATATTGCTCCAGTTACTGTTATCTCCAGACATCTTGGAAATCCTGAAAAAAAAAAAAAAAAAAAAAAAAATATATATATATATATATATATATATATATAATAATAATAATAAATATACATATATATATGGATTATTTCACAATGGTTCTGTTCATGTTTTGTTGTGTTAAATAATAGTGAAGACTATGAACTGTTTTTATAGAAAAGAGCTGTGTAATTATTTTATTTTCATGTCCAACAGAAATATTAACATCATACAGGTTCATGGCCAAGCAATGAAGACATTTTATTTTTTAGTAAACTGTTCCTTTAAGGAGAAGTAAAAAAAAAATTCTCTTTCCAAATGACCCACCAATGAAAGCATGGAATGCTCTTCTGTTCATACTATCTTCAAGGATAAAATATCATATATTTTAGAAATATCTTATGTTATAATCAATGACACTGAAATTTGATTTCAGTGATGAATGCATTTAAATACCTTATATTTTAATCGGGGGAAAAACATCACATTAGTAATTCAAATATCAAAGCCAAAAAATGCATGATTTAATATATTATGAATGAAAGCATAGCATCTCCATAACAAAAAGAAAAATCGTTACCACGATTAGAGTGCAAAAACAGCAATTTCTGCAACAAAAAAAAAACACTGCATGCATGTTAAATCTTATTGTGCATTATTGCACACAACTTTTTGTTTTTTCAACTTTTACATCTGCATGTAATTTATCAGTATATATATATATATATATATATATATATATATATATATATAATTTATTTGGTTTTAATGCTTTGCTTCCTGCATACTTTCTGCAAAATATTCTTACCTTTGGCAGTAACAGTGCAGAATGAAAAAAATCAGAAGAGTGTATCCATCTGAGAGAACTCTGAAAATGAGAATAAAAAAAGTGCACTGAATATTTAGGTTTCTTTTTGAACAGTTAACAGTTACACCCTCCCCCCACCAAGAAGACAGTAGGCATATACAGCATCTGCTGCTGCATTTATTGAACAAAACTTGTTTTGGAGGTATGAAAGTAATTTTTTTCATGAGATATATTTTTGTCATACTGTCCTGACATTTTGTATGAATTAATCAAAACTTAGTTTGAATTATTGTTTTGTTGACTTCTAAGTGGTCAGCATGTGTCAAAGTCAGTGTGTCTAGCAGGCACATGATGTTCTGTCATGGCCAGGGTGGAGCTAGACTCTCAGTACAGTGGGGGCGGAACTTCATCATGGGGCCCTCTGTAACCAAGTCATTTTAAAATTAAAAACGTAAAATATCTGATGAATGCATATGTAATAATGTGTCACTTGTTGAGCCAAGTAAGCTTATATGTCAAATAAAACACAAAGAAAAGCCACATTTTTTGACAAGTTTGTATTGACGAACAAAGAAAACAGTTTGCCAGTCAAGTAAAAATGTTTCAGCACCACGGACAGATTCTGAACATTCAGATGCTCCCAATATAGCCTACTGTAACGGAGCTGCCCACATTGTAAACTCCGAACCCGTGCATAGCCTATTCAAAGCAACGCAATTTCTTCATACGTTTGCGATATAACGAAATTTTAATTTTAATAACAATGGTCATGTTTGTGCTTTTTGATTAGGCCTATTTATTATGTGCAACATTTAAATTAATATTCAGAAACGGGTAAAGTTCTACCGTTTGTTTTTCTGTTTAACTTTTATTAGCCTGCAAACCAAAATAAAATGGGGCTAGGCTACTTGATTATATTATTATTATTAAATTGGATGGGCTATCTCTGCTATTTTGAATCAACAGGATAGTTAATTTTTTCTTCTGCAGAACAAATTGTATAAAAACGAATAGCATACGAATAATAATTTAAAAATCATATAAAGATCAAGAAATCCAGAAAAAAATGTTTAACAAAATTACGAAAATAAGGATAAAATATAGCTGCAAGCAGCAATTACCGGGGCCAAGCAGAATAAGACGACAAGACATGCCAACATGTCTGAAAGTGTCAGACCAACTGCAACAATGAGCAATTAAAGACATTTAAAGAGGATTTTAGGCGAAATGGCTGAAAAATCATGTAAAAAGTGATTCAAAATATGATTTAATGGATTGTCACTTTTGACCAAAAGGTGGCGCTGTTACGAAATTGATGTGGTGTGGTCAGAGTAAGGAGACAGTGACACATACAAAGTTTTGTGTCAATATGTCGAGGCATTGCAGATATAAAGCCTGAATAGTCATTTTGGCATCATGCCTCAACTTTGCTGCTGCGCTATACGAAAACGGTTTCATCAATCGACACGAAATCCATAACTTTTTGTCGGCACAGTCTGGAGATGATACGATTCGATTTTGGTGAAAATCGGACAAACGGTCTAGGAGGAGTTCGAAAAAGTAGGTTTTGAATGAAAATCAAGATGGCGGACAGGAAGTTTGGCCAAATAAGGAAAACTTGGTATCTATGTTCTCGGCTTGACCCAAGGAATCTATTAAGACCAGTGGCATTTCAATAGCCAGATTTATTCAAAAGTTATTAGCCTTTTTGGAAATTTTGTTATACCTTTTGACCACTAGGTGGCGCTGTCTTGAAATATTTTGGTTGCCTTCAGGGGATGGTGCTGATGACACAATCTGAGTTTCGTAATATTACACCAATGCATTTGTTTAGTATAGCATTTTATTTCACAAAACTGTATTGAAGTCAATGGGAATTTCATATTTTGTTCAATTATAGCGCCACCAAGAGGCTCAGTCCCACAATTTTTTTTACGTGTCCTCAGAGTAAGCCCATACATATGTGTGTCAATTTTGGTGAAAATATCTCAATTCGCTTCGGAGTTATAGACATTTATATGAAAAAACACGAAAAAAATGACTGACACATGACTTTGATTGGAAATTAGTACCCCTAAACATCAATATTTTCGCATTTGGGCATTGGCGTATAGCTATCGACCTATGTTTCCAAACTTCTGACGGTGGTTTCGTCTCGATCGGACTAGCGGTTTCAAAGATATAGCCAAATGTTTTTTAAGCGCTAAATCACAACGCTACACAAACCGTAAGGCGAAACCTAACATGTTTGGTATCGTAGGACTCAGCAACGATTCAGGAGTCTAAAAAGATGAGTTTCGTGAAAATAAGTCGACCACACCCAAAGTTATAAGCATTTGGAAAAAAAAATTCACCACTAGGTGGCGCTGTTTCGAAACTTCTCAGGCTCATTCAGGGCATTGTGCTGATGACCCATACCACGTTTCGTAACAATCCGTTCATGCGTTCATAAAATACAGAATTTTAGCACAAAATTCAAAATGGCCGACAGCCAAAATGACCGATATGGTCAAATTGGATATCAGTCGACTCGGCATGTTGCCCTGAATCTTACGAGACCAATTTTATGATTTTTGGACAAACTGTTCAGAAGTTATAAGCAATAATAGCCATTTTTCATATCTCCGGACCAGTAGGTGGCGCTGCGTCGAAACACAGCATGTAGCCTCAGGTCATGTTTGTGAGTACAAGCATAGATATCATATAAAGGCTAGATGTCTCGTCCGCGCTGCTGGCCAATGGAGCTCGACATCCGCACACGGCGGCCATCTTACGACAGGGTGCTCGCTCACTCATAACATGGTGCATGTACTTTTAAATAACCATAACTTGCTCAATTTTCTACCGATTTTCAAACGGTTTGGTTTGTTATAAACGTCAGAGATGTAGCTATTATACTGTATACATATGAATAATTATGTTCAAAATGTTTAAGCATTCAGAATTATAGCCACGTTAATAACGTTTGTAAGAAACCAAACCGTTTGTAAATCCGTCCAGATTTCAGCGAGATAAGAGGATTTGTGTGCGTGCTGCTCACTCACCTTAATTCACAGAGCCCTGTCCTAAGATGGCCGCCGGTGATGCCGGAAGTGACTCAGCCTTAAGACATCTAGCCTTTATATGATATCTATGAGTACAAGTACCAAGTTTGGTCTGAATACGATAAACCGTTGCGGAGATACAGCCTTACGACTGTTTTTGCTAGCGCTACGTAAAATGTATTTGTGCGTTTATCGAAAACGGTTTGACGAATCAATTTGAATTCCATAACTTTTTGTCAGTACTACCTGAAGATGATCTGGTTCAATTTTCGTGCAAATCGGACAAACCGTCTAGGACGAG
Source organism: Abramis brama (assembly GCF_963993115.1). Classification (NCBI taxonomy): domain Eukaryota; kingdom Metazoa; phylum Chordata; class Actinopteri; order Cypriniformes; family Leuciscidae; genus Abramis; species Abramis brama. Next base: position 11,965,053 of record NC_139967.1, on the reverse strand, counting down.
TTCGAAAAAGTAGCTTTTTTTGAAAATTCAAGATGGCGGCCATATTTTTATGACGGAAAATGACGTCATAGGGTACAATCGAATCGCCATGAGCTCAGGAATCAGAGGAAAAAATAATTTTGTTGATTGGCCTTACGGTTCAAAAGTTATTAGCAAAATAAAAGTGAAACTTTGGACAGGTGGTGGCGCTAGAAGGAATGACTTAGAAACACCAAAATTGGTGTATTTAATGTTGGGACTGTCCTCTATCAGAATGTCAAACCATTACAACTTTCCCGCAATCGGTTCTATGGGCTGCCATAGACTCCCAGTCGGAAGAAGGAAGAATAATAATAATAGGAACGGGAACGGATACAATAGGTGCCTACGCACCTTCGGTGCTTGGCCCCTAATAATAAGAACGCGAACGAAAACAATAGGTGCCTACGCACCTTCGGTGCTTGGCCCCTAAATATAGCTGCAAGCAGCCATTACCGGGGCCAAGCAGAATAAGATGACAAGACATGCCAACATGTCTGAAAGTGTCAGACCAACTGCAACAATGAGCAATTAAAGACATTTAAAGAGGATTTTAGGCAAAATGCCTGAAAAATCATAGAAACAATAATTAAAAATATGATTTAATGGATTGTCACTTTCGACCAAAAGGTGGCGCTGTTACGAAATTGATGTGGTGTGGTCAGAGTAAGGAGACAGTGACACATACAAAGTTTTGTGTCAATATGTCGAGGCATTGCAGATATAAAGCCTGAATAGTCATTTTGGCATCATGCCTCAACTTTGCTGCTGCGCTATACGAAAACGGTTTCATCAATCGACACGAAATCCATAACTTTTTGTCGGCACAGTCTGGAGATGATACGATTCGATTTTGGTGAAAATCGGACAAACGGTCTAGGAGGAGTTCGAAAAAGTAGGTTTTGAATGAAAATCAAGATGGCGGACAGGAAGTTTGGCCAAATAAGGAAAACTTGGTATCTATGTTCTCGGCTTGACCCAAGGAATCTATTAAGACCAGTGGCATTTCAATAGCCAGATTTATTCAAAAGTTATTAGCCTTTTTGGAAATTTTGTTATACCTTTTGACCACTAGGTGGCGCTGTCTTGAAATATTTTGGTTGCCTTCAGGGGATGGTGCTGATGACACAATCTGAGTTTCGTAATATTACACCAATGCATTTGTTTAGTATAGCATTTTATTTCACAAAACTGTATTGAAGTCAATGGGAATTTCATATTTTGTTCAATTATAGCGCCACCAAGAGGCTCAGTCCCACAATTTTTTTTACGTGTCCTCAGAGTGAGCCCATACATATGTGTGTCAATTTTGGTGAAAATATCTCAATTCGCTTCGGAGTTATAGACATTTATATGAAAAAAACACGAAAAAAATGACTGACACATGACTTTGATTGGAAATTAGTACCCCTAAACATCAATATTTTCGCATTTGGGCATTGGCGTATAGCTATCGACCTATGTTTCCAAACTTCTGACGGTGGTTTCGTCTCGATCGGACTAGCGGTTTCAAAGATATAGCCAAATGTTTTTTAAGCGCTAAATCACAACGCTACACAAACCGTAAGGCGAAACCTAGCATGTTTGGTATCGTAGGACTCGGCAACGATTCAGGAGTCTAAAAAGATGAGTTTCGTGAAAATAAGTCGACCACACCCAAAGTTATAAGCATTTGGAAAAAAAAATTCACCACTAGGTGGCGCTGTTTCGAAACTTCTCAGGCTCATTCAGGGCATTGTGCTGATGACCCATACCACGTTTCGTAACAATCCGTTCATGCGTTCATAAAATACAGAATTTTAGCACAAAATTCAAAATGGCCGACAGCCAAAATGACCGATATGGTCAAATTGGATATCAGTCGACTCGGCATGTTGCCCTGAATCTTACGAGACCAATTTTATGATTTTTGGACAAACTGTTCAGAAGTTATAAGCAATAATAGCCATTTTTCATATCTCCGGACCAGTAGGTGGCGCTGCGTCGAAACACAGCATGTAGCCTCAGGTCATGTTTGTGAGTACAAGCATAGATATCATATAAAGGCTAGATGTCTCGTCCGCGCTGCTGGCCAATGGAGCTCGACATCCGCACACGGCGGCCATCTTACGACAGGGTGCTCGCTCACTCATAACATGGTGCATGTACTTTTAAATAACCATAACTTGCTCAATTTTCTACCGATTTTCAAACGGTTTGGTTTGTTATAAACGTCAGAGATGTAGCTATTATACTGTATACATATGAATAATTATGTTCAAAATGTTTAAGCATTCAGAATTATAGCCACGTTAATAACGTTTGTAAGAAACCAAACCGTTTGTAAATCCGTCCAGATTTCAGCGAGATAAGAGGATTTGTGTGCGTGCTGCTCACTCACCTTAATTCACAGAGCCCTGTCCTAAGATGGCCGCCGGTGATGCCGGAAGTGACTCCGCCTTAAGACATCTAGCCTTTATATGATATCTATGAGTACAAGTACCAAGTTTGGTCTGAATACGATAAACCGTTGCGGGATACAGCCTTACGACTGTTTTTGCTAGCGCTACGTAAAATGTATTTGTGCGTTTATCGAAAACGGTTTGACGAATCAATTTGAATTCCATAACTTTTTGTCAGCACTACCTGAAGATGATCTGGTTCAATTTTCGTGCAAATCGGACAAACCGTCTAGGACGAGTTCGAAAAAGTAGCTTTTTTTGAAAATTCAAGATGGCGGCCATATTTTTATGACGGAAAATGACGTCATAGGGTACAATCGAATCGCCATGAGCTCAGGAATCAGAGGAAAAAATAATTTTGTTGATTGGCCTTACGGTTCAAAAGTTATTAGCAAAATAAAAGTGAAACTTTGGACAGGTGGTGGCGCTAGAGGGAATGACTTAGAAACACCAAAATTGGTGTATTTAATGTTGGGACTGTCCTCTATCAGAATGTCAAACCATTACAACTTTCCCGCAATCGGTTCTATGGGCTGCCATAGACTCCCAGTCGGAAGAAGGAAGAATAATAATAATAGGAACGGGAACGGATACAATAGGTGCCTACGCACCTTCGGTGCTTGGCCCCTAATAATAAGAACGCGAACGAAAACAATAGGTGCCTACGCACCTTCGGTGCTTGGCCCCTAAATATAGCTGCAAGCAGCCATTACCGGGGCCAAGCAGAATAAGATGACAAGACATGCCAACATGTCTGAAAGTGTCAGACCAACTGCAACAATGAGCAATTAAAGACATTTAAAGAGGATTTTAGGCAAAATGCCTGAAAAATCATAGAAACAATAATTAAAAATATGATTTAATGGATTGTCACTTTCGACCAAAAGGTGGCGCTGTTACGAAATTGATGTGGTGTGGTCAGAGTAAGGAGACAGTGACACATACAAAGTTTTGTGTCAATATGTCGAGGCATTGCAGATATAAAGCCTGAATAGTCATTTTGGCATCATGCCTCAACTTTGCTGCTGTGCTATACGAAAACGGTTTCATCAATCGACACGAAATCCATAACTTTTTGTCGGCACAGTCTGGAGATGATACGATTCGATTTTGGTGAAAATCGGACAAACGGTCTAGGAGGAGTTCGAAAAAGTAGGTTTTGAATGAAAATCAAGATGGCGGACAGGAAGTTTGGCCAAATAAGGAAAACTTGGTATCTATGTTCTCGGCTTGACCCAAGGAATCTATTAAGACCCGTGGCATTTCAATAGCCAGATTTATTCAAAAGTTATTAGCCTTTTTGGAAATTTTGTTATAACTTTTGACCACTAGGTGGCGCTGTCTTGAAATATTTTGGTTGCCTTCAGGGGATGGTGCTGATGACACAATCTGAGTTTCGTAATATTACACCAATGCATTTGTTTAGTATAGCATATTATTTCACAAAACTGTATTGAAGTCAATGGGAATTTCATATTTTGTTCAATTATAGCGCCACCAAGAGGCTCAGTCCCACAATTTTTTTTACGTGTCCTCAGAGTGAGCCCATACATATGTGTGTCAATTTTGGTGAAAATATCTCAATTCGCTTCGGAGTTATAGACATTTATATGAAAAAACACGAAAAAAATGACTGACACATGACTTTGTGGAAGAAGAAGCGGAAGAATAATAATAATAAGAACGGGAACAGATACAATAGGTGCCTCCGCACCTTCGGTGCTTGGCCCCTAATAAGAACGCGAACAGAAACAATAGGTGCCTCCGCACCTTCGGTGCTTGGCCCCTAATTATGTTTGACAGGGAACGCATCTCAAGGTCGCATGCGCAGACTCATGTTGCAGTTGGAGCAGTCATCACCGAACAACAGGCAAATAAAATATTAAGCTAAATAAAGTTAGAAAAGTTCAGTGAGTGATTTTCTTTTTCTTTTGTTCTTTGATCAACATTAATGGTAGCAGCGAGCAGAGCTGGACTGGGACAAAAAATCGGCCCGGGCATTTTGGCCCAGATCGGCCCACTATGATCATAAACACCACCCATCTTTGCACGCCCTTAATTATATGCATACCAACTCCTATTCATTAAAACCACTAATGCCATGTAATGAGTGAGTATAGGAACGAGTGAGAGTTAACAGATGAAATAAGTAAAAATTTGACATTTATTAATACAGTTGAACTATACTTCACAGTGGTGAATCCTAAAACAAGCTATAATCTGCATTAGCATAGCAATACAAGTTTTTCTTACAGGATTTTTGTTAAAACTGTGGTGGGTGGACCTTGGTCCTTCTAGGGGGGTTGGGGGGCATGCCCCCCCGTGAGAAAATTTTGTGCATTTTAATGTTAAATTCATCAATCTGGTGCACTTTGAGAGTTCAAAATTAAAAGCTCCAACCCATATTCAGTGTGCAAATTAAACAAAGAAAAATTCAAACCTCTTTTAGTTACAGTGTCTATTTACATTACACCTACTACATAATAGCCTAATAGTTATAATATTAATCCAATGACAGTAATTGCCATATTTTGTAAAACAAATGCACTAAAAAATAAAGGAAACTTTCATAATTAGTTTTGTACCAATTTCTATACTTGAAAGAGATAAGCACATGATCTTTTATTTTGACGCAAACTGCATCAAGCTTTTATTTTGGCGGAAAACATGGTTTACAAACGCCTGAATTGCGGTAATCGTCAACTATGCAGATGTGGAAATAATCTGTAACTGGGTAATGGGTTCCTACACTCATGACATGGCCTAAGTGTTTTGAAAGTAGTTCTGCTTAACGCAGGCTCTACACTCTCTCATCTCTCTCCTGATCCTCATCACTATCATAATCATCACAGGAGCTGATGAAGGGCAGAAAACATATATTTTGACACATAAAGTGTCTGCTTTAAGGGCCTGGTTCTATTTTTTCACGCTATTTCTCTGCACATTCCTTGCGTTTCTTCTCCATCTCGCTGACTATTTTGACAGATACACACTGACACTGCTGCACGCTCGCTCACTCGTTTAAAGTTGTGATTGGGCCAGCCCAGTGTCAATCAAGAAAATAACCAATGGGCCGCTGATCTACGTGTTTCATGTGCTGGTCTGTCAGGAAAAAAAAAAACTAACACTGACTTTTTTGGACCAATGCATTACACCGGCACAAACCCAGCGCCGCCAATTAAGCAAAACAAAACCAAACGAATGGGCCGCCAATGTACAAATTTTATGGGCTGTTAAAAAAAAAAAAAAAAAATTATGTATACGAGTATGAGATGTATCGGCCCGAAAAGCACGTCGGCCCACCGGGAAAATGCCCGGTATGCCCAATGGCCAGTCCAGCCATGGCAGCGAGTATATGCTGTCAGTGCACTGATTCAATAGACATGGGCTTACTGTTTTTCTTTCTCAAAGACAAAACCGACTGTTTACGGCAGGGGTGTCAAACTCATTTTCACTGAGGGCCACTTCAGCATTATGGCTGCCCTCAAAGGGCCGGTTGTAACTGTAAGACTTTTAAAATGTTAATATTGTCTCTTTATTTGATTATTACTTATTTAAGTTACAAATATTGTATATGCATTTGCAGGGGTGTTTCTAGGTTTTAAAAACATCAGGGGATGAGCCCGAAACATCAGGAGCTGGGTAATAATGATTTGATACAGATAATATTGTATTATTGTATATATGCAGGGGCAAACTGGCTCAAAAATTCAGCCCTGGCACTGTACTAGCCACACCAGCACACATTACCACACAGTCATGCGTATTCAAATGTGAGGTAGTTAGGGGGGTTCGGGGACATGCTCCCCTGATAAAATTTGGATTTCTCTGACCTACATATGTGCATTTTAAGGTGTTTAAAGGCCACATTTTTTTGGGATAACAATAGCTTTAAAAGCATGTCAGTGGGCAGTAGCATAAATTATTTGTCAAGATAACAGATTCTTAAAAATGAGAATAAGGATAAATGTTGCAATGAATGATCCACACTACAAAATGGAAATGCAAAATGTTTCTGCTTATTGTTGACAATACACAATCACATATTCCAAACGAGAATGGCCTTAAATGAGAAATCTTTCAAGGATTATTTTGCATAGATGTTACATTTCAATCAAAAACCAGTGCAATCTTTTTAAAACTAATCAGTTTAAAGTTCAATTGTTCACTCCTAAAGACAGTCACTTGTCGCCACCTACTGGCTTAATGATGCAAGTGGCGCAAACACAGACAAGCGGAGTGATACAAATGGTGAAAAGGCTAATACAGGTACCTATTTTAAAATAATATAAAATATCAATATATTATTCTTTAATCAGTTCTATGCAGCAGAATCAGATTTAACAGAATTTTTTTTTACCAATTGTCAAAATAAAGTAGGCCTGTAGTACTACAAAGCTATTTTTGTCAGAGCATGAGCAGATCAGGGAGAGGACCAGTGAACGAGAGGATCGTGATTCTAATTTTACCAGTGTTGCCCAGCACGGCTATACACCATGCTACAGCACAGTAGTACTATTGCAAAAAGAAACAAGTCCAGAGAAATTTCATGTCGGCACGTTTTTTAAGCGGACTTTGCCTTTCCAATGAGCGTGAGCAGAACTCGCAACACTCTCACACACACACACACACACACACACGGAGGTTGCTTGCGGAACATTGAGCAGAACGCGCTGTGGACACGGAGCGGAGAGCACAGCGCACACACACAGCGGAACCGAGGGGAACGGAACGATATGCATCGTTCTGCATCTTCGGAAGCGGACTCGCACGCAAAGTCATAAAACACGCTGAGCCAGAGTGAAACCATAGCCGAACACGGAGGGGCGCGGCGGCTTTTTAGTATATTTCGGCCAAAAACCGAAAATGTTATTTTCGGCCGAAAATTTTCGGCAGCCTAAATTTTGTTGCATCCCTAATTTTAAGACACCCATATGCTCTCGCGGGCCACATAAAATAATGTGGCGGGCCGGATTTGGCCCGCGGGCCTTGAGTTTGACACATGTGGTTTACGGTGATATTTGAACTTGAAAAAAGGTTGAATTTCTGTGGTTGAAACAACAATTCTTCTAATGTTTATTCATGTGTATTTGGTGCTATGAATGAACTAGAAGGAGTGGCTACTCTTTTCGTGCTTTGTGAGTGCGCAGCACAGAAAACAGCGGGCATGCAGACATGTTCTCACATCTTGCGCTTAAAGAATGCCATCAAGAAGAACACCGTTCCTGTCCAGTGATCCAAGATCGGCGGCGTTTGAGGGGCCCCTAATTGGCACGGGGCCCTGGGGCGGCCGCACCCACGCTATCTCCGCTACTGGTCATGACTGATAGGGTTGGGGACGGTTGCAGTTATAAATTGCATGTTTAATAAAAGTTTGTTGCATTGCAAATTGTTCAATTCTTCCTGTCTGACAATGAAATATGGAGGGATTGAATAGCATCTGTAACACCTTCACACTGAATCTATGTAGGCTTATGTTCTGCACATAAACAAACAAAACTCAATAACTGTTATTTGATAAATATGACTAAATAAGTAAATTATAGGCTACAATAATATTATTGAAATAAATAATTCTATAATATTATAGTAGGCCTAAAACAGTTAATATTTTCAGAATTCTATGCTCATTGAGACAAAAAGCTAAAAGTTAATTAGTGAAATTTAAGGTATTTTTAACATGTTGCAACCGTCCTTGGGTTGTGTTGCAACTGTCCCCTGGGTTGGGGTCAGTTGCAACATCTAGCTTCTTCCTTTCAAATAAATACTGTGAACGATAGGCTATGTTATATATAATAATCTTTAAATGGTATGGGTAATTAGCAGACAGATGCAAGTTTAATATATACAAATTTGGGTGGTCTAGTCCAAACAGTCTCTGAGTAACAGAGAAATGCAAAAACTGTTGCACCTGTCTCCGATCTCCCCTAGGTTATGCAACGTTTTCGCATACTGCAAAAGTTGCGTAGGGCCCCGCAAATTAGTCAAGGCCCCACCTCCCCCTCGTGTGAAAGCGCGTCAATCAAGGCTTACAACATCGATGAGAAAATTAGGCGGAACTATCCTTCTGGTCATGGAAAGAGACAAGAACGCCATGAGAGTGAATTGCGGGAATAGCAATCAGGAAAACTTGTGTTCTCTCCTCTCCAAGTTTGATGTCAGCAAAGAACAGTAAAGTTATAGCCTGGATGCCAGCTTTCTAGCCGAACCACCTAGGTCGGGAAGTTCGGTCTGGACTTGATCCGTTGCTCGAACCATAGCTGTTCGGACCCATCAAATTATCAGGGTGGACTTATACGGTGATGGACAGATCAACGTTATGGAAGTAATGTAAGCGGCTGAATTCGTTTCTGAATCTGTAGCAGCAACAGTAACTAAGGAGGGCGAGGCATTTTCTTTCCTGGTTCGGTTGAAACATGCCCCTTAATCACAGCCCAGTGGAGCAGTATCAGACTCATATTCTGACTAGAATCTGAGTATGACGACGTCAAGCTATTAAAGTTACCGGTAATAGTATACATGATAGTATAGTACACAGACGTTCTGCATAATTAAAGGTGTGGCCACTTGAGTGACAGATCCCACTAAACATTGGACGTTGGATAGACATGCAGATCATGTCTATATTGGGTCCGTCGGTCCATGACCAATTCTGGACATCTATTCAACGTCCAAACTAGGTCCACTATTTTGACGTCCAACCATGGCCCAACTTGGACGTCATATTGATGTTCAACATTGGACCTTTGAACTGGGTAATTTTTTTGGACGTCATTTGGACGTCTATGACAGGTGCAGGGAATTTACATGATTACTATGTAATAGTTTTATTTATTTACACATTTCAACATTGTTATTATCAACATGATTAATACATATGAATACAGATTATTTATAATTATTTAAGATCATTTTCCAAAAACTCCATTTGATTGTCTCAGCATCAGGTGATAACTGGAGACGCATACAAAAGTGTGATGTTGTAGCTCAAACAGTAGAGCATAGGTGCTTATAATGCTAAGATCATGTGTTCGATACCCAGGGTGTGTGTGTGTGTGTGTGTGTGTGTGTGTGTGTGTGTGTGTGTGAAGTAGCCGCTGTTTTGTTTGAGCGCACTGAGCGCGATTATTGTTTGGAAAAGACTTATCTAATAAAACAACCGATCCACAGCAAGCCGATCCCGTCTCCTTCCTTCTTCCCACAAACGAACTTTTGTGGACGGACGTCCACATTAGACGTGCGGAAGACGTCGAAAAAAGACGTCGCCTCACTCGCCTGGCGTCACAAAACAACCCCTTCAGTGGACCGAATTTGGACGTCCAAAAATGACATGAAAATTACGTCACTCCGACGACACATTGCGCAGTGGGATGGATTCCCGCTGATGTCAATGCTAGCCGTTTGTCTGCTGTTAGCCGTCAGTGACGCAAGGCCAAGATAAGATGGCGACGGCCGGCTCCGCCTACTTTAGGCTTCAAAAATTTAGTTATTTTTTTATTTATTTATTGCATTTTCAAAATGACAGAGTTTGATTTAGGCTTCAAAAATGCTCTTCAGAAACCTACGGGTGACGTCACGGACACTACGTCCATATTTTTTTACAGTCTATGGTTTTGACACGGGATGGTGATTGCAAATGCCAATCGGCTGAGGGTGGGTACCGATGATGGTGAAATACATTTTGACTGAAACTGTAATCATATCCGCGACCCGCGAGAATGAGACAGGTGATTGACAGGACGATAGCGAAGGCAATTAAAGCGATAACTTCTGTTAACAAAAAAATAAATAAGTGTTTAATAGATGTGACTTTGTCCTACTTCCCATGGTACTAACCGTAATTAACAGTATGCTGACCCAGTTTATATGTAAAATATTTGGTATGCAATCTATATGTAATATCTAAAAACGCTTTACAGTGTGATGGAAATAAACTTTTCTTAAAGCGTGTTGTATCACCACAGATTTATTGGCACCCTTCTATCTGTGTTGTATACTGTAATAGACAATTGTCCTGCAAAATAATGAGTTTTTTTGTAAGAAAAACATTGCGAGCAAATGTCGAATTGTTGTTTGAAATATAATCAACAACGTAAGAGGCTTAGGCTTTTTTAAAAAAATAAATAAATAAATTAAAGGGGCCGTTTTCTCGTGCTTATTTCATTTCAAATTGGAAAAACTATCAAAACGGACACAAATGACTTCCTTTTACACTGAAATGCCTTCCGTTTGCACTGAAAAGTTCACGCACATCTGTAGTACCCTCACCGCCTGATGAGGGGAGATATATGTATATATTAACACAGGACACGGAGCTGCTGCTGCTTCACTTATCAGAGTCTGTATTGTTTTTTTATACAATGTAAAACAGTTCAATCACTCGTGTCAATCAATGACAGTGCGCATCACTTCAATAGTAATCACAAAATATAGAACAGAATTACATATACAGTACATACAGTATTTTCCCTTTACTGCTGTGTCTACAGATTAAGCATTATGTACTATGAGATATTCACTGATAACATTTATGACATTTTCCATGTGAATAAATCCTAAAAATGTGTTCATGTTTGCCAGAATTATTCTTTCTGATACACTTTTTAGTACAGACACTCATTTTCACAGTTATTTGGCACTTACAACTTACTCATTGTATTATTTCACCAAAACACATGTTATTTGTGGACTTTACTCTAATATTGCGTATTTTCTCTGAGACCGCATGGTCTCCATCACTAGCATGAAAATGTGTAACTAGCACGCGTGACGCAGCACACAGACGTGACTTGAAGCGAACTTTTACATGTCCGTCATAACAGTAAACTTAAACACTTTAAACAATGTAGTTAACATTTCATAAACTCTTACATGTCAAAAAACATACTCTCATTGCTTTTATGTAATTCATACCTGATGAGGGGAGATAAATGTATATATTAACACAGGACACGGAGCTGCTGCTGCTTCACTTATCAGAGTCTGTATTGTTTGAGCAGCGCGCGCTTGCCGAATATGCGAGTATTTATAGGTGTATGCGTGCGTCAAGTTTATATGTAGCCTATATGCAAGTTATTCACACGTGTATATGCATTCATTACTAACATAATATGTATTGGTATGGATTTCATATTAGTGTGCACGTGTATTTCATATATGCATTTTGAACATCCAATAGTATACATGTATATGTGAGTAATTTATAGGTGTATATGCACGTGTGTTATGTATGTATTGATAAGCGAAGTTTGATTTAAATCCTACGTGGCGCCTCATAAAGAAAAACAAAATAAACTAATTAAATGTATACGCTCCACAAAGAGAAACCAGATCACGATGGTGACTATTGGATGGTCAAAACATTTGATGCCTCGGAGAGAGGGAGCAGGCCACCGGATCGAAGCGGCACGCCAGGCTACCAGGCAGCCAGGCAGCTGATGTTCCAAGCGTCCAGCGTTGAAATAAACACGTAGCGTAAAGCAAGCACCCCATAGCAGTACGCGAATACAATTCGCAGATATTATACATCCACTCTTGCAATCAAGCCTGCGCAGCACCGCGTATCGAGGCAGTCTGCATAACGATACAGTCTGCAACACAATGCTGACCTGAAATCAGTAGAAAAAGCCCCGACGAGAAAACCACTGCACCGTCTCTCCCTCTGTCTGTAAACGGTTTGAACTGCTTGCGATGCACAGGGGATTTAAACTCCAGGACGTAAAAAGACAATCTGGTACAACACACGTTGTATCGCAGGATTCCTCAGCCACGTAAAATAAGGCACGCCCCATAACGAGGATTACTACCATAAACATTGGCTACACTTGCTAATGCCGGCCACTTCCAGGTGTGTTCTGTGACTTTGTGCCTGACAGAAAAAAAAGTGAGAGTGAAATACTTAAGGGATAGTCCACGGCTAGCCATGCATTAAAGGATTTTAATGCACGACGTAGAGGTAGGGTGACCACCCGTCCCGCGTAGCGCGTGCGCGCACAGCGTTTGAAGCCCAATTCACGCGTCCCGCAAATTGAGACCGTGTCACGCATAATCTATGCTTGCTCAAAAAAAAGTTGGTCGCTCTATATCCTCGAGCCCCAAGCAGACAAACGAACATTACTTGACATTTCAGCACGCTATTGTTGCCACACAAACCCCTCAGTTGAACTGCTGACTAGGTTGTTGTCAACTTTTTCGTTGTTGTCATGACAGCGCATGCACGCGCATACCAGACACACTGGGGAAGGAAGGAACTTTTAGATGCGCGCTTTCCAATTCGAAAAATTCGAGAAAGAGACTGAGTCTGAGAGGCACCGCCATCATCAATTAAAAAGAGAAGGTGTGGGTACAAGAAGGAATGGGGAAATGAATATTTGTGGCTGAAAGGTGTTGAGGGGGATACCGAGAGGGCTTTTTGTGACCTTTGCAAAACGTCCTTCTCAATCGGACATGGAGGGGAATATGATGTCAATCGTATTTTTTTTTAAATACCTTTTTTTTTTTTTTTTTTTTTTACTGTTCCTGTGGTGTTGAGCAATTACAATTCCTGTTTATCCTATAATTTTATATTATTAAAGTAAATAAATTGTAATGAAAAATAAATAAAATTAAATAGTAAGTGAGTCTTTATTTAGAAAAAAAATACACGTTGGTTGGCCTATTCATGACACGTTTAGGAGAATAGGGCATTATTAATATACCATGTAAGGTATGTGCTAGAAATGGGTAAACCACTATCAGTGAGTCTGCCAGTGGGGCACCGCCGCGCCAGGCAGTGTCCCACATTGTCCCTCAGAAACATACCCCTTGTCCCCCCTTGGGCTTATTAGCAGGTGGTCACCCTACGTAGAGGCGAAGAACCACCCGACGCGAAGCGCCTCTACGAAGTAGAGAGAGAGAGAGAGAGAGAGAGAGAGAGAGAGAGAGAGAGAGAGATGCGTGCGCGAGTTACCTGTGTGCGTCTCTTCTTTAAAGTCTAACGTTAGCTACAGTCCCCTCGTTGCTTAAGCATATAGCTAACTTAATGATTCTTTAATGGATTTATTAAAATTATTTATGAATGACAGGCAACACTGACAGTGACAAGGCAATCTTTATTTGAATTAATCATGTCATTTATTTATTGTTAATTCTTTGTGCCGCTTTTTGTCATTCAACGTCTTCTCCAAGTCTTCTATTTCGTCTTGTGCCTGGGCCCATTTCTCAAAATTGCCATATTCACCATACAAATTAAACGATATGTAAAAATCATCCATATAGCCAAATAAACGTTTTCATATGTGTCTCTCACTCTGCTTGCAAGTGTAACTGTGTTACTATGGTTACCAATGTTTATAGTAGCGGATTAATTTTGAACTGTAATCAAACTGACTGGAACTACCTGTGCATTAAACGGTTTTACTGCACACCTTCCAGCCAATCAGAATCGAGTATTTAAACAGCCCATGGTATAAAACTATTTAGTAGGTTTAATAGACGACAAATGGCAAAGGTGTTTGTTTTTAAACTGCAGCTCTGAAAAGACAACCTCTGAGTTCGGGCCGAATACCGAGCCCGGAGCCCTCTCCTCGGACAGCGTGCCAAATACGCATTTATTCTATCTGACTTATTTGTAAGTGTGAACTCGTGAATTATAGGCTTAACATGTGAATTCTTGATATTAAAGGATTAGTTCCCTTTCAAATAACCCAGAAAAATACGGGCCCAGGGCCACTCAGTGTAAAATTTTTGTCTTATGTCTGTCAAAATCCTAAGAATGACATCATTTTACTCTTATTCCTAAACTTAAGAATAACAGTGATTCATAAAGGTTCCTAAGTGTTAAGATTAACTCCTAAATTATCCTAAATTATTTAAGAGTGCTGAGAGGTATCCTCATAGCAGTGGCGTAGGTTTGATTTTGAAATTGGTGGGGACAGGGACATCAATATAAATATATTTTAAGTTTTGATCGAAATTATTGCTAAGGATATATCAGTGTCACTGGATATTGGTAGGGACACGTCCCTAGCGTCCCTACTAAATTATACGCCCCTGCCTCATAGATATCATATAGACGAATCCGGCGAAACTACCGGAAGTAAGCGGGCGCCATTACTGAGCTGTTGCTGGGTAGCGTTGCGCCATTGCCTCCTATTGGTTTGGTTACGTCCACTGGAATAAACAGCCCGCGATTTACGACTGTCACTAACGTTACATCTACAACTTTACTATTCTTCCTCTGCAGAGTTATTTGAACAGTATAAGTGTTGTTAATGGTCTGTGAAAATCGCACAGGTCCTTTAAGAACTAACTTATGTATGTATCATCTGGTAGAGTGTGCATTATTTGACCAACCCATACGGAGCTCAGACAATTTTTTTGACCCTCTATAAAATTTTGTTGATCATCGGATGCCAGGCGAAGGAGAAAATACTCTTGAATACATTTAAAACAACCGAAGGGGCGCGTTGGGGCAGTACTCCTAGTAACATTACTGTATTTGCTTGACTGTGACTCTCACTCTGAGAACCAACAACGCTAGCAGTTAGCTGTACCTTACCCTTTCCTTTTGAAATGTGAAAATGAGATAAATAATTGTCACAAATGAAAAACATGAATTCGTTTATTTGATATCATTCATTTATTTATTGTTGCCAAATGGACAGATCTTTTAATAGTTTCCTCGTTAGCTAGCCTAGCCAGCATAGTTATTGCCAAGCTATTTTCATAAATAATCTGTAAGATCGTTTGTACCTTCATCTGTGACTGGAGGCCACTGTCTAACATCATCAACCCAACAAGTCATACTGCCTGGCTGTAGCTGTCATCGAGGGTGCGTTTGCGTTATCACGGAGGTTTGTTTACATACTAGTAACAGCTCAGTAATGGCGTCGCCACAAGATGGCAGCCTACACAGAACGCTCGTCGGATTCGTCTATATAAAGGCTAGATGTCTCGTGCGCGCTGCTGGCCAATGGAGGTCGACGTCCGCACGTGGCGGCCATCTTGCCACAGTGTGCTCGCTCACTCGTTTAATGGTGCATATACTTTTAAATAACCATAACTTGCTCAATTTTCTACCGATTTTCAAACGGTTTGGTTTGTTATAAACGTCAGAGATGTAGTTATGACACTGCATACATATGAATAATTATAACATACATGTTCAAGCATTCGGAATTATAGCCACGTTAATAACGTTTGTAAGAAACCAAACCGTTTGTAAATCCGTCAAGATTTCAGCGAGATAAGAGGATTTGTGTGCGTGCTGATCACTCACCTTAATTCACAGCTTCACTGTGACAAGATGGCCGAACGGTTATGCCGGAAGTGACTGCGCCATAAGACATCTAGCATTTATATATGATATCTATGGGTATCCTAACCTAATTAGGAATAACAAGATGGCAGCAGAGAGGAGAACACACACTTTCCAATGAACAAGTAGCCTAATGTATCGGAGTTAAATGATGACGGAGTTGATCAAACAATAAAAGTTTGGTCATTAAGGTATTCTTTTTGAAACTGATATTTTAATAGTTTCTCCCACTCTACAAATCAAAACTCTAACTGCAGAAATGAAAGTAATAATAAAATTTTAGGCGACTGGAAAAAAATGCAGCAGTGCACCAGCGATGAGCTCATCAGTCCCCAGTAAGCAGGGTCTTAAATAGCACTATTGTGGCACTAACCACACCAAACATACAGTAGTGGAGGAACGAATGCGCACCGCTCTGAAGGGAAGGAAGTTGCGCTATTCCATCTAGCGCAACTTCCTTCCCTTCAGAGCGGTTTTAAACGATATGTACTCAAAAATTTTTTAATAATTTTACCTCATATCTTCTCTTTATAATCATTGGAAGCCGAAATTAAACAAATTTAGATTAATATCACAGCCCTGAAGTGTAACCAGACAAAATTTTTGTTTATTTCTCTTGACCATCGATCGTCACTCATTAAGCGGGGCCTTTCATGTTGTGCACACTGTAGTTCTGTGAGAGAGATTTGTCTCTTTTGGATTACGAATAGCAAAAATGCATCGCAGACAAATGGTTTAATATTATAGCAGAAATGGCTGGCAAGATAGAATTTGCAAGATAACGTCTACAGTATATAGCAATAATAAATAGTAAGTGCATTTTCTTAATTTCTCCAGCACCAACAGCAGAACCGATAGCGTCGAAGGTCTTTCATAATTTAGCACCGGAGCTCATTTAATACCGGGTTTCGGTATGTAAAGTATATAGTCGCACATCAGTAAATTTAAAGTCACAGAGAAAAAGTTTTTTTTAGAAGTTTTAAACTTTTTTCTCTCTTTTTCTCTCACAAACAACACAGCAGATACAGAATTTCAAAGTCTTCATTGGAGGTGCACAAACTTATTCTACAAATCACAAATGAAGAAATTCATATGCTCACATTTAAGCTGCGGTCACACTGGGCTCGACAGTAAGTCTTGTCATGTGGTTGTCATGTTCATGGAGGTCAATGTCTTGCCCGCCGAGCCAGAGCATCACGTCAGTCCTGCTGAGCCTGTGCTTCACGTCAGTCCTGCCGAGCCTGTGCTTCACGTCAGTCCTGCCGAGCCTGCGCTTCACGTCAGTCCTGCCGAGCCTGCGCTTCACGTCAGTCCTGCCGAGCCTGCGCTTCACGTCAGTCCTGCCGAGCCTGCGCTTCACGTCAGTCCTGCCGAGCCTGCGCTTCACGTCAGTCCTGCCGAGCCTGCGCATCACGTCATGCCCGCCGAGCCAGAGACTGTTCACGTCATGCCCGCCGAGCCAGAGACTGTTCACGTCATGCCTGCCGAGCCAGAGACTGTTTACGTCATGCCCGCCGAGCCAGAGACTGTTTAAGTCATGCCCGCCGAGCCAGAAACTTCTCACCTGCTGGTCCCGTCCAGCCCAGAGCTTCCCGAGCCTGAGCTTCACGTCAGTCCTGCCGAGCCTGCACTTCACGTCAGTCCTGCCGAGCCTGCGCATCACATCATGCCCACCGAGCCAGAGACTGTTTACGTCATGCCCGCTGAGCCAGAAACTTCTCACCTGCTGGTCCCATCCAGCACAGAGCTTTCTTCGCCGCTGGTTCTGCCCAGCCCTGAGCCTGTCACCATCCCAGAACCTGAGCACTCAGCAGAGATGGCTGCCGACATGCCTGAACCTGAGCCCTCAGCAAAGATGGCCGCCGCCACGTCGCCTGAGCTCTCAGCAGAGATGGCCGCCGCCACGCCTGAACCTGAGCCCTCAGCAAAGATGGCCGCCGCCACGTCGCCTGAGCTCTCAGCAGAGATGGCCGCCGCCACGCCTGAACCTGAGCCCTCAGCAAAGATGGCCGCCGCCACGTCGCCTGAGCTCTCAGCAGAGATGGCCGCCGCCACGCCTGAACCTGAGCCCTCAGCAAACATGGCCGCCGCCACGTCACCTGAGCCCTCAGCAAAGATGGCCGCCGCCACGCCTGAACCTGAGCCCTCAGCAAACATGGCCGCCGCCACGTCACCTGAGCCCTCAGCAAAGATGGCCGCCGCCACGTCACCTGAGCCCTCAGCAGAGATGGCCGCCGCCACGGTGTCTGTTCCTGAGCCGGTGTCTGTTCCTGAGCCGGTGTCTGTTCCTGAGCCAGTGTCTGTTCCTGAGCCATTTTAAAACATGCAGCTTATTCGTTCAGCTGCATTTCCTTTCCCTGCTCTCCCTCTGTCTCTCTGTCACTCACGCGTCTCTCTCACATACACACACACACACACACAGAGCCCCTCCCCTCCGAAAACGGGATCATCCGAGATCAAAACATATTTCATATTCAGAATACAATGTTGTCAGTGTAGCAAAACCACCTTTCTAGATGCGAAATTAACGTTCCACTATGGAGGCGGAAATAAAGGACTCATTACATTAACAGAGGAGACTAATAAAATAAAACTCAGGAGTAATTACCTTATTTACTCTCTTCTGAGAGTTAGTTACAGTCAGTGTGTTAATGTTGGAGTCCCGACCCGACCTGACCCTTAGCAAACAATCGATTGCGCCTTCTTTAGTAAGTTAACTAATGTTAGTCGCAAGTTTGGGGTAAAATGCAGTTGGGTTGTCGAGGTCAGAACACTAAATAAGCTTTGAATTAAATAATATTATGTCATTTTTAGGGTGTTAAATGTGTGGATTTTGGGTTGGGTTTGTGGATTTTGTGAAGGTGTGAAGCATTTTTGATTAATATTTAATATAATAAAGTTCTGTGTAACGAATTTTTAACGAAGGAATTATTTTGGGATTGGCATTTAAAGACATTCTGAACTATATTGGAGTTAGACAACACGTGTCAAGACCGAATCATTGTCGTAAAGAGAGCTGACCGCACATGCTCCACTTTCATGCAGCTCACACAGGATCTGAACCGCTTATTCGCCATATCTAAAGTATATAAGTATATAAGTATAAGGCCCTACAGGTCAAACAAACACCAAATAGGACGAGCAGTAACACAGAATGCTTGCTGAAGACACAGAAGCTATGCTTTGGGTATACTTTTTAGCTTCCGCGGTACACCGTCACATGTCACTGGGTGACGTTGCGGCATTCAGGATTGGAATAGCTGCACATGTGCTTCAGACGCAATCACGCTGAGGCATTCCCATAGTGTCGTCATCAGACGCAGCGTGAAGTTCCCTCAAAAGAGAACTTCAACACCCATAAAGCACTAGGCATATTGACGTCCAAGGCCACTCCCACCAGTCTACTATGGATACGCTTGTCAGAATCAAATACTGCCTTACTTTAGTAGGAAATAGTTCTTAGTAGCGGTGTAACAATATATCGTGTCACAATATATCGCAATAGAAAAATCTGACAATATGTATCATGAATAGTCACAATCTGTATTGTAGTATAGTTCACCCAAAATGAAAATTACTGTGTGAGAAAAATTCAGGTTTACAGTTTTAGTGTCAGAACTACATTAAACCACTATATAAATGTTGAATATATAATATACAATAATGCAGTAGGGGAATATTTGTGGGTCGTGATAATGCCAAATGTCTTTTGTTACCAGTAAAAAGTGGCCTACATTATTTTAAATATATCTAGTCAGTGACTGAGCAACCGTATTTGTCTAAAATAATTCTGTATTTTCAGCTTCATTTCCACCCCCAATACATTTTAGCATTTTAATCAACAGTCAATTTTTTTGTTAACCTTTTACCATATGTCTTGGAGTATCGCAATAATATCATATCTAATTCAGTATTGTGATATGTATCGAATCATGACATGAGGGTATCGTTATACCCCTACTTCTTAGCAAACTTTTAGTCAACTTGTATTGTTCCCAGGTGCAAGAATTCAAAGAGTAAACATTTAGGGGGAGTGGGTTACTTTTGGTTTCCAGTGAAGGATCCAGCGCATTGTAGGCAGTGGCTAAAGGCGGCAAAGAATTGTAAATATGAAGAGAACACCATGACGATCAGTCTGAAAAACAATAGGTTACTATCGTAACCCCGGTTCTCTGAAACATCGAGTGGAGAGATCCACCTATGGGAAGGGCATCCGTACCTGACCTCTGCAGAAGCATCCAATTGCACCAAGTCTGGCTAGACAGACAGAAGCGCGCAGCCAATGCCAGGTGAGGCCACACCCCCTCACCTACGGGCATATAACAGCTGGGCGCGCTGCTATTCCTCAGTAAGTATATTCGCTTCTCGTGCGGCAAGCGGGGCAAAGCTGGTGGATCTCTCCACTCAATGTTTCAGAGAACCGGGGTTACAATAGTAACCTATTGTTCTCTTTCATCATCTCATGTTCGAGATCCACCTATGGGAGAGACATGGACAGCTACCATACAATACACTCACAGTGAGGTTCCGAAAGCCAGAGAAGGACGGTCACCTCGGGGAGGCGGTGCCTGACACATCCATTAATCATGAACCTGCAAAGGTGACGCCACACCTAACTGCTGTGGACAAGCAGGACATGAAACATGCATGAGACACATACATGATAGTAACCCCAACCCACCAAGACACATAAACTATACCCAAGAAGGGAAGTAAATGTTTGGTGACAGGAATGAACATGGCCAGCCTGCCCATTCACTCTTATTGGTCTTTACCCAACAGGGTTACAGGGAAGAGCTAAGAAGACCCCACTCCTAAAACCGAATGTGCTACCGAGGTTCTGGTGACATCCAGCCGGTAGTAACGCACAAAGGTATGAGGAGAAGCCCAACTGGCAGCGGAGCAGATGTCCTGCAGTGACACTCCCCTAAACAAAGCCCAAGAGGTGGCTAAGCCCCTTGTGGAATGAGCTCTGATGCCCCTTGGGGGCTGCACTCCCTTTGCTTCATAAGCCATAGTTATAGCGTCCACAACCCAATGTGAGAGGCGCTGCTTCGATATGGGACTCCCTCTGTGCAGGGGGGCCCATGAAACAAAGAGCTGGTCGCTCTTCCGGAAAGTGCTGGTCCTGGTCATATATGCCTGTAAAGCACGGACTGGACACAGAGCATTCAGCCTCTGATCCTCTAGAGAGGTTAAAGGTCGAGGGTGAAAGGCGCCGCGGCTCGGCGTATAACAGAGGAATTATCTCCAACAGCCATAGTGCTTTGGGCCACCTGGGTGCTATCAGAATGAGAGACAGGCCCCGCTCTCTCACCCTGGCCAATGTGGGAATTATCAGGCACAGGGGAGGAAAAGCATACAGGAGCACTCTGGGCCATGGGTGGGCCAGTGCGTCTACCCCGAGGGGCGCGTCCATGTCCCTTAGAGAGAAGAACATAGGACAATGGTAGTTTTCGCGCGAGGTGAATAGATCTACGCTCGCCCGTCCGAATCTCATCCATAGCATTTCCACTATCTGCGGGTGAAGACGCCAATCCCCGTAGATTGGGTTTCCCCTTGATAGCAGATCCGCGCCTCTGTTCAGAATGCCCGGAACATGAGTTGCGCGTAACGACAGGAAAACCCGTCTGCTCCACACCAAAAGCTTGTAAGCTAGTGCGCGAAGTTTCGACGAGCGCATGCCGCCCTGACGGTTGATATAAGCCACAGCCGTGGTATTGTCGCACCGTACTAGAACGTGATGTCCCTGCAGGCGGGGCAGAAAAAGATTCAGAGCTTTCCAAATGGTTAAAAGCTCTAAATAGTTTATGTGCGCTGAACGTAGTCTGTTTGGCCACAGACCGTTCACCGTTCTGCCCTCCCAGTGGCGCAAGGCTGCCGAGCAGGCGCGTGTCACTGTTACCGAGCGGCAAAGGTCGCGAATCGGGCTGAAATGTAGTGACAAAACCCATTTCATGAACGCCCTCATCCTCAGGAGTCCCAACGGCACAACCTGGGTGGATGAAGCCATGAGACCCTGCAGCCTGAGACACGTGCGATATTGTACTTTCGCCCCTTCTCTGAACTGCGACAGACAGTTCATCAGAGAGCGAAGACCGAGTTCAACTCCAAGCCCAGGAAAATGACATTCTGACTGGGCGTGAAATTGCTCTTGCTCACATTCACTTGGAACCCGAGCGATGTGATGTGCGCGAGCGCACGGCCGGTGTCCTGTAACACCTTCTCCTTTGATTCGGCTATGATGAGCCAATCGTCTATGTAAGTCAGGATTCTCAGACCTGATATTCTCAGAGGTGCTAAGCCCGCCTCCGCGCACAGACAGAAAGACCGGGGACTCAAACTGAGTCCAAAGAGAAGAACTGTGAATTTGTAACATATGCCCTGGTAGGCGAAACGAAGAAACTTCCTGTGCGGAGGATAGATGCTTATGTGAAAGAAAGCATCTTTCAGATCGACTGATGTGAACCAGTCGTTCTGTTTTATGGTACGGGCGAGTGCGCCTTGTGTCAGCATTCTGAAATTGTATTTCCTCAGATGTTTGTTCAACACTCGAAGGTCCAAGATAGGGCGGAGAGAGCAGCCTTTTTTCGGGACCAGAAAATAACGTGAATAAAAACCCTGGTTCATCAGATTGGGGGGTACCACCTGAATCGCTCCCTTGTTCAGGAGAGATGAAATCTCCCCTTTCAGAATGTGTGAGGCGTTCTCTTCCTATTTTCTATTTTGTGAGAAAATAGAATGCCGTTGAAATGTGGGGGTTTTACTGCGAATTGCAATCTGTAACCCTGCATTACTGTACGCATCACCCACTCGGGAGCCGAAACAGTTCGCCAAGCCGCTTCATGACTCGCGAGTGCTCCCGCTCGGGCCAGAGCGGAGCTGTGTGAGACCAACAGGTTTATTTGTGATGCAATGGCACCATCTAGTGGGCACACTGGAGGCGACATGCAGGGGTTCGGAGGGATTTCCTCTCTCTGCGGTGAGATCAGTTCTCTCTGCGGAGAGAGGTTTTCTCTCCGAAACGAATTCATTCGATTCGTATTTTTTTGTGTTTTGTGTGTTTTGTGTTGGGCAAACACTGGGGCCGAAGCCTTTATTGAGAGAGTGAGGGGAACAGAATGTGGCCAGTGTGGTGTCACTGTGCTTAAACTTTCCCTCACAAAGGGCCCCCTGAACGTGGGGGGAAAACACACATTTCCTGAACACACGAGCTGGGCAGTCTCGACAGGCGGTGAGCTGACCCATCCGCGGGACCCCCTGAGTCTTTTGGACGGGGGTCCTAGAAGAGGAGGGGAGTCCGAAGGGCTCGCGGCCCGTGAACATGGACTCGATGCCCCCATCGGCTGAACATCAGGCAGGCCGCTTGCGTTTCGAGTCGGTGGGGTTGGGATTCGCAGGTCTCCCAGCCGCGGCGGGAGCGGGCTTACCCCAGTGCTTGTTTGTAGGTGCTGGGTTATGTTGCCGTGGCGGTGGTTTGTTGCGGGGCTTTTCCTTGCCCTGATGAAACTGTCGTCCTGTGGCCGGTGGTTTAGGCAAACGCACAGGGGGCGCCTGGCGTGGGACCGCCTTCCTGGGAAGGCAAAGCTTGAAAGCCTCATCCTCCTTCTTCTTATCGTCACACCATTGTTGCATCAATGCGACGGTGGGGCCGAAGAGAGCCCGGCCGGGCTCCACCGGCGCGCCCGCGATGCGCCGCTTCTCGCTGTCAGGGAGTCCCGACAGGTTCAGCCAGAGCGCGCGCTCTCCCACCACGGAAAGCGCCGTGGAGCGCCCGCAAGCTTGGACAGCCTGCCGAGCGTTACGGAGGACGAGGTCGTTCACCGTAAGGATCTCCTTCCAGAGGGTCTCAGAAGGATTTCCCTTTTCCAACTGTTGCCCTAATTCCTCGAGGATCTCCGCCTGGTAGGCGGAGAGAAGCGAAGAAACATTAAGGGCCCTGAAAGCCACGGCCAAGGACTTATAAGCTGCCTGGTGAACGGAGGCAGCAAAACGGTCCATCTTGTTAGGCAAGACCGGCTTAGGGGGAGCGAGCAGCCCGCCCTGAGCGGGGTTAAGGTGCCTGGCGATGGAAGGCTCAACGGCGGGAGGTTCGCCCATACCGTGCGCTGCCATGCCCTTCACCTCGAGTCCCGTGAGACCGTGTCTGAAGTCGAGCGGGTCGCTCCAATAATTTTTCATGTGCTTCGTGCACACCGGGAGGATGGGGAAAAGTTGTTTCCTCGGGCCGGGAGGGGGTCCCAGCACTTTCCCATCATATATATCCCTCTCCTGGTCGGTGGCTCTCTGTGGCGCCGACCATTCAATGTTGAGACGAGCGGCCGCTCGCTCACACACTTCCAGGAGGATGGCTTGAGGCAAAGCCGCGTGGGCGGTAGCCTGGGGAACACCAGAGGGCGGGATGGCCTCCTCGTCCTCTGAAACCCCAAGAATGGCCGCATCCTCCTCTTCGCCAGAATCGTCCTCTTCGGGGAAGGCGGGATTGGGCTGGTCAGCCCAGACGAGAGACGTTGCGCCCCGGGAGGCCCCCGGTAGCGCGTCGTCATCACCGTGTCCCCCGTCTGAGTCAGAAGGGCTGAGCCAGTTTTAAGGTGGTACTGTGTCACTGCCACCTTAAAACGGCGTTTAAGCAGCTTCCTAGGCAGCATGAGGCAGAAACTGCAATTCTCCGGGTTCTCCAGGGCTTCTCGAGCGTGCTTAGAACCCAAACAGACACCGCAAAGCTGATGAAGATCCTTAGCTGCGATAAGGGCATCACACGCGGCCGGGCAGGCCCGTGAAAGGCTATCCCCTGGAGAGGCTGCAGGCTTGGACAGTGACATACCAGCGAAGAAATCAGAGAAATCCGTGGCGGGCAGCCGTGAGGAGAAACGGTGAAAATAGCGAGAGCGTGGGCGGCTCCGAATGCAAAGCAGCAGCAGTTGAAAAATAAACAACTGTCACGTCCGGCGGAGGCTGATCTGGCCGATATGTCCTCCTGAAGACACGAGGTGAGCAGTGTAAAAATCAACCGACCTGTGAGATGCAGAGATCGCGAGAAGCGAATGTCAACTGAGGAATAGCAGCGCGCCCAGCTGTTATATGCCCGTAGGTGAGGGGGTGTGGCCTCACCTGGCATTGGCTGCGCGCTTCTGTCTGTCTAGCCAGACTTGGTGCAATTGGATGCTTCTGCAGAGGTCAGGTACGGATGCCCTTCCCATAGGTGGATCTCGAACACGAGATGATGAAAGAGAACCTCTGAGTTTGTCGTCAACATTTCAAACTGGATGACCACGAAAACTGTGTTTTTGGCCAAACCAAGGGGAAAACTGAAAGGAACTGCCATTCTTGTCAGTTTCATCCAATCCCTTGAAGCAAAACGTCGTTGCCATCACGTACAGGTAAGAAAGCTGTTGCAAAAGTATTACATTTTTACAATAAAGCTGTTTAAAGAGTCAACATAGGCCTACAATACTGTTTTCAGTGATAAACATACCCTTACAATAACTGTTCTGTTAATAACCCTCTGTCGATCCGACTGTCTGTGGTCGGGGATATGAATGCGGAAGTATAATCTTTCCATGAAAGCACTGGAGAATACAAAAGTCTGCCGGATGATGCGTTTTTGGTGACAAATAAATGTGAATTTCTTGGTCCAGGTAGCATGGAGAATGAGCAAACATTGTTCATTTACATATACACCGTCATTGTAACAATATAAAGGCCCAGACAACATTTGTATATGGGGCCCATATGGGTCTGAAATGGGTCCCACTTAGGATTGTCCGCTGGTTCCATAATGGCTCCATGTTAATTGCCCAGATGGATTTCATGTAGGATTGCTCTTGGTACTAGGAGGGACCCAAGTGTAGTGATGTGTCGTTCGCAAACGAGCTGGTTCTAAGAGCCGCTTCTTTGTAGAGAATTTGAAGAGCCGACTCCCGTTCGGGGAGAGCCGAATCATCAACCACAGGGACTTTTTTTTAATGGGCACACCATGCGGCCAATCACATGGGTGGACAGACTTGGATCATACCATTATGTGAAAGAAGGAAGGGGGACACATGCTCCGAAGATAGCGAGTGTAGTGGTACAGGCCAGGTACAGGTACATAGAGCGACAGAGAGAGGTGGGGGAGCTGAATTTAAATGCAAGCGCGTTGGGAGAAAGTGAAGAAATGAGCGAAAACCGAAAAAGAAGCAGCATCTGGCTGCATTTCAATGATATCGGAGACTTCTCAAAAACAGGACAAATAATCACAGAAAGGAGAAATCGCATCAGCCCATCCAAGCTGAGGCTATTATTAATTTTTTTCCAGTTTTATTGAAATATTAAATAATACAAAATCATAAAAATAAGCCTTTTATGAAAAATAAAAAATTGGTTACCAACACACAAATCATTCCCAATTGCTAAATTAGGCTAAAATAGAAGTCCAAGTGATACTAAATGAAGAGCCATTGGGAGCCGTAAGAGCCTGCTCTTCTAAGGGAGCCGAGCCAAAAGAGCCGAATATTTGAAAAGAGCCGGACTTCCCATTACTACCCAAGTGGGCAACATGCATAAGACCCATCTCGGTCCCAGCTTGGGTTGAAAATCGACGAAGTTTGATAAGTCTGATAACCACACTGAAAATCAGTTGCATTCTGAATTTTTGTACAGATGTGTTTCAAATGTTATGAAAGTCTGGATGCTTTAAGAACTTTCCAAATGGTTTGGTAAAGAGGAATATATGACTTCAAATAGATTTTGACAGCAGAGAGATAAATTGAAGAGATTAATGATGAAATCCTGTACTGCACACAAGCTTAAAAAGTTGGACTTTACAGGTCCAACAGGGATTAACATACATAATCCATATTCTTTTTACCCCTTTGAAAATCTTGCAATTAAAATGACAAAATCAGCAGAGATGGAAAGTGGGTATCACTTGTGCCACATAGGGTGAATTCAGGTAGAGTGGGGGACATCAGGTTGAGTGGGACACTTTTGGGTACTGTAAATGGTTAATTTTGTAAGCCAATCACAACAATTGTTACTGTGTTGTAGCTGAATGTCTATTGGATATGAAATAAAGGTTGTGATTGGTTTGACATCACAGATGTGGTCCGGTTGTTATTTTTCAAATTGCTTGACTCCTGGGACCTCACGGTAAGCCACCCGGCAAGTGTAAATCTATTTTAGAATAATAAGGTTGATAATTCTGTCACTTATGATGTAGGCCTAACAATAAAACTTTTGCTTTTACATACATTTATACTGTCTGTGTATTAGAGATTAATAACAATGAGCAATCTAACTGTATAAAATATTTGTGAAAATTAGATTCACAGCACTGTCCCACTCAACCTGACAGTGTTAGGTTGAGTGGGACAGTGCATTTCAGGTTGAGTGGGACAGTGCTGTGAACCTAATTTTCACAAATATTTTATACAGTTAGATGCTCATTGTGATTAATCTCTAATACACAGACAGTATAAATGTATGTAAAAGCAAAAGTTTTATTGTTACATCATAAGTGACAGAATTATCAACCTTATTATCCTGAATTACCCTGAATTCAGCCCCCCATGCCTCCACCCTCACAACTGGGCCAGCCCCCCATGCCTCCACCCTCACAACTAGGCCAGCCCCCCATGCCT
This sequence comes from Abramis brama, assembly GCF_963993115.1. Taxonomy (NCBI): domain Eukaryota; kingdom Metazoa; phylum Chordata; class Actinopteri; order Cypriniformes; family Leuciscidae; genus Abramis; species Abramis brama. Next base: position 11,937,676 of record NC_139967.1, on the reverse strand, counting down.
CCATCACCCTCACAACTGGGCCAGCCCCCCATGCCTCCACCCTCACAACTGGGCCAGCCCCCCATGCCTCCACCCTCACTTATGGATGACGATGACTTCATCTGTCTTGGATGTGTTCACTGAAGTTGTTAAAAGGTGGTAAAAGGATGTAGGCTTAATGAAAGTTCCATTCATTGAATGTAGAGTGAAGTTTACAATGTTACAATTTTTGCATTAGTTCCAGAAATGCATTTTAAAAAAATCCTTCCAAGTATTAATTAATTGAAGGTCTCCGTTGTTGTATTTTGCGCTTCATAATGCGCCACACATTTTCAATGCATGTATTCTGGTTTTATTTATGTTTTACAAAATGTCCCAACTTCATTGGATTTGGGGTTGTATTTCTCATGTTCATTTTAACCATAAAATAGTGTCCCACTTTCTAAAGAACATTGCATGTCAAGTGAATAATAAATAACGTTACATTTTACTACAGGTTTGTGTGTGTGTGTGTGTGTGTGTGTGTGTGTGTGTGTGTGTGTGTGTGTGTGTGTGTGTGTGTGTGTGTGTGTGTGTGTGTGTGTGTGTGTGTGTGAAAATAAAAAGCACAGTTAATTTACACAGTTATCATAATTCTATTTTTCCAACAGCATGAAAATACATTTTGCTGGACTTTACTTAGCCTATATCACAGATGTTTAAACGGTTATGAGAACAGAACATTATTTGATCCTCTAAAAGAGTTATTTCAAACAGAAAAAAACACCCTAGCCAAATACATGACGTATTTCAGAGGAATTCAATAAAATTAAAGTTGTTTAGAACAGAGGACATAAAACAATTTCATGAAAACTTGCAATACATGGTAGTGTCCACTAGGTGGTGACCTTAAAACACCAATGAGCAAATATAACTGTGTCTTATGCCTCAAAATATTAAAACTGCTGATAAATATAAGTAATCACAAAATATTTAAATAAATGAACATTAAAAAAAGTATATGTAGAAATATACACACACAGAAAAAAAGATAAAACAGAGATCCATATTTCCCATGACAACACAATAAAAGTTAGATCATGCTGCTGTGTTCCCACAGGCTGATATTGTATATCAGAAAGATTGATTGACACAGTGATGATGATCGTACAGGTGAGGGCAGACCTAAAGGAGAAAGCTGTCATGTAGATTGAGCTGGCAAGAGGAGATAGGGTCGATTTAGGTGGACAGGAGGCCAGACAAATCCAGTTTTCACCTCGGTGCACATGACATATGAACTGGAAGAGCAAAATCAACAGGCAAAAAGTTGAATCCATGCGAGATAGATGGATAGACAGACAGACAGACAGACTGATAGATAGATAGATAGATAGATAGATAGATAGATAGATAGATAGATAGATAGATAGATAGATTTTAATAAAACATTATTAAATTAATTAAACAACACCTCTACACAAAAGATTCAAAAAGGATTTTACAACCTTGATTTGATAGGAGAACCTTTTTAATTTCCTATGATGCTGAGAGCTCCATTAAGTTTCTCAAACTACAAAAATAACATTGTATCGCACATTGATCCTTTGATTCAATACCTTAATAAGTTGTTCGTTCAGTCAAGCTTAGAAGCCTCTTTATCATGCAAGTCTGAATGAAGACACCACACCTCACTTGGCAGCCCAAGACTGTCGATATGTTCTGCCAGTAGTGTGTATTTCCTTCTCCAGGGGCCTTCACAGTCTCCTATTAAAAACATAACTGAATTGTCTGACAACTGCAGCTGCAGAGAAGAGCTATCATACATATCATAACTCTAATATCTCTTACATAATTCTTATACCTTAAAATAAAACCCTTCTGCCTAAAAATGACACATTATGATGTTATCAGCCTATAGGCTAGGCAAAACGGACTGCATTTTTTAATAATTTTTTTGTAGCATTATTTTATAGAAAAGTGGAAAGTAAGGGTGAGAAAGAGAGCAAGGGATCTATTGGGATGCGAATATGGTCCACATGCCAGTAGTTTTTTTTTCTGCGCGTGAGCACTGCACCAAAGCTCTGATATGGACCTTGTTTCAAAAAGGATATAATATTTCAAATAGCTTTTTACAGTATTCCAAGTAAATTGTGCTTTCTTATTGCGAAAGATGGCAATCGATTACACTAACATGCTAATTGTAAATGACAATGCTACACTTATACTGGCAACTTGGCTTTAAGTGTATTTTCCAAGCGAGTGCACCATATCACACACACACACACACACACACACACACAAAAGACAGCTGGCAAATGAAGCTGCCTAAGAGTAAAAGAGAAATGGCACATCACTTATGTCAACAATTCTGAAATATACAATAATAAACCACAGTTATGTCTACTCTATCATACACACTACTCGCGTTTCCATGACAAAAGGAGTTAATCAGGAAATGGCTTATTTCAGTAATGCTGAGCTGCTTCTTTGTTGGCTGATGAAAATATATCACGCTTTCCTTCTCTATATCCAATGTATAAATGAAAGGATCAACAGATGAGTCTTACAATTGTTTTATGCAAGTTACTTAATTAATATCAATTTCATAAAAATGTGTTGACAATTGTTTTGTTTTTTAATGGAATATTGCAGTATTATAAATTTATCCATGCACATCATTTTTAAAAATATATGTGCCCTCAAAATCTTTTTTATCTAAATAACTTCTCTGATGATGTGTTTACTGGTGTGAGGGCGGGACAAACTGTCACTCACATGACATCACAGCAATAGCAAACCACAACGATCCAATCAAATCCTGATGGAAACAAATCCCGCCCTACATTATTTTCTTGTTTGAGAAGCCGTTTCTCTTGGATATACTTCACAATAGGGAAGAAAAGGCTATCACAACTTCCATTTTATGTCGACGTAAAGAATATTGGTTCTAAACAGGTAAGTTTGTAACAACAGAAGAACCAAATCCGAAAAGGATGCTGAATAGATTACTAAATTTCCATAAAGAACCTTTGAAAGTGCTAGAGAGAACCTTAATGGTGTTATGAAGAACCTTTTTTAAACACACACACACACACACACACACACACACACACACACACACACAGTATATATATTTGGCATTAAATGTGAAATAAAACACAAAATAGAAACACTAAACAGATGTAATGAAGACCAAGTTCCTGTGAAATATCTTCATGATCCTCTATGCCTATACTGTACGTCCATCATTATGAGTGTATTGTGATGTAATTGAGTGTCAGTTTCTCTCTGTAGACGATGAGGTTGTGAGGTGTGACAGGATCTGTCTGGCTAGAAATAGACAAGTTTACAGTTACATTTTGTCCACTTGTTTATGAAGGTAGCCATTGTGAATGGACAGTATGTGAGCTCTTCAAAATGTAACAAGGAAAAAGTAATGTCATGGGATAGCTTTAATGTTTTTGTGACTGGACGTGTTTATGCATAAACCCAAATAATAATTGAAAACTATAACAAAATGGATCGGAAATGTAATTTCTCTTTTACTTGCTAAACGGAGACTGACCAGAGCTGGTCACAATTACATGTTCTGTTTAAAAACTAAAAAGAAAAAAAGGACAGTGTGATTAGGAAACCATGTTACAAAGTTGAAATTTATAAACAATTTAAGAAGGATATCTAGTACATGTTAAAAGTATGTTGACCCTCTGTGTGGATGGATGGTTGAGCTCCAGAAAATCAATAAAGAAGTGGCTTTGAATTTTTTGACACTTACAGATTTAAACAACAAAAGGGCGGGAATTAAGAACCCTAAACTCTAACACAAACCATTCTATCATAAAAGGGTTATTTAGTGTGATATTGTTCTAAATAGAACTAAAAGGAACCTTTAAAGAACCATCTTTTTCAACGTTGTTCATTTTTATTTTTACCAAAGTAAAAAAAAAAAGAAATCTTATATTTGAGTTCCTGATACATTCACTTCAATTGCAGTTATGTCATATTATGGAGTCAGGCTTATTTTCTGAAGATAATGGGTCACATTATGTCAGAGGTGGCTGTGAACAATCCCTGTGGGGCAGTGCACAAAATGCAGATGAAAAGCTTGATGAGAAGGTGAAAGGCTTGTGCTCTTCTGAATGTATTGAGTTATCAGCAGCTTCTCTGTGTGTAAGTGTGCTAAGAATGGATTGCTCTCTCACGAAGGGCTTAAAGCAGCGGGAGGACAGTACTTCAGTATGATGATGCTTTTTTTATGAGAGCAGTAAAGCTAATGACAAGATCCTGCCTGAATGACTTCACGAGGCCTACGGCATGACTTCCCAGACAGCAACACAGCGTCGGCCCAGATCCGGCCCACATCTGGTACGCGTGGAATCCACATGTACCAGATGTGGCCCGGATCTGGGCCGACACTGTGTTGCTGTCTGGGTTAGCATCTCACGATCGCTTGCTTATTTAATGACTGAGAGAAAGCCTTGTTAGCTCATCAGGCGAATCCTCATTTGCTTTGAGCAGAGATTATTGGGAGAATAAAAGCATCAAAACTTGTTTGTTTATCAGGAAAATGATCATTAATCATTTTTTCCCCCAAGAAATCCATGATATATTGCATTTTTATACTGCGTTGAGGTGCAGGAATTACAAAAGGTCATTTGAGTACTTATGGTTGTTAATGTCATACTTATGGGTTAATTAAAAAATGTATAATTGTATTAGGAAATCATGTGTTAGAAAATCATATTACTCTTGATATAACATTACATTTAATACACAATATATACATAAAGTATTCATTATACAATATACACATATGAGGTGTAAAGCGGTGAAGAGCGTGAATTAAATAAAAAGTAAAGGCTAATAAAATGGATTTATTTACTTACACACGCATTTACCTAGCCATCTAAATGAGATAACAGAGATAACATATTGGTTTTAAAAAAACAAATTAAAATTAAGTTGCTAAAAGGTTTTGGGGGGTTTTTTGCCACAAAAGAACAATTTTTGGTTCTCCAAAGAACGTTTCAGTGAAACATTTTTTTTCTTAGAGTGAAGGACATTTTAAAAATCTGTAGTGTAGGCAAAAGGGAGAAAAAAGTACATACAAACAGTAAAAAAACTTAAATTTGATATGTTGATGATGGTATGATGGTTATGAATGCCTATGATTTCCATAGTATCAAAAGTAAGAAAGAAGTCTGATGCTTATCATCATTCAGGTAGATTAGTGCAAAAGACACGAACTAATGAATAACATGCTGCAACAACAAGCAACAGCTGGTTCTGGACTTCATCCTTGTGTTGACACGATAAAGCAGCTGTCAGTCTGCCGTTCAGCAGCACTCTGCTTACGGCCTTGTGTGATCCAAGTAGACATTCACTGATGGGCAGCAAGGCATGTTGAGGGAGTCCCTGTCAGCCTGATGTTCTTTTAACCGCACACATAAACTCCCCCTGACAGCAGCACCCAGCGAACTTGCCTAGGCTTCATCGTAGGGGGTCTGTTACGCTCCAGGACTGAGCTGCCCTTTTAACCTGATCTCAGCTCCCTGTTCCTACATTTTACCCTTAGTAATCACAGTAGAAACATCTAAACTATTCCTGAAACATATGAAAGGTTGAGTGTTATGTCACATTTGACATCAAAGCATGTGTGAATATATTGTGAATATATCAGCTTATGCTTGGCAAGAATCAACCTTGACTGTAAGAAGTATCAGGGTCAGTTCAGGTTCTGATGATCCATAATACTTTAAATCATCGCTTTGATGTTCCTCTAACACAGCAGCAAGAGATCAATTCATATATTAAACATGACTTCATCTGAATGACTTTGGAGTAAGTACTTATATATTGACTATGAATAAATCTTAGCAAACTGGCAAGCCACCCTAAAGGTTCTGGTTTATTTTTGCTATGGGAGATGTAGTTTGCACTGTAAAAGCCCCTGTACAGTGCCAAAATAACTTCCTATTACATTGGCCTAATGCACTTAGCTACCTTTTAGCAGATACTTTTTACCCAAAGCAGCTTCAATCACGCAATCCATTACTTGTAGAATGCAGCTTTCAGGTATTGTTTCATTTTGAACATGACCCAATAAGAACTCAAATGATCCATGCTTGGTTTATAAGTCATGTTTATCCATTACACAACTAGGCCAAGACCTACAATGAATAAACTCAATCGGTTGAAAAATCTTGCATGTATAGGTTGCAGATATGTGCCTTGTGTAAATAATATATAAAAAGGAGTGGTCTTGGTTTAAGGAGGGGCATCAGTACCGGGCAATGACATATAAGGCTTTAAATAGCAAAGCAAGGATGAAAATAATGCCATTGTCGGATTTTGTTACAGAACTGCAGACAAATAGGGTCTTTTTTTCCAATGACAAGTTCAAGTTACAGTTAAATAACCTCTCAGGTGTGAGAAGATATTTAATTGTCAAAGATTACAGGAAATGGTTTCAAACTAGTTCCTGTATAAGAATTATTCTAGAACTAAAAGCTGTAGTTAATTGTGAGTTTGCTTTCATATTAGGTGGTAATGGTGTCTTAATGTAAATTTAAATTATATAAATATAAAAATGACTGGGTGATTGTATTTCATCCCTCTTATTACACAGCTACTCAACATTTTAAACTTCCTCTAATAAAAAATAGTCGGTTACAATGTACAAAACAATGTGCAAGATGAACACAGCTGCAGTATTACAGTAATAATACTGTAGTCGACATTTGAAGTGGATCAAAACCTTTCATCAAAGTTATACATGAATTTTGAACAATACCCGTTCTTGTCTTAGGACAACTTTGATGAACTTTTCTGATCCACTTCACATGTTGACTACTGTACATTAATACTGAAGTCGCCTGAGGTCATTTTCACTACAAACTGAGACGCAAGATTAAAAACCTATACAGACATGATTATTTCTCCTGCAAGTGTACATTTTTTAAATCAAGTGATTCCTCCATATTTGCAGGATGGCTGTGTTACAGAGGCGAACCAAGGGGAATGCCGAACCACTTATATCCCAGAAATCAACATGTGCCTACAATAATGCATCACTACATTTAAAGTAGGTATTAATTATTTTCTGCTGTTACAACTTATGAAGCTGCAATTAATTGCAGTATATTTGCAATATATATGTTATATATTACCATTAATATATGGTAGTCAGAATGAATAGCAATAAATGTGCATATGCAGTCGCACATGTCTTATGAATCTATGTGGACTTCGTCTTTTTCACTTGATCCAAGCCTCATGGAGGCTTCAATTTTGAGAGTCTAACTTTATTTGCTGCACTCTCTGGCCACTGGCCTACACGATTACTGCAGTCTCTATATTTAGTTAGGATTTTTTTCGATTAGCCCGTGCTAAAAGCTGTGGATTTGATTTCAAACTCTTTTTATTAGGTTTACCTAACGAGGACAGTTAGACCACAGAGCAGATACACTCTCCTGGATCTCCTGTAAATAATATTACATATGTCTGCTCAGGAAGCCAGAGAAACTCAAAATGTTATTCACACTGCTCTGCTGTCAAAATAACATGGGTCTGAAGCATTACAATCCATTCTTCATCCAATACAGTGGCCTAATGCAAGGTACCGGTATACGATAGGTGAAGACAATAAACAACTTGAGTAAACAAAAACAATCTCCAGTTTTTAACACTAAAAAACACCCTGAAATTAGAATATCATATATTTTTTTACTTTGCTTGTCAGGCACCTGATTTCGATTAAAGTAACAATCTACCAAGTATCACTTGTTAGATTAAAAAAATATATATATTTTTACTTTAAACTGAAAAAAACTACCCGCTATGTAAAGGAGACTTATTTCCCAAATATTAATGTCTATTTCCCATACATAAATGTGTATTATTGATTGTACTGTGGGTGCTTTAATTAGGCTTTATTTTATTTTATTTTATTTGTTCCTAGCCCTTTTGGTTATTGTCATTTATATGCCGCATGTAATTTTATTTTGTGACTGTTTGATTCTGTAACCAAATCATGACACAGGTTCAGTCAAAATTAATAAACAGAATAAAGGTTCTGTTGGAAAATTCATCTTTGTTTAACTTTCTAATAATTTCTGTCAATTGTACTTGATAAGTTATTATAGTTTTCTTCATCAGTAATTAAATTAAAACTTAAATGCAGGCTATTTACAGTGCATACTAGCTGGTTTCTGACTAATATTGTAATCATTAACTGGTTTTAGATGGTAAAAATCTATCTGGTTGAGCACATCTACTATGATCATCTTTATAATCTTAAGTACAGTACCTGGTTTTTTAGAGACCTATCAGCTTTAATTCCAGCAGGGGTCATTGCAGTTTTTCTCAGTCACTTTGGTGCATTTCTCACATCACTATTTACATTTGCACAACAGTTAATGCAGTTCTCAAAACAATTAGTACAAACTGCAAAACCTAGTTGATAACCTGCAAAAGCGTGTCACTTGCTCAAAATGGATAGCTCATTCCTCAAAAGCAAGTATTCATGCTGTCAATGAAAGTGTCAGTGTCATCAAGATGAAAAGTCCTGACACCATTGTTTGATGTCAAGATAGTCAAATGGCTTTGTCATGTTTTCATTATGACAGTTTACTCTGTAAATGTTTTCCAATGCAAAAAAGTCAGATCTTGGTGACACTACCTGAAAATGCTCAAGACAGCACTATTTGCACAGCCATTTGAAAAATACAGTAAAGTTACACATTACTGTATTTAGTGAGGTAACTGAGTACAAGACACTGAATATGTATGTTTCACATTTTTACTGCATATGCTCTTTGCAATTCTAATTTGTTCACAGCATTGTGCAAAAGAAAAAATACACCCTTATTAACAAACATAAACTCCCTTTGGGTAGAGCTGTGCACAACTGTAAACAATATTGCAGTACATATTGGAACTGAACATATAACATAGTACTGTAATCATTCATGCACATCCAGACGTTCCTCATCAGTGAAAGCTGAGATTCACCTGAGAGAAAAAAGATTTTAAAAATGTGTAAAATTTGCTTGACAGATTTTGACAACTAGTTCAACATTTTTGTATGTAATGACTCAAGCAATGAAATGAGGACTATTAGTTTTATATGGAATGACTATTCAGCATTCACAAGTATAGTTAATTTTGACTGACATGACATAAGCAAATGATAATGTTATAAAACAGCAGAGAGTTGTATGAAAGCAATTGATGCATGCATGTCCAAAAGCATTTGCAATTCGTTGGAAGGAATGAGAAACTGCTACTATGATGTGCACAAATGACTAAATGTTGTGGAGGTTGAACTAACTGTTGTGCAAATGTAAATAGTGATGTGAGAAATGCACCAAAGCAACTGAGAAAAACTGTAAGAAAGTATTAGGCTAAATTAATTCATTTATAAAACATAAATGGTATTTCCATTAAAATTACACAGTGGCCATACTTTTATTTCATCTTCTTCATAATATTGTCATTATTACGTTGACAAATAGAGCAATATTTGTTTATAATATTTGTTGAGGACTCAAGCGCGCTCTTGGAAAAGTCCACTTGAATGATATCAGTGCTGTGCGCGCGGGATGTCAGGGGTGAGTGATGGTGTCGCGCGCAGCTCCCGTGTGTAATCTCATTCGATCACAGCTCTCGCGCTCAGGTGGGGACTCTTGGTTAATCCTGAAGCTCTTACTCCCACCAGCAGGGAAATCAACCACAGCAGCATGCTGCGGTCCCCCGCACACACTCTTTTGACCGCACGTCGAGCATAATAATAAAAAAACACTATTCTTACTACTTTTTACCTTTGGAAAAACTCGCAAAAGCCATTTCTTACTTAGTCTATTAGTACTTCTGCAGTTTGCCAAGTCACCGGATCACCGAAGATGCCGCACCAAGAGCAAGTAATCGCTCACGGGAACCTCTGCGCCCCGGGTCCTCCAAACAACGCCGGGTACAACAGCAACCCGGTGCCCGTTATCATTCAGACAGAATCCCGCGATAAATGGAGCAAAAAAATGGATTTTCTTTTATCGGTAATTGGGTTTGCGGTAGACCTCGGAAATGTTTGGAGATTTCCATATATCTGTTATCAAAACGGCGGAGGTAAGGTTTTTACTTTTATGAAAAGTTTGTATTTATACTTTAATTAAATGTCAGTTACATTATGCAGTAGGCTACTAATCAGTCACAAAAACATTAAATTGTGTCTTATGACAAGTAAAATATTGATTAAGTGCAGGTGTCAGTCTTATTGGGCGAGTGAACTGTCCACGGTGCTGAAATAGATTTTTTTTTGTGTTCATTTTAAGCATTTTACAAAACCTCTTAGCTTCCAAATAAGCAACATAAACTGTTTTCTGAACATTTATTACACTAAACATTTTCAGCCTACTAAAATTGCAAAGTTAGGTGTCTAAAATTTAAGCAAAATCAAAGTGATGCCAACGCCACAACCTGCAGCCACAGCCTCTCATTCACTTTGAAAACCCCCCTCATTAAAATCGAGTAGAAATTAAATTTGTTAAAAGTGTTGTTTCCACCCATCATCATCATGACATTTATTTTACAGTGTAGGGGAAAACAAACCCAATATTTTTATAAGCTATCTGAAATCAAGATATAATATTTGATCTAATAGCCTTTATGTGTAATAAAAATTATGTAACAAAAAGTAGAAAGTTACTAAAATCTGTGGGGTAATGTTATTGTTTTTTATTCACACATGGTTTCCAAACCCTGTTTCTACCAGATATCCATTCATACAGACTGACCAGATTCAATAAAGATGTTTTTTTAGTTTCTATTCTCAATATATGAAGCAGTGCTTATTATAATTCTGTTTATTTAAACTTCTACCTCAGTACACCTGTGAAGCAGATATACTGCCAGCTGCAGTCATCAATCATGCAAAAGTTATTCATGATTTAATCTGTGCAGAAACTGAGATCAATAAGTGTCAGACCACAAATGTACCGGTATAAACATATATTTCCTCTACCCATTTTTCTTTTTAAAAGTAGCCTATTATATGAAATGGAACAGGCTTTATCGACATACAGATCAACATTTAGTTAAAGGAATGTTTTAAGTATACTTGTTTTTAATACGCTTATTTAAAGTCTGCAAATTCCCCCTTGTTGATCTCACTTATTGTTGTGAAGGAAAAAAGACCTGTTCTAATTCTGTTCTTCAGGTGCATTTCTCATTCCTTATGTCCTGATGGCTATATTCGGTGGGGTGCCACTTTTCTACATGGAGTTAGCTCTGGGACAGTTCCACAGAACAGGTGCCATATCCATATGGAAACATATTTGCCCTATTTTTAAAGGTAAGATAAATATCTTATACGATATTGCAATTTTTTGCAAGTCTGGATGGATATGAAATTAAATGGCGAATGGAAAGAGGCAAAAAACGAGTATATGAGACTGAGAGATTTCATTAACAAAACACTAAGATCATTTCCCCTTCCTTGTCAGGTATTGGTTTCGCCATCTGCATCATTGCACTGTATGTGTCCTTCTACTATAACACCATCATCGCCTGGGCTCTGTTCTACTTCTACTCCTCCTTCAGCAGCACTCTGCCCTGGACCAGCTGTGATAATGAATGGAACACAGAAAACTGCACTAACTACTTTGGAAAAGACAATGTGACCTGGACAAACTATTCACGCTCACCTGCCGAGGAGTTTTACACGTAAGTGCACGTAAGTGTCTGCACTGAAAGGGAGCAAAAATGACAGAGAAAGAAAAACAGAAGCAGGAGAGGGAAAGAAAATGAGGGATAGATATAGCAAAAAGAAATGACAAAGGGGGGGGGGGGGGAGAACAGCATTATAGATGAATGTTGCAAATGTGGACTACTACATACAAATCATAGTTTAAAAGGTGGAACAGCATATATATATATATATATAAAGAGTTAAGATGCAAAAGCCTAGAATTATCATTTTTATCAAGCTCGTATATTTAAGTTCAGTAATTTCACGTAAATGGCAATGAAAATTACCTATGAATTGTCATTTAAGTGAAATTACTGAACTTAAATATACAAGCTTGATAAAAATGATCATTCTAGAAGAAAAATTCAGATGGCACTTAGAGGCTTTTGCATCTGAACTCTTCACACACACACACACACACACACACACACACACACACACACACACACACACACACACACACACACACACACACACACAGTGCTGAGTAGATTACTTACAAATCGAAGCCCATTACTGAATACAAATTACATGATGAAAATTGAAGTTAGTAACGTAATCTACTACATTACACATTTTAGGTAATATAATCGGACTTTGATTACTTTTAGATTACTTTCGGCCTTAACTTGTTTATTACATAGATTTTGATTGGATCATCTTGTACTATAGTGATATAAAATACAAAGAGAACAAAAAAGTATGTTGAACATTGTCATCAACAAAAGTGCATTAAACATTACATTATGTCATGGTTTCCCAAACTAGGGTTTGTGAAAGAACTGTAGGGGGGTTGCAAGTTGCTGAAAAGGTAATCATTAATTAAACCATAAAAATGTAAACTTTAAAGATAAAAACAATCAAAATAAAACACAAAAAGATTAAATATTGTATTTGTTATGCTGTGTGGACTGCCTGAATATACATCCAGATTACATATTATCAGTTACTACCCAGCACTGTCACTAGAGTGAATCTCATAAGAGTTTTGCAACATTTTTTTCATCTTTTCCTCATTTGGTTTAACATGTCCGCTGCTCTGCAAACATAGAGTCGAGTGTATAAGGGTTGATTTAGCATAATGAACTCAGTTAAATCTTTACAGTTTAAGTGCCACAAAAAAACAAACCTACAAAAATAATTGTATTTGTGGAGAACTGCTTTCATGTTTTATATTGTGCCAACATTTCTTTCTTATATTTCAGAACCTTTTTTATAGTGCAGTGTATATTTTAGTAAACTTGTGTACACTGAAGTATTGTATGTGTCTGCTTTGTGGTCCAGGTCACTGAGAGCATAATAATGAATATTTTCAGACTGCACCTTTGTAAATCCATCTTAAAACAGGAGGAATGTCCTGGCAGTTCATGAATCATCTGGGATTGGGAATGTGGGATACATTCGCTGGCAGCTCATGCTCTGCCTCTTCCTCATCTTCACCATTGTCTACTTCAGCCTGTGGAAAGGAGTCAAGACTTCAGGAAAGGTCCTTCCGGAGTCCTTAAAAATTAAATGAATCGTGTTTTATTGCACATTCCACATCCTCTCATCCATGTCTCTCTCAGGTTGTATGGGTGACTGCCACCCTCCCGTATGTAGTGCTGTTGATTCTTATGATCCGTGGTGCCACTTTGCCCGGAGCGTGGAAAGGAGTGGTGTTCTACCTCAATCCCAAATGGGAGAAACTGCAGGAGACCAGCGTGAGTGCTTTCTCTCTTTTCCCTTTGTGTCTAACACTGATTTATTGTTATATTCGTTTGTGTTGTTTCTAGACATCCTTCACTTATATGTTCCCTTTTAAATCTGCTGCTATAATCTTTTGAAGGCAAAATTGATGTTTTTATGTAATGCAGTAATAAAAAAGGACCTCAGGCATTTGGTCATGAAACTCATGAATCACTAGCAGCTGAGCTGACTTCATAAAGGGCATATTTCTTCATAAATTTCATAAAGTCAATAAATAAAATAAATGATAGATAAATTAATATTTTATATATACATAAAGTGTCAATGGAGGAAATATGTAAACTGCATCTCCATATTTCTATCCCTGTGATGTTTGCTGTATAAGCCCAGTACTCTTTGCAAGGTGATGCAGCGCTGCAGAGAACCGTGATGAGAAGCAAAAATAAAGCACTAGGGGCTAATGAGATGCGTAATTGGTTTAGAATTTTTTTCCATCATGAAAGGCTCTCATACTCATTGAGACACGTTCATGCACACACACACATTTCTCTTCACACAAATCTTCAGATGTGAGCAAGCACCGCCTATTCCCTATATACTGTTATGTCAATGTCCTAAATTGCATCCTAAATTGAAACATAGGGAATTTTCTAAATTATTAGTATAAGATGATTCAAATTTTTACTCACATACTGTGATCAATTTATTGAGCTGTTTTCTTGTTTTTGTTTCTACGGTAGCCACACTTCATTTACAGTATCTAATGTTTTGTAGGTATGGGTGGATGCAGCTGCGCAGATCTTCTTCTCTCTTGGTCCTGGTTTTGGCGTGCTGCTTGCCCTGTCCAGCTACAATCCCTTCAACAATAACTGCTACAGGTACAGACAAAACCTTCATTCTCATTACGTTGATCTACTGGAATTTTCAACCTCTTCTATTCATCAGCATTTGCAACGAGTTCTTAATGTTTGTTTTCAAGATATTACGAATAATATCTACTCTTTGTTTGAGTTAATACATGAATCGTGAATTAATTCTTTGTAATTCTTAAAACACACACTGTCGTTCTCAAGTGTGGTGAGATTTCTTTTATGTTTTTGAAAGAATGATGCTAATTGCTCACCAAGACTGTTTATTTGATCAAAAATACTGTTTACAAAAGTGATTATTACATTTTAAATGAACTTTTGTTTATATTTTAATATATTTTAAAATGTCATTTATTTCTGTGATGGCAAAGCTACATTTTCAGCACTCCATCAGAGTCACATGATCTTTCAGAAATCATTCTAATATGCTGATTCGGTGCATTTCTTCTTATTATTATCAATGTTGAAAACATTTGTGCAGCTTAATATTTTGGGGAAACAGTGATACTTTTTTTCAAAGTTATTTGATGAATAGAAAGTTCAAAAGAACAGCATTAATTTGAAACAGAAATCTTTTGTAACATTATAAATCTTTACTGTCACTTTTGATCAGTTTAATGCATCATTGATGAATAAAAGTATAAATTTCTTTAAAAACATTGGCAGCCTGTCCTTGTTACACATGTTACATGTTACTGTAGTAATAACTATAAATTATGCATAATTTCATGCAACTAACCCTAAACCAAACCCCAATCATAACCCTAGTAAGTAGTAAGTACAGTGTAAGTAATGTAAGTTAATAGTAAGTACATGTAGTTAAATATTATTACACAGTACTTAAATGCATAATACAAAAAAATTGTACTGACCCCAGACATTTGGTTCAGTGATACAGTTGTGTATTAGTAACAAAACAGACCTGCCAATTCTGGCCAATGTGATTCCCACTCACTCTTAATTCTGATTCTATCTATAGCTTAACCATTCATTTGCATTTGGCTCTGTGTCCACTAACTGAGGAGAAATGCCATCAAAATGAACTGGGCTCTGATGAATCACATGATGAACTGAAACAAATACCTTGCCTCATGGCTAAATGATATAAAAACAAGATTAGACCTGAGAATTAAGGCCAGTTTGAAGAGATGAATGGGCAGCATAGTTGAGTCAGGGGAAATTGAATTGTGTACTACTGTAAGACTATGAGGAGGCAGGTGGGCAATCTAAAGGGACCAAGTCATATAACGACAAGAATATCACGTAGACTTGGGCCAATAAGCAACCACCCAGAGCAACTGCATAGCAACTCCATAGAAACCACCCATAATGAGTTTTGCACAGTCAAGCAAGAAAATGTAAAAATCTAGTTTGTAAGTTATTTTTTGTATGTGTTTTGTACAGAGATGCTATTGTAACCAGTCTGGTGAACTGCCTGACAAGTTTTGTGTCAGGATTTGTTATTTTCACTGTCCTGGGATATATGGCTGAACAGAGAAATGTAAACGTTGAGGACGTAGCCAGGGACAAAGGTGAGCTTCCCCTTTGGCTTATCATAATAGTGTAGTTAAATTATTGTGGCTTTCAAATATGTAAGTGGCTTTCAGCCCTACAAATAAAGCTTCTCTACTTTTACTTCAAATCTATCTTTCGAATTTCTCCACCTCCTCTAGGACCGAGTCTCCTCTTCATTACATATCCAGAAGCCATTGCAAACATGGTTGGATCGACTTTCTTTGCCATCATCTTCTTTGTGATGATGATTACTCTTGGATTAGACAGCACTGTATGTATATACACCTATACCTGTAAATGTGCACAAAATATGCATGTGCAGTCAGCAGAAGTATATAATTGATAAATTATATAGATAAATATAGATATAAAAAAAAGAAATACAGACAGAAATACCAGTGCTTCCGAGGTCGCAACAGAATAGCGTTAAAGTTTTAGGTAAAACGCTCAATTTAATATGCAATTACTACATTAGCCGCGTCCCTATTCAGAGGCTGCATCCTTCGAAGGCCGATTGCGTCACACGAAGGCTGTCCCAATTCAAAGGCTCCTTCACACGCGGCCTCCAAATGCGGCCATCGTTTCCCATGAAATGAAGGATAAAACAGATGGATCCTTCGCAGCCTTGCCTACACCAGAATTCATTGTGCGCCAGTGACGACAAGATTTTTATTTTAATTTCTTTAACTTCAACTTACTCAACTTACTCAAATACAGAATGATACAAATGTAAAAATAAATAAAAAGCGGTTCAAATGTTGACTTTTATCTTACTAATATGAGATTATATATAGTTTATACTATTTATTATATACAGAAATGGACCATGGTGTACATATTTAGACAGTTTGTGAACCCTGTCCAGTCCAGTACAAACGTTACTGTTCCTCATCAACGGCAGCTGTCACAGTTGACTACAAGAACAGTCCTCCATTGGCTAGACCGTCCCATTTCACAACACCTGGTCCGACCTTTGAAGGCTGCAGCCTCTGAATTTGGACACAACTAGTGACATCATTGCTGATGTAAGCCAGTGTGAGAATTTCAATTTGTATAGTTTTTATAAAACAATAGTAAATGGCACATCAAAGTCTGAAATGATCTACAAAACTGTTTGAATGGTGTCTGTACAACAATTCCAGCTGAACTGAACATTGTGAAGAAGTAGAATAAAAATTCCGCCTTGTAAGCTGTAAACATAAATGTAAATATATGGTTGTGTTTTTGTTTTTTCTTCTTCTGTCTATTTATGTATTCTACCTCAGTTTGGTGGGCTAGAGGCCATAATCACAGCTGTAATGGATGAGTACCCAGATGTCCTGTCCAATCGGAGAGAGCTGTTTGTTCTTGGACTGGTGGTTGTTTGCTTTCTGGGCTCACTCAGCACCCTTACTAAAGTGAGTTTCAATGAACCTCTGGATTTCGGTTTGCCTACGTTCAGTGAAGTTTACCAATACAATAAGTATATTTCAGCATCTTAACACAAAATGATAATAATAGAGTATAGAATATATCATTTGATTACATAGCTTGCAGGACAGATGAGATTTAATAAACATCTATATGTTTTCACCAAAAAAATATACTTAAAAATTGCTCCTTGTGATTTCTAATTGGGGTGTGCTGAGTTTGAATCAGCAATATACAGTATTTATTAATTTATTATGTAACTTTTTTTTTTCTTGCAAGGGTGGTGCATATGTGGTAAAGTTACTGGAAGAATTTGGAGTTGGTTCTTCAATTATAGCTGTAGTTTTTCTGGAGGCCACGGCAGTATCCTGGTTTTATGGTAAGATTTATTATTTTAAAAACTCTCTTTTAAATAAATGCTGTTCTTTTGAATTTTCTATTCATCAAAGAAAAGTATGTTAGTTTCCTAAAAAATATTACATTAAGCTGCTTTCAAACAAATTACATTTTAAAACTGTAATAATTTTTTACAATGTGTATATATACCTAGCTAACAAAAAATATGTTCTGAGAAACTTTTGCTAACATTCCTATTATGTTCTAAAAGTTCTCTGTACGTTCAAAACATCCATTTTTTTAAATGTTATAAAAATGTTTTTTCTTGGTTATGCGAATGTTAAGGCAACAATCTATTTTGGAAACATTATGGGAACATTCTGTAAAAATATTCTTTGAAAAAAGTAGTAACATTTAAAAAAATGTAAGATATGTATGTAGAAATGTACCAAAGAAGAAATGTACCAAAATGTTTCTGAGAAACTTTCCATGAATGACATATAGATAATGTTTTTGTGCTAAAGTTTTAAGAACATTATTAAAGACCAGATAACTCTGAACGAACGTCATATTAACATTACGTTTGTTCATAACTTTGAAAGAACCTTGCCAGAATGTTAGGAAAGTTCTGAGAATGTTTAATGTTAGCTGGGTATATAAACATCATGTCTAAGTGTGCATGAACAAAATGTTCAATATATAAAATAAACAAACTCATTTATTTAATTTTCTCCAGGTATTAACAGATTCAGCAATGATATCAAGTCAATGTTGGGATATACTCCAGGATTGTTCTGGAAAGTATGTTGGGTTGCCATCAGCCCAGCATTTCTTGCTGTAAGTTTAAACAAAGATGTTCTGATTTATCATTCAGTACAGTATGTGCAAAGTGTCACCGCTGTTTAGAGTGCGACGACCGGTGAAATGTTAAAGTCATCTTTCATGCGCTCAAAACTATTTAAGCACCCACAACCTCCTTTCCACCCTTATTACCTTTATAATCTCATCCTCTCACCTGTCCACACGCTCACAATTCCCAGTCTGCAAATGTCAGACTGCATGCACTCTTACAGCCTAGTATTCTTTAGATACTTCTGCATGCATTATAGCTAATCCCAACAGGCCTGAGCTGGCACACACGGCTGACATTTCCACAATCGTAGTTTTCCTGTTTTGCTTTTTTCATTCTTTAAAAAAAACATGATAAACGGCTGCCTGTCTCATCTTCTGAGACATTATTTGAAATGCTGGAGAGAAGACATTTGTCTCTGTTCCTGCAAGACACAAAGGCCACCACTCTACAATTTTCTAGTCTCCATAGACCACATAGGAATGTGTATAATATGGACCTTTTGAAAATAAAATAATCAGATTAGAGCCTTCTCAAACATATCAATCCACCTGAACTCACACAGAGACTGCAGTGACCTATAGAGTATTCTGAATTCTGAATTCATTGTTAAAGACTCTTAAAATAATATATGACATATTTCGAAGAAACACTTTAAAATACTTTAAAGTCAGCGTGAAATAGAAGCAGCGATAGTCTTTTCTTCTCTATTGTGAACTACAGTCAAACCAAAATGTATTCAGACACCTTCAAAATTTCTCACATTATCACAGTTTATTCGCTATAGTTTAGAAAATGGTAATACAATATGACAGGAACTCCGAGTTATAAAATCAGTTGGTATTTCACTGGTTTTGGCCATCCTTCTGTTAGACTGTCTCACAAATTAATTGGGTTGAATAGCCGTCAGCTGTTAAATTAAAGTACACAATTAGATAATAGCTATTTAGGTCAACCAATTACCAAGCAATGCTTAATTTTGTTCAGTCAAAATGTCTGAATCATTTTTGGTCCCAAAGTTTTATACATTTTACTGGTAGTCCACTGTATGAAAATGTTTTGGGTATAAAATGTCACAGTTTACTTAATTTTGCTATCCTCACTTACATAAATTAACTATAGTGTCCTGCACCCACTAGCAAAAAAATATAAAAAATGATATATGGTGTCTGAATAATTTTTGGTTTGACTGTATATCCGAGGGAAACAGCTTCACAGACAAGAAAAAATGTAGGGACTTGATTTTTTCCGTCAGGAATTGATTGGATCGTTGTGGTTTGGTATTGATGTGATGTCATGTGAGTGACAGGTTGTCCAGCCCTCACGCCAGTAAACACATCATCAGAGAAGAGATGTCGCTGCAAGAGGAAGGGGAAATTATTTTAATTAAAGATTATGAGGGCAAAAACATAATGGTGTGCATGGATAAATAATTTATAACCAATACTGCAATATTCCATAAAAATAAGAATTGTCCATTTTGATTTCATGGTGACTTTTTCCTGTTCATTTCTTCAGTACATTATTATCAGCTCACTGCTGAACCCTCAACCCCTCACGCTATTCGACTACAAGTTCCCAGACTGGAGCATCACGGTTGGTTTTGTCATCGGAGCTTCCTCCTTCATATGGATCCCCGTATACATGGTGTACAAGCTCGTGTGGACCCCGGGCTCTCTTAAACAGGTGAGACATGGATTACACCCACTCCACTTGAAAAACATTCTTATAGATCTCAGGAGGAGTCTATTTAATTGATAAAATGGATAAAAGTTGTTCACGTGTTGTTTTCAATCCAATTTCAGCGCCTTGCTGTATGTCTGCGACCGGAGAGAACCCTGCCAGATATCCATGCTGACAGTATGGGGTTGAGTCCGGTACGTTAGACCACTGAGAGAAAAACACAACTCACATAAAAAGGCCTCATATATTGGGTGACGTGTCCACAGCAAACTAAGAATTTATTATAAGGGTAAAGAGCAACTTTTGCATAGTTTCAGGGATTTGTCCATTTGAAATTACCATCAAAGATGATCTATTTGAAAGTGATGTACAATTCGATTTAATACGGAAAATGAAAACTGACGTTCAATTTAAAGTCCCTCATTTTAACATGCTGTGCAATTTATAAAGGTTGATGTTTTGTCTTTAATTTAAGGATTACCTATAAAATGAAGAGTTCAGTTTTTTTACATTGTAAGTCATACACGTACGTTTTCTGAGATACATGCAAGTGAGATTACCTCATTGCTAGAAATTCAGCCAATGAGAAAATGAGAACAGAAAACTTCATACACATTTTTTTTTCCAGAAATAACTGTTGTCAAGATTTAATCATTATGGTGTTTTCTGCCTTAACTCTGCCTAAATATTGTAGCTACTTCATGTCAAAACTTTGTTAAACCTGTATTGATATTGTGCCTCACCAAGAAAAGGAAAAATGACAAAAATAAGGGTTTCTTCTGTTCCTCATCTGGAACTAAGACTACATGACTGTTTG
Organism: Abramis brama; assembly: GCF_963993115.1. Lineage (NCBI taxonomy): Eukaryota > Metazoa > Chordata > Actinopteri > Cypriniformes > Leuciscidae > Abramis > Abramis brama. The sequence goes on along the minus strand of NC_139967.1, from coordinate 11,916,809 downwards.
AAATTTTCATTCTCTAACAGAACTTGAGCCCAAATCCTAGCTATGTGTAACGTGTTCATTTTCTTCCCACGTTTTTTTCCAAATAAAGAACTGAGGATGTTACTGAACTCTGGATGTGACCAAATACTAAATTGCTATGAATGTCTTATTATGGATAGTTGAAAATGTGGTTCATATACTATGTCTGCACTGTAGGTTGTGGCAGAGAGTTTTGCTTATATGTCTGGAAAATTAATAAAGCTGTACTGAATATTCGTATCTATCCATCCATCCATCCATCCATCCATCCAGTGCTATGGATTTGTATGTGATTCCCACCTTCGTTCTCTTAGTGTGAACAGCCTTGCACTGTTGCGCCTTAATTAACATGTTGATTTGCATTGAGCTGCAGTATCCAGCATCTGCAAACACACAAGGGGTAAGAGAACAGCATTGTGTCAGGCATTTAAATGAGATGTTTTATTAAAGACTAGATCTTCAATCGCCACCAATCGCAGCTCTGGGAAACGCGGCTCAGTTGTGCCAGTTTCAGGTATGGGGTGAGAGAATAGAGAAAAGATAATGCTATTCCACATTCAGCCACTTCTAGCAGAGGCCGCAGAATGGATCAAAGGCTTCAGTGCAGGCGACTGGAGTAGAGGTGGACCTCAGATTCAACTACAGAGGAACCTAACAAAAGGCCTGCAGGCTCTGTGCTCTTCTGTTAATTACCCAAATGAAAGACCAAGAGTTGCATGGAAAAGGCTAGTGAGTGACAAACTGTATGTGACCTGCAATAACAGCGTTTCATGAGGTGAAGTTGAGGTGATATCTAAAGCAGGATTTATCAAACTAAAGTTCATGAACAGTTGTTGAAAAGGTAAAAAAAAAAAAAAAAAAAAATGTATAGCCTATAGGCCTACACTCACTGGCCACTTTATTAGGTACGCCTGTTCAACTGCTCTTTGACATATGGCTATTTGCAAATATCTAATCAGCCAATGCATTTATGTGCTGAAGTTTAAACTGAGCATCAGAATGGGGAAGAAAGCTGATTTAAGTGACTTAAATCACTTAACCAAACGGGCTGGTCTGAGTATTTCAGAAACTGCTGATGTACTGGGATTTTCACACACAACCCTCACTATAGTGTTCACTGAGAATGGCCCAAAAAAGAGAAAATATCCAGTGAGGGCAGTTCTGTGGGAGAAAATATCTTGTTGGTGCCTGGTGCATGGATCCATCCTGCCAGGGTGCTGCTGGTGGTGTAATGGTGTGGGGAGTATTTTCTTGGCACACTTAGTACCAATTGAGCATCATTTAAACAATACAGCCTACCTGAGTATTGTTGCTGACCAAGTCCATCTGTAGATGACCACTAGCAGTGTTTTATTATGACTATTCTGTTTCATACTTTTATTTCATGTGACTTTTATTTTGACATCATGCTATCTGCAGGGGGGACTAATTTCTCCACGCTCACGCTCACGCTCGTTCAATAAAAACACAAGAAGTCACGAGAAGGCACGTTACAAGACGATGCATGTTTAGAGTCAGAGATTGGAAAATATTACTGTAACCTTCAACTAAAGTGTTCTTTGAAGTGTTATACTACTCTGTGCTTGATTTGTTTGGCAGTAATAATTTGAGAATAATTTATGAAGTTGAAGGGCTGCTACAGTGAAAACTCGTCGCTCGATGTGGAGTGAAACTCAACTCGACGTTAGGACTGCCATCCGCCATTCTGTGTACAAGACTGCCACCTTCTGTTCAAACGCCCTCACTTCAACCGGCACCCAGGCAAGATCGGTCTATTTCGTTTATGCTGATTGCTGCATAAAATCACAGGGACTCTGATTGCGAACAGTGATATTTATGTAATGGACTGAAGTCACCTTTATAAACAGTATACTGTACATGTTTGATGCTCTGATTTAATCATACATTTGAAAGGTGAATTTAAAGATACAGAAGGGTAATTTAATAATAAAAAATAAAAAAAACGAAAAAAAAAAAAAACTATTGAACTAATTGAACCTGTTAAATGTAAATTCATTCATGGGTAGATCCATATGATAGCGTTCATTGCTAAGCTGTTTGTGTGTTAGCCTACATTTTTTGTTGATGATAATCGCCCAGTGCATGTTGATATTAAGTATTTGTTGAGTTATTAAGCTATATTTCAGTAATTAAACTATAGTTCAGTAGTTCAATATAACCCAACAGCAACACAACTTCAACAAAATGTCACTTAATGGAGAAGAAGTAGCTAGCACACACGACCCACCCATGAAAACAGATAACCCACAGCCAGTCAGGTCTAGTTCACGCGAAAGAACATTTACAGAAAAGGGATTAGAGATGCACAAACAGGAAGCCATTAAACACAAGAAAGAATTCATGAGAGCTTATGGCTCTTGGAAAGAAGTGGCAGGAAAGGTTAGGACCGCACTAAAATCATTCTGTTCTCAAGATGAACTAAATAAAATCAGAGAAGAAATCCAAATTCGACACAGTGCAGTAAGTGAATGTTATGAGCCCATTCAACGCAACCACAATGCCACCCCAGACATTGTTCCGAAAATGGATGCTTGTATAGCACTCACTGCAGAGATCAGCGAAATAATAGAGATGCGGCTAGAAACTGTAGATGAGGTCTTCAATCCAGAACTTGAGAAACTACGAGTGAGGATGGCACTTAAGAAGGATGAGTATGGATCTATCTTCGGACACACAAGGACAGATACTGTACTCTCTCTAGCAGAAAATTCAACCCACTCTCAGGGCTCAAGCAAACATGTAGATGCGGGAGCAGAACTCGCAGCTCAACAAGAAAAGGTTAAGGCAGTATATCAAATACAAGCTCAAGAAGAAGTTCTTAGCAAGTTAGAAGAAGAGAAGCAGCTAGTTCTTAAAAGGTTGGAAGAAGAAAAGCAAGTAGCTCTTAAAAGGATAGAGGCAAACATGCGTCAGGAAAAGAAAAGACTACAGCAAATTCAAGCAGAGTCAGACGTAAGAATAGCAGAGGCGAGAGTAAACGCATACGAGAGCCTTGAACATGACTCCAGAGACTGGCTAAAAGAGACTAATCTCACAGTTGAATTCAAAGGCCAGCTTAATCCAAAGGCCGAAGCATACCAGCCTCCACAAGCACACGCCAATGCGCTAGCATCTCCTGAGAAAGATGGCCTTACCCAAGCACTCATTAACTCACTCAGTATGAATCGCCTGCCTGCTCCTGAGCCACCAAAGTTCTCTGGCGAAGCCCTAAAGTATGTAGACTGGAAGATGTCCTTCATGGCCCTCATAGACCACCAGCCTCTCCCAGCTCATGAAAAAATGTTCTATTTAAAAAACTATCTGAGTGGAGAAGCACGTAAAGCTGTAGAGGGATTCTTCTATAGAAACTCAGAAGAAGCATATCAAGGGGCCTTAAGGGTCCTGGAAGAAAGGTACGGAAACCACTTCATTCTGCAAAAGGCCTTTAGAGACAAGCTCATGAAATGGCCCAAGGTTGGTACCAGTGATCCTGCTGCACTTCGAGAGTTTGCTGACTTCCTGCAAGGATGCGTTGAAGCGATGCCTCATGTGAAAGGATTGGCCATCTTGGACGACTGTGAAGAGAACCACAAGTTGCTGAAGAAATTACCAGACTGGATCACACGAAGATGGTGCAGAGTCGTCACAGAAAGGTTGGACGAATCCGGGGATTACCCGAGCTTTTCCTGTTTCACAAGGTTCATCCAGAAGGAGGCTCGGATAGCCTGTAACCCTGTCGCCTCTCCACTTCTGATCAAGGCCACAGATGACAGGCAGCCCAAGAGAGCTAGAGCACTTCACACAAACACTAAAAGGAACAATCCCACGGAAAAGGTAGAGAAAGTGTTCAGCACCAAGTCAAAGCCACCTTGTCCTATCTGCAAAGATGAGATGCACGGCGTCGTAAAGTGCCCTACCTTTGCAGCAAAATCTCTGGAAGATAAGAAGGCCTTCATAAGGGAAAACAATTTGTGCTACGGATGTTTGAGAAAGGGACATAACAGTAAGGATTGCAAAACGCGACACTCTTGTGGCATATGCAGCAGACGTCACCCCACCTGTCTACATGAAGAGAGAGAGAACCGATCTGTGGAAGCAAAAGAGAAACAGTCCACTTCCACAGACAAAGGCACTAGTCAGGAGGAGATCAAAGTGACGTCCCATGCAGTGACGCGGCACGTCTTTGCCACATCAAGCATCGTCCCTGTTTTCATGTCATCTGCAAATGAACCACAGAAAGAAGTTATAACATATGCTCTTCTGGATACGCAGAGTGATTCGACATTCGTCTTGGAAGACCTACTCGAAGAGCTGAACGTGGAGACTAAACCAGTACAGCTCAAACTGAGCACCATGACATCTGTTGACACACCCATAGCAAGCAAAAGTGTCTACGGTCTACAAGTTCGAGGACTACAGTCTCAAAAACAGATTCAGCTACGCCAAGCCTACACTCGTGGTTTCATCCCGGTCGACAAGTCCTACATCCCGACTTCCAAAACAGCGCTGCTCTGGCCTCATTTAAAGCATCTAGCAAACAAACTTCCGCTGCTGAAGGACTGTGAGGTGGGACTGCTAATTGGAAGTGATTGCCCGTTGGCGTTAGCCCCCCAGGAAGTCGTCACAGGAGGCGAAAATGATCCATTTGCCCAGAGAACGGAACTCGGCTGGAGCATCGTAGGCTCATCCAATCCACATCTGGATCGCCAGGGAAACCAGAGGTTCGTCCATCGAGTGACAGTGAAGGAAATACCAGCGCCATCAACCACTGACGTGCTGAAGGTCTTGGAATCAGACTTCAATGAAAGGAAGTATGCAGACAAAGACAAGTATGTGTCACAAGACGATGTTCGCTTCATTCAGCTCCTGAGTGACAACATAACTCAAAGGAAAGATGGACACTATGAAATGCCCCTCCCGTTCAAGAACACAGAGCCTCCTCTGCTACCAGACAACAAGAAGCTGGCAACAGTTCGACTGCAGCACCTAAAGAAAAGATTGAAAAATAACGAGCGGTATAAAGAACAGTACAAGGCCTTCATGAAAGATATGATAAAGAAAGGTGACGCAGAGCCAGCCTCTCCTGTGACAGGACAGCAGACTACGTGGTACATACCACACCATGGGGTGTTCCACCCCAAGAAGCCAGAGAAGCTAAGGGTCGTCTTTGACTGTTCAGCGAAGTTCCGTGGTGTCTCACTAAATGATACACTGCTAACAGGTCCTGACCTGATCAACTCTCTCCTTGGAGTGCTCTGTCGTTTCAGGAAAGAGGCTGTAGCCATCATATGCGACATCGAGAAAATGTTCCATCAGTTTTACGTTTCTCCTGAACTACGGAACTACTTACGGTTTCTCTGGTGGGAGGATGGAGACCTCGAAGCAGAGCCTCAAGAGTATCAAATGGCTGTCCATCTATTCGGCGCCGCCTCGTCACCGGGATGTGCCAACTTTGGTCTGAAGTACTTGGCACGTCAACACAAGGAAGAGTATCCATCAGCGTCAGCCTTTGTTGAAAAGAACTTCTACGTCGATGATGGGCTTATCAGCGTCCCCTCCGTAGAAGAAGCAAAGAAGTTGATCGCTGAAGCACGAGAGTTGTGCAAGAGAGGAGGTTTGCGTCTACACAAGTTCAATTCAAACGAAAGGTCAGTTCTGGACTCTGTGGACCCAACTGAGAGAGCAGTCACATCTGAACCCCTCAATCTGGACCTAAATGCAGCTCCAGCAGAACGTGCTCTCGGTATCCAGTGGTCCCTTGAACATGACACCTTCAGCTTCAATGTAAACCCACAGACCAGGCCCTCTACACGTCGCGGCATCCTATCCATCATTGCTTCTTTGTACGATCCAGTCGGATTCGTGGCTCCATTTATCTTAACTGGAAAGTGCATCCTCCAGGAGCTGTGCCGTCGAGGCATTGGATGGGATGACCCACTTCCCGAAGACTTAAGTCCACGGTGGGAGAGATGGAAGAGCGACCTACAAAGGCTGAAGGAAGTCTCAATACCGAGATGCTACCAACCACAAGGCTTCTGCAAAACTGTCATGAGGGAACTACACCACTTCTCGGATGCCAGCAATATAGGATATGGCTCGTGTTCCTATCTGAGAAGCAAGAATGAAGATGGTGAAGTTCACTGCAGCCTCGTGATGGCAAAGGCTAGAGTTGCGCCTACAAAACTCACAAGCATTCCAAGATTGGAACTTTCAGCAGCAGTGGTCGCTGCAAGATCAAGTGTCATGCTGAGAAACGAGCTTGAAATGCCGATCCATGCAGAATTTTTCTGGACTGACTCCCAAGTTGTCCTGGCTTATATTAACAATGAAGCAAGAAGGTTCCATGTCTTCGTTGCCAATCGTGTGCAAATGATCAGAGAACACACCAGCCCCAGCCAGTGGCACTACATAGACACAACAGAAAACCCTGCTGACCATGCGTCGAGAGGTCTCAATGCAGTAGACATCTCCTCAACAAACTGGCTACCAGGACCCAAATTCCTGTGGGAACAAGAAATACATCCAGAGTCTCACCTCACTCCTGATTTGCTTGTTGGTGATCCTGAGGTCAGGTCAATGCAGGCGTTTACAACTAAAGTTGAACCTTCCAAGTCAGACTTTCTTACCCGTCTAAATCGGTTCTCCTCCTGGTCAAAACTCCTGAAAGTCATCGCAAGAATCAAGAGGCTGAATTCAAAGCAAACCCATCCTGGCAAACCTGTGAGTGTGGAAGAACGCGAGAGAGCTGCCGAATCAGTAATGAGGCTTGCACAAGAAGAAGCATTCCCCCAAGAGATGAAGATACTTCAAAAGGGAAAAAGTCTTCAAAACTCCAGCCCTCTGTTTCGCTTGGATCCCATCTTAGAAGGAGGAGCACTTCGTGTCGGTGGGAGACTAGATCAGTCATCCTTAAGCCTAGAAGTCAAACACCCTTTGATTCTACCCAAAGGAGGACATATTACCAAGCTGATCATGACCCACTGCCACGAGAGGATCTGTCACCAAGGCCGGAATCAAACTCTAACAGAACTTCGAGCCAATGGGTTTTGGGTCATCGGTGGAAGTAAGTCAGTTGCTAAGCTGATACACAGATGTGTGAAGTGCAGAAGACTCAGACGGCCTGCAGAAGAACAACGCATGGCAGAGCTTCCTAAGGAGCGTGTAGAAGTCTCTGCTCCCTTCACATACTGCGGCATCGATTGCTTCGGCCCATTCATCACTAAGAAAGCCCGCAAAGAGCAAAAGCGCTATGGCTTAATCTTCACTTGCCTTGCCTCTCGATCTGTTCACATTGAGATGCTTGAGGACTTATCCACAGATGCATTTATCAATGCCTTAAGATGCTTCATCAGTCTCAGAGGAGCCGTTCGTCAACTCCATTGCGATCAAGGAACCAATTTTGTGGGAGCTAAAAATGAGTTCAAAGAAGCACTGAAGCAATGTGACACTAAAACAATCGAGAGCTTCCTCGCAGAAAGGCAATGTGAGTTCATCTTCAATGCTCCTTCAGCAAGTCACGCTGGCGGCGTCTGGGAGCGCCAGATTCGGACTGTCCGTAATGTCCTAAATGCCACACTCTGTCAATACTCAGGCAGACTCGACGACTCTTCCCTTCGAACTCTGTTCTATGAAGCAATGGCCATTGTGAACAGCCGTCCATTAACCGTAAACGGGGTAAATGATCCTACCTCGCTCGAGCCATTAACTCCAAACCATCTCATACTGATGAAGTCCAAGATTGCCCTTCCACCGCCTGGCAAATTTGAGAAGGAAGATGTCTATGCAACTAAAAGGTGGCGAAGAGTCCAGTACCTCGTCGAACAGTTCTGGTGCCGGTGGAAGAGAGAATATCTCATGAACATCTCCACACGCCAAAAGTGGCATACGACTCGACGCAACCTTAAGGTAGATGACTTAGTCATTATAAAGGAAGACACCCCTAGAAATCAGTGGCACCTGGGCCGAGTGGTTGAAACCACAAAGGAGAGCGATGGACTAGTGCGTCGCGTCAAGGTGTTAGTAGGAGAAAGGACGTCAGTTAAACGAGATCGCCCCACCAAACCTTTGATTATAGAAAGGCCCATTCAGAAACTAGTTCTTCTCCTCGAGAGTGAGTGATCAGTCTAGTTGTCTACACCTTTATCCCCTTATGACATAGGCTACTCTCTCTCAGTTATTAAGTAGTACTCACCTGCACATATCTAGAAACACTGATACAGACATAGGACTCAAGTATGAGCCGTTCAGCCAGGTTGATCCTTGTCTTCACTCTTCATAACATGAGTGGTGGGAGTGTAGATGACCACTAGCAGTGTTTTATTATGACTATTCTGTTTCATACTTTTATTTCATGTGACTTTTATTTTGACATCATGCTATCTGCAGGGGGGACTAATTTCTCCACGCTCACGCTCACGCTCGTTCAATAAAAACACAAGAAGTCACGAGAAGGCACGTTACAAGACGATGCATGTTTAGAGTCAGAGATTGGAAAATATTACTGTAACCTTCAACTAAAGTGTTCTTTGAAGTGTTATACTACTCTGTGCTTGATTTGTTTGGCAGTAATAATTTGAGAATAATTTATGAAGTTGAAGGGCTGCTACACCATCCCTTCATGACCCGTCTTCTGATGGCTACTTCCAGCAGGATAATATGCCATGTTACAAATCATGGTTTCTTGAACATGACAATGAGTTGACTGTACTCAGATTGCTTCCACAGTCACCAGGTCTCAATCCAATAGAGTTTGGGATGTGATGGAATTGGAGATCTGCATCATGGATGTGCAGCCGACAAATCTACAGCAACTGCTATCATGTCAATATGGACCAAAATCTCTGAGGAATGTTTGCAGCACCTTGTTGAATCTATGCCATGAAGAATTAAGGCAGTTCTGAAGGCAAAAGGGGGTCCAATCTAGTACTAGCAAGGTGTACCTAATAAAGTGGCCAGTGAGTGTGTGCACAGTATATAATGGAAATATTTTATTTGTTTTTTCCCCTGCATGTCTGTGATTATTAACCGACATCAGCTAACCGTGAAAATGCAAATACGTTATTAAATGATTTCAATATTTACTTAAATTTCTAAAGGGGTAGGCTACTTCAAATAAATAATTTAGGTCAAAAGGTTTTTGCTGACAAAAAAAATTGGGGAATCTCTGTTCTAAAGCATGGAGCATTTCACTATGGGTCTATCATTCATAATTTGTTTTATTATTTAACAAATATACAGATTTAACATGAATGTAATTCTAAAAGTAAACTATTTCTATGGTAAAAAAAATAATAACCATGTATACAATGCCTCTTGCAAAACAATCTTTGCACACTTACAGAAAAAAAAGAAGAAAAGTTTGGACTTGGTTAAGGGATTAATTTTGTGATTAAGGCCACACTCTACGATAGCAGAGTAATATGACAGACATAGTAGCACCAGCATGTTGCAACAAGGAAAGTTAATTATATAAAAATACTGACTAAACAGAATCAAGCATTGCAGAGTGACCTGCATTGGGTGCAAAAAAATATTCTCCTGAGCATCATCATTCGGATTTATAGTAAAAATGTAAAAAGTCTGCCTCAAAAACATATATGGACAAGTTTTTTAAATGCATAGAATATCAGTTGAAACCAAAGGGCCTCCACTGGGATGTTGATGTTGGTTTAAACTTTAAACCCGACGGCGTTAGGACCTTACAGCAGCGTCGAGCTGAGTGGATTGGGTTCGGTTGCATCCTTCACACTGTTTCGCGATAATGTCAGCACGCCTGGTCTCTCTCATCGCTTGCTGCGTAACGTTTTTCCAATCTGGAAATGCTCAACTGGGAGAGTCTAAAGTAAATGACAGACCTTACGAAGTTCTGCTGAGGCAAAATTTGGGTAAGACAAGAATACACACGCGACTGAACCTGTGTCAGGCCTTTCACATTCACAATGAGTGAACCTGTCAGTGTCATTATACATTATACATGACATCACAATTCATCACTGATTCAGTTTTAAAATGCTGACGTTTGTACATTGCTAAATTGGACTCTCGGTTAAAAGCTTAAAATCATGTGGATTTCACCATAGTATTTTGCACTAGATATCAGCAGATTTATTTGTTTATTTTATCTTTTCCTGCAGTTCTTCTTTTAAGTGTTCTGTCCACACTGTTGGTGATCATGATTGGAATGGCAGTTTGTGTCTACAAACCTCTGCGACGCAGGTGACAATCCCTGAGGATGAAAGAGAAAGACGCCATGAACTGAACACTACTATGGCGATGGCTTGCTTCTGAATATTAATTAGCCAATTCTTCGCCATTGGCCAAGAACACCGCAACGTCAGCACTAACGAACTTAGTATGACCAAATTAATTTGGATGAAACCTTTTGCGTCTTCCCTAAAAACTTTATGTCAGTGTAATCGAGGTTAAATCTCCATGTGGATTGTATAAGAAAAAATGTAAGCTGTTAAAATTGACAACCACATATGTTTTCCTCAATGTGCACAGTTTGTAAGCTGCTGAATTGTTTACTGTCTGGATTTATACGTATTTATTTTTTTATTTAATATTTATTTTGGTGTATTTATTATAATATGTTCATTTGACAGCTTTGGCATGTCAGACCTCTTTACATAGGCCTTCTGAAATGAAATAAATTTCAAAACCTGAATCTGTATGAATGTGTTCAAAATAAAGAACTGAATGCAACAATGCCTAATCAACTTGTTAAAATGTTATAGTTTAAATTATGTTTAACTACACTTCTGTAAAGTTAATTAGCATTTAAAAGTACTATGGTTGTTTTTGGTATCAGATCGTAATACCATGATACTGAATATTTAGCATATTTACATCGCATTTGCTCTAAACATTGCAATATTTCTCTCTCTATCTTGTCTGCTTAAGTGTTGTCTCCTCAATCCCACCAGCCACTGTGTGAATTTCTTCTCATTAGGGAATAGAGAGCTCATCCTCCTAATCCTGGCGCATGCATCAAGATCAGCAGGTTATCTCTCCCTTGCACAGGTTAAATGACAGATGGATTCTTATGTATATATTTGCATAATGGTTTTTCATCACATTTTTAGCAGGTGGTCCACAAGCCAAACACCTGCTGAGCTGAAGTCACGAAGAAAGTTGCTTCGGGTAATTTGCCATCATAGCACAAGACACTTGAGATGATTAAGTCAAACAATCCAAATGAGTGAAGAAAACAATTTCCTGTGAAAATAATTAAAGGCTTTTAAAGTCAAAAATGAATACAAGCTGTAGCATTCAGGATCCTTCTTTTGCATCACGTAGCACAAGATTTATCTATATAGTAAACAGGACTGATATGAATTCTGACTTGATGCATAAAAAATTATTTTAGCAGTTAGACTGAAATTGTTACAATAGGTTTGGGAAGTAAACAAGTCGATCAACTTGCACCTACACTGGAGGACAATTAGCCTATCATTTATATAAAATTACATGAATGCCAACCAAGCTGCTGGTCTACATTCACTTTGTACTAAATCAATCCCACTTTCCATATTTAAAGGGATAGTTCACCCAAAAATTAAAATTCTGTCATCATTTACTCACCCTCAAGTTGTTCCAAACCTGTATGAGTTTCTTTCTTCTGCTGAACACAAAAGAAGATATTTAGAAGAATATGGGTAACCAAACAGGCCAAGGCCCCAATGACTACCATATGAAAAAAAATTACTATGGAAGTCAATGGGGCCCATCAATTCTTTATTTATATAGTGCTTTTTAATACAGATTGTTTCAAAGCAGCTTTACAACGATGAAAATAATGCAACAAAGTTTGTTTCGGCTGCACAGCAGATCTAGAAGAAAATAGTGTCATAGTCCAGCTTAAGTAAGTTCTGTGATGGTTCATTTAATTTATCTATACAGCCGCTCTGGAGAAAAACAGTGATGTCATCGTCCAGCTCAGTTCAGTTCTCATATGATGGTGTCAATGCAGGCAGATCAGTAATATTGTTGAATATTAAGTGTCCCCAACTAAGAAAGCCAAAAGCCAAAGGCAACAGTGGCAAGGAACCAAAAGACCGTCAGGTGACAGAATGGAGAAACAATCTCCATTATTCTCCATTCACATGGTTACCCATATTCATCTAAATATCTTCTTTTGTGTTCAGCAGAAGAAAGAAATTCATACAGGTTTGGAACAACTTGAGGGTGAGTAAATGATGACAGTCCTTTAAGAAAATATGTGCTGTGTCCATAACTGTACAAAAAACGTTTATATATCATTATGTAAAACCCTATCATCTATCAGTAATCAGCCTTAATGTAAAGTTGGATGCATTTGACACTCCATAAAATTCCTCCAAGGCAGCTTCTTTAAAACGGCTTCCTTCACTTTCACATGTGATCTCAATGAAATCATGATTTCATTCCCAGAGACTGCACACTGCCTCAAACCACTGCTGACATACAGCTTTCCTCTGCCAACACATGGCACTCGAAGCTCTGTTGAGATGAGGTGCCAAGACAACCGTTCACATCTAACGCACAGACCTATTCAGAAAATGTCATATTACACAATTTCTCACAAAACCTGAGTGATGTAGGGGAGAGCAGGGCACAACCTAACGCTTTTTGACTTTCTCAGTTTGTGTAAATCTACTTATTTTTTTCCCACATTAATTTCACACGTCTACAATGTGGTTTTGTTTTTTTAATACAGTGTATAATGTTTTCTTGACATTACCCGAAAGAATGGAAGTGAAATGTGACAACATCCCCCATAGGTGGGGTACACTGTAACATGTGAGGGGCACATTGTATGACAGCTTAAAATGCTATCTGATCTAATAAAAAAAATATATATATACAAGACAAACTAAAATATTTTCTCAATAAAATACAATTATTAACTTTTCCATATAAAATAATGGCATTTTTTTATAATTAAAAATGAAATAGTTTTTGAGTTTGAAAACGAACATACCGGAAAACACAGCTATACAAACAGGGATGGGCAGTATTTCAGATACATGTATTTAAAATACGTATTTGAAATACAAAATACTATTTTGTATTTTAAAGCCTTTGGAAAAAATCAAATGTAATTTGTATTTAAATACATTTAAGATGAGTATTTTTGTATTTTCAAAATACTTTTTGCCAGTCAACCTCTTTATCAGGGTACTGATTTTGTGCATCAACTAGTTCAGACATTCACTAGCTCAACGTTGGATCAGCGATTTTATCTTTTCTTTTTTTCTTTTCTTTTTTTATAAGGTGAGAATGTCATGATCAATTCTACTTGTTGATTAAAGTTAAAATAGTGCATTATTCACTTCAGTTAACATGAAAGAATAAAAGAAAGAATAGTTGATTTTTATCAACTTGTCAAATGTGTTTAAAGCATTACTGCATGTTAGGGCTGGGTGATATGACACTACATATCATAGCGATGATATAAAGTTTGAATTGATGGAACTTTTTCTAAATCGTTTGCATATGGGCCTATTTGTGGGGTAAGCAAATATCCGTGCAGCTTTTAGTGGACAGGAATTATTGGAACATTGGAGTGGAAAAAGAAGCACTGATGAATGATACTCCACAAAAATCTTCAGCTTTTAGTTTTATTGTACATAAAAAAATAATAATCAAAAAGGGGTAAATAGTGTCAAATGAATCTAAATTAATTCTAATTTTAAATTTTAGATACACTTTCTAATTTTAATAAACTTATGGAAACAAATAAACTTTACATAAAATAAACATAAAATTACTTAAAAAGCATTGGACTACCTGCAAAAAAAAAACAAAAAAAACTCAAAAGAGTTTGAAATTCAGTTTATGCTGTGGAATCAAAACTGATATTGAGAATTGTGAAACCATGATATTGTTACTGTGAAGTAAAATTGAGATTTTGGTCATATCGCCCATCCATATTCTTTGCTAGATAGCAGAAAAGGTTCCCACAGTTTTACATACAGCATGATTTTTAATAGTGTTCACCACAAGTAAAAGACTACATTGTAACCAGAAATAAGTATATAAATGGCTGCTATTTTGCATAAATGTATTTGTAATTGCCAGAAAGAAAGAAAGAAAGAAAGAAAGAAAGAAAGAAAGAAAGAAAGAAAGAAAGAAAGAAAGAAAGAAAGAAAGAAAGAAAGAGATGTGGTTAGGAATGAAAAGTCAGTAGGCTTATGTAGTTTCTTCATTCACTGTGACCTATACCTGCACTGGATGGCCAATTTCACATGTATTTTGTGTATTTTCAAAATACAAAATACTGTATTTGTATTTAAATACATTTTTTTTTCACACAGTATTTTGTATTTGTATTTAAATACATTTTTTCACACAGTATTTTGTATTGCATATAATACATGTAACAGAGCTCATGCTGCTCTGATTGACTTACTGATATCAAGTGTTGTTTACATTTAAATGATCCTAAACATCAATGTCAGTCCAGTAGATTGTGTTGATTTTTGAAATCAACACAACTGTTTCTGAAGCCTTGAAGCCTGAACGCACTTGCTGCAAGCTCTTCAAAACTCTACAATTTGGTAAGTCTTAGTGATTTGTCCAGTCTTTGTAGTTCTTCTTGATTCATTATCATGGAGCAGCGTCGGTCACGAAGAACCAGGGCTCTTCCCACACGCCTGAGGGGACTCTTGGTGGAGGGCGTCTCTTCCAGTCCGGACCCCAGTGAGCTTCCACAGCTGGCAGCTGTAACGTTGGTCAGGTTAGATCACACTTACAGTTGCATCTCTGGCAAAGCTCGAAGACCCACAGGTTTGGAAGAACGCTACTTGAAGAACGCTGCTGTCCTTCCTGACATCCGTCCAACAGTCTCAGTCTCTTCAGTGGACGTGCGTCAGCAGGATGAGCCTGTCTCCATCCATGGCTACAGCGCAGAGGCCTACCAGGACATCTACCGCTCTGTGGTGGAGCCCATGCTGAAGACGCCCAGTGGTCGGCAGCGTCCCATACAGCCTTAAACTAGGACTGAAGATCAAGCAGCGACTGTGGGAGGCTCTCAACCGCCCTTCACTGGAGGAGACGGAGCATCCTGATGGACGTGTCCGGATCACTGAGAGCTTCTCCACAACCAGCAGAGGCTTCGCTCCTCGAATCCACGTGGACATCAGTGAAGAGCCCCTGCCTGAGGAACCCCGAAGAAAGAAGCCCAGACACTGAGTCATCACAGTGTCACATGGAGCCCGGAGCATCACACAGCGGGGCCTGTATGTAAATACTGTATATAGTTACAGAGTAAGTTTATAGTTTTATGAGTAAGTTTTATTTTGTAGAGTAAGTTTAGAGTTTTATGAGTAACGTTAAGTTTTATTTTCTAGAGGTGTTTTGCACATTGTTGTGAGGTTGTCAGGATGTTTTTGGTGATTGTCAAAGCATTGATATGCTGTGCATAGGTTGTTCTAAGTGGTTTTTAGCGTTTTGCTACACGGTTGTTGGGATGTTTTGGATGGTTTCCTGTGTGTTGACATGCGTTTGCCAAGTTTTTTTGCGCGGTTGTTAGCGTGTTGCTTTGCGGTTGCTGGACTCTTCTGAGTGGTTTTTCATGCATTGGGTTTGTGGTTGTCAGGATGTTTAGAGTAGCTTAGTTGGTTGATATGCGGTTGCTTTTAAGCAGTTACTGCAGGTTAGGAAAGGTTAGGGTCCCTCACACGGTTTGCAGCTTGACGTGCTGTGAGGGCTTGTGTGCATCAGTGATGCTGAGAGCTACGCCACTGGTACTTCACAACTACTGCTAGGGTCACCCATAGTGGACAGGTCTCAGCTGAGATGCCAGACGAAGACAAACCACCTGATTCTGGACAGCAGAAGATTGACCTGATGTTCCTGGCAGAAGATCACTGTCTTGTTACAACGACAACAACATCAGAGGTACCTGAATGGAAGAAAATTCATGATTCAAGAAAAACTGATTATTTGTGGAAGTCATCAATGGAAGCAACCGATCGAACAGAACAAGGTAAAACAGTTTAATATTAGCAAAGGCTGCATTCGGCCAATTAAATCAGAGGAATGCCAATATTATACTTTCTTACATTCTTGTATATGTATGATAAATATGAAATAATTCTCTTCTAAATTCAGGCACACGATCATGTAAATACAGGCAAGCAGAGAAAATGATTAAAATACAACAATTACTATTCACAGGTAAACACTATCACAGTAATCTGAACTTCATAAACAGACACTGTTCTTCTTCTACTGTTCTTCTGTTTTGTCCTTGAAATTTTTTTTGTCATGCCTTAAAATAGCTTGAATGTAACTCTACACCCTTGCCTCATTTAGTATACCGGTTCTATATGCAAATTAACCAGCTCAGAGATCCACTCATTGACAATCACATGTTGATCTGATTGGTTACAAGGTAGTTTGTGACATCATAAACACCAGCGATTTCAAACCGCGTCTTTGGTTCACTGCAGTTCACTGCAGGGGGGGTCACACAGAGATATGCTTTCACCAGCACTGCCACTTGACTGGAGGAACTGGGACGGACTCAGCAGAACAGGCTGTGGAGGTGCAGGGCTGGACAGCTCTGGGGCTTCTGGTGGTGGTGGGGGTGTAGGTTGGGCAGTGTCTTCAACTGGACACAAGGCAGGCTGTATCTGGATGGCCTGTCAGACAAGAGGAGAGCACTCTTAAAGGATAAGTTTGCCAACCAGCTTTGTCCCAGGCAACAGGGAACATTCTCACAAATGAAGCCAGGCAAGTTTTTTTATGAACAAACATTCTTCCATTAACGTTAATAGAACATTTGTTCAAAGTTATATGTTTTTAAATAATGTTCTCAAAACTTTAGCACAAGTTTTTTCTGAAATATTTCAGTTGGATGTTTATCTAACATTTTTTTAAATGTTACAACTTGTTTCAGAATGTTCAGAGAACATTCAAAAGTAACCTTCACATAATGTTTGCAAAACTATAAAATTGAATGTTCCCTTAACGTTCACAACAAAAGTTTTTAAAATGTTTAAAACTAGAGGTTTTGAAAGCCATGAAATAATGTTTTCATAAGTTAATGGGAACATTAACAAAAAGTTCAAAACAAAAATGTATAAAAAATTATTACATAATCAGGTTTTCAAGCATTTAATTTTAATGGGTTTTTTGTTTCTTCAATTATACTATCAGAACAGTTGATCACCCTGAAACTTTTTACATTTATTCAGAAATTAAAAACTTAAAAAAAATAATGCATTAATTTAATAAATGAATAGATCCATATAAAAAAATGATTATTTCAGGACAGGGTCACCTGGAGATGTGCAAAGATCTTGGGCTTCAGTGAGGTGAGAGAGCTGAAGAGCTGCACAGCCTCTGGAGGAAGAGTGTCACTCTCTTCCAAGAGTCCTTCCTTCTGAGAGGACACTGTCAATATAACAGCAGTACACTAGATTCTGTGGCAGGGTAAACAATGCTTATACTTGGACTACAGGTATGTGCTTTCTTTTTGAGGCAGGACCTTTCCTCTACTCTCTAAATTGTATTGAATTATTCCAAGATTATTGTTTTAATAATGTATGTCGGATTTCAAACAATATTTCAACAGTATTTTACCATCCACACAGTAGCAGGAGTCAGGGTCAAAGTCTCTGGAAGCAGGTTATTAGCCTCTGCTTTCCACTGCAACAACAACAAAAACAGAAAAATAAATGCTTACTACAGAAAATGGTTGGCATATTTGTGCTCACCAATCTAATGCTTTACAAACATGTTTTCTGTTCACACCTCTGTATCTGAGGTAGCCAGTGGTCCCGCTGTCAGCTGAAGAGCTTTCTGAGCCTCATGAATGTGGTTCTTGATGTCACTGACAGTGGGAAAGTAACACAGACTGTGTCTCTCAGGCACTCCCTCTGACTTGAACATCTCATGTTCCACAAACCTCTTGCCAGGGCGTTCACAAAGCAACGGTAAATATTTTTCCAGCAAATAAAACAAAGGAGATTTGAAACCATCTGAGTCATACCTGAGCTGCTTGCGGACAGTGTAAACTTGGTTATGACCTTGTGCTACCAACTCACAGATCTTCTCTGCCACGAGCGGGTGTAGTCGAGAGGGTAGGCTGACTTTTTTTCTCAGAACTGTGTGATATAAACTCGCAGTTGCAAAATATAATGTCAGAAATGTAAAATAAAAGTTTTCTCAGAATCCCCCCCATTTTCTACTGGACAAACCTCACACCCACGCAGTCTTAGAGCCCAGTTTGGTGCCCATGATGGTAATGGCTTCACTGGGGGCTCAAATACATCAAGAGAACTGAAAGAAATGAGAAGACATTTCAATAAAACTGTCAATAATTTAAGGTACACTTAAACTCCAGGAATAGGGCATGGCCTGAAGCAGTTTTCTCGTTGTTCAAGCAAGGGATAAACTGAGCCAGAACAGGAGTTTAATTGGGTAGTTTGTTTGTCAATGCAGTAACCCTCACCACACCAGCGCTTACAGCTAGTATTTCAGTTATGTGCAGTTTTCTCTAATAGGTGAACAATCTGCCACATGTGGAAATCTGCTGGATTGCTCTCATCATTTCAGATGTCATATGACTTATATCAGCACTTTTGAATTGCGCCTGCTCAAACTGGATTTTTCTTAATTTCTGTCTGAAAATGTAGTCCTAGCCCTATGCATACCCCTAAACATAACCCTGCCCATAATTATCCCTAAAATCAGAGGGAATTGATAACGTTAGGTGAATAACATGTAGAAGCACCTAACCCTGGTTGTAAGCTTACACTTCAATCCTTTTGGTTGATGGGAATGTTGTTCCAGGATCCAGGAACATGTTGCACTTGGTGAAATCAGTCATAGAAGGAAGTAGTTGTAGAAGTTGAGAGAGCCACTGGCATTGAGTGAGCAGCGCCCTCTACTGTTTGTCTATGATATTAGTGGATGCAGACAATGAATATGTATTGATTTGCAAGTTAGCAAACATAACACAGTAAACAAAGCATATACTTGCACGCCTTAAAATAAATCAAAATTATTCGTTCATTTTCTTTTGTTATAGGAGAAAAGTCAAATGGCAGTAAAGATTGACGATCACTACATAAATCTTAGTGTAACCTACAATGCGTCTTTGCTTTCTTCTTTTCAGCTGCTCGATGTTTCTAGAAAGAAACTTTAAGTTTCTTTTCACCCTTGGTGTCTGCAATTACAAAATCAAGACACAGGTTAAAAACAGAATTAATTTTATAATTTGAGCAGATATTTAGTTTTATTTGGTCAGCTACTGGACATTTACCAGACTAGGAAAAGCAAAAATAAGACACTTTAGTGAACAAAAGAAATGAGTCAATGCAAGAATGGTATGTTCACTTTAAAAATGAATTTCAACACACAGATTCATTCATGAACCCAGTTCCTAACAGTGATGCTGGCCTTAACAAACACCACTACATACACACAAAGATGAGTAATATATATATATATATATATATATATATATATATATATATATATATATATACACATACATGTGTATATATACATACACAGGGATGGGCAGTATTTCAGATACATGTATTTAAAATACGTATTTGAAATACAAAATACTATTTTGTATTTTAAAGCCTTTGGAAAAAATCAAATGTAATTTGTATTTAAATACATTTAAGATGAGTATTTTTGTATTTTCAAAATACTTTTTGCCAGTCAACCTCTTTATCAGGGTATTGATTTTGTGCATCAACTAGTTCAGACATTCACTAGCTCAACGTTGGATCAGTGATTTTTTCTTTTTTTTATAAGATGAGAATGTCATGATCAATTCTACTTGTTGATTAAAGTTAAAATAGTGCATTATTCACTTCAGTTAACATGAAAGAATAAAAGAAAGAATAGTTGGTTTTTATCAACTTGTCAAATGTGTTTAAAGCATTACTGCATGTTAGGGCTGGGTGATATGACACTACATATCATAGCGATGATATAAAGTTTGAATTGATGGAACTTTTTCTAAATCGTTTGCATATGGGCCTATTTGTGGGGTAAGCAAATATCCGTGCAGCTTTTAGTGGACAGGAATTATTGGAACATTGGAGTGGAAAAAGAAGCACTGATGAACAGAGGTGTAAAGTCCAGGTTCAGAAAGTAAAAGTCCTCCTCAGATTTTGTTCCAGTCACCTGAATTAGCCTAATTACACCACCTAATTAGCAGTTTTTCAGCCAGTAGGTAGAACAAATTAGTGAAATCAGGTTCATAAGTGGAATAAACATATGGCAGGACTTTTACTTTCTGACCCCTGGACTATACACCTCTGCTGATGAATGATACTCCACAAAAATCTTCAGCTTTTAGTTTTATTGTACATAAAAATTAATAATCAAAAATGGTAAATAGTGTCAAATGAATCTAAATTAATTCTAAATTTTAGATACACTTTCTAATTTTAATAAACTTATAGAAACAAATAAACTTTACATAAAATAAACATAAAATTACTTAAAAAGCATTGGACTACCTGCAAAAAAAAAAAAAAAAAAAAAATTGGTCATATCGCCCATCCATCTTTGCTAGATAGCAGAAAAGGTTCCCACAGTTTTACATACAGCATGATTTTTTTAATAGTGTTCACCACAAGTAATAGCCTACATTGTAACCAGAAATAAGTAGCCTATATAAATGGCTGCTATTTTGCATAAATGTATTTGTAATTGCCAGAAAGAAAGAAAGAAAGAAAGAAAGAAAGAAAGAAAGAAAGAAAGAAAGAAAGAAAGAAAGAGATGTGGTTAGGAATGAAAAGTCAGTAGGCCTATAGTTTCTTCATTCACTGTGACCTATACCTGCAATGGATGGCCAATTTCACATGTATTTTGTGTATTTTCAAAATACAAAATACTGTATTTGTATTTAAATACTTTTTTTTCACACAGTATTTTGTATTTGTATTTTAAATACATTTCCATGTATTTATGCCCATCTCTGTATACAACATAGTTCAAAACATAATAATAATTAATAATTTCTGAACATTGACTCTCAGTCTTTATTCACCTTTTACTTATGTTTTCTCAATAGAATTAATAAAAGTATAGAATAGAATAGCATAATTCTAATAGGAACACATTGTAACGCAGTGTTACACAACATGCCTCACCTGCACAACTGGGATTTACACCCATACTGTCTTCTGCTAGTTAGCGAAGCATTGAATAACCATATCAACTGTTAAATAACATATTGGAGATTAAAATAATATCAAATGTCTAATTTAAAATAAACACCAAACATAAAAATTAACAAAAGTAAATAAATGTTCAGTGATATCTTCAAAAGATTTCTGAATTTTGGCGCAGTTTTTTCTCTGTATACACTGTAAAAAAAAAAAAACGTAAAAAACCCGGCAATTTTCTGGCAGCAGGGGCGCCAGAAAATTTCTGTTAAAAAACGGAAAAATACTGTAAAAAAAAAATGGTAATTTAAAAAAACTGTATATTTAACATTGGATTTCAGTAATATGATATAATGTTAATTTACCGTCCTATTGAAATATTAATATCTGTTTTGTATACTGATAACCACCAATCACAGCAGTGATGAGAGTCACATGATCAATCAAAGCTCAACACAAGCAGTTCTTCCACAAGAAAGTTAATACTAATATATATAGAAGCTGCACAGTGTCATTCACACAAACATTAAACACCATCATGGTAACACATGAAATTTTAAAAATGCAATAAACATTAATTTAACAACATTAAATGTAACATAAACCCCTAATGTACATAACTGATTAGAAAAAACGAAGAAAACTATGAAGAAACAAACATAGTTATTTCAACAAAAATACATCAAATGTGAAGTGTCACAGGGAATTGTGGGAATGTCAATTTACGGTTTTTCACTGTAAATTATACAATGAGTTGTTTTTTCACTTTCAAAAACTGTAAATTTAACGGTATGTTACAGTAAAATTACATTAAATGTACCGTTAGATCTATCACAGTTATTTACCGTAAATAGTACGGAAACTTTCTGTTAACCAATTAACAGTTTTTCACTGTAGCATTTTTACAGTCTTTTACCGTTAAAATTACGATCATTTTTTACAGTGTAGTGTTGATATGGCAACTAGTAAATACACAAAGTTTCGTCATGCTACCATGTGTGAAAATATTTAAAACGTGTGTTACAACTGTCCCCGCGTTAGGTTGTGGCCCGCTCTCCCCTACCCTCGTGTATGAGGCTAATAAACCTCACTGTGCAACAAGGAGAATGCTCTTTTTAGAATAATGTTACTGTAATTGTCACAGATCTAATTGGTTGACTGTGGGAAGGAAAACAGAACCAGAAATACCATTAACTTTCCCTTTAAGAATATTCGTGATGGATAACAATTTTCAAAAAAGATATTAAAAAGCATTCAAGAAAAAAAAAGACAGTTTGTTACACATCAGAACAGTGCCATTTGTTGGTTTGTTTAATAAAATTCATGAGGCACAGGAGATAGATTTTCCTGAAATAAGTGTTAAATAAATTGATAGATTTGAAATGATCGTATTAAAAAACAGAGCAGCATGAATCTTAAGACAAACGTGTCAATAAATAAAGTATAAAAAAGAACCATTTCATTCATTTCACCATTTCATTCGTGCTACACCACGCCTATCAAGTAAGGGTACTGTTGGCAGTGGAAACGCAAGCCGATTCATGGTTTGCCGACCCGAACCGTACCATACCACTCAGTGGAAACGAGCCATATATGTTGCCATCAAAACTATACGTTCAAAGTTTGACATTTTTCACTCATAACCAAAGTAAAAATTACTTAGTAAAAAATAAGTAAAAAAACACTTGGTTTTTATGAAAATGTATTAAAATGGATCTGATCAACTTAATAGCTTTTATGCCTTTATTATTTGATTTTCCATGTCCATGCAGCTGTCATAGTTAATGAAGCGCCATAAAGTCAATAAAGTGCTTTTATTAAAGTAAAAACAATTTTTTTTGTGTGTGTCAAACATACATCACAGTTTACAAATGCCTTCAGGATTTCTTCAACATGCTCAAACAGGATACTTTAAACTTGCATTTTGCAGCAATGACAATTAACCGAGAATCAAACCAACACTAACCCTGATCTGGTAAAGACCATTAAACATTTTGGCAATTAGTTAGTTAAGACTTATACCCAAATACCAAAAGTTAAATTAGGTTTTAAATAAAGAATGAAAATAGATTCTGTCGAGGAATAACGATGTGTGGATAATCGTAGCCAGAACATTTGATTTATTCTAGGCTGTTGTTAATATAGAATAAGAATATAATCAGGAAACTAAAATCAATGTCTTGTTATTACAACATCCCTATTATAAATGCAAGATTGTGGCCTCAGATCCTTGTTTGCTACAGGAAGAATAAAGCAATATAAATGTAAAAAAAAAAAAATGAGGAGGTGACAGATATAGTTAAAATCGGTTCAAACACACTGGTTCATACAAAAAGTAGTGAGAGAGATACTGCAAGCTGTAAGTCAATGTCTTTCGAGCCTCACAAGGCTTTAAAAACACTTACAGGAAGGAGTCAACAAAAGAACAATAAAGACATAAAAAAAAAAAAAAAAAATGCAACAAAATAAATAGCACTGTCAGCTACAAGAGGAAGGAACAGCATGAGATTCCCTAAAGATTCCCAAACAGAGCAGGGCAGGTTCTTCCACGTTTATCAATCATCACATTTCTCAGAACCTCAGTCAGCAAACAATGCTGTCCAACCGCACACATTTCCACGTCACCTTCCGAAACAAAAACAGCTGGTTTTCTCGTCACACATTCCCCTAGTCCTTTAGTCCTTTAGTGTAGCATGAGGTTTGGTTGGTGCCAGAAAAAGTGACCCAGGACTGCCACATTCATGCTTTGCATTACAACATACGTTTGGCGATCCAAGCGGTTTTATTGTATCGTATTACAAATTAGGCAGACTAAAAGCTTGAGGCGTATTGGCTTACATCGGACAGCCCCTTTCGGGAATATTCCGGTCTGTATGAGTGCCTCTTACTCCAGCGAGGCACAGTGGTGTGGATTTATTGCCTTTACAGTACAGATGCTTCAGTCAGAAGTGGTCTAATGACAAAAGCACACGGGGGGGGGTTAAGAATGGTACTGTCCTACTGCTTTGTGTAAAACATTCATTTCTTTCACTTTCCTTGGCTGTGTATAAAATGGTTTTAAAGGAACCAATGACTGGTGATCAGTTTAACCCTGAGATATAGTATTAATATAAACCTAAATCTAATGTTAATGCAAAAAAAACCTTCCTTTCTATCAAAACAAACACAAAACGTATCTAGTCATTACTGTCAAGATGTACAAACTCACATAGGTTCATATTTGGACTGTCAAGGACATCACAACCTTTCTACCACATAATATTAAAAAAAGCAGCACTGATTTCTTATAAAATACATGCGTGATCGCCTCTTTAAACGAGGGAAAGAAAGCGGAAAGCATGAAAAAAATTTGCGTATTTTTTGGCTAAGGAAGCAGAACCTTAAGGATGTCGGCTCCAAACTGAATAACTAAGTGTAGTCGTATGTCAGTGGCAACAGAGAGCTGCGTGAATCTGAAGAAAGGTATAAATAAAAAGGTTTTAATGGTTATGGCAATAACAGGGACTCCCTTTGTCTTTCCTTCCCTCATCTTACTCCGTCACTTTTCCATTAAGGAGAGTTGTAAAATCCTCTCTAATTCCTCTTCTTCTTCTTTCCTTCTCCTTTCTTCCTCCTCCTGTGCCCGGGCCGAAAGCTCCATGGCCAATCGCAGGTCAGTGTCGGGGCTGGAGGTGGAGACAGAGCTGGAGGTTGTGGTATCACTGAGGTCTACTAAGACTCCCTCAGACTCAGACCTGTGGTTATGTAACAGAACATAACAACACAATTTAATAAAATGTACACAGGAATGAAAAAATAAATAAAATAAATCACCCTACCTATACTTTTCTTCTGCTAACTAGACTACTGATCAAAAGGCTGGGGTCAAAGAGATTCTTTACAGTTAAACAGCTATATTGTGAAATATTATTACAATTTAAAATAACTGTTTTCTACTTTAATATATTTTAAAATGCAATTTATTCCTGTGATGGCAAAGCTGAGTTTTCAGCATCATTACTCCAGTCTTCAGAGTCACATGATCATTTAGAAAGCATTCTAATATGATGATTTGGTGCTCAAGAAACATTACTTATTATCAATGTTGAAAACAGTTGTGCCGCTTAATGTTATTGTGGAAAGTGTGACGTTTCATGATGTTTTGATGAATTGAAAATTCAAAAGAACAGCATTTTTTTTTTAGATAGAAAATATTTGTAACATCATAAAAGTATTGATTTATGCATTTCTTAAAAAATACCCACCAACCTCTAAACTCTTGATCAGGGGTGCGTTTCCCGTACAACGACGTAACTCGCTGCTTGACTACCATAGTACAAAGCATCGTTGAAGAAATCAACTAAGTAGTCACGACTCACGACTGTTTCCTGAAACCGTATTGTAGCAAATTGGTCGTTCAACCACGCTGGTTTATGATGTCACGCAGGTGTAGGAGTTGAACTACTTTTAATGAATATGTTTAATATCGAATTAATGCTAGATATTTTGCTATAAATTACGGACATGACACCTGAGGACTATTTCTCATATTTCTCAGTTATTTTGCTTTATTTCCAGATTCAATCATAGGCTCGTTCTTAAGTACTAGTGCACATACACACTCTTCAAAAACGGTGCTTTAAATCTCTTGACAAACTAAAACACATAGGCTAAATTACATTTGTATGTATTCTAAATAAAAGAATAATAGATTGTACTGAATGTTAGCTTGCTTATTTTGCTCAAGATAAGGATTTATTGAGTCCACATGTCATGCAAACAAGAAACTATGCTTCTAACCTCAGGTCAAGAGCTGTCGTTCCAACCACACAACTTTGCGATGCTGTTTGTGAATGTTCGTTGGAACCATGGTTTCGAGAAACACAGACTCGTTGAACTATGCCGATAACGGCAGAACTTGCGACCATATTTGGCTAACGCACCCCAGAATGTGTAACCGTATTTGCCCCAGAACAAAAGACTGGACATATAATGTAGAAATTACCCATCACTCAACCGGTTCATCATGGATTGTGTCGCCTGTCCATCAGAATCACTCAAAGTTTCCTACAAAAAAGACCCACCAGACTGCATATTAGAGACAGACAACATCAAGAATTGCACAAAATACAGTCACAGGAAGCTTCCTGACCTGTGAATTAAGTGCACTGGACTCAAGCAGGCTCTGGTGAATGGCGTACTGGAGCAGCTCTTCATCATGGTGCACTGGGTTGTAATGGCGTGTGTTGGTGTGGCGGTAGCCTCCTCGGTGGTGATAGTGTGAAGGTGCCATGAACACAGACGGACACACCTCGAATTGAGCAGGTTCTGCAAGAGCAACTAAACAACATTTAGTGAAAAATACAACATGTTAGAACATGTTATTTCCCTGCTGGATCAATCCAGATAACTCATTCTTAATATGAGGTGAAGTGCTTGAGATGGTTTGTGATTGGTACAGTTTAAGGGATAGTTCACCCAAAAAATGTAAATTCCATCATCATTTACTCACCCTCAAGTTCTTCCAAACCTGAATGAATTTCATTCTTTTGTTGAACACAAAAGATGATAAGAATGTCAGTGACCAAACAGCTGATGTACCCCATTGACTTCCATAGTCATTTTTTCATAGTCAATGGGGCCCATCAACTGTTAGGCTAAACATATTCTTCAAAATATCTTCTTTTGTGTTCAGCAGAAGAAAGAAATTCATATAGGTTTGGAACAACTTGAGGGTGAGTAAATGATGACTGAATGTTTGGTTGAACTATCCCTTTAAAAGTTATTCAAACAGACGAGGAATAAATCAATCTATTTCCAAACCTGAAGCCTGGTTGTCACACTTCTCTTCTGTAGGTGTGGGTGTAGAAGCTGATTGGTTGGTGTCCAGAGGCTCATCTGTACTGCACTTGTTGACGTTTCCAAATGTGATGCGGGCATTCAACACATGGAACAGTGGGATTTCTGTAGGAAAACAATAGAAATAGATTTGCCATTCACACAAGCAATATACAAAATTGATATCTGTATTCTCTGTCTGACTACCAAAGTTTAGGCAGAAATGTTTTACAAAATTTTCTTTAAAGACAACACCTACGTTCAGGCTTGAAACGTTAAAGCAGTCTTGAAAAACAGTTAGATTAGTTAATACTAAACCATCTTCCATACATAATTTGCAAACGTTTAGTTGACTTTAAGTGTACTTGCAGTTTTGTTGCAAGTTAGATAAGTTAATATTCAAGCTGAAGCATAACATTACAAATGCAAATTTTATGCTGGACAGGGTTTAATTTCAGAACTGAGGAGTAGGGCTTTGTTCCTCTTTTCATTCTTCCACTCACCGATCTTCACAGGAAAGCCAGGGGGAAACCTGAGGTTGATGAAGTCCTTGAGTCGGGCAAAGTGAGTGCTGGTGCGAGCCATCAGGTCAATGATGGGAGTGACCTGCTCCACCAGAGACAGAGGATGCTCCTCGCTCATCCACAGGGTGCCTTTAAACCTGAGAAGGGGTCACAAAAACTCAAACCATTGCTTCAATTCTTCAACACACACACACAAACTCAAAAGATTGAGGTCAGCAAAACTGTAATTTCACAATGTAACTTTTTCCATCAAATAAATGCAGCCTTGGTGAGCATTAGAGACTTTTTCTAAAATCATACAGCAGAGTGTACATATATAATTTATTTATTTTGTGTGTCAGCATACGTGCTAAATAAATAAATATGCTTAAGAGTCAATAATTGGATCATAATTGCAGTGATTACCATGTTTCTAGCATGTTATATGTTTGGTAACAGTTCTTCTAACCCTGATTGATGGAGTGTACAGAGTGCTGGACTCTTGCATTGTCATTACAAGATCTTGACCAAAAATAGATGCACCTGGATCGTTATTTCAGTGATTATTATGATTCTAGCATGTTTTATGTTTGGCAACAGTTCTTCTAACCCTAATTGATGGTGTGTGTAGCTTTTCATTTCTTAAAGAGGTACATCGAATTTTGGTCAAGATCTTGTATTGACAATGCAAGAGTCCAGCACTCTGTAAAGACTCCTCCAGAACATCCCAAAGACTTTCAATGAAATTAAGGTCTGGATTGGTGCCAATTCATGTGTGAAAATGTCTTGTTTAAGAAATGAAAAGCTACACACTCCATCAATTAGGGTCAGAAGAACTGTTGCCTAGAATCATAATAATCACTGAAATAACAATCCAATCATTGACTCTTAAGCATTTGCCTATTTAAATCCAAACCGCAACCTTATATTTGGCTGGGCAGAGTATATGTATGTATATACATTTACATACACACACATTTTATTTATTTGAATTTTTTGTGAGGTTGAGTGAATGTCTTCTCTTACTTCTGTGTTCTGATGGTGAGCTCAAAGGGTCGACCAATATCTCTACCCTGCAGGTCGAAGTTGGGGTTAAAGTACTCCTCTGGAGTAATAGCTGTGGGGTTTGTGGCAGTGGCAAACTCCATAGTCATGTCCTGTAATCATACATGGAAATATAAAATACAGAATCCTTCCAGCTTTGTAAAATACAGTGGTCGCAAAAAACACTGGGAGATGCTTAAAGTCACCATGAAATCAAAACTGACAATTCTTATTTCTTAATGAAATATTGCAGTATTTATTATCAATGTTTTCAAATGCACATCCTGTGTCCCCATCATCTTTAATCAAAATAACTCCTCTCTTGCAGCAATATCTCTTCTCTGATGCCACGTTTAATGTCGCGAGGGTGGGATAACCTGTCACTCACATGAGATCTTAGCAATAGCAAACCACAACCATCCAATCAATTTCCGATTGACAAAATCAAGTCTCGCTCTACATTTCGTCGTAACCATGTTGTTTACTCGGACATACATCACAAAAGGGAAGAAAAGACTATCGGACCTTCTGTTTCATGTTGACTTTAAGCCACATGGAAATATGAATGTCACTGAATTAGAAAAAGTATCAAACCAAGATATATTTTTTAAAAGAAAGATGGCACAAGCACACATTGGGCCCTATCTTGCACCCAGCGCAACTGACTTTGTACACCGACGCATGTATCATTCCTATTTTGCACCCGACGCACAGCGGACTTTTCCCTCCACAGACGCACATCAGTAAATTAGGGAATGAACTTGCGCTCCCGGCTCCCAGCTATAATGTAGCCTGGCAAATCCGCCGTTATAATAGCAACCCGCCATGGAACAGGCGCGCCTGCTTTTAAAGGGAATGTGAGATGACGCTGACTGGTTTATTTCACGTTACGCCCAAACCACACCTATGAGTAATGTAGCTACTTCAGACCAACCCATTTTAGATTTGAGATCCACCCACAAAGTTACTTGCGTTTCGCGTTTGATACTTGCGTTTCAGATTGTTAAAATAGGGCCCATTAAGCATTACAATCCACAAAAGGAAGTTTGTTAGGTTTCAAATTACAAATCAATAGATACTGATCAAAATATACAAAAAGTATTTGGAACATGTTCATAGTTAATGTGATGAACTAGAGAAGATTCATAGACCCACTAAAAATCACCTTGAGACCTGTTGGTTAAAACTCAGTTATTTCGGAGAAAATGCCGCTTGGTTTGATATTCTGCATCCAATTTAATGACAGACATACATTCTTAAGTGTGGCTGAAGAGTCCAAACAGTTAAAGGTAGGGTAGGTAGGAATTTTATAAAAAACTTTTTTCCAAATTTGTTTAAACTTTCTATATATATCAATACATAATTAAAATGTAAGTACTCTGAAAAAAAAGAGTATAAAAATCGAGTGACTCTAGACCGTTTAATCTGCATTAAACCAGCTCATTATTTCCATTCGGGACGAAACAAAGGATTGGCTTAGGCGACTGTCACTCTCTCGCAACCATGGCAACCACCCTTTTGCCACACAGGATCTGCCCATATGCGCGCGCACCCGTTTGATTTGAGGAATTCAAGAGGCACGGAACCTAGGAATAGCAAAACAATGGCAGAGAAAGAGCAATCAAAAATTCACATTACCGGCATATGCAGTTAGCGAAGGCAAACAAGGCAAAAAAGGAAGACAGTACTAGAAAAGGTAATGAACAAAAAGTCTTTGAATAAAACGCGTGTCAATATCCTCGGACCCTAGTTGCACGGCCTCTTGCACGACCTCCTCTGCTTCGCCCTCGACCCCGGACCTGTCCTCGAGCTGACGATGCGGTACTTGTCTCTGGAGTGTAGTCCTCATCAGAGTCAACAATGCTTTCATCATGGAAACTCTTACATGCAGAACACCGTATATGTTATGAATCTTACATGAAATTCATCTTCATCACAGTGTAACTGATGGTAATGGAAAAACGTGTATGCAATGCAACCTGTTTTTAGCTTTGCCTTATAGATATAACTAGCTCGTTAGCGAATCAAAAAATATATATTTTAAACTTTACCAATATCAATATGCTAGCTTGATAGTGAGTACTAAAATACATCTTATTTGTTTATATTCATAATGATAAAGTTAGATTTTTTTTATTACATGTGATTCTGACATGATGTCACTACATGCACTGTGCTCCTTCCTCTCCGCTCGTCTCAGGTAAATAATGCGTCTTCCAGTTCAGCGGTCGGAGTCGCGCGTTCATGTGTTTTGGGGGCGTGGCTTTGGAAGGAGCCCAGAAGGGAGGGGGTGGAGTGAATGGAAATAATGAGCTGTCTTTAAAACAGTCGTGAGAGGTCTACAGACACTCGATTTTTATACTTTCTTTTTCAGAGTACTTACATTTTAATTATGTATTGATATATAAATAAAGTTTAAACAAATTTGGAAAATAAGTTTTTTAGACAATTCCTACCTACCCTGCCTTTAAGAAGAAAATAAATTCAGTGTCTGTTTCGTGTGCTCGTCTTACCCCTTGAGCACCGATCTGTTGTTCTACGGTGCCGAGCAAAGATTCCAGAACATTCCTTTCACCTGTAGAGATCAAAAGCATCAGAAATTGATATTAATCAGTTAACATAACAGAGAACTGCAGGGAACAGCCTATTGACTCTTTACCACCGACAGGGTGCTGGATCCCAATGTGGAACAATTCCATGTGCTTTCATTGGCGGAAAAGCAATTACGGGCTTCAAACTGATCCCTACAACCTGAAACTGATAATGTCAGAGGCCAGGGGACTACATCACATTAGACTGCTCCTCAAATCTGTTTACAGCGGAAACACAAATGCGGTGATAGTCGCATGTTCAAATGACAGACATTTTGTTAAATGTTTGTCACTCCGCACAGCTGCTCCACTTAATTTTCTCTGTCCATCTATTCAATATGTGTAAATTGATTGTTAAAACTTCAGCCCATTCCATCAAAAGCAGCTTGTGATTGCATAAACACGCTGAATCAAAATACTTTGTTACACTGGTTAAACAAAGACTGTGGTGTGCTAGATTGTTTGTGTGCTGGTTATGTACTGTAATAACATCATTAAGTCACAGTTCATCCCTCAAGTAAATGGAAACATAGGTCGGTTTTGAGAGAGATTAGCAGTTTCCCAGTCGAGCATCAACACCATTTTGGTGGAAAAGGGGTATGATATATATAGTGTAAATCTTAAAGTGGGTTAATTACTTTTTATCCTGGCCTTCTCCTCGTCTGTGAGGTGCTCCGTCCTGGTGCGAATCACAACGTTCACATTGTTCACTGAAAAAACCTGCCAAAAGCAGCATCATCACCCACAGGACAAAGACTGCCTTATTCTTAAACTCACTACTCTAAAAAGAGAGTCTGATGTTTCTGAAGATTAACACTTTGGAGTATCTGTAATTCTAAAAGAGCAAATTTTCTCCTTCCAATGATTCTTAATGGTATTATAGTTCAAAAACAGCTGGTTGATGGCTCACCTTGGCTTCAAATCCATTTACTACTTCTGTTCTGTCTGACCTCCAACCCCAGATACCGGATTTAGACCTGAGCACAGAATGAACGTTTTAATAGCATCTTTGATTTAAACTTCAGCAACAAAAATGGTGTTAAGAGTTAAATTTCAATTAAGTCAGTTTGAGTCAATGTTCAAAAATATTCAATCCATATATTTTCATATACACTATTGTTCAAAAGTTTGGGGTCGGTAAGATTTTTATTGAATTAATTTTTTCCAGCAAGGATGC
This sequence comes from Abramis brama, assembly GCF_963993115.1. Classification (NCBI taxonomy): domain Eukaryota; kingdom Metazoa; phylum Chordata; class Actinopteri; order Cypriniformes; family Leuciscidae; genus Abramis; species Abramis brama. The sequence goes on along the minus strand of NC_139967.1, from coordinate 11,884,534 downwards.
ATTAAACTGATAAATAATGACAGTAAAGACACTAACAATGTTACAAGAAAATGATATTTCAAATATAAGCTGTTCTTCTGAACATCTGATTCATCAAATAATCGTGAAAAACATTAACCAGGGGTTCCACAAAAATATTAAGCAGCACAACTGTTTTCAACATTGATATTAATAAAGAAATGTTTCCTGAGCACTAAATCAGCATATTAGATTGATTTCTGAAGGATCATGTGACACTAAAGACTTGAGTATTCAGCTTTGCCTTCACAGGAAAGTAGAAAACAGTTACATAAAAAATAGAGAGCAGTTATTTTACAATGTAATAATATTTCACAATATTACTTTTTTCTTACTGTATTTCAAATAAATGCAGCCTTGGTGAGCAGAAGAGACTTCTTTCAAAAACATTAAAAAGTCTAACTAACCCTAATCTTTTGAACAGTAGTATATTTATTAAAAGTAAATAGTATATACGTGGCCATACCTCTCAAATGCAATGTCCCTTGTGTCCAGATATGTGTTAACAATAGGTGTTGTCAGCCTCTTGGCAACTTCCTGTTCAGCGGGCTGCATGGAGTCCAGAGTGACATCCTCGATCTCGCGGGAGAGATCAAAGCGCTCGGTGTCCACCACCTCGTCCTCGTGATTAACTTCCATCAGCTCAGTGCAGTTGTCTGTGAGAACACACGTTACTGATCAATCACAAATAAACATCAGGCATATTATTCATCCTCATGCAAAGTGCACTGGTGAACATACAAATGTGAACTTAGTGTAGGCTTCAGATGAATTCACAGCACATTTGCTAGAGCCCCACCACCAAATGAATGTGTAAACTACAGATGGGTGAACTAGACTAGACAGTCAGAGAGAATAACTAACTCTCTTCTCTGAAGATATAGCTTCTTCTTCCTCTGATCCAGGTCATGTTGTCAAAGCCCAGCAGGGTGGTGTCCACTCTCAGACAGGCCCCACTCTTCCAGATTCTGCACACGTCGCTGGGACACACGCGGGATACCAGAGGAACTGGAGTGAGAAAGAAGCACAAGTTGAGGATCATTCAACGTCCTAGAAAAAAAGTCATAAGGATTCATGAGAGGAGAAAAAAAAAATAGAAAAGAACACTTACTCCAGCTTGTAAACTCCCACTTCATCTCCATGTAGAAATCTGGAGACTGGGATAAAAAGAGGTTCATTACACTTCAGGCCCTTTCACATGACTTGCATCAGGGCTTTTTTAAATTTACTAAATTTAGGACTAAATTTAGGTAGGGCGGATTCTGGGTCTTAGCTCTAGTTTATGATAGACATTTTGTAAGATTTATATTCTCATTGCCGAACATGCATAACACTCTTGGCAGAGGCGTTATTCAGCCTTAGGGTGGAGCTCTAATGTTGATTGACAAGCTTCAAGTACACGTGACACACGTATAGAATGCTATCTTAGTATTGACTCAACGTATATTTATTGCCTCGGAATGTTGTTTTAGAATATTACAAATGGAGGAATTCCAGTGAGGAAAACAAAGTCATGTCTATTCTCAGAACAAACCTTAAACAAACACAGCATGTTTAAACTAAAGGATTTATACTTTCATTAATTTGACATGCTACTCCACATAGGACGAACAGAAAAGCCAACTAGTTACTGACCTGATGCAGACTAATATACATATAGCTAAAGCTGATTGATGTCGTCTTGGTCTGGAGCGAGGTTACGTAAGGGGCCGCCAATGGCTCTCTATTAGAGCACACCACAGTTCCATTTTTCAGCACAGATTTACATTGGAAAATTGTGGGGCGCTGTAGAGCTGTGCAGAGGTCAGGCACTCTCTGCCCAGCTTAGTATCATAATACATTACTGCTGAAGCTATACGTTCAAATTTAATACATCCTGCTCACTTTATGACTAAAAATAGTCTTGAAAATCCCAAAAATATTTGTTGCAGAATGCAAAACATATTTACAATTTATTATTGAGTCAGTTTCTATGTCCTTACAGACGAGCCGCGGCTGGCTTCAACACAAGCGTCATGTGTCACTGCCATATAAAAAGTGTTGCAAATAGCACCACAGAAGGGGAATTTATGAGGTTGTTCGGTAGCATGAAAGCATATGCAGTGCACAGTGAAAAGTGAAAGCAAAAGCTACAATATTTGAGCTTAGGAAATGCCTGTGCCAAATGAAAAAAGTCTGATTGCTGAAAGAATAAAACAATATGCCTTTGATGTTAACACACAGAAAGGGTTTTGTAATGGCCATGTAGCTAAATCAATGGCAAAAGCATAATATCATTTACACACTACCATTCAAAAACTTGGGGTCAGAGTCAGTAAGATTTGTTTTAGAAAAATTGCATTAAATTGATAAAACTTGACCGCTTATATTAAAGGGATGGTTCGGAGTAAAATCAACCTAGGGTCCTTTGCACCATGACCTCGAGCCAAACACCCCCCCAGAAGCCTTGGTCGAACATTATTAAAGTTAGAGCTTATTTAGAGATATCAGCCGGATGGCTTAGTGCAGGCGCTAATGGATCCTATGATGTATCTCGTAAATTGCCCCACTAATAATGCCCAGAATGGAACCAAACTTCTACAGTAGTACAAATGGGTTCTGTACTCATAAAACGAGGCACTGGAAAGTTAAGTACATCAGGAGTTTATTTAAAAAACACTTGCCTGACGGCTCATGCTACTGCTAACCCGGACGTCGACGAAAAGTCCTGGCAGAAAGCGATGCATAAGGATGTAGTGTAACGACGCCCAGTTCCAGAAATGCACTAATATTTTGTTGGTAGTACCAGTTTGCAACAATTATTAGTTAACACTAAGTTGTTAACACTTCGGAAAAAATAATAATTCGTCGTTACACTACATCCTTATGCATCGCTTTCTAATTCATTAAATTCACAAAAATAATAAACAGGATCAAATGACAGACGCACCTCTCGGATCTTGCACAGTAGCTCTGGAACGCCACCCAGCGCAGTGGAGGCTTTGACATAATCTCGCCGCTGGAGCACCAGCTGCACCATCTCAGGATCTCCTGTGCTAACCGCTTCCTGCAGCACTGTACAGACAACAAGATAGATGACCTATTTATGCTTACCCAAGGATATAGACTTATAATGGAAAGGTAAACATACTAGTCTAGCACTACTATACAGTGCACTATAAATCACATATGACAAAAATGACTAATGACCAGTAAGGAGGGGATTATTAGAGTATATCTAATGCTCGCAGCATCTCGGAAAAGCTGAAACAGAGGTACTAAACACTTTCACTGGCTGGAAAAACCACTGATGACACAAGCCGAGGAAGTGGTGGTGGTAATAGTTCTAATGGCATTCTTGTGAGAGCCAATGCTGTTTTTCTTTGAAGACTGCTATGTCTTCATTCCCACCTGTCCAATGTTTGGCGTTTTCTTTGGAAACATCTGCGCCGTGTCTGAGCAGCACTCTCACGGACTCCAAGTGCCCAAGTGAGACGGCCAGGTGCAGAGGGGTCCGGCCCCGGGGATCCACCTCTTCAATGTAACTCTGAAAGGAGTGTAAACACAGACGGTTCATATCTTATGGAGGAGACTGAAAAGGGGCAAAAATAATAAGCATTGCTGCATGGCTTGTGGGTGGGGAGAACGCAACTGTAATTAACCAGAATATTAGACCCTCTTCCTGTGAAACGATGTCATGATGTCGGATTTATCTGTCACCTATTTTCAATCTTTTAGATGCCACATACAGTGGGGAAAATAATTATTTGATCCCCTGCTGATTTTGTGCGTTTGCCCACTTACAAAGAAATGAAGGGTCTATAATTTTTATGGTAGGTTTATTTTAACAGATAGAGACAGAATATCAAACAAAAAATCCAGAAAAAACACATTATATAAAGGTCTACAATCTGGTCCCTGACGTTTGACAGCTCTTTGGTCTCGCCCATGGTGGTGGAGGAGAGGTTGGAATTGAAGATACAGATTCTGTGGACAGGTGTCCACTGACATTAGGACATTAGGGGTACTTTCTTAAAGTGACACTGTGACAGGGCTAATCTGTGTTCCACATGGGCACATAACCAATCTGTGGGAGGCAGGATTCTTGCTGGTTGGTAGGGGACAAAATACTTATTTCACTCGATCAAATGCTAATCAACCTTTATATAATGTGTTTTTCTGGATTTTTTGGTTGATATTCTGTCTCTATCTGTTAAAATAAACCTACAATAAAAATTATAGACCCTTCATTTCTTTGTAAGTGGGTAAACTTACAAAATCAGCAGGGGATCAAATAATTATTTTCCCCACTGTACCCACAAATATGATCATCCTCACGTGAGGTATCACCCATCCTAAAATGTAAAAGGCATCTATGTATTTAAATGTATAAAGACCCCATTTATACTGTGAAAAATTAATGTTATAAATATGTGTAAAATATTATTTAATTTCGTTTACGTTTTTTTCTACCAACTGCAGTACTGTTGGAGTTATTATTTATTATCATATTGTATTTATTTTTTTACATTGAATTTCTCTAAAGTTTTCCACGGAACTCAATTTAAAAAGCACAACTATAGGATGGTGCAGTGAAATGAATCTCTACTGTTATTAAGATGAGCTCACCAGTGCAATGCAAAACAGCAGGGCTGTGGCTAACAAGTGGATTGCAAGCTGATGAAGCATTTTGCAGTAAGATCCAATAATGCACCAAGTCCAATTTCATTAGATTATTAAATACATGACAAGTATGTCATGACATCCACAGGAGGAAGAAATCTCTCAGCGGTCAAATCATTGATTCATTTTACCATTAGCTTCGTAGAGTGTACAGACATCAGCAGCATTTACGGATATCTCACACATACCGTCTGTAGCTCTTTTTCCAGCTTCCTGTAATCATTCTCCCACACCAGGATATGCAGTGGAAACCTGAGGCTGAAATCCTCGACGCTGGCAGCGGTGGCGGATAACATTCTGGCTCGAACAAACTCTCCGTGTCTCAGCCTCCGAAATCAAGAGCCAGCCTTCGAGCTAGCTACTGTCATGAACCATCAAATCTCTTCATGCGTTTAATCCATTTATGATAAATATACAGAGACTCTGGTTATTAAACAGATGAAGACGCCTAAGCAAAGGAGACGCCGAAACGCAACCAACTTTTTTCAAAATAAACTTTTGAAAAACAAGGAAGTGGCAGGTTGGAACTATTTGGGTAGGGGTGTATCCAGTCATTTGAAAAACTGTTCCCCCAAACCTTTTTGCATTTAGTTGTATTTATAAATAATATTCTCAACATAAAATGGTCGATAAGAGCCTAATTAGCTATATATACTCTATCACAAAATCGTAAAGGATAAATTATTATTTTTTCTAAATAAAATTGACAAGCCCAACGCCAGACTAAACCATTCCATATGAAGGAGGGGTGGTCGTGTTATAAAATATGGCTAAATTCTGTTAAGTCAGTGAGTGAACTTTGCGTAATCTTAGTTCGATTAAATAAGGTAAAACAAAAATGTTTTCAAAAGAAACATCAGTAAATAATCGTAATAATTAATCTCACTGGTACTGTCTGAAATTCGTTCGCCTGTGAGGGTAAGCGCGACGCCGCCTCTGAGTTTTAAATGATCTTTAGCTCATCAGGAGCGGCTCGCGACCTCAACCGCTCCTGCGCATGCGCGGAAACGAACGCAGTATGTTATGAAGATCGCGTCCTAGATGCCTTACATTTCATTTTCCGACACTGTTTGGCTCATTTGTGTTTGTAGGTATATTCCAAACATAAAGAGGATTTATTTGTTTTCAGACTTACTTACTCAATATAATCGTCTCACGGCCTGTAAATAAATGGATAAATGAATAAAATATCTCACGCGTTGCAGTGACGCGACTGTCCACTGTGTGTCAGGCCAGGCAGCGCTAGAAAGCTGATTTATCGTCACTATAAACTCTAATGTGTGGTCTGGTCTGGAAGGGCAGATGGCACTCTACTGCGGTCTGATGGGTTAACGTACTGGCAAGCATTTCCGTAGTGTAGTTTTTAATGTATAATGACAGAGGCTCCACTGCCTGACTCGTCTGTCCTAATTTCAAGCTAGACAGTACGACATATTATTTCACATAAAGCGTTCGCACCGATTCGCACCCATCTATCTCCTCCGTATGCGCGTCCTCTTCTTCGGGTATGAGATCCTCTTTCAGTGATACAATACTTTTAAACGGATCCCGTCATTATGTCAAAGCGGTGCATGCTTTAAATTTATCCGTAGACGATTCTAAGTCGATAATAGATGGTAATACCCGCGTTACCGGAGACAAGGATGTCGAAACGGCTGCGAAATAGCGAAGTTTGTGCGGACTGCAGCAGTTCGGGTGAGTATATTCTGCTACTATAGAATTTTTAGTAAAAGACTCAACTTGCACTGGACAACCAGGTGATATTACCGAATTAAGTGACCGAATGATAACATTTAGCTATACAAATATATGATTTAGATCATAAATCAACCTTCTGTACAACCAGATTCAGATTTGGAAATGAACGGATGGTAAATGTGTGCTTTTTGGAGCATGATGATGTATTGCCATTGGCCGTGGCTCAAAACCTAGTGAGGTGTCTACCTAGACAGCATTTTAGGCTTCATTTGCGCGTGCCCAAAGATTCTGCTCTTTTCCAGCTAACGTTAGTGGGTTTTGTGACCGAGACATCGCATGCAGTGTTGACTAAATTTTACGGGTTTTTCTTCAGCTTCCTATGATGCTATGAAGGCTTGTGATCAATCATTGTATTTCACTTCACTTCACTTCACTGTCTGTGGAGAAATGGGTAAACATACTTGACCCTCAAGGGGAATTCCAAGTGAAAACATCTACAACATCCAAGTTTGCTCGATGTGGCCTTATTCATTACTAACAACTGACCCTAACCAACACATGCTGACTTTTGAGAGATAGAAAAAATAAATAAAATGTCACATAGCATTGTTTTCGTAACTACACCGTGTTCATGTGTAATAATTTGTCTTTGTGATAAATGCATTGACCACGAATAACTACAATTCATGAGAAATCTGACCTCCTAAGACTATAAATGACATGAACAACATTAATTTTATTTGATAAATGTGTAGAGAACAGTTTCATTGGCTTTCATTTATGTAGTGTATTGTATTTAGGATAGACCCATTTTAGTGTTAAAACTATAAAATATGAACTTTCTGTCCTGTGATTTGTTTGGTTCTGTTCTGTGGTTCTGTTTTCTCCTCATTCCCCATATTGATTCGTTACGCCTCAGACACCAGCTGGCCTGGGCTGCCCCAACATGTCAGGAGGGATCATTGGGCAGTTGTTGTTAGGGTGCATATTTTTAGTCATTCAGCACTGGGTTTTATTTTAGCCGCTGCAGCACTTGATGGGGAAGAGATCAGCCCTTGGCTCGGAGAGGGAGGGAGAATGAGGGTGAGAGAGGAATGATGCTTGATTCTGGCCCTTGGCCTCTTTGCAGCTGTTGTTTGATATTTCCTGTGCATGAAGGGAAGTGACTTTTGCTCTCTGCTTATCAGTGGATCGGTTTTTGATTTAGATAACTCATGTTTCTATTAGACTGATGCGATTGGGGTATCATATATCCCATGAAACCCAAATTGGTCACTAACTTCATAAGTGTCAGAGACTTTAATGACCTGCTCCCTTGACGAAGTAAAAGCATGCATTTTAGTCCAGATTTAGGCCCTAACACTTGTAAGACAATAAGCGTAATTTTTTTATTATTATTAAAAAGAATGTACTATATTTTGTTTCAATAATATTTATTCCTTAACATTTTGTATTTTTAGGGTATTTCATGGTGCTAGACAATATTCACCTCTAAATGAATGATGCACCATTTATTTCTATATAAAATAATACAAATAATTGAAAATAATACTGGATATATAGGAATCCCTAGTTCCTTATGAGTGTATTATCAGGCTTAAAAAATTGCTCTGTATTTTCACATTTCGTATTTCCCATTCATTTTCTTGTGCCTGTCGTTTTTGACCACAAAGTTCTAGTGTAACTATTATTTAAGACCATTTAGCCTTTTGTGTTCATATAACAGGTGTTACAAACGTTACCTAGTTTTGTACCTTTGTAGTACCTTAATTTTAATAAAGTACAAAAATTGCAAAATTTGTAACGTATATTTGTTTCAGTCTAAAATGATTAAAGACCCCAACAGGGTTAAAAAAAAAAAAGGCTGGTGATTTATATATCCGTTCAAATTTGAATCTTCCGTATAAGAATGAAAAAAAATTATAATTAATTAATATTTGCAGAAATGAAAAGAAATGTTTGCCTGTTATCAAGTTGAAAATAAAATCCTCAAAACTCTGTTCTTGGGGAATTCTGACACTCTCAAGCGTTGACTCAAATCGTTGTTTCTGAAGGAAGTGAAATCACAAGTTGGCCTGAATCTGTCATTGGGAAAAGTTGAGGGGGGTGGAGGGACTGCTCAGACACATTAGTCATGGGTCCAGTCTGATTGACCCCACTTTCACTTATTTGGCATCATGACTCAGTGAAGGAGGGAGACTATGTATGACATTCTATTAAAAACTGCCTTGGTATGTGACAAGTGTTGAGTGACAAGTGTTGATTCTGTCTCAGTCTAGGTCGCTGAGTTTGTGATATAGGTCTCAGCTGGTGGGTCGTGACCCAAAAATGGTTTAAAGGGACGTATAATACTTTCCATATCTTCTGTTGCTAAATCACTCTTCTGCTGTTGGTTATGCTTTTACAAATACTACAAAAAATCCTGTTCAGCCTATTATATTTTATGTAAAATAAAATTGTATTTATGTAGTTCATTTGATATTTTTTTTAATACTGTATGATTTTGAGACATCTCTGTTTACTTTTTTTTTGTAGGATAAACAAATTTGTTTGTGTATTCGGTTGCCACTTTATGCTCAGTGTCTGAATCTGAAGTGAAACCAGTTTAGAATCACGCTGCATGTAGACGGCCCTTTTGAGAAGCCACAGTGTTTCCCAGTTCACCTGCTCATACCCTGGAAGTAAAGCTCAGCTGCTCAGCATTTGTTGTGGTTTGAGGGCGGCATGTGTATGTAAGAGGAAGTTAGCGCGTTTACAGCCATACATGAAAGGATGACATTTACCCTTTGCTACTGTGGCCTTATAAGGAAGAACTGAGCACCATTTAGTTGTCGTCATATTTTACATCACATGCATATCAAAGCTACATTTTAGACATCTGTGCTACTAGTAATGGTTTATCAGACTTTTATAGTGGAACATAAGCAAATTAATACACATGCTATGTATACACCAAATGCATTTTTAAAGTAAAATGTTTGTTTGTAGTGTAAATAATACATTTTAAAGGCAAAAAGAAATCAATTATTCTTAATTCTCATTTGTGATGATACTAGGGCTGTGAAAAGATTAATCGCGATTAATCGCATCCAAAATAAAAGTTTGTGTTTAAATAAATATGCGTGTGTACTGTGTATAATTAAATTTGTATATAAATACACACACATGCATGTATATATTTAAGAAAAATGTGTTATTTATATATAAAAAAATATATATTTATATATAATATAAATTATATATAAATATATACAGTATATGTATGCAAATATTTCTTAAATATATACATGCATGTGTGTGTATTTATATATACAAATTTAATTATACACAGTACACACACATATTTATTTAAACACAAACTTTTATTTTGGATGCGATTAATCGCGATTAATCTTTTCACAGCCCTAGATGATACGATTCCTTTGTGCATATTAAGTTCATTTTCTTAAGTGCATTCTACTAAGAAGCATCTCTCATACATCAGCCTTTTAAAAGTGTTGGGTTTCTGTTTCCATTCTCACGCACCAACCAAAAAGCTCCATTAGCGTTTTCATGTATTGATCAATGATCAACACACTGCTGACTCTGAGACACGCTGTTGTTTACTTCCTGTGAATCTGTTGATTTTCTTGGGGTCCCTTAGATCCTCGCTGGGCGTCTGTGAACAGAGGAGTTCTGATATGTGACGAGTGCTGCGGCGTTCACCGCAGCCTGGGCCGCCACAACTCGCAAGTGCGGCATTTGTCAAACACCTCCTGGCCGCCCACCCAGCTACAGGTGAGCCCACTCAGACAAATGCCACCCTATAGGGTTCCTTTTGATACTTCTTGTTTTTAACTGATCAACCTGCTTCATCTGAGACCTTTTGACATTATTGTAATCATCTTTAGTCTGAGGCATATTTAAAAGTAGCCTAGTGGTTGACTGAGATGGGTTTTTGTTTAATAGCCAATGTTGATATATAGATTTCTGAGTTTATGGTCAAATATTTGAAAGATGGAAATGTGAATAATCCACTCACAAGATTGTTGATAGATTCTAGATAAGCACTAACTAACGTGAGATCGCTCTGGCGCAGCTCAGCTCAAGAGAAGCATCAGCGCGGAACGCACATGATCTTCTCTTCCGCAATACCAGTTACAGCGTGAAATAAACATGAATGAGCATCTGAAAGTGTGTTAAAAGATAGAGTACAACTTATCGAAATCCGTATCATGTCACATGGAATCGCTCAATCAGTGTTTCAACCGTGGAAAGACGTCAGTAAAACAGCTTGTTGTAAACAATGTCATGTAACGTCACATTTACCTCAGAAAAACCAGTGACCATAAACTCGTTAGTCAGCTAAAATATAATTTTCAAAAATACAGTTTGTGCAATGATTTGACATTTTTCATTATCACAAGGCAAGACATTGACAAGAAAAAATACATATACAAATATATTTGTAATGCTAATGCAATAGTAGTAAAAAAATTCAAATATTTTTTTAAAATTCTGATTTAATTACTTTCTCTTGTAATTTTTAAAGTCAATCTCAATGTAAATTCCATAGAAAGAGATAACAATAGCCATTGTTTTAGTCTGTTGTTCTAAAACGACCCCATCTTCTTTTAATTTGAACACGAGGAACAGTCACAGACTCATAAATGTGCTCTTCTTGTACAGCCTGCAGCATCTTCTCTCTCGAGTTCCTGTTCTCTTCGACTGATTGCTTTGATCCCATAATGTCTCTTTTCATTTAATGTGTCCTTGTTGTGTAGTACATTTTTCCACATTCTTATTTACAGATCTGTGTTTTTTAATCCATCAAAACAGTCTTTTGAATGGTTCTAAGAAAACGGTTTATTGGCGTGCGCCCTCACTGGAGGCCCTTCCAACAGAGACTGTGACTCACAAAGCATATTTAAAGAAGCATGTTGTCATAATGGATTTTTGTCTTGTGATGTATGCCCTCAATTTCTTTCTCATTCACAGATGGTTCAGACATTATACAACAATGGTGCTAATGCAATATGGGAGCACACTCTGCTGGACCCGTCATCCATCATGAGCGGGAAACGCAAAGCCAATCCTCAGGATAAAATCCAGTGAGTATTTTGTTTTCAAACATTTTCTAACATAGCAGAATGATGTATGTTTGCTATACACTATCATTCAAAAGTTTTTTTATTCAACAATGATGCATTAAATTGATTAAAAGTGACAGTAAAGCCATGTATAATGTTAAAACGATTTCTATTTCAAACTAAAATTTAACTTTCTATTCATTAAAGAATCCTGGGGACAAAATTGCACAAAAATATTAAGCTGTTTTCAATGTTAATAATGATAATAATGTTTTTTGAGCACCAAATCAGCATATTAGAATGGTTTCTGAAGGAACATGTGACACTGAAGACAGTGAAGAATCACAGGAATAAATTAAATTAATAATAATATCATTTTTTAAATATATTAAAATAGAAAACAGTTATTTTAAACATTTAATAATATTTTACAATGTATTTTGTATCAAATAAATGCAGCCTTGGTGAGCATGAGACTTCTTTCAAAAACATTAAAACCTTACCAACCCCAAAAGTTTGAACTGTTTTATATAAAAAAGATAGTAAGTGAGATAAAGCAACTCCCCCAACTGTTGACTGGCTCTAATACCTCCATTGTTTCTCTCACCCAAAAAGCCCCAACAAGACAGAGTTTATAAAAGCAAAGTATCAAATGCTGGCTTACGTCCATCGTTTACCCTGTCGAGATGACGACAGTACAGCAGCCGCTGATCTAAGCAAGGTAAGGAAAGAGTTTCGAAATTCAAATATGTGATGCATCCATTATGAGACATTTTTTCAGGTTTGACTTAAATTATTTTTGAATTATAAATTGAAATGTTTCCTCTTGCACATCTAAGGCGCATCAGGTTTTTGTCTGCGTGCTTATCAGGCTTGTTGAACTGTCTATTGATGCGCATTGTTTTTGATTCTTTAGCAACTTCACTCCAGCGTTAGAACCGGCAATCTTGAGACTTGTTTGCGGTTACTGTCACTTGGGGCTCAAGCCAACTACTTCCACCCGGTAAAAACCTCTGTTCTCGCCTTAATTTATCATATTCAGTTACATACAAAATGCATTTTTAACTTTTCTGCTCTGGTTTAAACAGGAGAAAGGGAACACCCCGCTGCACATAGCAGCTAAAGCGGGGCAAGTGTGTCAGGCTGAGCTTCTCTGTGTTTATGGGGCAGACCCTGGGGCTCCAGACTCCAACGGCAAAACGCCCATCAACTATGCAAGGTAATCAATAGCTACTGCATTGATGGCCTGCGCCACTGGGCATATAACTCTGCATTTATAGATTACACACTATATTTTATTTATCAGTTGCCTTCACTAACAATTATCCATGTTAAGTCCATGGTAGTGTTATTTTAGTATTGTTTAGACACTATTATTTACAGATGCTTTTATCCAAAGTTACTTGCGTTGCATTTCAAGGTACACATTTACATTCTTATCAGTTCTTGCTTTCCCTGGGAATCGAACCCATGACCTTTGCGTTGCAAGCGCCAGCGTTCTACTGCGAGCTACAGGAAAGCTATTATAGTTTAAAATTTTCTTATGTGCTTTTGTCATTTTTGATGTGATGAGGTGTCTTTTTTTTTTTTTCTTCAGTAGAACAGTAAAGATTTTTTGCGGAAACCGTGGTCCTTGGTGATTCATATAATGCAAGTCAATAGTTACCGTCGATTTGAGAGTTAAAAAACATAAAATCTTCATTTTAGGGTGAACTATCCCTTTAAATCCACTTTCAAAGGTCTTAAAAATACAACCAAACTGACACAGCAGTAGAGAGATAGATTTTTTTCACACTTTGCTTTTTGAAATCGTAAAATCGGTCTAATTAAAACAAAAATGTATTATTACAATTAGTTACCAATGGAACATTTCAAAAAAAAAATTCAAATTCAAAGTTTTTCAGCTTTTTTGGTAATTGAAATAAAGCTGATATACAGCATGATGAAAAACTTAAAAATTCGATATGTTCCCTTGGTAACTAATAAAGCAAATCAATTATATTTCTATTTCTATTTCATTAATAACAACACTGGTCCATGGGTGTGTATGCTGTCCCATTTGTTATTTTATGATTCAGAGGGCCTGCTGTGCGCTCTATTACTGGTGCAGATTTCATAGAAGGTCTGAGGGCAGCATTTGGCACAGGACCTAAAAGTTCAAAAATAAAAAGCCATGTGTCATAACGTCATTGTGTTGTTTGTATTCAGGCAGGCTGGCCATCAGGACCTGGCAGACAGACTGGTGGAAGTACAGTATGAGCTCACAGACAGGCTGGCCTTCTATCTCTGTGGGCGGAAGCCTGGTGAGTCAGTGTGTTATCATGATGAGAACTGATGTTTTCATATCCAGCTGTTTATGCTAATGAAGCCATTTTACAGCATGCTTTTACTTTAGTCAGATCGGGTGATGGGTTATAGTCTTCAAAGCGCCAGATGCCTCAATAAAATATCACAGTGATGTTACAGTGAGCTTGATGTGTTTATGCTTTAGTGTGCATCTTTGTCAGTGGATTGTCAGTTAGTTGTAAATGAATACTGTGAGTCATTACTGTCATCATTCTGTGTTTCAGATCACAAGAGTGGACAGCATTTCATTATACCACAGATGGCGGACAGGTAGTAATAATCTGATATATTCTGATGTTCCCCTGTTAATGATACTGGTGCCACCCTTATAGAAGTTTCTTCTATAGTAGAGGAGTATTCGGGGATGTGCTTGGTCATACTTTGAATCTTTTGATTGCATCCCAGAATACTTCCCTGAAAAGCTGAGATAGTGATCCGAGCAAGGTTTTAAAGTTGACTCTATTTTATTTTAATATCTTGCCATTTCTTTCTTTTTTTTTTTTTGCTGTCTTTGATGAAAAAGAAATGTGTAAGTATTTTACATGGCAGTTATGTAAATATCACCTTAGCTTTTACCATCACAGATTTGATGATAAAGCTATTTTAATAAAAACAACAACTAATATTTGTACTATTTAATTCTTTTTATAGCAGTCTGGAGTTATCAGAGTTTGCAAAAGCTGCAAAAAGAAAACTGCAGTCTGTGAGTCCTCTATTTTATTTGTATTTATTTTTTACTTTAAGCAATGTATCAGCATAGCCTCCAAACAGAAGTAACTAAGCACTAATGTTGGGGAGTGACTAACTAAAAGTAAAATGCTGCTAATCTAACTACGGTACATATTTCAGTAGGATTACAGTAGTTCAATAGTGAATCAGAACGTTTGGACAGTTAGTGTAAATCAACAAAACAATTTAATGGTTTGTTTTATTCACACATTAACAGAAGTCCCTCCAAATTCTTTTTTAATCATGTTTTATAGCAAAATACTGAGCTAAATTCTGCTTTATGAATTTAAGTTGGTATATTAAGCGAAATATTCAATTAAAGGGTCATCACTTTGTTTTTGATTAGTTTTATTTAGTATCAGTTTCTGTTCAAATGATGTCAACCGTAATTGAATACAATCTACTAGCAAAACGCAAATCCACATCCTCATTGTTTTGTAATAGATAAATGCTACTGTGATTGCAGAGATAAATTATACCATTTGTAGCTACACCCTTTACATTTTGCAAGTAGACTGTGGTAGCTTAACTGAAGTTTAACTATTGTAGCTTGTTACTTGGAAAGCTCTTTTTAAAGTAGCTTCCCCAACACTACCGAGCACAGAGTAAATCATTGGGCTTTTCTGAAGCAGATGGCCGTTAACCTGTCTCTAAACATGCTTTTATGACAAGCACAGATGACTTATGTAACTAATATAATTGCAGCTCAGCGATCATTTGTTCGAGGAATTAGCAATGGATGTGTACGATGAAGTGGATCGAAGAGAGACAGATGCAGGTGAGATAATCAGCAAGTGATGAACAATGGAAAGAAAAGGCTCATGAAATGTACATCATACAAGTGCAAAGCGTGACACGCGCTGTCTTTGTATTTGTGTAGTTTGGCTGGCCACGCAGAACCACAGCACTTTGGTAACAGAGACAACAGTTGTGCCTTTCCTTCCTGTAAACCCAGAGTACTCTTCAACACGAAACCAGGCAAGTACTGCACCGAAAGTTTTGCCGCTTTTACTAAAGTCATCTTAGCAGGAAATAAAGATATTGCACTTTGACGAGTGAACTTGTTATAGCACCTTTTATGCAGTGTTTGCAGCTAAAAGTGCACCATGTGCCAGACGAACATGCAAACAGAGATGCCACAAAATGAATGAAAAAGGAAATGGCATCAAAACTGCTATGCACCAACAGTTTGCTTAGACAACCCAAACCACAAAGATGCATTTTATGAGAAGTTGTGCTCATCCTTCCCTCTGGTCATTTTGACGTGAAAATAATTTTTAATTAAAAAAAAAAAAAATTGAGTGTTCATCAGAGTAGTCCAAGACTTCAGAAGGAGAAAGAATTGACTGGATTTGAGGAGTTTATGTGGTTGAAATTAAAAAAAGTAACAAATCCTTCCATCAGGGGTCAATTTGACTCCCTTAGGAATGAATGGAATATCAATAATGTTTCATTATACATAGAAAAACATAAAAAATACTCAAAATGAACACTAACTTTACCAAAAAAATGATTTCATAATGTCTACGTGTGTGTATCTGAATCTGAATGCATTCTGAAGAGAAAATTCGAGAACTGACTTTAGGACCCAGCGGAACAGCTCATTTGATAGAGTAGTGTTTCTCAACGGGGGCGTTTAGAGAACAACTGAACATCGGAAGCGAGATTTTTGAAAGGGGGGCGTTCAAGTGTTCTTGGGGGCGTTCACGAGTTTACACCAAAGATCCAGGCAAGACAAGATTAAACATGAAAAACCTGCAAAAGAACTTTGAAATCTGCCAGTTTAATGCGACATGTAAGCTATGTATCGTTTCTTTTTGCAACGACTCTATTATTTTTCCAGTCATAGACCAGCGCCCAAGCGCTGACTAAAATCCAGTGGTGGCTAGAATCAGCATTCACGTGCACAAAAATGTGTTTCGCGCTGACAACAATCCGGTGGTGGCTAGAATCCAGCGCTGAATAGAATCATGCAGCGGAGGAATGGAAAGTTGACAAGCCATTAAAAAAGTATTGACTTAAGAACCACTTATATATTTTCAAATATTTTCAATAAATCATGTTCCCATTCACTCCGGTGACTAGTTTAAAATTAACAATTCATTTTGTGATTCTATAAATTATGTTCTGTATTGCAGAGTGGTATGTTCTTCAATAAAACAGTTTTTGAGGGGAAAATGAAAAGAAATATCATTTTAATATGAAGCATTTTGATTTAAAGTTAGATTATGTTAATATATTAATAATCATTTATTAATTTAAATACTTTTGTGTCATTCTGAGTCCCCCTAGTTGGCCCTGGCCCCCTGGTTGAGCTGTTTTTAAATACAAGAATGTGTCCTGAAAAGAAGCACGCCTAATTGGGCTCTAATTATACAGGGCTTCCGCAAGACCAGCTGTTTGTTCAGATGGTGAATATGCAATAAAATCATGATTTAACTTCTTTTCCAGGGAAGACAAAAGCTGGCAAGGTTCAACGCTCATGAATTTGCCACACTTGTGATTGATATTCTAAGTGATGCAAAGCGACGCCAGCTGGGGAATTCAGTCTCAAGTCCTAAAGGTACAGCCTGCATTCAGACACACCAGTCTTTGGTTTTCTTTTATAGATTTTGTTGATGTTTCATAGTTGTTGTCTACTTCTTCATAGACAATGTTGACGTGTTCTTCAAAAGTGGGGGTAGTCGTCATGGAAGTGAAAGTCAGGAACTCGACCAGCCAGACTATGACAGCGTGGCATCCGACGAGGACACAGACACTGATTTGCGAATAGGCAAAGCAGACAGAGCGAAGGTGAACTATCCCTTTTAAGAAGTGACAGTTTCAGGTTATAATAGAAGATGGTGATTAGTGTCCTAACATAATGGAAGGTTTGTTTATGATCCAAAACTACTTTGTCCTCTCATAAAAGAATGTGTAATTAGTTTTGTTGTGTTTAAATTCTTGCTTAAAATGTATGATGATTTGAAAGTGGTGAATTATTTGTATTTAAATTCCCACACAAAAGTTGTGTATTATGTTTTTCAGATACTTTTATAAATGTTCATGATTAGAATAATTAGACCACTGTGACATTTGTGTGATAAAACAGATACTGATTTACGAATAGGCAAAGCAGACAGAGCTAAGGTAAGCCGGTGGAGCTTTAGGAATTTTGTTTTGAGCCGTTCTTGCCATCCCAGCGTACATGTGTACATGTTGGCCATCTTTCCATCTTTCTTCTTTTTCCCCTCAGAGCCTGGACTCTGATCTGTCCGATGGACCGATTTCAGTGCAGGAGTTCCTGGAGGTGAAAAACGCACTTTCCGCTTCCGAGGCCAAAATTCAGGAACTGATGAAAGCCAACAGTAATCTGAGTGAAGAGCTGAGATTGATGCAGAAAAAGGTACCAGAGATTCAGCAGTGAGCGCTGAACGCCCTGGTCAGAGCAGCGTTTCTGCTCCTAAACAAAGCAAGACTGTCTAACCCCTACACTTGCACCTCTTCTCGCACGTGAGGGGGCAAAATTGCAGGTGACCTAAAAGTCCCGTCTGACTGAACCATTACGATTCTTAAAAGCCTCTGGAATGCTGATGTCAAAATAATCCCGTAATATCTGCCGTAGTGTTCAAATAACCAGCATGACCTTAACTTCTAAATCCCTCGAAAAGATGCTCTATCAATGACATAAACCCAAAACATACTGACTTTTTGGCATTTGATTGCAGATGAGATAAGTTGGCATGCTATTGCTAACCTCCCTAACTGCAAACCTGATTCAGCAGTTGGCTCTTGCATCAGCATGACTCGTTTTAATTGTCTGTTTCTATATGTGTGTACATTAGACAAGCGTTTCCAGAATATAAATCAGATACAATTACAGACTGAATATAAAATAATAATTCTGAATTGAATTTGGAGCCTTTCAAGCCTTTACTGTCATATGAACATAGTTAGAAATATAGCCTATATTTTTTTTCTCTTTCACATAGACATTGAACCCCATTCAAGGAATATTCTCTAAAGACAATAAATTATAAAGTAGTTATAGAGAGGAGAGAAGTGAATTTGCTCACACTCACTGAAGTGTGTTTAATATAGTATTGAATAAATCAAACAGTATTTTTAGTGATATTTTCTCAGTGATAAAATAAGAGCAGTCCCTCAACGGCCCAACTTTTAAAGGGATAGTTCACCTAAAAATATGGAAAACAATACTATGGAAGTCAATGGCTATCGTCCACTGTTTGGTTACCCACGTTCTTCAAAATATCTTCTTCTGTGTTCAGCAGAGGAAAGAAGTTCATACATGTTTGGAATGCCTTGAGGGTGAGAAAATTATAACATAACTTTCATTTTTGGGTGAACTATCCCTTTAAGGAAGTTACCATTTCAGCCTGTTTCCTGTTACACTTCTCAATGATTAAAATAGAATATGGTGATTAGTGTACTAAAAATGTAGGCCTAACAGAAAGTTTTCACTGTTTATGACCAAAACTACTCTGTCCTCTCGTAAAAGAACATGTAACTAGTTTTGTTGTGTTGCTAAAGGTCTGAGTTCTTGCTTAAAATGTATGATGATTTGAAAGTGGTTGTGAATTATGTATTTCCCACACAAAAGTTGTGTATTATGTTTTTCAGATACTTTTATAACTGTAATGATTAGAATAATTATACCATTGTGACATTTGTGTGATAAAACTGTGTGGCTTTGCATTGGATGGAAATCTGAAAATATGGCCCAAATCATGTTATCATGAGTGAAGTCCTTAGGCTCTTTTGTTGCGCTCTGCATTTCCTTTCTGATCCTGGCCAATGCGTCTGGCTCGAGCTATTTGGCTTCTCTCTGAACTGCAGAGTGAATCTGTAGATTCTTAAACACGCTTGTTCTGTGAACATGTCTAGACATTGCATATACCCATGCCTGCATGCTAACTTGGATTTATTGAGCAACTCCATTTAACGCTTTTCTATCCCTTTTTTCCTTATTCATTTAAAGTTCCCCTAAGATTTTAACTTAATTTAAAATAAATTTTCCTCATAATTTATCTCAAATAATTACTACTGTTGGTTTTTATAAGATCTAAATAAATGTCCTATTTTATAGAATGGCTTCATTTTGTTTCAATGTAAAAAAAAAAAAATATATATATATATATATATATATATATATATATATATATATATATATATATATATATATATATATTATTATAAATTATTTTAATTTATCATTAGCTTAGAAATCCTCTAAAAAGTTGGATATAATTCTATTTAATATTCATAATATTGGCAATTTAAATGCCATCTTTTAAAGCCATTTCAACCAACTAAATTGTAGAAAAAAGTTTTTTTCTTTTTTTTTTTTTTGTAATTTTGTTTTGATACTAATTTTTTAGATGGAAAAGGCAAAGGGTTAGTTTAATCCTTTTTGTAGGTAATGTAAAAATTCAGCAGGCCTGAAACGGGCAACACTGAACATTGTTATTCATCTATTGATGGACAGCTTTTCCTGTACGCTCAGCTTTGCTACAGTTTCTGCTTTTCTATGCGTTTCTCTCGCTTACTCGTGTTTCTCTTCAGCTGCAGTCTCTGCAAAGCGAGAACAGCTCTCTCAGGCGGCAGGTCTCCGCTCAACAACCCTATCAGGCCCCCGGCGGCCTTGACCACCCCAATCCCTCCAGTCCCTCCTCCTCTTCTTCCTCCTCCTCTGCCCTGAAACGCCAGCTGTCTGCACGGGCGAGCCGCCCCATGTCTATGTATGAAACCGGCTCTGGTCTGAAGCCCTTTCTCCCCAAGGGAGAGACCCCTTACCCCGAGGAGACCTTCCCCACCCTGCAACCCTTCCCAACCTATGTAAGTAAAGACCTGCCTCTCGCCTTCTTTTCCTTCTTCACCTTCCTTCTCTAATGTTGTGGCATGCTAGTATGCTGATGGTATGTTTCCAATTCTCAGCGCTTCATGAGAGTTTCCAAAATAAACATTTGTGAACATTTTTGGTTCGCTCAACGTATTGCTTCACTTTGTATCCTGTTGGCTCACATACTGTAGCAGCTATTTCATCATATTTCTGTTTCGTGTTTTAATTTCATGTGTCATTCGGGACTCACAAAGCATGTCTTTATTGCCAACTCAATGCACAAGTCACACAGTCATTGCTTTATGTAACTGTACATATAATTTCAGATCACAGGTTTAGGTGCACTGCACCTAGCAATTTCTGTTTCGCTGGCTAATACGATGTTGTACCACTGTTTAATAATTAGAGTTTTCTTAGATAAATGAGTAGTATTTGGCTTTAAATGTGTAAATCTCAGCATGACTGACATACTCAAGTCAGTGTACATAACTTTAAACCTTTTTTTTTTCTCAAAAGTATTAAGCAGTTATTTAGGGGTACTTCTTCTTCACAGTGGAAACATTTTTAAATGTTGATATTGTTTTAAAAAACAAATATTTTTTTGTACTTGTCAGTTACTCTGGCTCACAAGTTTCAGTATCATCAATATCATCTTGATGTAAAATGCCCAGTATTTTATTTTCAGTTGTCTTTTATACAATGTAAGTTCCTGTTCCATTTCCTTTTTCATTATTTACTGACCTTTCGAGTGTCTATATTAAAAAAATGTTTTAACTCTATGGTTTTTCATCGCTTTTACTGCATATTAATGCTACTGATTATTTTCAAATGCATGCAAATGTTAGAGCTGTTCAAACTTCGTTCAAACCATTCATCAGTCGTTATTTAACACTTGTGCCGGGTTCTATCATTTTTCACAAGGTTATGTTTGCTGCAATTGCATTTATTAATCTAGGTTAATGTTCATTTCAAAACCTAATACTGTTCATTGTGAATTTGTTTGTTCGTAATACATTAACTAATATTAATTTATACAACTAACTTGAAATGTTAGGAATGTATTGGTATGCACTACCATTCAAAAGTTTGGGGTAAGTACAATTTTTTTTTTTCTTTGAAAGAAATTAATGCTTTTAGAAAAAGTGATTGAAAACGACTATTAATGTTACAGATATTTATATTTCAAACAAACTGTTATTTTGAATGTTATATTTATCAAAGAATCCTGGAAACAAACGTATCATGGTTTCCACAATATATTACTGTTTTCAACATTGATCATAAGAAATGTTTCTTAAGCATCGAAACGGCATATTAGAATGATTTCTCAAGGATCATGTGACACTGAAGCTTTCTGATGATAATAAATTATATTTAAAAAAAATAATACAATTGAAAAAAAAAAAAAGTTGTAATAATATGAAATTGTAATAATATGTCACAATATTACCATTTTTCTGTATTTCAGTATTTTTGATTTCGAGTCCCAAACTTTTAAACGGTAGTATTTTGTCAAAAAAAGTTTCTATTGACAACATCATGCAGTTTTACAAAAGTCAAAGTTACTATATCAACTTGTTCTTTATTCCAAGCTCTTTATCGTGGGGGGGAGGGTGGGTATATCTTTCATTCTGTCTTAAGTCTTATTTGCACCCCTTTTTTAGACCGGAAAGGGTGTGTTTGTGGCCTCCTCCTCATCTCTCCCCTCCTCCTCATCCTCCCCGTCCTGTTTGCTGTATGAGAGTGCACAAAGGGTTAAGTACATCCTGACAAGCTCCGTTCCTCGTGGGACCGGCCGAAAGCTCCCAGAACCCCTTACCTCCTCTCCACCATCCTTCACAAACTCATCTTCTGCCTCCTCTACTCCCATCCATCCCTTTTCCTCCTACTCCTGTTGTGCTCCACGCATCAGCATGCACGAGCGGTCCCTCCAACAACCCTCCAGGGGCTGCTGTTTTCAACTGATACGTATTTCTGCCTTCATCATCCTCATAAATAGCACATATATTTCATGGCTTGTGTCTTCATTCCCAGGGCGCACTGCTCAGGGCTGCTCACGCATCTGTTCAGGATGCCTTGGAATGCTATACTGCTCTGGGCTGCAATGTGAAGATGAGCTGGATTAGCTTGTTTATTTTTGTGTGTGCAGATTACAGCCATATTTAGATCCATGTTTCTAATGTCACAGAGACTGTATTGTGGGTCTTGTTCATGGCTGTTTAGCACTTGGAAAGCAATGTTTTGGCTGTATATATTTGGTCTGACCATTTTAATTTTAATTTTAAAAGTATCGATCTGACAATAGAATTCAATTAATCAAAAAAAAAAAAAAAAAAACTTTACCCAAAAAAACTCTTTTTTTTATGTCAAAAAAATGTTTTTTATGGTCACCAAGACTGCGGTGAGCAAAAACTGTTTTCTATTTTAATATATTTTAAAATAATAATATTATTAATTTAATTTATTCCTGTGATGAGAGAGCTGAATTTTCAGCATCATTACTCTGGTCTTCAGTGTCACATGATCCTTCAGAAATCATTCTAATATGCTGATTTAGTGCTCAAGAAACGGTTGTTTTTATCATCAATGTTAAAAACAGTTGTGCTGTTTCATATTTTACACCCCTATGTACAGTACAAGGAGATGTGTGTAGAGAAAAAGAGTAAAAAAGTGATTGTTTGTTCAACGGAACATTAGTTTGATTATTCAGACATCATGTGGCGGTTCTCCAAGCGTCATGTTGCCCTGATACGGAATTGTTATAATATTCTGTTACACTAATTTAGTAATGTCCCAACTCGGAGTGCTGCTGGCGTCTGACCCCATTACCTCATATCCGTGAGCACAGTAAATCATGCTCCAGTGAGACTGTCAAACAGCTTTACTGTAAATGCTTTATGGCTCTGTGAAGGAATACTCTAATCAGGACCATGAACTAGATTCAATTGTAGCAATTTCATAGCTAGCTTTCGCATCCGCTGGCCTGCACTTGGACTTATAAGTGCATTCAAGATACTTTACCATTAAAATGTCTGGGGTCGGTAAGATTTTTAAAAAATAAAATAAAATAAAAGAAGTCTCAGTAATATTAACAGTAAAAAATGTTATTGTTCATTATTATTACAATTTAATATAAAATTTCTATTTATTCCTGTGATGGCAAGGCTGAATTTTCAGCATCATTACTTCAGTCTTCATTGTCACATGATCCTCCAGAAATCATTCTAATATGCTGATTTAGTGCTCAAGAAACATTTCTTATTATTATCAATGTTGAAAACAGTCATGCTGCTTAATATTTTTGTGGAAACCGTGATACACAATTCTTTGACGAATGGAAACTTCAAAAGAACAGCATTTATTTGAAATGGAAATGTTTTTTAACAATGTAATAGTCTTTGCTGTCTGTCACGTAAGATCAATTTAATGCATTCTTGCTAAACAAAACGTATGGAGACTGGCACTCAGTTAAATGTGGTAGATTTGAGCTTGGCTAGAAGTGCATTATTGATTAACATTATTGATCTTAGACCGCTCTCGTAACCACATTTAAAGGTCCCATATTGTACACCTTTCTGAAGTTTTATTTTAGGTTTTGATGTCTTAAAGAATATATATTTGCGGTATAAGTACCAAAAACCATCTTAATATATTTTTACAGTACCTTTCTCAGGAGCTCTGCCAAGAACAGGTCGATTTTGGCCTGTCTACTTTATATTCATGAGCCTTTCTTCTGATTGGCCTGTTGTTTTCTGAGTGACCCACCATTGGTGGGGGTGGTGACTGAAGGCGGTGACTAGGTAGTTCTGACATCACATTTATACGGAAGTCACAACGGCTTGTGAAAAGGCACAGCTACTTTATGCAGGCTGTGTGCATTTGTCTGTGGATTGACTGTTTTGAAACTTATATGGTAGTTACATTGCCCCTAGACCTCTGTTATTATGAAAAAAACCAGGAAATTTCAGTTTTGACAATATGGGACCTTTAAGGACTCTACTAACCCGTTTGCTCACCTCACACCTTGTAATGCTTTTCTACGGAGCCCCTAAAGGAACATGCTGGTGGAAAAAAAATGATTTTTTTAATGTTTTTCTTTTTTTCCACCACCATGTCCCTTTAGTACGGAGCTCCTAAATGGGACATGGTGGTGGAAAAAAACAATAAGTCAATGCTTTTGCGTTCTCCTTCAAATGTTTTGCGTTCCCCCGAGAAACTTTGCGTTCGCTTGCAAAACTTTTGTGTTCTTTGCGAGTGAATGCAAAGTTTTTCAGGGGAACGCAAAACAGTTGAGAAAGAACACAATAGCATTGCCAAATAATTTTTCCATCCATCTCCTTTTTTTTCTTCACCATGTCCCTTTAGGGGCTCCATACTTGTCAGAGTTTAGTGCTTGAAAGATCTAATGAATCTAATGCTAAACACTTGCTTCTACCCCTATTGACCATTCCATTAATGCAGATAGTTGAATTTAATTATTTTTATTTCATATGAACTAGCAAACATGCTGAAATGGCCAATTCCATCACTGCAGTTTCATTGCTTGCCACCTTTGGCATTTAGTGACGTCACATGTTTTTCTTGCCGTGTCCTTTCCTGTTTCTTTAGGCCTCCAAATTTGACAAGCAGAGCAGTGTGTCTGATGGTGACTATGATAACACGGTCAACGAGTCTGATCTGGACGACTCTGGGTATGTGTCCGCTTTCTTTCATTTGACCTGAAATAACTCAGGTCTCACTCCTATTGGCAAACAAAACCATTTTTTCTCTGAAAATAAGAACGGCCTGTCCTCGACTTTAAGCCAAGCAAAGCGAGAAAACAAACTATTGATTCTGTAACCATGCATCAAGCATTACTCATTGGTTCCATTTACTGTACATGACTTCCTCCGCCCCTGCAGCTTCGGTCGTAGATGTCGTCTGCGCAGCAGTGGCTGGATGGGAGAGAGCGGGTCGATACCAGAGCTGGATGATCACGAATCTGAGCCTGACCCCAGTCTGCCCAGCACAGAAGACGTCATCCGTAAAACTGAGCAGATCACCAAGAACATCCAGGAGCTGCTGAGGGCTGCACAGGAGAACAAGCACGAGAGGTGAGAGGACATCCCATGTCAACATCTCTCTTCTCCGATTTCTTCCTTCATCATATATGGCAGCAAAAAAATCTGAGGTCACTTCCTTTTGGTAACTTCTGCCACATATTAAAGAATTTCACATGTACATTTTTGGGGCTTGGGTACAAATTGTTTCCCCATGACTTAGTTTAAGGGGTAGTTCACCCAAGTAATGAAAAGTGTGTCATTATTTACTCACCCTCACGTCGTTACCAAACTGTGTGACTTTCTTTATGCGGAACATAAAAATATATATTTTGAAGATTATTAGTGACCAAAAAGTTTTCTCTTTAAAGCATTAGAGACACAAATCAATGTTTTTAGTTGTGAGAACTTTTAGAAATATCACCTAAATTAATACACATGCATGAAAAGTGGATTATTTAAATGTTTTGGCCTGTCCAACATTTACTTTCTCAACGGTAACCAGCAATTAACATCGAACCACAATTACATCATTTTGACAATAAGTTGAATTAATATCTTATTCATTTTAGTAAAAAAATGAGGGATAAATAAATACTCATAGCATTATCAATTTTTTTTTTTACACAAATTTGCCTTAAGTTGAAAGAGATGCAAGAGCAAATGATCAAACAAATACATTAATTTTTGGGAAATGTAAGCCACTATATCCAGCATTTAGTCTCAAACTGGGTAGTCTGTACTGAGTGATAGTTTAAATTAGTCTAAACTTGCCATCGTTAGTTATTTACAGATTTATAATCATTTATTATTTATGAGTTCCTTGATGAATAAAAAGCATTTATTTGAAATAGAAATCTTTTGTTACATTACACAAATTTGTAATTTTTAAAAATTTGTAAATTTGATAAAATTATTATCAATTTTGATCAATTTAATGTGTCCTTAATGAATACAAGTATTCATTTATTAAAAAAAAAAAAAAACCTTACTATACCCAAACTTTTGAATGATAGTGTATATATTTAATATTTATTTATTTAATATTTATTTCTGGAAAAAAATAAATAAATCACAAATCAAAGTAAAGTAACTGTTGCAAAAATGGCAAACCGCATTTAAAACGAATAGAAAATGAATTAAGTTTGATCTCCAGAGGTTGACATTGAACACTTTCTTAAGGTTATGCACTACCCTTTTTTATATAGACCTTTTAAAAAATAAAAGAATGCATATTGTACCCCATTCATGGAAAGTGCCTGTTTTCGTAATTCACTTGTTTCCCAACCAATGAATCATTTTCTCCATTCATACCTTTTCCATTTTCCATCTGTTCTCAATTGTCTGTGTTCATCATTTGGGGTCTGTCCCATCGGGGGCCACGCTCTGTTTGGGTCCCGATCTGTCTCTTTCCCAACCAGTGGACCATGTGAGCAGAGGGAGAGTGTCCGCAGACTTAGACACAGTCTGGGTTGTTTCAGCACACTGGTGCCTTGGGCAGACAAGCCCCCGTCTCCCATGCAGTCCCTCGGCCTCAGAGCTCCCCACCCAGCCAACCCCAACAACCCCAACAACCCTGCCTCCTGGTACTCTGGCCTCTGTCCCTGCCTCACAGGCACAGTGTCTACCTCTATCTCTCTCTTCAGAACTCACCCACTAATCTGAACATGAATGCAATACGCATGATTACTAGTATGTCTACGGTAATGCCAAAGGCCTGTATCAGTTTGCATTGTCTTCTAAACTTCCCCTTTATTTGCAGGAACTCATGTCAGTGCACTTGGTTCTCTTTGTACTGACATCCATCTAACTTTTGATCTTTCTGTTTTGCACTGGTTTGAATTTTATTGCAAAATAAGCTGTGTGATATTTCTCAAGTTGCTGAAGAAAGCCAAACCCAGTTATTTTGAACAAGTAGTTAAAAATAAAAAAAAATTGTAATGTAACTACATTATATTGAAAATGTCTGCATCTTGTCTGCTGCACAACTAAAAAAAAATGCATGATTTTCTTTTTGATGGATTAATGCACAGAAATTTTGACTTGTAAATGCACTTATAAATAAATTAAAGCCAAATATATTCCATATATTTTCTAAATATATCTCTAAATAACTGTAATATGTCAGTTATTCAACAAAAGCTATTAAAAGACAAAAAAAAATAAAAATCTGTAAACCACACAATATTTTGTATTTTTCATGTCAGTATAAAAGCTTTATCCACCGATTGCTCTGTGGTTAGCTTGATTTTTTTTTTTTTTTTTTTTTTTTTTTTTTTTTCACTCTCCAACCTCTGATGGTTTTTAATTTGAGATTTTAATACAGTATCTATCATTTTCTCCTCCAATAGCTTTATACCCTGCGCAGAAAGAATACATGTGGCTGTGAATGAGATGGCTGCCCTCTTCCCCAAGGTGTGCAGTTTCTCCCCACACTTCATAAATGCAATAAAAAAAGCTATAGACAGTCAAGTAAAAATGTATATGTACAGTGCTTTTCACAATATATATAGCTTCAAAGGAGCTTTACAGATAATCATGATGCTAATGTTTATAATGTGATTATAGTATTCATTGTTTATAATGTTTATATATAAATAAATAATTATTTAATTATGTTTATGTTAATTATATATATTATTCACTAAAATATTTGTATATATTTAAGTATCTTCATGCCTTATAGTTGCATTCAGCAAATTAGAGCTGGGTGATAATATAGTTAATATAATTTTGTGACAAAACAAGCAATCAAGAAGTTGAGATTTGAGTGAACACGGGTGAATCTGACTGCAGTAGATGTGAAAGATATGAATAAAAATGAAGTTAATTCGGCCAGCGCCATAGACAGTATATAAACGGCCAGCGCTCATACCTGTATTTATTTCCTGTTTTCGGTCGAAGTCCATAGTAGTCGATTGTCGAGTTCACGCGCGTGATCATAGGTAACTAAGCAACAGTGGAGAACTCGACAATCGACTACTGTGGACTTCGACCGAAAACAGGAAATAAATACAGGTATGAGCGCTGGCCGAATTAACTTCATTTTTATTCATATCTTTCACATCTACTGCAGTCAGATTCACCATGTTAACTCTGAAGGAATCACTCACATTGGCTGGGCACTTGTAATGACACATCAAGGATGTTAAGAGGCTAAAAGCAGGTTTAAAACTTGCCCCATTGAAGTCAACAGGGTGCAAATTTTAAAAAGAGGATAACACGGTGTAGGCAACACCGATTTTTGTCGTTGTTCTCTGTACTGACAGCACTCCAAATTTACAAAAAAATGAGCTCAATGTTAAAATTGACCGGAGTTCTCCTTTAATATGTGTGCGTCGGATAGATTCAACTAGAAAAATAGTAGAAATCCATTTCCAAATTTACAAATCCAACTAATTACTTTTTTATTTTATATTATGCAGTTTTTTCCCCCAGTTATATATTATTCATTAAAATATTTGTATACATTTAAATGTCTTAAGTGTCCAAATGCTTTCTTGAGAACATCTGGACATATTTAGTAGTTAGCCAAGTCTTGAACCACTAAAAAATAGTCTGTATTTTATGCGTATTTATTTCTGTATTTTCGCCTCTGTCCACAGAGACCACGCTCTGAGACAGCAAGGAGCTCTTTGCGCTTATTAACGTCCAGCGCAAACCGACTGCAGAACGAGTGTAAGAAAGCGTCTCCTCTGGACAGCAGCGCCGCAGTGGACATGCAGTTGGTCACCCAGCAGGTCATCCAGTGCGCTTATGACATCGCCAAGGCCGCTAAGCAACTTGTTACCATAACCACCAAAGAGAACAACAACTGATCCTGCTTCCGCCTGTGTTATTTTATTAGTCATTTTTAGGTATGTCAGTTGACTTTTTTTTTTTTTTTTTTTTTGTAATCTAAACTGTATTTGCATGTTTTTATTTTCTAATTTAAAGTGTCTGTTTGGCTTGAAGCCATAAGATAAAGCCTGAAATGCTCTCAAGGGTTGTGTATGGACATACATGTTAAACCGTGAAATTGTATTTGACTAGATGTTGTGAGCAGAAATGAGAAGCCAGTCACTAAATATTCAGTAAATGCCTGACTCTTTGCACTATACTGAAAACTTAAGTTTCTTTTACCTTTTTATAATCAAACATTTGGTCCATAATTTGTGGATGTCTTTGTTGTTTTTGAATTGTGTTCAAATTAAGTAATGATAATCTCAGTGAAATCTATAATATATATATATATATTAAAAAAAAATTGTAGTAATCTATCTGTACAAAACATTCAGGTAGTGTAGTCAGGTAGGCCAAGTTTAGGTACACAATCAACTTGAAAGTATAAAGATGTCATGTTAAAGATCATATTGAATGGACTTTTTGGATATGCCAGGTGGCTATAATTAAAACATATTTTCCATGACAGTATAAATGTCCAGCTTTAAAGCTTTATCCACCTATTGCCCTGTGGTTAGCTTTATTTTTCACTCTCCAAACTCCGATATACGCCAGGTAGCTATAACTCAGATTTATAGGGTGTATTGAAGAAAAATATATTATGAAAAGTTATTTAACCCTAGTTTAATCAACGATTTGGAGGTTACGGCACAGTGTTTAATTACAAATTATTGTTTTCAATACATTCACAGCAGATGAGTATATGAGGATAAAATAATCTCCAGCAGATTGATGCTGTTTTTGTGATACTTTAGATGCGTTTCAGTTTTTTCGATAGTTCTCCATATCATACATTCACTTCGGTGTTTAGGCAGCTCTTATCTTTGCAGATCTTTTTTATTTCCTCTACTAAGTATTTTGATCTAACCTGATCAGGTTAGACTTAGCAAACCGTTGTACAGTGGACTGATTGCTCAGTGTTATTAGAGCTAAGAGTCAGTGACTTACAGCTCAGTGTTAAAGTCCCCTTGTTTGAGTGTTTGTAGTTATTCGGATGAACTGGTCTTCAACTCATTAATTAATATTATTGTTATGCCTGTGGTTAAAAAGAAAAATGAGTTCTTTATTTTTTAAATAAACTTAATTTATAATTTTGAGCTTTAATTGTTGCTCCAGAGTTTTTGTTCATATCTGAAAGTGAGCCATTTTTAAGCCTTTTTAAAGGAACGACGCAATATTGTAACATTTCTTTTAAACGCTGATCCCCAACACTGATTATAATAGAAGCAATCTACTCATCATAACTATTTTTTGCAGTGATGACTGGGTGTTACTTTTTGCATATTTTTAAAATGACTTCTTGCACACATTGCTATCCAGTTAAAAGTCTTCAAAATATATGAATGCGGTAGACAACGGATAACATTTTCTTTATTGAAAACATTGAAGTTCATCTATACAAAACAATCTACATATAAAAACAGCCCTACATGCAAACCTCAGGACTAGTGCAATTGAAATTTTACATTGAGAACTTGCCTAAATAACTATTGATGGAAGCCATAATCTAAATTATGAACAATTGATGGGCCATATATTAAAATAATCTCTGAGGGGAAAACTGGCTCTCATTAATGCACAAAGTGGCCGAGATCAGCATGGACATAGATATCCCCAAAAAATGCATCCTAGCATCTGATAGGGGATGTGGCACAAAAATTCTTCCAGTAAAATCGCTCTCATGTCCATGCTGACCGGGGTCTGCCGTGAATCTGCCACGATGAAAAAATTGAATCAGTTAGTACATTTCAAAGCACTTGTTATATAAACACTGGGTGAAATACTTGAATCTTCACTCACTCTCTGCTGGTAGCCCTGTCTATTCATTCTCTCCGTCTCAAGACGAAGCTCCTCCTCCTGCAGCCTAAGCTCCTCCCTCTCTTGTACTTCTTCCTGTTCTTGTCTTTGCTGCTCCTCCCACTGTTCCTTGCGCCTCTGCGCCACCTGTTGGACGAACACATCTATTGAAGACATCTATAACTCATATACTAGAGTAAGTGTAGTGCTTTATTCAATACACACACCTGTGCATTGATCTCCTGCATGCGAGATGTGCGGGATCCCTCCTTCTGCTCCCTCTCCTGGCGTAGAGTGAATCTCTCTTGCTCCAGCTGTTGGATGAGCTCCTCTCTCCTCTTCAGAGACTCCTCCCTGGCCAGCCTGTTCTCCTGCATTCGTTCATCCAACTGCTGCTGACGTCCTATCAGGACCTACCAAACATAGTTTAAAAATATATAACATCCAACACACACTAACTGTCAGCTATTTAACTACAGTTCTTAAAAATGAACTACATTATTATTATAAAACTGTAGAATTCTACTTCAAAATACAATTTAAAGGTCAAGTGAGTCATTTTAGTGCCACTGCAAAAATAATTATTGTATTCATTCAAACAGACAGTAGCCCATAAGTTGTGATTTCAAGAAAATAAATAAATAAACAGACCATTCACCTTTAAAGTGGCAATCACACATTTCATAACATTTATTTATTAGAATATCAAACATGATTTTATTTTTCACCCTAAGGTACACTTATAATAGTAATAATTAGTAATACTAACTTTTTTTGAACGGTAGTATACAGCATATTAGAATGATTTCTGAAGGATCATGTGACACTGAAGACCGGAATAATGGTCATCACAGGAAAAAAATTGCAATTTAAAAATATTAAAATAGAAAACAGTTATTTTAAATTGTAATAATATTTCACAATATTACAGTTTTTACTATATTTTGGATCAAATTAATGCAGCCTTGGTGAGCATGAAACATAAAACATTAAAGTCTTACTGACTTTTGAAAGTAATATGTTTATTATTAAGTTTTTCACCAAATTTGATGTTCCATGACTATGTTCCACCCTCTCCAACTTTTACTATTTTTTTTGCTGCTGTTCCTTTAAGATATCTATATAAACATCCTCTTTGCATATGAAATGAGA
This sequence comes from Abramis brama, assembly GCF_963993115.1. Taxonomy (NCBI): domain Eukaryota; kingdom Metazoa; phylum Chordata; class Actinopteri; order Cypriniformes; family Leuciscidae; genus Abramis; species Abramis brama. Next base: position 11,852,243 of record NC_139967.1, on the reverse strand, counting down.
TCCAACACTTACTTACTAACTTAGGGTTTAAAAAGTCATATATTAATGCATTAATCTATTATATGATGTTGGCAAATTCAGAATTAATCTGGAGAAGATGTTTCTCAAAGTTACTATTTCTATATTTCTTTTACATCTAAAAAGATTGAGGACTGTTTAATTCCTCATTATATGACCCATTTAGAAAAAAAAAAGAAAAAAAAACTTTACACAAAAAAACACAAAATTATTCACATGAAGTATGTGAGCAAAGAGCACTGTTTAAGGGGGTTTCATAAAAGAAAACCAACGTTCGAGCATGTGACTGCTAATCTATTGGCCGTCAGCCTCGTCTCACCTCCCGCATCAGTCTCTCTCTAGCTCTCCTCTCTTTCTCCCACTCTGCCTCTCTCTTCTCCCAAACACGCTGAGCTTCTTCCCTGCAGGCAGCAAACAAAAACAGAGCATGAGTCTGACTTACAGGTACAAACGCATCTTTAAGTTCTTAAAAAAACATCCTGACTGAGCTTACCGATATAAAATATCAAACTCTGCCTCCCTCTCCCTCTCCAGCTGGAGCTGCTCCTCTATGACTCTCTTCATCCAGGCGGCGTCAGCGACAGCTCTCTCTTTCCTGGCTTCCTCCAGTCTCTGGTCCTCCACCTCTCCCTCCAGCAGTGCTGCCAGGATCTTGCGGTCTGCCTCCTGGTGGACAGGAAAGTTATTGGAGTTACTCAGTCAGGACAAACTATGTTGAGTTCTGAGGCAAAAAGTGGTAAAAACATCAGTTTCTGCTGTAACATACCAGTTCCTCCTGCACCTGCTGTGCTCTCCTTTTCAGCTGAGCACGATACTGACGAGTCAGGAAATGCCTGTGGAAGCAGAGAACTACTAATTTAGTATTATCTATATACTATAGAGTGCAACAATCGGGTTCCAGAAGTAAAACCTCCATTCATTTTCTTCATAGGGAACAACTTATATAGCTTTAAAGGCAGACTTACTGTGAGCTACAAAGTTGTTAATGAATGCTACTTGCTTCTGCAGAAGCCATCAGCCCGCATTATTTCAGCTTATTTTTTTAAATAATCGTGTTTAACAGCGGAATTCCTGATGAAAAACTACATTTCCCATGATGCTGTACAGACAATTACAGCAATGAGAGAGTCGAAAAAAGCAACACATGCCATAATAGCTCTTTAGCTCCGCCCACTCCTATGAAGCACTGCATATGACGTAATCGAGTCGATACCTCTACGCTCTCAAAATACTTAAATGTTTGTATGTACATGCATTTTTTTGTAATTAACTTCAAATGATATAATGTTGTGATTTACCTCATAGCTGATTGGCTTGGTTTATGGCTTATACAGTAATTCTTTAAAATATACTTTTTTAAAGTCCCCCTGTGGTGTAAATCAAGCTTTTAATGTTGTGTATATGTCTATATGGTGTTTTTAATATGCTTTAAGACAAACCATGTATAAATTCATAAGTCAACACCATTGCTGAGTATTTTCTCAAAAACAAGGTTTGAAATCGCTGATGTTTCTGACGTAACAAACTACCTTGTAACCAATCACGTCAACGAGTGAATCTCTGAGCTGGTGTGAGTGAGTGGAGGCGGGGCTAATTTGCCTATTCCTTGATCCACGTATATTAAATGAAGCAAGGGTGTGAAGTTACATTCAAGCTATATTAAAGCATGAAGATTTATTTTTTTCCAAGGAAAAGATGAGTTTTCAGGAATACAATTAATGACTACAGGAAGACTTTAAAATCCCAATGGGAAAAATTATTGGAAAAAATACTTCCAGAACCAACGCTGCTTAGAAAGGGAGTTGGCACTGTTGCATTCTATTACAGTTTTTATTAATATTTTGAATTAGCTTTTATATATTCATTTTTCATTTTAATTTTAGTTTTGAGCTAAAAAGCTACCTTTGTATTTTTGTATTTATATATATATAAAACATTTTGGTTTTGGTTTTATTTCAGTTAGTAATTTTAGTGCTTCAACTTATTCAGTTAGTTGTTAAAGCAACATTACTCATTTTTGTTTGGTTAATCTTTTTCATCTAATATTTAATTATTTATTCATTTTATTTAATTTCATATTTATTTCATTTAACAAAAAATGGTTTTAATAGTTTTATATTTAGTTTACAATAACAGCAGTTGCAGAAGAAATCCCTCAACATGTTTAAATATTTTACCCGAATTCAGTTTTCCTCCTGCTTTCCTCCATCCTCTTCCTCTCATCATCTAGCTTCTCAAGCTCCCAGCGTTGAGACATCAGAGCTTCCTGTTCCTGCTTAAGACGCTCAGCCTGGAACAAATAAAAGAAATGGAATGTATAAAAACTCAAATACACTTTAGCGCCACTAACTAAACCTTAAATACATGGCATCTATCGGCTTTTATTTATTTAGGAAATGTTTTTTTTATCGAAAATGAAAAAAAGTCAAATTTCTTAACATTAGTTAACTACATTTGTTAACATGAACTAACAATGAAAAATACTTCTAAAATCCTGTTTATGGCTAGAACGATAACTATAAAGATAAGTATAACAATAATGGTAACACTTTATTTTATAGTCCTTTTCACATGTACATGCTATGTACAATAACTGGGTTATAACTACTAACCCTGAACCTACCCCTAAATGTAACTTTAACCCATGTAGTTACCTTATATTACCAGTAGTTTCTTGGGTAAGTACACTGTTAGAACACTATAAGTACACATACTGTAAAATAAAGTGCAACCACGAGAACTATACCAGCAGACAATATTGTTCTGTTTATTTAGTCTGCCGCTTTAAATGCTCAACCTCTTTAAAGCAGGATGGATTCTGATTGGCTGTCAATGTTGGTATCAATCATCAGCTGGACAAAAATGCAAAAAGTGATTCCAATGATATTGTTTCTCTGTGCTGTTATCATTATAGTTGTGGTGTGGACTCCTTTTATATTTAGAACTATTTTTAGAACAATATCTTTATCGTTATAGATATCGTCCTTGGTGTGAACAGGCCTTAAAGCATTTATTAATCTCAGTTAATGTTCATTTCAAAATTTGGCAATACATTTTTTAAATCAAAAGTTGTCTTCTAATGGATTTAATGAACAGTTTTTTAACATTAACAAAGATTAATAAACTCTGTAACAAATGTATTGCTCATTGTTAGTAAATGTTAATGTATTAAATAACTTTTAGTAATGGGACCTTATTGTAAACAAACAAATAATAATAAAAAAATGAATATAATGAATTTACTTGATCTTTATGGCCTTTGTTTTATGTCACATGGTTGTTGTTGTGACTTAACAATGCATTACACGTATCAGTCTATTCTACAGTAAATCCGTACTTCCTGGTCTCGTAGTTTGAGCTCCTCCATCTGTTTGCGGAGGTCTTCAGCTCGCTTCTTTTCCTCCCGTCTTCTCTTCTCCTCTTCTTCCTTCATTCTTTCCAGAGCCTCCCGTCTGGTTCTCTCATACTCGTTCTCAAAACGCTGTTTCTCCACCTGAGTTCTCTCATCAGCCTGAGTGTTACAGAACAGAGTTACATTTTAATGTTAAAACAAAAAAGTCATTTTCTTAGAACCATCAACTAATATTATTTGTACACGTACTCAAGATGGTTAATGTTACGTGATGCTCAACTGATCAGCACTCATGCATGAGCCGACATGGCACTGGCATTTAACACTTCCTGTGAACGTCTTACCTGTTTTTTCTCCTGCTGTTGAAACTGCCACTGGCTCACAACGTGATCTTTGTGCAATCCTGACTCCACCTGTACGCACAAACATTTGAGACACGGAGATGTCTGATTAAATAATGCTCCAAAAGTGGTTGCGTGTGTTTGGATTCTGAGCCAAAACCCGAGCTCAGAGTTACAGATCAGTCATGGAAGAAACATACTGTATCACATGCCCTACTAACTTACAGCCATGTCTGGTTCTTGATGAGTTTAATTCCTGGCAGAAATGTTCATCGGCTCTACTGATGGCATACATTTGATTCCACAGAAAAATTATTTAACTCATCTCTTTTGAATTTTATTAACAGTAAGGAACTTTCAGTAGATGTAAACAGCCAGATAATGTACTTTGAGCGTTTAAAAGCAGGAAAAACATTTCTTTCAGCACTTTTCGAAAGTTTGGGGTCTGTAAGATTTTTTAATGGTTTTGAAAGAAGACTCTAAAGCTCAGCAAGGCTGCATTTATTTGATCAAAAATACATTCAAATGGTAATGCTTTGAAATATCATTACAATTAAAAATAACTGTTTTATATTTGAATATATTTCAAAATGTAATTTACTCCTGTATGGCAAAGCTGAATTTTCAGCATCATTACTCCAGTCTTCAGTGTCACATGATACTTTAGAAATCATTTGAATATGCTGATTTTCTGCTCAAGAAGCATTTCTTATTATTATCAATGTTGAAAACAGTTGTGCTGCTTAATATTTTGTGGTAAACTTTGATAAATATAAAGTTCAAAAGAACAGCATTTATCAGAAACATAAATCTATAGCATTATAAATGTCTTTACTGTCACTTCAATTTAATGCATCCTTGCTGATTAAAATTGTTTAAATTCTTTTACTGACCCCAAACTTACAGTAGTGTATATAAATTCTTACTTTAAAAAAGTGTTTCCTTACAAATGACCTCATAGTAATACTCATAACTAACTTTCTTCATAAACATTACTGACATATGACTGACCTTCCGCAGATCTGAGTTGTTTTGCTTCCAGTGTTCCCTCAGCAGCTCCTGTGCGAGCTGAAGAAAATAAAAATCACCAAATCAGATCAGACACTTTTCAAACGTGTAGCATAACATCATTTTGTGACAAAACAATTAGCGTCCATACATTTTTCCTCCTCTCTTCCCTGGCGGACCGGAGATCATCTGTTTTTTCCACTAGCTGTCTAGTCAGTGTGGCTCTGTCTGGCACAACATTTCTGAGCTCTGCCTCCAACTGGTCTCTCTCCTGCTGGAGCATCGTCCTCAGTCGCTCCCTGCGTTCCTCTAGCTTCCGCTGCTTCTCCTCCTTCATGCGATCCCGCTGAAATGCTGACATACTAAAAGGCCAAGAAAAGAAGTTTGTAACTTTGCTATAGAAACATAAATCGTTACCGTGGATGCAAAAAACAGTAAAATAGTACTAAAAATAGTAAAAAAAAATTATCCACAAATAGAGGTGCATAAGCTCAGATCAGTGAGGCCTATGATCAATCAGTTCCAAAAAGAAATACAAAACCTGTCCTAACATAAAGAAAACTCATTTTTGATTGGTGTAACAAGGTAGGGAAAAAAGTCCCCAAAAAAAGCACAAAAAATATCCAAAAAATGTTTTGGGGTAACTTTATTTTGGTGGGTCCTTTTGAACATTCTGTTGACTATAAGTTACTTTGCAACTACATGTCAACTAACTGTCATTAGAGTATTAGTGGACTGTTTGCTTAATATCTGCTAACTCTTTATTGTGATGCTCCTTCAACAGACATTCTACTGACTATAAGTAACTTTGCAAGTACATGTCATCTTATTCCAACCCTTCTTCCAACCATTCCAACCCTTCTTCAGGGCTTCTCCCTAGAATATTAGTCTACTAATACTAACTCTACTAACACTCTTATGAGAGTTAGTAGACATGTAGGTAACGTTAGGTGCAACGCAGATTCGCATAAGTCTGCAACATAACAAAATGTGAAAAAAATTAAGGGGTACGAAAAGGCACTGTATAGTATTTTGAATTTGTACATTGTTCTATTATCTACTGCATATTTATGTATAATGTTATTGTATGGTACTTATATGATTATTAGGCTACATCTTCTTAGTCACACTTTATATTAGGTGTGTACCACTATGTACTTACATTAAAAAAATTATTGTTAGGTATAATCTGTACTTATTGTTACTGTTACTTATTATAACTCAAAACTGACCGATCCCAGAACCAACCATGATGTGTGCTGAAGTGTTTTCTCAAATATAAACTAAAGGAAGGCATAATGAAAGTAATTCACCATCAGTACCTGCGCTGGAAGGACTGCCGTGAGCTCCACTGCGACTGTTTGCTGCTCCGGACCTCCTGCTCTCTGAAGTACTGCGAGTGCACCTCCCACTGCTGCCTCCAGCGAGCCTCCTGCTCCCGCTGCCGCACCAGCTGCCTCTCCAGAGCCCGCACTCGACCCGGCCAGTGCGCGGAAAGCGTCGGTAAAGCCATGGATCATCTGATGCTCAACCGAGTTTCCTTCTCAAGCTTTATTTATAACCCGACCTTTATGATAGACCTTGACCTACAATCATTCTGGTGCTCTCCTAATTTAAATGAATAACGTTAATATGAAAACAAAGATGTAGTAAAAAGGAAAGCCGTTAACGACAGCGGACGTGTAAACAAATAACCAGAGGGGAAGCGTTCTATGGTTACTGCGCTACTTCCTGGTTACCTACGGCGAGTAGCGAGGCACAAACCAGGTTGACAGAGCGAAGCGATTTTGTTGTGGATTTTTTATAGTACTTTAATTTATAGCTAGCAGATAGATATGATATGGGAATATGATATCAAGTTTACAGTAACAGTAACTCTTTCATAAAATAGTATAAATTAAATATTTTTCTTGATGAATCTGAAAAAATAAGCTTAAAAGGAAATGCAGGCATGTTCACTCTTTTTACATGGTCTTTGCAGAAAAAGAATGTCAGTGTGATTAATTTACATAATTGTAAAATTGCTAATATAGGCTATATATAGTTGCCAAATGTAAATCTTATAAACAATTTTATCTCTGCTAGGCTGGTTTAATCCAAAATAGCTATTGAATGATACTAAATGTTTGTATCCTTACAATTGAATCACCCATTGGCCATTTTAAAATGCGTCAAAAAGAATAAAAAATTATTAAAAGACTTATTGAGTGTAACAGTGCCCGCCCACTTTTTCAGCGGCGTTGGTTCTGAAGTATTTTTTCCATTCATTTCTCCCATATAGGGTCTTCGTTAACATGTTATAAGCCATGAACCAAGTCATCCAGCTACGAGGTGAATCATAACATTACAAACTTTGATTTGAAGCAAAAAAAGTATTTAAAGATTGGACAAAAATACAAAGGGACAAGACTGTGTACTTAACGGCATAACAGCATAAAAACGATGTAGAAATATAAAACTATATATCAAAATCTAGATTTTATATATACTGTATATATATATACAAATTATTGCGAAATATGCATATATCATATTTGTATATATCAACTCGATAGGACATTCGCAGTGCTTCATGGGAGTGGGTGGGGCTAAATAGACATTTTGGTGCGTTTTGTTTGTTTCGACTCTCTGATTGGTGGATTCTCTGTACAGCATCACGGTTAATGTAGTTTTTCACCACCAATTCTGCTGTTAAACACGATTATTTTAAAACTAAGTTGACGACTTCAACAGCAGCAAATGCTATCGATTAACAACTTCGCAGCTCACAGTAAGGCTGTCTTTAAACTGATTTATAAGTTATCGTTAATAATCAATTTCCATATGGAGAACATGAATGGATTTTTTACTTTTGGAACCTGACTGTTGCACTCTATATAGGCCCTTTAATACTATTCAGAAGTCTTATTTTATTTGATCTCCAGGGATATTTCAAGTGTGATCAAGACCTGCAGTGAAGGTGACAGCAGTGTCTTAATACTCTATAGAAGATTAAATATTGATTAAAAATGAGCAGTCAACTGAGGTGTGAGATAAAGCTGCAAATTTGATGCCAGTATTAATAAAGAGACAATGACATGACTTTCTGGGTCATTGTAGGTTAGGCCTACTAGTGCATGAATTAAACATTACATTGAATGTTTAATGGTGATCAGATAATCGTATCTAATTGTCGTCAGAAAGACTCCCCGCTTAAACCTCTAATGTCAGCAACAGGGTAAAGGACATTTTAATTATTAACTATAGGAGGCCCCTAAACTCTCAGCAAAGATTCTAACCTGAGCTGCTCTTTGATTATTTTATATCCTTTAAATAATCCACAAATAAGCAATAGTGAAATTAAGGTACATATTCATTTTCTTTGAGGAGAAAATGGCCAGCCAAAACAGAATCTGCCTAAAGCTAAGCCTCAATAAGGGAAATAACATTTACAAAAAGTAACATTTTTAGTTTTTACTTCTCTTTAGAACTCTTATTATTTTGTAATATTTTATCTGATGAATCTGTTAACTGGTGTGAGTAAAAATAAAAAAGTGTTATATTTCACAATAACATCAGATAGAAGGAAAAGTGTGAACATTGAATATTACATATTTCCGTAACAGAAAAAAAATATTTTTCATGACTACATTGTAAAGTGTGGGCACTGTGGAGAATACACTTTGACAGTTTTGCCCCCGCCCCCGTGATATGATTGGTTCCTTCGCAGAGTCCCCGCCCACATGTTGAACGTTTCCGCGATGTCTCTGCATATATTTGCATAAAGGGGCGGTGCAGGGGGGCCGGCCAGCTGTGCAGTGCAGCTTTAGCAGAAGAACTGGAATAGTAAAACGCTGTGTCTGTCTGTCCGACGGTAGTTCCGGGTTCTGCCTTCATTTCTACTCTGTTGTCCTCGTCTTATGTTGTAGGCAAAAAAAAGTCACTTTCGCCCACTTTAGGCAATCATGGCTCTTCTTATGGAGCACCAGTTCCGGCAACTTCCAGCCGACAAACAAGTGGAAACCCGACCGTTTCTCGAGGCGGTGTCTCACCTTCCTCCTTTCTTCGGTAGGTTCTTCCGTCATCTCTTATTTGAGCTCAGATTTGAGCATGAACTCTGTGCTGTCATGAAACGGCCTGATGAGTTGGGTTTTAAAATTATATTTAGAACAATATTTTTGGATTTGAAAGTTTTCAGTTTTCTATGTAACTTGTTCAGGTCGTCAAAAAGTTATTTTAAAGTAGCAATTTCAATATATTACGCAAAAAATAGCTTTTACAAAAATGTCTAATGTTTGTTTCGACATTCATCTCTTTCTCAGTCATCGCTTCAGAATGGAATCAAAGTAACAATTAAATGCATGCATTTTGCTATATAGTGTCTTTACAGAATGAGAGTTTAAAAAAAAATCTATTACATAATTATACACGTGTTGTTACAAAAATCAGTAGTCTGATGTCATCTGATTTTGTGGATATTCCAGATCCTTGATCAGGGGTGAGATTTTCCACTCCTGATCAAGATATGTGTTCTTCAGAAGTTGTTAGTAAAGTCAGACAAAGCCTAGCTGTCAAGCAGAAGCCATTGTTTGCTGTTGAGGACTAATCTTTTTTTGGCTCAAATTTCTTTTCACAAAGAAGGCAACAAACCTAATGCATGCATAATTTAATCTGCTGCCCTCGATTTTGGAAGTTGAAAAAATTGATTAGAATGGTGTTGAGTTGCCCTGCTCTATTCATTGGTGGAACTAAACAGCAGAACATCTTTGTTCAAAGCCTCATTTGGTATTAATATGAAAAATGCATTTGAAATGAATTTGCCACTTGAAACGCCAAGCCTGAAGTGTTCACATCAGTGCTCAATGTACTCTTCTATTTTTTTTAAGCCATCACTAAAAGGGTAATTTTCTTGATGTAGTTGTGAAAAAAACTGGGTATGACGGCAAGAGAATAAACTAAAATTTCCAGTGACAGCAAAGAGCTCCAAAAGTCTGATTTAAAATCTAATTTAAAATGAAAAATAAACTATTTTAGGATTTTGAAAAGAAAAAAAATTAAACATGTCCATCTTTTCTAGGTCACTAATCAAATTCACCATGTGCAAAAAAAGAAGAAAAAAAAGTTAAGGTTTTGCACAAACTTGTGGTGTCCATTATGCTAAATGCCATATTTTATTTAAAACAAACTCTTTCATTCAAATGATAATTTTTATTAAATTAGAGAATACTAAATAGAAGTATTTTATATGTTTTATGTTTGTTATTCAAGAAGCTCCTGGTGGAGTCCACTGGTATATTGATCTGTGAACTAAATGAAAGAATAATAAAGACACTTAACCTCAGTAGATGGGCTTTGTATAGCAGGCTGTGATTCGAGATCATATTTATGATCATGTGATGTCATAATGAGACAATGGTTGTTGTGATTGTTGCTAATTCCCACAGAAAGATAATTAAGCTTCCCAGCTCTTGTTTAGAGTTCACACTTTATCACAAAAAGCCCTTGTGTGGAGTACAAACATAGAAAGAACAGGAGGGAGGGCTGGCATTGTTAGACCTGTGAGTGAATGTGTTTGTGTTTTTTCTCTGTAATTAGAAGGCAGTCATTCACAGTGAAAAAGCTGAAGTGTAAGCAGTGTTTGAGCTTGTTTGTTGAGTTCTCTGTAACCAGAGATGCTCCTTTTGCTATCAGTACAAAATGCTGATGTTGACTCCGGACTTTCCAATGGGCTAAGTATGTTGATTTGAACCCTACACTGTTGAACATATCACTACTATCTTGGGAGATACTATTCAGGTGGTACTCTCACTCAGCAGGGGTATCCGTGGCCCCGGTGCAGGTTGTTGCCGTGGCTTTGTCCACTGTGAAATCCCCAGTTGAAATCGTGTTCTGGGGCCAGGGAGAGGCTTATGGGGTGGGTCCCCCTCTGTTGAAATTGCGGGGCCATCCTAAGGCCGGGGGCCCCTAGAATCGTCCCCACTTTTCACCCCGATAGCGATGGCCTTGCTCTCACTTCAGGAACACATGCTGTATATCACTTTCTAAGGTTCTGGCATTTTGATTGTATTGGGCTTCGATCGTTGGCCTGTCATACATCTGTTTTCATGATGGGGCACCAGTTGCAGTCCTGGCTTTCTTGATGCCATTTTTCATTTATCGCTATCGGTCAATAGTGTAATATGTATATTGACCGATATTAGATATTTAATTTTGTTTACCTTTGTCGTCATTTAATTCTTACTAAAAGTTCATCTTTAAAAATTCGAATCATTTAATAACACTGTTAAGTGTAATCTTTAGCTGTAGTGTTTTTAAAGTTGTTATGTTGCACTGTCTAAATGCATTTTTAGCATTTAAACTGACTGATTTTAGTTTTTGTGTTTTATTTTTAATTGGTTTAGGGAAAATAGTAAAGAATATATATATATATATATATATATATATATATATATATATATATATACATTAGTACTAGTACTGTCAAATCAATTAATTACGATTAATCATATCTAACATAAAAGTTTTTGTTCTTATAATATTTGTGTGTATTATGTATATTTATATATACACACACACACACACACACACACATATATATATATATATATATATATATATATAATGATAGATATATGCACATATATTATGTAAACAAAAACTTTTATGTTGTATGCGATCGCAATTAATTTATTTGACAACACTGACATTAGTGGACTAATGGACTATATATATAGCACATTTATTGGTTATCAGCCATAATAACATGAATTACATGAAAATAATTATCAGCTTATCCAGTATCAGCCAAATTTTAATATCGATGCATCCCTAGTTGAAGACTAGTAGTAATCAGGTTTAACCTAACCTAACTAGCTTTTTTTTCCCCGGAAGTTCAAAATGTACTTTACTTATTTTGAATAGGCATGACACTTTTGTTGGTTTGTGTAGCCCAGCTGAAGAGCTGTAAATTTGAGGGGTATGTAATGTTATGTTTGCAGAATTAAGCAGTGCTTGCATGCAAACAACCCAGTAAATCATAATCAAGCATTAATTTTAAACAATACAACATTTATCTAATCAAATACAGTATTCATTGGTTGCAGTAATGGAAACATCAGTGATTCAGTGTGTTTCCATTTCCACAGGTATTTATTTCAATACCAGTCTTGCAAAGCATTTGGTCTCGATGTGATAATGGGTGGTACTGAAACTTTAATGAACCGCATGGGTGCTTTCAGAAATCTGTCATGCTCTCTAAGCACGGTTAATTATTCAGTGCTCTTTTTTTAAGGTGGTAATGTCAGAGTTCACTCTGAGTTCTTGGGATCAGAAGCGGCAATACTTTTACTGTGCATCTGCCACTTTCCTGTAAAAACTCTAGTATGTAAAAAAAAATCTCACAGCTCTGTGAAAGAATGTTGCGTTCAATGCATTCAAATACATGAAAATTGCCTAAGTGTTAATAAAGTTTGTACTGTATGTATGCAAATATTATTTGCCTGTTCTCTTTATCTTCTATTAGATTGCCTCGGCTCTGCTGTTTTTTCCCCCATAAAGGCTGATATTGCGGGTAACATCACTGTAAGTTTATCACGTGACACACACGGTTGATAAGCATTGAACAATATAACTTTCACAACCTGAACTCCACTCACCCCTCTGCTTTTTCTCACAGAAAATCAAGGCTGTGTATGACAGCAACCCCACCAAGTTTAAAACCCTGCAGCACATTTTGGAAGCAGAGAAAGAGATGCATGGATCCGAGTGGCCAAAAGTAGGAGCAACACTTGCCCTCATGTGGCTGAAAAGGCAAGGCTGGGCCTGAAACGCTTCTTTCGTTTTATTTTAGAGAAGTGAATCTGAAAAACAGTGTTTGATTTTGCATAATATAAAAAAAGGACTTTTAAACTTCCTATTTCTTCTTTTAAAGTTGGCATGAAACAGAAGTCGCAATAGTTGAACGAAGAAAATGGCTTTTCTATAGATAGATCTTCTCAAACAGGAAAAAAAATGTAGGGTGGGACTTGATTTTGTCCATGTTGAATTAATTGGATGGTTGTGGTTTGCTATTGCTGCTATCTAATGTGAGTGACAGGTTGTCTCGCTCTCGTGCCAGTAAACACGTCATCTGAGAAGAGGAGATGTAAGAGGGAGAGGAAGTCATTTTGATGAAAGATTAAATGATTAAATGAATTTAAAATGTTACTTCCAAGGAAGTAACTAATGTTTCTCTCTCTTTACTTCCACCTGACTTTAATGATTGGCTTCTTTCTCAACCCAGAAGCTTAAGTTGGATTTGGTCATTGGGGTTGAGAACTGAAACTTGCTGCATCCACAAATCACACCATTTAATTCTGTTACACACCCCTCCATCCCTAGACTAAAATGTTGACGTAACAATAATAAATACGGCAATATTCCATAATTTATTTATTTATTTTTAAATCAATTTTATTTCATGGTGACTTTAAAGGAATTGTAAATCCAAAAATTGTAATTGTCATAATTTACTCGCTCTATAATGTTGTTCCAAGCTACTTTTATGATTTATGACATTTCTGGTGCTTGACAAAGTTTGTCACCATTCAGTTTCATTCTGTTAAAAAAAAGAGCACCCGGAACGTTTTATTAAACTTGTCCTTTTGTGTTCCACAAAGGGGGCTACGCTTTATCCAGGTTCTTCTCCAGAGTCTAGTGGATGGGGATAAGGATGAAAACAACCCCAATCTCATCAAAGTCAACATCACCAAAGCTTATGAGATGGCCCTGAAGAAGTATCATGGCTGGTTTGTCCAGAAGCTCTTCAGAGTAAGCGTCTTTAAAAATAATGAAATAAACAAAGGACACATTTGGAAGTTGAATTTATGTAAATAAATAAATATATTATAGTAAAAATTGCTTTCCATTTTCTGAAGAGTTAAGTGTAGACATTTCTGTTGTGATGCCTGTAAATGCTTAGACAAGCCTTTTGAGATTCCATCGTCTTCATTCTTTCAGGCAGCCCTGTATGCCGCTCCATACCGATCCGATTTTCTCAAAGCTCTTTCTAAAGGGCGAGAGGTCAAGGACGAAGAATGCTTGGACAAAGTGCGGCAGTTTCTAGTCAACTTCACAGTTACTATTGATGCCATCTATGAAATGTACACAAGGATGAATGCAGAGCTGGACTACACTGTGTGATCTCTCATTCACAAGCTTCAGACCTCAACTTCCTCCCTCCCAGTGGTTGACTGTTGCCTCCCATTAGACGTCTCCTCATTGGACCGTTCCTCTCTCCTGCCGGATCCCGCATCTCTGCAGTGTACGGTTTTGTTTTCTCTTGAGGGACAATTAGGGTCCAAGCTGCTGAAGACTCTGGCGGCTTCAGAAGGGAGGATGTCTGCTATTGTTTGTTCTGCTCATGTTGACGGTTTAAATGCTTTGGCTTTTCTTTAGAAAAGTAGCATAAAAAAAAAAAAACGTGTTTTATAACTTTACTAATTATTTCTTCATACACTTTAAGTATGGAATGGTTTCTTTAAGCAAACAACAATAGATGGCAAATGAGGGTTTTAAATATACTTAATCATACCAAAACAAGAGTCTTCAGACTCTTCAGATTTTTTTGACCTTGGATTCTGTTTGCTTAAAAAAAATACTTGAATATGACATAAAATATAAAGAAACTACTTCTTCACAGGTGACTGTAAAGCCACTCTATTGAGCGGTTAAACGTATTCAGTAATTCTTAGATTCTTAAATTCTATTATGACATTCTATTATGATATGGATGACTGATCTTCGTAGTCTCAATTGGTCTGCTGTTTTATTATGTAATATAATGGATTAAGTATTGTTGGTTTGTAGTTTTCAACTTGTCATTCCCAACTATCAAATGTTAAATTCAATCAGGTTGCTTTTTAGATGTAAATGTTAATTTATTTAAATGATTTGCTTTTTATGCCAGTTGCCTTGTGATTTACTTTCTGACATTACAGACGTTCTTTCCACTTTGGCTTGATTTTAACCAATGGACTTTTTCTGTTCTTGTTGTCGTCAGCTGACTTGACGTCAATAAAAGCTAATTTATTTAAAGCAAATTATTTTTGAAATAAATATCTCACTGGCATAGAGGACAGACAAAACTGAAGCAGTACATAATGATGACCCCAATGTGATTGATGCATTCTGGTGCTGTTTTACTCTTCCACTGTAATTTATTAACTTAGTGTCTTACATCGATCATAGTTATGTATAGTCTCTTTAAAAATCTCATTAAAACCATGACCTTGCATAAGTTGTTTCGTGGTGTACTTTACTTTTGGCTGCACTTGACCTTGCTTTATATTTTGTTTTATTTTATTTATTCTAGTATAATCATACCCCCCCCCCCTGCACACACACACCTGCCTGATGCTGGTTTCTGACATCAACCCGATTTTCATTTTCAACCACAATACAACGTCTGTCCAACGTTGGAGATTAACGTCAGTCTGACATTGGATTCTGACATCAACCTAATTTTCATTTTCAACATTTGGTTTGATCTTCTAAATGCAAATGTTGTCATTGTTTTGGAGCACACTAGCTTACAGATAACAGTAAGGCTAACAAATTCATACTAAAAGCCAAAAAACTTTAAATGGGGCACTATTTGAGGGAACAGCCATTTAGGTGGACATTATTGAGTGCACTTATTCAATCTCACATTCAATCCCACACTACTGGAACTGTGTTAGAAATAAATTTGATTTTGATATGAGGGTAGGCAGGCATATATAGAGGCATAAGGTACTGTAAGTATTACATACAACAATGCAACAATAATAAAACAATTAATGCATTGACTTTTACTTTAGATACTAAAGTACTTTTAAAAACGAGTAATTTACTTAAGTAAAAATCGGTCTTTACAACTTTTGCTTGTCATGGAGTAATATTTGACCAGTAGTATCTGTACCAGGAAGTTGTGTAGCCTACTCTGTCCACCTCTGGTAAAATCATGTTAAATCATGATTGGGCAGGAGCATTGTCTTGTTGAAAAATAACATCTGATCATTCCTCTATAGATAACAACTTTTCATTTGTGAAGCAAGCCATTCTGCAATATTCTCCTGAACTCCAAAGCATTAAATGACTTTTCACAGTGAAGCATCATCAATACCAGCAGCTAAAAAGGCTTCCAACACAATAGCCCCTTTCACACAGAGATTCCGGAAAATACAGGGATAAAGTGACCCGGGTTCGTTTGATTTTGGTTCATTCACACTGCCAGTGATTAACAGGTGTGTATCATCGCACTGAGTGAAAGGGGCGACACTCTTCCTCCATACTTCAGTTCACGGTTGAGATGCATTTATTATTATATTTCTCAGATGCTTTCTTTGGAAGACACCGCTCGAGAGCATCACCAAGCAACTCGTGTTTCATTGTGATTCATCACTCCACACACAACTTCCCATATTCTGCCAAAAACTTCATTCTGTGTTTGATGTTTTTCTGACACATGGCTTAAAGTAGGCCTAGTGCATTTGCTTAAATTTAGCTAACTTCCTGACCAATAATTCGTGGTTAAGAAAATTAAAAAGCTTAGTGTTTAGCCATTTTGGGTATGGCCCATTTATTTATTTATTTTGGCCAGGAGTGTAATATATATTACAATCTCCTGTGCGCTGTTGCTTTAGGAGAACACCAGAGGGCGCCGTTCCCAACATTTTACATGTAGACGCCCGACAACAAAAAGCTTAGCGGTGCCAAACCAACCGGTCATACCAGTTTATGAATGACCTTATTCTTCACAGTATATGCATGTGTTCTTTGCGGGTTTGCCGGAGTATATTTAAAAAGTTTTTAACATAATAAACTATATGAGAGCACAACATTTCAATTATTCCTCCACTTTACAATCATGCACACAAACAGATAAAACAAACAGATAAAAAACACAATTAGACAACCTTAAGTTAGACGCGTTCTGAATAGCAAAATATGCAAATTAGACATCTTTTGTTATAAGAGGAATGACCTATTTAGTATAGGCTACTTTCAAGGCTTTAAAATAATAATAAAAAAAACTTTCTGCTAATATTGAGGGTTAGAATGTGAAATTTGTGAATAGTATCTGTTTACGGTTTTAGACGCCAGAAATAACTTCTTAGTGAAGTTAGACTTATTTCCTCTACCTACGAGACTATAAAGGTAAAATAGCTCGAGTTCATAAGTTAGACGGTGAATGTTTTGTTTTAGCTTCAGAACTTAGTAAAAAATGATCCCAGTTTCTACGTCTGAATAAGATGGTTCGTCCACACCCCTACGCTCATTACAGGTTTCTATTCAGTGGGCGGTGGGGAATCAAAACACTGCTTCTCCAGTCCGTTTGAAACACTTGTGCGGAATTCTAAAGTTTCCGACAAAGGGATACGGATACCTGAGGAATGAATGTACGAATCTGACCTCATAAACGGAATAACTACTGATTGTACATGTAAGAAGAAACGTCTAGCAGTAGGCTACTTCTGTACGGGTGAGCAACTTTTTTTTCTTCTATGACTTCTGGTCCAGTGTTCTAAAAGTGTTGTACGAAGGGGTGAGAGATTTCAGATCAATTTAGAACAAGTTAAAGCAATTTATAACCATTCAGATGAAAAAGTAATGTTAAAAATGTCCAGAACTTCCTCTCCCCACTGCCTGATTATCTCCAAATCAGTGTCAATTTATATCCACACATAGACACATAGATGTGTGTGTTTGACATGCACATATCTGTTGATCAAGGTTATTATTTTGCTTTTAAAAGTTAAAAGTTTTACAGTCATTTCATGCGCTCAACTATGGTTGGACTGTCAGCAAAACCAGCCCTGGACGCTCTTTGAATCATGTAAATTTTTCCCACAACCTCATCCTCATCTCTAGTTAGATAATAGGCACAGCTGTTTGGCTCTTTGGAGACCTTGTGACATGGAAAAGGAAGTCTAGATCTTCCTCTGAGGCCATGGAGATGGATTCTGTCATTTCCAGCTGTTATCTAATGCTATGTAGATAGGCTTGACTTTTTCTCCATCTGTTGCAGCATTTCTTATTAGGTCTTTGATGCACCACCAGCGCTTCCTCCAATTCCCAAAACACAGTAAAATGACTTAGGCCATCATGCTCCCATGTTATCAGAGCTTATCAAAACCTTTCCACTGTTCTGCTTTCACTCTTTGTGGTGATAATGGACTGTATTGGACTCGGGTCAGAGTAGAGGTACTGCTGTAGACAGTATTTGGATAGCGCTTGCCAGGCCAGAGGCAGTAACTGTGGGGGTTTGTGTTAGATTTTCCATCATCCGCTTAAGCAAACATGAGGGGCAGATGAAAACTTAGCTTGGGGAACAGCTCGGTGGTGTACTACACTACACGACTTTTAAAATCTGAACAGATTGTAAAACACTTGGCGACTGAGGATCACACTCTACCAGACTTTAAATGAATTCCAAACACAACAATATCACTCAGAAACATGCAGCTTGTTGCGAAGAGACTCATGACAAATGAAAACCATGGCTGCGTCCGAAATCGCATACTCTCTTGAGTAGGTACTTATTTTAAATAAGTTATTACTTCACAAACGCTAAAAAAGTACATTTTATATAGTATGAATGTGTGTAGTATGAATATTATCTGGACGTACTACATTAGCCATATTGTCATTATCATGTGACCTAACAGTGGCAGGTGTGTTGCTTCACTGCAATTCACAAATCCTCTTCCGTGGCCTCATGGGATAGTAAAGTGTCCATTGTATGCACACTTCAGAATCTCTCCAGAAATAGTAGCTCATCAGGGTACTTTATGCCTACTCTTTTATGAGTACTGTGAATTTAGACATACTTATTTTGTCACATACTGTTTTTCACCTTCAGTATAGTAGGGAAGTTTCAGACAGTCAATGGCTGCATCCGAAAATTGATAAATGCTGCCTTCGGAGGACGCATTTCAAGGTTGGAAGGCATCAAGGCACGTCCGAATGCAATGTTAGTTTCACTTCCTTCTCCTGAGATACCTTCATCTGATCGATTTTTGAAGGCAGCATAGATGTATCCTTTGCTGCCTTTGATATCCCACAATCCTGTGCTTTTCATTCTGTGACAGTTGAGCTAGAAAAATAAAGATGGCGTCTGAAAGTTGCGTCTGGTAGTCAGTTTGTGTGTAAATGTAAATTTTTGATCAATGTTTTTCACTTATGATGTCATTTCTAACGAGAAGTTACTATTGTAGTCATTAAATATTCACTTAGTTTTCACCAAAGCTCGCTCTATTTTGCTGTAAATCATTTAACCGTTACGCTGCCTCAGAAGTCTGTCCGAAATGTTCGCGAGGAACCTTTGTGTGTAGACGCTTCCTGCAAAGTCGTTGCCTGATAGGGCAGCGAGGCAACAAGTCACTGCCTACGTTTTCGGATCCAGCCTGCGTGTTCTTAAAGGGTTAGTTCACCCAAAAATGAAAATTCTGTCAGTAATTACTCACCCTCATGTTGTTCCAACCATGTAAGACCTTCATTCATCTTCGGATCACAAATGAAGATATTTTTGATGAAATCTGACAGCTTTCTCACTCCTCCATAGGCTTTCAGAGGGACCCAAACTCGCCGGCCCAGAATAGTTATTAAAAACATCGTTAAAATAGTCCAAGTGACTACAGTGGCTCTACATTATGTTTATCATGCGACGACGATACTTTTTGTGCGGAAAAACAACAAAAATAACGACTTTATCCAACTATTAGTGTTCTTCAATGTGGGCCTCTGACGAGAGTTCACGGGAGCGCCAGGACGCATGCGCGAGAACTGAGATTACGGCGTTCTTCTTCTACTCCTACTTGTTACTGGCTGCTCACTCCTATTACCGCCATCTACTGTACAAGATGACGTCCCAACATCATGTTCATCGAGACGTAAATCACAATAAGTGTCGAATTCAATAGCTTACATACAGCGCGCGTCTTCCTCTGCTTATAAACAGAGCGTTTTGCGCTTCCGGCAATGTCGGGGCGTCATCTTGTACAGTAGATGGCGGTAATAGGAGTGAGCAGCCAGTAACAAGTAGGAGTAGAAGAAGAACGCCGTAATCTCAGTTCTCGCCATAGACAGTAAAAGAAATGGACACAGCGACCCCATTGGAACTCAATTGAGACAAGTGAAGCACATTTTCAGCGATTTCTTAGCACTTCCTTTCCTGACGCGCAGACTCAAACCGAGCAAAGCGTTACACGGACCACGTGAGCAACCCGTCTGTCTTCTAGTAGCTGTGCCAAGAGAAATCTGAATCATTCCCTTCCGAATCTTGCAGAGACGGAGAGTGTGAGTAGGAGCTGTCCATAAGCTTTGAGCAGGAGAAACTTTTGCTAGGTATTCTGATTAATTATATTGTCATTTTGCCTCCACGTCCCCCCGATTGCCTGCGAGCTTCTCCTCCCGTCTATACGGTAATCTCTCTAGTGTGCGACAGAGAGTCGCGTGGTTATGACGCAATCGTTAGCCTACTTTTACAAAAACTGCTTCTACGGGTCCATAACATAAGCTACAAGGTAATGGAGCATTTTATACATTGTCGTGTATCTTTAGAAATAAATAATGGACAAATGGAGTCTTTAAACGCCTCAGATGTAAAGTTATTCGCTGTCAAAGTGACGCCAAAATGAATGGGAGTCAATGGGATGCTAACGCAAGTGAAGTTCTGCTACAAGATGTCGGCACCCGGCCGACTTCAACTTCCGGTAGACTTCCTTCCCGCCTGGTTCTCGCGCATGCGTCCTGGCGCTCCCGTGAACTCTCGTCGGAGGCCCACATTGAAGAACACTAATAGTTGGATAAAGTCGTTATTTTTGTTGTTTTTCCGCACAAAAAGTATCGTCGTCGCATGATAAACATAATGTAGAGCCACTGTAGTCACTTGGACTATTTTAACGATGTTTTTAATAACTATTCTGGGCCGGCGAGTTTGGGTCCCTCTGAAAGCCTATGGAGGAGTGAGAAAGCTGTCAGATTTCATCAAAAATATCTTAATTTGTGATCCGAAGATGAACGAAAGACTTACATGGTTGGAACAACATGAGGGAGAGTAATTACTGACAGAATTTTCATTTTTGTGTGAACTAACCCTTTAAATCGCCTCGAAATATCATACATGTTTGATACCCTCCCACTGGGTGTAATCATAAAATTAAGCTAAAAAAAAGTGTCCATCATACACTCTAACTCTGACTGCTCAAAGTAATTGTTACATGTAGACTTTTGTAAATACTCTTAAACGTCCTCAGACTGCCTTCTCAGAGCAGTTGTGGAGCGTCTCAGACATGCCTGAACAGGACCAGTGGTTGTTCTTGTGGTGATGAGCTCACAGATAATCAGAAAAACGGAAACCTGTAAGCTGACACTGTCTCAGATTGCCAAAATATGAGCTGTGGGCTTGTGTATAAAATATTATAAATTAAAAATCGCCGTCTCTGCCATAGCTCTTATAACTTATTCATTCTTCTGCATGTTTAAACTTTGCAATCACACTTGGTCACGGCGTTTAGTCATGGCCATCAAACCTGGAACAATGTGTCTTCATGAGTAAAAAATTGATTGCTTGACATTTTTAATTTTCTTAAAATTATTTTTAATTATTGTTTTTATCTTTATTTACCTTTATCTATCAGTACTGCAACACCACCAGGTTTTTTTTTCTTGGTTTAACCACAACAAATGTTGGTGCATGACAGCCCCTTGTTACTTTATACTTTGAATGGGAAAGAGCAGTTTGAATGTTCTGTAAAATTTCTTCTTTTGTATTCCAAGAAAGCAAGAAACTCAGTTTTGAAAAACTATGACTAAGAAAACGATGACTGACTTTTGGATGAACTGTTCGTTTAAACAGCACTGGAATTAAATGCAACGTCAGCAACAGTGGTTCATTGACTTAATTTGATGCAATAGTAGACTTCCCTCTTGAACTGGGAATAGAATAGGACAGAGGGAGTGTGAGTCATGCCTGTTCTGGGAAATGAGAGAATCAGTTTAGGACTGAGATGAATCCCACAATAGATTGTGACATGCGGACAAAGGTTTTGGAGTGGGAGTGGAGTGTGTATGTGTGTATGGAGGAAAAAAAAAGATGAATGGGGCATCATTTCCCCCAGCTGTGAGAAAGTGTCTTGGATTAAAACATTATGACATCGGCACCAAAATGTATCACATTTGTGCCTAAATGTTAATATGAAATGTTAACTACCGTTCAAAAGCAAGTCAGTCAGATTCGTTTTTTAAAGAAATTAGTACTTTTATTCATCAAGGATACATTCAATTTGTCATGACAACAAAGACTTCAAATTCTATTTTAAATAAATGCTGTTGCTTTTCAGCACAATAGTTTTCAACATTGATGATAATAAATGTTTCGTGAGCACCAAATCAACGTCATATTATTTATTTAAAATGTTAATTCATTTTTGCCACCAAAGGAATATATTACATTTTAAAATATATTTTATTATTTTAAAGTGTAATAATATTCCACAATATTTTTCTGTATTTGTTCTCTCTCTCTCTCACTTCAGAACACATGCAACAAAATCACAAACTGCAAGAGGGTGGGGCAGAAAACCAAGATGGACAAAACCACAGTAGACAAATTAACTCCCAGAACTGCATGTGGGCTTGGCAAGATTTCATAATGTGTATATGTGCTAACTGAGTATTTATACATAAGCAAGAAATATGAGCCAGGTGTAAATGATTGAGTGGTTTCAGAAGCCTTGGGAATATTGTGGGGATGTGGGACAGTAGACGGCAGCATGTTTCTTGTCGAGCTTCAGTTTGACTGTTGTGTTCTGACATTTTTTTTTCAGCTTTGTTTGGGCCCCTGCAGACGCCCTGACACTTTCCAGCTCCCCCTTGGAGTACGGAAGACATTGACATTTGGGAAGTACACATAGTATACAAGCAATGACTGAAGTAAGTAGCATGTATTTCTATGTAGTTATGTCTATAGATTCAGAGTATTGAAGCTACTGGACACTTCCAGTACCAGTGAGGTATTCTGAAGTATATTCATGTTGTTTTTCTTGTCGAAAGAATGGTATGATTGATATGTCATTGTTAAAGAAACAAAGAATATAATGTATAAATAAATGGTTTATAAAACAAGTCTGACTAAAAGCTTTATTTAAGCCATCTTTACTCTGCAAAAGTGTCTTGCTAAATTGTTTAAGGCTTTCGTAAGAAATGCTTTTGATTAACAGCCCAAAGTTACGGCAGATGTTTGGTAAGAGATCTCAACACTGATGCCAACTCTTGCGTACAAAAACCGTAAGAGTCTGAAAACGGTTCATTTGAAGATTCAGTCTCTCTAAACCCCTCCTTTCTACAAGCCTACTCTGCTCTGATTGGTCAGATGGCCCATTCTTTTGGGATTGGTCTACCACTTACAGCATACCTGAAACAAAACACCTATTACCATATCTGAATTTCAGCTGCGGAGGCTTCTTCACCACTTGAACACAGAGTGATACGAACAGTAACGATGGTGTCGTTTATTCCATCTCAGTTTGTGCCTGAGACGGAGTCCTCATCCTTTTGAAGGGCACACAAAGTGGAAAAGTGAGCAGCCATGACTCAGCTCGAGAGGTGAACCTACCTGGGAGAGATCTCTTCAGAAACAAAAGAATCACACCTTGTTGAACTAATTAAATAATTACTTTCTCTGCTAACATCCCACACTGTTAGGAGAGAGGGAGAGAGGAAGGCCAGGCTCATAAGGTGTTCTGGTAGTACCAACAGGGTCAAATTATTCCAGGAGCCTTATTTCTGGAATGCATGTTCATATTTCTTGTGCATTCAGGAATAAAATATTTCCTTGATTTCACAGTCCAGTGCAGATTTATTCCAGGAATGTTTTTCTTTCTTTCTTGAATGCATCTCTTCTGCAATGTTTTCAGTATTGGGTTCTGTTCGTGCTGAAGTGGATTTGCTCAAGGTGAACTGAGAGACCTAAGCTGTATCCCATCTCCTTACGTTCAGAGTTCTCTAACACTGGTTATAACCAACATTTAATGGAAGCAGCAATGCCTTTTCGTACCATACATGCTGAATAATATGATTAAACCAGGACAACAAATGATCAAGTTTCAAGTAGGCTATACTAATTGACCTGCAGTTGGTGAAATTAACTTTGACCACTATAAGTAATAGTATAATTTTAGATTGTTTCCAAAGCTCTAGACAAATTCCATTAAGTAAGCAATTATTAAATTATGACATACTGGTTGAGATAGTTGCCTAACAGCTATTTTAATTATTTTCCATTTAAATGATCAACTTACAGAGGTTCTGATGTAGAGATCAAGTAATTGCTTTGTCTTGTGTTTAAAGTCCACTCTCTCCATTTTTGACTTTACAGCAGGGTTTCTCCGCTTCCACTCTACTAAATCGCTATCTTCTGGCCATGCCCGAGTCAAACTCTGTCTCCTCACCGTCCGGGACTGCTGCTCAGGACTCGTCAGAGGGTAAGGACATTTTGGCGGACGGGGATTCCAACTTCCCTATGTCTTCACTGGCAGAACTACTGGACAATGATGATGGATCACAGCCAACCCAAGACTCGCCCCAGGATTCAACTCGACGTGGACAACAGACTGACAACAAGCAGAACACGCGGATTAGGTTCCCAGGGGCCTTTAAAAAGGGAGTTCCTAACCCCATGGACCTTCTTGAGTCCACCATGTCTGAATATCCAGGGGCACCGGGGCCTAAGAAAGCACCTATGGACTCCCTGTTTGACTACGGCACATGTAGGGAGATCAACAACCACAAAAAACGCAGGAAGAAGCTTCCACGGGGGTGAGAGACAGTAGCTTTTACCTATTTTTGTTTTATTTTTGCCACTTTTATTGATACAATAATGCAAAGGGTACAGGAAATTATTAGAAGATAGGGGAAAAGAGATGAGAAAGATGTTGGAATCAATCTCTTATTAACCAAGCACATGCACTAACCGAACCACAGCGAAAATGCTTCTTGGATAATATACAATCTCTTGCCCTTTCAGATTTTTATCTTTTTACATTTTAAATCAGTCATTCACATGTGCAAACTTCAGTCGTCTGTCTGATTAAGTAGCAGCTTCTGCAGATCATTTGCATTCTACTCATTAAAAGTTGCTGTTTCCCTTACAATAAATGCATGGTGAGTTCAGTTTAGTGTTTTAAAAAACAAATTAAAACCAAATGACTATATAATATATAATATAATATAATAATACAGTAACACTACATTCATAAATAACTAAACTGTGAAGTAAAGTGTTTATTCTTTGTACATGTTCCTTGTGCATGTGCAAGTGAGCAGGACTGCAACTGCCATAAACAGAGTGGACACATTGTTTACTGGGTGACAGAGTGCAGACTGAGGATTGAGTAGTGCTTAATATGAAATAACAACTCTTTGCAGTGTGTTCAATCTTAAATTAAGAAAAGCCAGAGAGGGATCATCTTCTTGCTTTGTAATTGAGATGAGACTATGATCAGATCTGAATGGTTTA
Organism: Abramis brama; assembly: GCF_963993115.1. Taxonomy (NCBI): domain Eukaryota; kingdom Metazoa; phylum Chordata; class Actinopteri; order Cypriniformes; family Leuciscidae; genus Abramis; species Abramis brama. The sequence continues at coordinate 11,827,006 of NC_139967.1, read as the reverse complement.
CGGATTGTGTAGTGTCACTTTTGGACAGTCTACTCATGGTTTTACACTCTTGATCATGCACAGTGGGGCAACTGAATGTCTGTTGGTGTTTCCATCAATCCTTATGGAGTAATGTTTATGTTGAGGTCGGTTAGGCAGTCAGTTTTTCCTGAGTACAGAGACTTATTTATGGAAGTTTTTTCTTAGTCCACTGTGACTTAAGAAGTAGTGTGAAGTTCAAGCCAGGTAGGGTGGTACTGAGAGTTTTTGTGAATGCACATGTGCTATTTTATATTTGCAATATACATTGTGCACTAAGTAATGTTTCTGCTAAAAAAGCATAATAATGCTTTATACAGATGTGTAAAATGATCACACACTCGCTTCACAGATGAAGACTAGTCAGTTGCCTAAAAAAACAAGTCACCCCCTCATTAAGGAAGCCATATTACATCATGACCAGCCATGTCTTGCAATTCAATAAATGTCAGATTGACGGTTTAGGATACAAATAAGAGACTTAACATACTTTTGATTGGAGCACGTTTAACTGGAGTCATAATTTTAAAAGAGCATATTTCCCCCTGCAGGAAGGCCGAGATTGAGATGTCATGTGACGAGGGATCCCCAGAGCCCCCTGTTTTTAAAGTCTTCAACCGCTGGCTGTTGTTTGAAGCTGTATCTCGAGCAGATCCAAGAGCTCTGGATGGTCTCCTGCAGTATCTTCAGTCAAGTGAAAAGAGGCTGACAGATGAGGAGTTCAAAGGTGCATTCTGGGAATGGATTAGTCTATAGCCCCTTTCACACAGAGCGATGATCACAGAAAATGGTCAGAATTGTGTTAAATAAATAATTATGGATAATCTTCTTTATTGAATCAAAGACACAGAGAGTGACACTGATCAGGGACCAAGAATGACGCAGACACAGAAGTGTAGTTCACTCAAGACAAATCTTCATTGTAAATGAACCACAACCTTGATATAGATGAAGTGTGTCAAAAACAATTATACTGAAGAGACTCCATATTTGGTGTATCATGCGATGCACTCACGCACAGTGGAAAAACACAGAGTACAATAAGTGCAAACACTTCTTTTAACAATGGCCACTTTAAGTCATTTATGACTTACCAGGTGTTTGCATCACGTTTGCATTTTAATGCTAAGGCTCTTTTTTACAGGTGTAGGACCTGGACATATAATGCAAGCAAATTTAATGTCAAACATTTCATTCTAATTTACTGCTGTGTATCGTCTTGTTGCTCCAACGGTGGTCTTCACAGCCTGTTGGACTGCTGACATGACACATGGCCAAAGGCAAAGCAAAATGAATGCAAACAAAACAATCACTATTACCATGATCACGTAATGTTCTACCTTCGCAAACATTCCGGTCATCCCTTCCCACCAGCCTTCTTCACCTACTTCCCTACTTTCTAATCTCTTCATTATTCTGATGATATTGTAGGTGCAGGTGGTTCCAACTATTGTACAGACTCCTCCCTGCGCTGCAGTCAGTTGGTCAAATGCAAGTCTATTCTGCAAAGTAGTCAAGCTAAGTTCTCAATGTTCTTCCTTGATTCCTTCAAAAGTTTGGCTTGTTGAATTCACGAAATTAAGTAGTTCATACCTTGTTACTTCTACTTCCTCCATTACGTCTAATACACCTATGGGAGATAGTAAGGCTTCTAAGAATCTCTGTGCCCCCATCATTGGATTTGTGAAGCTATTGGGTGTGCACAAATTATATATATTTATTATGAGGACCTAGTAACATTGCTGGGATCAGTCCTGGAACTTGCCCTGTGTGAACAAAAGGCAGGACCAATGCCATAAGGGTTGTGTCATAGATGTGTCACATAGTGTGTCGTCGCAATGACGTAGTTATCGTGCAACTATTTGACCGGGGTTTTTAAATCCCAGATCAACGTTCACGTTGCACATTAACAAAGATGAAAGTTTGTGTTCATCAAGGAACAAAGGAAGGACAAAAAAATGTCTGCAAACATGTCACATCCTGATTCACACTGGCAGTGTGAATGAACCAAAATCACACGATCCCGGGTCACATTATCAGTTTATTCTCCAAAATCTCTGTGTGAAAGGGGCTTATGAGTGAAGAGCAATAGGTGTATTGTTTAGGTTTGCTGTCTAGAATACAAACTGAAAAATTATTAAACACTTGTACACTGTTCTTGACTGTTTTATGTGAGTAATAATCTATTATTAGGACTTGCTTTAATAATGATCTCACTTTTTTATTAAAAAGACAAAGCCATGATTTATTATACATGAAAAATCAACAGGGTTGTCTCTAGATATCGAATGTTGTCGCAACCCTTTTCCCTCATGGTTCAATTGTTAGGCTTTTGTTCTTGGACCTTTTTAATGTAGTAAAGGAAATTCTATTATATAAGCTGAGGTGAACCCTGCAAGGTGGGGTCCTCTGTTTACTTCGTGGCAAGCAAACTCAACAGAGAGTAGTGAAAAATCACAGCAAACTGTCACTAATGGAATGAAGGATTCTGTTTGAGGGGATCAAAAAGACAACTCTGACTAAATTTAAACTGACCCATGAGTGAAGCAAATCAGGTTTTGGAAACTAGAGGAAAATTTGATGCCTTGATGAAAGAAAGGAAAACATTGACATTACTTTCATGTCTTGGATTAGCAATTAGAACAAACCCCTAATGTTAATTATTAAATCCTGACGTGCAAATTGTCCCCTACTACGTACTTTTCTAAGGGACCAGTCCTAAAATGTGCACTTTCTGGATGATACCTTAGGGACACTGAGCCAGAATATCATACAGACTTGGTGCAAACTCAGATTTTCTAAATAAAATGTAAAACTCTGGTGTTCTTCTCTTTACTTTCTCTAGAACCTTCTACAGGGAAGACGTGTCTACCAAAAGCACTTCTAAACCTGCACAATGGTCACAATGACACAATCCCTGTGTTGTTGGACATTGCTGAACAGACAGGAAGCCTCCGAGAGTTCATCAACACACCCTTTAGAGATGTGTATTATAGGGGTGAGTCCTCCAGCCACTAAAAACTGACCAGATTCAACACTCATACAAATAAAAATCAGCCGTTAGGACCAGTTTCAAGCATAATTTGTCTTAAAAGTTTCCAAAATCTTTAGTGTGGCATGAGCTAACATTTACTCTGAGCAGCTTCCAGCACCACCCTGAGCAGGTTAATGAAATATGAGCACAACGGTGGAGTTTCACATGCGCTTCTGACTGAGCTCAATGTTAGAGAAGTTACCCCAGAGTTGACGATGGGTTTCCTGCAGCCTCCACCCTGTTCAGTACAAAGAGTCCTCACAAACACTGCTGAATTTAACGTTGTCAGCCTGTCTAGGTTTAGGGCATTTGAAGTTGCCAGTGCCACACCCGACAGTACATAAACTTTCCTTTCCCTCTGATACAAAAAAGATTAATGTTTACATTTTCAGCACTGTGGTCTAGCAGCTGAGATACGTTGAACTTGTGTTCATGCGGGTGACAGTCCAGTTCATGTCATTTTTTTCCCTTCTATATCAATTAAAGTGACAAAAGATATTTATTTAAAAATATTTATATATTATACATTTATAGAAATTAATTATTTTATTCAGCAAGGACACATTAAATTGATTACAAGTGATTCAAATGGATTTAATGACTTTTGCATTGTTACAAATATATTTCTATTTCAAGTGCTGTTCTTTTAAACTTACTGTTCATCAAAGAATCCTTAAAAAATGTATCATGGTTTCCACAAAAAAATAAGGTGCACAATTGTTTTCAACATTGATAATAATACATTTTAGCAGCAAATTAGCATATTAGAATGATTTCTGAAGGATCATGTGACACTGAAAATGTAATGATGCTACAAATTCAGCTTTGTCATCACAGGAATAAATTACATTTGAAAATAATATAAAATAGAAAATACTATTTGTAATACTATTTCACAATATTACTAGTTTTAGTGTATTTTGATCAAATAAATGCAGTCTTTGTGAGCAGAAGAGACTTCTTTTAAAACATAAAACATTTTCAACCTTTTGAATGCTAGTGTATTATAAAATCATTTCATTTTTATTTATATGTTCTGGCTGTAGACTTCTATTTAACCCTAATTTTCATTCTTATTTAATTTTAATTCTTCAAATGCTGTAAATGGCAGGTTTGTGATGGCAGCATTATTAATACCGGGAAGTTGCACTTCTCAAAATACACAGTAATGTTAAAGCAGACATTGTTTAGTCTGCCTCTCATTTCCTCAGGATACAATCACTCACACGTTGGTTCAGTTTGTTTGCCAGATTTAATTCCAGTCCTCGAGGAGGTGTCAGATAGCCTAATTCTGTATGTCAACAGATTTTCTTTTGTAGACCCACTGCCAAAACCCATAGATGCACTGAACTACTAAAATCTATGAATTACTAAAAAAAGTTATTTAAGGTTATTCCTTTCTTAGTTTAGCCAAGTGTATGATAAAATACTTCCTTAAACTTAGACTTTAAGTCAGGAAATCTTTATTAGTTGATTAAATCTGAGGACTATAAAAAATAAATATAGTTAACTCTAGTCTCCATTGGAAACAGTTTTTCTTATGTCATTTAGAGCTCTCACACAAACACTCAATACAAAACTACAGGCTCTGCACATAACATAGGCTGTATTATCTTATTTTCATATTACAGTACTTCCTCTTGTGTAAAATAAGTTGACAGTATCTAATAATATCATGTTGCTTCCTGTTGCTCTGTCTGATAAGGTGTATCATAGATATCGGTTTTCCTGTAATGTCACAGAGTGCTTTGGTTTCGACTTTATGGTCAATTCATTATCATATGATGAACTTCTGATTATTTACAATAAAAATATGGCGTGTCTGTAGGTCAGATGGCGCTGCATATCGCCATAGAGCGACGATGCAAACAGTATGTGGAGCTTCTGGTGGAGAAGGGGGCTGATGTTCATGCCCAGGCCAGGGGCCGATTCTTCCAGCCCAGAGAGGAGGGTGGATACTTCTACTTTGGTGAGTTTGTTGATTCTGATTTTGTTCTGTAGCTTTAAACCGTCTTCAAGGTTTAGTTCACCCAAAAACATGAAAATTCTGTCATTAAAGGGGTCATATAATGCCATTTTTGTACAAGTTATTATGATTCTTTAGGGTCTAAATGAAAAGTTTGTAATACACTTTAATTAAAAATTCTTATTAGTATTGTAAGAAAACACTAATTTTACCTGGTCAAAAACAGCTCTGTTTTCAGCACGCCGTTTAAGTGCATGTGTCTTTAAATGATAATGAGCTTTGCTCACCCCGCCCCTCTGTTCTGTGCATACACAGTTTGTAATAACACAATAACCATAACGCGTTGTTCATTATAAACTTGGGATTATGAATTATATTGAGAACGTTGTACATAGAAAACATGCCGTAATGCCGATTTGCAAAGATTAATATAAAGGTTAATAAAACGTTACACTCACTTCTTCTGGAGGTGCAGCAGGAACACGAATAGTTGGTACCGATCCTTTTTTCAGGAGCAGCTTCTTAGCAAAACCACCTTTATACTGACCCTCATTTATAAAGCAGTCTGGTGTGTGAAATGATTCGCGCAAACATGAAAGCATTGACGTTGATCGTGGGGAATATTCCCTTCGAAAACAAAACTCAGCCACTGCGTCTTCAGCGGTTCGGATTTAGGAACATCAAAATGACTGCTGTGTTCATTATTACACCCAAGAACAGAACACCGCAATCGCTTAGACGCCATTCTACTCATAGACAGTGCTCCAGCGTATCAACAATGGCGGACTATGATGACAGCTCGCTCACGAGCGAGAGCGGGTCTGTGTTGAAACGCTGCTGTCAATTAACAATCGTGGGAGGGACGGGGGAAAACATATAAGGAGATTAAAAAAAGACCACTGGATGGATTTTTATCATTATATGATGGTTGTGTACAGGCACTGCCAACACACATTTCAGTTCAATCAACTTGTAAAAGTGCATGTACCATTATATGACCCCTTTTAATTACTCACTCTCATGTAGTTCTAAACCTGTAAGACTTTTGTTCATCTTCAGAACACAAATGAAGATCTTTTTGATGAAATCTGAGAGCTTCCTGTCCCTCCGTTGACATCTACGGCTATGCAAATACCTCTTTGAGGCTTCAAAAAATTAATAAAGAGATCATAAAACTAATCCATATGAATCAAGCGGTTTAGTCCAAATTTTCTGAAGAGACACAATCGCTTTATATGATGAACAGATTTAATTTAGGCTTTTATTCACAAATTTAATTTAGGCTTTTATTCACATATAAACATTGATCAGCAAACATTAACAGAAGAAGAATCACAGAATTTTCATTTTTGGGTGAACTGAACTTTTAAAAGTGAGAGGTAAGGAATATAGTTTAATATTGTTAAATATATTTGCAATCTGAGTGTATTTTCAGAGTATTGTGCAGGATATATCAAGAGCATATCCAGACCACTCTGCTCTATCATACTGTATATTACATGCTTTTAACGCTCTGTTCTGAAACTGAGATTAAAGCGATTTCCTAGAGGTCTTGACCTGTAATTCTTTTCTATGAGACAGTTAGCATCAGCAGCCTAGCCTTCGTGACTTTGCCGATAAATAAACAATACATTTATAAACCCAATTGTTCCTATAGGAAGATCAGGTGATTTTATTTCCTTTTTCCTAAAATCCTCCCTTTTGTGCTATGTTTGGCAAATGTGAGGAGTATTACACAGTTTATGCATTCATTATTATATCTTAAGAGTCATATTTGTTTGATGAGGCCTTTGCTACTTTGTAAGGACCGTTAGGCTTTGATTTTATGTTTATATTAGTATTATTAGTATTATTTTTTTCATTTTCATTTTTATATTGTATTATTTCTTTCCTTGTTTTTTACAGTGTTTTATCTAATCCGTTTGAAATTGTACAGCACTTTGGTACACACTGTGTTTTTTAAGGTGCTTTATAAATACACTTTGATTTGATTTGAACTTTGATCAAATGTTTAGCTGTGAGTAAGACGGTTTCTGGAGCTTAGAAGAAAACCAACAAGACATTATGTCACAAATAAAACAAGTGCTGGATGTACTAAGGATGTAAGAGAGTGAAAGGAGCCTCTGTGTTTGCAATGGAAAATACAATAAAAGGGTCTTATATTTAGGAGGCCTGATGATGTCCTGAAGTATATAAAAAAAATAGCCTGAACACATTCTGCCTCCTGTTGACCAGAGTGTGTTACTACAGGTCTGTCAAAATTGACCCTATTTACTTTAATTCATGTTCCTGATCTTATTGTGCTTGTCTTTGTAAACTTTGTGATGACTTCCTGAGGTATAAAATCCGATGTCCCGCCGTTTCTTTTGTCATGATAAATATTCTAATCTAAACTATTCTAGTTTATCCTCCCAGGACGTCAGTGGTTACAAAACTGGGATTTTGTAATAAAATCAGGCTGAGAATTTGAATTCCCTTTTCATGAACCTCATTTACATCTCGCAATTTTCAAACCACAAAACAAGACGTCTGCTTTGGAGCTGATTGAAAGGTGCAAAACTATTTTAAAATAATCCAAGGATGACAGAATAGGATTATCTTTTCTGGTGCCCTGCCAGGAGTCTCCATCTCTCTTTTATTCACCTGTAAATTATTTTCATTTGTATTAGACACGGCTGTCAGTGTTTAATCCCCCCTGATCTGAGCACGAAGGGAGTCATTCGCCGCGGAGCTTCCCGGTGACGTGAGCGCCAACCTGAGAGCACTGACAGCTAATGTGATTTAGCAGTCACACTAACCGCTCTCTGAGCGCGTGCAAATCAATGAGAGGGAAGCGTTTCTATAAGAAGTGACATGAAAATAATCTGTCACCCCTGGCAACAGCTCACTCTCAAGTCTCTCGGTTTGGTTTTCCTATTTGAGATGGGTTCTCATGAGACGAGCACTAATTGAGCACTGGATACCAATGGTGACATTTAGATCAAAGCACATTTGTTATGTGAGCCCTGCAAAGGGCTGATTGACTTTAGAGGCTAATTGTATTTCTTCATCGGGGTGTTTAATAAAGGAAAATGATAAATGGAACATCTGGAAGTTGTAGTCTAATAGCTGGGCAGGCGGGAAATATCCCTGGCTCCATAGGACCTTGGTCGACAGTGTTTTTTGTGTTGGGGATGCTTGTCCCCATCAGGCTTTTAACTAGCTTAACCAGCAAGACTTCCTTTTGCAGCCAGATTTATCAGATCCTAATGGTCAACGACCAGGATAACCCATAATTCTAGTCTAAACTGATCTTTTTTTGTTTTTCAGGGAAAATACTAAAATGATGCATTTGATAAGTGTCTACTAAATACAGTAGCATTAAAAAATTTGACGTTTAAAAAAAAAAAAAAAAAAAAAAAAAAAATATATATATATATATATATATATATATATATATATATATATATATATATATATATATATATATATATATATATATATATATATATATAACAGTGTCACATGATCCTTCAGAAATCACTCTTATATGCGGATTTGGTGCTCAAAAAAACATTTCTTCTTATTATTATCAATGTTGAAAGCAGTTATGCTGCTTAATATTATTCTGGAAATCATGAAGCCTTTTTTCAGGATTCTTTGATGAATAGGAAGTTCAAAGGAACATAATTTATTTAAAATATACAGTAAAAGTCCTTTAATCAATTTAATGTGTCCTTGTTGAAGAAAATTAATTATGAATATAAAACAGCATTTATTTAAAATATAACATTATAAATGTCTTTACTTTCACTGTTGATAAATGTAATGTGTCCTTGCTGAAAGACAGTATTATAATCTTACTGACCCCAATTTTTGAAAGGTAGTATATGAAGAGTTCAGATGCAAAAGCCTCTAAGTGCCATCTGAAATTTCCTTCTAGAAAGATAATTTTTATCAAGCTTGTATGTTTATGTTCAGTTATTTCACTTTAACGGCAATGAAGATGACCTATTAATTGTCATTAAAGTGAAATTACTGAACTTAAACATATGAGCTTGAAAAAAATGCTAATTTTAGAAGAAAATTTCAGATGGCACTTAGAGGCTTTTGCATCTGAAGTCTTCATATGTAAAAATGTATTAGGATATAGAAAAATTGACAACTGAAAGTGTTTATGTTGTCTCTTTCTCATTTTACAGGTGAGCTGCCTCTCTCACTCGCAGCTTGTACCAACCAACCAGACATGGTGCGTTACCTGACCGAGAATAGCCACAAGAAGGCAGATATGCGGAGACAGGACTCGAGGGGAAACACAGTTCTGCACGCCCTGGTCCATATTGCTGACAACACTCGGGACAACACACGGTTTGTCACAAAGATGTACGACCTTCTGCTCATTAATTGTGCCAAACTCTACCCAGACTGCAACCTGGAGAATGTGCTCAACAATGATGGCATGTCGCCTCTCATGATGGCCGCCAAGCTGGGCAAAATTGGGGTAGGAGACTGCTTTATACCAGCAATTCAGCGCTAGGGACTTGCATTGGGAAAGCATGGTAGGAAATGGCAAAGCAAACCAAACGTTTTTTCTCCACAGGTGTTCCAGCACATCATCCGGAGAGAGATAAAAGATGAGGAGGCTCGGCATTTCTCCCGGAAATTTAAGGACTGGGCTTATGGACCCGTGTACTCCAACCTGTATGATCTGTCTTCCCTGGATACCTGCGGAGAGGAAGTCTCTGTTCTGGAGATACTCGTCTATAACAGCAAGATTGAGGTGAATATGTGGATAGACAAAAGATGTGGAAGATAGACTGTGTGTGCACTGTATGGTGCTCCATATTTTGTGATCTTATCACGTGTGTGATTTAGAGGCCTTGCAGGTAAACAGCGGAAGTTGGATGATGAGACATAAACTTGTGCAAGTCATAATAAATGTATAGAATAGCATACATGTATAGCATTTATGGAAATTGTATAAAAATACAGACAAATAACAATCATCAAGAAACTGTCCTCCTCCTCCTCATGATGTTGGTGGCCATTTCTGTGTTTATCTTTCTGACATGCTTTATTGGTTGGACCCTCAGAATCGCCATGAGATGTTGGCGGTGGAGCCGATAAATGAGCTGCTGAGGGCCAAGTGGCAGAAGTTTGCTGCTGTGTCCTTCTACATCAGTGTGGTTTCCTACCTTGTCACCATGATCATCTTCACTCTTGTGGCCTATTATCGCCCATCAGTGGGAAAAGTGAGTACAGTCTAAGTCCCTTTAAGACAAGTCCGTTCACTCAGTCAGCGGCCATCATGGCCTTTGCCCCCTAATCTCCAGTCATATTAGTAGTTCATCCGTTTGCTCAATTCGCCAGTCAAATCAGAAAAACAATGGGATTATAAATTCAGCTTCGTTAGCTCAAATAAAGCTAAAAACCAGTGGCTATATTACTCTTTCTTCCATTTATTTTTCTATGAGTAGTCCATCTTCTCCATATATTATCTGTACAGGATGTACACCACTGTTCAAAAGTTGGGTGTTAGTTTGATTTTCTTTTTTTTTCTTAAAAAAATAAATAAATAAAAATTAATACTTTTATTCAGCAAGGATGCATTAAATTGATCAAAAGCGACAGTAAAGACATTTATAACGTTACAAAGTAATTCTATTTCAAATAAATGCTGTTATTTTGTACTTTCTATCGATCAAAGAATCCTGGGAAAAAAACATGGTTTCCACAAAAAATATTAAGCAGCGCAATAATAATATTAAGTGTGTTTGAGTACCAAATCAGCATATTAAAATGATTTCTGAAGGGTAAGGCTTATGTAACACTTTTATTGGTTTCACTTTATTTTAAGGTGTCCGTGTTACAGTGTAATTATATATTTAAATACTGAGAAATAATTAATACCTACATGTACTTATTATAGGGTAAGAATTGGGGTGTGGTTAAGGTTAGTTGCATGAAATTATATTTATAGTAATTACTATAGTAATTGCATGTAATGTGTAACAAGGACACGGTAAAATAAAGTGTTACCATTTTTTGATCAAATAAATGCAGCTTTGGTGACCATGTGGTGGAGATGCATTCTGGGAATGAACAGGTCTGTAGTTGATTCCTAAATCTTATTCCTCCACAGCCCCCTTACACCTACAACACCACTACAGACAAGGTGCGTTTGGCAGGGGAGATCATAACAGTGGCATCTGGAGTCTTTTTCTTCGTAACAAATGTAAGCTTTACATACGCAATAACATACTATTTGTAATACAGTTTTTTCATTTTTAAGATCCATCTCAGCTTGCTGAAAGAACAGCGGTGTGTATGTTTCTTACAGTGTGTTGTGCTACCCAAATTCACTCTTAACGTTCTTTCTGTTTTCTTTTGGTTGCCGTATCTTTCCTCTTTAGCTAGCACTAAATATCTTGAGCAGCATTTCTTGGTTTTCTCTCCTGATTTAGATTAAGGACCTTTTCCTGAAGAAATGCCCGGGGGTGAATTCTTTATTTATTGATGGATCCTTTCAACTTCTCTAGTAAGACACTCGGTCCCGTTCTTTGTGTCTTCCTTTACTCTCAATGTCTTTCCCTAAGGCGATTTTCTCCCTCTTTTTAATTGAGCTGTCTAATTAATTCCAAAAGCCCTTTCTTGGCATGTTTTAATAGTTAATCTCCTTGCATAAAAACAGCACAATCTCAGCAAAGATGACTGCAGTTCAACGATATGTTTATGTTAATTATAATTAATATGTGGCATTGCTAAACCAGTGAGGCATTTTACATTTGAAAAGCAAATCTTACATAATGAAACTCGGCAACAGAGGCAAATAAGGATTCAAAGACGTTCTGTAACCTTCAAAGTAACAAAATACGAAAGCAGCCAGAGGCCACAACATGTTTAGTTATCAGTTTTGAGCTGCTAATTTGTCGCCAGTAAACTCAAAGCAAATGGTAACCTTATTAGTTGAAGTATGTTGATGACAAGTACTGTACATTCCTTGCTGACCAATCCTTTGTGTTTCCTTGTATCAGCTTCATCTACTCCGTGTTGGTGCTGGTGAGCGCAGCGCTGTACCTGTCAGGGATTGAAGCCTACTTGTCTGTGATGGTGTTTGCTCTAGTTCTAGGTTGGATGAACACCCTCTATTTTACCAGAGGTCTTAAACTCACTGGAACTTACAGTATCATGATTCAGAAGGTATGAATTAAGCACCGTATACATTTAATTCAGTGATTGTAAATTGTGTTTCTCAAATTGTAATCAAACATACAGTAAAAACAGTAACATTGTGAAATATTATTACAGTTTAAAATAACTGTTTTCTATTTTAATATACCTTAAAATGTAATTAATCCTGTGGTAACAAAGCTGTCCAGTCTTCAGTCACATGATCCTTCAGAAATCATTCTAATATTCTGATTTGGAGCGCATGAAACATTTCTTATTATTATCAATGTTGAAAACAGTTGTGCTGCTTAATAGTTTAGAGTAAACCATTATACAGTATTCTTTAATGAGCAGAAAGATGAAAATAACAGCATTTATTTGAAATGGATTTTTTGTATGATTATAAATGTCTGTACTATCACTTTTGATCAGTTTGATGCATGTTTGCTGAAAAAAAAATCTAAGAAATTAAATCTAAATCTGTCCCCAAGCTTGTATATACCGTGTGTGTGTGTATATATATATAGAGAGAGAGAGAGAGAATTTTTAATTCTTAGTAAGGTCCAATGAAAATGTCAAAATGACACCATGTAAATATAGTGCAAGTTACCAATAGTGTGCTATACTGATGAAACGTATTCATATGTCTGTATATAGTTAATGTTATATTATCCCCCAACAATCACTTTTTTTTTAGGCTAAGATGTTATTTGTAAATCCTATCTTCTTGAATTAGACAACACTGGCCTGCTTGTTAAGTTCAGCAGCAAGTCTCCATAGTTAAGCATATAAGCTGTTGTTTCCAGTAATGACTACATCACAGCTGGGAACCACATACAACCCTTGGAATAATTAGCATGCTTGCCGGTCTACTGTCCTCTCATATTTTTAGTGTAATTATGCTTACTCATCATGTCTTCAATTTTGATATTATGTTCAGATTCTCATCAAAGATTTGTTCCGGTTCCTGCTGGTCTATGTGCTTTTCATGATTGGCTATGCATCAGGTATTCTAGTAATAACACTTCAATTATTGGTATTTTATGGTATATTCGCTGTAATTAGTGACTGACATTTTCTTTTTGTATTCCGCACCAGCATTAGTTTCACTTCTGACCATCTGCCCTGATGAGGAGACATGCATGGTTAACTGCCCCAAATACCCAGAATGCCGAGATACAAACACCTTCAGCGAATTCCTATTGGACCTGTTTAAGCTGACCATAGGCATTGGAGAACTGGACAACATGTTGAAAGGCGCACAGTATCCCGTTGTCTTCCTCATTCTCCTGGTCACCTACATTATTCTCACCTTCGTCCTGTTACTCAACATGTTAATCGCTTTGATGGGGGAGACAGTGGGACAGGTGTCCAAAGAGAGCAAGAAGATCTGGAAACTGCAGGTGAGAAACTGCGGCAGGCTGTTGTATTGTGGTCATTTGACCCTAAATGGAAATCAATTACTCACCTTCACGTCATTCCAATCCCATATTATTTTAATGCCTCTTTGGAACACAAGAAATTTAAGACAAAATGTCTGAGATTTTAAAGGGCAAAGCACATAGAAGTATCATAAAAGCTCCAAACGACTTTTGTATTTTGTATCCTTTTTGTCAATATGAGTCATCACACTTTAATTACAAATCTCCTTTTGTTTTTTTTTTTGGAAGGAAAAAAAAATGCTAGGTTGGAATGACATGGGAGATAGTGTAAATAATGATAGATTTTGGGTGAACTATTCCTTCAAGTTGTTGTTGCCATGGTTTATTTTGATGCCCATCAGACAGGAAGTCACCTTAAATTTTTTGTTATCTTCAGTCTAAGGACTTTTACCTCAGCATTCAGTGGGTATAAATGCCTTTCATCTCCAACATGTAATTTTCCTTCTGTTTGCGTCAGTGGGCCACTACTATCCTAGATATTGAGCGGTCCTTCCCAGTATGTCTGCGGAGGTCTTTCCGGGTTGGAGAGATGGTGACTGTCGGCAAGGGCTTGGATGGAACGCCGGACAAACGCTGGTGCTTCAGGTACAACTACAAGATATCCACTACTCATTCATTAAATTGCAGCATAACCCTTCAAGTCATTTACCAGAGTTATGGGCCTTCATTTTCCATGCTATAGGGTGGACGAGGTTAAGTGGTCCCATTGGAATCAAAATCTAGGGATCATAAATGAGGATCCGGGCCAGAAAGACTATTACGATCAAACGCAGGGTGGACGGGGCCTTCGACGAGGTCTGTAAATGAGCTGGCAGGATTTTTCACATCCACAATCACATCAGCACATAAACCCTTAGCAAAATGTTATGCTTCTTTAGAATTTTATTTTATGACTTCTGGGCACAATTTGTTCCCAAATTAGTAAAAAAACAATTAAATTTCTCTCCACTGCACCAACAGATCGCTGGTCCACGGTCGTCCCAAGAGTGGTTGACCTGAACAGGAGCTCCAGAGATCACACCGTAGAGATGGAGCCTCTCACTGGCAGACACAGACATAAGTCTGAAAGCTAAAGCTGAACGCTAAGGACTTCAAAGGGCGACAATCCATTGAAACTTTTTTTTACCGGCCAGACAATTATGTATTTTATTAAAGCTGACAATAGTTCTATAGTATTTAATCACTATTGGGAGAACAGCTGTATATATTATGAAGTATGAAAATATCCTCTCTCTTTTTTTGGATGATGATGGTATTTTACATGTATATGTGGACCCATGAGACACTCAGGAACACTTTTGATTTGTAGGTCAATCCATATTGTTGCTAGAGAGATATGTTAGAAAATATAGTCATTAACATTATAGTGTTTTTCATGGTGTGTGCAATAGATTCTCTAAACAGATTTTAACATTTTTATTTTACAAACAAAAAGTTTATATATTGATCCAGAAAAAACGAAAACACTCCACAGGGTCTTGGATGTCTCTGTTGATTTTTGCTGATTTTTTTTTTTGTGTGTGTGTGTGGATTACATGGAAAAGGTTATATTTTAATCAATAAGATTACAACAGTGTTAAATGTGCCTTGTGATAAAGTATGGTCTTTTTAATGAAAAATCTTATTGTTATTCTTTTGTTATATTGCCCAACCATAATGGAAAGACAAAAAATGCTGCTCTGTTTTGGCCTTTGGCTTTGTTTTGTAATAAAGGTCATGCAGAAAACAGATGTGGCACCCACACCAGGAGTGTGCACAATGCCAGACAGCAGCAGTATGCTATTTTCACCTCAGTATGCTGGCAATAGTGTGACTTCATTGGTGTGATACTGGTAATGACTGGTTCAGTATCTTATTCGCTGGTAAACCCATGTCAAGTGACAAAATGGCAAATATTTTTGGCGTATTTTTAATATTGTATATACTGTTTTTTACAGAGAACAAAAGGCATTGTCTATATGCTGTAGTTTATTGCACATGATTGATAAATAATATTTCTTTTTCTTTTTTAAGAAACTGACCATTTCAATGCTTTTAGGTCTTTTTGCATTATTTCTGAAGTCCATGAACTGGAATAGGATTCTGTGTGTTGTTTTTGTTTGATTTCCTGGCCTGATTTCCACACTCTGGTCATTTTAAATATCCTTTATTTATACAGTAGACACTAAGTATAGATTAGGTATCAGAAGAATGTACAGAAATACATGCTAATATATTCTTGATAGCCGGTATTATCTTTTGAGTATGTTAGATGTTTGATGCTGCTGTTCATAAACACATTATTTTATGTCCTAAATTGGATGTGCTAATAATTCCAACCGTCAGATATTTTTGTTCATCAGCAATAAAGAGATTTTGATTCGCCCACTCTTACTCTCTGCAAATAAGACAACGCTGCTCTTTCAGATGATTATTTTAATTTCTAGACTACTTATTGTATATTTAAATCATTTAATTGGTTTCCTTAATAAATTTTTTTCTCTGTTTAAAGAATATATATTTTTTTGCCTTTTATTATGATAGGACATATAGTATCAAGAAAGTTTGACGGACTTGAACGGGTCGCCCACAGCTAAAAAAAAAATATTGTCAGGGTTCTGACCACTAGACTATTGAGGCAAGTAATTTACTGCAATGCGATAAATCTTTGAACCTTATTGTGTAATAAACATAGGGGGAACAGAATCCGACGGCAAATAGTTCAGCTGTCGAAATCTGTTCCCCCTCTCAAATTATGAGAGGGGTTGATGTAATGACTTAAAAAATGCTGATTTTATTTTTGTGTGTGGATGGAGCTTAACTTGCATCAGTTTAAAGAATATATTTTTTGCCTTTTATTATGATAGAACAGTATAGTATCAAGAAAGTTTGATGAACCGGGACTTGAACTCGGGTTGCCCAAAGCTAAAAAAAAAAAAAAATTGTCAGGGCTCTGACCACTAGGCTATTGAGGCAAGTAATTTGCTGCAATGTGATAAATCTTAGAACCTTATTGTGTAATAAACATAGGGGGAACAGAATCCGACGGCAAATAGTTCAGCTGTAGAAATCTGTTCCCCCTCTCAAATTATGAGAGGGGTTGATGTAGTGGCTTAAAAAATGCTGATTTTATTTTTGTGTGTGGATGGAGCTTAACTTGCATCAGTTTAAAGAATATATTTTTTGCCTTTTATTATGATAGAACAGTATAGTATCAAGAAAGTTTGATGAACCGGGACTTGAACTTGGGTCGCCCAAAGCTAAAAAAAAAAACATTGTCAGGGTTCTGACCACTAGGCTATTGAGGCAAGTAATTTACTGCAATGTGATAAATCTTACAACCTTATTGTGTAATAAACATAGGGGGAACAGAATCCGACGGCAAATAGTTCAGCTGTCGGAATCTGTTCCCCCTCTCAAATTATGAGAGGGGTTGATGTAATGACTTAAAAAATGCTGATTTTATTTTTGTGTGTGGATGGAGCTTAACTTGCATCAGTTTAAAGAATATATTTTTTTGCCTTTTATTATGATAGAACATAGTATCAAGAAAGTTTGACGAACTGGGACTTGAACTCGGGTCGCCCAAAGCTAAAAAAAAAAACATTGTCAGGGTTCTGACCACTAGGCTATTGAGGCAAATGATTTACTGCAATGTGATAAATCTTAGAACCTTATTGTGTAATGAACATAGGGGGAACAGAATCCGACGGCAAATAGTTCAGCTGTCGAAATCCGTTCCCCCACCCCAATGATGAGAGGGGTTGATGTAGTGGCTTAAAAAATGCTGAATCTGTTTTGTGTGTGGATGGAGCTTAACTTGCATCAGTTTAAAGAATTTATTTTTTTGTCTTTTATTATGATAGAACATAGTATCAAGAAAGTTTGACGAACCGGGACTTGAACTTGGGTCGCCCAAAGCTATAAAAAATTTTTTTTCAGGGTTCTGACCACTAGGCTATTGAGGCAAGCAATTTACTGCAATGTGATAAATCTTAGAACCTTATTGTGTAATAAACATAGGGGGAACAGAATCCGATGGCAAATAGTTCAGCTGTCGAAATCCGTTCCCCCACCCCAATGATGAGAGATGTTGATGTATCGGCTTAAAATATGCTTATTCTATTCTGTGTGTGGATGGAGCTTAAACAGCATCAATTTGATAAATATCAGCCTAGAACCTCAGTGTGTCAGAAATATGGAAGGAACAGAATCCGACGGCAAAAAAAACCAGCTGTCGGAATCCGTTCCCCCACTCCCATTATGAGAGTTGTTGATGTAGTGGCTTAAAAAATGCTGATTTTATTTTTGTGTGTGGTCGCCCAAAGCTAAAAAAAAAATAATGTCAAGGCCTTGACCACTAGGCTATTGAGGCAAATAATTTACTGCAATGTGATAAATCTTAGAACCGTATTGTGTAATAAACATAGGGGGAACAGAATCCGACGGCAAATAGTTCCGCTGTCGGAATCTGTTCCCCCTCTCAAATTATGAGAGGGGTTGATGTAATGACATAAAAAATGCTGATTTTATTTTTGTGTGTGGATGGAACTTAACTTGCATCAGTGTAATGAACATTTTTTTTAACTTGCATCAGTGTAATGAATATTTTTTGCCTTTTATTATGATAGAACAGTATAGTATCAAGAAAGTTTGATGAACCGGGACTTGAACTCGGGTCGCCCAAAGCTAAAAAAAAAAACATTGTCAGGGTTCTGACCACTAGGCTATTGAGGCAAGCAATTTACTGCAATGTGATAAATCTTAGAACCTTATTGTGTAATGAACATAGGGGGAACAGAATCCGATGGCAAATAGTTCAGCTGTCGAAATCCGTTCCCCCACCCCAATGATGAGAGATGTTGATGTATCGGCTTAAAATATGCTTATTCTATTCTGTGTGTGGATGGAGCTTAAACAGCATCAATTTGATAAATATCAGCCTAGAACCTCAGTGTGTCAGAAATATGGAAGGAACAGAATCCGACGGCAAAAAAAAACAGCTGTCGGAATCCGTTCCCCCACTCCCATTATGAGAGTTGTTGATGTAGTTGCTTAAAAAATGCTGATTTTATTTTTGTGTGTGGTCGCCCAAAGCTAAAAAAAAAATAATGTCAAGGCCCTGACCACTAGGCTATTGAGGCAAATAATTGACTGCAATGTGATAAATCTTAGAACCGTATTGTGTAATAAACATAGGGGGAACAGAATCCGACGGCAAATAGTTCCGCTGTCGGAATCTGTTCCCCCTCTCAAATTATGAGAGGGGTTGATGTAATGACATAAAAAATGCTGATTTTATTTTTGTGTGTGGATGGAACTTAACTTGCATCAGTGTAATGAACATTTTTTTTAACTTGCATCAGTGTAATGAATATTTTTTGCCTTTTATTATGATAGAACAGTATAGTATCAAGAAAGTTTGATGAACCGGGACTTGAACTCGGGTCGCCCAAAGCTAAAAAAAAAAACATTGTCAGGGTTCTGACCACTAGGCTATTGAGGCAAGCAATTTACTGCAATGTGATGAATCTTAGAACCTTATTGTGTAATAAACATAGGGGGAACAGAATCCGATGGCAAATAGTTCAGCTGTCGAAATCCGTTCCCCCACCCCAATGATGAGAGATGTTGATGTATTGGCTTAAAATATGCTTATTCTATTCTGTGTGTGGATGGAGCTTAAACAGCATCAATTTGATAAATATCAGCCTAGAACCTCAGTGTGTCAGAA
This sequence comes from Abramis brama, assembly GCF_963993115.1. Lineage (NCBI taxonomy): Eukaryota > Metazoa > Chordata > Actinopteri > Cypriniformes > Leuciscidae > Abramis > Abramis brama. The sequence continues at coordinate 11,807,684 of NC_139967.1, read as the reverse complement.
ATATGGGGGGAACAGAATCCGACGGCAAAAACAAACAGCTGTCGGAATCCGTTCCCCCACTCCCATTATGAGAGTTGTTGATGTAATTGCTTAAAAAATGCTGATTTTATTTTTGTGTGTGGATGGAGCATAACTTGCTTAGTTTAAAGAATATATGTTTTGCCTTTTATTATGATAGAACAGTATAGTATCAAGAAAGTTTGACGAACCGGGACTTGAACTCGGGTCGCCCAAAGCAAAAAAAAAAACATTGTCAGGGTTCTGTCCACTAGGCTATTGAGGATAGTAATTTGGTGCAATTTGATAAATCTTAGAACCTCATTGTGTCAGAAATATGGGGGGAACAGAATCCGACGGCAAAAAACCCCCAGCTGTCGGAATCCGTTCCCCCACTCAACTTATGAGAGTTGTTGATGTAATGGCTTAAAAAATGCTGATTTTATTTTTGTGTGTGGATGGAGCTTAACTTGCATCAGTTTAAAGAATATATTTTTTGCCTTTTATTATGATAGAACAGTATAGTATCAAGAAAGTTTGATGAACCGGGACTTGAACTCGGGTTGCCCAAAGCTAAAAAAAAAAAATATTGTCAGGGCTCTGACCACTAGGCTATTGAGGCAAGTAATTTACTGCAATGTGATAAATCTTAGAACCTTATTGTGTAATAAACATAGGGGGAACAGAATCCGACGGCAAATAGTTCAGCTGTCGGAATCTGTTCCCCCTCTCAAATTATGAGAGGGGTTGATGTAATGACTTAAAAAATGCTGATTTTATTTTTGTGTGTGGATGGAGCTTAACTTGCATCAGTTTAAAGAATATATTTTTTGCCTTTTATTATGATAGAACAGTATAGTATCAAGAAAGTTTGATGAACCGGGACTTGAACTCGGGTCGCCCAAAGCTAAAAAAAAATACATTGTCAGGGTTCTGACCACTAGGCTATTGAGGCAAATAATTTACTGCAATGTGATAAATCTTAGAACCTTATTGTGTAATAAACATAGGGGGAACAGAATCCGATGGCAAATAGTTCAGCTGTCGAAATCCGTTCCCCCACCCCAATGATGAGAGATGTTGATGTATTGGCTTAAAATATGCTTATTCTATTCTGTGTGTGGATGGAGCTTAAACAGCATCAATTTGATAAATATCAGCCTAGAACCTCAGTGTGTCAGAAATATGGGGGGAACAGAATCCGACGGCAAAAAAAACAGCTGTCGGAATCCGTTCCCCCACTCCCATTATGAGAGTTGTTGATGTAATGGCTTAAAAAATGCTGATTATATTTTTGTGTGTGGATGGAGCTTAACTTGCATCAGTTTAAAGAATATATTTTTTGCCTTTTATTATGATAGAACAGTATAGTATCAAGAAAGTTTGATAAACCGGGACTTGAACTCGGGTCGCCCAAAGCTAAAAAAAAAACCATTGTCAGGGTTCTGACCACTAGGCTATTGAGGCAAGTAATTTACTGCAATGTGATAAATCTTAGAACCTTATTGTGTAATAAACATAGGGGGAACAGAATCCGACGGCAAATAGTTCAGCTGTCGGAATCTGTTCCCCCTCTCAAATTATGAGAGGGGTTGATGTAATGACTTAAAAAATGCTGATTTTATTTTTGTGTGTGGATGGAGCTTAACTTGCATCAGTTTAAAGAATATATTTTTTTGCCTTTTATTATGATAGAACATAGTATCAAGAAAGTTTGACGAACTGGGACTTGAACTCGGGTCGCCCAAAGCTAAAAAAAAAAAAAATTGTCAGGGTTCTGACCACTAGGCTATTGAGGCAAATGATTTACTGCAATGTGATAAATCTTAGAACCTTATTGTGTAATGAACATAGGGGGAACAGAATCCGACGGCAAATAGTTCAGCTGTCGAAATCCGTTCCCCCACCCCAATGATGAGAGGGGTTGATGTAGTGGCTTAAAAAATGCTGATTCTGTTTTGTGTGTGGATGGAGCTTAACTTGCATCAGTTTAAAGAATTTATTTTTTTGTCTTTTATTATGATAGAACATAGTATCAAGAAAGTTTGACGAACCGGGACTTGAACTTGGGTCGCCCAAAGCTATAAACATTTTTTTTTTCAGGGTTCTGACCACTAGGCTATTGAGGCAAGCAATTTACTGCAATGTGATAAATCTTAGAACCTTATTGTGTAATAAACATAGGGGGAACAGAATCCGATGGCAAATAGTTCAGCTGTCGAAATCCGTTCCCCCACCCCAATGATGAGAGATGTTGATGTATTGGCTTAAAATATGCTTATTCTATTCTGTGTGTGGATGGAGCTTAAACAGCATCAATTTGATAAATATCAGCCTAGAACCTCAGTGTGTCAGAAATATGGGGGGAACAGAATCCGACGGCAAAAAAAAAACAGCTGTCGGAATCCGTTCCCCCACTCCCATTATGAGAGATGTTGATGTAATGACTTAAAAAAAATGCTGATTCTATTTTGTGTGTAGATGGAGCTTAACTTGCATCAGTTTAAAGAATATATTTGTTTGCCTTTTATTATGATAGAACAGTATAGTATCAAGAAAGTTTGATAAACCGGGACTTGAACTCGGGTCGCCCAAAGCTAAAAAAAAAAACATTGTCAGGGTTCTGACCACTAGGCTATTGAGGCAAGTAATTTACTGCAATGTGATAAATCTTAGAACCTTATTGTGTAATAAACATAGGGGGAACAGAATCCGACGGCAAATAGTTCAGCTGTCGGAATCTGTTCCCCCTCTCAAATTATGAGAGGGGTTGATGTAATGACTTAAAAAATGCTGATTTTATTTTTGTGTGTGGATGGAGCTTAACTTGCATCAGTTTAAAGAATATATTTTTTTGCCTTTTATTATGATAGAACATAGTATCAAGAAAGTTTGACGAACTGGGACTTGAACTCGGGTCGCCCAAAGCTAAAAAAAAAAAATTGTCAGGGTTCTGACCACTAGGCTATTGAGGCAAATGATTTACTGCAATGTGATAAATCTTAGAACCTTATTGTGTAATGAACATAGGGGGAACAGAATCCGACGGCAAATAGTTCAGCTGTCGAAATCCGTTCCCCCACCCCAATGATGAGAGGGGTTGATGTAGTGGCTTAAAAAATGCTGATTCTGTTTTGTGTGTGGATGGAGCTTAACTTGCATCAGTTTAAAGAATTTATTTTTTTGTCTTTTATTATGATAGAACATAGTATCAAGAAAGTTTGACGAACCGGGACTTGAACTTGGGTCGCCCAAAGCTATAAACATTTTTTTTTTCAGGGTTCTGACCACTAGGCTATTGAGGCAAGCAATTTACTGCAATGTGATAAATCTTAGAACCTTATTGTGTAATAAACATAGGGGGAACAGAATCCGATGGCAAATAGTTCAGCTGTCGAAATCCGTTCCCCCACCCCAATGATGAGAGATGTTGATGTATTGGCTTAAAATATGCTTATTCTATTCTGTGTGTGGATGGAGCTTAAACAGCATCAATTTGATAAATATCAGCCTAGAACCTCAGTGTGTCAGAAATATGGGGGGAACAGAATCCGACGGCAAAAAAAAAACAGCTGTCGGAATCCGTTCCCCCACTCCCATTATGAGAGATGTTGATGTAATGACTTAAAAAAAATGCTGATTCTATTTTGTGTGTAGATGGAGCTTAACTTGCATCAGTTTAAAGAATATATTTGTTTGCCTTTTATTATGATAGAACAGTATAGTATCAAGAAAGTTTGATAAACCGGGACTTGAACTCGGGTCGCCCAAAGCTAAAAAAAAAAACATTGTCAGGGTTCTGACCACTAGGCTATTGAGGCAAGTAATTTACTGCAATGTGATAAATCTTAGAACCTTATTGTGTAATAAACATAGGGGGAACAGAATCCGACGGCAAATAGTTCAGCTGTCGGAATCTGTTCCCCCTCTCAAATTATGAGAGGGGTTGATGTAATGACTTAAAAAATGCTGATTTTATTTTTGTGTGTGGATGGAGCTTAACTTGCATCAGTTTAAAGAATATATTTTTTTGCCTTTTATTATGATAGAACATAGTATCAAGAAAGTTTGACGAACTGGGACTTGAACTCGGGTCGCCCAAAGCTAAAAAAAAAAAATTGTCAGGGTTCTGACCACTAGGCTATTGAGGCAAATGATTTACTGCAATGTGATAAATCTTAGAACCTTATTGTGTAATGAACATAGGGGGAACAGAATCCGACGGCAAATAGTTCAGCTGTCGAAATCCGTTCCCCCACCCCAATGATGAGAGGGGTTGATGTAGTGGCTTAAAAAATGCTGATTCTGTTTTGTGTGTGGATGGAGCTTAACTTGCATCAGTTTAAAGAATTTATTTTTTTGTCTTTTATTATGATAGAACATAGTATCAAGAAAGTTTGACGAACCGGGACTTGAACTTGGGTCGCCCAAAGCTATAAACATTTTTTTTTTCAGGGTTCTGACCACTAGGCTATTGAGGCAAGCAATTTACTGCAATGTGATAAATCTTAGAACCTTATTGTGTAATAAACATAGGGGGAACAGAATCCGATGGCAAATAGTTCAGCTGTCGAAATCCGTTCCCCCACCCCAATGATGAGAGATGTTGATGTATTGGCTTAAAATATGCTTATTCTATTCTGTGTGTGGATGGAGCTTAAACAGCATCAATTTGATAAATATCAGCCTAGAACCTCAGTGTGTCAGAAATATGGGGGGAACAGAATCCGACGGCAAAAAAAAAACAGCTGTCGGAATCCGTTCCCCCACTCCCATTATGAGAGATGTTGATGTAATGACTTAAAAAAAATGCTGATTCTATTTTGTGTGTAGATGGAGCTTAACTTGCATCAGTTTAAAGAATATATTTGTTTGCCTTCTATTATGATAGAACATAGTATCAAGAAAGTTTGACGAACCGGGACTTGAACTCGGGTCGCCCAAAGCTAAAAAAAAAATAATGTCAAGGCCCTGACCACTAGGCTATTGAGGCAAATAATTTATTGCAATGTGATAAATCTTAGAACCGTATTGTGTAATAAACATAGGGGGAACAGAATCCGACGGCAAATAGTTCAGCTGTCGGAATCCGTTCCCCCACTCAGATTATGAGAGGGGTTGATGTAATGACTTAAAAAATGCTGATTTTATTTTTGTGTGTGGATGGAGCTTAACTTGCATCAGTTTAAAGAATATATTTTTTTGCCTTTTATTATGATAGAACATAGTATCAAGAAAGTTTGACGAACTGGGACTTGAACTCGGGTCGCCCAAAGCTAAAAAAAAAAAAATTGTCAGGGTTCTGACCACTAGGCTATTGAGGCAAATGATTTACTGCAATGTGATAAATCTTAGAACCTTATTGTGTAATGAACATAGGGGGAACAGAATCCGACGGCAAATAGTTCAGCTGTCGAAATCCGTTCCCCCACCCCAATGATGAGAGGGGTTGATGTAGTGGCTTAAAAAATGCTGATTCTGTTTTGTGTGTGGATGGAGCTTAACTTGCATCAGTTTAAAGAATTTATTTTTTTGTCTTTTATTATGATAGAACATAGTATCAAGAAAGTTTGACGAACCGGGACTTGAACTTGGGTCGCCCAAAGCTATAAACATTTTTTTTTTCAGGGTTCTGACCACTAGGCTATTGAGGCAAGCAATTTACTGCAATGTGATAAATCTTAGAACCTTATTGTGTAATAAACATAGGGGGAACAGAATCCGATGGCAAATAGTTCAGCTGTCGAAATCCGTTCCCCCACCCCAATGATGAGAGATGTTGATGTATTGGCTTAAAATATGCTTATTCTATTCTGTGTGTGGATGGAGCTTAAACAGCATCAATTTGATAAATATCAGCCTAGAACCTCAGTGTGTCAGAAATATGGGGGGAACAGAATCCGACGGCAAAAAAAAAACAGCTGTCGGAATCCGTTCCCCCACTCCCATTATGAGAGATGTTGATGTAATGACTTAAAAAAAATGCTGATTCTATTTTGTGTGTAGATGGAGCTTAACTTGCATCAGTTTAAAGAATATATTTGTTTGCCTTCTATTATGATAGAACATAGTATCAAGAAAGTTTGACGAACCGGGACTTGAACTCGGGTCGCCCAAAGCTAAAAAAAAAATAATGTCAAGGCCCTGACCACTAGGCTATTGAGGCAAATAATTTATTGCAATGTGATAAATCTTAGAACCGTATTGTGTAATAAACATAGGGGGAACAGAATCCGACGGCAAATAGTTCAGCTGTCGGAATCCGTTCCCCCACTCAGATTATGAGAGGGGTTGATGTAATGACTTAAAAAATGCTGATTTTATTTTTGTGTGTGGATGGAGCTTAACTTGCATCAGTTTAAAGAATATATTTTTTTGCCTTTTATTATGATAGAACATAGTATCAAGAAAGTTTGACGAACTGGGACTTGAACTCGGGTCGCCCAAAGCTAAAAAAAAAAAAATTGTCAGGGTTCTGACCACTAGGCTATTGAGGCAAATGATTTACTGCAATGTGATAAATCTTAGAACCTTATTGTGTAATGAACATAGGGGGAACAGAATCCGACGGCAAATAGTTCAGCTGTCGAAATCCGTTCCCCCACCCCAATGATGAGAGGGGTTGATGTAGTGGCTTAAAAAATGCTGATTCTGTTTTGTGTGTGGATGGAGCTTAACTTGCATCAGTTTAAAGAATTTATTTTTTTGTCTTTTATTATGATAGAACATAGTATCAAGAAAGTTTGACGAACCGGGACTTGAACTTGGGTCGCCCAAAGCTATAAACATTTTTTTTTTCAGGGTTCTGACCACTAGGCTATTGAGGCAAGCAATTTACTGCAATGTGATAAATCTTAGAACCTTATTGTGTAATAAACATAGGGGGAACAGAATCCGATGGCAAATAGTTCAGCTGTCGAAATCCGTTCCCCCACCCCAATGATGAGAGATGTTGATGTATTGGCTTAAAATATGCTTATTCTATTCTGTGTGTGGATGGAGCTTAAACAGCATCAATTTGATAAATATCAGCCTAGAACCTCAGTGTGTCAGAAATATGGGGGGAACAGAATCCGACGGCAAAAAAAAAACAGCTGTCGGAATCCGTTCCCCCACTCCCATTATGAGAGATGTTGATGTAATGACTTAAAAAAAATGCTGATTCTATTTTGTGTGTAGATGGAGCTTAACTTGCATCAGTTTAAAGAATATATTTGTTTGCCTTCTATTATGATAGAACATAGTATCAAGAAAGTTTGACGAACCGGGACTTGAACTCGGGTCGCCCAAAGCTAAAAAAAAAATAATGTCAAGGCCCTGACCACTAGGCTATTGAGGCAAATAATTTATTGCAATGTGATAAATCTTAGAACCGTATTGTGTAATAAACATAGGGGGAACAGAATCCGACGGCAAATAGTTCAGCTGTCGGAATCCGTTCCCCCACTCAGATTATGAGAGGGGTTGATGTAATGATGTGAGGGACCGAGAAGCCAAGAACAAGGAACACAAGCTTTGCACAAAAAATGGGTCTTTATTTGAACCCAAGAAAAAAATTAACTTTACAAACTCATAACTTTCATACAACAAAAATAAACCAACAGAAAATGAGATCAAAACAGCTAGACAAAAAAACAACCAAACAAACTAAAACTGACCTGCTCAAATGAACAAAGCAACAGTTTATAAAGGAAAGGATGGGCCCATTACAAATTAAGAGGGGAAACAATTCAACTTTACACTCAACATATAACCATAAGTAAATCAAAATCAAATCAAACAAATGTATATAGTACATAAAGATAAGAAAAGCAAAATATAATCAAATATCATAAATATACAACTAAATAAATCAATTGATAAAGACATTAACGTTTCTTCCTCCCCCGGGCAATTCCAGCAAATGGTATGTTCGGGCGGAACCAATAACGCTTAAATTCTCTGTTCCTGCCCGGACTCTAATCCTTGTTACGCCAGGATGCGGCTGCAGCGGACCATGTCTGAAGTTCATCACGGTAAACTTAACTCAAAATAGAAACAAATATAAGTAACATATACAATGTAACTAATTTGTGTGCACTTCAAATCAGTAACAATGTATATAAAATGTGCTGTAAACGTAAACATGTGAAAACTTAACAATAAAGAAATCATTAATATTGTTTGTTTTGTGTGATTATTATGATCCATCATTATACTGAAACAAATGAATATGAATGACAAAATAAGTTTAAATAAAGAGTATTCTTAAATGTATAGCCTTTGTGTAAATGTATGCATGTTGGCGTGTGTGCATGTGTGTGCGCGCGTGTATGCATCCACATTACCGCTCTTGTGCGGCCACCACTCGGGCCGTCACAAATGACTTAAAAAATGCTGATTTTATTTTTGTGTGTGGATGGAGCTTAACTTGCATCAGTTTAAAGAATATATTTTTTTGCCTTTTATTATGATAGAACATAGTATCAAGAAAGTTTGACGAACTGGGACTTGAACTCGGGTCGCCCAAAGCTAAAAAAAAAAAATATTGTCAGGGTTCTGACCACTAGGCTATTGAGGCAAATAATTTACTGCAATGTGATAAATCTTAGAACCTTATTGTGTAATGAACATAGGGGGAACAGAATCCGACGGCAAATAGTTCAGCTGTCGAAATCCGTTCCCCCACCCCAATGATGAGAGGGGTTGATGTAGTGGCTTAAAAAATGCTGATTCTGTTTTGTGTGTGGATGGAGCTTAACTTGCATCAGTTTAAAGAATTTATTTTTTTGCCTTTTATTATGATAGAACATAGTATCAAGAAAGTTTGACGAACCGGGACTTGAACTTGGGTCGCCCAAAGCTATAAAAATTTGTTGTCAGGGTTCTGACCACTAGGCTATTGAGGCAAGCAATTTACTGCAATGTGATAAATCTTAGAACCTTATTGTGTAATAAACATAGGGGGAACAGAATCCGATGGCAAAAAGTTCAGCTGTTGAAATCCGTTCCCCCACCCCAATGATGAGAGATGTTGATGTATGGGCTTAAAATATGCTTATTCTATTCTGTTTGTGGATGGAGCTTAAACAGCATCAATTTGATATCAGCCTAGAACCTCAGTGTGTCAGAAATATGGGGGGAACAGAATCCGACGGCAAAAAAAAACAGCTGTCGGAACCCGTTCCCCCACTCCCATTATGAGAGTTGTTGATGTAATGGCTTAAAAAATGCTGATTTTATTTTTGTGTGTGGATGGAGCTTAACTTGCATCAGTTTAAAGAATATATTTTTTGCCTTTTATTATGATAGAACAGTATAGTATCAAGAAAGTTTGATGAACCGGGACTTGAACTCGGGTCGCCCAAAGCTAAAAAAAAAAAAATTGTCAGGGCTCTGACCACTAGGCTATTGAGGCAAGTAATTCACTGCAATGTGATAAATCTTAGAACCTTATTGTGTAATAAACATAGGGGGAACAGAATCCGACGGCAAATAGTTCAGCTGTCGAAATCCGTTCCCCCACTCAGATTATGAGAGGGGTTGATGTAATGACTTAAAAAATGCTGATTCTGTTTTGTGTGTGGATGGAGCTTAACTTGCATCAGTTTAAAGAATTTATTTTTTTGCCTTTTATTATGATAGAACATAGTATCAAGAAAGTTTGACGAACCGGGACTTGAACTTGGGTCGCCCAAAGCTATAAAAAATTTGTTGTCAGGGTTCTGACCACTAGGCTATTGAGGCAAGCAATTTACTGCAATGTGATAAATCTTAGAACCTTATTGTGTAATAAACATAGGGGGAACAGAATCCGATGGCAAATAGTTCAGCTGTCGAAATCCGTTTCCCCACCCCAATGATGAGAGATGTTGATGTATCGGCTTAAAATATGCTTATTCTATTCTGTGTGTGGATGGAGCTTAAACAGCATCAATTTGATAAATATCAGCCTAGAACCTCAGTGTGTCAGAAATATGGGGGGAACAGAATCCGACGGCAAAAAAAAACAGCTGTCAGAATCCGTTCCCCCACTCCCATTATGAGAGTTGTTGATGTAATGGCTTAAAAAATGCTGATTTTATTTTTGTGTGTGGATGGAGCTTAACTTGCATCAGTTTAAAGAATATATTTTTTGCCTTTTATTATGATAGAACAGTATAGTATCAAGAAAGTTTGATGAACCGGGACTTGAACTCAGGTCGCCCAAAGCTAAAAAAAAAAAAATTGTCAGGGCTCTGACCACTAGGCTATTGAGGCAAGTAATTCACTGAAATGTGATAAATCTTAGAACCTTATTGTGTAATAAACATAGGGGGAACAGAATCCGACGGCAAATAGTTCAGCTGTCGGAATCTGTTCCCCCTCTCAAATTATGAGAGGGGTTGATGTAATGACTTAAAAAATGCTGATTTTATTTTTGTGTGTGGATGGAGCTTAACTTGCATCAGTTTAAAGAATATATTTTTTTGCCTTTTATTATGATAGAACATAGTATCAAGAAAGTTTGACGAACTGGGACTTGAACTCGGGTCGCCCAAAGCTAAAAAAAAAAATATTGTCAGGGTTCTGACCACTAGGCTATTGAGGCAAATAATTTACTGCAATGTGATAAATCTTAGAACCTTATTGTGTAATGAACATAGGGGGAACAGAATCCGACGGCAAATAGTTCAGCTGTCGAAATCCGTTCCCCCACCCCAATGATGAGAGGGGTTGATGTAGTGGCTTAAAAAATGCTGATTCTGTTTTGTGTGTGGATGGAGCTTAACTTGTATCAGTTTAAAGAATTTATTTTTTTGCCTTTTATTATGATAGAACATAGTATCAAGAAAGTTTGACGAACCGGGACTTGAACTCGGGTCGCCCAAAGCAAAAAAAAAAACATTATCAGGGTTCTGTCCACTAGGCTATTGAGACTAATAATTTGCTGCAATTTGACAAATCTTACAACCTCATTGTGTAATAAACATAGGAGGAACAGAATCCGATGGCAAATAGTTCAGCTGTCGAAATCCGTTCCCCCACCCCAATGATGAGAGATGTTGATGTATTGGCTTAAAATATGCTTATTCTATTCTGTGTGTGGATGGAGCTTAAACAGCATCAATTTGATAAATATCAGCCTAGAACCTCAGTGTGTCAGAAATATGGGGGGAACAGAATCCGATGAAAAATAAAACAGCTGTCGGAATCTGTTCCCCCACTCCCATTATGAGAGTTGTTGATGTAATGGCTTAAAAAATGCTGATTTTATTTTTGTGTGTGGATGGAGCTTAACTTGCATCAGTTTAAAGAATATATGTTTTGCCTTTTATTATGATAGAACAGTATAGTATCAAGAAAGTTTGATGAACCGGGACTTGAACTCGGGTCGCCCAAAGCTAAAAAAAAATATTATCAGGGCTCTGACCACTAGGTTATTGAGGATAGTAATTTGGTGCAATTTGATAAATCTTAGAACCTCATTGTGTATGAAACATAGGGGGAACAGAATCCGACGGCAAATAGTTCAGCTGTCGAAATCCGTTCCCCCACCCCAATGATGAGAGATGTTGATGTATCGGCTTAAAATATGCTTATTCTATTCTGTGTGTGGATGGAGCTTAAACAGCATCAATTTGATAAATATTAGAACCTCAGTGTGTCAGAAATATGGGGGGAACAGAATCCGATGGCAAAAAACAAAGGTGTTGATGTAATGGCTAAAAAAATGCTGATTTTATTTTTGTGTGTGGATGGAGCTTAACTTGCATCATCAGTTTAAGACAAATTAATCTACTGACCTCAAATATGTAATGGAAAGAACTGAAATTCATTACTTCAGTCCCTTTTATAAGCACACCAGCCTTGTCTTAATCTGAGGAATCTGTAGTATACTTGGCTTGACATTAGAAAAAACAATGTGCTCTAGTTCTGCTTTAGTGATGAGAAGTCTGATTTAATTTGCTGAATCGGTTCTTTCGATACTGCCTATATGTGTAATGAAGTTTGTTTCAGCAGTTCTTTTGCATCATGTCGTAATAACTCTAAAACGTTTTCAATAAAACTCATGAAATATATTGGTCTTTTCTTAATGTGTTTGAAATTTAATGTGTGCCAATTCAGCTTCAGCTCATAAAAAGTGATTTACAATCTAAATATAATAAGCATTTACTGTAGACTACTTACATTTATTTACAAGTCTTAAAGTTTTTCTTGAATAGATAGCAATTTTAACAGTTTTGTATATGTGTTCATAAAACTGCACATATAATCAAGTCATAAACATTTCTGGCTTTCAGCTTTTACACTTTTTTCACCATTAACAAGTCCAAATGAAACGGTTCTCGGTTCAGTGAATCAGAAATGAGTTGTTGATTCCAAGAACCGTTTGAACCGATTTCATTGAAGGAATTCAAAAAAACGATTCGTTCAACAAAAAAACAATTTAAATCCTACTATTGTATTAAAAACAATTTTTTTATTATTATTATTATTTTTTTTTTTGTTCAATGGTCAAAGTATACAAAAGTCTTCAACTCAAGACTAGCTTCTAGATGTTTGGTAGTGTTTTTTTGTCGACCACTAGATGGCCATAGAGTGCCATATGTTTACTGCTGCTGTGCTAACACATCAAATGAACAGCCACGACTGCTGAAGATGGTCCAGTGCACAGTCGTCTGCTGCAAATCAAATCACTGCTGGAGTCACGATATGCAAGAACACCTGCTACACTCCCAATTGTCTTTGCCATCATTTTCCACCACCTTGGTGATAGGCGACATTTTGACCAATATTTGTTTGTTTTTTTGCATGCTCAGTATCAACCTGCGAATTCCCCCCTCTCCCCCTTCATCCTTCTCCTCCTCTGCCTCCACCGCTGAAGGACATGCTGGATCTATTGCCACCTCTCCGAGGAGGCTAATCCTCTTTAGCTCCAACTTTAACTAGGCCATTAATCCCACAGGAGTTTATCTAAGCACTGAGCACCTCGCACTGCTGACACTTTAGCCTACCCACCCTCCTTCTTTCCCTTCTCTCTCTCTCTCTCAGTCTCTGTAAGTAGGGCACGGTCTGGGCCGGCAAGTGTCACCGTCAGCACCTCTGTAACCACAGCAGAACCTAAGCGGCTCAGCACCCGACCGACAGCGAGAATGACAGACCACAGGTGAGAGCTGCAGGAAAGAGAAAATGCGATAGAAAGACGCAGGAAGGAAATGAATAAGAGAGATAAATGAGATGAAGAAGAAAGATGAATGTTTGGCCTCAGAATTATGAGGCAATAGCTGTGCGTTGTTTGCCAGCGCTGGACTAACGTTGATTTAACTCTGCCCCCCAGGCCCGAGCAGATGGCTTATTCGCCAGTGCACTGATACTGTGAATATAAGTGTGAGATTGTGCTCAGAACCTTTTTCAATAAACTGCAAAAAGATAAATCCTCTTTTTAACCAATATCTCTGTCTTGGTTTTCAGCAGGGGTTGACTGGGACTAAAAAGTGGCCCTGGACTTTCTGTCACAGAGCGGTCCACGGTACCCCGTTTTTTTTTTTAACAAAAAATGTAACTATACTTTCAATATGAAACTAAAACTGCCAGTAGATGGCAACAAGTCACTGTCTTAATAAATGAGTCATTGGATGCATCCGAAATCGCATACTTCCCAACTATATAGTAGGCAAAAAACAGTATGTGACAAAAGAAGTATGACATACCTCAGTATTACACTCATAAAAGAGTAAACAAAAAGTACCCGGATGACCTACGTCTTTCGGTGAGATACTGAAGTGTGCATATGATTGACACTTTACTATCCCATGAGGCCACGGAGAGGATTTACGAATGGCAGTGAATCGACGCAACTGACGCTGTTAGGTCACGTGATACGTGACAGCATGGTGAATAGACCATCTAGATTACATTCATACTACACACACTCATACTAGCCTATATACAACATACTTTTTAGCAGTTGTGAAGTAATTACTTCAAAATTAGTACCTACTTAAGAGAGTAGCCTATGTGATTTCGGACGCAGCCATAGATTCATTCATTAATTGATTCAACCGATAGGTTCAAAACGGCTGTTTCATTCAGGAAGAAGCAAGTGACTGGCTGCGTCCGAAAACGTATCAGGCAATGACTTTGCAGGAAGCGTATGCGCACAAAGGTTCTTCACGAAACTGATTCCAGATAGACTTCTGAGGCAGTGTAACGGTTTAATGATCTACAGCAAATAGAGCGAGCTTTGGTGAAAACTAAGTGAATGACAACAGTAATTTCTCGCTAGAAATGACATCATAAGTGGAAAACGTTGATCAGAAATATACATTTACATACAAACTGACGCAGCCACTATCTTTATGAATCGGACATTGAATCATTGACTCGGTGACTCAAACATTCTGCTGTGACTCTGTTTGGAACTATTTTAGAGCAAAACAATAAAAAATAATTATGTCACATAATATTAGCTTAAACTTAGCCAATGTTTTAATTTATTAACTATTTTTTAATTATAGCCTATATCATCTTAAACGTGGACAAATGAGTGTCCGGCTCAAGGCTGTGCGGTAGACCACCCTATTTAGTGTTTTTATTTTGAACAGCCTTGTCATGTTCAGGTCTTTACATCTTACCTCGCATTAGCGTTAAAAAGCGCCGCACTGAATTACAGCTCGGACTCGACTTCTGTGAACAGTAAACACTGCCTTCTTTGATCTGATTGAAAAATACATAAATACATACATAAAAAACATTTATATTAAAAACAATTCTCTGAAAATTTCTAAACCATCATGTCCTGCTGAGTTTGAAATTTAAATGGGAAGAAACTTTGTTTGCAAAACTATTGGGATAGAAATAAGTTATATTTAAAACTATATTTCAGTGCTTTTGTGAACAACAACAACAAAAAACTCTGGGGAATGCAATAGTTTTGCGAAAGAATGCAAATTTTCTTGGGGGAACACAATACTTTTGTGAGTGAACGCTAAAGCATTTAAGTATAATTTTTTCTCTCATATTATCATTTTTCCATCACCATGTCCCCTTAGGGGCCCCATGCTCAGAAACCCCAATTATATAAGTGAAAAAAATATATATTAATAGTCATTTCAAATTCTTATTTGTATTCAAGTTCCTTTGACTAATTTAAGTCCCGGTATAGACATATTATTGAAGCTTTTAATAATCTTTTGCAGTGAATGTTTGTAATGCATTATAAAACATTGCACAATGAGATATTTTTCCATCAGAATGAACCATCCAGCGTCAGTCCTATTGAAACGTCAGATCTAACTGGGTGTATTATTGGATCCATGACTTATCTGAGCTCTCATTTGCTCCAACATATGGGCGAATGGCTGGGCTAATGCCTAACATCGGCTGGCGTTCGCCCTGCTGACCTAAAGGCGGCAGATAAAGAAGGCTCTGGTATTGACACAGTTTAACCCCTCTCTGTTCTTTATTGGTTCAGACATTCCCCTTCCTCCAAGTAAATGTGTCCTTTCTTTGAAGAAGGAGGACGGCATAGATTTCAGACACAGCAGTGAGATTTGTCGCCAAAGTGAGACATTTCTGAATGAATGAGATTTGCAATATGAGACAACATAGATGGGGGAGAGGTGGGAGTTTCCTTGTTTGGAAACAGATTTTTGTGTTCTTACATCACCTCACTGAAAACTGTGATGCTTGAAGCCTTAATCTGCTTAATGTGGAAAAAAAAAAACCTTTATATTTATTGATACAAATTTAACACTGAAGTTCACAAATTTATTACTGTTATCATCGATTAGTTTAGTGCTGAGGTCCACCGAAATTTAACTATAATATATATATATTACAATTTTCTACCTTTTTTAACCTTCAGATCCAAGATGACAACTGGGTGCCATGTGGCAATCATAGTGAAGTCAAGTGTCAGTATAGTAAAAATTAGTAAATAAATAGCTGGATGACCTACTGCCATCTGATGGACACTTTACTGTAACATGAGGACATGGAGGAGGCATTGTGATATTTGTAAATGGCAAGCAACAGCAACATGGCTGACGTCATTGGTAACATCAACATGGAGGATTAGTATGTCCAGATTGTATTTATACTACACAGTTTTGATGTTTACAATATGCACTTTATTGATGGTCAAGTTCTTCATCAAATGCAATACATACTCTAAAAGTATGTGATTTCAGTCAGGACTGAATTTGGAAACTATATACAATGAATATGCAGAAATGAATATTTATATACAGAAGTATGCTAGTATGCTATTCAAAATTAGCCATTACCTTTTTTTACTGAGGAGGAAGTTTTAGTAATAAGAGTTACAAGTACGCTTTACCGTTTTTCTCAGTCGCTTTGGTACATTTCTCAGATCACAACTGTTACAGTCTTGTCTTTTTCTTTATATCACTATGACATAGTACTGTAATTTGTTGACAGACCAACAGTAAAAGTGTTACTGCGAATCCTGTCCGGTCTCTAGCAATCAATATCCCACATAATGTGAACGTTTTTACTGTTGAAATGTATATATGCCATACACATAAAGTGCAGTCTTGTGTATTTCCAATCATTGACATCAAAATCATAGCCATACAGAGTACACTGTTATATTGACAACCCGACTAAGCATTTTGTCTATTTTGTTTGTGAACAATGACACAAGGATTTGTCATTATGATGGCACTGATATGTTCATTGACATATAATTTTGAGAGGGCTTTTGAGCAAGTTACAGGCTTTTGACGGTAATCCATTGTGTGGAGCTGTTTGTATGAATTCTTCTGAGAAATGCACTTACTGGTTTGCAAATCTTAAGGATGATTTGAGAAATGTACCAAAGTGACTGAGAAAAACTGTAATAGTACATTGGGGGAAAAAAAATCCTTGTGATGCCTTTAAAACAACTAATATGCTAACTACTAAATAAATCCCTTCAAGTGGTAAATCTAGTCTAAACTAAGCAAATACAGAAAAATGTATTTAGCATACCAGCCTAGACTTCATCTTGTAAATGTAGTTCAATTATTCATTTTTGACAGCCGTCGGTTTGCTAATTTGCTGCTGGCTAAAAGGCAGGAAGATGTGCAGGTGAGTGAGTCTGGCTGATAAAAGGCTTCCTGCTCACTGAATTTGTTCTTCTGACTGATTAAGTCAGAAATCATTGCAGAGTTAATCAAACACACTCATGTGCAGCTGCACCTTCGCTCGCGAGCCTTAATGAAGTCAGACACCGCTCGGCTTATGGGTGGAGTGCTGATGGCACAATTTTGGGTGCTTGAAGTTTGATTTGTGAGAAATTTCTGCACAGTTGAATTTTCACGCTGTTATTTTTCCACGTTCACGGTTATTTGCATTTCTCCCTCCAAACCACAAACACCCTTCTCCATCCCCCCTGAAAGCTTTCTCGCTCTCTCTCTTTTTTTAATAGTCTTCTCGCACATGGAATCATAAACCATTTATTTGTTCACCCACCAGCATTGGGAAAGCCACTTTAAAATTGTAGCTTCTCTTTATTAGAATCGTTTTAAGTACATTGCTATCAGATATTTTTTTCTTTAGCATTTGAACTAGGGTTTACAGAGAATGGTCCAAACAAGAAAATATCCAGTGAGCGGCAGTTCTGTGGGAGAAAGATCATTTGATGATGCCAGAGGTCAGAGGAGAATGGCCAAACTGGTTCGAGCTGATAGAAAGGCAACAGTAACTCAAATAACCACTCGTTACAACTGAAGTATGCAGAAGAAATTGTTCCTCTCTGAACGCAGATGGGTTACAGCAGCAGAAGACACACCGGGTGCCACTCATGTCAGCTAAGAACAGGAAACTGAGGCTGTAATTTGCATGGGCTCAGCAAAATAGAAGATTGGAAAAAGTTGCCTGGTCTGATAAATCTCGATTTCTGCAGCAACATTCAGGTGGTAGGGTCAGAATTTGGCATAAAAAACATGAAAGCATGGATCCATCCTGCCTTAAGGGTTCAGGCTGTTGGAGGTGTATTGGTGTGAAGGATATTTTCTGGCACTTTCAGACCTTAATACCAACTGAGTATCGTTTACACGCCACAGCCTATCTGAGTATTGTTGCTGACCATGTCCATCCCTTTATGACCAGTCTTCTGATGGCTACTTCCAGCAGGATAACACGCTATGTCACTAAGCTCAAATCATCTCAAACTGGTTTCTTGAACATGAAAATGAGTCGAACATGACATACAGAGAGCTTGATAAAGGTAAAAGTGTGAAGAAAGCAAGTAAGAAAGCCTATTTCATCTTTATGAAAGTGATGTTGAATCAGATCTGATGTTGAAGCTCTTCTGTGTGGCTCTTTCCGTCCTCGTTTGACTATTACGCAGAGAAAACCAACTAAAAGCTTACAACGAATCATCCATAAGAACAAAAAAACACCTGAGACATTCAAATGAAAACAATTAGCCTGAAATATAACAGAAAAACACGGACATTTACAATTTATGCATTAATCAGACGCTCTCAGAGAGGAGAGTAAGTTATCAGCATATCGTTCATGTCCTCTTTGT
Source organism: Abramis brama (assembly GCF_963993115.1). NCBI lineage: Eukaryota > Metazoa > Chordata > Actinopteri > Cypriniformes > Leuciscidae > Abramis > Abramis brama. Next base: position 11,789,185 of record NC_139967.1, on the reverse strand, counting down.
CTACATCTTTCAAAAAGTCAGATTAACAAGGTACACATCTCTTTCGAAGTAAATACGGCATCTTTGTCGAGCATTAAACTGCATGTATGACACGAAAAGCCGATTCTCTGAATGTCTGGATTCATTGTCTAAAGCTTTTGATCGGTTCTCTCTGGTTTTTATCCACCCGTTCTTCATTTGTGCGTGCTGAAAACATCGCGGAGCTGCTTCTGCTCGATCACAGATGTATTCTCAGTGTGAGCCTGACAAAACAATACAGCAATTAATGGGAAATAAAACTGCTGAACTAATCTCCAGACTGTCTAGTGCTCTTCTTATATTAGACACTGAGAGAAACAGCGGCGTTTTGAACATTTTTCAAAGGGTGGGAAATTTGCCAAAAGTGCAGTGAAGTGTAGTTATGGTAACATTAAAAGGAAACTGCTCATCCCATGGAGATTGTGTTCAGCGTGGCTGAATGCACTTTGTTCGGTTTCAGTATTAAAGCTCTTTGAGTGAGAGAGGCTTCTGAGCAGCGTTTAACTCTGCATACATTACTACAAATGATGCCAGCTAAATCTTTAATCCAATTTAGTGACAAATACAAAGCTCTTTCACCCTCCCTCTCGCTCTCTTTTCTGTGTCTCTTTCATCTGTGGCTCAGCTATCTTCAGTTTCACTGCAATTCCTCCGAGGAAAGGCCAGTGAAGTCCACGCTGAAATCTTCTGGCTTGCAACTTAGCAAACAATGCAATTGTTCATTTTGTCTTTTAGTTTTGCTGACTGTCTGATTAAAAAGAGACTGCGACTTTCACTTGCCTTTCGCTAAAGATGCCAGTACAAGAAGTGAAAAAAGAGACTTTCAGAGCATGTACCTAATTCAACGATCTTCCCCAGCAAGCAATAGCCATCATTTTAGCATCTAGGTTAACTATAGACACGATATAGTATGGCTGTGAGTAACCCACTTCTAGCCAAAATAACCTTGAATTTGGTTACATGTCGTTTTTGCCAAAATAACTTGCAAAATGTATGATATTCCATCATGTAAGCAAAGTCAACAGTGACAATGTGTTTGGTTTCATTTCTTTGACATGTCCTATGCATAGCCTATGTGTCTATTCTTGAGCTATGGTTAGACATCTATTAAATTTTCACTGACAGCACAAATTTTGCCTTGTTTTAGCCTAGACGTCTGGGCTGTGTTTAGACAGCTATTAGACGTCTTTTAAATGCAAAATTGCTTGCATTTATGAAGCACGTCTGTAGGTGTAAATACATTCCTGCACCTACTATATCTGCCATGTTTGATCCGTGTGTTCAACAATTTACTTGTTAAATTTACAATTTTACCACGAAGAACATCTTTCTTGTTACTTAAAGAACTTAAAAAGAGTTGCTCGGCTCATAGTACACCTCTTTGCATTGGTTCCTCAATCCCTTATGAGTAAAAAAGTGTTCTCTAGTAGCACACTTCAGAATGTATTTATTCATATGACATTCTACTCATTTCGCATAATCTGTGACAGTGAATGAGGCATATTTGGATGCAGAAAGAGGACACAAATAACTAATATGACTCTCATTAAAATGTGCACATGACACTAGCACTGCATCCTAAATAGTATGCAAGATTAACATTAGTGCATCCCAATTTTAAGTATGTTGAAAATACAAAGCCAAACTATAATAGTTATCTGTACACATTGTTCGGCTAATGTTGCTCACAATTTTAGCTGAAAAACTGCTTGTATTGTCGATCTTTTTCTACCTTATCATTAAGTTATGAAAACATTATTTCTGAATGTTCTCTTAACTTTCAAAAAGGATGCTTGTTCAAAACTTTGAGAGAACCTTGCTAGGACGTTAGCCAAAGTTCTAGTCAGCTGGGCTGTATGAGTTTCGTTAGGCTATTGATTTGTCTCTTTTTATTTTCATACAATGAAATTCAGTGGGGTCCAGTATTGTTTTGTTCTTCAAAATATATCCTTTTGTGTTCCACATAAAAACGAAAGTCATACAGATTTGGAACAACATGAGGGCAGGTAAACAAATACTGGCAAACTCTTTTGCAGTCCATACTTCCCCCCTCACCAGTGAAGTGCATACTTACAGTGCATACTATTAGTAGGCGTATTGGGATGCAGCCCAGTGAACTCCTGACAGAACATTAAAACATCTAAAAATGTTATACCATCAAAGGAGCGTTACGTTCGGATTGGCCGAGTTACCCAGGATGCATTGAGCCCCCGGCATCGATCGGTTGGATGAACGTCGGGCCTGTATCTCTTGTTTATATGCGTAGTATGTGTGCTGGAGTGCAGCCAGATCACAAGCAAAGCTCTCCATCAGAGTACATACATTCTGCACTAGAGGCAATGCTCTTTTAAAAGCAATGTTTTGGTTTACATGCACCTCACTGAGTTTGAGCCACAATGGGGGCAAGACCTACAGTTTGTGTGTTTATGTGTTTGTTTGTGTGCATGCCATGCTGGAAACGCAGTGCCAGAGATCTGCGGTGAGAGCAGCTGCCCTTATTTTTATTTCTGTTTTCTGAGCGAGATGGATAAGGAGGAAGGCAGAGGGATGCTTTTATCAGCACGCCTTGTTTTTTGGCCTTGCATGCACACGCACACAGAAGGTTTAGACCCTGCACACTGGGGAAAGAGCGCACTGTGTTTTGAACCAGTGGGATTATGGGCTTTAGCTCTCTATCAAGCTCACTGTGTTGCTATATCTCTCCCCCTGTTACTGGCTCCTGTCTCTCTCCCACAGGGCCTGTGCCCTTCAAATACTTGGCTGTGTAACAATGGCCTGCTGTGCACAACGCCACCAGTGTTGCCTAGACGTAGACATGAATCTAGATCTAGATAACGCTGATATAGACAGGCGAGGCAGAAATGCCACTCAATTCATTCCACTGGGGGGGGGGGGGGGAGAATTATTTTGACGCATAGTTGTTTGGTGTGCACATATGATTTCAACCGGGTCACATTCACTGATAATATAAAGCAGAGGTATTCAATTAAAGTTCCAAGAGGCTCAATCTCTACATTCTTCTTCCCAGCAGGGACGGTCCAAACATTCATAGCTTACACTGTAGGAGCCAATATGTAGTATGGCTATGAAAAAAAAACAAGCCGTGTAAACCATTATAACTTCCTATTCATCAAAGAATCCTGGAACAAAAAGAAAAATGTAAAAATGTATCACGGTTACCTTCGAAAATATTAAGCAGCACAACTGTTTCAACATTGATAATAATACAAAATATTTCTCAAGCACCAGATCAGCATATTAGAATGATTTCTGAAGGATCATGTGACACTGAAGACTGGAGTAATGATGCTGAAAATTCAGCTTTACCATCACAGAAATAAATGACTTATTTACGAACACAAGATCTTTTTGATGAAATCTGAGAGCCTTCGGTCCCTCCATTGACAACCTACACAACTACCACTTTCAAGATCCAAAAAGGGTTTGAGTGCTTTGTTTGCGTAAAAAAAAACATTATTTATTATAACTTTATGTACAGAATGTTAATCTCCAACATGCGTTCACGAAAGCACCATGGCGCATGCACTGGGTCTCTGAATGTTGTTCGAGGGTTAATAATCTCTAAAATTATGTACAATCATCTTAAATCAACTGTCCTTAGAGGGATGCCATGCATGACAGGCAAGGCTGTGGAAAAAGATGAGGCTGTCCATGACCAGGATGCAAGGGCACGCCAATCATCATGTGCAGGAAATACTAAGGCAACAAACTTTTTTTTTTGTTGCCAGTAATTGATTTTAAATATTTTGCAGAGTGTGGAATTAGACGAATGACAGATTTGCTAATAAGGCAAAAATTATAAAATGCAGTTCTCTTAATGAATGTTTTTGCGCACAGTTGCTTTACTCTATTAAACATCACTAATTAATAATATTTTCCTATGAATTTTGGTACCCTAATTGCTCAAAATAGCCTTGAGGCAACAAAATAATTCATAAAGATATTGATATGAAATTAGATGTAATATAGTTTTTTCCATGGAAAATAAATGTGGGCTTTAAAGGTTAAACCTCAAATTGAGAGCATTAGAAATGCTGCATCAGCCATCCCGTACACTGTGTAGAGATGCAGCTTCACTTCTGCAGTGTAAAACAAAACAAAACAGTGTTAATAGTAGTGGAGTGGCTGTTCACATCAATATGAAAAATGATTCACGGCCTAAGTGGAACCAATACTGGGTTCAGATGTGGAGCATAGTACACTAATTGGTGACTTCTGATAAATAGGATGGATATATACAGGCTGTAAGTCCTCTAAAATCATGTTTATCTTATAATGGGAGAGAAGAAATGTTTCATATAGTAAAGTCAGAGAGCTAAACCTCAAGCTTTTGTGGCTGACAGCTGAACAGAACCAAAGATGAACTAATTAATGACTGTAGCACTGAACCAGCAGAGAAGAACAGGAGCGCTGCTTTAGCCATTTAAATTACAATGAGAGGGTGAGAGAGACAGAAAGAGATTGCGACAGACAGAGAGAGAATAAAGACCCCTCAAGAGAGACCGGGTATTGAATGAAAGCCCACATATGGATCTGTTAATGGGATGCTCTGACCCCCTCAGCTACTTCAATGGTTAAGTGACAACAAAATCCGCTCAAAGTGGCGGAGCATGTCAAGGTATGTGAGCATAAGAAGGAAAGTGAAGCAGTGAGGCTGAAAGACAAAAACTTCTACAGTGAATTCAAATGAAGACAGAATGCAAAATCTGCCTCTCCAGCAAAGCCACCTCAAAGTCAACATGAAACGGCCTTCACAGCCCATTCTACTTTCGTATGCCATGCATTTCATAGTCTATTTCTGAATATTTAGCAAGATAAAAGTAGGCCAGGGCTTGATTTTTTTTTTGTGTGTGGAATTGACTGGATCATGAAAATATGAAGAAGAGACGCGAAGGTTAAAGTTTAAGGTCACCCTCCAGAGCAACTTAATATATCCAAATAGAAGTGCCACATTTGCATGTACAGCACATTCGTGCTTTTTTTATCCAAAGCACCTTACAATGTTTAATCAGTTTACGCATTCTCTGGGAATGGAACTCATGAACTTGGTGTTGCATTATGCATGTTGCCTTTTCAAAGCATCGTTATTATCTTTATCTTTATTACGTTAAATTACTGTCAACTGCAAGATTTGAAAAAGGCTACATAACAACAGAAGCCTAAAATGCTACATTATTTTTTTACAAAACAGTGATGTCCTTTAAAAAGGAAAGTTGTTTCAGAAGTTATTACATTTATGAACAATAACACTTTTTTCTTCTGAATAGTGCCCACTTAAGAATTGTGCACAATAAGACTAGAAATAAGCATTAAGAATGTGAATATGGTCTAATTTTGAATAATGTCACAATGGTGTATTTTTTTAAATCTGTTTTACGAACCTCATTAAATGAATCTGATAAGTATGTCTAAAAAGACAGGCCTGAGGTGGAGCCGTCTCACTCTCTGTCTCTGCAGAAGGGAATTGCAGTGGCCCGGTTCACGGTGCCTGAGGGGCCAATCTGCACACGGGGCCACAGAGGCACACACTCAGAGACTGGAGACTAGAGCACTAGCAACGCTGCAATTATCCTGATTACCAACCAGGACGACTTCACGCTCCAGGGCTGCTCTGATCCCCCCCGCCTGTTCGGTCTCTTTCTTTCTCCAAAGTCTACCTTCCTGTAACACCGCAACAGCACATCTGAGCACTAGTCAGTGCAAAGTATAATCCTTCTGAAAACAAGTGATCACTCAAAGAGATGGTGCTTCAAAGGACAGGTGCAGCTGGTGATGGTCCATATGTCTTCTTAAAGCCAAAGAAGATGAGAGGAGTCGCCTCTCAGAAATCCTATACTGGCTCTAATGCTATTATTCGTATGGACGCTAAGAGGTATATTGTTCCTGACACCAATCTGTCTCTCTGTTTGCATTAGGGCTTGGGCCAGATCAGCAATATGTCTCTCTGTGGTGCTTTCAAAACATTGTTCTGCTTGAGTGGTCCGACAGGTCAACCTATGGCATGAGTTTGAGGCGGGACAAAGTATTTGTCCAAACAATGGAGTGGTTGAAAAAAAAAAAAAAAAAAAAACCTGTTTGGAAAAGATAATCATTTTTGCGATTACGTTGAGTGCTGCTAAATGTTTGACAGTAGGTATATTAATCTGTTTCATGATATTTCAAACTATTTAATGTAGACTACATCAACTTTTTTATTAAAATAAATAATAAAAAATAAAAAAATGTATTTGAAATTATTTGAACACCTTTACCGTAAAAGAATATGGTATGGCACCATATGTTTTATGGATTGAAATTAAATTAACAGTATAAAAAATATATTGAATTAACTGAAATAATGTTAAATACCAAATTAATAAAATCTCTTTGTTACCTTTATAATATACTTCAGCCTTGAAAACACAGGTGGTAAAGAGAAAGCCACATATAAGGGTTCATTACAAAAAGTTTTTCCTATATAAAACAGCATCTTACAACAATTCCTGAAAAATGTGTGCAGTGTGGCAGGGTGCATTATCCTGCTGAAAGAGGCCACTTCCATCAGGGAACACCATTGTCATGAAGGGGTGTATCTGGTCTGCAACAATGTTTAATTAAGTGGCACGTGTCAAATTGACGTTCACATGAATGGCCAGACCCAGGGTTTCCCAGCAGGACATTGCCCAGAGCATTCACCGGCTTTTCGTCATCACAAAGTGCATCCTGATGCCATCGTTTCCCCAGGTAAACGGTGCACAAGTACTTGACAGTCCACACGATGTAAAACAAAACCGGATTCATCGGACCAGGCGACCTTCTTCCACTACTCCAGGTCCAGTTCTGACACTCATGTGCCAATTGCAGGTGCTTTCGACAGTGGACAGGGGTCATCATAGGCACTCTGATTGTTCTGCGGCTATGCAGCCCTCATACACAGCAGAGTGTGATGCACTGTGTGTTCTGACACATTCCTCCCATAACCATCATTAAATGTTTGCATGACTTGTGCCACAGTAGACCTTCTGTTGATTCAAACCAGACGGGATAGCCGTCCTTGCCCTTGGGCTCATAACACCCTGTCGCTGGTTTGTGGTTTATCCTTCCTTGGACCACTGTTGGTAAATTCTCACCACTGCTGACCGGGAGCAACCCACAAACCCTGCTGTTTCAGAGATACTCTGACCCAGTCCCCTTGCCATAACAATTTGTTCCTTGAAGTTGCTCAGATCTTTATTCCTGCCCGTTTCTTCTGCATCCAACGTGTTGAATACAAGAGCTGATTGTTTGCTTAACATCTACCCAGACCTTAATGTGCGGCCTTGTTAGGAGATGATCAGCAGTATTTGCTTCACCTGTGACTGGTCATAATGCCATAGGCTGAATCCGAAATTGCCTCCCTGTACCCTCAAATAGGGCGTTATTTTAATATATAGGGTTGTTGATGCCAGACGGGCTGGTATGAGTATTTCAGAAACTGCTGATCTACTGGGATTTACTGGAAAATACCAAAGTGAAAATATCCAGAGAGCGGCAGTCTTGTGGGAGAAAATGCCTTGTTGATGCCAGAGATCAGAGGAGAATGGCCAGACTGGTTCGAGCTGATAGAAAGGCAACAGTAACTCAAATAACCACAACCGAGGACTGCAGAAGATCATCTCTGAACGCAGATGGACTACAGCAGCAGAAGACACACCGAGTGTCACTCCTGTCAGCTAAGAACAGGAAACTGAGGCTATAATTCGCATAGGCTCACCAAAATCGGACAATAGAAGATTGTAAAAAATGTTGCCTGGTCTGAGTATTGTTGCTCACCATGTCCATCCCTTTATGACCACAGTGTACCAGTCTTCTGATGGCTACTACCAGCAGGATAGCACGCCATGTCACAAAGCTCAAATCATCTCAAACTGGTTTCTTGAACATAACAATGTGTTCACTATACTTAAATGGCCTCCGCAGTCTGGAGATTCGCATCATGGATGTGCAGCCAACAAATCTACAGCAGCTGTGAGATGCTATCATGTCAATAGTATGTATATCCGAATTCACAGTATTCATAAAACAGTATGAGAAAAGTACCGACTATTCCTGGATAGACACTTTACTATCCTATGAGGCCATGGGAGACTGATGCTGGTAGATCACATGACAAATGTAGTATGTCCATTTTACTTTCATACTACTGTATATAAACGATTTTTTTAAGAGGTTGTAAAGTAATTACTTATTTAAAAAAAGTACCTAACTATGAGAGTATGCAGTTTTGGATGCAACCTGAATGCAGCGAATAACCAACCAGAAGCAATAATTCTAGAGAGCTTTGTGATAAAATAGAACATATTTTTAAAACACTGCCTTGAGTTTTAAATTGTTTAAAAAGGTTTGTTGAATGGCTACAAAGCTTCTTATCAATATATTAAATTTGACTTTTTTCAGATCAAGTCTGTACGCTATTAAAAGAGAAAATGACTGTTAGAAGTTGAACAATGTACAGTACAACAGCACCATCAGCATCCACATGAATAAAGCAATTGTACGTCTATAAATATTACCGGTAAAGGCTGCACTCTGAATTGTAGAGGGCAGAACACGAGAAAAGAGATTGAAAGAGAGTCCTTTGCTGCAGCGGACTCCTCAAATCCATTAACACAGCAGAGATAGAACATAAAGGATGACAGCAGCAGGGAGGCAGAGAGGAAAACCCCCAGGGATGTGATCAGATGCGCATCTTTCAAGCTGACAAAAACTACACACGGAAAAAAGACAGCGTGCACTCTGAGATGTTTATAGACTGTTACAACTCTGGTTTCTCTTAACCAACATGAGCTCACATACTTCAGAGCATATTTATCTAGGATATCACCCCTTATCTAGCACAAACCCAGCATTGATTGACAAAAAAAAAAAAAAAAAAAAATCTGCTTGAAGACTTTAGTATTTGGGAAACAGAATGTAGGCATGGGCTGACTTCAGGTGTACTGCCTGTATTCCCTGCAGGTCCCCTTGTTTGTCTTCAAAGCAAGCGGTGCGTTATTATGAGCTAATCTACAGCAGATCAATACGGCACACTCCAAGCATGCTCAGCCTGACTAACACAATCACTTCTTACATGGGTTCTCTGCAGAGACACAATGGATCTCCGAGGACATACACAGTAGCGTATTTGCCGATTTCTGAGAAGAAGGATTTCAGCTGCTCTGCGACATCATGTTTTTGCATTAGTCTTTCAAACTGAGAAACATAGGAAGATACATATTTGACGAAGCAGTAAGATTATTATTGAGGACTATGTTTTGGAATGTAACTGAAGTCAAGATGAGCGACAGATGAGGTGAAAGATTGTATAATGCATTTGACAAACACTTACGTACTCACTCTCCAATTCTTTCTGTCTTCTGTGGAACACAAAAGTAGATATTTTAAAGAACGTTGGGGTCCAAACAACAAAGCAAGTCATACATGTTTGGAACGACATGCTGACAGTAACCAGTTTGGGTTGAACTCTCTCTTTGCAATGTTTCTCACATGTGGTTGGCACCACTCTTAACCATTTTAAAACTTTTCACTATTATTAATATGAAGTTTTGCTCCACTGTTTTTAGTGCCAAAAGATTGTGAAATTCAATGGCACTTTTGTGGTTTACTAAACCCAATTATAAACCATATTGCATACCTCTTAAATATTTGTGCATAAAAGTCTCACATGCTGTGCATCTTTTCAGTGTTTGAGGGAAAATGTTGAACAGTGACTTGGAGTGAAATTGGACTGACAAGCAGTGATTACAACAGGTTGCATGCTGTACTTGTCAAATCAATGTTGTTAACCTCAAATAAGAATCTTAAACCAGGTTTTGCAGTATGAAGTCTCAAAACCTGACTATTCAAGACTAATTACAAACCCAGTGTAAAGTTTTAACTAAGGATTAAGTTAACCTAGGGTTAAAAAATGACTTTGGGTTCAATTGTGAGAAACTCATTAGCAGATGCGTATTTAGTAGATGTACTGTATCCATTCAGTTACAAGCAGCATTGTCCAAGCAGTTACAAGCAAAGTTACTTTTAAAAGTAATGCATTACAATATTGCGTTACTCCCTAAAAAAGTAACTACTGGCATTACTTTTTATGGAAAGTAATGCGTTATGTTACTTTTGTTACTTTTTCTCACCTGGGCTGGGCTTGCTTGTTTTTTGCTAACAAAAAAGTTATATTTTTTGGCAAATGTAAAGGCTGTACTGAAAACAAAAAAAATGATAAATTAAAATGAATAAGCCTCAGGCTGAAGGAAATGCAAATCCACACCTGTACAGTGGAGGGCTCAGTTCAAACAAACCTTTCAGCTGTGCTGGCATTCTGGATTGCAGAAGAATAGGACACAAGAGATTGCAGCAAGAAAAAAATACTTATTAGAATGGTTGAATTGGACCATCGAGGGTCAGCAGAAAATACATAATAAAATGTTAATAAAATTAGATCAAATAAAGTATATTTGTGTAATTTAACATTTCATTACTGCATTACTACATTTTATTACTGAATTTCACTCTTTTTATTCATTTTAGGGAATACTAAATCTGTTTTTGTGCAAGTGAGATGAGTAAATGCCTGCTCACATTTAGTCTAGAACTACAATAACCATCATATTTACACAGCGCACACAACGCCTCTGCACTTACAGTTCTTCTGATTTCTTTAAATGTGGACAGGAGAGGTGTCAGTCGATAAATGGGAAAACAAAGTAACTTGCATTACTTGTTTGAAAAAGTAACCCAAATATTTTGTTGGAATTTTAAAAGTAACACTTTACTTTACTAGTTACCTTTAAAAATGAATCTGATTATGTAACTCCTGTTATAATGCGTTACCCCCAACACTGATTACAAGGAAATTCCTTCTTCAGCTCACAAACTGCTTTAGTTTGTACATGACAATTTCAATTTTGTCATACAGACAAGGTCAAAGCAAAGACATGGGTTTCTCAATAAATTCTTGAAATCATTTTATTTTGCACCTCAAAACAAGAAGGGAATGAGTATGTGGTACATTGGGAATGTAGACACAGCTGTAGTTTTACATTTTCTTTTTTTTTGGTGTAAGCTCAGAGAAAACAAAATTGTTAATACAGTCATAATAATTGCACTTCATAAATCTAGACTGTAGCCAGTTTTTTTGCCTCCGCCAGAAACACCCCTGCCTCTCTCGAGTTTCTAAATTCAATTTACCAATGAAATTTGACTGACAAAAGAAATGCTAATTTAACGCCAGGGACCGCTGTGCCCATCCAATTTTTCTTTATTTTCCCCCTCTCTGTCCCACAAGGCATTAGTCTTCTCAGTAATCTAAGTGCAGTACATTCACAGGAAAGTCACAGTCGGAATAAATATTTCAGTGTTGAGACAAAGCTTACGAGCGGCCTCAACCTGGCTCGAAACCGCTAGCACAGAGCTGAGAAAAACACTCGTCCCCTCTCCTTCTACCTCTGTTCGAGAGAGGCACCACAATGATTGTTTTTATCGTTTCAAAAAGAGGAATGGTCAAGCGACACCTCTGATAGGTCAACTCCCCTCAGGTCTTCGTTTAATGGAGTCACTTGTACTTCTAAACTTCAAAGCCATGAGGGAAAAGTAATTTGATCCCTAACCAATCAAGAACAACATAACCAACAACAGACAGCTCATTTTCACAATTCCAAATCAGATTCATTTTGGCGTGTCAGAATGTGTTTATTTGATGTTTCTTTTCAACAAGACCTGATCGGTCTAAACTTGTTAATGAGGGTGGTCTCATTTCAGAGCTTTCCAACAACCGATTCCTTTTATATATGCTTATTTGGAGATTTGATTCCAGTGTAGGTAAATAAATGAGCGTTCTGTTGTATAGTTCTCGTGGTGAATACACCGTGAGAACAGTAGGAACTTAAACTGCAGCCAAAGGAGAATAAAATCAAAAGAAATGACCCTTAACGAAACATTAAAAAACCTAAGCATTTTACACTCTTACTCCCTTAGCAGCCAATGCATATTATATACTACAAATATATATAAAATAAAACAACAAAAATAGGTTCAAGTCTTCAAGTTCTTTAAATACATTATATTCAAACGTCTAATTTCCAACCTGCCAAGACTTTCACACATTTTTACACCCCAAGCAGTGCAATTTCTATGAAAAATTTCCATTTTCTCGATTAACGTCACCTAAAAGCACTCATCTAGTTGCCTTTTTGGTCTTTGAAATGTTGTAATGTGCGAATACTGTTACCTCTTACAGTGTTTTGTCAGCACAGGTTCAACCGTATATTTTATAGACAACCGTGGTGCTTAAAGACCATCATTCTTCATCAAGTTAATCCAATCGGTTACTTGCAGTGTGGGGAGGAGAAGAGGCCATATTTACTTCATTTAAACCATTGACTCTCACCAAAAAAATTATTAGTCTGATAAAATAATTCAAAAAGAAAAAAGATAAGCAATTGGAAAACAACCAAAAATAAAATAAAAATCCCTCTTAGTAAAAAAGAGAGAAAAGAAAAGAATCACAGAATCCACATTTAGGAACATTCCAATTCCCAGCCAGCAATTCTCTCCCAGCTCTGAGCTGAGGCGCACCGATTAGCTTTCCAGCATTCACCCAACCATGTTTGGATCCAGATCTCCCCCAGTCTGCTTTGAGCAGAATCACAAAACTCCACTGCAAATCTAGGCAATGGCAACAACTGCAGTTTGTGATTAAAGATTTCCCAGTCGCTCTTTATATTGGTCAACCCGGCTCTTCTTATCTGTAAACAGGGAGGCGGATATGTGCATGCTGGTGGTCCAATAGTCTCGGCACAGACACAGTCTCATATCCCTTCCCCAACATCTGCTCCTTGATGCAGGGAGGATGGATGTCATTGATCAGGTATTCCAGTGACTGCAGACTGCTGCTCAACACTGATGTATTACATAGACTCTTACTGGGCAAACTGCAACACAGACCACCCGTGCTGTCTATGGGGTGGTGGTGGTGGTGGGGATGATGATGGTGGTGGTGGTGATGATGATGAGGGTGTTGGTGATGGTGGGGGAAACCCAGTTCCCTGTGCCCTGTCACCGGTCCAGCTGTGGTGGTAGCTCCCGGGAGCTCTTGTGGGTTGTAGCAGTCGCTGTCTGGCGTCACCAGAACGCTGTTCCACGGAGGCGCGAAATACTGGCCGACAGAAAAATTCCCATGCATCCCCACACAGTTCAAAGGGGAAGAGCTGACCTTGTCCAGTCCACCACTCGTACTGGCTGTCATCGGATAACCTCTGGAGGAGGATACCTGTGCCCCTCCGAGCATGATGGACCCTCCCAGGGCACAGGTTTCGGGTGACTTGCTAATGGCACCTCCTCCTCCACTCCCCCCGCTGTACATCCTCAAAACAGCCTGCTGCTGCTGTTGTTTCTGCCACAACAGGTAGTCTATACCTTCGGGATACACCCCAGCCTTCATCGCCTCCCCATTCTGCCCTGGTAGCACCGTCCCTGAATAGGCCATGTTTCCCTGCGGAGCCACACTAGTGACGTAAGTCCCCCCTGAGGAGTTAGCGGTGCCCTGTTTGGATGGGCTGGGGTTCAGAGATCCTGTAGATGCCCCATTCTGACACACCTGCTGCAGAGCCTGGGCTTGGCAGTGCTGGTTAATCTGGTAAATGATGCTCTGGATGGAGGGAAGATTTGACTGAGGAGGGAGGTTCAGTCCTCGGCCCCCTGCCACAGGGATCACAGAACTAGCCACAGTGACATTAGGCGGGACAGACAGAGTGGTGGCCTCTGTCGGTTTGGGAGGCCCTGTGTGGTACACAATCTGTCCATGGCAATGACCTAAAGTGCTGCTGTTGGGAGGCGGATAAGGAGCCACTGCTATCTGCGCCGGAGACAACTTAGTCCTCCTGCCTTCTGAGTTTTTGAGGACGCCCTTTGTGGAGGGTAAGAAAGATGATGAGGATGATGAGGATGATGATGAGACTTTGACGATCGCTAACAGACCATGGTAGCCCCCAGTGTGGAGTTGGGGATAGGGGCTGTAGCGCTGTCCAGTGGTGTCGTATCCATTCACAGTCCGGTTAAGGTGCTTGTGTTGGGGGACCCTGATGTTGGTGGGGAATATCTTGATAGACAGAGGGTTGTTGGCTGTCTTCTGTGCGTAGGCATCCAGCTCTGCTGCGCTGGGGTAGCGCGGGGAAGGCATGGGGACAGTCAGCTCACCTGGAAGACAAAAATAAAAAAATATCTTTAGTCAGACTTTGAAAGACTTGAAATACGAGTGTAGACTATATGGTAACTTTATGTAATGTTTGATGATAATGAAGCTACCAGTCAGAAAGCAGCAGCCTGGACATTCTTTTAAAGAAGTCTTTGGCACTCTATAATACTGTACTTGTGTGCAAATCCCAATCCATTTTAGTAGGGACAAGTATGCCAAGCTTCCAGTAAAGACCTCCATCCCTGGTTGAAGGTCACACAGTCGTTTCCTTCAGGTGTGTAACAACTTGTGGCATCAATCTAAATGGCCTGCTCTTTTTGGTGGATCACATTACAACAGCAGTTCTGCCTTTTCCACAACAAAGAAAATAAGGCCCTTCCTCATGATTTGTATGTTCTCAGCTACCCATCTAGTATTTGCCATTGACATTATATGTGTACTTTCTTAATTGCAATTTTCATTGGTAAGAAAATGTCTGCTAAGAACAAAAAAGATGTAATTGTACAAGCCACAGATACATAATTCACAAATTATGTGAATACGGAATGTTTTAAATTCAGCCTCTCTATAGAAACTATATTTTTTTCCTCACCCAGTTCTCTCTCACTCTATATTCCAGTAGAGGTTTATCCCTGGATAAATAGCTTTTTAACTTGAAATCAGGCACCTAAGGCATTATTAAACCAGTGCTTTGTGAAATTAATTTGGCCTTTCTATTGTTCAAAATTGGGTTACCCTTGGAGACGGAAAGGAGAGCGAGCAGGAAGTAAGGAGGATAAAAGACTTGTTTAATTGCACTGACACATTTGAGATTTATAAGTAGCACCAGTAGGTCTTAGCCTTGGCCAGGCCAATTTCTCAATTATTCAATCAGACCATCTCCAAATGAAGAGACAGACCTACATTACCCCTCCCACGAACCCCAGAAAACTCTACCCACTGGGAACTCGTAACCGGGTTTTTTCCAGCCTGTACAGAAAAACTGTGAGACAAAATGTACTGCCCGAGCTTCGTCATAAAACATGATTGAGATATCCATTAAAAGCTGTGCTGCAAAACTCACTGACTCACTCCTATTAAAACATGAAGACCCACATGTTGGGCAGGGCAGGGCAGGAAATGATAAAAAACCCCAATAAGCCTTAATGTCTAATAGTACTCAGACAGTAAGACAAAGTGTCCTTGTAGTTGGACTCGGTTTTGGCTTGATCAGGGTTTTGAATCAGGCGTTTTCAGAGAAACCTCTGGCTTTTGGGATTCTGAGAAAAACGAGTTGGGGAAACAAGGAAAAAGAGCTGCGAGAGGCAGTGCAGAGGATGAGCGGAGGTGAAGGGCCGTGGTGAGATTGGATTTAAACGACATTATTCAGGCAATTTCATGGCTACTTAGTTCAGTGCTACAAAAAGGCAGAGCAGGAGCAGGCAAAGCACTCAATTTACAAGTGATAAATCAACTGCCACAAATGACTACCAACCCTCTCAAAAATTATATTTTTAAGAAAAGTGTGCACATTTATTGGTTGTTTTTATCATTCTGACTAAAATTAAACTGCCACAAATGACAGCGTCAGCAAATGTCAGAGTGTTTTTTCCAGAACTCTAGGGATTCAGCTGTGAGAAAGTTGTCACATTTCTGATTGTCACACTTTAAACATCCTTTACTCTCTCGCTTCCATTAAGCTGGCACAAGTCAATCACTCAAGAAGCTAAATCTACACCATCCATGTGCTCTAAGCCCTAAAAATCTAATAGCACATGGTAAAAGTAATTCCCAGGAGATAAGTGATGAAGTTGCATATCTAGGCAGAGTCGGTTTATATTTTATAATTACATTATATATTACATAATTTAAAATTAATGTATAAAAACCTATACTGTATAGAATATTTTACACTGTAAGCTTAAAATATTGTCTCATAAACAATTTAATCTTTACATAACTTTTTGTTTACATTTAAAAAAAAACATAAGCTTTTAAAAAATTAGGCTAATATGATACATGGAAAAAGGATTTCAAAAGAAATGTGAACATTTTTCAAATAAACACTTTCTTTAGCTGCTGCTCAATCTTTTCCTGTGGATAGGACAAATCTGGTCCATTCCTCTACCCAAAACAGTTTTATTTCATGTATATTTATAAGATGTCTTGCTTGAGTGGCCTGCCTCAGACCACAGCATTTCAAATGGAATTGGAACCAAGACTCCAGAGAAGGCCAAAAAATGCAAAATTGCATCTGTTTGTGCTGCTACTGTTGTTGTTGATATACATCACCCTACTTCTTTTGGGTTTTAGACAGACAGACAGACAGACAGACAGACAGACACCTCCATAAATATATTCACAATATAGCATGGCCTTTCATACATCATTGATTTTTTTAAAATTACTTTATTGCTGCTTTTATATCAGAGTCACTGTCTGAACTGATCTGTACATTTTGTTTTATTTATGACCACCTTTTTATGGATATGGATTTTTTTTTTAAATTGCACACATTGTTTATTAAAACTATCATTATTTATTTTCAATAAATTGAAAATTTGCTATTGCTATTTACTTCAGAATGAAAGTTAGGTCATATTTTAGGCCACATCCAAACAAACAACCTCAAACATTCACCGTCTCAGCTTAGCTCTTTTAGGTCTAATAAGTCTTTTTAAAGCATTCCTGAGGCTCCAGAGGTCTGCAGAGTGTTTAAAGCGCGTATGTTAGCTGGAATCTTCTTGGGCAGCGGATGAAAGGATGCTCGTCTCTGCGCTGTCACAGTCTAATTGGAGGTGTTCTAAATGGGTCAGATGAAATGGGGGGCTGTCGAGCATCTGTCCAGCCCATGCAGGGCCAGCACATGGGCCGACACTTTCAACCCCCTCGGTGACAGCAGCGCCACGGCGCTTTGATGTTTCCCCGACAGCCAGCACAGAAGGGTGGGTGGGGAGGGTTTGTGCGTGTGTGTATGTGATACAACTAGACTGACAGTTTCCTCACTTCATTGGATCCAAAGAGAGAAAAAAAAAAAAAAACTATGGATTTCAAAGAGGCGTCGCTGGTCCATATGCAAATAGACGAGCCAATTTTCTGATCTCCTTTACGTAAGGGGGGGTTGGATCGGGTGACTATCTTTGATCATCACATGGTTTAATTAAGGAGCCATGCTTTGCCATGTCACTCTCCCTTAGCCTTCTATCTCTCTCCTCCCTTTGCTTCATCTCACTTCGTGATGGGTCCAAAATGTGCTAATTATCATTAAAGCGCAGCTAATGCTGTTGCTGCCATGTGTTTTTGGGTGACAGGTCCATATTTTCCATTCCTAAACTGCTCCGTTGAATCCTCTAGCACAATGGATAAAGCTGCTGTTGCTGTCTTTCTCTCTGTGGCCTGCTCTTGTTTGTCAACAGGCAAAAGCCTCCAGCACCCGACCTGCCATCAAAGGGTTTCACACTTCACAGGCCACGGGGATTAGATGCCTTTCAGACCCATAGAGAGCTGCTCCAACCCACAAAGGCCTCTGGCCATTACTGCAGCTATGAGCACAACGGAGGAGAGAGAAAGAGAGGTTTGAGGTAGCCATCACTGCTTTTCTCTGCTGATTCTTTACTAAACGATTCTAAATTATAATTAAATCCATGTCAAGGTTATAAACAGGCCCATGCGGCGTGGGTGATTCAAATCAAAAGACATACATATTGTCTTCTAAAGAAAACATCTGTTGCAATTAGCACATTCTCTAACAACTTTTTCCTCCGTGGAAATCAAGGATGCTAGAACTGCATGTGGTGACACACCAAAATGAAAAGAAGGATCAAAATCACAATATGTTTTCATATTTTTATACAGATGCAGTTTACAAAGATACTGAGACTGGCTCTAAATTACTTGCGCTGTTTGTCACAACTGTGCTTTAAAAAAAGAGCTGAATAATTTCACTGTCATTGAAAAAAAGCATATCTAAAAGGATATATTTTATATATAAATAATTTTATACATACATATTTTATATATATATATATATATATATATATATATATATATATATATATATATATATATATATATATATTAAGTGTCTAGTACCCTTAGTTCCATTTAACACATATTACAAATTAGAATATATACAGTTGCAATCGAAATTATTCAACCCCCATTGCAAATCAGGTTTATTGCCAAAATGCACAGACTTTCAGCTGTTTGCAATGAACAAATCAAACAAAAGTAATTAAAATAGCTCAACACAACAAATGTTTCAAGTGGTTTCCCCAAATTTAACTGAAAATGCAACTTTTAATGACTTCTGCAGTTTCAAAATGATTCAACCCCCTGAATAGAATCTCTCACAACAGCACAAATCTGCAAAAAAAAAAAAGGTGTTGTCTCAAGCACACCTGATGCAACTAATCAAGGGCTTCATTAGTTGCACTAGGTGTGCTTGAGCTAGAACACACAAAATATCTGAACTGGCTAGGTTTGTTGAGTGTCACATTTGACTGCAAGTTAGAAATATGGCTAAGTCAAAAGAATGGTCCAAAAAGTTAAGAGAAGATTTCATCGCCCTTCACGAACAAGGAACAAGGAACTTCGCTATTCAAAAAGATAGCGAAGGCACTAAATGTTCCTAGAGACACAGTTGGAAGCATAGTTTGCAAGTCGAAAGTTAAAGGAACAGTGGTTACACTGCCTGGATGGGGCAGAAAAAGGAAGCGATCAACGGCTGCAACCAGATTTCTGAGAAGGCAGGTTCAGAAAAAGCCCAGAGTGACTGCAAAAGACCTGCAGCAAGACTTGGTGGCAACAGGCACTGAGGTTTCACTCCACTCCACGACATAAACCACTACTGGCCCACAAGCACAAGAAAAGTCGGCTCCAATTTGCTCAAAATCATACAAATAAGCCACAGAAGTTTTGGGATTCTGTTCTTTGGAGCAATGAAACAAAACCTTTCCGGCCCTCAGAAGCTATGTCTGGAGGAAGAAGAATGAAGCATATGCTACAGTTAAGCATGGTGGGGCTCGGTGATGCTCTGCGGCTGCTTTACATCCTCTGGCATTGGAAACCTGTGGAAGGCAAGATGGTTTTATTGAAGTATCAGGGAATCCTAGGAGAAACGTCATGCCATCAGTGAGGAAGCTGAAGCATGGTCGTCAATGGACCTTTCAACAGGACAATGATCCCAAGTATACCTCAAATTCCACCAAGGCTTGGTTTCAGAAAAAGTCCTGGGAGATTCTACAGTGGCCATCACAGTCACCTGACTTGAACCCCATAGAAAATCTCTGGTGGCATTTGAAGAAGGCGGTTGCAGCACCCAAACCCAAGAATATTACTGAACTGGAGGCCATTGCTCATGAGGACTGGGCTAAGATTCCTCAGAAACCATGCCAGAAGCTGGTGTCTGGTTATACATCTTGTTTGCAGCAGGTCATAATAGCAAAAGGATGTTCTACTTAGTACTAACGATGCTTGCCATGAAGGGGTTGAATAATTTTGAGACTGCAGAAGTCATTAAAAGGTGCATTTTCTGTTGAATTTGGGGAAACCACTTGAAACATTTGTTGTGTTGAGCTATTTCAATTTCTTTTGTTTGATTTGTTCATTGCAAACAGTTGAAATTCTGTAAATTTGGCCAATAGACCTGATTTGCAATGGGGGTTGAATAATTTCGATTGCAACTGTATATACACAGTATATATACAATTTTAAAAAATAATTTCAAATTTACAAATTATAAATATATAAATTATGCAAAATACAGTTTTCATGGCTGGCAGAAATTATATGCGTTTATGTTTATTATTACATTTACCTGAATAAATCTCAATGTACTCACTACTGGCAGGCTAGTCAGTTCTAAGTGATTAACATCATGTTTGTTTATCATGATGAAACTTGCTTATAAGAGAGCACCAGATGGGCAAACGTTGAACTTAAAAACATGACTTGTTTGACTTGTTTCCTCACACTTCCCCCTGCCCAGATATTACACTAACATTATCCGACACATAGGCCATCCCCCGAGTGAGTGCGAGTGTGAGATCTTTCATCAGCTCAGACCTGCGTGACTTATTGGTGCTCAATGTCTCTGATCACGCTTGCGAGCACAGCGCAGATGGCGTCCTGTGATAAACACAGACAATCACACCTAAACACACGCACCCACACGATAAACTCAATAACAAATCCACACAAGAGACACGTTCGCAGCGTGAACATACTACAAATGCAAACAAAACATACTCCAGTAAATAGGTAGACATGAAACCACACACGCTATCACACACACCGGCTCAGTGGAGTAAAGCGTGTTGTGGTTGCTCCTGTTTGCAGTATGTATGTGTGTGTTGCGTATGCTAATGTGGGGCAGGAGTTCTAACAGGTGTCTGCATGGGCGACAGTCTGCAATGCCTCCTGGGCAAAATGCTTCACACTTGCTTCATCTCGACATGCGACAGCCTTGTACGGATTAATTATTTCCCTTGAGGAAGGAAGCAATCCGTTCTTCGCTAGCTCACAGAACAGGAGCTACCGTGTGTGTGTATGTGTGTGTGTGTGTGTCTGTGTGTGTACTCAATCCCACAAATACAGCAAGAGCAAGAGAGAGCAAACCGAATTACACAAGCCCTGTCCTGTCCATTTAATGGCGATTATTCCTCTTCACTTTACAGAAATGATCCATCGCGTTTGCTGGCTGTTTTGATGCCGCACTTTTACCAGCAATCTAATATCAGTGCTGTCCTCAGCGAGCATATTCGGTCATGCATTGTGCCTTTTCCCTCTTCTGGCATATGGACAAATGATCCCATCCTGCCAGGCACAAAGCGCTCTGGGAGGACGGGAGGGGAAGATTGCGGGAAACGGGAAGGCAGGGGGATAATTAGCGGAATGACCTCTGTCCTTAATCACTCGCGGCTGGCACTGAGTGCCCGTGTGTCAGAGCGCTAGTTCTCTAAATGCCATCTCTCATTACCACCGACGCACTCCAACCAGAGAAGCCCTGCGCACACACACAAAAACACACAAAAAGACAACAGGGCCTGATCTCCGCAATCTCCCTGCCATCCCGCTGCAGTCTCCCATGGCAAACGGACACTTGCAGGCTGAACACTGATGTCCTGTCATGGAGTAGATGGGTCAGGGTGAGCGAGGCTAGGAAAGGCCTGGGTCAGCTTTGGATGCGGGTGGAACGGAAGCCATACGGAGAGCACACGTCCTTCACGGAGCCTGGACCGCCCTTGAGCGAGCAGGCAGTGTGGAGGAGGCATAATCCTAAATACTCAATTAACACTACTCTAATTAGCAGCAAGAGTGTGTGTGTGTGTGTGTGTGCTGGAGGGGGGCATCAGAGGGATACGAGTGAATGTGAGGGGGAAGAAACTACAATTGGAGATTCTAAAAAATGGGAATTGTCTATGTAGGCTGTCTATTTGTTCTTTAAAGCAATGCATCAAGTAAACGGAAGAGAGAAAAAGAGAGCTAGAGGGGCCAGATGTGTGCATGCATCCTCAGGGAGGCGTCTGCAGGAAATGATGCAGAGATGAAAGAGAAGTGGTGACACAAAATAACTGAATATTTTCAGAGAGTCGCATTTACAATTAACTTCACACGAAGAGCAGCACTCTACAGGAGCACAGATGACGTTGAACACTTCAGCCCTATGAATATGTGAAGCATCTTTAACAGTCAAGAAGTGAAAGAATAAATAAAAGCTTTGAAATGTCCAGCCGCGTCAATCATGTCTTCAGAAGTGGGAGAAAAGGGTTTAACAGCCGCTGGGTTTCAACAGAACAAAGAACACAAAACCACATCAGCTTTGGCTCAATATATATGGGTTGTGGCAAGGCACAGATAAACAGGAACTGATTCTGAGAAAAACACACACATACACATACACTGTCAGATGCAATACAACATCCAGCAGGTTTACAGCGTTCCCCCCTCCTCTCAAAGCCTGACTTGTTAAAGCGTAGAAGCGGTCAGACACTTAGACAGGCTTAGACAGGCACAGCCATCATCTTTATGTGCCAGTATGCGTGCGTGTAAGACATCTGACCCTTGAAATTTTGGGCCAAGCCCAGTTTCTCTTCCACTGTAGTGGATTTACAATAAATCACACAATTGAGCCCCAGAGGGGCTGAATCCCAATTCACATAGGCTACTTCCAAGTGTGAAAACTGGTGATAGGACAGTATGCGCTTGAGTCTGTAGCAAGAAGGTATATACTTGGACAGACTACAGTAGTTGTATTGAATTTTAATATTAGCCCTTTATTGGGAATCAGCCATAACATCGGTTTATCAGCCAAGATTTTGATATTGGTGCATCTCATGCATTGCTACACTATAGGCATTGGACCTAATTTCCCATCAAAATTTTGCAGAAGTTTTGCTTTAGCCAGTAAACTGTCGCCAACTAAAACTCTTGCGTACACAAAGGATTGTGGGAAATATTACAGTAAAAAAACATGTGTGGATACATAACAGTAAATCAAAGGTCCTATGAATTTTCAGTGTCCAAATATTGCATACTATGTAGGATGGATAGTATGCAAACTGGGATTCAGATCTGGCCTGGTTAAACACACAAAACAGTCGAAATACAACTCCAGCAGGTCTCTCTCGGTCACCCTCTCAGCAAAAAGGCTTCATAAAAGTGGGACAGTGAGGGAGCGAGCGAGCATGAGGGGCTTCTGGTGTCGTTGTATTCTAAACAATACCTGCCTGTTGTTAATGGACGTGTCATCTGCTCTTCTCTCACATTGATTACTCAGCGATTACTAACCCAGGCCCCCAGTCACCGTAACAACCGTTGCCGGCACAATGGAACCCTGAATGTGGCAGCTGTTTGAAGCTCTACAATTAACCCAGCATGCCTCTGTGTGCCTCTCCGGCTCTAATTGAGTGGAGAGCTGAAAGAACGCGGCTGTCCTCCCCCAGACCTCCTGCACCGCAGGCTCGGGTTCAGATCTCTACCCCTCTCAAACACACACGCTAATGACAATAATAGAGCAGGACTGTGAACCTGTCTGTCCAGACCAAGAGTCCTAGTGAGAGAGACATCTGAATTTGCATACACTGATAAAAATAGGTATGCTAATGATTCACACTAATTGCTAAACGGATAGCACAAGTAAGGGGGGGAAACAAACAATGCCACGATGGGCTGAACAGAAATTTGGGCAATACTTACAGAATTATGGGTAATAATAACTGATATGATGCAAGCAATGATGTGCTATGCAAGGAAATCGTATTGGTTTCTTCTGTCACTAAAATCAACAAATACGAGACGGCGGGGTAAGCTGCGCCACTTTTTACTTAAGTTGTCCTCCATGCAATGAGAAATGGTTTAAAGAGGTAAAACTAATACACCTATTAACATTTCAGGATGTCTGTTACGAACTGAAATAGTGATAGAAATATTACTTATGAAAAAATATGAAGAAAATGTGGTACATTGACATTAAAAACAAGTGTTAAGCAGACTGGGTCGGTTAAAATGGAAAAGCTGTCAAAAATAAAATCTAATATTTACTTAAGGCCACACTTGGCTCTGATTTGAATCTATTAATTTCCTGCTCCGCTCAGGGTGAACTGGCAAAACATATTCGGGTTACTTAGCTAATTCCCCATAGATACAAGCGAGTACCCAATCAAAGGTGAATCTCAGAGCTAATAAGCGCAGGGGCTCCGAATCAAATTAAAATGCACATGAATAATACGCATGATACTTGAGACCTTCTCAGAGGAAATAACATTTTAGGCAATATCCACCCGAAGACAGCGCGTGAAGTTTTAATTTGCATTACTCTTCAGCGTGACACCATTTAAAAGCCAATTCCAACATTTTAATTCAATGAAACGACACACATTGGAGATGCTCTCTCTGTTTGGTTTCGCGCTCACACTCACACACAACCCATGTCATTTTAAATGTCTGGAAATCTTTTTTCTTCACTCACCGCAATGTACTTGGTCCCTGCCTTTCTTTACAACCGTCCTTCCTCTCCTCTGCTCCTGCACTCTCATCTATCTATCTATCTCACAACCTCTCTCACTTTTTGAGTAAGCGAGTTTCATTGGGGTGCTTGCCGACTGGAATCACCTCAGGGCGAACACTTTATTATCTGCGGTCAAAGCGTCACTACAAATACCATTCTACACACACAAGTGTCACTTTGCATTTGTCTGCTTTCTGCCTGCATCGGTCCAGCAGGACCAGGCTGCCTGTACACACACACTCCAGATCACACACACAGTGTGGGAAAATAGACAACACTGATTCCTCTTCGTACTAGTACAAGTCCTGTCCACATTAATATAATATAATATAATATAATATAATATAATATAATATAATATAATATAATATAATATAATATAATATAATATAATATAATATGAAAATATTGTAGGATAAAACAGGAAGTAAGTTTTTAGTGCTTAAAACTGTATTAAATGCAACATCTAAATGTGGACCTTTTTTAATCCTTTGTGGGTTTTGTGGTGCATTTGGGCTTTTTGTGCTGCTGTTGTTGTTATTCAGCACATAACAGCTTTTCTCTGCCCTCCATACCGAGACGTAGAGCACAAGGTACGAGAGATTATAAAGAAAGATGAATAAGAAATTCTCTAAGCTTGTGGCAGCGAGGGGAAGATAACAACCGTTCCTCTCCCAGAGGAGAACCCCACAGACCCCATCCACTCGCTCTCCTCCTAACGCCTCCGAGAGCCCCTCTTCATCATCCACAACAACGGAGACAGCAGGCAGCGAGCGCTGTCCTCTCCGTGCCTGTGTGGAATGCTAACCGTCAGCAGACATGTCAGGGGCATTGTGGGATGAGAACTGGGCGACTTTGTTTTCTCTCACACTTCATGCCACACGGCTCGCTGGCGAATGAAAACAAAGCACAAACAGAAGAACAGAGCAAACTGCAACGGAAAATCTCATACTGCAATTTTGTGTCTTCTAGTGTTTGTCAAAACCAAAGAAATTCTAATTCAAAGAACTTGTGGAAAGACTCAAGAATCCGAAAAGTGTTTCTACTTTTTTTTCTTTTTTTTATAATTATCTCATTGCAAAATAAACTCACAATATGAACTCACAACTTTTAGGGCCCGATTAATTGGATGCATTTTCCCATAGGATAATTTAGAGATCAAACAAAGAATCTTCCTAAAAAAACAGAGAAGTCGTAGTTACCATGCAAACTGGAATTGCAGCAATATAGTTCCCATAAAACATTGCCAGTGGCTTTATAAGCAATGACTCATAACAAATAGTTAATTTTGATATTTTATACAGTTTCAGATTCGATTGTTATCATGGAATGAATAGTTCATTCCTTCATTCAGTGCCCATACTTTTGTCTGCAAAGAGTACCAAATATTTCAGATTTTCAAATACCTTTTTGCTTTAAATGAAATGTTTTAATATTTTAAATCATTCAGATTAAAATTTCTGAAAGAAAAAAAAATACTTTCGAAACCAAGGCCACTGAAAAATGAAAAGTCATTACTGATCGACTAATTCTTGATACCATTTGTTTTGCTGGTGTTTTGTGTTAACATGTTTAATCTTCATATTTTTTTGTCGACACCTGCCTTAAGACAAATTCCTTGTATATCAAAGTTCTTTTTTATCTCATAGTCCTGCTCCCTTCTCTCTAATGTCCTTGGTTCTTATCCTTCCCGCCAACACACATCACGCCCTACTCCTCTCAGTCTCTTCAAATGCTGTTTTGTAGGAGTTTCTCTATGCTGAGGTCTACTGTTAGCCACCCACGAAAAAACAAAACATGAAGCGGTCCATTTCACTTTTAAACATCAGACTCGTCTGACTTGAATAAATCCGTCATGTGTGTTAGAATTGCTGGGGTCACGAAGTCGACACTGAGGACAGGCTACTGCTCTATCTGAAGATCTTCCTGGGAGAACGAGAGTGAAAGGAGAGTTGTAATGGCAAGTGGCGGATAAAATATCCACTTTAAATATAACTTAAGCCCTATTCATTGCATTTGTGGTAGGTACAATTTCAGATTTTTTTTGTTGACATTTTGTTCTTAGTTACATGTTGACATGTAATACACTTACAGTGGAAGTCTATGGAGCAATTGGTGTACACACAGATGCTGTTGATAGAGCTTTACTGGTACAGTATGTAACCTAGAATATTCCTTTTCTCATCGTGTGGTGATAAAAATGTTCTCTGAGTGATAATTAAAAAGAACTGAAAGAACTGAGGAGCAGGACAGGAACACACGCTCCTCTGTCAAATACAATCTTGGAGAACATCACAAGCTGCTTGATGGAGCTAAAGATAATGAAGTGATAACTCATAATGCGAGCAAGGAAATGAAGAAAAAAAAAAAAGGTTCATTTTCGCTTGTCTCTGATAAGATGACCTCTTTTCAACTGCAAGATTCGTATCAGGAAAACTTTCAGAAACAATCATTCACACATACACACACACTTTCAAAGATACACGCACAAATGCGCAATGTGGTATTCAATAATAGAATATAGAATTCAATTGAGATTAGAAAGACGAATAAGATCTCAAAGGAACAGATAAAAAGAACTAAGGGTGTACAGTGTGTGTGTGTGTGTCCTGACAGGCCGAGGGAGATCTCACAGTGCGAGTCTGCAGGTAAATAGAAAAAGAGGGCTGCCTGCAGCTAGCCTGGAGCAAGTCTCAACCCTTCTGCTCTCTCATTTAGGAAACAAGGTCTCCACAGCTTTAAAATGAATATTAAACACCATACACACACAAGTGCTGGTAAAACCATACTAAGCCATTGACCATTAAGCCACAAATCAGTGTACTAGTAAAAATTTCACAAGACGGCCAAATCACTAAAGGGATCTCATTGGCACGCTACAAACAAGATCTATTTTCATCTCTAACACTTGTTTATTTATATCTAAACACGTCTTTGTTTGCTTTTTGACAACGTGTCTGAGAATATTAGACCACAGAGACGTGTAAGGACAGGAAACAAGAAACCCAATCAAGCACACCGAGTCTTTCATATTAATGCTTGTGATACTAATTTGCAAGAGAGACTGTTAGTGCACATACACTCTTTACCCAGAGGAGAGTGAGTGTGTCAGGCAGGCTATTCTAATTGATGTTAAAGGTCCCAAAGGAGCAACAATGTTAGTTTAGCACGTCATGTACTGTCTTGACTCTCTCTCTCTCTCTCTCTCTCTCTCTCTCTCACACACACACACACAAACACACACACACCACAAACCATGTGAATATGATCGGTTTATCTTTCTTCACTAATCTCCTCTTTCAAAACACATTACATGGCTGCTTTTCAACAAGCAAGACAGATAGATGGACAGACAGGCAGGGAGACAGAAAGAGAAATGGACAAGATAGAGAAATATCTTCTTCATATTCTCTATTTATAAAAGAAAGAGAAACGGATAGATTGATAGACAGAGAGAAACAGATTAGACAGAATATGTATAGGACAGACAGACAGACAGACAGACAGATAGATAGATAGATAGATAGATAGATAGATAGATAGATAGATAGATAGATAGATAGATAGATAGATAGATAGATAGATAGAAGACAGACAGATAACACACTTAGTGTGTGTGTGCGTTCATGTTCTGCATCTTCTAACCTGTCTCCTGGCCCCCAACAGAAGGTCAGTTTCAGAGTGTGATCTCATTTCCTCAACTGCTCTAGAAGTCTTGGACCCCCTCCACCTCTTCCTCCCCTTCTCCTGCCCTCCCTACCTCTTTACAACACATACGTACACCTGGGAGGCCCACGCGCCAGCTTAAAGGGCATCTCGCTTACGTCTGCCAAATCCATGGCAACAGCCGCTAGCATTCCAGGCCCCCTTCTCCACCCTGCTCTGCCCTCTGTGCCAATGGCACCCAAAGCCCCAGGATGGGCACCAAATGAGTAGCAAGGCTAGTGGGTCCCCAGCAGTGCCCGGAAATGAGCCTCTGGGTGTGTCTGCAGGATGCTGGCAGGGCGATCAGCCAATCGTAACCCTGAGAGGCAAAGAAGACTGCAGGATTGAATACAAACAGCACTAAAAATCCTTTGATTGCCACTGCCTAGTCAGTTATAGATGTTAATATGAATGCTAATTGAGCATCATGGGTAATATAAGCTCTAAAAGGGCACCAACTGAAATAAACATCTCTTACACACCTCAGAATCATGAAACAGAGGAAAAGTTCACTCAGGATAAATACAAATCCCCGCAAACAGTGGGACCCTTTACCTGCACCTTGCGGTAAATGTGATTTGTTTCCTTGTACGGTGAACCCTGCTGGACTGGAGGAACATTGCACTTCTGGAACCAAATACATTCTGGCAGAGATCAACATCTCATAACCCTTCCACAAACCTTTAGCTATTAATGTGAAAACTGAAGGCTCAGTCCAATTCTGATGTCTTATCAGTATGATGCTGACTTCTGCTTCTCACATGGTTCAAATCTTTCCCATCAGGCCTTCGGAGGTGATAATCTCTCTCTACCGGATTGGATGTTGTGACCCTGCAAATGATGTCACAGTGCCATATGTGCATCTGATTGGCTGCCAAAGCCTGCTGTGGCTCAGGGCAGAGGGAGAAGAATGTTGTGATTGGACCTGAATCTCTCACAGACACCTTACACAGGTGAGCGTGTGTAACAGACCACTTGCAGCATAAGCATGCACACATAACACTATGGAGAAAATTAAACTGCAGAGAGAAGGAAGGAAAAAAGAAATGAAAAAGCAAGATAGGAAGAGTGCAAAAAATAAAAATGAGTGAAACAGCCCAGTAAGAAATTTTGCGTGTAAAAGACGTCTAATAGCCGTCCAAACACAGCCCAGACGTCTAGGCTAAAACAAGGAAAAATGTGGGCTGTCAGTGAAAATTTAATAGACGTCTAAACCATAGCCCAATAATAGACTAGTCATCAATTAGATAACAAAGAAATTAAATGAGTGAATAAATGAAACCAAACACTTTGTAATCACTGTTTACTTTGCTTACATGATGGAATATCATACATCTCGCAGGTTATTTGGGCAAAAACGACATGCAACCAAATTCAAGGTTATTTTGGCTAGAAGTGGGTTGCTCATAGCCGGACTATATCGGGTCTATAGTTAACCTAGATGCTGAAATGATGGCTATTGCTTGCTGGGAGAGTGAAAATGAGCAGGAAAAACAATGAAACGGCAAAGGAAAAAAGCAAACAAGAGGAGAAAACAAAAGTGCTTGACTGAAAGAGAATGAAGGAAAGAGTGAGAGAGAAAAATGAAAAACAAAGAAAAGGGCAAGGGATAGAAAGAGAAAGCGTGAGAAAAAGAAAGACTGAGATAAAAATTGAAAGAGAAATATTGGAAGAGAAAAATAACGTAACAGTAAAAGAAAGAAAGAGAATGAATGAAAAACAAAGGAAAGTAAAAGAGTTGAAAGAAAGAGTGAGGGAAAGAAAGTGTGAAAGAACGAGCTATGAAAGGAAAGTAGGCAGAAAATCCCCCAGAATGCATTGCAGAGGTCAGTGTCGGAGTGTGTGTGATGTGTCCGGCCCCGGTGCTCCAGTCCCCAGGGTGCTCCGTGATGAAGGGGGATCGGCCCTCCGCTCAGACTTTCATGTCTCCATCTAAGCTACTGGCAGACAGACACTGGCGGGGGGCTGGACGACAGCTACAAATGTCACCCAAACAGGGAGATTTAATTAGGAATGACAAGCCCTGACGTGTGAGAGTGCCGCCACATACTCGGAGAATTTAGGCATGCTGAAAGCGAGCGGCTGTGATTTATAATTTAACTAATGCCTGCCGTTTCTTTTTCATTTCTTGGCTAGAAGGGGGGAAACTCAAAAGGCCTCCTCACTGAAGCTAATCTAATACGATATTTTTAAGGGCAGACGGTCAACGGGCTTCTTAAAAAGCATGTTGCTCGCTCACTCTTTCTCGGCCTCTCGCTACCTTCACTTTGCAACTCGCCCAGCTTTCTCTCTTGTTTTTTTTTTCAAGCTTTTTTTCTGCTCAGACAGGGAAAGAGGTGTGATAATGAAAACAACCTTTCCTATCTCTCTCTCTCTCTCTCTCTCTCTCTCTCTCTCTCTCTCTCGCCCGCTAAGCTCCATGCACTCTGGGGAAATTGATTGTCTGGCGGGCCGATCTGAGCGCTTGCAGCTGATGCTGGAGCCAGTTAAGTCCTTTTTTTTATTGAGAGTATGAGGTATTTTTAATGGGAGTTGCATCAATGAACTGTGCAGGCGCTCAGCATCTGCATGCAGAGGGGGCTTTTACTTTATAGTTATTTGAATACCCTTTCAAATCCTCTCTCTCATGCTGGATCTGAGAAGAACCACCTCATCATCTTTCAGACATCAGCCAAGAATGTGTCTCAGTCCAAAGCCTGATGACACCTGTCTGCAGCCCCAGACCAGACGGTGTGGTCCATGTGTACTGAAACCACAGCGCAGACACAGATTCTCCAATCAATGACACACACAAAGGTCTTTTACTTATTGTTATGAGCTTGTGCTTTACTGCAGCAATCTCTCAATCAAAAGCAAACTGATGCCAGGAAGAGTGCCTGTGTGTGTGTGAGACAGAGAGAAAGAAACGGTTCTTTCCCATTGATTTCAGCCTCAGACCCCCACTGACTGCTTCTCAATAAGAAGTCTAGAAAGGAAGTGGCTAAATCCTGCTGAAATTGGAGGGAGGGAATCAATTTAAATCAAGCATGGCGGTCTCCATCTCTTCTGCCCTCTCATTCTTCTTTTCTTTTTCTCTCAAACATGCTTTTTTCCCTTTCTTTTCCATGCAAAATCATTGATCTTTGAAACTTCTTATTCATCAGTTCATCCATTTGTCAGTCTACTCATTCATCCTGCCATCCATCTACCCATTTGTCCATCTGCTCATTCATCCATCCATCCATTTGCTCATTCATTCATTCATTCATTCATCACCATCTGCTTCTTCATCCATCCATCCATCCATCCATCCTTCTGCTCATTCATTCATCCATCCATCCGCTCATTCATTCATTCATTCATTCATCATCTTCTCATTCATTCATCCATCCATCCATCATCCGGAAAGGTACCTGAGACGGGATTCAAACCACAAACCTGAAGCGCAACCATGCTACATGTCAGAGCGCTGCCCACGAGGCCATCAGCTCCGACCACTCATTCATTTCAATTATACCAGTGAAGCTCTTTCACTTCTTGTTCTCAAACTTCGCTCTCTTACAAGACATACACACTTCTTAAAACACGAAGAAATGCAGCAGGCGCCCATGCTTTCCCAAAAAAGCTGTCCTTTTAACCTTTTCCTGTTTGCCAAGGAGGAGAAAGCAGAACGCTGCTACGCTGATCAGTGAGCAGCAGGAGGACAATGCCATCCTATTACCTTTAAGCTGCTCTGAGCTTAGAGCTGAACCTAAGGGATAGTGGTTAGAAGTTGCATGTTCCTCTGCTCATCTCCTGTCCTCACAGTAATCAGCTTGTGCATATGGAATACTGCCACGCCAACAAAACAGAACTGAATGCATATGGACCGTTCTAAAAGAAGAAGGACAACCCCCTCTTCCTCTCTATTCTTTCCATTCTTCTCTCCTTCTCATTACAGCAAGAGCCCCCTCAGTTTAAGTCTAATCTGAAGCTTTAAGCAGAGCCCTGGGATCTTCTGTCGGAAAAAACAAAAACAGTAGGCTGTGCTTTACTTTCTTAAAATCTCAGAGCTTGCCAGAACGAGATTTGTTGGTCTGAACCTTGAACAAACATGGAGATACACATACTAATATACACAATTGTAGAGTGGGGCAACCAGAGGACCTGTTCAACATGGGTTGCTCATGCATATGTGTGAAACCGACTTATGGAAAATGAGCAGATTTGTTTCAGCATGTGTATATTTGCATACGGGTAGGTCTGTAAGGACATCCACCACTGCAAATGTTTAGCTAACCTGAAGGCCAGGGTTGAGTAACAAGCCTTGAAGCCATGCCAGGGAACCTCTGCAGTAAAGTCTTTAAATTCTTGCTGATCCAATGGCTATTGAACAACAAAGACAAGACACTACAAATGTTTCATATAGTCCCAGACATTTCTCACAGAGCAGCACGTAGAGAAGTAGAGGTTATGTAGAGTATAATGGAGTAGGGTAGAGTTAGAGTTGATTAGGTTGATTAGTTCAGTATAGTAGGGGATTTTAAACTAGGGCCTGAGGGTCTGCTATGATACCTGCAAAACATTTGAGAATTTATGTTTTTTTTGTTTGTTTTTTTGTTCCACAAAGATTCAACACAAAGTGCGCACATCCAAAGGGCAAAAAGCTCAATGAGGGTGCTCAACCACAAAAAGGAAGAATAGTTTGGAACACCACAGCTCCAAAAATAGAAAAATATTTATTTATGTTCTTGGCACAGGTTTCTTTTTAGGGCTGTCAAAGTTAATGTATGCAGTTAAGATATTTATTTATTTCACTTTTCTTTTCTTTTTTTCTTTTTTTGCAACACATTTGACAATATTACTATTTAGTTTTTAAAGACTGGTAAAAATAAAATTAATAAAATTAATTGGTAATAATAAATTGTACATGTATTGTTATTATTATATTTTACTAAGAACAATAGTATTTCACAGATAGAAAAATATCTGCATAGTTATATGAAAATAAATATGTATTTTTCAGATTATGTTTTAACAATTTGCTCAGTACAATGATAATATAAAAGTCAATTATTCAATCTGTTTGTTTTTATAATAAATGACAAATATTTTTCTCACACAGTATACATCAAAATACCACTACAGTAGAATGGAGTAAAATAATAATAAAATACTAAAAGAGAAGAGTCCTATTGGCTTTGAAGAGTCAACCTTGATTCGAGTCCTATTGGCTTTGGTCCTTGTACTTAAGTGTACAAGGACCAAAGCCAATAGGACTCGAATCAAGGTTGCGAAAAACAAGATGTTAACTATTCATGTCTAAACAATGCCACTGTGAGCAGAGTGAAGCTTCTTGGTGCATGAAATGAATGTGATGTGATTTCAGGGCTCATGAATGTGCTTCATCATACTGACATAAAAAAAAGCTCTCTTAATAGAAGAGTGTGAAAGAAAAGTCTATCGTCAAAGTTAATTTAACTCATCCTCACTGTCGTCAGTGCCTAAATACACAGTCACATTTAATTATTCAATCTGAGTGTTCGGTCTCATCATAAGGAAGTAAATCTAATATACAGTGTCAGCAACCAGCAGGCCAAACCAGTTTGCAGTCAACCATTTGTATTTGCCATTTATGATAAATGTAATCTAAAAAAGCAAAAAACAGAAATGTAAACTCTGAAACACAGGCTGCTCACATTTGCGGTGGATGTGTTGCGTTGGCTCAAGACTCTTGCTGCTGCTGCAGACGGCCGTGGCGTGCTGGGGTGCAGGGTTCTGCCTCCTCTGCAGACAGGCCAGCATGACTGCGCAAACGCAGGTACGATTCTACAGACACCGGTTTGCCGAGGCCGACCTGTAAAATAAAATTGTTCAAATGCTTAATAATGTAGTCAGAAGATTAAGCAAGACATAGAGGAATTACACTCATTTTAATGGGAAAACCAGTATTATAAAGTGTCATCTGGGAACCAGGGGACATGCTTCTGGCCACATTTATTGTAAACAAAAGTCATAATGTTTTTTTAAATAAAAAAGATAAAAGATAAAATACAAGTGTAAATATTACAAATATTAATATTTTTCAAAAGCACAAATAATTTAAAAGTGTAAATATTAAAAGTATTAATAAAATAAATATTTATATTTGTTAAGTATAAAAAATAGAGTAATATAATATAATAAATAAAAATAGGAAAAATATCAGGGAATGCAATGAGCCAGATTCATACTTGCAAGCACTAGGCCATGGCTCCAACATACCGCGTATGTATTTTTAATTTAGTTCTTTAACTCACACCTGTGATACACAGGAGAAGGACACACAGACAGAAGTGCTGCATCTCATGGGAATCTAGCAGCACCGTCCTTCCTGGCCATCCCACAGCACCCATCCATCAGCAGCCTATCACTTCCCTCAGTCACAAGAGGAATAAAGCACCCATCACTGCTCACAACACACACGGTAGGAACAAAACCCTGCACTGACCTGCTGCTGACAACACTTTCTCTTTTTTTTTTTTTTTAAATGATGGGGATGTCAAAAAAGAGAGAAATAGAGAGTCTGTCTGCAGATCAGATGGTGACTGAGACGGTATTTTGTCCAAAAAGATCTCGAGGCGATTTCCTGGATTTTCTGCTTGGAGTGTAAATGTCCATATTGTGTGTGGGTGTATGTGTAACATGCTGATGAGTCGGGTGGGGGGCAAATGCCAAGCGCACATCAGGGCCAGTGATGGGCGTAATCAATCTCCCCCCGGGCCATAAATCTCTGGATGCATTCCTGCTCTGCCTCCCTCCATCTTCAGCTCTTTCGCTCCAGAGGAAGAAGAGAAAACGGGGCGCGCTGCCAGACAGCCGACACAGGAAACAGCAGCTCTGTTGGAGAATGCGTAATAGGACCATCTGACTAAGTTTCAGGCAGCACTGCCGCCCACCAGCCGACAACCAGACTAGCAAAGAAAGTGTAATAGTAAGTTACAGGAACAATCCTGCTGGAGTAGCTTTAAGTGAAGTGCCTTGCTCAAGGGCACAATGAAGGGCTCAAACCTTCAACCTTTTGACACAAGCACAAGGCTACCTAGAACAGGACTTTGATTTCAGCACAAATGTGCAAGCATATCGAACATTAAAAATGCTTAACGACTGACAGTCAATAAAGAACAATGACCTCCTGAACTTAACACAGACATTAAGGTTAATTTTCACCTCTGTTTATAATATGGAATATCACGGCTCATATGATTGTGTTTGTTCCAAAACACCTAACTGTGAGGCACATAATTAAAAAAAATAATAATAATCAAGAATTAATTATTAATTAATCATGTTGTGTTAATGTCAAGTGAACTATACAAAAACTAAATGAAAATTTTTTTAACTAAAAAAAAAAAAAAAAAAAAATTACCTACACAAAAATTCTTCATAAATGAATGAAATAAAAATGGCCACAAATTAATTTTAGATTTACTTTTTTGATTTGATATATTATAATTCTTGAAACCTTTACAACCCACCTACATTAAACATGTAAATACTTCTATAGCAATGATAATTGCAGAAATCGAAACAAATTTTTAAATTATACCATTTAGCGCATTAACTTTGGCAGCCCTAAAATACTAGAACCAAAATAAAAACTAAAACTAGAAAACTACGAAACAATTAAATAAATTCAAACTTAACATTGATTGATTGAAGACTAACAATTACTAAAGTTAAAAAATATATCTAAAGACCAATAAAATGGAAATAAAAACTTCTTATAAAAATAAAAATATTCAAAGCCATAATAACCCTGGTGAAACGCTTAACATGGTTTACCTAAGTAGGTACGACATGTTCCTGGCTGGATCAATATCCTTGTTAGGAACAGCATTCCTGTCGACCAATCAGGTTTTAGGATTAGGCTTATGGCTGGGGTTAGGGGCTTGAACTACGTTCTTAATCTATTATCCCTGTGATTGGTTAGGGTCAGGGGTACAACTAGGGCTATAATTTATAGGTATTTTGTTCCAGCACCAACAAAAGATCTAGGGAACATGTCCTCCTTGGCTAAATCAAGCCATGCCAGAGGGCAACTGTGTAAATTACAGCTCTTTAGATGGCAACATGATTAAACTGATGCAGAAACATCTTGAAGCTTAGTGAGAACGCCTGACAACCCTTTACCACCCATCTTGTCAGTCAGACTTTCTGAGGGAACAAATCCTCAAACTGTGAACAACAACCGAAAACATGCAATCCAAGAGTGTGCTGAATCGCTCTATTTTATTGACATGTGAAATCTGTGTTATTTAAAGATCCAGGCTCATCGGTAAACACCTCTCTCTCTCTCTCTCTCTCTCTCTCTCTCTCGCTTTCTGTCTCCTCAATGGCTTTCTGTCACAGCGGGGAAATGGATTAGCCCTTCCTGAGACTGTTTCCGAAAATCTGCATGTGAATGCGAGCAGATGATGAGGAACTGAGCAGAGAATGAGTGTGAGATCGACAAGCGACTCAGGTCTGCCTGTATGTCTGTCAATATTTATTTATAGTAAACACGCATGCACTTTGAAATTGTGTAGCTATGTCAGCTAACATATGCTTATCGATGTATTTGAGTAAATCAGCTGCAACACCAATAAAATCCCCACCACCATAGACTCATCATTGTCTCCCTTCAGTCAAAAGCAGTACCAGCTCAACACGACGAACAGCAAACGCTGGAAGATTTCTGCAATTGCACTTGTGTGTCTGCTTCTTGAGATACGAGCCACATTACAAATTTGCAAATTCTCTTATCACTGTTTTTTCATAAAACTAGAGGGTTTATAAGCTGTCATTGGGAACAAACCTCACGCATACCTGAAAATAGTGAGACATTTTCTAGGAGATATGATTGAACTCTTGCACCACTACAAGATTAAGAAACAAGTCATGCTTGTATAGCTAAAACCAAGACAGCATGGATTTGGTTTGTTGTTATTTAGCATATGATTTTCATCTTAAGCCCTACAGCCACACCGAATTCATAGATGTCCCTCTAACATCCTGTGTTTTCAGAGCCTTTAGACCTCCTAACAAAGAGCAGAAGATTTTAAAACTAATGCACTTTACAATGAAACACTTCACAATTTTAAAAGTTTTAAAAATATATATATATTTTATTTAGCATTATATAGGGATGCACATATATTTAAATTCTGACAGATACAGATAATTATTTTAATGTAAAAGCAATATCAGATGTTAAACGCATGAAAATTTAAATTCAACACTTTTGTGTGTGAAGTTAAAATTCAAACCCTAAAAACTAAACTCACTTGTTTAGTTTTGAGATTTACTAAACTATAGCAAGTGTTATTAACTCTTTCCCAGCCAGCGTTTATGAGAAAAGTTGCCAGCTACCGCCAAGCATTTTTGATCACAAAAATGTCATGGCCCCCAGAATATTTTGTTGTATGAATATCTGGACATGCAATATACCAACGAATGAACAGACCCTTGGCTTTATAAAAATAAAATAAAAAAAAAGTTTTATTCTAGCTTCATGCATACCTTTTTATCAATACCTGAATGTGGGTAAGTTTCATAAAAAAAGCAACATTTTGAGCAAAAAGCTGAGAAGATACGTCTGGATCGGATTCAGAACGAGATCCTGGGTCGACATTTCATACGGTAACCTTAGGCATTTTTGATATGCTGTTTAATGTTGATGATCTATGACATCGCTTGTTTCTGCTTCTTCTTCACCTGTGTTTTGATTAGGAGATTCAGTAATCTTTCAGAATATGAGTAACTCTGCCCCCTACTGTATAAAAGTGAAAAAACAGAAAGCCAGAAATTTCCGTCAATAGCGGGGAAGCGTTGTCTCATAAAAGACGGAAAATTCCATCAATGGTGAGGAAAGAATTAAATTATCATTGTTTTTTTTTTACTGGAAAATTAGGTTCAAAACTTTGAGCGTTAGATGATGGCAAAGGTCATCTGAATCTATTAATAAAAGAACATAAAAAATATCCTATAAAGACAAATAAACTGGTAACTAGCGCAGTGTGAATCGTCAAATTTTTGATGTGTATTACATGTATATAAAAAAATTGATGATTCACACTGCGCTAGTTGCCAGTTTATTATGGCTGATATCCAATTTAACGTAACTGCAAGTCTATAATGTTCTGGCTGCGGCTGGGTGATGTTACGCAGCATTTCTTTGCTTTTAATTAGGGCTGTGAAACGATTAATCGTGATTAATCACATCCAAAATAAAAGTTTGTGTTCACATAATATATGTGTGTGTACTGTGCATAATTATTTTGTATATATATAAATACACACACATGCATGTAAATATTTAAGAACAATTTGTTTGAACAAAATATTTCTAAAATATATACATGCATGTGTGTGTATTTATATATACAAAATAATTATGCACAGTACACACACATATATTATGTGAACACAAACTTTTATTTTGGATGCGATTATTCGCGATTAATCGTTTCACAGCTCTACTTTTAATGTGGATAGACAAATTACACTTACAAATCTTTAGAATGAAAACACTCCAACTGAGACATGTAGCTTAAAGCTACACTGTGTAATTTTTTAAGTTGATTCTTTGCAAAAAACACTTTGTTCTTTCAAAATGATATGTACTCATTAATGTGTAATTACTTATACCAACTAATCAAGTATTCTCGTAAGCGTAGAATCTGCCATTTAGAATACATACGAGCGAGTCGCTCGAATGGTGGCAGCCATGTTGCGCCTCCATCTTGAAAATACATTAGCCAAAGAGGGACATACCTGGAAATTCAAGCTTCGCCTTTCGCGTTTTGACACTCAGTGGCACCGTGACAAATGCGAGGGGGAGATTACTCGCGACTGCCGGCAGATTTGAAATAACGCCCACCGTAGGAGTTAAAACGCCCTCGGAATGGGAGGGGCTAGAAAGTAATGTTCAGTTGGTAGTCATAAACAATTTCACCGCTAGATGGGAGAAAAT
This sequence comes from Abramis brama, assembly GCF_963993115.1. Lineage (NCBI taxonomy): Eukaryota > Metazoa > Chordata > Actinopteri > Cypriniformes > Leuciscidae > Abramis > Abramis brama. The sequence goes on along the minus strand of NC_139967.1, from coordinate 11,750,299 downwards.
CCTACACAGTGTAGCTTTAAGTCAAAGTAGTCTGTGCATAAATCAGTCACCGTAATTAAAGTGGTTTTGTATCTGTAACAATATACAGTTTCAGGTAGACACGCACTTAGTTTGTCTGATGCATGCCGAGATCTCTGGCGGGCGAATTAACCTCGCGCTGGCTTGAGCCCCTGAAGTGCACTTCTGTGGGGGAGCCGAAAAGATCTATAGGATCGATAGGAAAGTGAGGGGAAGGTGAAACGAAAAGGTGTTAGTGAGGATAAAAGAACCTAAGACAAAAACATGTTGGGTAAAAGTTGATTTACTGTCTATAAAATCCTCCATTATGACCAATATAGACTCAGCCTGTAGGGATTCTATGTTTATTGATGTTAAGGAGGGAGAGAGGAAGGAGCATTTGCGTTTGTCTGCGAAATCTGAAGGCTGAGGGGACGGATAGGAGGGGGGATTCTCTTCCTAATTGAATGGTGACCTGCCAGCTCGGTGTGAGTGTGTGTGTGTGTGAATGTCTGTGTGTATGAGACAGAGAGCCCCATGCAGTGCTTTTAAAAGGCCTGTGCGTCTCCCCTCTTAATAAGCCCAAACAAGTTAATCCAATCGACACACCCAGACCCTTTTCTTCAGCTTTAACAAGCAGCCACTACAGTCCCCCATAATCCCTCACACACACCGCACCGCTGAATGGAAAGCAATGAAAGAGCCCATTAGAGGGACAGACAGAGTCCCCGACCCCTTAACTTCACTACAGAGCACACACACACACAATCTTAGACACTCAAACACTACTATATAACAACCCCACAGACATGCTGCTGAACACGCTGAGCAGACGACATTAGAAACAATCAGAATAACTCAGTCACACACACACACACACAAATAATGCAACAGGACAAGGACAAACGAGAATGTAAAACACTCACAAACAAACAATCCTTCAGAGGGGACATCTGCAGACGGGCACGCACAAAGGGACATAAATCCGATGACTGTTAACAAGACACGCACGCATAGGAGACCCGGCGCTTCCTAACAACACATGAATGCAGGAGAGGATGTAAAAGCCATAGAGCGAAAACAGTCCTGCTGACAACAAACAAACAAGCAATATATGCACGTTTTTCCACTATACATACAGTCTCACTCAATAGCTAACAATATTCACACACAATATCCACATCTGCTAAAGAGTCCGCCTCCATTCCAGGGTTGAACACAGGTCAGCCATTGTTGCAAGCAGATGGAAGATGGTTTATTTTGCAGCTCGAAGAATGAGCATAAACATATTGCAGCGGTAAATTCTTGCTTTTTTTTTAGCTCTCCACACGGCCTGTAAATGTGAGCTGGATGATAATACGATGAAGTCTATCTCTGTCACAGCACGTGAAACCACACGCCTGTTATCTTGAATCACGCTACAATAGCTCACATTAACGCTGTCACGTCGGTGGCTGAAGCACCAGCTAATTGACCGCTGAGACGAGATGCTGAATGCATGACGCTGACATGTGTGCATGTGAGGTCACATGGAAGAACTTCCTGTCTAAAGCAGTGCTGATGCATTCACAAAATACGTGCACTCACAATAACACAATAAAATGACATTTGGACATTTTCAGAGTAGCTTATCCATCAATAGTGCAATAGGGTGACAATCAATAAACCTGTCGTCACATCATACTTAGGAAACAATGTTAGACTTTTTTCGTAGTTTGATGCCAATGACAAACCAATATTTTTGCGGTTTAAATAAATGGGATGCACTGATATTACCTTCTGTCTGAAAATGACCGATAATATACAGATATGTAGATAATTATTTCCATGTAATGGCCACATAACTGATAAATGACCGATATTACATTTCCACTTTGTCTAAATCAATTAAAGATAAAGAAAAACTAAAATCACGCATTTTAAATGCTACAAGTGAATTTAGGCATCACATGAATATAACGTACAGTATGAAAAATGAATATTCACTGTGAGATTACCTTTTCCATCATCCAACGCTCACTTAAACTTAATCTTTTAATAAAAGTAGCCTTATGATTTCATAAAACTTTTACATCTACATGCCTAAATGCAAAAATAGTAGCAACATAATAGTGAGCATGGACAATTAAATATTCAATACTGGAATAAATAAATAAATAAATATATATTATAAAAATGTTCAAGCTACAGCAATGTGCAGGACTTATTCTCTCTTTACAAAGCATTTAAATACAATGAATTGTAAAAGAAAGATTGCACAGCCCAAGTGTAAAGGTCCCACATCTAAATAAAGACGCATCGGAGCAGTTGGTTGAACGTAAAACTGCAACAATCAACAGAAAAGAACAACTAAAAAAAAAAGAAAAAAAAAGCACAGCGTTGACCATCAAACTGTTTGTCACACATCTGAACTCATTCACATAACACAAGAACACTGTTTAGGATTAACACAAAATGAAAACAATGGCCTATTCTGTGCACAACACCCCCACCCCCTGAAGGCATTCATTTGTTAGTGTGAATATTCAAGTGTCTTCTCTTGCTGTATTTTGTTCATTGTTTGTGCTGTTTAAACAACAGCCTGAGGGGCTGAAGTCTGAAAGATGAGCCGTTGTCATTTGAGGGAGGGCGAATAAGACAAATAATTAAATCATACACGCTGATGTAAAAATGTAATGTACCATCAATAGTTCAAATCGATAGAAAATAATTGAAGTCAAAAAGTTTACACATCTATGTACGGTATCAGTGTTCTCTGAGGACACACTCCAGTATCCCAGAATGCACCTGCAGGCCTGCTGACCTCAGTTTCCATTACCACTGAGCGAGGAACAATCAATTACTGGGAAAAATACATTTTGCAAGCACAAATAAGTATGCAGTTGGGACTTTTTATTCTCACCATAACAAAACTATAAATGATAAACCAGACTGATGTGAGCGATAAAGATAAAAACTTATATAAAATATAAAACACAATGTCATTCAGTCATGTTGCCCAGCCACCATAAAATCCACTGCCACTTAACCTTCAAAACATAGGCTTTACACACACACACACACACATGCTTTATCAGACATCTTTTCCTCTAAGATTATCAGTTTTCTGTCCAATAATCAGAGAGAGAGTGAGAGAGAGAGCGTGAATAACGGCCCTGCCTGGCCCTTGTGGCAGGAAATATCCGGCACCTTCCATATCACACAGCTGTCCTGATAAAGACCCGCTTTATCATTCCCCTTCCAAGGGACATGAGGTAGTGAAGGTGAGGTGTGTGTAATTCACATGCGCACGTGTATCTATGTGAAGGTGGCCACTAAAGAAGGAAATGTGTGTGGAATGGTAATCTTTTGATAAGTCTCAGATATGTGTATACGCTCACAGGAGCCTTCAAAGAGAGGTATCCAAGTTCATCGCTGCAGAGACATTTGGGCGGCTGTAGTCGGCTGACAAAGCTGCTTTGCAAAATGACATATAAAGCAGATCGCTTCCAAACACGCCAACTCTACCTGACACGCTCGTGTAATCGCCAGCACTTTTTACACTGAGTCACTGGTGGATGCTTGCGAGTTCACTTAGGTTATTCTAAAAAATATAATTTAAAAATACACTAAAATAAAAACATTGTATTAAAATAAAAAAAGAAATTCAGTGTAGTATAGATAAAAAAAAGGGCATAATGGGTTCATTAAAAAATTTTACAGTATACATTTATACTGTCAAATTATAACACATTTATTGACAATATAAATAAATAAAAAAGTGATTCAGAAAAAATATTTGAAAAAATAAAAATAAATTGACAGCATAAATGAAAAATAAACATAGCTGAAAAATAAATGTTAAAAAACAGGTTTAGAAAAAATTTATAAAAAACGATTTTTTTTTGTGTGCAAAATGTCACAAAGCAGATCACTTCCAAACACGCCAACTCTACGCTTGTGTAAATCGCACAACCAGTGACTTCCACATGTGTCTGTCATTTTCTCAAAGAGGGTTTCGTTAAGTCTCCTCCGCTAGTTTTGAAAAACGCTCTAGACAGCATGACAATCATAAGGTCAAGTGAGGCTTGGGAGATTCATCCGAGACTGAGTTTATGATCCGATGAGGCCAAGAGCACTGTTTATCCTGAGGACCATGTCATAAAATCCTAGCACAAAACAAACACCAGGCCTGAAACCCCTCATGCAGGCATTCGAGAATAGGTGCAGTCATGCAAAACCCTGCTTATGATGAGACGTGCCCTCTGACCTCTCTCTCTCTCTGGCGTGGAGCAAGCGCACACACACACACACACACACACACACACACACACACACACACACACACACACACGCACACACACACACGTCCCTAAGCAGAGTTCAGCATCTTAAATTACTGCCTGCCCTTTCCCTCTGTGTGTTGCCCTCCTCTCCTGACCCCTCCGCTTCGCTGACGGGGAACTGTTCATAATTAAATGTTAATCTAAAAAAAAAAAAAAAAAACCCTTCCTTATTCCTATCTCTTGCTTTCTCTCCTCCACATTTTTGAGAAGAGATCTAGTTAGAGATTGCATTAGCATGAAAAAGCAGGCTGGTAATTGTCTTCACCCAGCGGAGTGATCTGTAGCTCGGTGAGCAGAGAAATCTGAGGATTAGTTTAAAAAAAAGAATAAAAAAAAGCCAGCAGCAGCAGCAGCAGCTCTATCTCTGCTCAGAGCGCAGATGCTGCCCACAGCCACAGAGTCTCCGATTAAATTACACTGCGAAGAGGATGTGACCATTGACTTAAAAAATTAAATAAAATAGACCAGTGGGAGACTAAAGCTCGACCTCCGTTTTAACTGCCAAGCTTATCCACAAACCCCTCGTCTCGCTAATCTATTAATATGCATTTCTGCTGAAAACGAGGGAAGGGATTGGGTCGGTGGTTAAATGTGGTTTCGAGATATGGCATGGTGTATTAAAGGGGTAAGATATCCTAAAATCACGCCTGTAGGCCCTACTGCCCTCCTTTAATCCCGGGTGTCACATTTTAGCTTCTCTGCTTGCCAGATCCACACTTCAAACACACAGATACCTAGAGGGAAAAAAATATTGCTCAGAGGTTGCTCTTTCAAAGCTCAGGAGACTTAATGTTCTCAGTTGTTTTATTCAAAGAAATAGTTCATCCAAAAATGAAAATCATGCCCTCCAGGAGCTCACAAATCTCATTTGCGTATGCGCATATTTCAAACTTGGAAGGACTGTTGCGGCATGTTTGATGTGAATGATAGCAAATGACGCTGGTTGTCACGTGTATTGGGACGCGGAATGTCTAAATATGCAGAACCGCAAATTAGATTTGATCACACTTGACTTTTATGCTGCTTTTGTTTCATTTTTGGAACCAAAAATTCTTTAGAACGTCTCAGTTTGTATTCCACAGATGGCTAAGTAAATGATGACAGATTGATTTTCATTTCTGGATTATCTATTTCTTTGTCTCAGAAGTTTCTCCCAAAACACAACATACAGTAGGAGAATAGAGCTTTGAAATCAACTTAACCTAGATCAGCGATTTTCAAACTTCACAAAAAGGTTCAAAGAATTGTGTAGTACTATGTATTAAACTTCTTATAAAAAAACAAAGTAATGGGTTAAAAAAAATGTGTGTATTAAAATATTTCAGTATAAGTTTTGTAATTAAAAATAAACAAATGGGTTAAAAAAAATAGAATAAAAAAATGTTTCACAGTATAAATGTGTCTTTCTAAATGAAAATCTATAGCTGGAGGATCCTTACAACTGGATAATGTTTAGTGGTCCGTGGCATCAAAAAGTTTGAAAACACCTGATCTAGATAATAGACCTAATTATTGGAAGAATTTGGTATGAAATATTTGCGTTCATATTTAAATCACTGACTTCTGACTGCAGACAGGTTTCTTGGCAAATCTAAGCAAAGTGTATGATACTGTTAACTACAGTTCTTTTAATGTCATTGCTGTTTCCGGAGAAACAGCTGAGCTGTTAAAAAGATGTTTCAGTCTTCGGAACCATCCATTCATTTTGGCCTTACGCCACATGCACATCAGGGATGAGAAAAAGCACTTCCACCTCCAAGGCAAAACTTCAGCCGCCCAATAATCTAATATTTCATAAACTCCTTTATTCCTCCTCACAGACTTCCTTGAGATGAAACATTTGCCCTGCGAGCAGTGCAGAGAGGAGTTGTGGGATTAATGGCGTTGTCAGGGTGGAAGGACCGACAACTGACCTTCTCCTCTGCCCAGAACTCAATGCGCAATTAGCTACATTCACTGCACCGTGCAAGCCCATAACAGAGCGTCTCGGTTTACAGTTTACATAGGAAATAACAGGGCAAAAGGGCGGTTCACACGTGTCGAGCACTTCTGAAGACCTTGAAAAGCGTTTTTCCTTGGCTGCCCCTTTGAATTTACCGTAAATAGACCAAAAGAAAGGATCTGTTTGTATGGCAAGCACAGCATGTGTCCCGTCGGTGGGGTAAGCGGAGCTGACGAGAGATTGACAGATAGAGTGTACAGGATACGGGTGAGGAGACTTTGTGTGGAGATATACGACTCCCTCTCTGATCGGCAGTCCCTGACCTTCCAATGCACGCTCCTTAACTTCCTCATTAAGCTGTCACACAGCATGCCAAAAACAAACCAGAGCTCAATACATATCTTCCTCCCATTCAACCACACAACCTTCCTCCTAAAAAAAGAAGAAGAGACAATCGAACCAGTGGACGACTGGATCGCCTTTCAGCATCTCAGCTTGCCCAGCCTGAGTAAATGTGCTCAATACTTCCAACGATTAAACTGGCCGTCCCGTCTAGCCGTAGACAGTCTGCCTCTGTCCACGGCAATCATACCCTATTAGAATAATGATAAGATATCCCGTCTCCATCTCCTTTCCGTTCCTCTATGCTTTCCTGGTCGGGTCTCTGATAGACATTAATTCTAGTTTCATCTATAAAGCCAAGCTCATGCATATTTAACAGAATCTATTACTTTAGGATTCAATTATAAAAGACTGTCCCTCTTAAATTTTTTATAGTCTGCATAATTGGTTGCAGGGCCCAAACAGGACTTGAAAAACCAGAGTTTATTCATAAAAATAAAACAGGGCAGGACATAAAAAAACAACAACAACAAACGTTCAGAAGTCTGTATAAGGGTACGCACAGTACAAATGTGCTTGGTATCTCTCACAGATACAAACTGACAAACAAACAATTAAACCGCCCAGACCCGACGGAAAGAGATTTTCCTTTTAATTGGTCCCCAGGGCTGGAGGGACCTCTCGTCAAGAGAGGACACCTCCACAGAGTCTGGACTTTGGATTTCTGACAGCCTTCAGTCTGAATGGAGATTTAGATGACAAGTGAGAAATTTAGCCTAAGAAATTATAAAAGCCTGGGAGCATGACGTTTCGTCATGTCCTTAACAGCATGAAGGGGCTTTCATTTCACACTGACAGAGATTTGCAGTGACAAAGCCACCGGAAGTCATTTGTTTTCAATAAAAGTTGGTGTTTTGTGCTGACTTGAGTGACAGCAAACACTGCCAATGTGACAAAGTTGAACAAAGTTCTACTCTATGCAAATCGTCAATGATGGGATGTGTGACTTCTAATGGCAGTAGGGAAGGGTAGGGTTATCTATCTATTGTGTGTGTGTGTGTGCAGTGACGGAAATTACGAAAATTATTATTATTTTTTTAAACTATAGAAGCAGAAAATCCCATATTATTTTTTATCAATATATATTTTTATCAATGAAATTTGCAAAGCATTTGGAGGCTATTACATGTATAAAAGATGGAAATCCTCTACATTTTTAACTGGATGCCTATCAGAAATTATATAATTGCATCATATTTAATATTTCAAACACTTCATTTCCAAGAATGCATTACCTGCTTTGAATTTCATTTCAGTAAATTCCTCATTCCAATTCCTAAATTGCAATTTTGGAATTGGAACGAGGCACAGTCTATCAAGGGCATTTCCCAACAAAAAGAGGAAAAAAGAGGGAGAAAACTCTGGATGTCATCGTCCCCCAAATTAGCACTGAAGGGACATTCCCAGAGTTTGTCCCCACCGCCTGCCAACACTCGGGCGTATCTGCGCAGGGGGAAATATTTCACAGCATATAAATTAAGCGTGTGAGCGAGGCCGGTGTGCTAAGCAGCACGCAGATAGGCCAGTTATTCACAGCTCTGCTGGGACGGCGGCGTCTGCAGCCTCCGCACACTCCTATCAGATCGTTTGTCACCAGCGATAGACAATTTACTACACAAGCCTTTTTCAATTTATTCATTGTGCTGTCACTGCAGTTTTCTCCCCCGCGCTGAAAGACGCCATACTCTCAAACGAACCCCGTCTGATGGAGACAGCCTTTGAGCCGTGTCTATTTGGACACACAGACGCATACACCTGCTGAGCCTCCCTCTTTAGTGTGGACAAAAACAAACACTGTCTGTTTAAATCTTCTTAATTGAGAGTAAAGGTGAAGAACCCAGGAGACACAAAAGGTAGATGTCCCTTTCCACTCTCTTTCTCTCCCTCCCTGCCAAACCTCGGCTTCTAAAACCGTGTGATAAAAGCATGCGAGGTGGGAAGAGCACATAGAGACAGCAAACATCCATCCGCCTCGTCTCAAATTAGCTCCAGGCTGGCTTGAGGAGATAGCCAGTGAGTGCTTCCATTAAGAGCAAACGAACCCCTCTGTGACCACCACAACCTTCTCTCCACCAATCTCTCTGAGGCTCAGAGGTACCCACAGCTCTTCTGGGAACACCAGAAAGATAGCAGGGCTGTGCTGGAAAAAGCAGAATTGTAGTATTTTTGCAGGTAAAACCTTGTCATCTGTAAGACTGAAATCCTCAAACACAAGAAAAAAAAAAAAAAAACACTATTACAGAATTTGCTTAACTGTATTACAGTACAAAATTACTGTATGAAGAATCAATGTTGAGAATAATGAACAAAAATCTGAGACATGTAATATGTAAAAATGTCATTAATCGGCATGAAAAAGAAAAAAGAATCAGAAAAAGCCCCCAAAACTAAAACTAACAACTAATATATAAAAAGTCCTACAAACTTAAATTGTCATTAAGCAAAACATGCTATTTTTAATAGTAGTAGTAGTAGTAATGACAACAACAATACTATTATTATAAAAAAAGCCTGTACTACTATTATTCACATAGGAACAGTAAAACGCACACTTACTACAAGACTTCAAAATAATAATAATAATAATAATAATAATAATAATAATAAGACCTGGGTATATTTTTGTGAGATTCACCAGGGATTGTGAACCTGGTTGGGCATAAGGTCAGAGATAGGTTAAAGTCCCTCTGGAACATTTTTCTTCAAGACACTACTAGGACAAAAAAGTTTGGAGTGCTACAGAGTTGCTGTCAAGCTATTCATTTGAAAGATTTCAGCATCTCCGAGTTCAGCACCACATAACCTTGCTGCTGGATATGTGAGTCTCTTTGATTAGCGGCTTTAATGAGCCACACAATTAGATATGAGGCAATAAAGGGCTCGTTTAGAAGCGGTGTGGTCTCTGACGGCTGAACGGCTGAGTTAATTGAGATTTACGTGACAAGATGCTGCACCAGCAAACAGCCTTGGAGAACGGTCAGCCTAAACTGTGAGCTATTCGGGATCAAAGAAATGACCAAGCAGATAAGAGAGCAAAAGATAAGCCTGCTGACATGCGCTTGGCATCGTATTTTGTATTTTGATACTAACTTGATGGAAAACAAAGGATGAGCACTTTGTTTTCATGGGTCTTTTAGCATTGAAAAAAAAAAGGCATCAGTGGCCATGAGAGTCTGAGCAAGAGAGGTTAGGGCCACTGTATCCATCCTTCATGTGAAGCCAATGCCATTAAATAACAGCAGAGAGGGCCTCTCCAAGGACCACAGTCCTCGTCATAGTACACTGATCAAGGCAAAGCAGCTGTCACAACAGCCGAAGTTTTAGAACATATAATCACAAAGAAATAGGCAGGTCTTAAAAAAAAAAAAAAAAAAAAAAAAACACTATTCAAACGCATTTGAAAGAAGTCTCTCATACTCAGCAAGGCTGCATTTATTTGATCAAAAATACAGTAAAACAGTAATAGTGTGAAATATTATTACAACTTAACTGTTTTAATATATTTTTAAAATGTATTACATGTAATAATCCTGTGATGGCAAAGCTGAATTTTCTGCATCATTACTCCAGTCTACAGTGTCACATGGTCCTTCAGAAATCATTCTAATATGCTGATTTGGTGCTCAAGAAATATATCTTATGATCAATGCTGAAAACAATTGTGCTGCTTAATATTTATATGGAAACCGCAATACATTTCTTTTCAGGATTCCTTGATTAACAGAATTTCAAAAGAACAGCATTCATATGAAACAGATATCTTTTGGAACATTATAAATGTCTTTACTGTCACTTTTGATCAATTTAATGTATCCTTGCTGAATAAACTTATTAATTTCTTCAAATAAATAAATAAAATCTTGACCTCAAACTTTTGAGGATCATGATGATGTACATGAAATGTCATTCAAAATACCTTACTGAATTGAATGGAATAAACAGCAGGAATAAAATGATAATACGGTGGGACTTGTATTTATTTTTGACTGGACTGTGAAAAGTGACACCTACTGTACACTATGATATTACTTGTGGCTTTATATGACCAGAAAAGTTGTTTCAAAGGAGAAAGTTGAAAAGATTATGAAAGCAAACGAAGAATAATGTGCAGTTAAACAACTAAATAGGGCCCATTTTGATTTCATGTAAACAGAAGTATTATGTCTTAAATGGGCAGCACAGTTTTTCCCGCAATCCAAACACAAATACAGACCTCAGTGTCCTAAAAGGCCGGTTTATGGAGATTTCAGCTGCGCAGACAGATCCAGAGCTTCTCCAGTGTCTCGCAGGAAGAATGATGTCAACTGTGCAACTATCTCAGATGTCCCCTTTGAAAGCCCTGTTCCAGACTTTCTCTGTCTCAATAGGGGGAATCTGAAAAGGGCTGAGATGAGAGATAGATGTGCTCAGAGCCTGGGTGTCTGGCCCTCGTATAAAACACACAGCCAAAATATCCAGAGAGGGCACCGTTTGTACGAGGGACAAGGTGACCCTGTCTCCCGGGAGCCTGTGAAATGACACAATAGACGCCTCTCATCTCTACACACACACACAGACACACACAGACACACATATCCACAAACGCCAGCCACTATCACTCTGCCGAGGAGGGAGTCGGCACAAAAATGAAGAATGGATGGGGGACACCGCCCCACTCCACCCCACCCCAGCGCCACAGCCCTTGAGCCCCTATTCAGGCAGAATCCGGTGACAAGCCCCCTGCATACACCCCACAGACGGTGCCGAATTCCACCCTCCGCCCTGAGCCTCTGCCACAGGCCCGACAGATGGAGTAGCTATTGATCGAACAGCTCGCACCCTCCCCGCTCGCTGCATCCATCCCCTGAGGAAACAAAGGGCTGGAGAAGTCAAGAGAGACGCCTGAATACGGGGAGCAGGGCCGGGGCAGCCGCAAGAGTGGGCGGGGGGGGGGGGGGTGAGTGGGCAAAATGCTTCCACACAGCTGAGTTATGCAGCAAGTGTCTGGGGCTTGGGAGAGCGGAGGCATTTCAAAGCTTTGAATGCACTTTTATGATCCAGACTCGGAGGAGACAGGTTGTGTGGAGAGCACACAAGATCAGCGGCGGCTGTGTTTGCACGGACATAATGGACAGTAAACACTGCCGGCGGAGATGATACGGTTGCTGACGGACAGAGCATCATCAAAACAAACAGCTCTTTTTATCAGCAAGCTGGGAAACTTCACAAATATTTAGACGGATAAATTGTTTGGCTTAACGAAACGGAAGAACATGATATCATGACAAAAAGAAAACTCCTTTAAGCACTTTTAAAGGGATAGTTCACCCAAAAATGAAAATTCTGTCATCATTTACAAACCCTCGTGACTTTTTCTTCTGCGAAACATAAAAGAAGATATTTGATGTTTGATGTACAAGATGTTTTTTGTCCATACAAAGTCAATTGTCATCAAAACAGTTTGATTACCAACATACTTTGTAACCAAGTACACTTTTGTACTTAAATAAGTACACGTGGAACGTAAAAATAAATAAATAAAATACATAAATAATACTATCGTATCCTTTATGCTGGTACTTTTCACAGTTCAAATCCTGTCTACAACATCCAGTCGAATATGTTTTGACTAGGAAATACATCATATTAAGAAAGCTAAATGAGTTTTGGAATCTTGTTATGCTGTCTTTAAACATTTTATAAGCCATATAAAAAGCTCACTCTGTCTAGACTAACTGATTTAAGTTCCTTTTCCACTTTTTCCACTTGTTCCTTTTCTACTTCTGAATTAAATAAAGATATACATATTAACTGGTCTGAATCTGTGGTAACCAATGGATTCTCCACATGAGAAGTTCTGCACCACCTTTTCTGCCTTGGTTGGGAGTCCTGCATGGCGAAAACATGTTTTTCTGGAGAGGAAATTCAATGGAGCTTCATCCCTGAGCGGTCCTTGGGAGAAACCCCTATCGAGTAGCACCGCTCTGTGCATCACTGCGCCCAGCCAACCCTGTCTGGAGCTCTCAGCCCGCTGGATCGAGTTTCCTCAGGTGGGGACCCGAACACCTCATCCTAATTGGGAGAAGGGGGCCAAGGGGAGGCGAGGGCATCAGCACAAAACAGAGCGATTCAATATGGGGTGAAACCATAAAGTTCCTGAGAACCGATTACCATTTTGTCTTTGAGTAAGACGCCTGACCTCGTTTTGCTCCAGGGGGATTGTTCTTGCAATTAGTGTACCGTGAGTCACTTTGAATTAAAAATGTCTGCTTAATGCCAAATAAGCAATTAAAAGAAGCATGTTTGAACTAATATTAAGTACCTCGCTTCATCGTAAAAATGTTTAGAGGCTCTGCACTGTTTTCCTCAACTCACTAGTTTCATACTTCTTAATGCCTCCAACAAGGCAGCACTTCATTAACAGCGAGAGTCTTTTCGGCAGACATGCCTGCTGGTTTTGTGATAAAATGAATCCGTGGCCTTGTTTTAAAAGCTCACATGAAAGGTTAGCATTGGTTTCTCAACTGTCTGGTGTTTGACATGAAAAAATAATCTCTCCACATAATTAGCGGTGTTTACTACAGCAAGTTTCACTATTACTATCGTTCATACTTGTGGTTAGAAGTTTGTTCAAACCGCTACTAAACCAAAGTGTCATAGAAATGAATGATACCTCAAATCATGTGATGTGTTGTTACTTTTCTAAACGATTAGACTTACAATTTTCACCTGGTGGACAATTAGGCAGTCAAAACACCATAGAAACCACCCAAAACACCTTAGCAACTGTGTAAGACACCCTAGAAACCGCATGGCAACGTCTCGAGCCCTATAATAGAGCTTGCTTAGTGGAGAAATTCTGATTCCTATGCCTCACAGGACACATATGATGTTAACTTTTGTAAGCTGCATGTTTGTTCTAATGTCCCTGTTTTTTTCCACTGCTGTTTTGCCCTTGAGCGAGGCAATGAACTCACATGATTTGCTCCAAGGGCGCCTGAACACGGCGATTCTGCATCTCCTGGTCTAAACCCATGACCTCAGTGCAATGACCTTTCCGAAAGAATGGAGACCACCCAGTGACCTCCCTCTACTAAAGTAAAGGTTAAAGCGAGTCATGTGGACTTTTTTCCGTCTAGCAAAACACACCGAATGGGCCAACGGGTTAGATGAGAGCGAACGAGCAGAGGGCCGGAGGGATATCAGGTAAAACCAGCAGCCTGATTTTACAATCACCTCACCATCTGCATGTTGCTCATCTATCACTCGCTCTCTGACAGATTAGATTTCTAATATTGTGCGCATTCAGAAAGCTTCGGTTTCTCCTTAACAAAGAGAACGAGCCCGTTATGTTCCCCCCGTTCGCTCTTTTTCAGAGTGGTCTCCACAGTGCGCTCTCAGATTCCAGAACACAATGCTGCTCAGGTCTGGCTCGGATTTAAAAGATTAATAGCCCTCTGTCGTGACAGAAATGCAATCGTCTGAGTTTTCTGTGACAGCAGGGAGGGGGACGTGCAAAAAAAAAACGGCGAGTGTGAAAACCGAAAGAGAGAAACTATTGTCCACAGTCACAAATGCAGCTGATGAGGACTGATTGCTATCGCTACTCTCTCAAGTTTGCCTGTCAATCAAAGCCAGCAACATCAATGGGACGAATTTGAATGATAAAACGAAAAGTCACAAGCGGCAGCATTTCGCTTGTCACCGGGGTTAGCGAACGTGTCGACGTGAAGGAGAGGGGAGGGGAGAAGTTTGCACAGAAATCGGGTTTTGCCGAGAAGATGGCATCTCTGCCCTTCAATCATAACACAAAGCATTACCACCGAGCGTCTGCTTAACAATCCCAGATTCAATACCCAGCACAAGTCTGTCACTCGCACGCGCAAGAGAGAACAGAATGGGCCTGGCGCTGCAAGACACGTCGTAAGTGACACTCAATGGGAGAGTTTCATGGCTTGTCTCTGCTCCATCAGTGCGGATCAATCAAGCGTTCCCCAATAACCAGCAGCTGTCACCTCGCAGGAAACATCAATCAGATGTCGTTCAAAAATAAAGACGGTAATTAATCTTAGAAAAGAATGTATAAGAGTTAGTCGATCCACACGGGACCAATCAAAAATATACTTTAAGCATACGATCACAACCATATGTCACAAGAAATTCAATTCACTCCGTCAAGAACTTGGAGCTTCGAAGATCAAAAGCCCTTCAAAAACATCACTGGTCCAACATCTAGAGGAATTGATGTAAAAGTGTATGATAAATGTTTGATGCGCAGTGGATTTGAACCTAGAGATGGGGCCAAAGAAAGCGAGAAAGTACATTTTGAACAGCTGTTCTCACTACACTCCGTTCCCAGGAGAAATTCTCCTCCGGTCTTCTTGGTCTTTCTCACTCTCGCTCCCTTTCAGGCCGAAGGACCTAAAAGCCTTTCTCCTCACATCAGAAAACTGAATGCTTCAATGTGGTTCCTTTCAGCCTGATTCTCCCATCTACTTCCACAATGACTAGAAGGACGAGGAGGAAAGAGGGTGACAAGATGAGCGAGGCAGAGGGAGGGAGAAATAGAGTGAGATATCCCTGCAGGCTCTCGTCAGTTCCAGGCCATTAGCTCTCCCTCACTGGGACTTTGTTTACAGGCGGACATAAATAGAATTCTCCTCCTTTATCTGAAGCGCCATCCTGTGCCACTGATGAGGGATGGGGCTTCAGACCGGAGCCTCTCAGACAAGCGGTCAAGAAAAAGGCGCTATGATCTAACAGCCAAGAGATAGTGCGCATTAAGAACTGGTCACACAGGGCTCGTCTTACCGTGAGGGGGAAGAACTTCACGTATTCACAAAAAAGCGCAATGCGCCACACTAACTAATGGTAGAGGATGTCACCTACACCGAAACTTGTAACTAACCGAAACACCGCAGACTGTAACTAACTTTAGGTGGAAACTAGGAGTCACGACTGAAAACTGTTAGAAAAAACAATTACACTATCTTGGGAACTTGAAATGAGAGTATGTTCTGAGTATTTAAGACTTTTCATGTAGTGGTTTATTTGAATGGTCCTTTAAAGGGAATTGGTTAAAAAGTTTTAATCAATTCATCACTTAGATCACTTGATTGTTTTCGCGTAGTGAATGATATTTAGTCGAATAAAAGAAAAACTAGCATTGAAAATGTATTTTAGCATTCGCTTCAATGAACAGGTTAAAAAATTATTAACCGATTAGTTACACTGGAATCATTTTATTTTATTTTTTAGTAGTAAAACAAATATTCAATACCGTTGTTTTTAAATTAGTTACAGACTGCGAAATGTTGCTTTTTTATGATTGCAAAATATTGTTCACATAATTTGTTCAATATGAAAAGGTTGATTTAGAAAAAATAAATAAAGTCAATGGATTGCACAACATTTTCACAACATAAATTAAATTGTTTTTTTTTCTTATGCCTTCAAATACGTTTTATAGAAAGTGTCCATAAAATGTTGCATTATTTATAGCCCTAACAAGTAACTCACTTCATTGTTACAGTTACAGTTCGACAAAATCATTAAAAAGAACAGTTTCAAAAGTTTCAGACATCACTACGGGAAAAATAACCGCTCCATAGTTTAGTGCCGAGTACAAACCACTTTCTATTAAAAACGTTCTGAAAATGATATAAGTTGACAGCATTACTTGGAAATCGGGATTAAACATGAAAAATCATACAGAGGAAAAAAAGAAAAATTAGGAACCATCTGCTGCTCACATCTCTGCACATTATTGGTAAACAGGCACAGAGGGAGTGTGTGTGCGCATGTTTGGCGTAAAAGCACATAGCGATGCTCCGACACACTCTCATATTCCTCCGAGAGAGACAGACACGCGCAGACAGACTACTCCAGCTCCACTTCCACAGTTACTGCCCACAGCAGAATCTGATTGGCTGAGACAAGATGACAGCTGGACAGATGTTCCAGAGGAGGCACACATGGGAGGTTAGAACGTGTGCGCTGTGTTTTCAGCATGTCTGCATTCTGACTCCATGAACAGGAGAGCTGTCACAGCCGGTCACACAGACGGATCCCATGGAATCGGCGCGGAGCCACTTGAGCGAGGGACAGGATGAGGAGAAAGAACTGTAGAACACATCCAAACCTTCCAAAACCACATCCGTCGCCTGCAATTTCATACGCCAGTCATGCGGGTTTTAATGCGAAATGCAAATCAAATGATAATGGCTTACTTTAAAACTAGCCCTGCATTTACGCCAGCATCTCATTTGTTTCAGATCTATGAACCGTCAAAGAGTTCAGACTGATATTTATCAATAATTAAGCCATATCCTCTAACCATTACCTATCAATATAAATAACTTGTGTACATTCAAACACAAGACAGATAAAAGATCAGCAAATGTGCCCAGCGAAGCATAGTAAACCATCACCAGTTCAAAGTTCTGTGTTTCTAAGACTACTAGACAACTGCTAGGCCAAGCTACACTCAGAATAAGCCTAAACAAATATAATTCTGAAACAGTGTTACAATTCACAAATTAACATTTCCAGCCATAAACCACTGAAGAATCTGCTTATTTGAGATGGTTCAAACTGCAATTAAGGTGTTTCCAAGCCCAAAAGAAATCAAAACTGAAATGTCAAATTAAAAGCAAGAGATCCTTGATTTTTAACCAGAGTCTAATTTAGGCTTTGAGGCTCTTGGGAAGCTCCAAATTAATTTCATCCCAACCTGGAGAAGCAAGAGGAAAGTCTTCAAAGCTGGAGAGATAATTGGCCGCACACAAATTATGCCTGAAACTCGGCACAAGCTAAAAGAACATCAATGCCTTTCGTTAGGAAAAGGCAGTGTGTAAATTGGGGTCAGGCTCAAGAAGCACACATGCACGCGCAATCAAGCATACAGCGGAGGTTGCATATGTGGGGTTTTATAAACAATAAAAACTCTTTCGAAAGCCTCTCCTGTCTACCTTCTCGGCAAGTCAGGTCTGGAGATAAAACACTCGGCTTTGGGCCAACCATATCTGCCAGACCTCTCATCTCCCTTAAGCGGCGCAGGCAGGTCATTAGTCCGTGGAGGGTCAGCAGTTCCGAGAAGGGTCTGTCTGTATCCCGCAGTACTATCACGACCCTGCAAGTTACGCCTACTACTACTACTACAACAAGTTACGCCTCCAGTGAAAAAACAAGCGTGGATGCCATTGACTAAATAAATCTTTTGAAGTAAATTATTTAATGTTTTATGTATGAAACGTCTGGTGTAAGGCTAACTTAGGCTATATTGCTTTCGAATCTTATGAAGTAGGAAATAACAGTGATTAGTAAAACATGAAATAAATTATATAATCAAATTAATACAGAATTATTGTAATTATAGCTAAAAACCTACCCCCAACCCAAAACCTTACCCTAAACCTTCCCCTTCCATAAAATTGTAAACTGTAAATTTCACAATTGAAATACTTTAAAAACTGAGAAAAACAAACAGGATGACTTACGGCGTCTGGTGATCTATGTAATACAATCTGTATGCCTTATCACTAGGTAAAAAGCGAGGAAAGTGAAGTAGAAGAAGAACGGTACTATTGACGACATCCAGAGGGAGGGGGCTCTGATGACATCCTGAGTTACTGTTTCACTGCAGACTTGTAGGGGGTGGTTTACACGCATACACTTGGCAGTTCCACCAACCTAATCAAAATGTTGATAAAACTTAAATCCACAAAAAGAACACAACAAATGAGTCAATAAGGGTGCCATCACTCTGCAGCAGTTGTCATATAAAGGACCAAAGTTCTCTGGGAAGAAGTCATCTACAGTTTTTCGAGTAAGCTGTAACTGATCAACAAGGCTGATAATGCAAAAGTACTTTTTACAATGCAAAAGTACAAAAGGTAGCCATTTGTGCATTTTAAATATACAAACCAATTATTTTTGAACCTATTTGTAATTAAACAAACCAATGAACTGACATGCTAATCGAAAGATTCCCCAGTGCTTTTCTTCAAATAAATATGGATTTCACTAAGGGAATCTTTTCATTGAAACAAACAGCTCAAATGAACCAATACACAAAAATGCTTAATTAAATTTTGATTTGCCTTTTAATTATTTAGGGGTTTGAATGAGTAAAAAAAAAATGCAGGAGCCCAAAAAAGCGAATGGACAATAGAAGGTACCGGCATATAATGCCAGCTGAAATCTAATTCACACAAGAACTACAACATCTACCATCTCAGGCTGACAGTTCCAAATTGGTGCAATTCTAGAAATATTTCTATTAGTCTTGTAGCAAACGGGCAATACACGAATGCCCGGCTACTCGTACACCTGCCCGCCATTAGGCAGGTTTCAGAGGATTACAGAGGACACATAATTGTACATGACATCTTTGAGAGATAAAAGTGATTACGATGGATAAAAGGTTGGTGGAGGGCGACTAAAAATTGCTTAGCAACCAGTCATTATCCCTCCCCCCGAGGAGAGCGAGGTGACGTCCATCTGTATAACCCACCCCAACAAACAATTACAAACAGTGATAAAAAGTGGCACAATAGCTCTTGACACACAAATAGGTTAACACAATAAAGCTGCCTATGCCCGGCTCACTCGAGGGAGGAAAGCAATTCCAGCAGCAGGCAGGAGGTAATAAAGCAGGAGGTTTGTGTGTGTGTGTGTGTGTCCATCCAGTCTTAGTCCTGAGCTCCTGTGCTCCTGTGCTCGAGCAGAGTAAGGCATGCAGAAAAGTAGACGCCCGAGGGCCTAATATCACTGTTGGTTTAGAACCTTTTGACAAGAGCAATAACACTGGCCAAGAATGGCAGAAACCCCAGCCTACAGCGGCGGAGCACTGTACAGAAATAATGGCGTTACATTAGAGGCTTGTGTGCGCTTTGCTGTTCGCCACTGTCTCTGAACAATAACATTAACATGGGGGGAAAAGCCCTACGCAATGGCTTTTTCAATCACAAACCTATCGAAGGAGTGAGATATTGTATTCCGACCCATTAACGTCATCAACAATTAAACATCTACGCCTGGAAATGTGTGATACAAATCTCTAGAGTTTTTATTATAACGCGTTGCATTCCCAGCACACAGCGTGAAGTCGCCAGCAGGGGTGTGGGATTGCTAATCGCAAACGGCCGAGGCTGAAGGCATTGTTTCCTGCAGTCGGTGGAAATTCCATTACCTCTCGAATACACTACAAGCTGACTAACTGCCTTTATGAAACGCATGGCATGAACAATATAGACTGCATAGTATTTGAAGAGATTCATGACAATCTAAGTCGCCGCCAATGACACTTTTGTTCATTGTCACTTGCATTTAGGGGTGGGCGATATCTCGATATTTAAAATATATCGAGATATTTTTAAACACGATATGGATTTTGACATATCGTATATCGATATATTGTTTATATTTAATTCTGATTTCGCCACTTTGCTTGTTTGCCTTCTCTGTGCTGTGTGTGCTCGCCCCCGCCTCCTTGCTTTCCCACTCCCCCCGCCGGCGCGACCACAACATTGCCCAACATCAAATGTGACCCGATCTGGCGAAATGAGTCGGAAGTCGCAACGTTCCATTTTAAGATATGGGCCGATTATGTGGAAAAACAATGAAATAATAGATTTTTTTTTTTAAATGTTTTTGCTAAATTTCAAAGAACAGACATTCAAAAATAATCTCCTAAAGTTTCGTAGTCCAGATAATTGAGTAAAGGTATTTAAATGACTATTAAAGTTTACAAAGTTTTACTAAATTCGCTGGAAATGAATAGCTTTTCTCAACTCCGCTCGTCACCTCTGAGCATTTCCCTGGAATCCCCTCAAACGTCTCTGCTCTCCAAATATGGTGTTTCACGTTGTATAGAACCAATCAAAAAGCTTAGAAATGTACACAAACGCTGATCATTTGTCAATGGGAAGCCCCGTTTCGACTGACCGGCACGCGATTGGTCCAGCCATCCTCCTGTCAGACTCGTAGCGCTATGTGTAAACAAGCTAGCTGATCTCCTCAGAAAGATTAAATATTATTAATTTGAGAAATGTCGCTGTCAAAAGAGAGCAAAGTCACCAAAAAGTCGCCAAAAGCGTTGAACTCACTAGAGGCTTCTAACCTAAGCTCTGCTGCTTAGCTTAGCTTAGCTTATGGTCTCCTCTTTCCATTAATACCAAAATCTCAATTTTGAAATTTGAGTCACTGTGACTCATTTTGCTGGATCAGGTCACAAATGTCAAACGTAATGCAATCGGAACGAAACTGCTCGTTATTGTGTGGTTGAAGGACCGTTTATCAGTTTGGACCAATGCCGCGCGAGCCGATCGTGATCATGCGACACTGTTACTACACAGCGCTAATAAGAGATCCAGTAAAGAAAGCATTTGAATTCGCCACAGAAGTAATAGCTAACATCGCTGCGAGATCTAGTGAGAAACATTCACATTTCTCCGTTATTAACGGATCAAACAGCGCTGACGTGGAAACCAGGAAGAAACATTGTGCCATGAATGAACTATCCAGTGTCCACAGATCAGCAACATTCACCATGGATTTACTGTAGTAACACTAACTGCAACCATGGAAGTTTGGCAGGAATAGTAGGCTATAATGCCTTCAAGTAACATTACGTCGGTTTTATTTTGACATTATGAATACAATTGCTGCCCTCAAATGTTAATCTGAACTAAAATAAACCTTTGTTTATAACTACTACAATAGTTTCTACAAAATTTCATTTTTTCCAAGGAGCTGTTTTGTTTTATATGCTCCTAAGAAGAGTCAATTATAGCTCTAGAATTGCTCACGGTAAAAAAAAAAATCATACTTTATGATGTTAGTTTTAATTTTAAAAAAAAGAATCCAAAAAATTAAATCAAGGAATGCAAATGCAAATGTTGCTGTACCGAACCGAACCGTGACACAAGTGTATCGTATTGAACCGAACCGTGAATTTTGTGAACCATTACACCCCTAATGGAGATACTTCGGTTTTAAGGCGTCGGACGAACAGCAGACAGATGTCTACTGCCGTGAATGCCGAAAGTTGGTGCCAACCAAAGCTTCTAGCAAAAGAGTTACACAAACTTGTTTTTTGGCTATTTGTTGATGGCTACAACAGAGTTAATGCAAAGATGAGCTTGAGTTGAGTTTAGTTGTTTTATTTTTGAATGAAAAGAAGGCAATATGTATTATTTCTACTTTTATTTTACAGTTAAATTATTATTTTTGTTTACGGGGATTTTTTTTAAAATGTCGCAGAAGCACTCTGTTCCTACATTGTAGGAACAGAGTGCTTCTGCGACGTACATGAACTGCCTACCTCTAAATAAAAACAATAAAAAAAAGACTTCGTGGTATTTGGCTTTTTTTTTTTTTGCAGTTATTTAGGTATATATTTAGTTATATAGGGGGTTATTTTTCCTGTAAAGATATCGAGATATATATCGTATATCGAGATATAGCAAAATATATCGAGATATATTTTTTGCTCCATATCGCCCAGCCCTACTTGCATTCAAATCATAACCCGCTTTGAATGCGAACAGAATCAACTTTTGTCTTTGTGGCCACGGTTAAGAGTATAATTAAAAGTGTTAAACTTTCAACCACACCACATGACAAAACCCATTTTCCCTGGCAGTAAACTAAACAGGATTTGTAAACAGGTCACAGTCTAAGGCTCTCACTACATTTTAATAGCCTTAATATGTTGGAAAAATAACGCAAGCACACATTTTTTTCCCCCCACTTTAAAGGCTGCCCACCACAATGTTAATAAATAAAACTCAGAAGCACAGTGGGAGTATGATATTAGTCACACCCTCCGTCAGACAACCTTGCTAGTAAATAGAGGCGAATAAATACGTCTACACTATTCATTGTTCCTCCACAAAATAATTTTGTGCGTAGCGAAAACAGTTAATGTTTCACATATCATTTGCTGTGTACATGTCTCTTTCAACAGCACTAAATACAGAAGATAGGCATTCTATTGGAAAGGATAATTGGAAAGGAGAGGATCCTTGGAAAGGATAATTGAGCTTTGACTTCCAGGGCAGTCTGTCTTACCCTCATGGGGGATTAGGAGAACTTTCCACTTCGTGAGAACACCAGGCACTCTGTTTTGTGATGCAGTAAGCCCATGTCTCATGCATGTGTCATGTCCTATCAGTGAGCTCCATATGTTTAAACAATAACACCATTCTTAATAATAACAGGGCTGACATAGTTTAAGGGTCAACAGGAGCATTGTAATGATCCAAGATAAGCTATGGATTTCAAGTCGAGAGAGATGTGTTGTGAGATGACAACACTTGTGTTGTGAGAGACTGTGAGAGATGTAACACTTGTGGTGAGCATAGGCTGCAAATATTACAAATCAGCACAGGAAACACAAACAGGCCTTAAAGAAATGATTAAAGCAAAAGTTACAATTCCATTGTCATTTATTCACCTTCATGTTATTCCAAACTGTATGTATTGTATAACTGTATCGCAGTTCACATTAAGTTATCGCAGATCAAATTTTTCTTCAATATCGTGCACCCCTAATACCCTGAATACAAAAAAATATTTTGAAGAATGTGAAGAAAAAAAAAGAAAGCATATGGTTACCAAGGGCTGTTCAACTCCAAAAGGGGCAAAAACATTTTTTAAATGAGTTTGAATTGAGATAGCAAACAGGGTGCAAAATTGTAGCTCAGATTTTAATGTAACGAAATTAGAATTTTTTTTATCAGATAGGAAAATAAAAATAGTATTTATTTTTTTTACTAGACACGCAAAGTTTGTCAAGACAAAACTTGAATGTGGACAAAACACTGAGAACGTTTTTAAAAGAAAGAAAAAAAGTCTAATTTAGAAGTTTAAAGGCCTTATGGGTGGAGAGAACAGCACATAGATGTATGCTTTTATTGTATGTAAAAGTGCAATACAAACGTCGCTTTTTGTGTTCGGAGAAACATTGTTTTTTTGGGTGATTCATCCCTCTAAGTAATGGAGAAAAATATAGTCTAAACACCGCAGCTTTGGATTGCAACGATGGTTTCATTACAGCATGTCACAATGATGAAATGAACCATGGGATGGTATGAGAATCAGGATATTACCCAAATCTTTCGCAAAAATGGGGTAAAGAACAAAGATATCTGCAACGGCATGTAACAGAGCTACACTGAAAGCATTTCGCTGAATTATGCTGGCAGAGAAACAACAGTGAAGGGAGTACAAAGAAACTAACTGAAAACACTAAGCCGTAACTCATGGAAATTGAACTGCTCCCTTTACAAGGAGAAACAGGATGCACTATGAATTCTCCAGAAAAGTTCTTTTAAAAAAAACACACTCCCGTAATTCTCAGTGACTGATGCCCAAGCAAACTTTTCAGTCCTTTAGGAGCAGCGAGCAGGGCCACTTTCCCAGCATCCCCCACTGTCCACCAGCAGGAAATCAATTTACCCAGGAGGCCGATTACACAGCCGTTTGTTTTTAGGGAGAACAATTTGCCCTTCAAAGGGTCGCTATTTGAATATGATTCCTGTTCGGTAGTGTGATTAGTTATGAAGCAGAGAGGATGTGAAGCTGTACACCATTTAATCTGCAGTTCTTCCACTGCACTCAGAGCCATTTAATGACAAACATGCCACAGGTAACTCTCTAAGCCTGAAAGGGGAAAAACAGCTCCTTCAAATGCTCGAGGAGAGTTTGATGGGAGTTTCAAGCGTTCAAGAATATAGCTGTGATCCGCACTCAAAATTCACTTTATTTCACATTTTTCACAGGGGAATAATACAACAGACGTTTCGGCTCGCAGGCCTTCTTCAGTGTGCTAAATTCTCTAATCCCTCCACCGACAATATAAACAATTCATTAATTACATTGACGTCATCAAAATTGGCCAATGTTAAAAATCACTCATTTAATTAAATGTGTTCAACAGCAATTATCCACACACACACACACACACACACACAATATGATCTTGTTAAACGCATCCACCAATAATTTCCATGAATCACAAGACATGATTTTATACTAAGCACAATCAGAGTATCCCACAATCAAAAAAACTTTCAAGTGTTTCACTCTTGCTCCATCCTCAACAGAATGTAAAAAGAGGAGATTCTGGCCTTTCCAAAAAAAAATCTGCTGATTCCAGTGTTTTGAGAACTACGGAGAAGGCAAAACCTTCAATAAGATTTGTAAAATCATCATCTCCTTGAAGTTGCAGAGATGCCAGAGAAGGAAGGACCTCGGAACGGCTAAATCAACAAGCTGCGGCCCAGCAGCGTCTCATTTGGATGAGGATAAAGCTGGTGAAATTGAAACTGCAGCAAAGCAAAGGTCAAGTAAACAACAACCACACAAGTTATCCTGAAATTCCATTTAGAGTGGCGCATCTTGACACCATTTCCATGCTTGGATTTTCTTCCCGACACTTTTAATCAATATCACCTACGAAAGCAACACGGGCTGAGCCTTTTATGTAGCGACAGGGGAGAAAGGAATGCCATAAAGAAGAAGGAATCAAACAGCCTCCACCGCAGGTGTTGCGTGTTAACAGATGTTGGGAACATTAGCATTGTACGAACGGCTAGGGGAATGGAGTGGGGGAGAGAGGATAGGAATTGTGGATTACCAGGGGCACAGAAATAATAGCTCTTCCGGAACAATGGCACCTCCTTAACACTCAATACTCGCAGGAGGAGCTCTGTAGGAGAGCAGTGAGACAGGAGCATTCACAATCCATTCACCGCACTTTCACAACTAACAAAGACATTTTCTTTTGACACTCTTTTCTATTCTATATTTCTCAGCAGCCACGGTAAATTGGTCTATTCATTTTTCAAAGTACCAGTGATTTTAAAAAAAATGCACAAGATGGAGACCCATTCTTTTGGTGAAGGTAAAAGGGACCAGTAAGTTTAGACACTTTTTGTGTGTGCTATCTGGGTACCAGGGCTTCCATTTTGAACAATACCATGGGCGACAGCTGAATATGGGACAAGGTCGATATCAGGTCCCGCCTCACCCCACACCCTCCCCTAACCTGGGTTAAAATTCAACTGAACCTCAAAAGAAGACAAACATGGTTTAGATGGCAATGACCTCTTGAACATTACCAGAAAACAACAAAAAGGGAATTAAACAACACACAAATCCCATAAACAAAACCAATCACCTACATGTGCATGTTTCCTTCATACATGAACTTACTATACTTCAATCGTCCCGTCAAAACTAGCATATAAGAACGAGGCCGTGCCCCAAGCCTTGAGAGACTTGAGAGGTGTTTGCACCTAATGACCCACTGTTTGGACGCTCCACAGACATAAGTTCAAGGACCATGTCCTGCCCCATCCATCCAACTAACTGCTCTACCAACCCGCCTGAAAAAAAGGAATGGGGGTTAAACGCAAGAGTGCTTGTATTAGGCCACATGTTCATTTCAGCTCTGAAAGATGTGTTACTGTAAAAGCCTATGGTTAAAGAACAGAATGTGTATGCAGGCTACTCACTGTTATCAATTTCTAGACAGAAAGGTTTCATTATACTAGTAGGACTATACTAGCTGAGACAATACCTAAAAACAGATTAATATATAAGGCAGGAAATTAAAGTTTTGCTAATATAACGATATTCATGAGCGAAGCCCTCGCTCTCCCTGGTTTTAATAAGAAAACGGTCGAGTGATTTCACCCCATGGCCATCAATCAATCAATCTACATACTTATCTCTATATTCAAATGAACAGCGCACACTTCTTTAATAATATCCTTCTGAAATTAAACTATCCATCAACATCTGCGGCAGAGGCAGAAACGGTGAAACGGGTACGAGTTTAACTTCATACCTCTGGAAATTCGCTCTTGATTTAATCTCATTAAGATCTTTCCCGCTCAATAAGGTAAGCAGAGGTTGAATTGAGCCCAAACAGCGTTTCTCAATCAAGAGAAACCTTTCTGCTGACGGTGGAACAATAAACTTTTTTTTTTTTTTTTTTTTTTATGGCTTTCAGGGCATGAAATCCTTCCAAAACATCTTGCCATCAGTTTTCTATCGTCAAACTGTTCGGAATGACTTTGTGTGGAAAGTACCTACAGCACACAAGGAAAAATGCAAGTTTGACTCAAATCTAATAACGTGTGCAAATGTGCCAATGTGATCGAATCAGATGTGGAAAAAGTCAACAAAAACAAGAAACTGACAAAACGGAAAAATTAAATAAGCTATGAAAAATGAGAAACAATGCTAAGACAATTCAGTGACCTAAATATTAGACCATACCATCTCGCCACCAGCTATCTCCCCCTCTCCCCCATGCACGCTCGGCTCAGTTGAGATTAGCATTATGCTGGAAGCTCTATTTGTTTAGGTGAGATCGAGCCACAGAGCTAATACCGGGCCAATTTGCTCAGCGGGTCACGGATGTGCAGCAGGAGTAGGAAATGAGGCAACTCTGGCCCCCGGAGGTGAACTTTTCCACTCGTACATCACTGAATGTTTTATTCAATAGAGTGGTGAGCATACTCCTTGACAGGTGCTGTCTCCACGGGTGGAGGGAGTCGCAGCCCTCAGAGTGAGGGACTCTGCTGGGGTAATGAGGCTGCCAGGCCCCGAGGAAGACCACATGCTGGAGCCGAGCTAAGAGCCAGAGCCCTAAGCCTCCAGAGTGATGACTTGCAGAGTGGAACGTCCACCATGGAGCAGGGGGCCAATCGCATTAGTCAGAGCAGCGGAGAAATGACGGGGGGCCTCGTGAGATTTAAATTGTGATGTATGGGGGAGAAAAAAAACTCTCTTTTCTGACAGACAATCAATATACATACTCACACCGGTCTAAATATAACGTGTTTTTTTTAATCAGCTACTTATTTTGCAATGTTAAACTACTTGGACTGCCTTTAAGAATAAATTAATATTTTAAAAAATGCCTCAGTTCAGGCTGTTTTGCATTAGATATTGATTGTCCAAGGACTAAGCATAAAAAGCAGCACGGCTCCAGCTCTTAAGATTTAAGGTGCCAAACACTCTTAAAAAAAAAAGGTTGCAAAATGTGTTTTTTGCAGCAATACCATAGAATAACCATTTGGGGTTCTCCAAAGAACCATTCGGTGAACAGAGAACCATTTTTTCAGTGTGAAGATTGAAAATCTTTGAAAAATTACTAAATCTAAAGAACTATTTTCCATTAAAAAAGAAACTTTTTTGTAATGGAAATATTCTCTGAATGCTATAGGTTCTTCATGGAAACACTGATACTGATAAAGAACCTTCAGGGTAGGCCAAACCCACCCAGGGGACCTGGGGAAAAAAAAAACTTTTTTGCCAACTACTGTTGTTAATCTCAGAAAGACTGCAAATAGTGGGTTAAAGTCTCTGATAATAAAAACACAACATTTGTTTAGGCCAACTGATCTGCCTTCGTGGACAAATAAAACCCAGGCTGCAGTTTAGCCAGTATCAGAGGGTTCACCGATTAGATTTCATAGAGATAGGATATGCAAAACGTCAGTTCTTGGAAACTGCAAACGATGCATGGAGAAGGAACAGCTGACATCCGAGTGCTAGGATAATAGCTTAACATGAAAAGCCTGTTGACGCCCAAACACACCATCCAAATGGGCCCTAAACAAAGCATTTTAATCAATCAAACTTTCAGCATCTTGCCATGAGCCCCTCCTGAAATTCAAGCTTTTACCCAAAACATTTCAGGGGGCCAGTGCTCCTGAGGCAACCTGAGGTTAAGTGCCTTGCTCAACCTAACCCTTCACTTACCAGCCGAGAACTTTAACCACTAAAGCTACCGCACTGCTATTTAAATTCAGTAGTTAGAGATTAAGTCATAAAGGAAATCATTGACACACTCTGTGCTGCAACTAAGACGAGGAGGTGCTGGAAAAGACTTTCACACCTTTTATTCAGATCCTCTCGCCTGCCATCGTGTTGTAACCAGATTTTATGCTTTGAGCGCATTCATCCTGTCAGCGTAGGCTACTCTTTAAAAACAACCATAGTGCACATCAAAGCGCGCCCTGGAGCCATTCAGTGCCCGACACCTCCATTTTTACTGCACTTCCTTTATTTATTGCAGGTAAAACCTTGAAACAAAGGTTGTATGTTCTGCCAGGGGCCTAAAAGACGCCACCCGATGTCACTTCACACGATTAAATGACGAGAAACGTGGAGCGTTATTCAAATGAAGCTAATCATTGCTGAAAATCACCATCCAGTCAAAGGCGATTCTGTTGCTTATAGTCAAAGTAGAGATTATAGAGATTTCTCTATAGAAATATAGAGATTTCACTAGTGCTGTAACTATACACTTCTTCGATAATTTAACGCTCAAAGGGAGTTTAACTGTGTATTAAACTGTTTTTTTTTTCAACAACTACAAAATCACTAGGCTATAGTCGCTAAAGTTATTGTTATCATAATAAAACTGTAGGTTTGAACCACGACTGCTATTTAAAAAAAAAAAAAATTTTAACAATAGCCTACTTTTTTTAAAAATATAACATTTTTGAAAGGGCACTACATTAATCTACTGTATTAGACTACTGCGACTTGATTGAAGTGTAGGCTACGTCTCGAAGAGCGTTAAATTGTGACAGCTGCGTACTTAAAAAACAGTAGGCTAAAAGCCTAATTATGGGTAAAACAATAGGTCTTTAACATGCATATTTTCATTGAAAGATCAATTAAAGCTGAAATGATGAGTAGGGGAGAGTATATTTACCATAAATCGCTCTGTGGTGCTGACTAGATTTCCATGCAGGTTTGTGATGACAGGACTGTGGGAACGTAAAGCGGCCGAAAGAACAGAAGAGGGCAAACGAGTGAAAAAAAAAAAAAATCAATAATATCTCATTCTGTTCTTAGATGAAGTGGAAAAATGTATAATCCCTGGTATATTCAGTTGACTTATTATGAGTTCCTTTTATGTGCGTTTTTCACGCGCGTAAAAAAAAGGAAAAGTCATCCAAAAACAGCTTCTTCTGCAGGATCGTCGGGCAGTTTTTGCTTGCCTTTAGGTTAAAATGTCTTCTTATTTTTTAACGAATCCGATCTGTGTTTTTGTTAAATAGGCGACAGCGGGTCAAGTGAGGAGCTGTTCCGTCCTCACAAAAAACGCCGTCTGTCAACTGCGCTCCGTTAACTGCGTTTTGAACTATCGTAAATGATTCCGTCGGTCAGGATTTTTCTTTACCCGTTTACTTACTGGAATAATCTCCGAGTAAGGCTTAGTAGGAAATTGCAAACTCCAGCAATAACGACAGCTTTTCTGCTGACACGAATCCGATAAATAAATAAGTGCTTTGCCAATTAAATAAACTGCGATTCGCAAACGTCCTTAAATCCAAAACAGCGAACAGACTTTGGCGTATACAATCAAGAGGAATGTTTTATCCACGGAATATACTAGAAAGCCCTCGTTGTGTTTAAGGCGATATTCCTTGAAAAGAACAGCAGGTGCGGGAATTTAGTATAGCCTACGCCGTTTAATCCTGGGGAAAAGAGAAATCACCGTTCACTTCCAGCGGTTTTCTTCATCCCCTTGCTCGGAAACCTTCCGTCGCGATTTCAACTCCGACGTCCGTCTAATTATTCCTCTGAAGGAGTCCAAAGGTTGCAGCTCTTGTTCATATTAATATCAAGCAAGAATTAATTAACTTAAATCAATAATTTGTCAATATTCCGCGTCTATGTGACTCTCTCATAGGCACTGCGCCTCACCCCCTGCGCCGGGCTGCCAAGACTGACAATAACCCGGAACGGTGCAGACTCTCACGGCTCCACCGACCGCCCACCAGCCAATCAGCGCTTAGGGGGAATTTAAATATTCCCACGGGTCGGCCAATCATGGGTAATTGAGGGCTGTTACCACGGTGACGCTGTCAGCGTCCAAACGTCAAGTTTATTATTTGAGAAATTATAAACGCTCAGGGACTGGATAGTGATCTTGTGAAACTGGGGACGGCTTTAACAACGGTTATAGGCACCCGCGGCCACCAATAACAAAAAAAAAGGTGAACTATTTATTGACATACACAACAGGGTCAGTTAGAAATATTCTTATAGGATAGTATACTCGTATACTTTGACCCCATAAAGGCTGTATTCTCATACATTTGTAGGCTTGTAGCCTAACTGTTAATGTGGTAAAGTAGGCTATGTGCCATGTCATCTGACCTATCTAGTCGTTAATATCGAAGTAGGCTACTACTAAATAGACTATTTAAAAAAATAATCAAAGTACTAGAATATGACTTTTATAAAGTTGCCGTTTCCGTCCACCGTTTCTTGCATAAGGCCTTATCTCGTTTTAAAATGCTGCTTTTCAGCCAGTGGGAAATTATCCAGTGTAATATGACATTTGACACATTTGTTTTGTCTCGCGCATACATAATTCATTAGCTTTATGCGCGCTCATGCAGCCAGACTGCTCGCGTTCAATCTTTATTGCAAATTGCGTCCACTCTAATCAAACTTGAGCAAACACGTGCGGAATGTTAGTCGAGTCATCTGCCTATGGAATCAACAGATAAAATGCTCTCCCACACGCATGTCATAGCTGGAGCTCAATTGATTATTACCGATGGATTGTTCTCAGAGAGATGAGATTGCATGTTACCAGGTAAAGGAAAGAGTGGAAATGAAAGAAAACAATAATTGGGCTACAGCTATTCTAATAATAATAGCTAAAAAATATCTGTATCATAATAATAATAAAAATAGCTATTCTAATAATAATAATAGCTATTTTATTCTATTCTGTAAAAATATAGGCCTAGTTTAGTCTTTTTCAAAGTATTGTAAACCTCTCCCTTAAGCTTCAGTGAATCTGACTGTCTGACATTGAAAACATCAGAATTATATTAAGAAGGCCTGATCCTATAGGATGTTCTTATAGGAAGAAGCTGAAGGCCTAAGGAAGAATTCTGACAGGAGACTGCAGCTCTGACTAATGCCTTTCCATGCCTTTCACATCTGAAATCAGCCCAGCAGACATCCCTGTTGGGCCAGTGTGAAACTAGTTTAGTTTTTAATCAGTATACAGTACTATGATATGGAGTCTTGTTGAGAACCTGAAAGATAAAAGGATTTTTTTCCAATGATACGTCACACACACACACACACACACACACACACACACACACACACACACACACACAAAATATCTTTAGTTTCTATGAAAAACTGGTTGTTTTAGTATTAAAGTATTAAAGTGGATTTGTGCTTGTCACAAAGGTAAGTTCATAAATGGGGCAAGTTGTGACGTTTCATATGTTGTAATTTAATATTGACAACAATTATTGTTTATCAAAAAAATGGTTTGATATTTTTTGTACTGTAAAGTTTCTCTTTGTTGTCTCAAGAGTTGTTTTGTTTTATAAACACAAAAAAGCCTTTTCCACTGAGACAACATGCCCCACTACAGGTCAACATGTGTTTATTATTATTATAATTATTTTTTTTTTTTACATTGCAAACCCAGACAGCAAAATAGTGTCGGCCCAGATCAGGGCCACATCTGGTGCATGTGGATTCCACGCGCACCAGATGTGGGCCTTATCTGGGCCGTTGCTGTCTGGGAAGACTTAACGGTACAGAAATAAACTAAATTCAGAGTAAACGTATGACAACTGGCCCTGGTCTCTCCAATGTTATTTGTGGCTGTGGACAAAATCAGAGCATGTGGGTGAAATAGACTTACATCTTTCTGCTCTCTGATGGATGAGATTTTACTATACAGAAAGATTGTCTCAGTAAATAGCATTTATACTGTATGACTCACCAGCTTGCACAATGGCAAAATGTCCCATCTGTGCTTTGGATAAACTGCTCATTCTAACAAAACTGTCACTTGACATTTCTGCTGCATTGAGGAATTGAATCTGAACAGAGGCAACCCTCCTTTACCCTCTTCCTTGATCTTTCTCTCCTCATCTTGTCCTCAGCCTTATGTTTCGGTTTGTTCCTTTGGCGAAGTAAGGCAGTTTAATTGAGCAAGGTTCGAGTCTTCACAAACTGCAAGGTAACAGAAAGAAATCGATGGAAACAGAGGCATGGGGAAAAGAGATAACATTGATTTATCTGCCATCGATAGGGCTGGATCACTGAATTCCACTGCCAGGTGAAACGTGTGCTGTCTGCCAACAGGATCTGAAAAGGTGTCAGGTGGTCAGAGGACACAGAAAGAGAATGAGGGAGCGAGAAAGAGAGAGATTGAGAGCGAGAAGGCAATGTGATGATGGAGAGCATGGAGGAGGGCAAGGGCAAATAGATATCAAGCTGAAAAAAAGAGCTGCTGATGTGATCTGATGAGATTGAGAAATAGGGAGTCGGGTTTAGGGTCATAGGTATCACACACACACACACACACACACTGCAGGTGGCTGATGCCGCTGTGTGGCCTCAGGCTCAGCAGTAAAGGTCAAAGAGAGATGTATGTTTTCCATGGAAGTCAGCAGCACAAGTGCACTTAATTGTGGTGTTTGTTAATTTGAACACATTTAAAAGGCAGAACCTCTAGAAATTATATTAATATAATTATATTATATATTATATATTTAATTATATAATTCACTGTACAGCACTTTGGTCAGTTTTATGCTATGTGTAAATGTGCTTTATAAATTAAATGTACTTACTTACTTACTATATTGACGGAGTTGTTGTCAATAGAAACTACCCATTTAAAAATGATCCAAACTATCATTTTTCATTTCAATCCATCTCAGTGGTACTACTCTACTAATCTTTCCAGACATGCCTTCTTCCACGGTTGTGCACCATTCAGAACTGAATTGATAATATTATTTAAATTCAGTTCCTGAATTTGAATTACGATATCAAACATGATGCAGAATTACAATAGATGTTATCTAGATAAAGTTATCTATTGATAGATAACTTTTAATTACAATTCAGTCAATATGTCATTTCAATTTAAATTCCACTTCAACTTCTTGTGGGGTGTGTGTCCAATTCATTTTAAACTTTCACTAATAGATTGGTGCAGCTATGACATCACTTTGTACCAGCAGTTGGCATCACACTGATTCCTAAAACCCAATAGGATTTTTCCATAGGCTTTTTGGATTATCGCAAAAAAACAACCTCTGTGATCAAGTCAAGTCAAGTCACCTTTATTTATATAGCGCTTTTTACAATACAGATTGTTTCAAAGCAGCTTTACAGTGATAACAGGAAAATAATGCAACAAAGTTTGTTTCTATATAGAAGAAAATAGCGATATAGTCCAGCCTAAGTAAGTTCAGTGATGGTTCATTTTTGTAAAAAAGTTATTCATTTAGTTTATTTATACAGTGAGGAAAATAAGTATTTGAACACCCTGCTATTTTGCAAGTTCTCCCACTTGGAAATCATGGAGGGGTCTGCAATTGTCATCGTAGGTGCATGTCCACTGTGAGAGACATAATCTAAAAAAAATAATCCAGAAATCACAATATATGATTTTTTAACTATTTATTTGTATGATACAGCTGCAAATAAGTATTTGAACACCTGTCTATCAGCTAGAATTCTGACCCTCAAAGACCTGTTAGTCTGCCTTTAAAATGTCCACCTCCACTCCATTTATTATCCTAAATTAGATGCACCTGTTTGAGGTCGTTAGCTGCATAAAGACACCTGTCCACCCCATATAATCAGTAAGAATCCAACTACTAACATGGCCAAGACCAAAGAGCTGTCCAAAGACACTAGAGACAAAATTGTACACCTCCACAAGGCTGGAAAGTGCTACAGGGAAATTGCCAAGCAGCTTGGTGAAAAAAGGTCCACTGTTGGAGCAATCATTAGAAAATGGAAGAAGCTAAACATGACTGTCAATCTCCCTCGGACTGGGGCTCCATGCAAGATCTCACCTCGTGGGGTCTCAATGATCCTAAGAAAGGTGAGAAATCAGCCCAGAACTACACGGGAGGAGCTGGTCAATGACCTGAAAAGAGCTGGGACCACCGTTTCCAAGGTTACTGTTGGTAATACACTAAGACGTCATGGTTTGAAATCATGCATGGCACGGAAGGTTCCCCTGCTTAAACCAGCACATGTCAAGGCCCGTCTTAAGTTTGCCAATGACCATTTGGATGATCCAGAGGAGTCATGGGAGAAAGTCATGTGGTCAGATGAGACCAAAATAGAACTTTTTGGTCATAATTCCACTAAACGTGTTTGGAGGAAGAAGAATGATGAGTACCATCCCAAGAACACCATCCCTACTGTGAAGCATGGGGGTGGTAGCATCATGCTTTGGGGGTGTTTTTCTGCACATGGGACAGGGCGACTGCACTGTATTAAGGAGAGGATGACCGGGGCCATGTATTGCGAGATTTTGGGGAACAACCTCCTTCCCTCAGTTAGAGCATTGAAGATGGGTCGAGGCTGGGTCTTCCAACATGACAATGACCCGAAGCACACAGCCAGGATAACCAAGGAGTGGCTCTGTAAGAAGCATATCAAGGTTCTGTCATGGCCTAGCCAGTCTCCAGACCTAAACCCAATAGAGAATCTTTGGAGGGAGCTCAAACTCCATGTTTCTCAGCGACAGCCCAGAAACCTGACTGATCTAGAGAAGATCTGTGTGGAGGAGTGTGCCAAAATCCCTCCTGCAGTGTGTGCAAACCTGGTGAAAAACTACAGGAAACGTTTGACCTCTGTAATTGCAAACAAAGGCTACTGTACCAAATATTAACATTGATTTTCTCAGGTGTTCAAATACTTATTTGCAGCTGTATCATACAAATAAATAGTTAAAAAATCATACATTGTGATTTCTGGATATTTTTTTTAGATTATGTCTCTCACAGTGGACATGCACCTACGATGACAATTTCAGACCCCTCCATGATTTCTAAGTGGGAGAACTTGCAAAATAGCAGGGTGTTCAAATACTTATTTTCCTCACTGTATATCTAGCCACTCTGGAGAAAACCGTGATGTCATCGCCCAGCTCAGTTCAGGTCTCATATAATGGTGTCAATGCAGGCATATCAATAATATTGTTGAATATTAAATGTCCCCAACTAAGTAAGCCAAAAGCGAAAAATCAAACAAAAGTTTGTGATACTTGCACGTTTAGACCATCAAGATAATTTTCACAGATGAACACAACTTTTATGAATTTTGAAGCCTAAATAAAGTCGCCAGTAAAAAGCTAACAAACTACACCACGGTCCCACGACTTCCAACGTCACCACCTAAGCTTCCGACAACTCTGACTGCCTCTGTAGTCCCATTTTGCCACTTGTTAGAAACAAATCTTTATTTTTGGAAACTGGTAGGCTATGATAACAGTATTGAATTGGTGAGAGTTATTTAAGAGTAGTGGACAACTGAAAGTATCACATCCACATATAATACTTAGAAGAATTAATGGTCTGAAGATTTTAGATAATATTACATCATACCATTTTAAACTGAACTGATGCAATATATTGAGATTATAAAATATGTAAGAAGTCAAAAAGACAAAACTAAAAGAATACTTGTTCATGTTATTCCCTGGATAATTTATTTGGTTTATTTCAATTAATGCTGCTATGACTGTAACAGTAAGCATACTGTGTAAATCCTCTGTATATTTCATATAGTACATGTAACGTTCTTGTTCTGCAATAAAAAGACAAACGATGACGTGATGTGGTTTTTTTTACGCATGGACAGGAGTCATATTTTATATTAAGTATTCTCATATTACATGTTAAATTTCACATCCATTAATGCAAGCTGTCTGAAAGGAAACCCAATATTATCCAGTTCAAAAATAAAGTTAAGCTTTATTTTGAAACATTGCAAGGGCTTTCAAGCTGTGGAGCTATTAGGACTATGGAAATCTACAATTGCTAAAAATTCCCCTTTTAATTTAAATATACATGTATGCCCTCTTCTTTATTTGTGAATTATTATTGATGATTTCATGACTGATCATATTGTATGTTCGTTAAGTGCTATGGTATCTTTAAATAAAAAAAGACAGCAATGGTGAGCGTTTTATTTATTCACACCTTATTCAGTTCCACCAATACTCACAGATATGTTTTTATAACATTAAAAGTTATGTGTAAACTTAAATATAGTTTTTACTTATTTATTAATTGTGTTTTCATTTTTGTTTTGTTTTTTCATTTTCGGTTGAGATCTGCCAAACATCTCACCTAGAATGTCGACAAAAGTAGGCGGCTTCTGTCATCATCTGCAGATCCAAATATTGAGTGTACTCCATTTGAGTGGCGCTAGTATTCCACTTTGCTGATGGAAGTAAGAATAGGCATATTTCAAGTCCTCAAAAGTTTAACTCTGTGCCCTAACCAGATTCGAATTGTATATAAAATATCCAATATGTTTAATGGGCTATTATGTGCCGCGTAGCATTTTAAATTTTGTGTCTCTTTTGACAGACAAATTACGTGTCTTTGTAAACTTTGCACCTGGATAGGACACGGTGTAAGGCACCATTGTGCTCCTAATCTCTCACTATTTAAATAGTGCCAGTGTCACTTTATAATCTTTTTAACGTATTATTTTATCTTAATAACACCCTTTCACAAGAAAGGGAGACTGTGTTATATGGGGCTCTCGTTAAGTATGAGTGAAATTTTACAATAGGTAAAGTTTGCATTTAAGATGGAAAATGGAGATAGGGCGTTTTATTGGGACAATGACATTGTGTTCCCTGATAGTCTAACCGAAGAGCTGTACTGTGGTGGATTTCGGCTTTGTGTGTGTTAAACCTTTGGGTGTGAAAGCCCACACTGGCTCCGACGGGTCTGCTTACCTGAAGAATCTGTTGGAAGTCATTTGCTCCCCCGGCTTTCCAATGCAGAACAAAGGGACAGGTGTGATCCAGGTAAGATAACAAAAGGGATATTGATGAGATAAGGCCATCCTGTGAGGAAAGGTGAATTCAGCCTGGATTACCTTTATCTGTGAATTTGAAGGGAAATTATGCCACCTGGGCTGAAAATAAAGCAGCTAAAATGTTTCTAAAGCTCAATCTCCTTTTAAAATGCAAAACAACTCCAAGTCACAGGCACCACATGGCCAGAAAACTGAACAAAAGATCACGACACCAAGCGCTGTGTCCTCCCACAGAAAAGACTCTTGCAGACACCAAGTGTCTCCGTTGTGACAGAAGCCACCAGTGAATTGCCAGTTTTCTCTGTAATCAGCAGCTGATTTGGACAGAGCTGCCAGAAACAGGCCTTTTAGGCTTTTTTCATCATGCCGTGTGTCAGCTTCATGCTTGGCTCTTTTAAAAGGACTTTTAACGGAGGACGGAGCATTAGTGTGCCTGACAACATGAGAGATCTCTGTGTCTGACAGCAAGTGTAAGGTAGTTAGGGTGGAATGGTTAACATTAATGAAGGTTATGATAAAAGTCTACATGCATTTTTTTGTACATGTCATGCAATGTATGGAAGATGCGGTACATTCAGTCACTGGCTCTAAAAAGCTTTTGGACTCTTAAGCCAAAAATAAATATTCTGTCATCATTTGCTCACCCTCATGTCATTTCAAACTGTAAGACTGACTTTCTTCTGTGGAACATAAAATAAGAGATTTGCAATATCCCTAAAAGTTTATCAGCTTCAAGAACAGTGCAAGTGTGTCCGTATATGTGTGTGAGTTTGGTGGGAAAGAGAGCGGGAGAAAGAGAGTATGTGCTTTCCATACTTAATTAAAACGTGATAACTTTTTTCTTTGCAACGGAAGTGAATCAATCAAAACTAACTTTAGCTGGACAATAACTTTATTCTAGAGCTGCTGTAAAGCCAAAACAATCTCTGTTACTTTAATTTCCTATTATCACTGTGAAGCTGCTTTGAAACAATCTATATTGTTAAAAGCGCTATATAAATGAAGGTGACTTGAAGGTGAAGGTGAAGGTGATTTGACTTGACTGGAACTACTTCAGCTGTGTGTTTCCCAAAAAATAATTGCACACCTCAGAACGTTAGTCAACTAATCAGATTCAAGCATTCAACAGCCCTGTCATATAAGAAAAAATGGTAACAGTTTAGTTTAGGGTCCAGTTCTCACTATAGCTGCTTATTAGCATGCATATTACTAAGATACTAAGATATTGTCTGTTTATTAGTAAAGCACAATGCGACAATTAATATGTTATATTAATGCCTTAGTCTGCATAAACATCTTCTACATGCCTTAATCCTACTGAATTCCAACCCAATACCTAAACTTAACAACTAACTAACTATCAATAAGCAGTAATTTGTTTATTGAGACAAAAGTCGTATAGTTAATAATTAGTTAATAGTTAGAATTGGACCCCAATCTAAAGCATGACCGAAAAAACAAAACATATGTTGTTCTAAATTAAGATAGGCCTATATTAATTATGATCACATATTCACATTAAAACTAAACCAGTGATTACTTTGTTAGGGCACCTTTCTGAACTTGTTGGTTTGCAGATGCCACTTGATCTAATGCAATGAAATACTGACATTTTCATGGCTTAAGTGTACCAGTAATTTTTGTAGAAACTGTATATGGGTTCACGTATGGCTATTTTAAGCAATATTGAGCATTGAATTGCACTTTCCATTATGATCCATGATCGGGTGATTTTAGGAGTGCAGTTCATCATTATTGTCCCTCGCTGAGGTCAGATAAAGGAAGACTGATCATGTGTGATTTTGGAGAACATTCTGCTCTGACCAATTTCACACCTCCTTTCTCACCTGATACAGCACCATTAATTCTGACAGGTCCTCTTTGCCATCTGGGATTTTAAGTGCCCTCTTCTGCTCTCTCTCACAGAGCGTCATCATCTCTTTCCATCTCTCAGTCTTTTAAAGATGATAGTTGCAGGCTGAGACGGATACAATAGCAAAGGTGCAAAGTCCAAACTAGGAACGTTCTGCCCTGCTTTGCCTTTGGTATCTACTTCTGCTCTGTTTGAAACGGGCATCTGATCACTTTCAAGAAGAAACTTTGGTAACACTTTAGATTAGGAAACACATATTCACTATTAACTAGTTGCATATTAGCATACTGGCTGTTTGTTAGTACTTATAAAGTACATATTAATGCCTTATTCTGCATGACCATATTCTACATCCCTTAAAGGGATAGTTCACCCAAAAATGAAAATTAGCCCATGATTTACTCACCCTTAAGTCATAGGTGTATTTGACATTTTGACACTTTCAGACGAATACAATCGGAGTTATATAAAAAAAAATGTCCTGGCTCTTCCAAGCTTTATGATGGTAGTGAATGGCCATTAAAGTCCATAAAAGTGCATCTATCTATCATAAAAGTGCTCCACATGGCTAAGGGGGGTTAATAAATGCCTTCTGAAGCGAAGCGATGAGTTTGTGTAAGAAAAATATTCATATTCAACATGTTACAAAGTAAAATTCTAGCTTCCGGACAAATGGCCATACGCAAACTTACGCCTAAAGCGCAACTTGTGGCGTCGGAAGTAGCGTAGTGTGTCATAGCGTAGCAGTACAAGTTGTGCTTTGATTTAAACGGCACCTATTATGCAAAATTCACTTTTCACTTTTTTTTTTTTTTTTTTACATAAATCTGTGTTAGCAGTGTGTGTACACAACCAGCCTATAATGATAAAATCCCCATAAATCATAAGCAGTGTCTCAGAACAACCCGTTCTCAGATTAGGGGCAATGTGACGTACTTTTGCACAAGCCTGTAATGTTTAAGGTATACAACATTAGTATAATGTTTACGACAGTGACGTATGGTGGTATGACTGCCGTGATACGTTATATGGATAAAAAACATTGGCACTAAGGCCGCGAATGGGAAGTTAGTCTGTGATCAGTATTCTACGGCTGAACGTGTGAGACCTGCCTGAACATGTTATCACAGTAAAGTATATTACATATTCAACCAAAGTCTGGTCATTTCAAACGCCAAACGAGGACATCACAAAGCCCCTCCCACAACTGTTGATTGACACTGCAGTTTTAGCATAGACCCGCCCTGAGTGAGCTGTACACAGTACACAACCGAGGTCCTGACTCTCTGTGGTCATTAAAAATCCCATGGCATTTCTCGTAAAGAGTAGGGGTGTAACCCCGGTGTCCTGGCCACATTCCACCCATTGGCCCTTACCAATCATGGCCTCCTAATAATCCCCTTACATTGAATTGGCTCTATCACTCTCTCTCCTCTCTCCACCTATAGCTGGTGTGTGGTGAGCGCACTGGCGCCGTTGTACTGTGGCTGCCGTCACATCATCCAAGTGGATGCTGCACACTGGTGGTGGTTGAGGAGAGATCCCCTGATATGATTGTAAAGCGCTTTGGGTGTACAGTAGTACATATAAAAGCGCTAAATAAATGCCTCATTCATTCATTCATTCATTCATTCATTCATTCATTGTTTCGATGCAGGAGCAGCTGTAGACAAGATTTTATTCTAAGCGATTGAGGTGTTTTGTTGTTGGAAGTAAGAATGAACATAGCAGTCTTCATTTACTCTTGTTGTTACTCGAGGATAGATCTGTACCAACTGTTGGTAATACAGCTTACAGTCTCCGGATCGATAGGCCTAACGTTACTGATCAGTGATCACGGCAGAAATGAACATGAGAGTGCGCACTTTATGACAGCTCATCGAGTTGTTTTACGGATATAAAGTTTACCAGTTTATTAAGCACCCCCTGAAAAGGTGTGTATATATTTGTTTACTGTTAGTTGTAACGAGTGTTTTGTGTAATTCGGTGTGTATGTTGATGACAATGAAAGGGAGAGAGAGAGAGTTTATGGTTAAGACTTTAATGCGCACTTCTTATAACTGTGTTTATTCAGCTCTTACAGTAATTTTCTGGAGTAAAACTGATGCTTCATATTTTGTGTGATGTACAATGAACTTCATTGAACTCATCAGTATATTTTTGGCCATCATTCGGAGGGGGTCCGCTACAGCAGGCTTGTATTAATAGTGGATAAAAGCAGATGACAAATACGTTATAACCATAATTAAACTAAACTATATCTGTTCTATCTCCATACAGCATATATTCTCTGGCTCTGTAGGCATTATTTTCAGACTCCAGGTCGAAATGAACACCGCTACTGAAAGTTTCTGTTTTAATATTATCATTCCGTGAGATAAGATTGTCTTGCCACTGAGCGCGAGCTCGTGAGGCTCCGCCCTCCGTGCTGGCAGCAGCAGCTCATTTGCATTTAAAGGCATACACACTAAACCGGCGCGTTTTTCTCAGCCCCAAAAAGTGACAATTTTAACATGCTGTAAAAAATGATCTGTTGGGTATTTTGAGTTAAAACTTCACATACACACTCTGGGGACATCAGAGACTTATTTTACATCTTGTGAAAAGGGGCATTATAGGTGCCCTTTAAGTGGAATCCGTATGTTCAGTTGGCTGGAAGCTAGTTATTTTACTATATTTTTCTTACACAAACGCATCGCTTTGCTTCAGAAGGCCTTTATTAAGGAGCCCGGAGCCGTGTGGAGCACTTTTATGATGGATAGATGCACTTTTATGGACTTCAAAACATAAACAGCCATTCACTACCATTACAACGCTTGGAAGAGCCAGGGCATTTTTTAATATAACTCCGACTGTATTCGTCTGAAAGAAGAATGTCATATACACATAGGATGACTTGAGGGTGAGTAAATCATGGGCTAATTTTCATTTTTGGATGAACTATCTCTTTAACTCTACCCCATACCTAAACATATAACCACTACAACAACTACCTTACCAATAAGCAGTAATTGGGAGTTTATTGAGGGAAAACTAGTTAATAGTGAATATGTGTTCCCTTATGTAAACTGTTACCAAATTTTTATCCGGGTTCCCATAATCAGAACCGTGTCGTCACTCATCACGGCAGTGTTTCTGAACTTTTGTGCAGATTTAAGTTCAACTAATTCACAGTTTTCCTTTGAGACTAAAATAAGATATTCTTTTGGTCATTGTGTGCCTGATTAGGGTCATGCGGGCACTTTTATTAAGTCATTCATGAAACATCTTTCAGCAAAGAGAAGGCAGCACATGCTTCAAGGGAACCTGGGAACTTGTGACCTCAAAAATTATGCCTTATTAGAAGGCTTTTCTCAGAATAGGTTCGCAGCTGAATAAAACAAGAAATGTCACAGTCTCTTCACTTTCAGCATGAAACACTTGGTCTGAAATATGTGCATTATTAACTACCTGCCCCATATTGCCTCTGGGAATGGGGTTTATGGAGAAGAACAAGATTAGACGAAGACGACTAGAAACACAACAGAAAGAAAGAAGTAACATGCAATCAGTACTCGAGGGGGAGCCCAGCTGAAGGAAGTGCTGTGCAATTAGTAAAGTTACAGGATAGAGAGCTGTACAATTAAATAGTCCATATACCATTCCAGGGACATAATTGATTCACAAAGTGGTTTTTATTGCTAGTCAGCTCCTGCTATGCCATAAAAAGTGCGAGCTGAAAGAAGCTTTTAGATAAATAAGCTCCAGGTGCTCATTTCCATGCTTGCTCTTCCGCTGGCCCCCCTTCCATGCAGTTCACTGTGTCACTTGGCTGTTGGAGGGGTGTCTCTGCATACCGTTTATGCCCGTTATTAAGCTTGCTTCTCTCTTTCGCTCTCTATCGCATGCGCTTCATTCCTCTCAATGCAATTTTGATGTCTGGCACTCCACTTGCCCTCATACCTCCCGCTTTCCTTTTCCTCCCAGTGTACACGTTTTACTCATTTTACCACTCTTCTTTCTTCTGTCTCAGCAGTTCTATATTCAATATTCACATCAGTGGAATAAGTAGAATGCCAAGGCATTACAGAATAATAACATATTATTATAGAATAATAACACCTTATTCTTCAATAGAAGAAATAAAATGTAAATTTGCCAGGACAAATGTACAAAACACTTTCAACATAATGCGAAATACTTTACTTATATAACCTGACTTTGTTTTGAAAATGGCAATTCAATTAAATCATGACTTGCTAATTTGGAATTAAGCATTAAGTTTAAAAGAGTTTTTTAATAAAGCAAAATGGCAAGAAAAATTTAGGAATAAAAACAATCACACCAATATTAACACAAAAAATCCAACTGAATAAAAATGCTAAAAATAATTATAAAAAAATAGTATAATAATAATAATAAATAAATAAAAATCCTAAAGATTTAGAATTTAAGCAACTGCACGGACT
Organism: Abramis brama; assembly: GCF_963993115.1. NCBI lineage: Eukaryota > Metazoa > Chordata > Actinopteri > Cypriniformes > Leuciscidae > Abramis > Abramis brama. The sequence continues at coordinate 11,706,442 of NC_139967.1, read as the reverse complement.
ACTTGCACTTGTTTGAATGAAAAAGTTTCAGATCACAAAAAAATATTATATACATTTTTATAAAATTATAGATAAAATTTGAGTGTGGTCAATTATTATTATTTTTTATTAATTGAATATAAATATAAATATATATATATATATATATATATATATATATATATATGAACTAAACTATACATTATATATATTATACAATATATACATACATACATATATATATATATATATATATATATATATATGTGTGTGTGTGTGTGTGTGTGTGTGTGTGTGTGTGTGTTAGTGTGTGTGTATAATTAATACAATAATTTAAAAAAAATTACCACTCTCAACTATGCCCATTCACAATTTCCCAGAAATGGCACCTGCTCATTTCTGACCCTAAAAAACTTTTTGTATAATGCCCACTGAAAGATCCTCTGTGCATGGACCATGGTCCTGTCTATCTATGAATCTAACTCGTCTTTCATTCCACTCTGCTTTCTTAAAGTTTGGCTGCCTCTCCTGCTTCTCCATCTGTCAGTCAGTCTTTATGTGCAAATCCCCATCTTTTGCTCCAGCCTTACTGTATTACTGCGTTTAAACACCATTTGTTTCACAGCTGGCACGATAAGCGGCCAGCTCCCCTCCTTGCAAAGCACCGCTGCTGCTAATCGTCCCTCCACCCACATCCCAGCACTTCCTCTGCCTCTCAATATCTCAGACCATGAGTTAGACCCTCATCTCTCTCTCTCTCTCTCTCTCTCTCTCTCTCTCTCTCTCTCCCCCCCCCCCCACCCACCTCCTTCTTTTCTTGAAGAGGCGTTTAGGTGTTGCAGGCTGTTTAACACCTGGAAATCAGTTTGTCAGGAGACACGTCACTCTTAATGCAGCTATTGTCATCCACTAATGCTGGGCTGGGTTAAGGAATCCTTCCCCCAACATGCTTTAATTGGGGTCTTGCTGAGAACTCTCTCACACACACACCTCTGAAGGAAGGTGAGGAATGCAATTGTTATCACGTAACTGCGATTGGACGGGAGCTGCACTTCCTGTCTGGCTGCCTCTAAACCATTGGGTGTGGGGAATCATCGCGCAGCCGAGCTATAATGTCAGACACTTTGAAATTCTCGCAATCTACAATCATGCACCATTTTAATCTTCAGTGGCTCTCATCAGTGACTGTTCCCCGCCGTGAACAGGCCCGGCTGATTAGCGGCGAATCTCTTGCAGTCCGAGACTCGGCTCGCTCGCGATTTCAGGTCTTTTCTGTTTCCATCACTGATCCTATGAGACTTCCTACTGAGAAAAGAGCCAGAACTCTGCAGTCACATCAGATAAAATGAGATTACCTTTGGGTGACTTTATGCAGCGTTTTAATCTCTCCATTTTTTTAAGGCCATGTAATCAACTGCCAAAGCAATTCCACCACTCTATTTCCATTCTCTCTGGAGGCTCTGACAGGCGTAAGACCGTCTGGGCCTGTCTTTTACCCGATGCTAAAGGTTTTACCCTTCGCAGTTTGCAACTCTGATCCCACTGCAAACGGTGGCAATTCGTTGCCCAGGCAACACACTTCCCTCCTGGCTAGTGTTACGTTAATTCAACAGAGGGTGAAAAGTTAAGAGAACCAATCCATTCACATCACTCATGTCTCGGAGTGAAATCTTTAATAACACAAAAGCTCAGTTCCAAAACCCACCGAAGATCTTACTGCTTCCAAGGCAGCATCCTGACTAATGTAACCTCAGAAGTGACCGATCTGGAACGTCCTACTTTGTGCATCATACCAGTAGCGTTCCTCATATAAAACGCATTGGAAATTTTTAACTGACAGTTATTGTCAATAGTGTTTTCTATGTGGCTAAGCTATTAAGCACAAAAATAAATAGCACACTAAAATATTGCGTAAAACAGACCACTTTACTATTTTTATAGATACTTTTTATTATATACTTATATGTATGTTGTTATTGGAAATAATTATATTTTCAATCTGGATAATCACACTGCAAAAATCTGATTCTTAACAAGTATTTTTTTTTCCAGTTAACATTTCTAAAAATCCTTGAAACATGCTAAAGTTACTTAAGAAGCAACACTGCATAATATATTTTACTTGTTTAATATGAGTATATTTTGTTTTAATTTATTATCAGATTTTTCAGGATAAACAGGTTTAATATAATTAAGTGGGGGGAAATCAGCAGTGCAGTGAGACAAAGTGCACTTATAGAAAGTTGCTTCTTACATTCAAAATTCAAACCATGAAAACAGGTCTTGATATTTAATAATTTATCTTGTGAAATTTAAGTGTTTTTTTTAGATATTTGACTGAAAACAAGACAAAAATAAATAAAATTAAAAGTCCTTTTTTGCATTAAAACATTGGATCTTAGATCAATTCTCTATCATCACAAGTGTAAGTTTTTGATAGACAGAAACAACAAAGCATTTGGGATTGCACATGATGCTGCCTTAGAATTTGGCCTAAGGTATCTTAAAGGTAGCATAATTGTGCAGCCTATCATTTGGAACACTGGGCACTTGTCTAATGCCAGCTACAGATGTGCGATTTCGGAAATCCTGTAAGATCATTACAAATCACACTGTACGACATGGATCTAATAAACTTGGGTACAACATGTATGTAGACTGTTCGATGATTACACCTATTGATCGTAGGCTACGATGCAAGATAGCATGGAAAAACATCATCAGCATGCACTAGTGGTGAACAAAACAAAAACAAGATGAATCACACTTTGGCAATTGTGGTTTTTATGTGTGCTGAAAAACAGGAGGAAGCGAAAGGGGAGAATATGGATGCGGTCATGGCTAGGGAAAAGAGGCCAACTTGGCATGCCAATCTTGCAAATGGAGCTTGAGTTTTAAGTTTTAGCATATGATCAATACGCCATTTCATGTTGCATTTTTATTGGCTAGTCAGTGGAAGTAGATCGTAGCAGCAAACACACTGTGAGATGATCATGTTAAAGTTCTGACACTGTCAGAAAATTATCGCAGGCTATCTTCGGTCGCTTTGAACCTCTCTCACTGTATGACGTAGGACCACCATTTAGGAGCAACGACCACAGAAATATGTACCAGGCATAAAATGCTGTCTAGGAAGGCAGCACACTAGGTTTTGGAACAGAGCAAAAGACTGTCTGTCTCTCTCTATTCCAGTCTTTCTCTCTCTTCCAGTTCCATGTGTTGCATACACCAAGAGAGCAGGCCGTTTATTCTTGACCTATACCTTACAGCCTGTGCACTTTAATCCTGAGTGTCAGAGGATTTCCTGTCTAGAGCATGACAGAGGCTTGGTTTTTAAGAAAAAAAAACAATGACATCAAAACAAAATATAGACATTCCGTCCCTCAAAAGAAAAAGCGTGGAACTTTACTAAAATAATTGGATTTGGAGTCTCTCTCTCTCTCTCTCAGGCATGGAGTGCCCATGTCCTTAATAGGTAGTACCCGAACAGATGGAACACAAATTGCTCTTTCCCTGCACCTCTGGGTTCAAGGCAATTTTATCCTGTGTGCCTGTGAAGTTCTCAGATTGCCTTCCTGGCCTTTGAGCTGTGTGTGCTTCAAAGGGCTCTCTCTCTCTCTCTCTCTCTCTCACACACACACACACACACACACAGACACGATGTCATCTGGACATAAGTCTTTGTGCGTTGACTGAACGTACAAACAGAAAGAGAGCTCGGGTTGTCAGGTCACCGTCACTGTGTGGCTAAAGGTGGAAGGGGTGTGGCCTAACTGAGACATCAGTTCCTATGTGTCTGTTTTTGTAGCTGCACTAAAACCTCTCTATAGTATGTGAACACAGATGTTTCTAGCTACTATGGGTGATACTGCTTATTTTCCTTTTGATCCGATAAGTATTATCAATGTAAAAATCATCAATATCAGTACAAATACCTCTATACATTTGTCTGTTTTAGATATGGCATTTGGCGTTTTTGCCTTTTATTATAATAGGACAGTTAGTTGACAGGAAGCGAATTTAGAGAGAGTGAGGGGGACAGGATCGGGAAAGGTCTACAAGCCGGGACTCGAACTCGGGACTCGCAACTGCGCTAGTTTTTACATTTTTTAAATGGTTAAAATGAGTTATAGCCATTCAACTTTTTCAAGACTTGTTAACATTTTAACATTTCATTGGCCTAAACTGCAAATGATCAGATCCCTCAGCTTACATGCATTAATTTTCATGCTAAAATAATGAATTCAATAATTTGTTAAAATAATTAAATTCAGTAGCCCCAAACGCCCAAATATTTATTTATTTTAATCAATATTAATTATTTAAACTATACTTTCAGTGTAAGAGCCATGGCCTACTGGTAAAATCATGTGATGTGACCTCACCTGTGGTGCTTAAGCAGATTATGCTAAAATATGTAAATATTCCCATCTTGTTCCTCCTCTTCTTCACATAATTTCCTGTCATCTCTTAAATGCCTGTATACATAAAAGATGTAGAAACAAATAAAAATACAATATTTTCAGTTAAGAAAATGTAGATGAAATGTACATAAAAAAAAAAAGAGTAACATTTACTTAGAAACAATTTTCACTCAATAATTACATAGAAATGGCAAGTAACATTGAATTAAACGTGAAATTTTAAGACTGAAAATAGAAAAAAGCAAAAGAATGACATTATTTCTTGTAAAACATACTCAAATAATATTTTATTTGCAACTAAAAATTATTTTATTTTTTTACAGCGATGTGGATGTTTGTCAAAAATGACTGTTGTGTCCACATTGTCTAGGTCACTTATTCAGTAAAACAAATTTGTCCATCACCCTCTTTGCTCAAATACAATAAGGATTTAGACTCAGCGTTGGAGCCTTTCGCGGGAAAATCCAGGCAGGCGATAAAAAAAATGTAAAAAAAGACTCCAACCCCATTGTTTACCGGCCCATTAACAAACAAACATCAAGCCCCATCTCTCTAAAAACTGCTGACAGAAAAGGCGACGATTAATCACCATGGCAACCAGCCTCTTGATTACAAACTGCTTGATGGGGCTTTGGGATGCAAGGGGACCAGCGGAGAACGGGAGGGGCGAATTTAAAGAGCATTGTGCTAAATTAGAGTCCTTTATGAGCAGTAGCGACTAACGGGCCGCCTGATCTGCATACCAAGTGAAGGGTTAACCACGTCCCTGAGGTAATTTTGAACAATCAGAGCTCCAGTTAGCAATTAGTGAATTAACTGTAATGAGTCTGTGGTTGCCATAACAACAACGGTTTTTAAATGACACTTGTCAAAGTGAAGAACACTTGAACGTTGTGGAGATGAGCCCTTTTTATTAGAAAGGGAGGGGGTGTTCGTTTAGTTGAGGTCCATTTAATTATCCGAGAGATGATGAGCATTATTTGTTTGTCTGAATAAACATAAAAACATACCAACAAAACAATGTAATTAACCTGTGAAATCAGATCGAGAAGAGTGCATCCTATAAAACTTTCAGCTTTGTTGGATGTGTGTGTGTGTGTGTGTTTCAGTGCATTTCATTCACAGGCAGGTGAGGGGAGCGTAATAAATGCAGGCAAACAGGGTTCAGTGATGTTTTTGTGTGGGCTGGAACTAATATTTTATAGAGTAGAGACCCAGAGTGAAAATTCGGAGAGGTGTAAAATGGATAAATAGCTCTCTCTCTCTACTAAATGGAGGCTAAAACCAGATTTGTGAAAAATATGGATAAATGTATGGATAGAGTGTGGAAAAAGAGGGAAAAAATAAATGACTGAAGGATGGAGACGATGTGTGTGCAATAGCACAGCCGTCATGCTTTCTCAGGCTGTGTCAAACTGAAATGTTCCAGGTTTCTGACAGACAGCACACACAGTGTGGAGGAAGAGCACCTTAAACTGCCTTTAAACAACACTCAAGAGTTAGCGCTTTGTCTTCCTTCAGCCCTTTCGCGCACATTCAGCCTTTTTAATGAGAAAACTGTCTGAAATATGGGACGCAGACAGTCTACTGACGCAAGCGAGAGTGTCACACAGACGACCATGATGGAAAAGCTCCAACAGCAGCAAACACCCAGAGTCATAGAAAGTTACTAAACAACTAAATTGGCAATTCCAAAAAATTTTTTTTGACAATTGACAATTCTAAAAAGATTGTCTTATGCTTTTAAAAGTCTTAAAACAAACAATAAAACAAAAAAATAACTACTGCCAAGGTTAATGAGGAATGTGCATCTTTGAATAATGATTGCAAATGTTCAAATTGCATTTCCTTATTGTGTCTGTATCCCTGTAAATACGCTGCTTCAGAGATACAGAAATATTTGCATGCTTACATTGTTTTTTCACATGCAGTAAATTCAGGCTGCCTATAGGGAATTGATGTATTTCACCCATATTATTAAACCCAGCATGTAGACGGTGGTGGTATTGTGTGCCACTCTGTGGGGTTAGTGTAAGATAAATCACCACTGTTGCTACATTTCTGCTGAGAAGCTTTCCATACACCACGGGCCGAGCTTGTTACGTACTCTCATATGTGCACACATACACACATTGCCGAAGGGTTTTCAGATGGCTATATGTCATGCGGTTATTTGTGTTTATGCCATTAGTGTTGTAACATCACCGCCGTGCCCTGCAGAAACCACAACAACAGTAAAAACACACTGCACATATACAGAATCTGGTATATTATTCTGTGTAAAATCATCAAAACTACCATTGATTGAGAGAGAGGTACAGTGTGCCTTTAAAGATATGGCTGTACCATGGGACAATGATGGTATCAGATGGTAAAACCATGGAACTTTGACATAATACTGAATAGGGCTTTTTACACAGCACTTAACACTGGGTTGTCGTTGTTCTAAAGACTGCTTTTAACCCAGGGTATAAAGGAACGTTTCACACTTTTAATTTAGAAGCAGGGTTAGCACCGCTTTTTACCCGGGGTTATGAAACCCTGCATTGCGGTGCCGTGTTAGAATGGTACAGTTCAGCTGGACATCTGCTTTTGACAGTCACAGAAACTCTGTGCATTGTACACAGACAGAAACAATACACTATAGTGTCGGTCCAGATCCGGGCCACATCTGGTACATGTGGATTCAACACATACCAGATGTGGGCCGGATCTGGGCCGACACTATGTTGCTGTCTGGGTATATAAACAGTAAATTCAGCTGACAGAAAACGCGACAACTCGATAGTCTGGTAAGTCATTCAGGATAAACTTGGTGGTAAAATCGGTTATATATTAAATAAGGATGCGCAATGCTTGAGCATTATGTAAACACTGCATGTGGCATACGTCCAATCAATGACACTGACACCGCAAATATGCAAATAAGGACATTAACCCAGTTTTAGGAATGTACAGTGTGAAACGGGAGCTTATGAATACACCATATTAATTGTTAACCCCAGGTAAATTATGATCAGTGTGAAACGGGAAGGCAAGATAACCCAAGATTTACCTAGTGTTTACAATGACCCAGGGTTAACTATTTCAAGTGTGAAAAGCCCTATTCATCACCATTACGGATGGAAATCACAAGAGAATTTAACAATCTTTAACGGTTCCATTAATAATTTTCAAATCAAAACTTTTAATGGAAAATTATTTGGAAAGATGAAATGCAGTTCCATTGCCAAATGATGAGACAATTAATTAGAAATAAAAAAGTAAAACAACTCTTTCAAAAGATGTGTTTAGATAGATTTATTGGCTTTACATAATCTAAGATGCAAAATCTCTAAATTTAACCAAGAAAATACTAAAACATCATTTTAACATATTTATATAATACTACAGACAAAAAGCAAAATGTGTAGATCTTTAACTACACGTGTTCATACGAACAGGTCAGTAAGGGATCTAAGTCTCACCGTTTTATGTGTTTGATTTACAAAAAAAGGGTCATGGACAGGAAATTCTGTAGGGGTGTTTTAGAAAGGGATGGACCCTTTTCGCATTTCCAGGGTTCTCAGAAACGGAGGTTGTCATAGTTGGGTAATTTTCTATAGTGGTGAATGGGAGATGACAGCAAAAGCATTTCCACGACTTTCCAAAAGAGGGAAAAAATATAGAGAGACTGATTACAGAAGAGAGAAAAATGTCAAATTTGCTGTCACTCCCTCAGCCGTTATATTCGAAACATCCTTGCAGCAGCGTTAATTTGTTTTTGTTTTTTTGTCATTTACTGACAAGATAATATAACACAAAGAAAATGTCTAATGAAATTATTAAAAACTTTACTAGATTTGCTGTTGATCACAGTTTGGAAAAGTGTCCATTCCATGCACATCGGCAGAACAATGCATGTGTGAGAGCCATTAAGAGAACCAAACATCATTCAAAAAATGGAACCGGTTCTGATAAGAATGGATGCTTGGTCCCTAACACTGATTAAACTACTATAGTCATGTAACATTTACATGATAATCCAAGGTACCTCAAAGAATATCATGGCACTATTACTGGACATGTCCAAAACCATGGCATTACATGGTACATTTTCTTCAAGTTCTTTTGTTGATATGTCACAGTGTGTTTGATGTTTTTTCAAATGTATGTTCATATAATCTCAGTGACCTATAATGTTCAGATAGATTGGGCCTTGTATCCGCAAGTGGGGCGCTTGAGCTTGGGACAAATTATGAAATTAAAGGTTGAGATGGGATGGAATGGAAGAGGAATGTTGGAAGAATTGGCAGGTTTACATGGACATGCTCCTCCCATTTAGAACTCCATTAATTTCTTTCATAAATCTGACCTCATGGTCATGTACTCTCAAGCAAAGAGGGGTCATGGGCAGATTGGTGGGGATGGATAGCATTGTTCCAGAAAATAGCAGATATATTGTCATTCTCCTTTTTTATGCTTCATGACAAGACCGATTTTGTCAGTTCCTGTCTGTTTTCACTTAGTTGCCTAAAGAAAGACGCCAGAATGAAACAAACTGGTGTTTGAAACAGTCTTCTTCCTTAAGGGAGTGCATAGTGTTTTCTGGTGGGTAACTGAGGTGCTTGTACAATGGTTTATAAAACAACCATCACAACATCAAAGACTTAACCGTGGTGCCCGCCCTTTTTTCATATCAGATAAAATGTTCTCATTAGGAACAGTTCAGTGAGCTCTGGGTGGTGAGATCAAATCACTACATCAAAAAAGAGCCCACACAAGTCAGTACCCGATAGGAGATTTAATGATTCCTAGAAATATAACAAATTTTGCAACGGACAGCTTGTTGTCTCTGACAAAAATAATGTAAATGAACACAGACAGTGTAGCTTATATTGGATTTAGTTACGTATTCAGCAGTTCTGAAGTATTAGAGCTATACCATTCATGTTGTGCCTTTCATATCTGGCCCACTTTGCAGATTATTCAGGCTACAAACTGCCTATTTAGGCAGGTGAGAGTCTGAAGATAAAAACACAAATAGATTGATGTGGGGGGCCATTTTAAAATAAATAAAATAAAATAAAATAAAATAAAATAAAATAAAATAAAATAAAATAAAATAAAATAAAATAAAATAAAATAAAATAAAATAAAATAAAATAAAATAAAATAAAATAAAATAAAATAAAATAAAATAAAATAAAATAAAATAAAATAAAATAAAATAAAATAAAATAAAATAAAATAAAATAAAATAAAATAAAATAAAATAAAATAAAATAAAATAAAAAAGTTATCTGTTAGACATTATCTATTATCCATAACATGAAAGACAAGAGACAAGAAAAATCCATTCTAAATAGATTCTCATGCTTTTAAAAGTCTCAAAATAAAATAAAATAAAAAATGATATGTTACACATTATATATTATCCATAACATGACAGACAAGAGACAAGAAAAATCCATTATAAAAAGATTGTCTTATGCTTTTAAAAGTCTTAAAACAAACAATAAAACAAAACAAAATAAAAATATAAAACAAAAGTCATCTGCAAGTGCAATATGCATTAGATGTTTTTTAATGGACTGTGGGTGGTCAATGGGTGTGTCCAGAAAGCACAAAAAAACGAAGTATTCTCTTGTTTGTATTCACTAGCATTGGCATTTTTATGCCAACAAACCCAGTCTTTTTTACGTCTAATGCAGAATGCAGAATAGCATTCAGAGAGTCTACAGTACAAGCCGCAACAGGAAACAAACAGATGACCCAGATAGTGTTATGTTTATCACCAAAACATTCACAGTGCAAGGCCAAGGCATTTTTGACAACTAATGTCAATATAATTCTCCAATCTCAATATAACACTTTGCAAAAGCTGTTTGAGAGAAACTGCCCTCTGAACAGGGGTGAGAACTAGACATTCAGAACTCGCAAGAAGTCAAGGCCTGGAGTGGGTCAATAAAAGATTCTGAAATGATAATAAGAAGTGCAAGTATGTGTTGCTCCCAGTGTTGTTGAAGTATACTTCAAAGCTGAAGCTTGCCAAACTAAAAGCTACTCAAAATTTAAACCATATGGTACATAGATACTTAAGGGTGTGATATCTTTTTAAATATATAACTATCCAATGATATAAATTTATTATTTAACCAGAGGCAAAAACAATATTTTTTTTTATAATTAATGAACAACCTCAATTAACAAATACACTAAATACAACTACAAAAACTATAGGGTAATTCTTTTCAATAGTTATTCAAATATGCTGTGTTTAATTAAATATTAGCTATAAAATGATCTAAAATGCTGCACAGACTCAAATCAGTCAATCGTTTAAAGTGGCCCTATTACGGTTTTTCGAATATTCCATATGTAAGTTTCCGGCTAAACAACTAATTCACGTTATTACTGTCTTACTGAAATACTTCTGCTAAGCAGCTGTGGGCCTGTGTCTATTAATGCAGATTGCCTGTCGTTCTTACAACTTTGAGTAAAGATAAAGGATGGAACAAGATTTGTTTTACAAACTTTTTATTTTATTTATTTTTTTACATCAGTCATTCACGTTAATGCTCGGCTATGCGCTGTTGTTGATACAATTCCCGCATAAACTAGAAATATATCCATCGGTTGATGGATACTCTTCTTAATGCTGATGGTGAGGAATTACAGTCGCACCATCTCATATTGTACCTCAAATTGAGCAGCGGGTCACTGAGAAACGTCCTGCTAAAGTCGTCCTTGAGATGGAGGTTCGGGTTGAATAGTTCTTCTTCCAATGTTTCATCTTCGGACTCGCGCTCGGATTGATATGGTAAAATCGACGTCATCATTACTTTCTTAGTGTGTGTGTGTGTGTGTGTACAATCGCTGAGCTTTAGGAAGCCTACGGATGGAGCTGTAGTTCAGTTATGGTAATGAATGTTTTTGTTTCCGACAGTCTGGCCAATCAGAGCAGAGTAGCTCGTAGAAATGAGGGATTTTCATCAATCGAGTCGTTTGAGAATCATTGAAAAATGTGGTGATGTGCAATTTATACTATGAGAAAATGAAAGTTTTTTTTTTTTTTTTTTTTACACCTGTTGTAGGAGACCTCCAAAACAAAATTAGGAGACTTTAAAGTAGCATAAATGGGGCACTTTAAACTGTCCAAATGAACCAATTCACTAAAAAAAAAGTTACAGCATTTTGAAAGCAGCTGAACAACTGTCACTCAACAAAACTCAACACAGAACTGCACAGCATGACAATATTTTGATAGAATAAAACTAAAACAAACTAAATTTCTGCATTCAAATCAGTAAATCATTTTCAATCTGCTCATTTATATGAACTGTCCAAATGAACCAATTCACTAGAACAAATCAAACTTTTCTAAGCTACATTATTGTTGAAAAGTTTGGGGTCAGTAAGATTTTTTTAATTGATTTTTTAAAGAAAAATCAAAACTTTTATTCAGCAAGGATACATTAAATTGATCAAAAGTGACAGCAAAGACATTTATGTTATAACAGATTTATACTTTAAATATTAAATGTTCTTTTGAACTTTCTATTCATAAGAAAAGTATCATCGTTTCTGCAAATGTAAAGCAGCACAACTATTTTCAACATTGATAATAATAATAACTATTTATTGAGCACCAAATCAGCATATTAGAATGATTTCTAAAGGATCATGTGACACAGAAGAGTATTAATGCTGAAAATTCAGCTTTGCCATCACAGGAACAAATTATAGTTTAAAATGTATTTTAAAATTATCCATTTTGATTAAATAAATTTGTTTTGATTGTACCCTCAGTTCTCTTAGCTGCGAAGATGCCTGCAATGTGACTTTAAAAACAGCAATGTGTAGCAATTTAGTCGCTACATCGCTACTCGTAAAAAATAAATAAATAAATAAATATGTATCCTGTTACTGGAAAAGCTACACTATTTTGAACTATACAGTTGTACTACTGTCACGCTTAAGTTAGTAGTGCAGCTACTTTTGGTTAGATACTCTCCTACACTGGTTGCTTCTCATCGTCTGTCTTCATAATCATTTAATAAGAGAAATGGGCATTTCAAAATTAGATATGCCACTCTACGAGAGATTTTATACAAGCACACAGCTGGAAGCACACAGACACCAGCTGTTAGCCACAGAAACAGAGAGGGAGGGAGAGAGTATGGGATTGTGGGAGATTTCAGAATTACCTGAGGGTAGGGTAAAGCTAGATCAAGAGAAAGACAGTAGATTAAAAACCTTACTGAGGGACAGACTTATTTACACATAGATCCAATTCACTCCCGAGCTTCATACAATCTGACAGAACCATCCGTGAGGCCTGACCAAAAACAACAGGCTGTCCTGCGTGTGTATGTGCCCGTTTGCACGCTCACAGGTTGACCAGCAGTGTGTCCAGAGCTCTGAATGCGGCAGTAATTAAAGTGTATTAGATATGTGCTGAACCCATTTTCACAGAGACTGGCTGGCAATACATTTATTATTGGGACGGACCAGACTGGCTTATACGGTTGGGGATTTGAGCCAATGGAGGAGAAAGGGGTGAAGATTTATTCAAAAAAAAAAAAAAAAACCTTGAAATCTCAAAGCTCTCAAATGCAGGTGGTGGTGTGGAGAAAATCACTTTCTCACTTCTTTTTTCCTTTCCTTTATTCCAGAGGGACGGAGATGACAGCAGCAGGAAGAAGTGGAAGTACCAAGGTTCAGTGGAGGAGGAGAACGGGCATGCACATCAAAGACTCTCGGCTGGAATGTGTCCACACCTTTCTTTTTTTTCTCTCTCTCTCATTTACTCTCACGCAGACGTGCACACACCTCTCACAGACTCTTATCCGCCAGACAAACGGCCGTTTTTAATTTGTGTGACAATACATGCGGATGGCCCCTTATTTGCAAGGGGAAGCCTGGAGCTGCTCCCATTTGAATAAGCACACATCTGGGTTATCAGGGATCAGGAGCCTGTGCACATAGACAAGCAGAGCATGACGAGCCAGGCTTGGCCCTCGCCACTGGGGCATGAACCACACTGCACTGCACAGCAACACAACACAACACAACACAACAAAGCACAACACCAGGGTTGTGTGCCATTCAGAACTGAATTAAGAATTCCTTTCAAGTTCAAACTCTATTCCTAAATTTTAATTGAATTTTAAGGCAAACTGCAATCTGATTTTGAATGTAAGGAGGTAGAATTAAAACGAACTGAAATTCAATTTTTAACCAGAAAAGCAGACTGAATGCTGGCTTGACAAAGCCTTGAAATTCTTTTGAAAAAAGTTTGATGGTTACCAGGTATTACAGATAGAATGACAATTAGAATGACAGAAGGAAAGATAGAACGATAGACAGATAATGATATATAGAATGGTAGAAGGACAGCCAGACACACAGATAGACCAACAGACAGACAGACAGATAGATAGATAGATAGATAGATAGATAGATAGATAGATAGATAGATAGATAGATAGATAGATAGATAGATAGATAGATAGATAGATAGATAGATAGATAGATAGATAGATAGATAGATAGATAGAGAAAAATAAAGAACAGCAGACAGATGATAGACAGAGACAGAAGGATATATACAGATAGATAGATAGATAGATAGATAGATAGATAGATAGATAGATAGATAGATAGATAGATAGATAGATAGATAGATAGATAGATAGATAGATAGATAGAGAAAAATAAAGAACAGCAGACAGATGATAGACAGAGACAGAAGGATATATACAGATAGATAGATAGATAGATAGATAGATAGATAGATAGATAGATAGATAGATAGATAGATAGATAGATAGATAGATAGATAGATAGATAGATAGATAGATAGATAGATAGAGAAAAATAAAGAACAGCAGACAGATGATAGACAGAGACAGAAGGATATATAGATAGATAGATAGATAGATAGATAGATAGATAGATAGATAGATAGATAGATAGATAGATAGATAGATAGATAGATAGATAGATAGATAGATAGATAGATATTTCTTTTTTTCAGAATTCATTACTTGTGTTTCACTTTATTGCATTACAATGTAAATTAATTTTCCTGTCATTCCAATTCAAATTTCAATTCAACTTCCGAGGGGATGTGGCCAATTAAATTCAGATTCCAACTTATGAATATGAATTCTGAACTCACTAAATTACAGCACTCCACAACACGTGTGTAAATTTTAAAACGTTTTACAGTTCAACATAAGAAGAGGTCAGGAAATAAAAACAACAGAAATAACACAAAGCAACAATAAGAAGAAGAAGAAGAAAAAAAAAAACACACACACACTCAAAACATGTCTCCAGACTCCAGAAGTCTGTAGGGTTCCACTTCCAGGCTTCCCAGTAAACCTCAAATTAAAGACTACACTAAGGTGCAGCAGCACTTTCATGAAAAAAAAACACACACATTGGGCTTTTCCTCCGTGTCATCCTCATGTCTTATTCCCTCATGAGGCGGGAAGAAAAACCTGAGAGAACAAGTGAGCATTCTCCCAGAAAATATCATTTCCTCCCTCTGTCAGAACAGCTGAAGACACGTCTTGTTTGTGCTTTTTTCCCCGTGTCAGCTGCAAGGCCCTCTTGGCGACAGCAGCCCGGGGAGAGAGAGAGAGAAAGCAGCTCCCCTGGGGGGAGGAGTTGCCTCAGGCCTCAGAAAGCCTATTTACGACAAGCTGTGCTTGTTACTTTCATCAAAATAGAGCACAGAGCTTTTCTTCTCCCCTTGTTTTCTTGTGCTTTTGGCAGGAGGTTGTTATTGTAAAGCACCAGGTTCCATTGTGCTTGACCGAACAGTGAAATTAAAGGAAGCACACAAACTTACAAAATGTTGAAATTTTGAATACAGTTCTCTCTAAGAATCCAATTGTAAGTATGTATTAATTTCTTAACATTATTACTAATCATACAGGACAATATGACTTTTGTTCTTTATTTTTACAAGCTGTAAAAAGTGTTAAAGGCAAATAGATTTGTCTTGGCTCTGTTCTCACCTCTTTGGACTATTAAATATTAGATTTAGGAAAATATATTTTAACTTATAATTATAATATTTTATTTTCCGAATGCTACATAGGTTGTAACCAAAGACACTACCACTGACAAATTCCCATAAAAGATTACTGAAATCAATACATTATACTAATCATTTTACAAAGACATCTTTCACACAAACATTAAACAGTAAAACACCAATAACATGTGTATATTAACCAAGTACAACAAAATATATAATTTCAAGTTAAATTAATAGCTTCTTAAATGTCAAAACTTAAATATTGCTCTTGGACAATTTTTTTTCAAAATGCTGTTTTTTTCACATGAATTAAAGGGTAAAAAGTTATTTTACATATACATTACATATAATGAATTACTTGCTAGACCTTGCACTAATGCTTAACATAGGGAAAACATACTTATAATAAATAATTAATAGAAAGACGGGGACAAGACATTTTTCAGTCATCTTGCAAATTCAAATTAAATGAATTTTAAATGTGCAAAATTCATTTAATAAACAATTCTAGCATTAAAGGTTTGATATCTGTTCTTTTTAAATATTTAAAATATTTTTCATGACTGTAAAAGTCATCATATTTTGAAAATGACCTGGAACATGAGGGAGGGAAGGGCTGGAATAAAGGATCACACCTTTTTCTTCCCTGCCAGCCTTTCCTCTCCACGCGCACTGTCTCTCTATTTCCGCAAGAGGAGAACCTGTAATGTCACAGAGTGTGCGCAACCTTTGATCCTCAGCTGTACTCCATCAAGTTCAATTAGAGCCGCTGCTGTCCCTGGTGGCCCCGTTTGTCATCATCTATTGGCCCGCGCACATTCCACATATTGAAGGAGTGGACAGAAAATCAATAAATAGGATTGAGCTGCCGAGGCCTGCAGGGAGCCCCCCCCCCCCCCTCTCTCTCTCTCTCTCTCTCTCTCTCTCTCTCTCTCTCTCTCTCTCTCTCTCTCTCTCTCTGTATGTTTCTTCTTATGGATTCTCCGCTAAAGCAATTTTCAGATCTGCTCCATCATGCCCCTCCGATTTTAAAGTGCTCCTATTACGCTTTTTCGAATACCTTTCATTCAGTGTGTAATAAAGCTGTCCATGAATGTAAATGGTCTGCAAAGTTGTAAAGTCGAAAGCACACAATAAATAAAGTTATAGTCTCCCAAAAGAAAGAATCGACTCTGAACCGCCTAAGCAAATCATCAGGAATTCCAGTCTCACTTCCGTGACCTGCATATGTAACGCTGTAACACATTTGCATAATGCCCACCTATATGGTCTTCATTGGTTGACCGCGAACAACATCTACTTTGACCTTCCCTCAAACACTGTAGCTGTAGCTTGAACAATTTTTTTTTTCAAAATGCTGTTTTAAAGCATTTTGAAAATTGCATAAATACATTTGCATAATGCCCACCTATGGTCTTCATTGGCTGCCCGCGAACAACATACTTTGACCCTCCCTCAAACACTGTAGCTGGTTTGTGTTGTGTTGTCACATGTTGAGAGAAGACGCTTGTTCTCTGCTCTGAGGATGAGGATGTGAAGAGACGGTGGTTAAAATTACCACACCGAAACAACAGCAATACAACCTTCTGACGATTGCTTCTCAAATCTCTGAGGTCAAAATGTGATTTGCAAAATGCTTATCCATTAAACATGGGATAGTACTCACTTTATTTGGAAGCATGATTAATTATTTATGTCTATATATAGTTATAAATATTTAAAAGTATAGTTATAAAGTAATAAATATTATTTATTTTCTACCTGGTGTTCAAAATACGTAGTTAAGTGTTTTGTATTGTGTAGGTCTCCAACTAACCGGCAAACTAAGAAGCCTCCGGAGCTGAAGTTCAGTTAGGTCGTGTTCCACCAAAGCGTTTTTTCACGCGGCTGGCGTTTTTTTAAATTGTTTTCAATGGGAGTGCCGCGTTTTTAAAACGCCATGAGCGTAACGAGGCACTGAGCTTTTTTTTTTCACGCTGAAGCGCTGAGCGTTCTGCGTTTTTTACAGGTTGCTGAGAGTTGAAGAATGTTCAACTTTGGATAAAACACAGCGCTCATCAGCGCTCATCTTTTTACCTAACCATCCAATCACAGTGGAGGAGGGGCGGGAGTAATACCACACCGACAAAACCGCCACATTATGCTTGTACAACGTCAACAGACAACAACAAGCATAATAATGGAACAAAATCATTTAAAACAAGAGCAGAGCACGCAAAGTTGCAAAATAATTTCAATAGCATTTTACTTCCAACAACTGCAAAACGAACTGGAGCCATAAACCACTTTTTTTTAGTAAACCACTTGTACACCATCCAAACAAACTGATTCTCTAACATTAAATGCACTTGGTTAAACACCATCAGCTCTAGTGTGATTCTCTCCATCCCTCTTTCTCTAATTCTCCCTCCCCTTCTGTCGCTCTCGCAGACACTTACACTCATGGTCACCCACTGTGTATCCACAATGCAATTGCTCAGTTTGACTTCCTCTCTGAAGTGCTTCCTGGAGCGTGACCTTTCACCCTGCACCCTTGCATGACGGTCGGCCCACACTGAGAGAAGTCAGACATGAAACCGGAGGCGTTTTTTCACCTGAAAAAATAAGAAAATGCTGTTTGATTATGTTTCATATCAGAGAAAGACAGTGTTTGTGTTAATTCTTTTCTTGTGTTAAGTCCCCCTGTAGTCCCTTAAAACTCATTTTTGATCATCAAAATTATATATTAAAAGATTTTTTTCCTGTGAATTTTTTATTCATTCCTTAAAAAAGCTTAAATGTAACCCTTGCTTTATTTAAAATACGCAGATCAATGAATATGCAAATTAGCCCCATCTCCACTCACTCACACCAGCTCAGAGATCCACTCGGTCAACTCATTTACAAGTCTATTTATCAGAATGGTAATGTGTTTTGTATATTGCTTTCTACAACGCCGGACACATAACGGTAATTAATATGATTAGCCTTTTGCTTGACTACGTTATCAAACAGCTAATATTAGTTGCTAATGTTTCACAAACCATGTTCACGTTCACCATCTCAGAGTCAGACAGCAGCCTTCTAAAAATCAATATCCTTAGAAATGCTTTGAACAATTTAGAACGTCAGTGTAGAAAGACATATAGTTTAACATGACATCATAATATACATCTGACATAATTCACCCGCTGTATTGCTAAATGCACCCGATTTTTCATATCAACAAAAAAATATACAGGGATAACCTGGCTTCTCTTGAGACTCCCCTGCTTCGCAGCAGGTAATGATATGCTACAGCCCGCCCACACATTGACATGATTGGTTACAAGGTAGTTTGTGATGTAAGAAACTGCATTTTTGACACTGTCTTTTTTTTCACTGCAGTTTTAAGAAGAAAATACTCAGCACTGGTGTTGTCATGAATTTGCACATGGTTTGTCTTGAAGCATATTAAAAACACCACACTAGCCGCGTTTCCATTACAGATTTGCGTAAAACTTTTTGCGATATTTTCTAAATGTCGATAAAAAACTATTGCGAAATGACGGCGTTTCCATTAACTAATGTTATGTGACTAAACGTCATTTTTTCCTCTTGCGATAAGTCATTCCAAAAATCATGGCAACGGATGTCAGTAGGTTTACGTAGGCTATATCCCAGCCACCACACTAGCCATTTTTTTTAATCGAAGGAGACATACTGTAGGCATGTTATCCAAACATTAATGGCAAAGAAAGCCCATTATACTTGGGAGCGGCACATATGAGGTGTTTCTCCCTCTTATCTGCTTCAAGGCATCATCTGGCATTTCTTTGTAGTTTAGAATCCAGTATTCCCATAATTCTTTTGATATTCATGATTTTATGAACTGTCTTGTCTTCTGTCCAAACATACCGCACCATATTTAAAGAATGATCGACTTTTACGCACGCCAGATGACCTGTTAATACGGAAAAACTGTTTCCATTGCAGTTTTGCAAAAATATTCCTTTTTTTTGAATTGCCTGAAAAAGCACCTCATGCGGGCGTAAAAACTTTTTTGCAACATATGGAAGTTTTTGCGAAATTTATGTTTCCATTGGGCGTATTTTCAGTTCACAATTGGAAGGGTAATGGAAACACGGCTATAGACAAATAAACATGAAAAACTTGATTTTCACCACAGGGGGTCTTTAAGAAAACATTTTTGGAAATGTGAACACTGAAAAGTGACACGACAGGGTTGAAATTATCAGAAGTTGCTCCTGTTTTTTAGAATGTTTAATGGGGATTCAAATGTTGACACCATGATGAATAAAAACCAGCCAGAAGGTCTCAAGAGGAATAGGAAATGCTTGAAGAAACGTCATTAAAAAGTGACACAATGATGCTTTAAAATCTACCTAGAGGACAGTTAACTGTTTTAAAAAGTACCAATGAAATAAAAACTATTTTATTTTCACCTAAAGGCTTTCTTTCTCTCTCTTTTTCACACACACATACGATAATTCTATCAGTGCAGGTGTGCAAAATGCTCCCCTGAGGTCCCCCCGCTATCCCCGCTGACAGAACTCTTTCCTCTTCACCTGCAGGAAAAGTGACAAAGCCACTCAAGGTCAGCGACTCCTTGACAACGGCTCCATCTGCAAGGTATTATCATTTCATTACCTGCCTGCGTCAAAAAGCCCTGCTGTTTTCCCTGAGGTTCCATCGCCATAGTAACTATTGATTTATTGTTTGTTAGAGGCCAGTCGTTCCTGGATGATTAGCTCTTGATAGCGCCATATGACAAACAGCTGCTCTTTGAGGTTGTTGTTGCAGCGTTTGTGTATGTGCATGTGTGCTCCCACCCTGAAGGCTCACTTTGTCTGTTTTGATAGACAGAGACCACATGGCTAACTGGACTCGAGTGGAGATGGCTCACGGTGACACGTCGAGTTCTCAGTGGACTTCTGTGGTACATGCAGCTGGGCAGTGGTTTGTCAAATTGAGTTTGATAACTTCAGCTTTCCTCCAGAAAGCTGCATAAATGGATAAGACCCTTCCACCCTGCCGCCCACCCTCCAAGGCAGCAGGATCTATAAAGCCCTCCATCAAAATCAGCTCACCTCCTTTACGAGAGCATTAATCACCACTCTCTGCTCTTCAAAGCACCTTCACAGTGCTGTCTTCATGCTGCCCCAAACAGCTCCACTGTTTATCTCAGAAGTGATGAAGAGAAAGCAAATTTCATGCGCAAAAAAAGTTCCATTGTCTACTGAAAATAGTGCAGTAATGTATGAAGCACAGCTCACACGGAAGTTACTTTCTAACCAAGCAGCTTTCTTTTGGTCAACACTTGAACCTGTTGCAGAGTATATCTTTCGCCATCATGTGAAATTCCATATTGCGTGGATTCTGATTGAAATGACTGGATTTCGCATGTGAAAATTCCCTAAACAATGGTAAATGTAACAGTTGACAAGCAATCATCTCAAGGAATTGTTTGTTGATTATGATTTTTTGTCGTTGTTGTATGAACAGGAACAAAACACAAAAAATCCCATCCAATCAGTTGTAGGTGGTTTGAAATCCGCAGATTTCAAGTTTGATTTTTGTTAGTGTTAGATGTTTCTCAGTTTGAAAGATCAGAATGTCCTGTAATTGTCCCCATCATTCTTTGTTTGACGGGCTGTTAAGACAATAAGCATATGTCAACAGCAAATGCACTAACATTCAAATGTTTGGGGTTAGTGATATTTACATTTGGTGAAAAAATTAATACTTTTACTCAGCAAAGATGCATTAAATTGATCAAAGTCACAGTAAAAACTTTTACATTGTTATAATTTTTTTAAAAACTTTGTACTATATTAAAAGAATCCTAAAAAAGTATCACAGTTTCCACAAAAACATTTAGCAGCACAACCGTTTTCAACATTGATAATAATAAAGAAATTCCTTTAGAGCACCTAATCAGCATATTAGCATGATTTCGGAAAGCTAATGTGATACTGAAGACTCAGCTTTGCCATCATAGGAATAAATTATATTTTAAAATATATTTAAGAAAACAGTTATTTTATATTGTATGACTATTTCATAATATTACGTTTTCTACTGTATTTTTGATCAAATAAATGCAACCTTGGTGAGCATAAGAGACTCAACAACATACAAAAATTGTACTGACCCCAAACATTAAACCGTAGTAGTGTCTTAGTGTGAATGATTAGATGAATATTGTGTTTTTTTCTGAAGTCGTTGGGTGACGGGTTGTTACCACAGGTAAAAGACTTCATTAAAACATTTCATATGCCAACAGCATTATTTGTAAAAATTTTTGCAATGTTGTCTTGTGGTAAATTCGTTCAGAATTGGGATACTGCTCTCACGAAAAACAAATGTCAAAAACATCCATCTAACATCCACAAATTTGTGATGTTACCATGACAACTGCCAGTTTTTAGGGAAAAAAGGAGACATTTTTAAGACCAGGACCATTTTTGATTTCACATAGACTTTAAGAATAAAACACCCTTTCTGCACTAGACATATTGTTATCAGTGTCAGAAAGCCAGACGCTACTTTACTTAGTGACTGTGCATGCTGTGAAGCAAAAACTGACCGAAGTCTGGCAGCTTTAAGAGTTTTCTAAAGCACAACCAGAGTCCCATTAAACTGTGACCAATCATTGCCTCCGCTCACCCTGCCCTGTTAAAGAGCTCCATTCACATAATTTACAGCGCCTACTCTTTGGTTTTTTAAAGGGAGAGAGAGAGAAAGCGAGAGAGGGGCAGAGAAAGAGAGCTCTCTGGACAACCATGGTGAGTCCCAACGCTGCCACTGACTCGCAGTAAATAAATTAGGCAGGCAAACGAGGCAGGTCGCAGGCTGGGAGCACAACCTCACTCAGGCTAATGACAGCCCTGGCTGCAGCCGCACCGCCCTGGAGCTAACAGGTGGAGCTGCTGATATTAATGACTCCAGGTGGGCCTGCCAAGCAGGAGGGGAGACAAGAGAGAGAGAGAGAGAGAGATTGAGACAGAGAGAGTGAGAGAGGATTAGAAAGCTGAGACCAATCCAAAAGCAATCTCTCATCCCCAGTCTTAAAGCCATTTCACAGATATGCGCATAAGAGAAAAAGGCAACAAAGCAGTTGTAAATACTCAGAACAGACTA
The DNA here is from genome assembly GCF_963993115.1 of Abramis brama. NCBI lineage: Eukaryota > Metazoa > Chordata > Actinopteri > Cypriniformes > Leuciscidae > Abramis > Abramis brama. The sequence continues at coordinate 11,683,882 of NC_139967.1, read as the reverse complement.
GTGGCTTTAGGCGTGTCATACTGAGGCAGAAAGAGGGGTGTAATTTAGGACCGGTGCAATTCAGATAATCCTGCAGAGGAGGAAAGAGACATGGGGTGTGTCTCATTCCACTCCCTAGTCCCTGTGATTCTAGTAGGCTATATCGTCAACACAAATTTTGAACACTAGCAAGAACCTTGATCTACTTAATAATGAGGCACTGGTAACATATTAAAACGTATCAACTGTATAGCACATCATAACCAATATTATTCTGGTATAATTTGTTTTATATATTATTGTGCATCTTTGTAGTTGTTAAAAAGTACACTGACATTATGAGGTAGCCTATACAGACTACAGGTAGTATATAGATACAGAATGATATTCGATAGAATAGAATGAAAGATATAAGAGATATAGATAGACAGAGACAGATGGATAGAATGACAGGACATACGATAGATTACAGGTAGTATACAGAACGATATATACCTATATACCGTTTTCAACGACGGTATATAGGTAAAGAACGATATAAAACTATGGATGGATGGATGGATGGATGGATGGATGGATGGATACAACCCTACAAATGGCTAATTCCCAGGTCATATTTACTACTGAACTAGGGAGTGGATTGAGACACAGCCATGGAGAAACAAGAGATGGAGGATGGCAAATAAACGTGATCCCTCTTCAGAGCCGATAGCATCCTGCTCTTTTCTTTTTAACAACCTGTCTTCCTTCCTTTCTGTCTTTTTGCAGATGTGAATTGTAATCAGTGACAAGAGAGCAGCGCACATCAAACGGCAGGGAACGGATGGGGTCTGCGCCGCCACCTAATAAAAAGCAAACAAGCAATAAATAAAAGGGAATTTTATAGAGGGCCGTCTGCGGTGGGCTGGTGGAGGGCGGCAAGGGAGGCTCTGGAGACACACACACAGAGACTTCAGAGGGAGAACGGAGCTTGACATCAGCTAGTATAAATACAGTAATTCTATGTTTCAATGTAAAGCAAGGAGAAGGCTGGGAAAGAAAGAGAAAGAAAGCGAGAGCAAGAGAGGAGAGAGAGAAGCTTAGATATGACAGCAGGTAATGAGATCGTTTGATGTGGCGGATGAGGGAGAACAGAACGCCAGCCACGGCGCTCTAGAGAGCAGAGAGGTGAGGGAAGACCATGGCTCTGGTTACAGATCAAATACACTCTCAAACTCCACACACACAGTGATATGATATTGTGCTGTGCGACCCCAGACAGCCATTCAATACACAACAGATGTTTAATCAGAACTTAATGTCAACATGAATAGGCTATTTGATATATATACAGACACATTAAATAACATTTTTCCATTAAATTATAATAACGTCAAATGATTTAGTGATGGATAAAATGATAAAATTTTCCATATTTTCCATTATGGAAATGAAACAGGTAACAAATGCTTTTTCAACAAGGAAGGGCTAATTTTCTCAAAGACTAACGCATAAATTACTTCTTTTTTTTTATATAGCCAATATAGCATTCAAAAAGCAACATGCTGAGCGAACTGTCAAATCTGACAGTGTTTATTGTGAATCCTTGTACATTTGACACCTCTTTGAGATGGTCTTTGTTGAGGCTGACTTTGAAGGCCTCCATAGAACAACAATCAAGGCTTGTCTTAAAGAACGCATGGGGATCAGAGGGAGCCGTGTTCACGATTGAAAACAAATTGGTTTCACCTCTTCAGACAACCTCGTGCAGAAGAGCGAGTGGGAGTAGTTTTTGACATTTCATCTCGTTTTATATATTTTTTAAAAATGGGATTTGGAACAGAAGAACACAGCTGTGATTCATCAAGTTTGTTTTAGAAAAGAGCTTTTGATTTATAAAGACAGCAAAAGAGACATTTGACGTTCATATCTCGAAATCCTGATTAGCATACATGGAACATTTTTATTTTATTTACTTTCTTAACGCATGTTTCAGGTCTTACTGTGCATGATTGATCAGTGCATATAATTCCAAAAGAAAAACATGTTTGTCTTCATAATTTTTCATCAAAATGTAATAACTTGCTCCACCTCTGAAATGACTTTCCTTTTTGCCTTTCATCAAAGAGTTGGTTATACCAAAGAGGACTTTAGTGGGTTACAGGGCACAGGACTACGGAGTGTGTAACCTGAATAATTTTGTGGACTGGATGAATTACGTGACACAAAATGAAGTTGTACTTCATTTTATATATACACTCTAAACCCTTATCCGATTTAGTGCACTAAATCACCAAGTTTATTCCACTTCATGCACATTTTTGGGACAAAAAGCATTTACCATGTCACATAATGCATTTTCCCCATGATTTTTTTTCAGTTCCCTAACATTATATTTACAAATATGTACAAACCGACACATTAAATTACCCTACTCTTCATTTGAAAGGTTTGTTGTGGCAGATTTATGTTTCTCTCTGCTTATAGAATAAATACTGTGAGAGGTCTCTGTCGATAGAAACCATATAAATCCGTAATGACATGCAGCCCTCCACTTCCTGCGTGCAGACCGGTACATCACACATAATTTCCTGTGTGTGTGCATGCTCGTTGGCCATTAAGTCAGATGGGGGTAAGTTTTCACCAGGCGATACGTGCCATTTCCTCCTGTCACATGTCTGAATGAACAGGTTTCACCAACAAATCCATAGTTGACAACAGCAACAACAGCAGCAGAAAATATTCTAGATATCAGACAGGATAGTCGACAAATTACAGGAATAGGAAAACTTTCCATGGCTCATTTCCCTCATTGATTGAATGCTGTTTTCATAATGGATTCAGAAGAACTACCCTTCAGAAAGAAAAATGGTATATACCATATATATATATATATATATATATATATATATATATATATATATATATATATATATATATATATATATATATATACATACACAATTTTTCTTTCTGAAGGGTATTTCTTCTGAATGTATATACACACACCATAGTCTGTCTGAATACTCAATTCTGGTTGGCTGGAAGGTGTGCAATAATAAAATAGAGATAGAAAGACGCTGAACAGACGCAGGTACACTCTCTCTCTCTCTCTCTCTCATAATTCCCAGTCTGAGGACGTGAACACCATGTGTTGTCATCTCGAAATTACAGTAATTATGACATGGCATGAATGCAGCATATATATACCATTTGGGTGTCTGAAAACAGGCATGATGTGTTTTTTGGGTGAAGCCTACCTGGTGGCAGAAAATGACGGTTCTGCAGTAGCACTTTTTTTCTCAGAACTGTGAAATAAACCCGATTAAAAAGTCAGAATTGTGAGATACAAACTCACAATTGAGAGATATAAACTCACAATTGCATGAAAAAAGTTGTGAGATAAAAAGGTTAGAGGTTTAAATATTATTTCATGCTGTAACTGTTGGGCTAATACATTATGTCCACTATGAAGTGCATATATAAATATTATGTAGATCTTTTGATTATATCAAATTCATGCTATAATATTACAACCCCAAATCAGAAAAAGTTGGGACACTGTACAAATTGTGAGTAAAAAAGGAATGGAATAATTTACAAATCTCATAAACTTATATTTTATTCACAATAGAATATAGATAACATATCAAATGTTGAAAGTGAGACATTTTGAAATGTCATGCCAAATATTGGCTCATTTTGGTATTCATGAGAGCTACACATTCCAAAATAGTTGGGACAGGTAGCAATAAGAGGCCGGAAAAGTTAAATTTACATATAAGGAACAGCTGGAGGACCAATTTGCAACTTATTAGGTCAATTGGCAACATGATTGGGTATAAAAAGAGCCTCTCAGAGTGGCAGTGTCTCTCAGAAGTCAAGATGGGCAGAGGATCACCAATTCCCCCAATGCTGCGGCGAAAAATAGTGGAGCAATATCAGAAAGGAGTTTCTCTGAGAAAAATTGCAAAGAGTTTGAAGTTATCATCATCTACAGTGCATAATATCATCCAAAGATTCAGAGAATCTGGAACAATCTCTGTGTGTAAGGGTCAAGGCCGGAAAACCATACTGGATGCCTGTGATCTTCGGGTCCTTAGACGGCACTGCATCACATACAGGAATGCTACTGTAATGGAAATCACAACATGGGCTCAGGAATACTTCCAGAAAACATTGTCGGTGAACACAATCCACCGTGCCATTCGCCGCTGCCGGCTAAAACTCTATGGGTCAAAAAAGAAGCCATATCTAAACAGGATCCATAAGCGCAAGCATTTTCTCTGGGCCAAGGCTCATTTAAAATGGACTGTGGCAAAGTAGAAAACTGTTCTGTGGTCAGACGAATCAAAATTTTAAGTTCTTTTTGGAAAACTGGGACACCATGTTATCCGGACTAAAGAGGACAAGGACAACCCAAGTTGTTATCAGCGCTCAGTTCAGAAGCCTGCATCTCTGATGGTATGGGGTTGCATGAGTGCGTGTGGCATGGGCAGCTTACACATCTGGAAAGGCACCATCAATGCTGAAAGGTATATCCAAGTTCTAGAACAACATATGCTCCCATCCAGACGTCGTCTCTTTCAGGGAAGACCTTGCATTTTCCAACATGACAATGCCAGACCATACTGCATCAATTACAATATCATGGCTGCGTAGAAGAAGGATCCGGGTACTGAAATGGCCAGCCTGCAGTCCAGATCTTTCACCCATAGAAAACATTTGGTGCATCATAAAGAGGAAGATGCAACAAAGAAGACCTAAGACAGTTGAGCAACTAGAAGCCTGTATTAGACAAGAATGGGACAACATTCCTATTCCTAAACTTGAGCAACTTGTCTCCTCAGTCCCCAGATGTTTGCAGACTGTTATAAAAAGAAGAGGGGATGCCACACAGTGGTAAACATGGCCTTGTCCCAACTTTTTTGAAATGTGTAGATGCCATGAAATTTAAAATCAACTTATTTTTCCCTTAAAATTATACATTTTCTCAGTTTAACACATTTGATATGTCATCTATGTTGTATTCTGAATAAAATATTGAAATTTGAAACTTCCACATCATTGCATTATGTTTTTATTCACAATTTGTACAGTGTCCCAACTTTTTCTGATTTGGGGTTGTAGGTAATCATCACCTGTTTCATCAGTCCAGTATGTCTGTTTAATGGCTTGTAACCATAAACGTCCGAGCTTAAAACAGAGCTTTCCTTTGACGACAGTATTCTGTAAAAATGAAGACCATCGTTTTTGCATTCTGATTCTGACATCAAAAGGCACAACAAGACATTTTTAATTTATTCAGTAGAACTCGCAACAGGGTTCCCACACCTTGGTTAACTTCAAATTCAAGGACCTTTCAAAGACTTTCCAGGTCCAGTACCCTCAAATTCAAGGACTTAATGTGGAGACACATTTGTTGTGTCCAACAACAAATGTTCAAGTACCATCGTAGTAGTTTCGTCCATGCGTGAACGTCATGGCAACGTACAACACAAAGTACCTCACGCGTAAATAAGCGTAACTAACGTAAATCAAGCAAGCTAGTATGCATAGGCCACGAAGTGTTGGCAAAATAACACATTGGTGGACCGGAGGGAATAATATGGAATTTTTCCAGAAAACTTCTTTCACAAAATAAATTCAAGCACTTTCAAGGACCTGTATTTATGTATGTTTATTTTCAAAAACTTTCCAGGGCCTTGAATTTTTTTTTTTCTGATTCACAAACTTTCAAAGATTTCAAGGACACGTGGGAACCCTGTCGCACGTTTTCCTCCACTTTTTATCACTGTTTTTCTGCCACTACAATCCGTATGCAAAGTCCCTTTCAAGGAAAGTCTGTTCACTCAAACATATTTCACATCAGTAACAAAATCTGACAAACTCTCTCATAGTCATACATTTTGTTTATTTTGCTCAAATAGCGTTAAAAAACTTATATTTCAGGCTGGGTGAGCCAGTATGCATGACGCAATGAATTTACCAATTGCTGATTCTTTAATTTAGAAGGCAGGGCTTATTCCACCTTATTGCCCATTGCACTTTCTCTCATTTATAAGTAATATTGGTGCACCATCTTTTTTATATCTAAAGTCTCTGCATGCAACTGCAGTGATGTAACTGTGACTTCTGCTCCCAAATAGTCTATATCAAAATAGTACACACTATATCAAGTCAACCAGTATATTAATCCGATGGATATGGCAGCCATTTCAAGGCAATTTTCCTAATAGCATGTCTGTTAAATATCAGTGGCATTTTATACAAGTTGTCAAGTCAAGTCATTTATATAGCGCTTTTAACAATATAGATTGTTTCAAAGCAGCTTTACAGTGATAATAGGAAATTAAAGTAACAGAGATTGTTTTGGCTTTACAGCAGCTCTAGATTAAATTATTGTCCAGCTAAAGTTAGTTTTGATTGATTCACTTCCGTCGCAACGATCATTAGTTATTAACTTAGGGGGCCGCTTACACGACACCGTTCTAACAGAAAATCCTTAATGCGCTCCGGCCTATGAAGTTGTATAAAATTCTCAATTTATTTGGAAGGACATTCATCTTTTTAGCATCAGCCTTGCGACGGCTCTGCACCAATTCCCAGACTCATGAAGCATGAAACTTTAGCGTGGCTCTAACTCTCCCTGCAGGACACCTCACACTCTTAAGGATATAGCGTTGATACTGGTCACCTTTGAATTTGGTTTAATATCGCTAAATAGAAAGTACTTGCTGAGGCATTTGGTAATCAAAGCTAAAGGCAAGCCACAGGGGGGGTTTCATTATGGGAAGAGCTGCTCTGGGCCCCATGGCTAATTGCTGAAACGCACAAATGGAGGGGAAATTCAATGTGACGTGAAGCATAGTAAAGATAATACGGCTGCTTTGAAAGAGCAGCATGTGTGTATACAGCTCTCCGGCTAGGCCTGCCAAATATAGGGATTGAAGGTAAGATTGGAATAAACATGCACACACACACACTTATAACCTCTCCTGTGTGCTACAGAACAAACAGAGCGTTTTCTTTGTTTGATCTGAAGCATGCTTTGACTGGCGGACTTTGTCATAACAGCAAAAGTACGGCGGTGAAGGGCAGAGCTTATCATGGCTAATTTACACCTGGCAAACTGACAGCGAATTTAAAGCAGCCCGTAGCAGAACTAAAAAGAGATCATCGCCAGCAGTTATGATATGGTGGAACAGAGATAGCGTGTGATGCACATACTGATAGAGCAACGGGGTCAGGCGGTGGAATAGTGAAAATAAAAGTTTACTGCATGGGGAGGTTCATTGTTGTACAATGCCCTCTGAAGTTGTGTCGAGTTCAGTGTTTTCTCAGGTTTGGGTTTATTTTCTATCATGAAAACATGCTGGCTGATCTGAATCCATATTTCATGGTAGGGCATTTGGTACCTTGGCAACGGGCTGCAGGGGCCAATGAGGACGCAGCAGGGAGCTCCAGCTGTGCAGCTCAGTTTACCCATATGCCTCTGATGCTGGCCGTACACCCCTTCGCCGGGAACTTCACTTCCTGCCAGAGAGGAGCAGCAGGAGAGAGACATGCTGAACCTGCAGACCTCCCTAATATCTACAAATATAGATCAACAAACACAGACAATTACTTTGCTATCTATACGGGCATATACCATAGATATCTACTGATTTTACGGAAAGCTAATTATATACTGTAACTATTGACTAATTTTATCCTATACACCTAAACATATTTGCTTCAAGTATAATAAATAATTGAATTCAATATGAAATGCATTTTTCACAATGCATATCATTCTAATAGCTCATAAAAAAGAATAGCGCTTTGCAAACTCTGCTGTAATCCAAAGGCCACAGTAACCAAATCGTGTACACACACACAATTTTCTTTTTATGAGTGAGCTAGGCCTATTCCTTTAAGACTACCCAACTGAAGAGCTTCCTTCCACTTCTGGTGGCTAATTTATGAGTAATGTCCACAGAATGAAGATGGAGTCACAGATGCTGACAGCTGGCCAGATGTATCTTTTAGAATCTAAGTGTCACTCACTCCAGATCCAATTATAGCCTGCAGCTGTGAATGGACAAACAAGCGACTCCAGTTTATTTCAGCTTCCAGTCAATCAATGCGTCTCATTGTCTACAGACCCTGATTCACCGTCTTTTAAATCAAGGTGAAAATAAATACAAAAATATCCCAGCAGACTCCTCAATCAATGGGAATGGAATGGGCCGCAACACAGACATTAGCTAAATATTTAGAAAGACTTTGACATTGACTGAGAAGGAGAGCTCACAATATGGGATCAGACACTTTTTTGTCTTCTAGTTTGTTTAGATTAACCGAGGACAAAAATTTGATCAATCATTCTAAAGCTGATATCACAGCATGAGACAGAGAGGTCAAGAGGATAACAGGAATTGAATCAATAGTCAACGAGCAGCTGATTTCCACCTGAGAGCTCTGGAATTTAAATATTGCTATATGGGTCGGTTTTCGCATTCACCTCCTCTGCATGTCAGAATATGGCTTTGGTCTCAAAGCTCCAAGTCAAGATACTTCTGCGCTTTCCTCTAATAGTGCGTCTAGAAGCCAACAAGGGTTATCAGTCTAACAAAATTACAGTCTAATATCATTATTCTGATTAGACAAGTATAATCTCTCTGTCCATCTCTCTCAGGGTAAGGGATATCTCTCCCTCTGTTTTGCAGATGGAGGGCAGATGGCTGCTGCTTCACTGATGGCAAATTTCCATTTCCTTAAGGTCAACAGCTCACTGCCACAAAACAGGCAAAAGAGTTCCGATAAACACTCAGTATTTGCATTTAAAATAAGGTTGAAGAGGGTCAGGCTGAACCACATTGGCTCCCTTTCTGCTCAGGAGATCAGGAGTTGAATCCAAAACACAACATAAACTGTCACTTTTCATTATGCATTCATCCAAACGTGTGGTTTCTGATTCATCAGGAGTGATTATTGTGGGGTGTGGACATACGATTTGAAGAATAGTTGGCACTGTATGCTGGCCTGTATTGAAGGCTGTTTCTGTTGGCTATATTTCAAAACTGACAATCAATCAGATTGGACTTTGGAAATCTTTGAGGAGAAAAGGTATAGGTAACGTTCAAAAGTGTGTAATTGAATTTCTCATTATCTTCGAACTGGAAAGATGATAGGTCACAGTCACATATATCATTTTTGTGAGGGAAAAGAAGGATAACTAAAGTTAGGCTAAATATTATTCAACTACTGATCTATAATTCCTATTGTTCCTATACTTTCAATCCGTCAGTTACCACATTCATAAACTTTGAGGAAGAGCATATTATCTCTAAAGACACTTTACTTCCTAGGGGCACAACAAATTATTAAATTATGAAGTAATTAAAAACTATACAACATGAGGAAATTTAAAGGAACGGTTCACCTAAAAATGGAAATTATGTCTATTTGTGTATGTGTGTGTGTGTGTGGAAATCATTTTACATTATAAATGTCCTCACTGTCACTTTAGATCTGTCCTTGCTGTATAAAATAATTAAATGCATCTGTTCTAACTGATAAGTTCATGAGATTCACTTTTTTTAGCTTGTACAAATTGTTAATCAGAAAGCATTTACAAAGTTCTTCTTTTAAACTATATGTATGGCTGTGTTTTCTGAAATAACACTGAATCAACACTGAATCAACCCCAAACCCACTTTAAAGGGATAGTTCACCCCAAAATGAAAATGCTGTCATTATTTACTAAATTTTCCCATACAACATGTAACTCTCTGATAAACTACCATAATACAATGTATCGTTGGAGAAACTAAACAGTCACAACTGTTTCCCGAAACCATAACATGATCGCACCTCTTTCGTTTAAACCACATTGGTTCAACAATACAGGGCTGTCATTAATGACTTCAAGCGCTGGTGGAGAAGTAATAACTTCTGCTAATTAATCTTTCTGAGATCTCCAAGATGCTGTTTTAATGAACATGACACCTAATGACTACTTCTTTGTTTTTGTTCCACATCATTTTGCTTTATTTGATGTTCGATTTATAGTGGGTTCCCTCATACGCTATACTCCAGTGTTCCGGTGTGCACTCTTATAAAATGGAGCTGATTGTTGACACACTAAAATATAGATTTAAAAAAAAATAAAAAATAAAAAAAATAATAATAATAATATATATAATAATAATATATATAATAATATTATATATATATATATATATATATATATATATATATATATATATTAAAATAGAATGAAAGATATAGAATGTACTGAATGTTAGTTTGCTATTGTGTTTATTGTGCCCAAGAGTAAGATCTATTTAAGTCCACATGTCATTTAATGAGAAACTATGCTTCTAACCACAGCTTGAGAGCTGTAGTTCCAATGAAAGTTTGCGGTGCAGTTTGCGAATGTTGGTTGGAACTATGGTTTCAGGAAATCCCAAATCGTTGGTAACGACAGAACTTGCGACCATAGTTGGCTAAAGATGCTTTCGGGAAACGCACCCCTGTATGAGTTTCTTTCTTCTGTTAAACAGAAAAGATATTTTGAAAAATTTAGATAACCAGACAGCTGATGGCACCCATTGATTTCCATAGTATTTTTTCCTACTATGGAAGTCAATGGCTACCATTAACTGTCTGGTTACCAACATTCTTCTAAATATCTTCTTTTGTGCTCAACAGAGGAAAGAAACTCTGGAACAATTCAAGGGTGAGTGAATGATGACAAAAGCTTCATTTTTGGGTGAACTCTCCCTTTAACTTCTGCTGGCAAAGCTATATCTATCCCAAGCCAGAAGGCTGGACGAATCAGTACAGAGGACTTTCCAAAGCAGAGCTTTCTGAAATTTATATCAACTTTGACAAGAACTCACACAGGCAGTTTATCAGAGTAAAGTCTGCCAAATATCAGACTTCTCCTATTGTTCTCCACATGTGCGTCATCTTCAATAAACAAAAAGTGGAGCTACTCTGTCTCCTGCGAGGACATTTTAGCCACGGCTGTCTCAGAGTCATTGATTGTGACTAACGGTGGAGACAGTAATCCTGTGCAGGTACTAGATTGCAATGGCCCTGATCAATAGGCCCCGCACGAAGGGAGGTAATGCCCACAGCGGCAGCAGCATTCATCAAAAGGATAACAGGAACAAAGTCAACACTGCCCACAGTCTGTCTGCACAGCAACCCACTAGAAAGAACAAAGCATGTAAATACTTCATCTCCAAGAAATTTAAGTCAAGTTTGTTCAGGGTGAGATTCTGTGTGACTGAGGAAAGAACTGTACATGAGGCTACGGAGTGTAAACAGAGAGAAAAGAGCTGAATTGGGGAAACGTCTTTCAGACCACATTAATTTATTTGACAAACAGGCACTCGCTATATAGTGACTTATATCTCTCATATGCTATATCAAAGACATGTTGTCAAAACACGGTATGTTTTGACATAGCCTACTTATTTTTTTCCCTCACATTCCCCTGGTTGACAGTGTTGAAATGGTTTCATATCTTCCAAATGTTATGGCTAAAAATTAATCAAAAGCTCATTTGTTTGCCATTCTCAATGTTATTTAGAGAAGAGAGAGATAAAAAAATTTTATCCCTGCACCAAACTGTGAACATTTTTCCAAGCGCAGTCAGATAAGATTCCAATCAGTAGGCCAGATTGGTTTTCTAGTATCTGTGTGGAGATCAGAAGACACATCAGTGAGATAATTTGCAAATGTTTCCTATGACCTCCACACATTCAAATGGAGTTCTTGTTTCGGTGCTGTCTCGGGTGTCCGCAAGTTTACCCACAAACCCCAGAGCTTCATGCAGATGGGGACATATTAAAATTCACTGCAGCCCAGCAGTCAATACCACTCCATATTTTATGCCGTCTCGCCATCAATGAAAATTGTTCGTTTAGGATTTGTGAGTGAAACTCTGAGACAATCTAGCTTATAGATTGATATAGATTGACAGGTGATTTATTGATCGGGGGGGGATTATGTAATTAATGTTTCATAAATCCTACCTAATCATTCAAATGTAAGAGATACAGAGCAGAACTGTGACAAATAAAAATAACAAGACAGATAAAGAGATTATATTAAAAACACACAGACTCAAACATTCACCTTCAGCTGAGAGAAAATGTCACGGAGAAATGATTAATCCTTTAATGTTGAATAAAAGAAATCGCTGTCCTTCTTCTTTGCTGTTATAAGAGAATCTAGAAAGGCTCTTTTGGTCTGGTTTTCATCTTTTTGTTGTTTTTCCTTCTAATCTTTTTCAAATTAAAAAAGGCTCTTTTGATCTTAAAACCGTACATTTTAAATACTATTAATGAGCGAATACATCAAATTAATGGAGCAATGTCACAAAGAATGCTACTGTACTGGAAATCACGATTGTGAGTGCAACTGTCCAAAAAAGAAGTTAATATCTAATAATTTACATTTCACACAAAAATAGTAAACACACACTCACAAAAAAGATAAAACATTGTGCATGAAAGACTAATAAACAGTCTGGTACAATGTATATGAAAGGAGCGGAGCAACAACAAACAGTAAAACTTCCTAATACTCTGTATCAGCTCTTGGAACGCCACTAATTCGAGCACTGAAACTAACTGTTGTATAAAACAAAAAATAAAAGATGCATTATTGTATATAAAATGAATATTAGAGCCCTTTTACTTTCACACAAACTTTTCTGTTTACAGCTAAAGCAGCTTCTGTGAGTCATTTAAACATATTGATTGTCCTAAATACACTTATGTATGCTTCTTTCGTATGAAAATGAATCGAAATGGCATTTGATTAATTAATTAAATGTGCGAATTCAATAATGCATCCACAGGCACGTTTAAGCCATCAAGAGGAAAGTTCTGGCGCTCACAAATTACAGAGGGACTGCTAACTTTATGAAATGAAATAAAGGGACATTGAATTTCACCATGGAAACTTGACATTTAAATTTGATTGATGCTTTGTGAAGAAAATCATCAAACCATCACTTCTAAATGCCACAACGGGCAGTTTAACAGATGAGCCTGGGTGTATTTTGAAAGGTTTAAATTACATAATGCTTATCTGACAGGCATGGTGAAATACAAATAAAACCCGGTACATTTAGTAATAATGTCCAATGTCTCCCCCCATATGTGGCTTTTAGGTTCTAAATATAAAAAAATCGAGGACAAACCCCCTCTGACGTGGCTAGATCAGAGAACTCGGGCCAAATTTCTTTAAAGACATTTTTGTGTTTCTATTTTTTTCTTTCTCTCTTTCTTATTGTGATCAATTTTGTGACACGTACTGTATATATCATCATGGACTGCACCAGATTTACCAGTTATTGCTGTGAGACTCTTACACATGGCAATTGCAAGTCCTCAAACACGTCTGGGACATATGGTTCCACGAGGTTTGACAATGATGCATCTTAAGGCCCTTTCACACTGAGCGTAATGCACTAAAGCTAAGCAAATAGCCGAAGAACGGAGATTCATACTTAACGCGAAACGATTTATAGTCTTCAGTGAATTCACGCTGACCGAAAATAAATTTTCCCTCATGCATGTATCTCGTAGGTTTCCCATTTGGCTTTAACCTCGTCCGCTGCACAACATTCAACAGTAAATTAAGACAAATAATGTTTGGTACTACACAGAAACCATCATCAAGTGCGTGTAATTACTTCCGACTGCGATCTAAAGTGGATTTTGATTAAATAATGTGGGCAGACATGCATTATTTGTAGTGTTTTATAATAAACTGAAAGCTACACCTGCTTAGCATTTCTCATGTGAGCATTCCTTTCTTTATTACATATATCATCGTAACCATATTTTTTATGTTTCATCTGAAAGGTTTCTCTCAGTTGTTTATGTGCGGAACTCAGAACGAGTAAATGAACACAACGTCGTCATTCGGAAGGGTAGGAGTTATAATCACATAATATGATTGGACAGCTATAGAGCAAATGAGCTCTCTGAGTCATAACACGCACGGAAGACAACATCGCTCTGTTTCAAGCTCTTCAGATCAAATAATTCAGTGGAAGATGGATAGAAATGATAATCTGTATAAAGAACATGTACGAAAAAATCGGTTCTCAGACACCAATGATAACAAACATCCATTCTCTTCTCTCTTCCGGAATACTTTTTTTCTGTTTACACAGGTTTTCAAAACAGCGCCACCTCTCACACTTTTGTGCAACAGCAGCGGCTCAGGTAAGCTCAAATCTAATTGGATGGATCGTTTCATTGCGGGGTGACAGGAAACAAATTTGAGACACTGTTCGGAATAAAAGTCTTGCTTTGTCACGCTGCGATTGATCGATGCCCTGTGTGAATAGCTCCATAAGCATCTATTGTTTCAATTCAAGAGCGTCATTGCGACGTACATCCGTGTCACTTAATCGTGCTCAGTGTGAAAGGTCATTTACATTACGGACATTGCAGTTTATTGTTCTGACCACATCTGCAGTCCTCATGCTTCCCTGCATGTTCAAGCAGGTGATCTTTCTTCTGGTGTTTTTCAGAGTCAGTAGAAAGGTCTCTTTAGTGTTATTCTAACTGTGACCTTAATTGTCTACCACCTGTAAACTAACAGTGTCTTAAGGACTGTTCCACAGGTGCGTGTGCAATAATTGTTTAATGCTCGTTAAAAAAGCATGAAAAACATTTTTTAAACCCTTTCCAATAAAGCTTTGTAAAACTTATTTGGATTTTACAAATTTATCTTAAAAATACCAAAAAATGCAGTATCCTGAAAAAGGGACGTTTAATTTTTTGCTGCGAATGTAGGCTACAGTACATATATAACATCTCCTAACAAGGCCACACATTAAGGTCTGGGTAGATGTAAGCAAACAGTTGCAATCAGCTCTTGTAATTGACGTGTTGGACGCAGCAGAAATGGGCAGAAATTAAGATCTGAGCAACTTTGACAAGGGCCAAATTGTATTGCCAAGGCGACTGGGTCAGAGTATCTCTGAAACAGCAGGGTTTGTGGGTTGCTCCCGGTCAGCAGTGGTGAGAATTTACCAACAGAGGTCCGAGGAAGGATAAACCACAAACAGTCGAAGGTTTTGGGAAGGACAAACCACAAACCGTCAACAGGCTCATCGATGCACAAGGGCAAGGAAGGTTATCCCATTTGGTCCAAGCCAACAGAAGGTCTACTGTGGCACAAGTCGAGCTAACTTTTAATGATGGTTATGGGAGGAATGTGTCAGAACACACAGTGCATCACACTCTGCTGTGTATGAGGGCTGCATAGCCGCAGAACAATCAGAGTGCCTATGATGACCCCTGTCCACCATCGAAAGCACCTGCAATGGGCACATGAGTGTCAGAACTGGACCTTGGAGCAGTGGAAGATCACCTTCTTGCTCTGGGCAATGTTCTGCTGGTAAACCCTGGGTCTGGACATCAATTTGACACGTGCCACCTACTTAAACATTGTTGCAGACCAGGTACACCCCTTCATGACAATGGTGTTCCCTGATGGAAGTGGCCCCTTTCAGCAGGATAATGCACACAAGAGTCAAGGTGTTGCCCTGGCTCCCCAGATCTCAATTCAGTTGAGCATCTATGGGATGTGCTGGACCAACAATTTTGATCAACGGCGGCTTCACCTCACAACCTGCAGGACTTAAAGGATCTGCTGCTGACGTCTTGTTGCCAGAAACCACAGAACAACTTCAGGGTTCTTGAAGAGTCCATGCCTCGGCGGGTCAGCGCTTTTTTGGCAGCAAGCTGAGGAACAACAGCATATCAGAAAGAGCTTGCACATACAAGGAATTTGTTTTGGTGAAAGAAGAAGCTTCCAGTACACAGAGACAACAACAGCACACAGATAGTAAAATAAAATAAAAATAAGGATATATGAATAAGATACACATATGTATATATAATATATAAATAAACAAACAAAAAAGACACATTTGTATGTACAGGTGTGCTATATACAGCAGATTTTACCAACAGTGAATGGTAGTCATGGTAGGCAGGTAGTCATAATGTTTGGCATTCATCCGTGTATATATGAACAGATTGGATTGGAAAATAACATGGAGATGACATCTACATCAAACATACCATAAATAGACATAATTTTCAGGGAGAAAATAACAAATAATGAAGCATCCATCACATCACAAACAAGCCTTTGATTTTGTTTTGATACTTATAAACCTTTCATATAGTTTACCAAAGCCTAACATGCACTTGTAATGCCATGTGGAAATGGCTTTTGGTGCATTGCACAGATGGGATACTAACCTAAAGCTATAAATGATAAACACGGCAGAATTTCAAATGTTGCAGGGAGCAATCAGAGTGCTGATGTTCCCCTTTTTTGGGAAGTACACACTGAGGTATAGGGCAAGGGCATTGAGAAATAGAGTACAGGTGCCAGATAGGGCCATAAAGCACATAATTCACATTAAAAAGAGGCCGTAAAAGCATTGATTGACTGCTGCTCCTGGTTTGCAGCCATGGGTGGAATTTATCAGATTGGATGAAACATGACAACAGCCGCACAAGTTTCCCTAGTCAGCAATTCTATTTATCAAAGCCCATGTAGAATTCTTAATTTACTTTTCATACTCATTTCCTAACCTCCCTCACCCCATCAAAGCGTCACTAAATCACTTTAAAACAGGGCACAGTACATACACACACACGTATACACATCGCCAGGTGCTGCAGTGTGTGATTTAAAGCTTTGATTCTGTTCAAACGACAGCAGAGGTTAGCCTGGAGCAGGCTCAGGCGATTCATCATTTCCTGCTTGATAAGAGGGGGATTAATACATTTAAAGCTTTGGTCGCCAGCAGTCATCCGTCTAAACGTGGCCTAATCCATTCAGGCTGCGGCTCCCCAGAGAACACCGCTAAACAGAGAAAACACCTGAAACTCAGATGCGAGAGTGGGTTGCTTACCTATTAAGGCGGGAAGCAGGCATGCTGAGAGGCAACACTGCATTAAAGAAGCCCACGCTAAGGAAATCTCACGCTGGGCTGATCTCTGCTCGACGGGGTATGTGATTCTAGAAAATGCCAGAATGCCGCCCTGTGGCTTTGGGCACCTTCGCTCGAGCAGCAGGGCCAGATGGAGTGAAGACCAGAGGTAAAGTTTGACCTAAATGCTGGAAACGGGGGAAAAAAAAGAGAGCTTATGCCACCCTTCCACCCTTACTGTACAAAGCCATCATCCCAACAACCCCTATTTCGTTCCAAATCCAGGCCCGGAGCACCCAGGGGGGATTTTGAGTCCTCTAGGTAGCCCGCGGGAGCTCTGAACGCGCTCCAGCATCAGAATACACAATTATGCCCTGTGTTTTTTCAGGACACTCCTTTTCTTTGCCCTAATAGCTCATAATGCATTCATTCCACACTTAATTTAACAGCCATGCCCATTTGTTCTCCCCTCGCTCGCTCACTCTCTCTCCCCCCTTTTTCCGCGTGTGCAAATGCGACGGCCGTGGAATGAAAGCGATCCATTATGCACATGTGTCTGAACAAGGCGACCTGTGTCACAGCTGGCTCTCTCTATGCCTCTCTAATTTCAGTTTTATTGTGCACCGGACCGACCCCTGAATACACACTAAATACACACTTCCTGGACTGATGCATCTACGCAGAGAAACCGTAGATCTCTGAAAAAAAAAAAAAGAAAAAGAAAAAAAGAGTCCGGATCCAACCTGCAATTGTTACCCACCTCCCGCTGTACAGAAAAGCCTCCATTGTGCGCTAAAGAATAAGACCTAATTACTTTACTGAAGGAGCGGCTCTGGAGTCCGTCGTAAAGCGTACTCTGACTTTTTCTTCCTATGTTTCCGAGCCCTCGGGGCCAGCCCGGCTCCAATGTGGAACAGAGCATTCGCATGCACCCGAGATCGGACTCATCTGCGAGGGCCGCTATCACATGACTATTGGCAGAATTTGGCAGAAATGATGAATAAGAAATTGCACTGTAATTACTCTTACATTGTGAGGCTGAATTAGAGCTGTTTTTGCCCAAGGTTTTTCTTCACCAAGAGGCGCTAGTATCGTTACAACAAAGACTGTAAAAAAAAGCTCAAATAAATAAACCATTGCCATATTAAAGTAATAGTTCACCCAAAAATGAAAATTATGTCGTCATTTACTCATCCTCATTTCATTTCAAACCTGTATGAGTTTCTTTTATCTGTGGATTTATATATATATGTATGTGTGTGTGTGTGTGTGTGTGTGTGTGTGTGTGTGTGTGTGTGTGTGTGTGTGTGTGTGTGTGTATATATATATATATATATATATATATATATATATATATATATATATATATATACTGTATATGTTTCTATTTTAGTTTTAGTCATTTTAGTTCTTCCACTTAAACTTATATTGTTTCAGTTATCATTTTCAATGTTAATTACATTTAACAATACTGGAGTAAATGATGACAATTACATTTTTGGGTGAACTATCACTTTGAAGGACAGCTGATGATTTGACAGAAGGTGAAGGTGTACATTATAAGATAACTAAATAGAAAATAATTGACTCTAATATATTGCAAAAGCAATCCACAAAGATGAACATCAGTCCAAACAGTGAGAGACAGAGGATGAAAGGGCCCTTGATAAGTGACAGCGACTGTGATACATATTGTCTGAGATGACAGGATGAATGGCGACAGGATGAATGAGTGAAGGACAGCATAATGACAGGATGAATGAAGCAACAGAACTGATGGATTCAAATGAAGCCTGGCAGGCACGATGGGGATTGACAGAGGAAAAGATGGACTCTTCCCTGCTCCTTTCTGAGTTTTTTACCTCCCTCGGGGTAAAATCCTAGGCAAATTGCAGTGGCAATTTGGAAACCGACTGGATCTCAACCTTTATATACACATTTATATGTACATTTGATCCACATTCTGTATGAATTACATAGTAGCTGCTCATAAATTTCCATTGTCTCCCAGGGGACACAGTCCTGCATTGCAGTAAATGGATTGCGGCCCCTTTCTTATAAGACCTGATTCAGCCACACACTTAGTTCCATCAGCTGCATCTGCTTGACCTGCGGTTCGCTCACACTGGGGAAACGGCGCTCAGTCATTTCCACAGCAAATGTTCTGTGTCCTGACCTCCACAGCACCGTCCATCTGACCAG
Organism: Abramis brama; assembly: GCF_963993115.1. Lineage (NCBI taxonomy): Eukaryota > Metazoa > Chordata > Actinopteri > Cypriniformes > Leuciscidae > Abramis > Abramis brama. Next base: position 11,664,747 of record NC_139967.1, on the reverse strand, counting down.
TCACTGACAACACATTTCATCACTATCTGAAACCACACATGGCCACAATTTACTTGAAAAACTTGGAATTGCCAACAGTGCTTGCTAATGCAATCATCACTATCATTATTGCTTATACTTTAGGGATTTGAATGAACACTTGATCATAAATATTAAATGTCAGTGCATAACGTCCTGCATTGTTTGTGCTATGATTATGAATTATTTTTCAGATCATGTGGCTTGTTGAAGTACTTTTCTAAGCAATCAAACATAGTATTTATACTCGCTAATGATAAAATAGGCTACCATACAATTAAACTAAAAGACCTGAGCAATTATATAGGGATGATAAGATCAAAGAAACTAGGTGGTGAGCTTATTTATAGGGCCAGTAAGCAATCACCTAGCAACTGATTAAAATACCTATACTAACTATACTAACTATACCAACCACCCAGAAGACACTAGCAATCACTTAATCTAGCAACAAGCAACCAAACGCTCAGAAAACCTGCATAGCAACACCCTGGCAACCACATATAATGCCCTAACACAATTTAAAGGGGTGGTTGATTATGATTTCACTTTTCTAACTTTAGTCAGTGTGTAATGTTGCTGTTTGAGCATAAACAACATCTGCAAAGTTGCAACGCTCAAAGTTCAAAGCAAAGGAAGATATTTGCTTTTAAAGAAATCGTTTTTTTAAGGACTACAACAAACGGCTGGTAGGGACTACAAGACAGACCCTAAAATGTACATAAACCCCGCCCCCGGTAACACAGTCCATGTTGAGAAGAGAAAGAGTTGCTGTAGTAGAGCACATTTGTGAGTCTGCTCAAGCTGTCGCATCCTTTTCACATGCAAAACAGTACGTAACACAATTGCAATAGCATGTCACTCTGTAGGCAACAGTTCCCACACTAGCGATTTTATAGATTATCATGACAGAATATGCTAATCAAAGACATGAAGATGGTTAACTCCACATCAGCAACATAAATTCATTAACTAACCATTCAGAAACGTCCCGTTGCATTCTACGTTGTCACTTCTTCTTGAATCTCTCCATCATTGTCCGACTCCAGTGTAAACATAAAAGGTAGAACAGCTTCTGACATTTTAGTGCTTGTCTGCGTGAGGTAATCGGAGCTTGCTAACACACACGCTCCGTACTCTGTGCCGGGAGCAGCAGCTCATTTGCATTTAAAGGGACACACACGAAACGAGGCATTTTTACTGACCCTCAAAGAGGGACAATTTTAACATGCTGTAAAAAATTATCTGTGGGGTATTTTGAACTAAAACTTCACATACACACTCTGGGGACATCAGAGACTTATTTTACATCTTGTAAAAAGGGGCATTATACCACCCCTTTAAATTTTCTTCTGAAAAAGCAAACAATTTTTGTTGTAGTTATTAAGCAGCACAACTGTTTTCAACATTGATAATAATAAGAAATGTTTCTTGAGCACCAAATCAGCATATTAGAATGATTTCTGAAGGATCATGTGACACGGAAGACTGGAGTAATGATGCTGAAAATGTAGCTTTGCCATCACAGGAATAAATTACATTTCAGAATACATTAAAATAAAAATTACACAATATTACTGTTTTTACCATTATTTTTCATCATCAAATAAAAGCAGCCTTTGTGAAAATCTGACAAACTAATACTGATTGCTGAACACAAAAAGCCAATAAAAAGCAAGCTTTTACTATAATTTTATATCAGTTAAGGGATGTTCTTAGCCATTATGTGGCAAATTGCTGTAATCTACAGCATGGACAAGTGTAGTCACCCAGCACAAACTTTTAAAACAATTTTTGAAGCACTATTTTACTAAAGAAATGTGAATCATACAAAATATGTAAAGGATGTTGATTTTCATGTTAAAACTGTATCATACTGTGAAAGTCTCTCTCATCTGACTAGAGCAACATCTGGATGATCTTGCATTTCCATTATTTCCTTTGTAGCGAGAGCAGGACACTGACCCTCAGACTCAGGTTGAAGGAGACAGAGCTGTGGCAGACACTGAAGAGACGCCTCTCAGCAGGGGTCAGGAGGTCACACCGGCCTGTGAAAAGGCTCTAGTGCTGTGGAACGCCCTCCACTGGTGTGAAAGACATACCAGGATACACATGGCCACACAGCTGAATGCTAAGAAGGCATGCAAGAGCATTTACAACAGAAAGTCAAGTCAAGAAAAAGAGATGAATGCTCAACTGGAGACAAAGAAGAGGCAGGGGAAGGCAATGTATGATGTCAACTTTGCAATGTTGTTGTGAAGGATTGCACAATTCAACTTGATTCAGTCCAAACTCAATATCCTTCACATATGCAACCCAGAACATAATACATACAACCCTATTAAAATGAATAATCATAATAATAGAATAATAAAAAAGTCCAAAAATAAAATTCTGTCATTATTTACTCACCCACACATGCTGTTCCAAACTAGCATGCTGTTATTTTTTAATTATCTCCACACATATATTTTCCATAAAACAATAGTTCATAGCAACCACATCAATATCTACATTTTAGCTTTGCATCAGCTATTTATTTCAGTAGTGCTTTGATCAAATTATTGAGTCAGTGAGCCGAACAAACCGTTATTTTGAGCCAGTTCTTTTCAATAAACATGCAGATCCAGTACACACAGTGAAATAAACCATTCATGAGCTTAAAGTAGGCTATATATATGTAAGAAATAATTGACGATGGGCCGTTGAATTATCAGAAAAATAATGCACACCCGAGGTGGATATACTACGGTTACCAGACCTCAAAACATTGTTCAGATGATGTATTTCAAGACTTACGTCAAGTTTTTGTCCTTAAACTAATTTCTTGCGCATCTCATCCCACGCCTCCGTTGCTAATTCCAAAATGTCATTTTAGAGCTCGTAATGAAGTTCAGCCACTGATAGCAGTCTAATGCACTTATTAGAGAGAGAGAGATTAAGCGTATGAAAACACGTTTCTGTGCAAGTTTGTTTGAAAGGGAGAGAGAGTAGTAGAAATATATGTGCTTTCCGTACATAATATACGTAATTTTGTCACAAAAAACATGGAAATAATCTGTCGTTTTTATTATATTGTTTGCTATATATATCTGCTTGGTCAGTGTCGTTGTGGGTTTTGGTTCTTTTGCTGTATAAGGACCTTTGAAATAACTGAAATCATTTGGCAAAGTGAAATGGACATGTAATGCGGTCAAGTCCTGCCTGGAACTACCAATCAGATTCAAGCATTCAACAGCCCCATAGTATAGTAAATATTAACAGAATTTTCAATGTCAGGTGGAGCATTGTATTCCTTCATTTTAAAGAGTAATTGTTTTAATTAAAATATAAATATTTAATTAAGTTATTTTCAATAATGATAACATCTATTTACATTTAAATTCATTCCACAATATAAACATCACACAGAGCACTTTAATTCTCTGCCTGAACCACTTTATTAATGACATGCATTAAATTAAAGAATAATTTAATGACTTAACCCCAGATAAGGCCCTAAAAATATCCGTGCAGGGCGGCTAAATGGCTCTGTTCTTTCATAATCCAGTGTTTCCCCACAGCAGCCCATCAGTTTGAGGACAATAATCCCACAAATACTGCTGAGATTGAGAGAACAATGCTATAATCCGGCCATACTACTCTTTAATCACACTCTGATACTGTCATCACTTATGATTTCTGTGGCTTTCTAATCTCACAGAGAGAAAATATAGAATTAGAATGTTTGTTTGGGATAGAGGAGAAACCAATTAGTATCTTCCTTGAGGAAGATGCTCCCAGATTGTGGCGCAATTTCGGAGCTCACACATCTGTTCTGCAGTCCTGAGTGAGGATACCCGAGCTGAAGATTTAAAGTACAGTACGAATCTTGTACAGTATGCTTGCTGTGATCTACATTTCAGCCGCAAATCAAGATGAACTCGAACCTGCATCACTTACATAAACACCACAACTCAACATGTCAGGAGAATGTATGCTAGCCACTGCTTTACATATACTTCCAACTCTTTTTGTGCTTCCTTTGCTCTTTCTCCACTGTTTTGTTCTCATCTCTCTGATCCGTATGTAAATGACCCAGAGAGTTTGACCTCTGGCCAGCCTTCGTCCGTCCCTGCTGCTTGACCTTTAACACACTCACACAGCAGTCATGCACAAAGGTCTGCTTCCCTTTCCAAACCAACATCAACGGGCGATCTGTCTTATCTGACATCTTATAGCCAGTTAACCAGAAGAAATTTCTCTCTCACATTCTCTCTCTTCAGTCAGATACTGTTTGGGGATATGCCCAATCACATTTCTAGAGTGTCTTTGACACAGCTAAAACATTATGAATGTCCCAGATTTTCCCCACCAATTCATTTCTATGTGTTTAATATTGGCAGCAGATGTTGTTATTGCCACGAGTGTTTAAAAGAGCTAAAGATAGGCTATGTGCAATGGCAGAAATTTGTCAAACAGATTTTGCAATACTGTTAATACCACAGTTGAGATATTTGTTAGGGATGCATATTCAAACTATACTGATAAGCAGATAATATTTATCATGTTATGGCCAATCACTGATAAATAACCAATAATAAAATTCTATACTATTTTGAATAGCCTACATAAAAACAAAACCACTAAATTATTTATATGCTACAAGTGAATTTAGGCATCACAACATTATAATTTACAGTATGAAAAATGTATATTCATTTAGAGATTTGATTTAACAGTGTTTATTAAATGATTAATGTTTTTAAATATTAACTTTAAGTAAGTGTTAGATGACAGCAAAAGTAAATGAAATTTAAAAACATCATAAATTAGCATGCACATTTAAACATCAATTAAAGAAATCTGTAATTAAATTCTCTAAATTCTCATATTGTGCATCCCTAATAGTTGTGCATCTACCAAGGGGCGGGAAATTTTTTTACGGTATTTACACATTAAAGTACATTAAAGTAATGCAAAAATATAAGATGGGACATATCATAATTAAAATAAAAAAATAAAAATCAGTATTAAAATATTTCAATGGCTGGATCGTTATAATAGGCAAAGCAATGTGATTCATAAAATACATTTAAAAAATATCTAAATTGTGACTGTTATCATCATCAAAAATGATTTTGGTCAGACCACACAGCACACCCCTAGCATAATATGTACTAATTTATGGACTATGGAGAGACACATCCTCTGCATGGGTAAACAAACCGCAGGATGTATTATGACTATTGCTTTACATGGGAACTGGGTCAGTATCTGGGCACACTCAGATCCGCAGACGCTTTAGAAGTGTGTATTGATTTTCTGACTAAAGCAATGAATTCATTAATATCAGTATTAGTCGACCATCTGACAGAGCAAGCGGGAGGGAAGGGGAGGGGGAGATCCTATTAGTTGATAACGTACCCGCAGACAGATCCGCTGAAGAACTTAATAAATCAAACGCACTGGTATTCAAAGCGTTCCTCAAGAGCAAGGCCAAGCTTAACTTCAATTAAGTTACATACATATTCAATATTTTAAACAAACACCGGCCCTTTTCTTAGCATGATTTTAACTGAGTCTGTGTGAAATGAGAAAGAGAAATGAACGAGGTCAAAACCAAGAAAAAAAGAGAGGTTATTTTCACTTTAATCCTAATCTTAGCCAAAACACAAGATGAATAAACAATGACAAAAACAAACTAAAGGCACTCTCAGTCCAAAATAAGCCTGAGCCTCTGGGAAAAAAAAGGTATTAGAGAAGCAGGAAATTAAGATTGAAAGGAATTTGAGATTTGTTTTAAAATGCTAGATGCGTTTTACAAGCATAAAGATAACATGCACTAAAAAAACAGGACTAAGCTGGATTGACATCAGTGAATAGTTTGGAAAGACACGAGGATGAGCAAATGACAAAATCTTCATCAATGGGTGGACTATTGCTTTAAATGAAAACTGAGTATTGCTACTCTCTGTCCTGCTAAAGACAGTGTTTTGTACTATTTATTGCTCATTACAGCACCTTTTATAGATGTAAATGCTTTTAGTTCCACAGAGTCCTCCACCTCTTATGGAAAGTCTAAGCCTGTTTTAGACAAAGAAGAAATATTGCAGGCATATATTCCAAATAAATTACATATGTGCATATGCAAACACATCTTTCCTCGAGCAGCTGGGTTGCTGCAGCCCCTCTGTTAGCTGAGGTTGAATTTAAAACTAGCATTTGTCAGGATTAGGACTCTAATCCCTCTCTGGGTGCCGGAGAGAAAGAAACAGAGCGATTCAGCCCTGAACAAAACTTTGGGTGACCCTTCTGAGCGTGCACGATAATAGCGTTTGAAAGACAGTTAGGACAGGGAAATACAAAAATTCACAATATATTCACAATAATTTGCGAGGGATATAAAATTAAGCAATATTAAGAATTAATCTGAATACCGCAATCACTTTAATGTGCTTTTTACATGGCCATTGACGTCTCTCTCTTGCAACTTGCAAATGTGAGAGCATTAGAGATGTTTTACTAGTGTCTCTGCTTTAGAAAAACAGACGTTAGAGTTTGAAAGTTCCATGATTTCTATGAATCAGTTCAACCTGTCCATTGCAAAACAGTGACAGTAAAGCCTTTTACATTTGTTACAAAAAAATAATACAATTTCAAATAAATGCCGTTCTTTTGAACTTTCTATTCAGCAAAGAATCCTGAAATAAATGCATCATGGTTTCCACAAAAATATTAAGCAGCACAACTGTTTTCAATATAGTAATAATAATAAGAAATGTTTCTTGAGGATCATGTGACACAGAAGACGAGAGTGATGACTGCTAAAAAAGTAGCTCTACCATCAAAGGAACAAATTGCATTTTAAAATATATTAAAATAGAAAACAGCTTTTTTAAATTGTATTGATATTTCACAAATATTACTGTTTTTACTGTATTTTTGAGAGACAGAAAGCTGTACAGAAAGCAGATTGGTTACAGTCTTATTCATGACCTTCCCCGCTGGGCCGCCCACTCTTTAAAAACACAAAACCGGTGCGACACCAATCTACAAACATTACAATGCAGCTGTACGATTTCTGTAGGGAAGCATTATGCCGGGTTAAACTTCTTGTCTTTACTCGCTACTGTAAAGTGAGAACTTCTCTTACCCCAGGGCAGAGAAAAAACTCGCCCACCTCCCCGCAACTGACGGATCCTCCGCAGAGCTCGGGGGTGGTCCTCTTCGCTTGGCGCTAAAAGGACAGTGCAGCCAAAAGCCCCAAAGCACCTCTGCAGGGCTCTCATGAATCAAACATGCTCTTCTGTCCGCTTCTCTCTGAGCACAGGGGTCAGTGAGAAGCATTAATACTCCCAGACTGCAGGCTGCCAGTCTTACCCTGCCCTGACCTGACCTTCCTCTCTTCTGCCCCCAGCAAGAGGCCAGAGTCTAGCACACATACAGGAAACACTGGAGCGGTGCACCTTCACCCCAGTCACATCACATTACATTCACATATACACTCACATAACAAGAGAGATGGATCGAGAGGGAGAGAGAGAGGCACAGAAACCCACTGAGATAAGGGAAATAGAGAATGAGAAATGGAAAGCAAAGGGGGGAGGACGGGGATTAAGGGAAAAATAGAAAGAAAGACAAAATACGCCTTAGTCCAGGGCTGAAGGCTCCAGTGAAAATCAATTTGTATACACAATCCCTCATGAAAGCCACCCATCTTCATCCAGCGGGCGAGAGGCTGAAATATGTGACTGTCTGCCCGTGTAAATTAGCTGCTCCAGCCCATTGTGTGGCAAAGCATGACGAGGCCGGACAGTGCACTAACTCAAGCGGGAGAAGAGCTCGGTGCCGCCAAACACACACATACACGTACACTCGTGCGGCTACACCAACACAGCAATCCATAAATCACAGGCAGGGGAAATGAATGGCTGGTCATTGGTGCAGGACACACCAGCTGGCTGGGCCGCCCGGGGTACCGGCGGGGGGATCGCGGCGAGCAGGGCGGCCGAGCGGCATTCTGCAGAGGTAGGGATGAAGAAAAACGAGGTCTTTCGTCTCTTTTCTTCCACTGCCTATCTCTCCTGGGCCGCCCGTTCGCACACAACAAGACGTATCGTGAAGAATTAACTGCCTCGCAGGTAAGAGGGAATTCTGCCATGTTGCAGATGAAAACTAGGCACATGTGAATGGGAATTCTACACACAAACAGCTCAAAATAACTCAGCTGGTGGTTGTATTGCACAGCCAACAGTTTGTTAAAATATCACACTGTTCTAAACCGTAGAGACAGAACCTTGTTCTAAAACCTCAACTGAAGTATTACCAAAGTGTTGACAGTTACTGATAAAAATAGAGAAAAAATTAATTAAAATTTCATCCATTATTTGTGTGAGCTATATCCTGCTAATGAAAGTATATGCTAAGTTTAGCAACACATGCTATACCAAATTCAGTTGAAATTGACAACAGTGTCGATTCTCTCATGTGCTTTGTGTAAATAGCTATTTGTGTGATACATGCGGGTGACTGTTTGAGTGACTAAAGAGCGATTTGCAGCCGCAAAAAGAACGCAAAAGTTAACCATGCAATGTGGCCATGCAGGTAGGCCGCATCAATTTACCTTAATGCAAGTGTGGGGAAGTTATCGTTTCTGAGTGCAATTTCACTGGTTTACAAAATTATTTCTGCACACATATGGCGATATAACACAGATGATACATAAACGTTCATCATGTTCATGATATGATATATTATGCACAGCTGTAATATACATTTTCCCTCCAGAATGTTCACTTTTGGCAGCAAGAAAAAGGATTTCATGTCAAAAATAGAATATTTTACCGGCATATTTATGACCAGATTTTCAAAACCTATGGCCAATTATGCAGCCTGCCAATAATGTTAGAGCCTCTAGTTATGCCATGGGACTAAGAAAATTGCTGCTCATGTCAAATGGTCTGTTATGAGATTCCATTATGGTTAGGATTCTGCCTTAAAGGGATAGTTTACCCAAAAATCATCATTGTTTCACTCCGTCTCAGGTACAGTTGTGACAGCACAGCGTTCAAAGCATACTCAACCGCGGATTAGCGTGGATGGACGAGTTCAACATATGCAGTACAATTTCTTTCTTTCAATGTCAAGAGGGCAGCACTGAGTCGTGTCATTTACAGGACATTCGACTGGAAAGATAAAAGCAGAAAAGTAGCGGATATGCCATTACATGCAAAATATTGAACAAGAATCAAAACAAAAACAATGGAGAATGATATGCTGCTTTGTTTACTGGTCTTGCATTCACAGCCATTTGTAGTGGTGTCCGATACCATAGTGGACGGACGTTATTGAGTGCACTTATTCAATCCCACATTGCACCGCAATAACGAGTGTAGGCTACAACAGATGTACGCTCAACGGCTGTCGGAATTCGCTCACTCTTTTTCATTCACTCCTTCAAGTGAATAGTATTAGTGGACTAAAGTAGGCAATAGTGAATGAGGGTTTAGGGGGCGATTTCAGATTCAGCCATAATGTGGACAGTGCCTGGAACATCGTGGAACATGCTCGGGCTATATACTTTGGGCTATACTTCATTTTCTGTGTTCCACTCTGGCCTTTCAAAGTAGGGTTGGGCGGTATTACGGTAATATCGTATACCGCGGGGTCTTAAAATAGCAACGGTATCAGTTTCAATACCGTCATTACCGGCACTTATATATAATATATAAATACAATTTATTTAATGCCTAAAAATGCTTATGTGTGGTTGTCATCAAGTGACAGTGTGGAGGAAAAAGAGAGAGAGAGAGAAGGGAGAGGCGGTAAATACTGACGTGACGAGGCAATTTGTAAATTGTGCAATAAAAAGGTGACCGCGAGAGATGGAAACACCTCTAACCTAATGTCGCATCTCTGAAACAACCACCCGAGGATGCGAGGATGCATTTTGCCCCGAGTTCATTAAATAAGCGCATTAGTTAATATTTGTTAAAATATTATGTTATTTTTTTCATCTATGTTGATAATGAAAAGTGAACAGCACGAGTAAGATGGGATGCATCGGGAGTCAGACATTTTGACCACTTAATTAAGTTTCGTTTTGTAAAAGGCCTTTCTTTAAAGTGAATTTCATTTTGTATAGCCTAAATTGTATCTTCATTTTAATACATGTTTCATCAAACAATTGCCTGGATTTAATAAATAAGAATCAAATATATAGCAGACAATATAATCATGACATGTCATATGCCGCGGTCACTTGCATTGAAATCTCATCATAAATTAACCGAAACTCAGTGTATGCCTCACAGACATGACAGAGAGGCCTATATCTAAATAAAGCTTGAAATTTCATTAAACGAAACAATTCAAAACAAAAAAAAATAGGCCACTTGCTGATTATTTAATCCATGATGTGCATTTCTCTCTATGCGCGTTCATACGGAGATGGCGATCATCAAATTCATTAAACGAAACTATTCAAAACGAAAAGAAATAGGCTAGCCTACTCTCTGATTATGTAATCCATGATGTGCATTTCTCTCTATCGTTCACTATGGAGATGGCGATCGTCAATTTCTTTAAACGAAACAATTCAAAACGAAAAGAAATATAGGCAGCATCTCTGATTAATCCATGATGTGCATTTCTCTCTATAGGCGCGTTCACTACGGAGATGCTGATCATCAATTTCTTTAAACGAAACAATTCAAAACGAAAAGAAAAAGGCTAGCCTATACCTTCTGATTATGTAATCCATGATTTGCATTTCTCTCTATATACGCGTTCACTAGGAGATGGCGATCGTCAACTTAGCAGACGTTGACAGAAAAGTTGTATTAATAAAAATCAATGGACGCGTGTCACCGGATTTACAAATGCACTTCTTGCTTGTTGCACGCACACATTTCAAAATAATGAGATATTATGTTGAAAAAAAAAAAATTAATAATAATAAATCTTTAATAATATTTGATTGAATGTTGAATGTTGTGCTTGTTTAATTTAATAAAATTAATACTTTAATTGTGATAATTAAAAATTATATATTAAGTGTCCCATTTTTGCTCATTTATTAATAGTATTTATATCTAGCACCCCCTCAGCACCTGCGTTAAAACGGCCCACGTATTAAAAAAAGTCTAAATCGGGATCGGTTCTCATAATTACATTTAATGCTGTCAGCCGGGCTCGTTTTTTTTTTGGGCCCGATCTGGTATTCAGTTTCTGAACGGTGTAGGCACAAGCCAACAGTTTGGTGACGCTGTCTGAGCCTTATGTCATAATTTTTAATTAGTCACGGTAATACCCCGGTAAAATAGGGAGGAGGTTTGACGGTATCAAAATTTGGATACCGCCCAAGCCTATTTCAAAGTATACTCCTTTGGCCGTGAGCACAGAAAGATGCGTTCGGCACATGCGCACTATCTAGTGGAGTTCTGTCAAACAGGTTTGGAATGACACAAGCAAGAATTTTCATTTTTGGCCGTCAATGTTGACAAGTAGACAGTGATGCTGAAATTTTGAAAAGGAGCTTGTGTCCAGAGCTGAAAAGGAAAGTTGTGTTTAGTGAAGTTTGAGAGGCTCTGCTCTAATGGATTCATCAGTGTAATGACTCACTTTGAACTGCCATGAGATTCAATCTCACAATCAGATGTAATTAAAGAACAATATGTTGATGAAAGCTCTTTTTTGATGAGGATTTTGCTGAATTGTGCTTGGAGGGCTGCACTTTCCAGCTGACCAAGCTCTTTATGCAAACACACGTGGGCGTCTGTATTAACAAACCTCTCAGAACAAAAGCGTACTGAACTAAAACAGAGGAAAAGTGTGAAAAGTACCAAATGATGCAAGACTTTCAATCACAGAGTGCAAGGAAATAATGCAGCGAGACAGAGGCTCATCAAGTATAATACAAATGAACAACAATGTACTTCAGATGTGATTATTTTGTGGCTTGTAAATACACCAGCGTTGAACTATTCATATATTTTATATGCTTAAAAAAAACTTGACTGATATTTAACTACACAAAATGCCACTACGTATGTGATATTATAAGGTCTGGTAAGGTGTATAAAGCTACAGCATCTTTCTGTGGCTGTGTGTGCTTGCTTATAGATGCATCAGTATTGTAATTCTAGCCAATACTGGTAAAAGTAAATGTATTCACATTGTGTATGATAAAAGATAAATGGCCAAATTAATAAATCTGCACAACACAACTATAAAAATAATAATAATAATAGTAAACACACCAAACCTACGATAAGTGGGATATTAATTAACATTTAATTATTATTTTTTTAAACCATGAGGACTTTGCCTGCTCATTTCAGAACACACACACATTTTTATATATTTTTTGGAATTAGGTCAAATTCCCCCCAAAAAATTGGTCACGGCTTAATGACCCTGAGAAAATGTGGGTTCCATGGTCAAACCAGTTGAGAACCACTCAATTAAATTATACATATGCTGTGTGTAACAATGGCACTGCAATGTATTGTGTCACCAAATGTCATAAAAAGTGTAATCATGCAAGTATATTGTACTAAACATTTTAGCTGGAATACTTTCTAGTACTGTTGTGTTTTAGTCAGCCAGAGAGGTTTAATACCATCTACAATATTGCCTTCAGTTGACAAAAAAACACAAAACTGTGGCTGAGAAAAGGGGAAACAAATGTCATTGGCTGCGTGAGTGACTGGTCCCAGTGACAGACAGGGGCAATTATCTGCTCTCCCCCCAACAGTTTTAACCTAATTTCTCAACGACCAGAGACCCTGAACAGTCTATCAGTGCCTGGAAAAAAGGGATTATCTTCAGCTTTCTGCTCTCTCTTTGGAGTATGACTTTTCTGCTGTCATGTCTTTGTGATGGATGAAAGGCAGAGAGAGAGAAAGTAAGAGAGAGAGGGAGAGAGAGAGAGAGAGAGAAGGCAGACCCGGTTAAGACACCCCTAACCCTCTCGACTTCTCATTTTTCTTTAGAACTTCCCAATTTATCCCTCTTTCTGCACTCGTCTATCCTTCTCTACCCTTCGCGTGACCCCGGAGGTCTCCAGGTGCGCAGAGATACACCTGCTGCCCGAGGACCAGATGACATCACAGGCTTGGCATCAGCTTTGACAGGGTGTCTGATTCAATCATCACATCTGGCGGAGTCCGAGCACTGAGAGAGTCAGTCAACCCTCCTAAATCTCGCCCCTCCACCCAGAACTGAGCACGCTGCCAGATTCGACACAGTACATACCCCAGGACTGTCCAGAGAAACAGCAAAAGATGCGTTTCAACAGGACGCAAGACACAGGACTGCAGGTCTAAAAAGAGCCAGCTTGATTCCGATAATGGTGGCAACTTTCCATAAAAACCTGCTTTTTCCCATCACCTCGCCAGCCTGTTAGCAAGCAGCTTCCAATCGTTGTAATTTAGTGGACCCGGCTCTCCTCTGCAGCTGTTGCCATCGCCCCCGCCTTACAAACATCAAACGCAATAATGCTCTGATGCAAATGCGCTGCGGTGCATGGCTCAAATTTCTAAACATCATCTACAATGCTCAGGATCTGTGTGGAAAGTGTTAATTGCTCCAACAAAAAGATAAATATCTGAAAAGTGGACCAGACGACTTCACAGGCATCACATTTCTTTTTAGTTTTAATCATTTACTTAAACTTATTTCAGTTAGTTTCCAAGACAACATTTCTCATTTTCATTTAAGATGAAGATTCCATCAAGAGATGGAGTTTTGAGGTGGCATGAGGGAAAGTGGCCATTGGAAATAAGAGTTCAATTTGATGAAAATGAGCAGCATCCAGTGATGTTACTGATCATTTTTCGTAAAGCTAAAATAAAATAAAATAAAAACATTAGATGACCAAAATTAAACAAGCCTAAAAGAAAATGAAAAATGTTGCCTTGGCAACTAACTAAAATGAGTAGTTGAAGTAAATGATTAAAACTAATAATATATATTAAAGCTATATAAAAATAATGAAAAAATCTAATAAAAATGACAAAAGTACATAATGACAAACTTATAAATTGAAATTAAAATGAAAATAACAGATAATTCATTCATTAATACTATATTAGTAAAAAGTTCTATCTATAATCCAAAATATATATATAATCCAAAAAGTTAACATACTTTTTTATAAAGTTAATATAATATAATAGCAGTAGCATCAGTGTCTAACATATTATGCCATATCTCCATCTTATACACTCATTCTCTGTTGTTGGAAGTGGCCGATCAGGAATTAGTATGAGTGTGGGCACACCAACATTCAGAAGTGCTATAAGGCCTTTCATACCCCTAATCTGTAATTAGGTGGTGTTTTGGAGCACACAGCCTTTCCTCAGCTGAAATTAGTGGCCTTTTATTAATCATCCAGACCAGCACAAAGGCATTCTGAGCCCCACTGTAATCTACTACAGAATGTTTCTCTTAATTACAGAGGTGGGAAGCGGGAGGGGCTCAGCGGGAGCGGTTTATGGAGCTGCTCTGCACAATGTGTCAATTTATGTGCCGCTATCTGCGCAAAATTTGTTGCACAGTCTGTGCAGCTGCCACATACAACAAATAATCTAAACTGTTCTTGTGCACACTGATGTGCACATAAACACATACACGCTTACACACCAGACAAATGCCACTCACAGGCAAAATCTAACATGAAACATGACTATGTTATAGTGCATGACTACTCATAAAAAAATAATTAATTAATTAAAAATTAATACATGGACATTAAATATTGCTTTGAATAGAAATGATTACACTGCCATTCAAAAGTTTGAGGTCAGTGATTTTTAAAAATAAATAAATAATTTCATTCAGCAAGGTTGCATTAAAATTGATCGTATAAATGTTTCTTGAGCACCAAATCAGTACATAAAATAATTTCTGAAGAATTATGTGACACTAAAGACTGGAGTAATGACTGCTGTAAGTTCAACTTTGCCATCACAGGAATAAATTACATTTTAAAACACACTAAAATAGAAAAGTCATTTTTTAAAACGTTATAATATACACTGAATTTTTAAATCAAATAGTGTATATAGTGTATATATTCTAACATATATAATCTCAAAGCTTGCGCTGAGGAAAAAACGATTGGCCTATAGCAAAAACATGAACACTGCAACACATGAACTCTTTCCCTTCACTGAAGGAATTTTCCATCATTTATGACACAATGTAATTTTCGGGCAATCCATGCACGTTTTCACTGTTATACGGTAAGGGGGCGCTATTACACATCTTCTGAAATATTACAGAAACTCTGGATCAAAACACAGGCGAAGAAGCAGCAGAAACAAGAGATAGAAGCATTGCTTATGTTCATGTAAGCTAATGCAATCATCAAACATTAAACAGCATATAAATCAAAACTGCCTAATATTACTGAATGAAATGTCAAACCCAGGAAGGGTTAACAACTCTGAAGCTTTGGGGTTGTTCATGGAAGCGATCTGCTCCATATATATTTTGATCATCGTTCTGAATCCGATCCGGACGTATTCTTTAACACAAAAAAAATTCATGCAAGTTGTGTTTATGTATCAAACAAGAGACCGCGAGTCCACACTGTGATACGAGATACATGAAGCAGTCTGATACACAGTGTTGCCATGGACGACAGTGAACATTAGGAAATATCTGGCAGCTGAATGCTGCCATTGACCAATTAGAATCAAGTCTTATACATTATGGTAAATCTACACTTTACATGATAAGTCCAGCAGCCATCAATGTGATCAAATGCCTCATGTGCACCTAATGATGACTATTCAGACAGCTAATGCCATGCAAGAAATCATGTTTGAGAATTTGGATGCAAAACAACTTCCTGTAATTGCCCGAGGCAAACAGAGGGAACAGCACCCAGAGGGCCTGGCAATTAGGGACAGGAGGCATACTAACACGTATGGTGCAGCTCAGCACACTCTCTGCTGCTTTACATTTATAATCTCTTACTCACATGTTCATTTCTATCACACATAATCCATCTCTATATCATGTCGAACAGCGTGAGGAAATATAAGCATTATGACTGAACACAGTAATGTGTCTTAGTGGCTTTAGACTGTTCAGTTGAATACAGATAAAAGAGGCTTCTTTCAGTTCCCAGGTCTCTGAATGCCACTCGCGGTTAAGAGGATGTTTTTCTTAGTGAGAGGAATATCAGGCAGACTCTTTCATGTTTTGTGCTTGGTGAAGGACAGACTTTGTGAGTACATCTCAGAACAGCGGCGCGCAGGAGCGTCTTATCCGTGAGGCAGTGCTGTCATAAAATGCTTTTGACTGTGTTTTCAAGAATCCGAGCCCTGGTTCTAAGGAGCAGAAGGACTGTCAATCACAATCTAGAGTTTTTTGTTTTTTTTCTAACCTTCATTTACATCTGACATGGACCCGAGCAGCCGATGCCGCTGAAGAAAAAAGAATAACTTTTTCAATTATCAAAGCAGAAAAAATTAACTTTATTGCAGTATGCAATTTCCTTAAGGAAAGAAAACTAAATGTGTATAATTTACTGGGTTCTGAAACTTAATGCCACGCATAGTGGAACATGCATTATCGTATATAAAGGCACTGTGCATGGAGTCGTGGACAGGAAGATTTCTACAGTAGTGCTTTTTACCTGTCTCACTCACACACAAAAAATGCATTTTATATTTCTCACTGCTCCAAAAAACACAACCCAGGCTCACTGGAAAAACGTATGAATTAATCAGTCAACGGGTTGTTAGTCCGGGTTTAGTGCCGGATTCACATTCATCTGTTTTGGATAAAAATAAATGCGCCACTCATTAGACATTTCCCTTTGAAATCGCTGCGAAACATGCAAGAATCAACAGTAAGAAATGCATGAAAACAGAATGATCAGATTTTTGAACGTAGAACTAATAAAACTAACCAGAACAATAACTAAAATATAGGCCAGGCATTATAAATCAAATGACATCTATTAATGAACTCTGAAAACCTTTGGACAACAATGCAAACCCTCATACAGACAGCCGGTAAACCAAAGAAAGACAGAACTGAAGACAGAACCAAATTGCATTCTGTAGATTTAACGTCACAAAATCCCACACAATTTGTATTTAGATTTAGCTGTCTTAACGCACTGATATTATAGTCTGATATAGTCTGTTTTGCGGCCTCCTTTTCATCAAAACACTAAACTGAAGTAGCTGTCCTGCTGAGAGCAGAGGCACCATGCTGAAATGCCCCTGGAGTAACGTTTTGCTTTGAATAAGTGCCTTATTCAGAGAGCAAAGAGAATCAACAACACTTTCCTGATCATTCTTGGTTGCCTACCAAAGAGTTAACATGAAAGAGACTAATATTGTGACCTTCCCTTCAACATTACTGAGACCTTATCCACATTCTTCTGCATAAATGCACCACTAAATCATTCTGAATCTGAGGTCTGACACATTAAAGTAATAGTTCACCCATACAATTTAAATTCTGTCATCATTTACTCATGTCATTCCAAAACCATTTGACTTTCTTTCTTCCATGCAACACAAAAGACAACGTTTTAAGGAATGTTCACACTGCTCTTTTTCATTTAAAGGGGGGGTGAAATGCTATTTCATGCATACTGAGTTTTTTACACTGTTAAAGAGTTGGATTCCCATGCTAAACATGGACAAAGTTTCAAAATTTAAGTTGTACGTTTGATGGAGTATTTCTGTGCCAAAAATACTCCTTCCGGTTTGTCACAAGTTTCGGAAAGTATGGGCGTGTGTGACGTCAGATGCGGCGGAATTTCCTTATACGGGTCCTAAGGGCACTTCTCCCGGAAGGGCGCGCGCGAACCCGTAGACCAGAGCGAGAGAGCGAAAGCAGTACGCCCATCAAAGCGCTGTGCTGCTCGGCTTTAGGGAAGTCATCGGCTGCGCTGCAGTCACAGGACTTTGTTTGTTCCCTGCATTTCGATGATGATTGTTTTCTAAACAAGGCCCAGTTCGACGCCAGATTTGCAGATCATCTAATGCTTAAGGATGGAGCAGTCCCAAAGGTTCACGGTCGTGCGTTGGAACCGCAGGCAGTGAGTAAAACCATAGATATCATATAAAGGCTAGATGTCTCGTGCGCGCTGCTGGCCAATGGAGGTCGACGTCCGCACACGGTGTGCTGAAGCCGATATTTAAAAGTGAAGCGTTTGTTTACCCCTGGGTTCGGCAACCAGCCCACGTGCACGCGCACTCAAATACGTGATGTTAATTTATATACCATATATGGACACCGCAGACCTATGCTGCAGGAAGCCCGCCCTGCCCCTCTCCCCCTCATATTCAGTCGAGCGCCGCCATTACTGAATTCCGATTCGAAGTACGCACTCGACCGTGAAAGATGCAGAAACGTTCACAACTTGCGCCATGATGTCATTTTGGAATGATATGCTGAAGCGTTACCTGCGGTGTCAACCCCCCTCCTTCCTGCCACCAATCAACGCGCCCCTCATTTGCATTATTACAATGACCGTCCACGACAGCCAAAATATCGCATCAGATCTCGCGAGACAATAATGCCTTCAGAAATAAGGGTCAGAGGAGCTCTGTGTTTATTTTTTTTCCACTTTTTTTCAACTTTTCTTTTTTAGAAGGGCCTGAAAGACTATAATAGAGCGTGGGTATCCAAAGTAATACTAGGTTATGACTCCTTTAAGACATCTAGCCTTTATGATATCTATGAGTAAAACTGCTTCAAATGTCTGTGTGTTGTTAGCTTTTACAGTTTATGGTTGTTAGCTATCGGCGCGTAAGCACCGCCCACACGGCACGCCTCCAGCCGCTCGTTTTTTTCCGGAAAGACTTGGTACAGCCCATCTTTCTTTTATAAATATAATAAAACTAAAGACTTTTTGGAGATATGAAGGATGCAATACTACTCTATAGGTACTCAAGATTAACATGAGATTGACTGAAACTGAGTGTTTCACCCCCCCCCCCCTTTAATGAAAGCATATAGTCTCCAGGCTCTAAGCTACAAAAAAAAGGCATCATACAAGTAATCAATTCAACTTTTATGCAGATCTTCTGAATACCACATTGTAGCTTTCTTTGTGTGAGAGAGACTACCATTGGTTGCCACGTGTCCAATGGTGACGATGCACCAAGCTTGTATTTATGTTACAAATAGCTTGTAAGTAAAAGATGGAATATAATATGTAAATGATAACAATTTCATTACTTTAAAAAGTCAACGCAAGTGTTTACACCTTAAACGTGAAGTCTTAACCAGCATAACTGGAGAGCACTGTTCTCAAAAAGTCCCCTAGCAATTTTCTACACTGTTATACTATCAAGGGTGTGTGTGTGTGTGTGTGTGTGTGTGTGTGTGTGTACTCTGACTGAAGGCCTCTTGGGAATAATGCTGAGTGAAAGCTAAAGGAGCAGTGGTGCTCTGGTTTGACACATATACTCTTTGACATCTTACAAGGATAGTGGTCTAAGCCACTGCCTGAGTGAAAATCAAGAGCTCACTGACACTGACAGCAGGAACTGTGGCAGACCGATTAAACATATGCAGTCCTGAATAATCTTATTTCATTTATATGCCTTTGGAATAAACTGAGGTCAACAGATTAGTCTATGATGTTTATGCTCTGTTTGAGGCCTGAGAAGCCTCAAGCTTTTTAATAGTTTAATAGACATAATATAGACATAATTGCCATTGAAGTTACCAGGTTATTCCTAATCTTATAAGAACTAATTATGAACAAATATTTTAAAAGTCCTCCATGAAAAAGGCTTCCTTCCTTCCTTCCTTCCTTCCTTCCTTCCTTCCTTCCTTCCTTCCATCCATCCATCCATCCATCCATCCATCCATCCATCAATCAAACTAAAATAAAAAATAATGTTAAGATTATATATAGCTGTCAACTCTTTGGATTTGTTTTTTGTAGTATTTTCTGTAATGTGTGTGTGTGTGTGTGTGTGTATGTGTGTTTTTTTTTTTTTTTTTTTTTTTTACTGAGGTCAAATTAAGACACAAAGTCAAAGTCAATATCAACAGAACATGCAGGTTAAAACAGCAGAAAAATCACAATGATCTTATACATTTTTCCAGTTTTATTCTAACACTAACCTGATATGAAATAATTGAACCCGACAGCCAGTGACAATGAGGAGAGTTCAGGGTTTGATGGGATCTTGAGTGATGTGTGCCATTCAAATCCACCAGTCAGTGGGGGAGACAGAGAGAAAGAAGAAGACAGAAAGAGAGAGAGAGAGAGAGAGAGAGAGAGAGAGAGAGAGAGAGAGAGAGATAAAAAAGAGGAGAGGGAACCTCAGGACCTTGAAGGAGATGTCAGTTGAGGGCTTGAGTCGGTCTTGCGCCTGGCTGAATAGCGGTCAGCCCCTCTGCACGCTTCTCTTCCCTGAAAGCATGACATTGCCAAAGGGGGAAAAACACCATTTTATCATTCTGTGCCATTCACACCCTCTCTTTCCCTGTCAAACATGCCATATGTCCCCATCTCAGGGTGTCCTGCCGGCTTATCGAGTGTGACAGGGCCATTCTCACACTGCTCCCAATCACACTCTGTCTCCGGCGGGTAGAATCCTGCTCTGGCGGCACCGTGCAGTGATGGACTGTCAGGGAGAGGGCAGTGACTTCCACAGGGTCGCACCCCAGATAGCCATGAGTCCAAAGAAGACAGAGGACGCAATAGATGAGAGCGAGTTGTGTCTGAGAGTAAAGGTGAGGCTGTGATGATCATATGGCGCAAAGAGCAGACTCTTCATTTGAGGTGAATTACACCAAATGGTTTCAGTGAGACAGACCCTGCATCCCAATTCACATATTATGCATCTTAAACAAGTATGTGACATTATCATATTAAAATTAGTTTGTCCCAAATCACAGTACACCTAAAATAGTACTCCAAAGGTACCTGAATATACTTCCCCCCATGCATCTGAGCATAGTTTTTCAGCAAATATTGCTTACAACAGCTGACATGCTTTGAACAGATACATTTATGCTGCACAGCAATTTTTATTGCTGTAAGTAATAATGAATTTTTTAGGCAATGCCTTTAGCTAGATGCTAACGCATACATGTAAATGCAGACATTAAGGAGGATCTGTAGTATGACAATTTTATGTACATAGGCTCAATGGAAAAAAAAGTTCTTCTTCCTACACTTTTGAAAATCTCCAAAAACGAACCTTATACATGCAATTTACAACTGTTTTCAGCGGAACACTTAATAGTAACATATTGATTAATAAAGATTTATTTTCGCTCGGTTCCTTTCACAATACTATGTTATGACATAAAAACATTTTTAACAGTTTTAATTGTGCATGATTTGTAAACTACATAATTTACTCGTTTTGGTCACATAAGCTCCTTTTCTGCCGTAGTAAACTTGCTCGGTAGCTCAACTCACACAGAATTGCACTTACAATGTCTATAAGTCCCATGAAACACGAGTCACAACACTTGATATTTTTTATCTCAAATTGAGCTTTTGTTAACATTATTGGTTAAGTTTAGGGTAGGGTTAGGTGTAGGTGGTACGTTATTTCAAATGTGAAAGAGCATTAATCTTTTAGCGATACTCACCATACATTTCATTTCCAAACTGCCACATTACATTCAACAACCAACATAATAAAACTTTGCCAGATTCACCTTCATCTATTTTGGAGAAAACTGAACACACTTTTAGCACTGCTCACTGGACATTTCACTCCCAAATAAGCCTGGGATGACTTTATGGCATTATAATTTACTTTTACATCTCCAGCAAAGTATACTTTCAGTTCATAATATATAGGGTGCTTTCGCACTGGGTAGTTATAAGAACTCAGCTATAGGAACTAGCCACCAGGGCAGTCCTCCGAGAACTACATTTACATAGGGCCATTTTTCTGGTTACATTCGCACCGCCGATAGGAAGTGACTTAGGCTGGCAAACAGCGATGTCATTTAAGCACAGCATTGTAATAATGGAGATGGAATGTAGGCATATAAGTTATGCGACTGTAAGAGCAAAAAAGAGGGCTAATCTCCTACGACAACTTGCACTGCTACAAATCATCGAGGCTGAGAAAAGAACACAATCACGCAGACAAAGGCGACAGGTAAATTCCATTAACATAAGCTTTCTGTATATGTATGTCTTCGCTATTTTCCATGTTCATAAACTGTGTGTTTACACGCCTTTTGAAAAATGGCAGGTGCAGGTTCAGCCAATCATCATACACTTACGTCACTGGTAGTTCCTATTGTGCTGGGTTAGAACATACTCTGAAGTAGGAGTTTCTTTTAAAAAGTAAAAACTTTTTCAGTCTATAGTGTTTAATCGCCATCTAATGGCCTGGCAGCAGCATACAGTATTTTTAGTCGTTTTCACTGATCCGTGTGAATTGGGGATCATTTTGACAATGTTGGTACGCGGAAAACTCAAAGGAAAAACTTCTCCGTTTTAAGCATATCATTGTCATGTAACCTAGCCTCTGTCCATCAAAAATGAATTCCTAAAATGGTTTCCAGTTCCTGCGGTGCAAAAATTACATTTCCGCCAATAGTTATAAGACCTTTGAAAATGTTCATCTGGTGCGAAACCCTTTTATGTGAACTGGGATACAGCTAGAGTTCCTTCAGACCCGAAATATACACAACACAAGCATGTGAACGCAGATGCTTCTAGCTACGCAAGCTTGATTTTTTATATGCTGTTGCTTTCTGTTTGCAATTTAACTGCAGCATCTCACACAAAAACTCCATTCACAGGCAAAAACTTAATAGTCCAGGTGATATGTGAAAATGATGTTAACTTTTTCATAAAAGCATGAAACTTGCGTTTGCGGCCCTGGACATTTTCAGAAATGGAGCCATCGCAAAAACGCCTCATGGCGGCCATTTTGCTTTCCACCATAACTTAATTATATATATTATCTCCTGAACCAAACATGCTAAAATGTGATGTCTACCCCTATGTTTTGATGGTCAAGGATTACAATGATACCACATACAACATCATAAAATGTTCAGGTGAATAGTTAATGGTGAATTCAGTGACATTGTGA
Source organism: Abramis brama (assembly GCF_963993115.1). Taxonomy (NCBI): domain Eukaryota; kingdom Metazoa; phylum Chordata; class Actinopteri; order Cypriniformes; family Leuciscidae; genus Abramis; species Abramis brama. The sequence goes on along the minus strand of NC_139967.1, from coordinate 11,641,678 downwards.
GAAGGATTACAATGAAATCGCAGTACCTGAGAATATCATCTGAAGCTGGGGCCACACTAAAAGATTTTTAAAATCTTATAATATTTTCAAAATGTGAGAGACCACAAACATGACGATAAAAAATCATTGATTTATCCGTTTTGTTCCTCTATAGCGTGGAGTGCCGCAAATGAAGAAGTAGTTGTTTTATTTATATAGCGCCTTTCCGTAGCTCAAGTTCGCTTTACATTGTACATTACAATACATTTACACACACGCACACACATTGCAATCACATAAGGACACATATAGTGACATTATCCAAAATACATGTTAACCCTCTGGGGTCTGAGGTGTTTTTGGGGTCCTTGAGATGTTCTGACATGCCCTGACATTTGTGCTTTTTTCAGTTGCTTATAAACATATTAATGGCAAAGGTGTAATTACACTCTATTTAGCACAAACAGGACTACCATAATATGTGAGCAACATGTATGTACATGTATTCATTTTTGAGAGAATAATGTTTATGCATGGTTATTGAAAAAACTAAAAACTAAAAACTAATGGATGTCGTCGCCTAGAGTTTCTTCAAAAATGATGTGAAAATCATCCTGCCTAATCATTCACATAAAACGATACATTGATTTAAGTTTTGTGAAACACTTTTAGTTTGGAAAGGCAATATGCGGATGGGGCGTAAACGATCCAAAAACATCATGCATATTTAGTAGTTCACACCTGATGAGACAATGCCCCTGCATACTTAATGAGCCATTCATTCAGGTGTGTCACCTATAGCCACAAGAAAGAATAAAAGAGCAATATATATATATATATATATATATATATATAGAAATTATTGAACTTAAATATACAAGCTTCATAAAAATGATCATTCTAGAAGAAAATTTCAGATGGCATTTAGAGGCTTTTGCATCTGAACTCTTCATATATACACACACACACACACACACACACACATATATATATATATATATATATATATATATACACACACACTACCAAATTGGTTCACAGTTGGAAGCATCGCAATTTTTTTTATTTTTCCACAAATTGTGCTTGCAAATTGTATAATATCCAAGGTAAACATGTCTAGTAATTGTGCAGTTAATTCTCATACTGTATTTTCAGTTTTGGAATATTTATCCTCTCCCCAAATTTGTCACTAATAAAACACAATACAAATTATTTAAAGAAAAGGCTTATATTTACCTTTTAATAGTTTGTTTACATCTACCTTGTAAATATATTTTTTTTATTAAAAAGGTTACAATTATAACAACAATTCAAGTGTAATCTTTCTTTGTAAAAACTAAAGTATACAAAACGTATTATTTGATGACTTTATTTTTGACAAAACATACTATATTTAACATATGAGCAAAATTGGCAAACAAAAGCTTATTTGATGTGGCAGTCTATTGTACAGTAAAAACTTTATAATCTATTCAAAACTAGTCAACGTCTTTCAAAACTAAAGTATACATTTTATCATACGTATTTCAAAGTAAAGGATTCATTAGTTAGTTGATGACTTTATTTTTGACAAAACACATACAGTATATATTCCTCATCTCAGTATAGCAATAGAGTTTGCTAAAAGCTGTTCATTCATTCACACACAAAAACGCGATTCATTTTTAAACAGTATTTTTGCCAGCTGTAGTACACAACAGCGTGCATATGTACATTCATTCATTCACACTCAGAAACGCGATTCATATTTCAACAGTCTTTATTCGTGTATAGACAGACACTATTGCGATTAGAACAAAGGGAACTGAACTGACCTATTCCTCAGCCGGATCCGTTTGCTCCTCGAAATGAAACTTCCAGAACTTCTGAGGTAAATTTTCCAGGATTATTATCAAGATAGTATTACCTCACAGCGTCATAAAGTACAGTCTGAAAGTGAACTCGCGGTGTGTGTGATCCAGCTGATGTGGGCATTTCACAGGTTTGTATGGATGGCCTCACATTTGCGTTTGAATAGCGCGCGCTCTCCGTGGGCGGAGTCACATTAAAACTTAATGAGCTGAGATGAGAACGACTGACATCTCTCTCTTTACATACATATTACATAAACTGTGAATGTTTGTTTTTTATAAAAATTACTTAATTTAAAAGAAGAGAATTCAAGCTTCATGCCTGTGTGTCTGTATGCCTGTTTGACTGAGTATTCGCTGAGTTACAGTTCATTTTCGGACGCGTTTCAGAATTGATTCTTCAATTCTTCAAGAGGCAGAACTCGCATCATGTTTATTTTTCTTTATTTGGCGAAAAGCACAACACTTTGTTTTTATTATGAGTATACACAAAAAAAACAAACACACTAAACAGGATCGATTGATGTATAACACAAGCATATAAGATAAAAATTAATATTAGTATTTAGATTTTTTTTTGCACTGATAAGGAAAAAAACGAGCCTATCGCGCCGGCGCGATAGCCGACCTCAGGGGGTTAAATAGATATGTTTTCAGCTGAGTCTTGAATGTAGCCACAGATGAGATATTACGAAGTGTACGGGGCAGTGAATTCCATAATTTAGGAGCGTTAACACTAAAACACCTTCCACCTACAGCAGACAACTGGAAACGAGGGATGGACAATAAACCAAGTTCAGCTGATCTAAGGGACCGGGTATGGTGGTAAGTGTGAAGTAGATCAGACAGATATGGAGGTGCAAGACCATTTAATGATTTAAATGTTAGAAGTAATACCTTAAAGTGAATACGTGATGCATTGCCCCGGGTAGCCAGTGAAGGTCATGAAGCAGAGGAGTAATGTGAGCAGAACGCCTGGTGGAGGTGAGAACTCTTGCTGCTGAGTTTTGAACATACTGTAATCTTGCAATACGTTTTTTGGGCAGACCAAGAAATAGAGCATTGCAATAATCCAGACGTGCTGTGATTAATGCATGAATTAAGGTTTCAGCATCAGCTAAAGTGAGAGAAGATCGAAGACGTGCAATGTTACGAAGATGGAAAAAAAGAGTTTTTATTTAACAAGAGAAAAAAATATCGATTAGAACCCGACAGTTGGGTTAAGACACTAAAGTCGAAAATCGATTAAGACACTAAGGTTACGAATAGATGACGAAGGCTTAACATGAACTCCATCAATATTAAAGGTTGTATCAGTGATTTCAGGCCGTATCACATTCATCTAATCTTTCCTAACGATCCGCTAGCTGCCCGCCCCATAAGCATGCCGTCAAAAAAACACGTCTCTGTAGGCAGCCTAGGCTCTGAGATCTGCACACAAAAACAATTGGTTTCACCAACCACTCAAAACCAAAACAAATAGTGTTCCAACCAATCACCGACAGGGGGAGGGTGTTGTGGGGTTTTAAGCCAGCTTCTTCAGCTCCGACTTCGCGTGCAGCCGTGCACGAGCACAAAATCTCACAACACCCTCCCCCTGTCGGTGGGACCAGCTTAAAGTCCCAGAAGCGGGGAAAGGCGACAAGAACAAGAGTGGATGGAAAAAGACAAGTTAAAAAACCAACGGGAAAGGCTTCCTAAAAGAGTGTATAAAAACAAAACAGAGCTCTTTTACTTTCTTGTGGAAATGTCGACTACCAAACAAGTTGTTTACACATGGACCCAATCATCTCACCCACAAGAATCAGATCAGATTACACCTTGCACACATGAAGAGGCACATACAAAGATGCTACTCCATGCCGTGGATGCTGCAAGAAAAGGATTTAAAAAGATCACCCTGGGCACTGTGGACCAACTGTTGTGGTTCTAGCCATAGCACATGTGTCAGAGCTGGACATTGAAGTTCTTGCCAGTCCTAAATGCCACCCACAACTCCTCAGATACATATCTGCCAATGAGATTGCCAAGTCTCTGGGTCCTGACAAATCCAAGGCCCTTCCTGTGTTCCATGCCTTCACTGGCTGTGACACAGTCACTGAATTTGCAACCAGGGGCAAGAAGGCAGTATGGGATACCTGGAATGCAGATGAAATGGCAACATAGGCTTTCATGGCTCTGTCAGAGGTTCCAAAAAGCATTCCAGAGGAGGTCATTTCCATTGTTGAGCTCTTCACAATTCTCCTCTATGATCGCATCAGCAGCCAACTCAACATCGATCAAGCTCGTCTTGAGTTGTTCACAAAGAAAGGAATGAGGAATGGAGCAAATCCCACCAACTAAGGATGCACTGGTGCAGTCAAGTCAAGCACCTTCATTTATATAACGCTTTTTACAATATAGATTGATTTAAAGCAGCTTTACAGTGATAATAGAAAATTCGTTCAACAAAGATTGTTTTGGCCGTACAGCAGCTCTAGGAGAAAATCATTGTCCAGCTTAAGTAAGTTTTTTATTGATTAATTTCCATTGTAAAAATCATTAGGTATTAACTTAAGGGCCGCTTACACAACACCGTTCTCAACTGAAAACAGAAAACCCTCAATGCACTCCAGCCATTCATCCACACAACAATGGCACCCTGGTGGCCCAAGAAAGCAAACCCTGAAATAGGTTTCAAAGTGCAAGCTCTTGAAAACGAGTTTTGAAAATTATACCGTTCTCATCTCTGCGTAAACTTTAAAAATGTGAATCTGTGAAAACGGCGACGGTATGCACAAGCGAATTACGTGTTCAGTTCACAGGCATGCACGTTTGAATGCGGATGTGCGCGGACGCATAGACTTTGTTTACAAAGTAAAAAGAGCACCTCAAAAGAGCAGTGTACCAAGGAGGACACTGTTGGGGAAAAGCACTGTTGGTACCAAATATGCCATCTCCAACAGACTGGGGTTGGATGGACCCAAGCGATTGGAGACCATTGTGGTCAACTCTTCCACAGGCAAGCCAGTCCATCCTTAAACTCTTAAGTTGTGGCTGCAAGAAAGGCTGCCGTTGACATTGCAAATGCAAAAAAGCCTCCTTAAAGTGCACAGCTCTGTGTCAATGTGGAGGAGACTGTGAAGGAGACAATGAAGAATAGGTTCAACAACAACAAAACAATCAAACAAACGTGTTTCTGAAATAGATTTTTTTGAAGTAAATCTTTGTGTTTGACATTCTTTTTAAGCGATGTTGCTAAGGTCATATTGAATATTCTACTCTTTACAGTCACTGTATTGTCAAGGTTAATGAACAAAAGGATTAAGCTTTTTAAACTCTACACAACATGCATGCAACAGACATGACATTATAAAGTCTAACCTAAGCCCCTTTCACACAGAGATTCCGGAAAATACACGGATAAAGTGACCCGGGATTTGACCCGGGTTCGTTTGATTTTGGTTCATTCACACTGCCAGTGATTTTCCGGAATCAGAGAGTGCGTTCACACACAAGCCGTAAAAATCCCGTAAAGACACGTGACATCGACGTGACTTTAATGTCTCAGCAGCGTCTGAAGTTTGCTTATGAGCTGCGATTTCCCTCTCGAGAAACCACGCTTGTGCATTTTTTTCTCTGATTCGATCATAAACTTGCGCATTACGTACCGTTTCACAGCTGGCGAACGATCCCGGCTTCAGCGTCATCACTACGACACGGCATTATTACGGCTTTTGTTCACACAGCGCGCGCTCCGGGACTGAACACGGCAATGTTACTAGGTCCCCAACCCGGCATCGATCCCGGCATTAATCCCGGGTCGTGTTTGCTTTCACACAGAACGCGCTCTGGCAATTTGCCAGCAATTTCCCGGGTTCAAAGCGCTGTGTGAAAGGGGCTATGGGTTCTCAGATACTGTGATTTGCTTTTCACAACCCTGAATTCACCATTAACTATTCACCTGAACAGTATCATTGTAATCCTTGACCATCAAAACATAGGGGTAGACATCATCTTTTCTGTGTTATGTTTGATTCAGGAGATATGATACAAAATACATCATTTCGTTATGCCGGAAAATAAAATGGCCGCCATGAGGCGTTTTTGCGATGGCTCCATTTCAGAAAATGTTCAGGGCCCCAAACTGTCCAAGAGTACCAAGTTTCATGCTTTTATGAAAAAGTGAACATATCACCTGGACTATAATAAATATTAAGTAATTCCAAAAGTGTCCAGTAATAAGGGGGCTATCAAGATAAAGTGAGTTTTTTTTAGCTGGTCATGTGATCTCAACATGAAAAGACCAAACTGAGCAAAATATTTGTCAAAAATCTTATGGATTTCTCTTGTTTTGAAGTGTAAAAAAGATGGCACGCTCCTGTAAGAGTCTGTATTGTGCTGTGCTAGGTTTCAGTTCTTGTGCGGCTCACTGCGCGTCACTTATATTGTGACACACTGCGTCAAGAAACGTTCTTAAATCCACTTGAAAGCTCCGTGGAACATTTTTTCTCATTACAGAATATCACTGTCATGTCACAGCACCTTTCCTCCTGACAGCAATTGAAGTCCAAGGTGACTCGGAGCATTTAACACCTCGAGCATTAATATAGATGAATGCACCCAACGGCGAGCAGGTCAAACAGCTGCTGGGGAGACGGAGGCCGTACAGCTCACCTGGGACGCATGGCGGAGGCCAGGTTACGGCTTCGTTTTCCCGCTCATTAGACCATTCCCGTACCTTCTGTTTCATGCCGATCCATGCCGGGCATAGGGAGAGGTCACTCTTCTTAAGTAGGCTATTTGACGGCGGAATGAGCCTCACATATATGCAGATGATGGTGCCTCCTGATGACTAATGTGTGCTGATTGCTCAACAGCACTTGAACTCTGGGAAACAGAGCAGGACACAGCGAGCTGTGCAGATGCCTCGATGCTCAACAAGTGAGTAATCAAGAGAAAAGAGGACAAGAAATTAGAGACATTCCTCTGCTGATGATGTGCATGGAGGCAGAAATCAGGAGCCGAGAAAGAGAGAGCGAGAGAGGGACCTAAATTACCTGTAACTAGCATCTCAAATGCAAGCCAATGCAAAACCTAAAATCTCTACATCCTTATGAACGTTTCAGAGAGCTTTTCCCTCTTAAAATATATCTGTAAAATGATTGCTAATCTATGCAAAAAAGCAATCAGCAGCTCATGCATAATGCATGAGCACGAGAGACCAATTTTAAAACGCTTTCAGATTATTAGATATTATCAGGAATTCAGCAGATGAAATCTGAACACTCCTACCTGCACAGCTCTAATTACAGTAGCCGAGTGGGCAGACAGGAAGGCGAAGCACTGGCACGGTCAGAGCCCACCGCAGGTCATTTGCACACATAATTTAAAGCCAAGGTGACCACAGGACAAATCCAAGCTCCAGGTCCGAGTCATAATAGATGGAGAATGAAACCACAGAATTAGCATGTATATGTCCATGGGTGAAACTGATAGCTGGAGATGAAATGGTTCAATCACTCTATCATGGATGATTTCTCATACATCAAGATGGTATGTCTTCAATTTTAATTTATTCAAATGCAGTTCAAATTGGTTGATCTGCATGAGATGGGATTGGACTTGGCACGGATGTTGCTTGTTTCAATTTTTATTTAAATGCGCCCCAGAAATCAGAGCGGGATGTTATATTCTCCATTAAGCGCCAAAGCAATTGCATTTGCATTGGATTAAATTACGCTTATCTCTGCGGACAGAGGATGCTGTCTTATCAATTGAACATCTGCATTTTAAAAGGAGAGAGAGAATTGAGCGCAATGTGGGATGACGGAATTAACTAAACTCTAATTAATTTCCGACATGCGGCCGTGTCCGGTCCATCCACAAAGGCCGCATTTAGACACCTGAAAATCCACCGTGCAATCAGCTGTCATTCACAGTGAAGATATGAAAGCTCAGGAAATTCGGTTTGACAGTGCAATGAGTATGAGTTATTGCATATTTGGCCAATGTGGATAAAAGCAGGACCCTCAAATGCTGTTCCTTTTATTAACACAAATGTATAAGGAATAATAAAGGTTTAAGGAAGTAATGCATGTGTCGATGTATAAAGAAAGCAACCCCACAATTCCTTATAAACAAACTTTCATTCAATACTCGGATTAATTAAAACATTTTACAAAAAATAGTTTGGTGTCATTAAAAATTGATTACTTTATGAAATATTTGAGTGTGCTATGTATTTTTATTCACATAGTATCACAGCCCTAGCATTGCATCATGCTAAATGCAAACTCTATAGCAATCAATTGTGAGGAGCACTATAGAATGCAACAGTGCCCGTCCACCTTTTCCTGGTTCTGAAAGTGTTTTTCCCATATACGGATTTTTAAAATAACAACCAACCAGCTACAAGGTAAATCACAACATTACAAACTGTAGAAAAAGAAAAAGACTGTAGAAAGAGAGAAGACAGACCCATTGAGAAGCATTGAAAATTACATAGCTGAGTTAAAAATGACAGAAATTCAATACTATGGATTTAAAGATGTTGATTGGGTATATACAGTATACACATATGTATACTATATACACAAGAATTCAGTGATTCATGGTAGTGGGCAGTGCTAGTTCTTTTGGCGCAATTTGCTTGTTTCAATTGTCTGACTGGTGCATATTTCTTTGCAGAATCATCGGTCATTTTTTTACTTGGAATTCCACTTTTAAATATGATTATTACAAAAATAAGTTGAAATAATGTGGACAAACAGCTTCAACGAAAACCTTGTGGCTTACAATAGCTGCCTTAGAGGTTTATAAGCTATTGTTAAAAATCGAATGAATGGGAATGGGAATGAATAGGAAATTTACTTCCAGAAACTGAGTTCTTGTATTCCGCACACAGTTGCTGCCTTTGTAAAGTGTCCAGATCAGTCACATATAAAGTTTCATTCCACCTAGTATGCTGCTGTGCAGGACAGCTCACTAGTTTTTGGAACAGATCTTCATGTTTTGTGAACGTTCTTTACTGTGTGTGTGTGTGTGTGTGTGTGTGTGTGTCTCCTGGTAAACCCTACATTATGGGGACAAATGTTCCCACAAAGATGGCAATATCCAAAATCCTTGTCCTTGTGGGGACATTTTGTGGTCCCCATGAAAAAAACAGCTTATAAATCATACTAAGTGATGCAAAAAAAACCACATTTTTATGTGATGGGTAGGTTTGGGTGGTAGGGTTAGTGTAAGTGGACATAATATACAGTTTGTACAGTATAAAAATCATTGTCTATGGAAAGTCCCCATAAAACATGAAAACACGACAGGTGTGTGTGTGCGTGTGCTTTTAGAGCAGGTAAAGGTGCCCTTCCCCGACACCCTCCACTCTGAACTGCTTCGATTTGCTCAGAGATTTTCTGAGGAGAGTCTGACAGGCTTCATGCTCTGAGCGTTAGCCAAGCTGAGATGAGCACTGCTACAAAAATCAATGAAGCTCTTCAAAACCTACAGCACAACAAAAGCATTACTCTGCAATTAGATCTGTAGACTTGAGCACCCAAACACTACACTTAGTACAGTTCAGATATTTAATATTGTAAAATCAATATGGTATAACAGTAACACTGGCATAATAAAAAATGTTATGCTATTTCTCTGCTATAAATCCTTAGAAAAAAGGACCATGGTGTGGGAGAGTCAGATGGAAATATCATGGTACTCTGATATATGGGTAGTATCATGGTATTCTCGAAGTACCATTTAATGGTACATGTAATAGGTTATGATGAAAAATCTGAATTTGTTAAAGGGTTGTAAAAAGGTTCTCCAGTCTTTAAATTAATATGAATATGAGGCTGTTTGATTACTGTTTCATACTATATGATATGCTATGGTATTTTCATGGCACTACAAGGAATACCATGAAATTAATATGACTTAATAACATGGTACATTATTGTTTGTGAAATAAGAACTTCAAGAGCTATTAACATACTACACAGAATCATTTATCACTGAACTGATATGCTTTCACTGAGACTGTGAACAACAATGATATTGGATCAAAAGTGATCATTAATCAAGACAAGACCTTAAGTGAATTCATCAACCTGAAGTGTCTATAAGACGTTGCAGTCTTCTGTTCTCACGGATTCATCCCATCTATTCAAGCGCTCACACAAGGACTTCTTTTCTCTCTCCTACGCACACAAATGCTTCAGTCTTTCGACATGTGCAGGTCTGTGCCAGATTCTTCTGCAGCCGACAGCCTTAATGGGGTCAGCTGACCTCTGCTCTCACTTCTCACCAGGGCCAGGCAGAAGGGGAATGCCTTTCTCCACTCTGAAAGACACACAAACTCCCATACATACTCTCATTTTACACCACCTTGATCCTGACCCTTGCAGCATCTTCTCAAGAGGAGCCGAGAAAAGAGCCCAGCTCAGCCGCAGAGCCACAAGCTCTTAAAGAAAGTGAGAGGTCACAGGAGGTCACAGGTGGGCAAGAAAAAATTGGAATTGCTTTACCCGTGAAATATCACTAAAGTCTCGATTTTGCTAATGAACTAGAGAGGAAAAGGAAAGGATTGAGAAAAATAGCAGGCAAGAGGAAATGGTAAGGAAGGGGAATTACAGAACAGGAAAAAGGAAAGATGAAAAGGTAATGGAAAGGAAAAGAATATAATGAAAGAAAAGGAATAGGAAAGGAGAGGAGAGGGAAGTTACAAAACATGAAAAGGGGAATAGGGAAGAGAAAAAGAAAATTACAGAACAGGAAAATATGAAAAGGACAAGACAATGGAAAAGAAAGGAAAGAATCAGAGTAGAAACAAAAAGAGAGGAAATGAGGGGGAAAGGATAGGAGAGAGAAAAAAAGAAAATGATAAAACATGAAAAGGAAAGGGGAAACAACATGACAGGAACAAGTAGGAGAGGAAAAGGAAAGTAAAGAGGAAAAGGTCAGATAAAGGAAAGGAAAGAGTAAAATAACAGGACAGGAAAAAGGAGAGGAAAAAGTCATGGCAAAACAAGAAAAGCAAAGAGTAAAATAACACGACAGGAAAAAGGAACAAGAAAAGGAAAGGCAAAAATATAAGAAGGATAAAAAGGAAAGAGGAAAAGGACAGATAACAGGAAAGGGAAAGACAAAAATCAGGAAAAGGAAGTGCGGAGCAAGGATGTAAATGACAGGACAGGAAAAAAGAAAAGGCAAGATGACAACGACAGGATAGATAACAGGAGAGGAAAGGGAAAGGACAGTAAAGGAAAGAATGATGATAAATGTTACTTTCAGTAAAAATGGTATCAAAGGCACAGCCTGTGGAGAAGATAAAAAAATACCGACACTCACAGAATTGGTCAGATGCTGACTTTTATCCGTGCGACTCTGACAAAAAGGACATGCTGCCAGCGTGCTCTTCTGCTATGATCTGTTTACAAGAGCGTCACACAGACAAACTCAGAGTTCATATCTATCACACACAGTGTCACATCCCTGCAGAGACCAAGTCAAACACCACCACACAATGCTCACATGCCCAGAGAAAAGAGGAATAAAAACACATCATGTCTTCACATTTACTCCCGTCACTCTTGAACTTTGGTTAAACGAACACATGAAAGAGAAATCATTTCAGCTGACATTTCTTTATGCAGCACAACATGCAAGAGACAAACAGAATAAAGCGGGGCTGCACTGTAAAAAAAAAAAAAAAAAGAAGAAATTCTGTAAAAAAAAAACTAATTTTCTGGCAGCTGGGGTGCCAGCAAAAAATTTATTTTAAATAAACATCTCATAAAAATACAGTATTATACAGTTTATAACTGTAATTTTACATAAAATCTCATTTTTCTTTAGCTTTTTAATGTTTAATGAATTATCATATTTACTAGTATAAAAACAATAAAATTATCTATAAATAAGATTAAACTGCTATATACAAATAATCAAAAAATAAAAATGTTTTATTTAATAAAAACAGTATAAACGGAATGACAGTTTTAAAACTAGTAATGGTTTTAAAACAATTGCAGCAGTATACATAATATAACAATACAAAACAAAGTACATAGTTTAATAATAATGAAACAGTCTGCCTTCAAAACCTTACCACTGGTCGACAGATGAATTACAAGGAGTCATAAAAACAAACAATTAAACTAAGCAGGAAAGAGCGAGTGCTTTCAAAGTCTGCGTGACTGATGACAATTTTTGTACATGTGCAAGAGAGACAGTGTGTATGCAAGAGAATGTTATGAGTGAGTGGTAGTGCGCAACAAGTGCTAGGCTACGTCTACACTAATCCAGATACTGTAAGAAAAAGCATTTTTTTTATGTTTTGGCCTTCCTTCCATACAGATTTTTTTTTGTTCTGAGAAAACATAGCTATTTCTGGTCTCTCGTATCATCACTATCAGCTTTTATTACATTTTACAGCATGCGCAGGAAGATGAATTAAGTGTCTTCCAACATCTCAGTGTGAACGAGAAACTTTTGGAAAATGCTGGAACGATTGTGTGGTCTGAGAACATCTTAAAATTAAAACAATGTTTTCAAATGTGTCTGGATTAATGTAGATGTAGTTAGAGAGAGTGTTTCATTACTGTTTTGATGTATGAAATTAACTGCTGGTTTTGTACCTCTGCAAGAAGTCCAGCGTTGCTCCTTGGCCTGCTGGTTACGAGATGTTCATGCAGTTGTAGGAGGCAAACTCAACTCAACAGCATCACTGAAAGTGGTGATGTGGCTATTACCAATGATTTGGTCTTTCCTGTTATTCACAATACACAAGAGAAGGGATTTGTACATTTTTGTGACAAAAAAAATGTAAAAAACATAAATTCCAGCAATTATATCATATTTAAATGGTGCAACTCACCTTTTCACCACACCTTTAAAGGTCCCATGGCATGAAAAAGTCACTTTATGAGGTTTTTTAACATTAATATGAGTTCCCCAAGCCTGCCTATATGGTCCCCCAGTGGCTAGAAATGGCGATAGGTGTAAACCAAGCCCTGGGTATCCTGCTTCGCCTTTGAGAAAATTAAAGCTCAGATGGGCCAATCTGGAATCTTCCCTATATGTCGTCATACGGGGAAAGGTTACCTCCCCTTTCTCTGCTTTGCCGCCCAGAGAATTTGGCCTGCCCATGAGAAAATGAGCTACAACCATAGACAGTAAAAGAAATGGACACAGCGACCCCATTGGATTCAACTGAGAAAAGTGAAGTCAATTAGAAGCACTCACTTCCTGATGGCTGACCGTATTGCGCAGACTCAAACTGAGCTTGACGACGTAGATGTGACGTGAGCAACCTGTCTGTCTTCTAGTAGCTGTGCCAAGAGAAATCTGAATCATTCCCTTCCTTGCAGAGACGGAGAGCGCGAGTAGGAGGTGTCCATGAGCTAGGAGCAGGAGGAACTTTTGCTAAGTATTCTGATTAATTATTTTGTCATTTTGCCTCCACGTCCCCCCGATTGCCCGCGAGCTTCTCCTCCAGTCCATACGGTAATTTCTCTACTGTGCGACAGAGAGTCGCGTGGTTATGACGCAATCGTTAGCCTATTTTTACAAAAACTGCTTCTACGGGGCCATAACGTAAGATACAAGGTAATGGAGCATTTTATACATTTTCGTGTTTCTTCAGAAATAAATAATGGACAAATGAAGTCTTTAAACGCCTCAGATGTAAAGTTATTCGCTGTCAAAGTGAATGGGTTGCTAACAGCAGGTGATGGTCTGCTAATCAATGGCGGCCCCCGGGAAGCTTCAGTTTTTTCTGAAAGATTACCCCCTTGGCTACAACCGTGCGCACCCAATATTGTTTTTTCCTGGAGAGACATCATGGCTTGCAAACTAGTGAAGCATGGCAGTTGCTCAGTGTTTGGATGTACAAATGAACACAAAAGTCTTTTTTAGTTCCTTCATCCGAGCCTCTGAAGAACCAGTGGGTTAATTTAATTTAAATTTATTTTTAATATTTTATTTTAAGCCAACAACGCAGGCTAGCGTCAGCTACATGATAATAACTGTAACAGCATACATAAACAAACCAACTAATCCAGACACAATATTTTAAACTAACCATTCGGAGACGTCCTGCTGTAGCCGATGAGTTGCAACTTCTTCAGGTGCTTCTCCATCCGGATCAGATTCGGGGTAAACTGGAAAGCTTGAACTACTGCGTGTTGCGAACATACATCCACTGTAAACATTAGCGCATGGTACCGTGGCCTCAAGCTGGTCAAGGCCACACCCCCACCCCCCACCTTGCCCCGCCTCTCTCCTCCTCATTAGCATTTAAAGCTAAAGACACAGAAATGGCACGTCCTAAGGAAAGCTCATTGTGGGACTGGCTCGTAGTGGCTGTAATTCTGCACCAAGGCTGAATTTTGGGAAAGAGACTTCAGATACAGTATTAGGGGACCACTAAGGCCTATAAAAGCATCCAAAAAGCAGCATGTCATAGGACAGGGATGGGCAACTTCGGTCCTGGAGGGCCACTGTCCTACAGAGTTTAGCTTCAACCCTAATCAAACACACCTGAACAAGCTAATCAAGGTCCTCAGGATTACTAGATTACCTCAGGATTACTTTTTTAGGGTTGGAGCTAAACTCTGTAGGACAGTGGCCCTCCAGGACCGAAGTTGCCCATCCCTGTCATAGGACCTTTAATATCAGAAACTCACACAACTTATCTGCAGTCTGCAGATAGAGAGACTTTTTGTGACAAACAAAACATAAAAAACATAAATTCCAGCAATTATCTTTAAATGGTGCAACTCACCTTTTCACCACACTTTTAATATCAGAAACTCACACAACTTATCTGCAGAGAGTGAATGGGACACATTAATTTACAAATCTACAATAATTTAAAGAAATGTTCATTGAACCCTATCCCTTTCCGTGCCTGTTTCTCTGTGTGTGTGTTTCAATGAAGACAGCCCATTCATTTGGTGATTAAACTGACTCGAACTATCAGTGCATTTAACGTTAACTGTTTGAACTTCCATCCAATCAGAACCGAGTATTCAGATTCAAAAACATTAAAGGCTTAATGTTTCCAAACTTTTTACCGGTACTGTATGTAATGTGTGTGTGTGTGTATATAATTCATGTGTATTCATGTTTATACGAAAAGTTGTTTCCCGTTATTTTACAGCGGATATGTAAATTTACACTCTATTTCTGTAATTTTACGGAATTTTCAAAATACAGGAAAAATCTGTTAAAGGTGCAATGTGTAATATTTCTGAGGATCTATTGACAGAAATGCAATATAAGATCCATTACTATGTTTTCAGTGGTGTATAAAGACCTTACTTAATGAACCGTTATGTTTTTATTACCTTAGAATGAGTCATTTATATCTACATAACCGCGGGCACCCCCCTTCTATGAAGGTCGACATATTGTGACGTCATGTTTCTACCGTAGCCGACAGCGAACAAACAGCGCTACAGAGTGTGTTTCGTCACTAACTTGAATGAGAAGCAGCAGATAAAGACGCAGCAGAATACTCAGGTTGTCCGACTCTGCAAACGTGAAGAAAAACATGCTGTCTGAACGACGCCTCGGACATCGTAACGTTAGCTATTTCCTTTATTAAAATATAATATAAAGAAACCTCATTGCTTGACTTGCTACTCTCTGCTCACTCAGACTCAGACGACGACATCTTCCGATCCTACGTCGGCCACCGTACCTTCTCCTTAGAGTTTGCAAACGGAGGGATAGGCCGTGAGTGACTAGCTGTTTGCAATTCGCAAATCTCACCACTAGATGCCGCTAAAAATTACACACTGCACCTTTAAATAAAACAGTAAAATTCATTACGATTACAGATTTTTTTTACAGTGTGGGTTGAGTCCTGAATACTTGGTTTTATTATATTTCAATGGCTCTGTCGTTCCTCTCCATCCTTGACCCCTTTTCTTAGCTGCCTCTGTTATCTGAAATAATGTCAGGCCATCCTTACAATCTATTCATCAGTGCAGAAAGAAGCTGCCGCTGACATTGATAAAAAAAATACCATCTGTGCCTCGCAGGGAGAAGAGACAGAGAGGTACGGCCCTCCTCCTCCTCCTCATTGCTCTTCATCAATGCAATTTAAATTGAAGAGCTCATTGGTAATTAAATTCAAGCTGGGGTTACAGCGGGGGCCGAAGACACGGATTTGACACAAGAGAGAATGCGCAGAGAGGACGCCACACAGAGGGTCAAGGTTCACGAAAGGCAGCCTCAGCCAGCCAGTTCCCATTCATTCATTCCTATGCCACACAAAAGCCTTCTGACATTTAAAGAAATGAATAAAAACAACAGAGAGAGGGAAAGAAAGAAGAAAAAAAAATCAATTATTCCAGATTTTTTTCCATCTCCACAAACTGACCTTTTCTATCCAACATCCTCAGCCAGTTGTTTGTTGGACAGACTTCAAAACTGCCAATAGTGTTTAACTCATAGCCGGCCCTATCAAGGGCTCTCATGTCTGAGAGCAGGAAGGAAGGGAAGAGGAAAAGTCGATAACGATTTGGGCGATCCAATTTTGTGAAATTGTTTGTCAGCACAAACACGAGGCGCATGACTAGCAGCAGGTCAGGGGGATTTGGGTGGCGTGGGCCGGTCCTGACTCCTGGCCCCCCCCTCTTCTGGTTAAAGCCAGCTTTACTCATTCATCTGTTCCCCCTCGAAGCGGCCGATGTCGCCTTCTCCTCCCTCCGCTAATCCGGTTACTGCATTCACAGGCAGTACCCTCTCTTTTCATTACAGCAGATCAAAGATTGAAAAGCGATTCCTCAATCTGTCTGAGGATGAGATCCAAATTGGATCGGGCTAAAGTGGATGTGGCAGCAGGGAGAAAATGGGAAAGGAAGATGATGCGACTCATTTTTACCCTTTAAAGCTGATGGCATCAGATAAAGCAAAATTCAGAGTGTGTATGAATAGGTTGGTGGCCAGTTTGTGGGTAAATGCCACACGCCATGATTGACAAGAGGACAACGGCTCACTTCTGGGGTCTGAGGTCACTTCCTCGGAGCGCTGCGGTTGTTCCGTTGAGTCACATTCTTAAACATCAGTGTACTCCAGAGGTGGAAATCTGATTTATGCAAGTAAAAAAAGTGCACTTCGCCTCAAAATTTTAGGGTCGTTAAGATTTTCTCACCAAGGCTGCATTAATTTGCTCACGAATACAGCAAACACCATCATTCTATAACAGTAATAGTATTGTTACAATTTAAAATAACTGTTCTATACTTTGATAGGTTTTAAAATGTAATTTATTCTTGTGGCGGCAAACAAAATTTTCAGCAGCTTCAGTGTTGCAAGATCCTTTAGAAATCATTTTAATATGCTGATTTGAATCTCAAGTCAATTCTTATCAATGCTGAAAACGGTTGTGCTGTGTAATGTTGATGAATAGAATTTTTTGTTGTAACATTATAAATGTCTTTACTGTCACTTAATGATCAATTTAATGCATCCTTGCTGAATAAACTACCATTCAAAAAGTTTTGAGGTCAGTAATTTTTTTTTTTTAAAGAAATGAATAGAGTATAAGCAAAACACGTCAAAATAATAACACTTTTTCAACAGACAAATGTGTGTATGTTGTCATTAAAAGTCACTGTTCAAGCTCTTAAAGGGATAGTTCAACCAAAAATGTCCATTGAAAGTCAATGGGGTCCAGTGTTGTTTTTGATCTCCACTGATGTGCATTATATGGACAAAAACAGAATTTTGTTTTCTGCACAAAACATGAATAGCCTAAGACAAAACAAATATGCTAAAAATACAATTAAGACAAAAGAGGAAGAAAATAACACTTGCCAGGAAAACCTGTTGCATAAACATAGCCGCTAAGTTAAAGGGTTAGTTCACCCAAAAATTAAAATTCTGTCAGTAATTACTCACCCTCATGTTGTTCCAACCCCGTAAGACTTTCGTTCATCTTCGGAACACAAATTAAGATATTTTTGATGAAATCTGAGAGCTGTCTCACTCCTCCATAGGCTTCTATGTAATTGAAACTTGCCGGCCCAGAAAGTTAGTTAAGACAATGTTAAAAATAGTCCAAGTGAATGGCTCAACCTTAAGTTTATCAAGTGTTGAGAATACTTTTTGTGTGCAAAAAAACAAACAAAAATAACGACTTTATTCAACTATTCATTTTCTTCTGTGTGGGCCTCTGAGTGAGTTCACGTACCGTAACAGCGCAGCGCTTCTGGGTTGTACGTCAGAACGTAGGCTCACTATTTCAATTACATAGAAGCTTATGGAGGAGTGAGCCAGCTCTCAGATTTAATCAAAAATATCTTAATTTGTGTTCTGAAGATGAATGAAAGTCTTACGGGGTTGGAACAACATGAGGGTGAGTAATTACTGACAGAATTTTCATTTTTGAGTCTCGTCAATTCGTTAGGGCTAATCAGTCTTACTTTTCGTAATCAAATTAGACCAATCTACTTTTTTATGTAACTGACTGAAAAGTTATGACCAGTCTTGATGAAAAAAATTAGATGAATAACTTGTAAGACCAGCCTAAGCAGTTTTTGCAACCGGCCTGGTCTTACGCTGCACATTACATTGTCCCCTCACTTCCGAGACGCACCTGGATTAACATGCTGACGGCTTCACATTTACAAAACTGGCAGAACTCACTTTCAAAGGCGTCTCTGACCTCCCTAGGTCTTCTCAAATTGACTTGTTCAAGCATAAGAGGCTCTGTCCTTCTGCTGGCCTTCAGTTTACAGGAACACATTAATCTCAGTGCAAATCCATTTCCTTTTCTCTAGCTCCAGGTCTTGCGTGCTGAAGATAGCCCTCTTTATCTGTTCCTCACAAAACACCACTAAAATTACACCCCTCTCCTGGGACTGTGGAGAAATGTGCTCCGCTTAAAGTGCAAAGCGTTTATTTCATCACTGCGCTTCACAGATCAGCTTGGTCTGCCCGCGTCTGGTCGACAGCCAAATGCATCCTTGCATCCACTACTTGGCTTCAAACCCGTTATGGTGCAAAATATTCTGACAAAGAGCAAAGAACTGAAAAGTAATTACTTTGGGTTTAGTGACAGTAATACAACGGCTGTACTCAATCCAAAATGCTCCAAGCTGTGCTAGTTCTGGTCGGGAACGTGATCCGTGTTGAGAAACATTTTGGCAAATGAGATGATCGTCCTACATTTGCTAGGAATACACAGACAGGACAGGAAATAATAATCTTGTGCAACACAGCTTTTAATGAAAAAGATGGTTGGAATTTATTAAATATTATTTTAAATTAATTTCATTCTTATGTATTTAAAATATCTATTATTTGCATTCACACTGTCTAAAATTGACAGTATTAAATCCATGTGTTACACTCTGCTGCCATCTAGTGGCATTGATGTGTGGAGAACATCATAATGATGATGAGCTACATTTGTCGAACCAAGATCCAGAGTAACAGCAGCAACGAGCATTCGTGCTAATGATAACAACGAAGCATGAAGTACATTGTTTGCTTTGAGTCTTAGTAGCTGTTGAGGATCTTCAGTACGTCCTGACTGAGCGCAGCAGATGAGTGCTGCTGTACCCCAGGAGCTCCAATACTGGTCTCCCAGCAGTCAAAGCCACAAGACTTTAACTCCTCAAAGGTGCTCTGAATCACTGATCCATCGGTCTCTGCAAGCAAAAAGGACGAAAACATACCCATTAACACCAAGACCTAGACAAATTACTCTCTACAAAACAAAAGCTCCATGGAGTTTAAGCTAAATGTGTAAATGTGGAATTCCTGCATCACCGAACCAAATTGCTAAATTGTATTCACTAATATAATATAATATATAAAAAGTTTAGGGTCGTTATATAAAAAAAATGCATACTTTTATTCAGAAAGGATGCATTCAATTGATCAAACATGACAGTAAAGACATTAATACTGCTATAAAAGAAATGCTGTTCTTTTGAACTGTCTAATCATAAAAATCCTGAAAACAAAAGCATCATGGTTTCCACAAAAATATTAAAGCAGCACTACTGTTTTCAGCATTGATTATAATAATAAAAAATGTTTCTTGAAATAAAAAAACCAAATCATCATATTGAATGATTTCTGAAGGATCATGTGACACTGAAGACTGGAATAATAATGCTGAAAATTCAGCTTAAATTACATTTAAATATATTAAAAAAAAGAATACAGTTATTTTAAATTGTAAAAATATTTAACACTATTACTGCTTTTACTGTATTTTTATCAAATAAATGCAACCTTTGTGTACAGCGTGCACAATTATATTATATTATATTATATTATAATATATATATATATATAATATATATTATAATATAATATAATATAATATATATATATATTATAATATAGGGAGGATTGGGTACACAATTATCACTTGTTCCAAACCTACTTAGGTTTGTGCAGGAAGCAACAATGGAATTACTGACAACCTGTTTCAAGGCAGTTCAGAATCGGTTCTTTCTTTTGGGAGACAGTGAACAGCTATATAACACACTAGATGAAAGGTAATACCCGAAAAGCATTACGGGGACCTTTAAATAATGCTGAGATGGCAAACAACCTGATTTAAAGGAGCAATAAGACACACAACAGCTGAGAAAGACCAATCATGTCTGCAAATCAAATAAAGAAAAGGACTTTACCTCAGAAGTCTCAATTCAGCCGTAACAAGGCATGCCTAGAAATGACAATGTCACATACTCAAGCTGCTAGGCTAACAACATCACACCATAAACGTTGCCCTGCTTCTTACTGCATTGTGTCTCCTCTTTATTGGAGGCTGTTTTTGAGGGTTCTAAGATCCTGATTAAAATTCAATGCGTTAGTGGCTTCAGGCATAAACAAAGAGTGTGGCCCTGTCTGACAGCTTCTGCGTCAAGTTGTTAGCTTTGTCAGACAAGAGTGACAAGCAAGATTTACCTCACAAATCGCATTAAACAGTCACGCAGTCTGCAGGGTGCCACCCTCATGGAGACTTTTCAAACAATACGCAGCAATCAGACTGATTAACCACAGGAAGCATATAAAAAATATTCTCCGCAGGGTTCCAGAAGACATTTCATACAAAATTTCAAACAGATTGTTTACAGAAGTTGAAGTCCGCGGTGATGTCATTAAAATCCATGATCCATTTTAACGGAAGTGAGAGACTAAGTTTTGAATGCTTATATCTCCTAAACGCACATTTTTTCATTGTTTTGGAACACACCAGCTTGTTCATAACCTTAAGGCTAACATATTCATACTAAAAGCTAAAAAAAAAATATTTTAATTTTTAAGTAACATATTTAAGTAAGAGTGTTGAATGTTCTTCTCCTGCATCCTATTCTTCAGCAATTTTGACACTAATAAGTTACCTAATTATTGTAAGTAACACAATTAGTTACCTTTTTAGGGAGTAACACAATATTTTAATGCATTACTTTTAAAAGAAACTTTCCCCAACACTGAGCCCTAGCAACCACCACTTATAACATTCTAGCATAAAGGCATTGATTTTTGAATGATCAAGAACCAAAATCTTTGTTCTGGTATTCTGGTGTGTATATTGGTACCTGGTCGTAGGAGAGTGATTCCACAGCCTCCTCCTCCTGCCCCCGTCAGTTTGCTGTGCAGCCCCCTGGCCAGAGTGACCCTACACAGTGTGTCCAAAGATGAGTGACCCACACCCATCACATTCAGATGGTGCTGGTTTATATCAATCAGTTCCTGATGACAAATGGCACACAGAGAATGGAAATGGAAAAAGGATCGATAAAATCCATCCATCCAGCCATCAGGGCTTTCTTTGAATAGAAATATTGATCATTTCTTTGGTCTTTTGCCACTTTTTATTTAAAGGAAATTTGAAGGAGGACAGGAAATTATGGGCAGAAAACAGAGAAACAGGATAAAGATTCAAACTTGCATCGCTCTTCTGCCCAACACAAATCAATGCGTAATGCGCAACAGCTCTTGTGTAACGTTATACTGGTTGTTCACTACACAACATTTTCTGTTTGTTGCAAATGTGATAGATATTGATACATGACCCTAGAGACACCTTGGGTTAAAAAAAAGGCAGACATCCATTTTAATTTATGTCAGACTATATGATATATGTCTTAGCTAATATTTGGTCACAACTGATAGCGCTGACTGGGAATTTTAAGTCCCCAGCACAAGTCTATTCGGACCTACTCTTTTACATGCAAAATTTGAATGATGACACACAAACCTAAGCAACTAATTTTATTAATGTTAGTAATGTTTTGCCTGGAAAATAACACTTAAAGAAAACCCAAAAAATAAATCTAAAATACTGTAACATTAAAAAGTTTTTTAAATAAAGAAATACGTTTATTCAGCAAGGATGCATTAAATTGAACAAAAGTAACCTTTGACTCAAAAGTGAGTTCTTTTGACCTTCATCAAAGAATCATAAATAAAATCCGGTTTTCCACAAAAAATTTACACACCACAACTGGTTTCAGCACTTATAATGCGAAATGTTTTTGAGCACCAAATCATTAAAAAAAAAAAAACTTACCAATCCAAAAAGTTTTAACTGTATTAAATAGCAAAAGCAACTGCTGATTCCATGAAAGAAGAATGTGGCAAAAACTGAAAAAAAGTGTCTGGCACAAATAATAATATATATCTTGTTTATGAAGAAAATGCTGTGTGATTGTACCTCCAGTATGTTGTAGTGCTCAGCTGAAGGACCGTGTGTGGCCATCTCTGTGAGAGTCTGTTCACAGGTGCAGGACACGGCGCTGACGGACTCCAGAACTGGCTTCATTATGGAGGAAAACTGAAAACAACAAAAGGACAGATAAGTGCTGTACAAACACAGCTGAGGGAACAACATTATTCATCAAGAAAAATCAGCTTAAGCTTGTCACAGTAAAAGATAATTATAATTGTCAACCCTTAAGTCAAGCAGAATATCACCATACAACTGCAAATCAAGCTCTTGCCATTTGGAAATAACAGTCCAATGTACAGTCAAACCAAAAAAAAAAATCAGACACCTTCTCCATTTCTCACATTATCACTGTTTATTTGCTATAGTTTAGAAAATGGTAATACAATAATGACAAGAACTCCGAGTTATCAAATCAGTTGGTATTTCACTGGTTTTGGCCATCCTTCTGTTAGACTGTCTCACAAATTAATTTGGTTGAATAGCCGTCAGCTGTTAAATTAAAGTACACAATTAGATAATAGCTATTTAGGTCAACCAATTACCAAGCAATGTTTAATTTTGTTCAGTCTGTGGTGTAAAAAGGTTGCATTAGCAATTAAAGCAAAAAATAAAAGCAAAACATGGTCAGGTCAAAGTGTCTGAATAATGTTTGGTCCCAAATTTTTATACATTTCACTGGTAGTCCACTGTATGAAGAATTTTTTGGTATAATGTCACAGTTTACTTTATTTTGCTATCCTCACTTACATAAATGAACTATAGTGTCCTGCACCCACTAGTGTCTGAATCATTTTTGGTTTGACTGTACTTGTACTATGTCATTGACATTCTCTGATAACTGATGAATTCGCGAATAGTTTATCAATGAAATCGGCTGCAGGTTGGGGTTTGCATTTAACTGGTTTGGGATTAAAAATATCATGCACTTTTGCCAGCTGCCATTAAATTGGCAGACGAAGATGAATAATAGTGTATGTATGCCACCTAGTAGGCTGGAGTGTGAAGTACTGGCTGGCGCACAAAAAATCAATGGCATCTGCTCTTAGGTGCTTTACTAAGTGTGAAGTTGAAGCATGATGTACTGCCATTGTGCTGAATTCAATAAATCAGATATTCAACTGATCGAATGAGGAATCCATTTTAAGTGAGGCAGGAGCCTTAGCAAAAGCATTCACCTCTCATCCTGCCATCTTGGCCCAACGACCACATATTCTATAAACTATCTCCTTTTGTGTTCTGCAGAAGAAAGTAAGTCATGCGGTTTGGAATAACATGAGGGTGGGTCAAGATGAATCATTTTTGGGTCAACCATACCTTTAAAACAAATTCTAAAAGAGGGTGGAAATGGCTGAGTAAAAATAAATTGTGCCTGTTCACGGCTTATTCCTTTGACTAATAATGCCACAAAAGTGTAGAATATGACCCCTTTCAAGTCTGTCCTGACTCTTTACTCTTTTCCACCCCAATAATCCCAGAATTCCACTTGGCCAATCGGGATGTGCCAGCAGTGAGGCTACCTGCTGCCGTTGTCAGGGTAACAGAGCACAGGAGCGTTGGCAGAGTGTTTCATTTGGAGCTCTTCTAAAAGGCACTCAGCACTGGGACCCTGGAGTGTTCCTCCCTCACACAACACCGGCCATTATGCTAATTGAAGGGCACAGGAATAAAAATATGGAAGAGGGTGGGGGGAGCCATTTACTACCTTGTTAATTTTGTCCTTCACTCCAGAAACAAGCACTTTGGTGCTACGTGGTACTTTGGTGTTAGTGAGAAGGATCCTCAGAATGGGGACCCTGGGGATAAAATGAACCCAATGTCACACTTAGAAAATTATGCTGGTTCTGTAATTTCACTGATATAACTTTTTATATACACTGCCTGCGCCTGGACAAAAAAAAGTTGCTTTTTGGAGTTGAATAGGCTAATACTTGTATATGTATATGTACAAAAGTCTTTGGGATGTGCTGGAGTAGACTTTACAGAGTGCTCGAATATTGCATTGTCAATACAAGATCTTGACTCAAAAATGATGCACCTCTTGATGGAAATATCACCACAACATTTATTTCAATCAAGAGGTGCATATATTTTTGGTCAAGATCTTGTATTGACAGAGTACAGCACTCTGT
This sequence comes from Abramis brama, assembly GCF_963993115.1. Classification (NCBI taxonomy): domain Eukaryota; kingdom Metazoa; phylum Chordata; class Actinopteri; order Cypriniformes; family Leuciscidae; genus Abramis; species Abramis brama. The sequence goes on along the minus strand of NC_139967.1, from coordinate 11,617,031 downwards.
AAGGTCTCCTCCAGCACACCCCAAAGACTCTCAACGAATTTAAAGGGATAGTTTACCCAAAAATGAAAATTCTGTCAGTAATCTCTCACCCTCATGTTGTTCCAACCCCGTAAGGCTTTCGTTCATCTTCAGAACACAAATTAAGGTATTTTTGATGAAATCTGAGAGCCGGCTCACTCCTCCATAGGCTTCTTTGGGATCGAAACTTGCCGTCCCATAAAAGTTATTAAAAACATTGTTAAAATAGTCCAAGTGACTACAGTGGCTCAACCACAAGCTTATCAAGCGACAAGAATACTTTTTGCACGCAAAAAACAACAAAAATAACAAATTTATTCAACTATTCATTTTCATCTGTGTGGGCCTGAATGAATTCACGTAGTGTAACAGCGCAGCGCGTCTGGGTTGTACGTCACCACGTAGGCTCACCATTGGCCGACGCTGGTCATGTGTGTGATGCGTGTGTTTTTGCACACAAAAAGTATTCACGTCGCTTGATAAACTTATGGTTGAGCCACTGTAGTCACTTGGACTATTTTCACGATGTCTTTACTAACTTTCTGGGTTTGCAAGTTTCGATCCCATAGAAGCCTATGGAGAAGTGAGACAGCTCTCAGATTTCATCAAAAATATCTTAATTTGTGTTCCGAAGATGAATGAAAGTCTTACGGGGTTGGAACAACATGAGGGTGAGTGATTACTGACAGAATCTTCAATTTTGGGTGAACTATCCCTTTAAGGTCTGGACTCAGAGGTGTCAATTCATGTGTGAAAATGATTATTCATGCTCCCTCCCAACCATTTCACAATTTGAGCCTGATGAATCTTGACACTGTCATCCTGGAATATGGCCATGATGCATCTTCCTACATGGTTGTTTAAGAAATGAAAACTACACACTTCATCAATTAGGGTTAACAAATTGTTGCCAAACATCTAACATGCTAGAATCACAATAATAACTGCAATAATGATCTAGTCATAGACTCTTAAGTATTTGCCTATTTAAATCCAAACAGCGACTATTTTTTTGCCAGGCAGTGTACTTTACTGAAAAATTGGAACAGTAACTTTAAAATATGTAAAAGTAAAATTTTACCAGCTTAGTGGAGTTATATTCCCAGCATGGTATCTTAAAAAGCCACCTGTTATAGAAAGCATATAGTGATGCATTACAAAAAAAATAAAAATACATCAAATGAAGAAGCATCATGAATGCATAAGACGGCAGTCATACCCCATGTTCCCACAGCATTATCCACCCCTGAAGGGTTACCATGGATGATCTTCTCACCCATGAACGCCCACCTGTTAATCAGCTCCATCTCATCTTTACACCATCTACAACACAAACAGAACATTTTCAGTTAACAGGTACACAACAATTATTGCTGCTAATGGCCTTTAAAACAAATAAAAGGGCTATACATATACTGAACAAAATTATAAACGCAACACTTTTGTTTTTGCCCACATTTTTCATGAGCTGAAATTTATACACATTTTAGAGTGGCCTTTTATTGTGGCCAGCCTAAGGCACACCTGTGCAATAATCATGCTGTCTAATCGGCATCTTGATATGCCACACCTGTGAAGTGGATGGATTATCTCGGCAAAGGAAGAAGTGCTCACTAACACAGATTTAGACAGATTTGTGAGCAATATTTGAGAGAAATAGGCCTTTGTGTACATAGAAAAAGTCTTAGATCTTTGAGTTCAGCTCATGAAAAATGGGGGCAAAAACAAAAGAGTTGCGTTTATAATTTTGTTCAGTATATATATATACAGTATACATATAAAACATTTTTTAAAGGAATTAATACTTTTATTCAGCAAGGATGCATTCAATTGATCAAAATTGTCAGTAAAGACATTTATAATGGTACAAAAGTTTCCACAGAAATATTAAGCAGCACAACTAATGGCTGTTGAAAATTCAAATTTGCCATCACAAGAATAAATTGCATTTTAAAAAATATATTAAAATTAATATAAAAAAATAGGAAGGGGGGACCTGTTTAAGGGGGACATTATCTACATATAAAAGCCCCATAATCTATTGTAATGAAGTGTTACCTGGCTGACTCCTGCTGTGGCGTAAGAGGAGACGATATGGTGCCTCTGGCAGACAGCAGAGCGGCAGACAGACAAACATTATAGGCGGCACTGGAGCCTAAACCAGCTCCTGTGGGCAACTCTGACCACACAGACACTGTGATACTGGCCAGAGCTCTGAAAAAAAACAGCAGCAAATATCAAAAGCCCAAATTACAACAATGTTCATATGAAGTTTTCAAATACATGCAGATTTAAAGTGCCCCTATTTTGCTATTTTAAAGTTGCCTAATTTTGTTTTGGAGGTCTCCCACAATAGGTTTACATGCATCCAAGGTCAGAAAAACACTTTAATTTCATCATAATATACAATTGTAGCTTCACCTCTTTTTTCAGTGCCTGAAATGGTTTGATCAAGGATTCAGTCTCTCTGAGCTTACTCTGCTCTGATTGGTCAGATGGCCTACCTAGTCTGTTGTGATTGGTCTACCGCTTACAGTGCATGTCAGAAATGAAATGACCATTACCATAAACTGAATTTCAGCTTAGGAGGCTTCCTCCGCACTTGTACACACAGTGATAGGAACAGCAGCGATGGTGTCGGTTTTAGCATTCTGGATGTGCTTTCGCAGCAGAGAAAAGAGTGTTTTCTCATCATGTCAATAACACGAACCAAACTCTTCCAGGCCTCAGCTACAACTACAGTGTTTGAGGGTGGGTTAAAGTTGATATTGTTCGCAGGCAGCCAATGAAGACCATAGTTGAGTATTAGAATCAGAATCAAATTTATTCGCCATGTGTGCGCAAACACACAAGGTTAATGCAAATTTTTTACAAACCTATATATAGGCAGTTCAGAATCTGTTCTTTCTTTCGAGAGACAATAACTACATGTGTCATGCACTTTGATCTTTGAAACTTGGCAGACCTTTACATCCACAAACAGCTATAGAGTCTATTACACGTTACATGAAAGGTAATATCTGAAAAAGTATAATAGGGCACTTTAATCAATGATGCAGAGAGTTGAACAGTGTTCTTACTCAGCAAAAACAGTTAGATACATGTAGAGGAAAGCCAACACTGCCATGCTTCTTGTGTCTGTGGAATCATCTAAAATGCCTGTGAATTCACGTAGTCTCTTCAAAAGATCTGTGTCAAGTTCCTTCAGGTCACCCTGCTCTGCTGAAACAATGAACAGTCAAAGAAACACAGGCCAGAGATGACTGCTTTCCGACACTGCATTATTACAACTTAAATGAATATACAAGGGTAAATAATGACAGAGTTTTCATTTTTGGGTGAACTGTTCTTTTAATAAAAAAAACAAATATCTATCTTCTCTCACCTTTACACCCAGCCAGAAGAGGCTGCAGTGCTGTTATTTCCCAGGCCAAATAAGTGTCAATATTGGGGAGGTTAATGCGCACTTCACCGGATGCTGTGGACTGCAGCTGCAGATATGTGCGTAAATTCAAACTCACAGCCAAAGCTACCTGTTTAAGATCGATAAAGAACAGAAGAGGGACTTTAAAGGGAAAGTGAAACATTTTTTTTTTTTAATTTGTCATCACTGACTCACCCTCATGTTGTTCCAAACCTGAATGAGTTTCTTTCTTCTGCTAAACACAAAGAAGGTATTTTGAAGAATTTTGGTAACCAGACAGTTGATGGTAGCCATTGACTTCTATAGTAGGAAAATAAAATACTATGGAAGTCAATGGCTACCGTTAACTGTCTGGTTACCAACATTCTTCAAAATATCTTCTTTTGTGCTCAACAGAAGAAAGAAACTCATACAGGTTTGGATGACAAATTTTACATTTTTATATGAACTATCCCTTTAATTTCAGTTTTCCAAAAGTACATTGGACATAATTAACCTGAATGATCTCAATCATCTCATCTTTGACTATGAACATTATTAACCCTAAAATCAACACACCTTAGCACTTTGTGTTAAAGGAAAATGTAAAACTTAGTAAATTTTCAAGTTAGCATTTGATCTATAACACCAACATTGTATGTTGTATTTTTAGTGATAAAACACAATTTTTGTATCAAAATTTAATAACTATAAATATTAAACCTATATACTACATACAAATTACATATTAATAAAAACACATACAAATTTAAAATTATTCACACAAATGGAACCCAAACACAATAAATCACCAAAAGACAACTGAAAATGATTTTCAGGCCCATCATCTTTTTTTTCTTTTTTTTATCCTAAACGAAACTATGTTTTTCTAAAACACTTTAATGAAGGAAAAGCGCAAACTCATCAATTAAAAGACGTCAATGTTGGGGTCTCTGATTATTTAAACACCCACCTTTCCGTGCACGACAGAATGCTCACCGTGGAGAATTACTTTCCCTGGTGCTGAAACCAAGAACTCTCTTGTTTGCATCCTGAATATTAGAGCTTGGTCAAACTTCTGAATTTGCAAGATATTTCCCAGAAAATGTATCAGTATATGCTGACCAAAGCAATAAAACCTTGCTAAAATCTCATATTTGTGGTCATCCACCGAGCTTAATTCAGCGCACTATTCTTGTAGCAGATACAAATAACAGTTTAGCTAAATAATCGAGAAATCCTGAAGTAAAGCGTCATACACAGAAACGCATCGCTTCGGCTTGTCCATTGCCACACACGTGAACCGTCGCTGTAGTCTGACCCAATCAGGATTGAGCTCTCACATCGCTGACTCTAAACCCGCCTATCAGGACGAAGCTCTCATAGTCACCAACTCTCAAAACACCAATCGCAATTCGCACCACCTCGTGTCATAGGTTGCGTGATAGGACGCCCGTCTACGGGCAGCAGAAGCTGTCAAAACGTCAACAGTAAACACAGAAGCGCGTTTGGAAATGTTTTAGCGTTTACGATGTTTTCTTTCGTGACCAGGTCCACGGGTCTTCACCGTGCCCTTCGTTTAGGGACATGTATAAGCATAAAGCAGATGCAGGCTGTGTGTGGGGATAAAAAAAGGTAAAAGGACTGTTGTAGCTTTGAAGCCCATATTCCATGTGTTTCAGGCTAATGTAGCCAATGAACTACAATTGATCAGCTTAGATACTTTGAATGTTACTAAAGTTTTCTTACTTTACCAAGGTATGCCAGTACATCTGAAGAAAACAGAAGAATTCCCAAGATATACACAAAAACTGGAGATAAAGGTTATTTAATTTTATACTATATATATGCTTATTTGTGCTAGCAGCCTATATATTGGGATTTTGAAATGATCAACATTATATATTTACAAAAAAATTGGAAGTTATGTTACTGGGTACTAGAGTTGCATGTCAGACTGATAGTGTTAGGTTTGTGTAAGCATTGGCTTGTTTTCAATGTCTCACCTCATTAGGTTTTTCCAGTACCTTCACAGGTGAGAGGAGACCAAAGGAGGATCATATATTTGATGCTTTGGGAACAACAGATGAATTATCATCAGCAATTGGGTAATGTAGCATAATGTCAGGGTCAAATGACTCTAAAATGCTTTCCAACAATAAAACGTCTGATTCCCCTTTTCAGGTTAGCAAGAGAATTTTGCATTGACAGTGGCCATTCATTCACAGATCAGCTGGACAAGGTCTGTTTCTCTCTGATGTTTGATGAGAAGCAATGAATGATTTTATCTACAGTGGACCTGAAATTATTTGGACACTCAAGCCATTCTTTAAATGCATGAGTTTTAGTGCTTTATATACAAAAAGCCATTTGCAAATAGATTTTGGTTGGCCTTTCCACATAATTAATTCCACTTCTCTGAGTCATTTTTGCAACTGGCATCAAGTTGATTTCAGTCAGTGGACCTCAGATTTGAAATGTTTTCAAATAAATGGCTCATGGTTTACATTTTTGCGTGGCATAAGTGTCCTCATACTTGTCTGTACAGATCCAGTGTGTACTACAGGACGTAGGATCAAACATTGCCACTCCACGGTCATCAGCTAGAGACAGTCACATCCGTAAGCTCCAAGCAGAATCAAAGGACGTTTTCAATATACAAATGCATTCAAATATTTAACTGCATAGATTAGCAGTAAAATATGAGCCTCATTCTGATGTTCCTGTTCCAAACAGAGAAGACAAAGTTCAGCTCTCAAGCTGTGATTGAGCTGGAGAGGTGGATTGATTCGTTGACAGAGGAGCTGCCTCCACTCACCAACTTCATACTTCCTGTATGTTCCAGAAATATGTATGCTTCATAATCTTGAGTTGAATGGCAATTAGACCCTAGATGGGAAATTGCAATTGTTGCAAAAGTCACCATGAAATCAAAATTGACAATTTCTATTTGTATGTAATTCAAGTGCCCTCCTAATCTATAATCAAAATGACTTCCCATCCCTCATGCAACATCTCTTCTCTTGTCTGATGACGTTTACTGACGTGAGGCCAGGACAACCTGTCAATCACAAGAGATCATAGCAGTATGATCCAATCAATTCCTGATGGACAAAATCAAGTGTTCAAGAAACCGTTTCACTCGGATATACGTCACAATAGGGAAGAAAAGACTATCGCAGTCTCTGTTTTATGCCGACTTTAATGACATGTTGGTGACAATTAATATTATAAGTAAGGTGATTACTGAAGGAATGCCATTTAATCTCATACTTGATTTGCAGTCAGGAGGGAAAAGCAGCGCAGCTTTACATGTGGCCAGAGGAGTGTGTCGACGGGCTGAACGCTGGTCAGTCTGACATACACGTGCACACAAACAATATTCTCAGTTCCACTTGTGTTACCTTACCTTATCAAATGTTATCTATTACAGTGTTGCCCCTATTGTCCGTTCGGGTGAGACAGATCCTGAAGTTGCCAGATATCTGAACAGGTATGAACTTATTCTATTATTCTTGTCATTAGAATCTATTAATTTTATTGTGATTTAAGTCATATCAGTGAAGACTTTTCGCTTCCACAGATTGAGTGACTACTTGTTCACAGTGGCTAGATATGCTGCAATGAAAGCGGGCAATGCAGAAACAATCTACAAAAGACCTGAATAGGGGAGGAAGAAAACATCTCAGTGTCTCATCTAAAATTTCAACCATGTTCCTCTTGTCTCATTCATATATATATATATATATATATATATATATATATATATATATATATATAAATATAAATATAAATAATGAATACAAAAACATTGATCTGGCATTTGTCCCAGAGTTTACTGTATAAAGTTTTTTAGAAGCCTAACAATAAACTCAAAACTCTGCAATCATATTCTGATGTAGTTTGTACTATAGTCATGATCCCATAGTTCACCTTCATTTAAAATGGTCATTTTTATATCTGTATGGATTACTTAAACTACTGTGGTAAAATTGCCATTTGTACCCTGAAAATGATGTTGATTTTATGATATAAATACAACAAAATTGAATATGAATCAGCCTTTCATTTTACTACATTTTTCATGCATATACAATAGCTTTCAAAAGTTTAAGGTCAGTAAGATTTTTTTAATGTTTTTGAAAGGAGTCCCTTAAGCTCACCAAGGATGCCTTTGTTTGATTACAAATACTGTGAAAACAGCAATATTGTGAACTATTACAATTTTATTTTAAAATTTAATTTCCTGTGATGGTAATTATACATTTTCAGCATCATTACTCCAGTCTTCAGTGTCACATGACCCTTCAGAAATCATTCTAATATGCTGATTTGGTGCTCAAGAATAATTTCTTATTAACATCAATGTTGAAAACCGTTGAGTTGCTTAATATTTTTGTGGAAACTGTAATACATTTCAATGAACAGAATGTTCAAAAGAACAGCTTTTATTTGAGAAAGAAATCATTTCTAACATTGTAAATGACTACTGCCAGTTTTGATCAATTTAATGCATCCTTGATTAATAAAACTTAATTTCATATACATATACACACACTGAGCCCAAACTTTTGAACGGTAGTGCATGTTTGTAATTTCACATTTCCGTTCCAAATAGCACTAGTGTTGTTTTCTCCCTTGAATGAGTATCTGAAAAGTCCCTTGAAAAAGTATCTGCTAAATTAATAAATGGAAGCATAAATGTATCGTTTACTCCAAGAGGACTGTGCCTGCTGATAGTGTACATACTATTCTGTATAGTTGTACAGAAAAGTTCTACAGTACAGAATCAAAGAAAATTCCCATGATTTAATACATACGTTTGGTTTATGTATCATGGTTTTACATCAAAGGATTAAAGAGACTTTCCCATGCACAGTGAGGGCAAAAAGACATTTGATTTGTGCAGCAGTGGCTCTCACAGAATAGTGCACCAACCCTGACTCCTCAGATTCAGAGAGCTGGCCAGGCTGACCAAGGACAGGTTCTGGTCCTCATAAGGTGGATAACGCAAGTATGCCATGCACTCAATCCGGGTGGTTCGCAGAAGGCAGGACTTCTTATGAGAGAATGCATCAAAACTATAGCGACCATGATAGGAGCCCATTCCACTAGCACCTGTCAATGAAATCCACTGGATTCAACTCTTTTGATGATTAAACTCTTAAGCAAATAGTGTTTGCACTGCCTGATTTCTTTACATGCAAAAAAAAAAAAAAAAGTGCCTCACCAACTCCTCCGAATGGCATCCCCACCATCACACTCTGTAAGACGCTGTCATTCAAACAGAAACTTCCACTGGATGTTTCATTCATTACCTTGGAAATCACCTTAGAATAAGAGTAAATGCATGCGTTTATGAGTGATATATACATCAATTTAAATGTAGCTATGCCCACAGGTTTTAGCAGGGGAAGTATTTACCTTGTTGTTACTGGAGTAAGCATACACACATAGTGGTTTCTCTCTGGAATTGATGAAAGCCACAGCCTCATCTGCATCCTGGACCGTCAGTATGGGAAGGATTGGCCCAAAAACATCCTGCTGCATGATTGGATCAGACTCCACGACCTCCGTCAGAACAGTTGGTGCTTCAGTTTGAAATATCAGAAAATACAATAATTTCAAAGCCTTTTAGGCAATATAATTTTTTCTTTTTTCTGAATTTGGTTATGCACTATGGAGGTTTTTTTTTTGCATAATTAAAGTACAGCTAAATTGGAAATTATGCAAAAATAAAATGTAATATTTGAAATCTAACTTGTTTTCTTCACACTGTATATTAATTCTTATATTTCATCTCAAGCATGCTCTTACTGACACCGTTATCTTCTTGGTAAACATGTACATGAACTTTTTTTGGGGCCAAAACTGTTTGCCATGTTGGACATTACACAAAAAAAGAGACAGAAAAATGATATAAATATTTTTCATACAGTAAATACTAAAATGGTTTATGATTGTTACAATTTTTATTACAGTAAAAACCAGTATTTATGATTATACTAAGTTTTAATAATTTATTTTCATTTATTTAATTCTATACATAAAGGACATTTAAATCATAGCAAATATAGCCTAAATAAAGTTTTTTTTTTTTTTTTTTTTTTACATTTTAATGTGACCTTTATATAACAAAAAAAAAAGTCTATCATCAAACAAACAAACCCTGGGACATACAAGTGCCTGTAGTTAAAGAAAAACACATATATAAACACACTGGATTTAATTAACATTTTAATAAAAACATATCTGGCAATGCCACACTGCTTCCACTCACCAATGTACCTCTCCATATCATTCACCTGACCTCCTATAAACACCTTTCCAGATCGCCACAGCTGGTCTTTGGCCTTGTTGAAGATCTCCTCATTCACCATCCTACCGAAGCTCCTGGACTCGCGTGGGTCGGTCCCGTAGAACTGCAGGAGCGCGCAGCGGAGGGCCTGTAGGAGGTTATCTTTGGCATCTACATGGCACAGGATGTAGTCGGGTGCCACAGCACTTTGGCCAGCATTATGGAATCGCGCCCAGGTAATGCGACGAGCCGTGGTGTTGATGTCACATTGACTGTCAACATAACAAGGGTTTTTACCACTCAGTACCAGAGTCACACGAGCCAGTGTCCGAGCAGCAGCTTGAGCTACTTTAATCCCATTCTCTTTATCGCCTGAAAGAAAACAGAATTAAAGCTGTTAATACACGGAAATCTCACAAATACATAAATCCATAAAGCTGCAACACTTTGAGCCCTGAGAAGTGTTTGAGGTATAAAATTAAAGACTGTTAAAAGCTTTAAAGATCATCACAGTTCAAGTTTTGTGGCTTTTAGTCTGTTTTGAGGACATCAATAATACTGTAATCCTAAAATTTGCTCAACATTTGAACAGATATACATATTTAAAATGCATACACATATTTTATACTGTATACTCTACCGTATGCTGAAAATGTGTCCTAAAAGCGGCCTTTAGTAGAGCCCTCACTGGTAGGCCTACTATTATCTGATAGCCCATGCGAAATCCTAGCAGCTTAAAATACTCTGGGATCAGCTATGCCTTACCGAAGAAGAATACATGATCAAATTTAAGGTCTATCATTTCTGGAATTTCGTGTGCTGCTGCAACAACAGAGTGAAAGCATTCCTGAAAAAATTAAGCACATGAAACAATTAGAAAGAACCAGGATCTAATAAACTGCTGTGCTGATGAATTCAAAGTAGTAATGCTGTTTTACTCACATTGTCCAGGTAAGCTGGTATGAGTCTGTGCAGAAGCTCAGCAGTATGAGTGCAGGTTTCTGATGGGCTTATAATCACACAGTTACCTTAAACAAAATTAAAATAAATAAATTCTGAATATATAAATCTATATATTTTAGTGCTGTCAACTCGATTAATGTGTGTGACACGCAGTCGTAATCTAAATTATTCAACCCCCTATTGCAAACGAGGTTTATTGGCAAATTGACTTTCAGCTGTTTGCAATGAACAAAATCACACAAAAGTAATTGAAATAGCTCAACACAACAAATGTTTCAAGTGGTTTCCCCAAATTCAACAGAAAATGCACCTTTTAATGACTTCTGCAGTCTCAAAATTATTCAACCCCTTCATGGCAAGCATCGTTAGTACTAAGTAGAACATCCTTTTGCTATTATGACCTGCTGTAAACAAGATGTATAACCAGACACCAGCTTCTGGCAGCGTTTCTGAGGAATCTTAGCCCAGTCCTCATGAGCAATGGCCTCCAGTTCAGTAATATTCTTGGGTTTGGGTGCTGCAACCGCCTTCTTCAAATGCCACCAGAGATTTTCTATGGGGTTCAAGTCAGGTGACTGTGATGGCCACTGTAGAATCTCCCAGGACTTTTTCTGCAACCAAGCCTTGGTGGAATTTGAGGTATGCTTGGGATCATTGTCCTGTTGGAAGGTCCAATGACGACCAAGCTTCAGCTTACTCACTGACGGCATGACGTTTTCTCCAAGGATTTCAAGATATTTCAATGAATCCATATTGCCTTCCACATGCTGCAGGTTTCCATTGCCAGAGGCAGAGGGTTGCTTATCAGCATATGCTTCAGTCTTCTTCCTCCAGACATTCCGTTGATCCATAGAGCTGAAATGTTCCAGTTTTGTTTCATCGCTCCACAGAACATAATCCCAAAACTTCTGTGGCTTATTTATATGATTTTGTGCACTTTTCTTGTGCTTTTTGGTCAGTAGTGTTGTACATCTTGGAGTTCTGGCATGGAAACTGCATGCGTTTAGTACGCGCCTTACTGTGCAGCTGAAACCTCAGTGCCTGTTTTGTGACTCTTTTGCATTCACTCAAGGGTTTTTCTGAACCTGCCTTCTCAGAAATCTGGTTGCAGCCATTGATCGCTTCCTTTTTCTGCCCCGTCCAGGCAGTGTAACAACTGTTCCTTTAACTTTGAACTAGCAAACTATGCTTCCAGCAGTGTCTCTAGGAATATTTAGTGCCTTCGCTATCTTTTTGTATCCTGTTCCTTGTTTGTGAAGGGCGATGAAATCTTCTCTTTGCTTTTTGGAACATTCTTTTGACTTAGCCATATTTCTAACATGCAGTCAAACGTGACACTCAACAAACCTAGCCCGATATTTCATGTGTTCTAGCTCAAGCACACTTGGTGCAACTAATGAAGACCTTGATTAGTTGCATCAGGTGTGCTTGAGGCAACACCTGTTTTGCAGATTTGTGCTGTTGTGAGGGATTCTGTTCAGGCAGTTGAATAATTTTGAGACTGCGGAAGTCATGAAAAGTTGCATTTTCAGTTGAATTTGGGAAAATCACTTGAACCATTTGTTGTGTTGAGCTATTTCAATTACTTTTGTTTGATTTGTTCATTGCAAACAACTGAAAGTCTGTAAATGTTGCCAATCAACTTGATTGGTTGACATATTATTCATTATTCATTCATATGATTCAAAATCACATATACATCATATACATATATACATAAACAAAAACTTTTAGGTTAGATGCGATTAATCGATTTGACTGCACTAACAAAACTTACCAGCTGCAATAGCACCTACTAAAGGTACCAGACAGAGCTGGAGAGGACTGGTCCAATTCCCAATGATCAATACCACACCCAGTGGCTCATTTACCACTAGGCATTCATCAAATGCTGTCGCCTATGAATAAAACAGACAGATTTGACCTCTCAGTAGAAAAAGCACAAAAAAGTTGCTTGTTTTTAAACTTTTTTTAACCCTTGAGGGCCCCTGTTTGAGAAACACTGCTCTAATATCATAAAAAAAAAATAGTCTTGTAGAAATAATAATATTAAATTCACTTTAAAACACTATAAAATAAATTGTGCCATTTTAGCACAAGGCAAACAAATCTGGATCAACATCCTTGTTGACCTTGAAACAACATTTCTATCAAACATTTTGAATTTAGGGTTCAGTTAGGGTGAAAAAAATGAACAATGAAAAAAATACAAATTCTTTTAAGAACTGATCAATGAAAGGATCGAGTAACCAAAAATGGTGGTTCTAAGGCATTGCTGCGAAAACCCCATTTTGGAAATTTAATTTTTAAGAGTGCATTTTTTGCAGTCACACCTTGTTGCGTCTATGACCGTTTTAGGTTCAGAGGAGTGAAATGGTTGACATCATACAGCATAAAAAAGCATCACCAGGTTTTACAGTCATCATCATTTGACTGCTTGGCACGTTTATAAAGGCATTGGTCTTCGTCATAAGCTACTTTGGCAAGCTGAGAGAAAACACAATGTGAGGCTTTGTGTCTCGGGAAATGAACGTTTCTTTGGCAAGTGTCTGCTTTGTACACAACCCATGCAAAAACATAAGACATAACAAAAACAACTATATTTCTCTGCTGCTATTTCAGTCACTTTTCTCAGTTTATACCCAGCTGCGTTCTATACGTTGCACCTCCATCCATTTCTTTAAGTTGCTGATGGTGTGAAGAGCCTCACTTTTGACTATCATCAGCTCGGACATCACCGTTTCAAAGCGAGGCTATATGAGAAAGATCACAAAGAACGTTTTATTCCACCAAAATTTGCCTTAGCTACCACAGGAGGTATATGTATATGTATATGTATATGTATATGTATATGTATATGTATATGTATATGTATATAGGCCTATATGATGGATTAAATTGATCAAAAGTGACAGTAATGACATTTACACTGTTACAAAAAAAGTTATATTTCAAATAAATGCTGTTCTTTTGAACTTTCTAAGGATCCTGAAAAATAAAATTGTATCACTGTTTCCAAAAAAATTCTTTAAAAAAATCTGCTTTTTCACCACAGGAATAAATGGCATTTTATAATATATTAAAATATAAAACAGTGTAATAATATTTACATATTACATAAATATTTAAACATTACAGTTTTACTATATTTTTATGCAGCTTTGGTGAGCACAAGACTTGAATCTATAATATGGCAGTAGTAGTTTTTAAATACCACAGTTTGTTTAAACAAAGTAATGAGGATCCATCATGGTTTTACCAGTAGTTACTACTATCTCCACCACACCAGTTAAACCAGGCTACAATACAAAAACTATAGTCATATAAATCATTTAATAATTAGTTTATCAGACTTATTTAACTCTTATTACCTTATGCAGATCCCTTCCAAGAGCATCTACAAAGTCACACTCATGATCCATCAACATGCGCACCAAAGCCTCTAGCTGAGCCAGTCTGAAGCTTTCCTGGGCTGTTCGTCCGGCCCTGAAAGCTGCTCTGGCTCTCTCCAGGACCTCTGCACATGCTGCTGCTCCACTCTTCAGACACACGACCTCTATCCTTGTCCTGGAATACAACCATGAGTTACACTATCATCTAAATCAGGAATGGGCAACTTGGGTCTTAAAGAGTCACTGTCCTGTTCAGTTCCAACCCTAATGAAACACACCTGAACAGGCTAATCAATATGTTTAAAAAGCTAGATGACACCAGCATTATTTTCATTTTAAACTAATCAATTAAAAAAAAAAAAAACATTTCTGTGGTCATACTAACCTCCGCAGGGCTTTGAACCACCTGGTTGGAGAAGGACTTGGTGGGGAGCTCATGGTTCTTCAGTTTTAAAAACAGCTCAAATATCAGCACATCACATCCAGCAGTGCACCAAGAACTTCAGGCTCTGGCAGTGCTCAACACAGACTGAGAGAAAACTATCTGAAAGGCACCATAAGTTAATGCAAAAGAGCTTAGAACTGGGGGTGTTATATAAGCAGATTTACCTTCAAAACTCACTGCAAGCATGTGACTGTCACGTTTACTTCAAGGACTCAGTTTCATACATTGCATTATGCAGTATCATGCTCTGATGTTACAACATATAGAGCATACATCATGCGTTTCCTTTACTTATTTCATATGGAGCAGAGTTAGAGTCAAGAACAGACCCTCCAAGACCCAGACCAAGAGCTGACTCCTCAAGATCCGGATCAGGATGGTCAAAGAACCAGAAATAAAAAAATGCTGGATTTATTGCAGTGTTTATTAACACTGAGGTACTTTCGCCAAGTGGCTTTACAAAGCCATGAAATTCTCCCAAGGAAATCTCCACATTTAGTACGTTGGAAACTGACTGTAGTCTTTGCCTAAGCTGAGACTCAGGACCATATACTGAGAAATAAGATCCAGACCAACAGCATACTTATACAATTTTGAGAGGTTTCAAGTTGAAGACCAAAACACCAACTCTGATCAGGATAAGATCTTATAGCTGCAATATGACAATGTTCTAAAGGCTGGAACACACTACATGACTTTTAGATTAAAGGTTGTAAATGGTTGACAAAAAAAAACTGGGCATTTCATTCACTAAACGACTGAGGATCACACACTACCAGACTTTTACATTGTCCAAACACAACAAACTCATGCAGAAACTCCTTGTTGCTAAAATCAGCTCAAAATATCAAACATGTTTGATATCCTCAGACTGGATGGAATCATAGTCTGAAAAAAAAAAAAAAAACCTGTGTCAGTCATACTCTGCTATTTTCTGTTAGATCTGCCAACTTCAATCGCCCAAAAATCTGCAGACTGTCTGACTTTTGGCAACTGGCTTTGACTGTAAATCAGGACAAAAATCTGTGCAAAAGTCAGTGTATTCCAGTCCTAACTAGCATCTCACCAGATAATCTAATAAAAAATGACAGAAGACATTGTTTGTTGTTTAGTAAAGTTTTAAGATTTGGATATCCAAATGTTTACATGGTTGATCGACAAATAAGTCTACATTTTACAGAGGAAATTGTACTGTACACATGGATAACTTTACAATGCCATTGCTTTTGTAATATACTGTGTATATAACAACCTGCAGTTCACGTAGTGCAACCAAATTCAAAAGACACTTCTTCATCAGGCAAATGAAAAGAGATCAGACACTTTAAAGGTTGTTGCATCCCTATCTAAGAGAGAGAGAGAGAGCAAGATTCTGTGACATCATGAAATTCAGGTGAGTCATTTCACCATACATAGCACAGTCCATAAAAACTCTTCATTAATCTGAATATTTTTGCATTTACAGCATTATGCCAAACACATTCCTCATCCACAACACCAACTTGAACATCTTTCAAAGGGAATAGCATGTTAATGTCAGTTACTTTAAATACCAAACTCTGCTATGGGACACAGCCTAAGCCCTTGTGCATTAGGACAATACATTTATAACTTAACATTAACAGTAAATGCATACAAAAGAAAGTTACATGAGCTTAAAGCCATTTTTCACATCTACAAATGTCTTTCTACATCAGAAGATACTTTCATGCCTTGATTTACAAAGAGCTGGGAGAGGGGGGCAGACAGATAATGGTAGGTTAACTGTATAATTTTGCATATACTGCATACAAGGGAAGAGGGTTTGCATATATATTCTGGAATAACTACAGCCGTTTACAGCTTTTTAGAGGCCTGAAACCAAGGGCAAATCACATGAAGAAATGTCCAGGTCATAATTCACACCAAAATCAAAAGAACTATATTTTGCATTAACAAAATAAAGCCTCACTAAATACAAGCACTACATCCCAAAATATTATCAGGATACAATGACTTAATAAAAATGTATTAAATGTAGTACAACAAATACTACCATGATGTATACTTAAAACTGTAATTTCAATTTAATATAAATAATATACTTAAATAATTTGTTTAATAATATATATATTTAATCATTTAATAATTTGTTTTAATAATATATATTTAATGCATGTAAATTTGTTTTCTTGATGGTCAATTTAAATCTTGATGTACCTAAAAAATAGGCTTCACTTTCTTTTTGCAAAACATATTTTCTGAATGTTTGTCCTTTAGATTTTGTGTGTGTGTGTGTGGGGGGGGGGGATTTCTTAACAAATTGACCCTAACCTTCTTTATGACAAAGCGAAGGAAAAAGAAAAGAAACAACACAACGTCAACAGCAGACTCTGACCTGTTTGACACAGACATGGAATCGTTTGAATCGTCCAATGACATCATGCAAAGGGAGATTTTTTTTTTTGTCCACTTGGAATAACAATTCATGATATTCCATTGAGCCCATTGACCTTTCAGGGAAGTCACTTTAACACTCTCCCTTTAAGAAAAAAAAAAAAACACCCTACAAGAGCTGGTTTGATAGCTAGTCGTCTTCACCGTATGGCTTAATTCCAGTATACACCGCAAAGATGGCCAGAGAGTTAGTAGATGACAGGGAAAGCAATTTGTCATGTGATGATTGGTTACTTCCAAGCTGGAGTAAAATTCCTTTTAGTGGTTTCATTCTTGCCTGCATTAGTTTGACATTAAGACAGCGTTAGAGATGAAAAAGCATGAGCAGAATAATGAGTATAATATAATGAGCAAAACGAAATGTCACCATGATGCATTCTGGGTCGGGGCCCTGTAGTGTATACCATGAGAAAGCAGGAAAGGAAAAGGTGCATCTCTGCAGGGACATCTCTTATCTGACATACTGCTGGCTCTGTCTCACTGAAGTCAATCAACAGGGCTGGGATTCCTCTCAACGCTCTGTTCTCAAGTCCAGCAGAAGTGTAGTGCGCTATGGGTTTGAAAGCATTTGCCGTACAAACAGGCAAAAGCCTCCTTTGTGTCTTGAGTTGCATGGCTTGCATTGCGTTAGTATTGCTTTCCTGTTCCCTTCCTGGGGGAGTGAGACACGGAGACCTGAGAGACAAAGCTGAACTGTTTTCTGCAGATCTTACATCTTTACATCCATCATTGTATCTGCCGTAACTTTAAAAGGAGGTTTAGGAGTGCTCATCAACAAATGGCCACAGTGCTTAGAAGCCAATAAAGACAAAACCAGATTTAGTTTTGGAGTTACTTTGCATGCAGACACTGAGTTGAGTTCCTCGGTCTCCGATTTACAGGTTTCACTGAAGTAAGAGTCAGAAGAACCCTGGCTTGAAGACATTAAATTGAGCTGGTTTTAAACTGATTGTATAAGGCGTTTGAAGCTCTTTTGGCTTCAAATGCAAAAAAAGAAGAACATAACCCTAATTATGGATCTTCAAGTGGTTCAAAAACTTTTCTGCAGGTAATGTTTGTACACTCTAATATACCTCTATGGTTGAGCTCCTCAAAGAGTCTCTAAGTCTGACTTGATACGTTTAGCTCAGTTCTACTATTTTAAGAAGTTAGTTCGTTTCTTTATTCACTTTCCATTTGGTGAAAAAGACCGAGTAGCCATTGATGGAAAAATTGAGCTTGAGCACTTGAGGAACTCAAGGTCAAGAGCCTTATTTGAAGGCCACAATGCCAATAAAGCAAGATTGTAATTTTGTAACGTCTCCTACTTCAACCTCTGTGTGCCACCGCCAGTCTTGCTGATGTTCATGTTTGTAGATGTTTGTGTTTGTACATGTAGAATAAACCAGCATGGGTTATGAAAGCTCAAAGCCAGTGTTCATGCTGATGGCGTAGCGGAGTTTGTCTCTGAGGATGCTCTTCTTGCTGTAGTTGGGCAGCTTGAGCAGGTTGAAACAAGTGGAGGATGTAGGGAGGCGACCGCCTGGCTCCTTCTTACGGATGGTGAAAAATCCACGGAGAACGCTTCCTAAAGTGTCACCTGTGTCCTGCATGCACAATCAAACAAAAAAGAAAGATTAAACAACAAAATATTTGCAGAACAGTGTATGGATTAAGATGATGAAGTGATCTAACCTGATCGTCAGATACTTCCACACAGCGGATTGAGAAAGGGGGTTTGAGGTAGGCAAAACCGAGCAGAGGAGGTCTTGAGCAGCTGGTGACAAACTGTGATGAAACAGCCACTTAGTAGGCGCAGGCGGCAATAAACATAGAAATAACTCCTTTAAGATTTGATAAGCATTACCTTCAGGAACATGGCTCTCTCCTCAGGGGAGAAGTCACTGGAGAGAATGTCCCACAGCCAAAGAATGACTCTGTGGCTGCTATGGAAACCACCATAGTACACAGTGTGCTTCCTGAGAGACAGAGAAAATGACATGCATCGCTATAAGTAACCTTTTTATGACTTTTCTTCACGGCATGTATTTATTAGGGCTACATGTGGACATCTTCGCAATTTTTGCACTGATTGTTGGAAAAGATCTGCACAATGAAAATATAAACAGGTTCTAAAATTAGCACTCGCTAAGCGCCAAATGCAAGTAAAAATTGGTGCTGGCGAGTATATGAAACAACGTCAATCACCAGTTGGCCGGTAACATTTTTAGGAATTCTAACAATGCAAAATTGTGAGAACATGAACGTGAACAAACATGAATAATCCTCGGGACAGTTGATGGGCCAGTGTTGCTAAGGTTTAAACCTTGCCAATATAAATATTCAAGCTCAAGAAGATGCAAAAGGGAACTCTATTCGTTACTTTCACCCAGAAATCCACTACTCAGACAGGGCACGAATACTGAATCAAGCTCTTTCATGTCTTCTTGCACTTGAACAAAAAAAAAGACAAAATTATTTTGGTCACAATAATTGTGTGGTGAAAATCTGATATTGTGACAGCCCAATTTCAGCCTAATTTCATTGCCTGTGCACTGAAGGCATTTATGCATTAGATGCTTCCAGCCTTGTTGATTATAGAGAGAAATTTGGATTTAATGTATTGCGTCATTCTTAGTTTGTATTACAAATCAACAAACTGATAAGCAAAACCCTTCAAGGCCAGAGTTAAGAACTGCAGGTTTACTTGAGATCATCCAGGTCTATCTCAGCGTTGTCTCCAGAGATGAGCCTCTGGACCTCAGGGGTGGAGAACATGTGCAGCCACTCTGGGTTGATGATGCTGCGGAAGCCCCTGATGAAAGCTGCCGTCTGCTCCTTGATCTGGGTGTGCATGCGGAAGTGGGCCATCAGGTGGATGTAGCTGATCCTGAAGGGTCAAAGGAGGGTTAATGACAAAACATGAACTGGAAACCATTCTTTTATTCTGTCCTATTTTAAGCTTGCAGAAAATGTCAGTATTTGTCTCTGGTAGCAAATCCCTATTTACTTTTTGAACCGCTCTGCTTCCAATGCTAATCTGGTAATTTCTCCTTATTGTATTGCATGTGAATAGGCGGCATTTTATTTACACTTGACCGAAGACACAAAATGGACTCACTTGTTTTCATTAGTGACAGACATAGTCTTTCCACCAGGAATTAGCTCATGACAGACTAACTGTGACGAGACAAAGAAATGAAAAGAGTATTATAGAGAACAAGGAAAGCCAATAGTGTCACAAGAACCAAAAAAAATAAGGTTCAGCAAACACAAAAGTTGCTTACCTGGCCCATGACCTCTTCATCGTAGGATAAAGTCAGACCCAGATCACTGACGTCCCCATCGTAACGCTGAAAATCAAATCAATAAACAGTCATGGATATAAATCTGTAATTTAAAGTCAAACACAAAAGAATAGCGATATAAATGTACTTGCATTTTTTTTAATGAAAATTAAAAAAAACTTTAATACATTAATTTAAGAAGTTACAGAAGAAATATGTAACAAATTATAAATGCATTGTAAAATTTTAAGAATATTAAATGTTACGAAAGGCCCTTTCGCACCAAAGGCGATGTGAAAAAACTAAACGAATCTCCATCAAATGCTCCTTTTACACCAAGAAAACAAATATGAAACAAATTCTGAATCTGAATAAGTTGGGCTGAAAGTGTGAAATGTATCAGTTTCACCTTGAAATCTTCACATAATTTTCATTAGTAAGGAGTTATATAACAGATACGATATTATTAACGGTAGATTAGCAGTTTTTAAGGGTAACAGATTTCGGTAACCGCTACTGCTGCCTTGTAGGATTTAGTGACCCTGATGTTTATCTGCAGCTGTTAACCATAGTAAATTTGGATAACATTAAAGTGATTGTGTCAATGTGATTTTTAAACACCTATCACATGCACTTCCACGTGCTTGCACAACATTAAATCAATGAGACTCATGATGCGCAAGGGATCCACTATTTGATATTTAAGGTTTTTTTTTCATTAATCATTTTTCTTTTATTTCAATCACACTGTCTTGACATCAAGCATTTTCAAGGACTATATTCAAAATCCAAGCACATTTCAAACCTTGAAAACATAATGGTTAAAATCAAGCATTTTCCAAACTGTACAAATGCTATAATAGTCACATTGGCACTGACCTTGATAGAGGTGAGGTTTTTGTAGAACTCTGAGTCGAGGGAGGGCAGCTCGTCTATGGAGCTATAGAAGGTGCTGTGATGGTGACCTAGAACCTGACTGAGGAAAAAAGAGGCAAAAGGCACATCCACCACAATGCCTTCATACATGGCCTTTCCCAGCATCTTTCCAACAAATTCATACAGCTGAAGGTGGTTCTCATGGATGCTGGAGGTTGGGGAGGGGTATAATCTCTCATTCCCACTGGTGGTCTGAAACAGAGAGAAATAAAATGAAGTTGAGGTTTATTGGTAAAATAAGGAAGGTCTATTGAGGATTGTTTGGGTGAACTGATCCCAGCCACCTGAGCTAAAAGAGAGCAGTGTGTACCTTAAATAGATTGAGCGCTGGGTTGAAAACCTTCTTGATGATCTCTTCTAAAAACTCCTTAAACACACCATCCTGGTCAATTCCAGCCTCATCCACTCCTAAATCATTCACAAACTTCACACGGATCACTCCCTTAATGGAATTGACAGGTAGACGCCGCAGCTGATCATAACCATCCTATGAAGAGTAATGTTACAGAAAAAGATTACTATTATCATTATTATCCAACATTCACATTTTTACATTTGGCAGACACTTTCCTCCAAAGCGACTCACATTGCATTCAAGGTCTAAATTTTATAAGTTCATTTGTCTCTGGGAAACAAACCCATGACCTTGGTGACATGCTCTACTGTTTGAGCTACAGAAAAGCTAATAGGCATAATACTCATTGTGTATGTTTTTATCAATCAAATGAATGACAAAGCATACATTACCTCCAACATGCGTGAGCGTCGAATGGTTATATGAGTCACATGTGGAGAGGCGGAGCTTGTTTCCACCAATCCAAGACTCTCTTTCTCTTTTGTCACAATGTTCCGGAACAGCAGCACCCTCTGCAGAAAAAACACATCTGTACATTTCACATTTTGTGTTCAAAAATAAAATGAAGACCATTTTTTATTTGGTCAATCTAAAATTGAATCTTTGTATGATCAAATCAACTGAAGCATTCATGTGGCATTTCATGAGCATTAATAATTTCCCTGTTTTAAGTTTGATTCTCACATTTTTGTGTGGGATGACATGAGGAATGTACTGAAGTAGCAGCTGTGCTCTTTTTTTCCCTTTCTCCAGCTCCTGGAACAACAGGCTGGGCTTCAGGTCTCTGTATTAGACATGGAGAAAAAAAGAAAACAAATAAGACCTATTTTGTTGGCCGATGCATTTATCTTTCCCTTATATGAGAACAATAATCTCAGTAATTTGTTTTTGAATGGATCCCAATCCCAACTCTAAAGTAAAACCAGAGAGTAATTTGGCTCAGTGATATGTAAGCGTGACACACTTGCGGAGCCAGTGATCTTCAGGCGTGAATCTCCTGCGACAATCCCGCTCATACAGAACCATTAGCCAGCCATGAACACTGTGGAATAAGTCCAGCTTCTCCCCTTTGGTATTCTCTGAAATAAATTAATGACCACATTAATTGCTAAATTAGTAATAGTAGTAATAGTTAATAGTAATAGTTAATCACCACACAAATAAAGCACATTATCACTGGCCCCATATGGAGAAAAAACACAGAGAAAAAACTGGTTTATCTAAACCACAAGAAATGACTAGAGAAAAAGACTGGACAAAAGAATGCATAAACAAAGTCCCTTGTTGCAAAAACAAACATATGGGCTAAATAATACCTGCTCACCTAAAATACCATCCCAGATCATCTTGAACACAAATGTGTTGAGGAACGAGGAGATGGTGACAAGCTCTTCCATTTTAAAA
The DNA here is from genome assembly GCF_963993115.1 of Abramis brama. NCBI lineage: Eukaryota > Metazoa > Chordata > Actinopteri > Cypriniformes > Leuciscidae > Abramis > Abramis brama. The sequence goes on along the minus strand of NC_139967.1, from coordinate 11,594,115 downwards.
GAAATCTGCTCCTCATACACCTCTATGTCATCCAGGATTCTGTAATATAAATCACAGAATAACATGCAAACACACACACACACATATATATATATACACATATATATTATTTTTGTAGTAAAAATAATTGTAAATGAATACGGTTTTAAATAAATCGAATTAATGCAAAATAGAAGCACCGTCACCAGTGAACTATACAACTCTTACGTGATGAGATGTCTGGAACAGTCACAGAAGAGCATCAGCATGGCCAGGAGCTGTTTGGACTCTTCAGTGTCATTATTGAGACACTCCATGAAGAGTCGTAGCCCCCCCTGAGGGCCAAGCTCACAGATAAATGCCCACAGCTTAGGCAGCAGTTCATCCAGATACGTCAGTCCTGGAAACAGTTTAATTAGAAACCATAGAATCAAGATTAACAAGAATATTAACCTCATTTATTATGATACAAAATATTGAAAGGACCAAGAATTTTTTGTTTCACTGGCCAACACTACAGTGGTCTTGGACCTACCCTACCCTACAGACAACTATTATTCTGCAAAAGTGTCTGATAAAAGCATAAACTGTTTTTTCAGGATCTGGAAACAAGGTGAGCTGTAACTCTTGGAGCATGTGCATTAACCTCTGGCTCTGACAAAATACAATACTTCACTAAGAGATAAAACATTACTGAAGTGTTTGCGTGAGTGAATGTACATTCATAGTTGTGTAAACAGAAATGACTTCCTAAATTGTTTCATATGAAAAGCACATACCTGTGAGTATCTGCAAGCGGATTTGTGTGAGTGTGGTGAGGGCCGTCTGATACAACACACAAATACTGCACACCTTCTGAACCTCAGCTGAATCCACACGCTTCCCCCCGACCGGTTTCAGGATGTTCCGCACAGACGCAGACTTTTGGAACGCTCTCTTGAACAGATCTAACCGTGCAGAGAGTTTAACAAGGGATCCTCAGTGAAAACAGGATGAATACAGACTTGATGACACTAGCATCACACTATATACTTTTAATTTTATATAAATATGTCCATTTAAAATAACCTCATACAGTATATCCAGGTTGTCCAAGATCATGAGAACTCTGGTTCTTGAAATGTTTTAAGGAAATTAAGTTTTTAAGGGAATGACTAAAAATAAGAAATAGGATTTCAGGTTACATTTGGATTTTTAAGTTGTTTTAGCTGATTTTAAACCTTAAACCTTCTTTTGTCAAATCTTAAATAATTTTAAGCCATCTTATGACCCCCTTGGAAGTGTGCTGAGGCCCCCTAGTGGGTACTGGCCCCAGTGGATGAGAACTTCTTTAGGGTTAGTAGTATACTTAGTCAACATCCTTGAGTGTGCTTTAATGATAATCATTAGAAACTCTATTTGTAGTCCAATAGTCCATGTGTAATCATCTACTAAATCACTTCTGTTCTATGGGTCTGGTTAAAAAAAAAAAATGAAAAAAAAGAGTTTCTCACTTTTGACAGGCAAGTTATTCTGTAATGAGCTTGGCTGAAGAGAGGGTGGTGGGGTGGGATCTTGAGTTTCTAGCTTTTTGCTGAGAACGTCACAGAAGAGTGTGCAGATCACTGGAACTCCCCACAAACACTGTAACTGCTTTGTTACCAACGGCATAGACTCATTAAGCCTGGAGAGAGAGAAAAACAAGAGAAAGTGAAAGATTGCTTAATAGGATAGCACAACAGAGAAATCCAGAAACTATGTGCTTTATTTTGTCAATAAAACAATGACATACCCATAGTCAACAGTCTGGGAGAACCAGCCCAACACTGGGTGCCAGTGTGTGAGATTGGATTTCTTCTGAGACACATATCTCTGACAGTATGACAACATATCTGTCAGATCCTTGACAAAGTGACCCGCTTCCTGCTCTAGAACTTTTACATTAAAGTATCCCAGCTGAATGAGGTTACCTGGAAACAAAACATAAAAGAGATGATGAGATAAATGACAAACTAAGTACATCTTGAGTATTGATTTTCAACTCTCCATTCACCAGCCCACCTTTGTTCTCCAAATCTAATACACACTTCAAAAAGTGTGTGTATAAAGAACACATGCTTACCCAGTAAGCACAGAGTGTGGCTTCCCTCCAGACACACACAGATATCCAAACACTGCTCTTCTCGGCTTAAAAACAAGACAAACTTGCGAAAGAGGTCATGGGTCTGGATGGTGACCATACACTGCAAGGAGCACAAATTCAGACAGGTGAAATCATATTCTCACAATTTTTATTTTGAAATCTTTAAGATGTGTGTGCAAATGAGGTTTTATTATCCTTCCGTATGTGTTTGTTTCTTACATCTGGAGTGAGAGTGTTGAGGTGCGAGATGAACGCTGGAACAGACATGATGTGGAGGAGGAAAGACCTCAGAAGGTTGTCTGAGAAATGTGCAGCGACAACTGGCCTAAAATACACCAGGACAAAAAGCTCATCACATTATGGGCGACTTCACAGAAAAAGAGCTACTGATGTAATCAGACCGAGAGATGTCTCGGAGAGCAAATCCAGTTCTCATGACAACCGACCTGAGTGACAGCGTAAAAATGGCCGTGAGGGTTCCTTTGGAAAGGGAAGGTCTGGATCTTGCCAATCCATTTGTAAGTAGAATCTGCAAATAGCAAAGATGCTTATTATGAGAAAGTTCAACCTAGAGCTTCAATCAGTTAAAAATTTGAATCAGATCACATGATTTGATGAATAATTGTTTGAATTAATTGCATATACACTTCTGTTAAAATTTTGGGGTCAGTAATGAAATTAATACTTTCAATTCAGCAAGAATGCATTAAATTGATTAAAAATGACAGTAAAGACTTTTACATTTTAACAAAATATTTCTATTTCAAATAAAAGCTGTTCTTTCTATTCATTAAAGAATCCTTGAAAAAAGGAGAACGGGCCGTGAGAACGGAGCGAGGCCGATGACGTGATTGATAATGAACCGCACCCGTCTCGAGTTTCTCACGGAGGAGCGACGACAGTGAAGGACGAGAGAGGACCAGGCCTGGACATTTATGTTATGTTTTTTTATGTGTGTGCAGCAGTCGTCTGTGAGGAGCTGCCGCTTTTACTTTTCGTTTTGTGTTTGTTTATTTATTAAAGTGTGTTTGAACGTTCGCCGGTTGCCGCCTCTTTCTTCCTTATCTTAAACTTCGTTACACACCGTTTCCACAAAAATATTAAGCAGCACAACAGATTTCAACATTGATAATAAGAAATGTTTCTTACAGACAAAATCAGCATATTAGAATGATTTCTGGAGGATTATATGACACTGAAGAATAGAGTAATGGCTGATGAAGAAAATACAGATTTAGCGACCCTAATTCTTTGAATACAAGTCTATATAGTTATTTGCTGGGAAACGTTTCTGAACAAGAGCAAGATTCTGATTGGCTGTTTGGATGAGCAGTACCTGAAGAACAGAGTAGAAGCCCTTCTGATTGAGATGTCCCATGATGTTCTCACAAATCCGGTTTAAAGCAGGCTTGAGGGCCTCCCCTAAAAAAAAGACAGGAAATTCTAGTAGGGTTTTACGTATTTTAGCCTGCAAATCATCTTACGAACTCTGATTATGTGACACTGACCCTTTCCTCGGATGATTTTCCACGTTGATGTGTCTGTGAATGTTATCAGCATTGTCAGGTGCAGCGTCACCAATTTATTATCTTGCAGTATGTCAGGCTGCAGGGAGAAACGGAAAACAGGAAACAAGCATTCATCAAGAAGCACTTCCTGACAGATAACTGACAGACTCAGAATTGACTTAATGATGAGTAATTCAAAAAGATAAAGCACTGATCATAAAGCACTAATATTACCTTCAGTTTTTTCAGAAATTCACAGGAGACCCAAAGAACATCTTTGATCTGTTTCAGCCAGGGGATGGTGAGATCTTTTGAAAGGGCCAGAGATACATACCATACCTAGAAAAACAATAGCTTGTCACCACAATGCAAAAATGTGGAACTAATGTAAACATAAAAATATGTTTTATGCATTGCTTGGTAAAAGACTTACTTTAGGTTCATTCTCAACATCCATGCTACTTAGTATGATTCTACACAACTTCTCAAATCTCTGTGTAAGAGAAAAACACAATGCCATCATTAATTATACAAAATGTGTTAAAAAAAATACATTTCACCTAAATAAACAAATCTTAACTAAACTTAATCTAAATGAATTTTAAAAAGGGTAACATTATGTGATGCTTACCAACTTGTCATCCTTGCTCAATATAAATAGCAATTTTCTTGCAATTTTGAAGATGGATAATGCATTTCTTTTTGTTGAACCTGCATCGCTGACTGCAAAGAAATCATCAACCTCTTTCCTGAAACAGAAAGTAATGTAAATAATATGTATAAATTCTCAAACAGAAACTTTGTAAAACTGAAATAAAAATAAATCAAAAAATAAAATATTAAATAAAAATATTATAACACTGGCTCAAACAAACCAAGCTATTTTTTAAAATAGTATTTACATTATTCAAGACATTAACATTCAAACGACTTACTTATAGGCATAAGAGAAAGTATTAATACTGAATTCTTCACCTTTAATAACCTCTGTGAGGGTTTCACTCCTCATTTTTACTTTTTTATCTTAGGACAACAAAGTCAGCAAAGACATATAACTGTCTAGAATGTTTGACTATTGTAAAGAACGGCCCATGTCAGCCCTAACCTGATTTCCCTTTGCAACCTGCAACGGCAGAGGAATCTTCTGACCAGAGCCTGGATTTGTGTGGCAGCTCTCTCTTTCTCCTTATAACCTTTCCGTTCCTCCCGTGCTATCCTGGCTTTATCCAGGAACTGGGTTTTGGACGTTTGGGTAGCGGTGAACATGTTTTCACTCTTAACTGTGGGTTAAATTTAAAAATGTCATGGCCAGGAACAAAAATCTACATCACAGCTGAGAGCAAAAACAAAGTCAGAGGCTATGTATGCAAGTACAGAAGTGTATAATTAGATTCATTTATACTCAAAGCATGATCAGTTAATAAAGAAAACCATGTCTCATTTACAATTAAAAAAATGTAAGACCTCTATCTTACATAAACACACACACACACAATTACCTTGCCCTAATGCAGTGACTAGTAATGCTGCTTCCACGGGTCACAAGAATACTATCACATATCCACGCATGTTGTTCTGCATATCCATTGGACTCTACAAAACAGAAGAGTAATTCGCTTTTATAACTTTTATTTAAGAAAATTAATAGTACTTTAAAATACAAAAGATCAAATGAGTTGTCATGAGTTGAGGTATTATTTAAAACAACATGATTTTGATTAATAAAATGACTCCGGAGATGATATGTTATAAACATATGGGAGATTTTACCAGACACATCAACAGATCACAAAGCAAAAATTAAAATCAGAGTATCTGACAGAATTATCAGACCAAAACTGAGGAGAGTCCATATCATTTACTCGAAACAGTGGTGGCGGTTTGCTTACACGACAGGATAAGCACTCAACGGAAACAATATTAGCACTAAAGATTTAAATTAGTAGAAGATTTTAACAAAAAACACAACGCAGTTCAAGTGAATTTAACGAACCCACAGAGACAATAACATTCACACTAGCTATCCAGCTAGCAACATAGTTGCAACATTCAGCGAGCTGGCAACGCTTGGGAAATGTTGTCACTTGATAAACGCGTTTCAAATAAAATGTCAAGAAAGTCTTTACATTATGTACAGAGGTTTCATTTACCTGAGCGTTTGAGAATAAATGGAAAAGTGATGTAAACAAAAGAGCGACCCAGACACCGCAGCTCTAATCCATTAACGGTGTAACATCGTAATACTTCCGGATGAACATTTTTGTCATGACAATCCACTTTCACAAAAAATATAGATCATACTTGTTTTTTGTCGTAGTGCATTGATATCGATTCTTTATTAAAGCGATATTACTCTTTACTATTTTAAACGTTTTAACGAGTAATCTGAGGATTAGAACAGCAGGGAGCTATGTTTTTGTACTAACGCTTTATGAAACATTTGGCGGAACCCTTTGTGAAACTGCGTGCTGAAAAATGTTGATGTATTGTTTTGTTAGTTAGTTTGTTTGTTTATATTGAAATAACAGGAGAGGAAGACAGTCATAAAAGATAAATCCATATAAACCGAAACAGAAAAATCAAATCTTTTTTTTTTTAATAATAAAAATCGAAAACGTCACTTTCAATAACAACGTTATGGTTGTTCTTTATCAGGATTAAAGATTTAAAAAATTGGTGGGAAAAAAGTATTTGGAAAACAATCTACATTTGGTACAGCTGACTTGTATCTTGCCCTTATGTATACTTATGTAGATAATTGAATCGGTTATTGTAAAAATCTTGGGTATATATATATATATATATATATATATATATATATATATATATATATATATATATATATATATATATACTATATGTAATATATATAGTAATAATGTTTCCAAACTTTTGACAATCTTATATGATATGTAACATATAATATAATATGTAATATGTAATATATATAGTAATGTTTCCAAACTTTTGACAATCTTGTATATATATAAGTTTGGAAACATTACTATTTTTAAAGTCTCGTGCTCATCAAGCCTGCATTTATTTGATCAAAAATACAGAAAAAAAAAACAGTAATATTGTGCAATATTAATACAATTTAAAATAACTGTTTTCTATTTCTAAACTTTAAAATATAATTTATTTCTGTGATGCAAAGCTGAATTTTCAGCATCATTTAGTCTTTAGTGCCACATGATCCATCAGATGCATCACCAGAAAGATATATATATATATATATATATATATATATATATATATATATATATATATACATATATATTCTTTTCTCACATTTATTTTTCAGCCTTCCTTTAGCCTACATGTCCAAAAACAATGTAGTACTGTGGCATCTAAAATGTGCCCTTTACTGTGAAGTGAACTTTATCAGATCTGTTGCTTTAAATGTTCTTTGTTTTTGTTTTTTGTATAACAGACAAAGTTCTTTGTATGAATCTCTTTTGTTAGATAGATATAAAAAACACAAAACTCACAAATAAGTGTACAGGTACAATCACAGGAAGTGTGAACATTAACATTAACATAACATTTTAAATGACAGGACACTGGACAAGTGGAGTTACTTCCCATCTACTGTAATGAAAAGCGCGATCGTTTATTTTGCCTGTAAGCGCGTGACCTGCAGCCTCGTGAACGAGTCTGGGCTGCGACCGGAAGTGATCTAATTCCAGACCCGTTCCAAGCGGCCCGAAAGAATCGGGGGGGATTTCTATGGTAAATAATGATATTTGTCTGATATTTCATCTAATTTATCCGGTTCTGTTAGAGTATATTTTAATAACTATTTGTTTTTGCGTGTAGTTATTAGCTTTTTACCAGTAATTTCGTGTTTTCTTTAAAGAAATGGAGATAACAAGCTAGTGTGCTAGTTTAGCTCTTTTAGCTTTTTAGCTCCTGTAGCCATCTGTTTCCTATGAGTAACTTTAAATTAAACGATTTATTTTCATCGCATTCAGTTACGAATCATGTTTATACACAAACAAATATATACAGGAATTTACATGACTCAAATCTACTTGGTTTAAGTGAAAAATCCCAGCAGGTTTGGGTGTGACGTCATTAAATCCTGTCCCGTTGTGCGACGAACCTTGTTTCTCATTGCATTATAGAGAAGTTAACATGCTTTAATGTTTTACAATTAATCAATTTGTTCATGCGTTACATTTAAGGTTAAGGGAATATGTGAGGTGATATGCACTGCCCCACCCCCTAAAACTATAAAAACGTCCATACATTTTTTTTTTTTAATCTTTGACATTTACGCCATTTTAATTCATCTACTAAAGAAATTTCACATTGTCCCTCACTGTGTTCATACACATTTCATAAACACTTTAAAGAATGATAGAGTGGTGTGTGTGTGTGTGTGGGTTTGCAATATAGATTTCTATGTCATTAATCCCCTGAAAGAAACTGAATATTAGTTTGTGTGTCCTTCATCACCATTCATTCCCATCCCTGTCTGATTTTCAGGAAGAGATGTCAGGAGAAAGTGTGGTGAGCTCGGCTGTGCCGGCAGCTACAACGCGGACCACCTCCTTCAAGGGGTCTAGTCCCAGTTCCAAATACGTAAAGCTGAATGTCGGGGGAGCGCTGTACTACACCACCATGCAGACCCTGACCAAACAGGACACCATGCTGAAGGCCATGTTCAGTGGCCGTATGGAGGTCCTCACAGATAGTGAAGGTAGCTGTACTGTACTGTAGAATGATGAAGCATATGAATGCAAATGTGTGGTTCTGAAGTGTCCAGGTATCACTTTTTTTTAACCTCTGATCTTTCTCCAGGCTGGATTCTGATTGACAGGTGTGGGAAGCACTTTGGGACCATCCTGAACTACCTCAGGGATGGAGTTGTCCCGTTACCTGAGAGCCGGAGGGAGACGGAGGAGTTACTGGCAGAGGCAAAGTATTACCTGGTGCAGGGCCTGGTGGATGAGTGTCAGGCAGCATTACAGGTAGAGTAAACATGCTATAGAGAGACTGCATTAGGGCAAGAGAAACCTGAGAGATTTGTGTTCCTCCATTTATTCACATAACAGTTAAAAAATTTTGGAATAGTTACGATTTTTAATTTTCATTTAAAAAAAAAAAGCATCTTATGCTCAGCGAGGCTGCTTTTTTAAAAAAAAATCAAAAATACAGTAAAATAACTTTGAAATATTATTACAATTTTAAAAAACTGATTTCTGTTTTATAATAGAATGCATAATTAATGGTGAAAACAGTTCTTGCTGGTAATAATTTTTTTTTCAGGCTTCTTTGATGAATAGAAAGTTCAAAAGAACAGCATTTATTTGACGTAGACATCTTTTACTGTATCTTTGGTTAATTTATGTATCCTTGCTCAACCTCTTCAGCTCTGCAGCATATTTTGAATTTTTTAGAGGATTTGGCATATCTGAATTTAAAAGAGCGCCCTTCCCACATACATTGGAGTAAATGGATAAAAATGGTCTCATTTTACAGAAAACACTCTGAATTTTAACACAGTGGTGGAATATTGCATATATTATATTGTATATATTCACAATTTTATGATAAACGCATATAAAAAGTCATTTTTCGATACAGTTAAAATAAAAGTATTAAATTATTTTCTTTCTTCTTTTTTTTAAGTCATACTTGCCTCAGACCTTTGAGTGGTAGTCTATCACGGTTTCCACAAAAATATTAAGCAGCAAAATCTACATTTTCTACATTGATGATAATAATAAATGTTTCTTGAGCACCAAATCAGCATTAAAAACATTCTGAAGGATCATGTGACACTGAAGTAATGGTTTCTGAAAATTCAGCTTTGCCATCACAAAAATAAATTATATTTTAAATTAATTACATTTCAAATTAATATTTTAACTTAATAATATTAAATTTGAAATTAATATTTCAGAATATTTCTGTTTTTATTCTATTTTTTTTTTTATAAAATAATTGCAGCCTTGGTGAACATAAAGAGAATAATTATTCCAAACTTTTGACCGGCAGTGTAAACATTAATGAGCACACCAAGAACTCATCAAATAAGGTAAATAGAAGTTCGACCGTACATGCTTGATGCGAAGGAACAATCCTCATTGGTTATTGTGACACGCAAGAACGAACTTCATTGGTTTCTTGCATATCAAGCAAGCACGTTTTAGCGTCCATTTACTATATTTGATGTGCTCTATGTGTGTCGATGTTTATATGTGAATAAAGGCCTAAATTAAATCTGTTTATCATATAAAGCGATCACGTCTCTTAAAAAGATGTCAATTTTGGTGTAATTGACCAAAACACATCTCTCAGGTTTCATTAAAAATATTTTCATTTTTGTTTTAAATATGAATGAAAGTTTAATGGGTTTGAAATGATATGAGGGTGAGTAAATGATGACAGAATTTGAATTTTTGGGTGAACTAACATATTCCATAATTCCATATTCCGTAATGTTTTTTTTTTAATAACATTTTGGATTTTAAAAAAAATTTCAGAACAAAGATGCGTATGAACCATTCTGTAAAGTTCCACTTGTGACATCATCTAAGGAAGAACAGAGGCTCATTGCCACTGCTAATAAGGTACAAATTCTTCACAACCATGTCGATCTTAAAGAAATTGTATTTGCTTATGCCCACAACAGAAACTTGACTTGTCTTTCTGTGTGTTTGCAGCCTACAGTCAAACTGCTGTACAACAGGAGCAACAATAAATATTCATATACAAGGTAAAATTAGCTGAATTTCTTACAAGGTTTGGGTTGCTGGGATACATATTGCTGAGCTTTCACCTGATCGATTTGCCCTTTCTCTTTGTAGCAACTCTGATGACAACATGTTGAAGAACATCGAGCTGTTTGACAAGCTGTCTCTGAGGTTCAACGGCCGAGTGCTCTTCATCAAGGATGTAATTGGTGATGAGATTTGTTGCTGGTCTTTTTACGGCCAGGGCAGGAAGATTGCAGAGGTTTGCTGCACCTCAATAGTCTACGCTACTGAGAAGAAGCAGACAAAGGTAAAGGGTGATCAGTTCATCCACATAAAAAATCTAATAATTTATCCAGTCTATCATCAGGGTTTCTGTGGGTTTTAAAAAGTCTCAATTTGCCCTTCCACAAATTAAGGGCTTAAATTAGAGCAGAAATTTTTAAATGAATGATGTCATGGCATTAAATGTTGCATGCACTGCAAAAATGTATATCTTCCTTAGTATTTTTGTCTTGTTTTCAAATGCAGATATTTGTCAGTGGAAAACTTTTGATTTTTCTGAACCCATTGGCAACTATTTGCTCATTTGAATCATTAACACTTAATTTCTCAGAAAACAAGACTTATCTTTTTGCTTCTTAAATAAATGTATCTTCTTCATTTAAGAATCTTTAGACATTTGTTCTGGAAAACAAGATAAAAATACTGAGGAAGAACATTACTTTTTTGCAGTGTGATCATAGTACAGTAAGTTATTTCCATATTCTAGTGGTTGGGAAAGTAATTAAAAAAAGTAATGGAGATCTGTTAGAAGTTGTATTTTCAAACTTTGAAGTGTTGCTAATACTACTCATTGTGTGCTTCCTAGACATTTATACAACATTGACGTATTGTTCCCTTTAATTTATTCTGTAAATGTTCTTCACTTGGTTTCTTTACTAGGTTTTACCTGCAGAAACCTGTTTTTATTTAAGATCAGAAACAGAACTAGCATCTAAAATATTGTAGGTTTATGTCACTCACCTTTTTTAATGCTTCCCTCGATCACAGGTTGAGTTCCCAGAGGCTCGCATCTATGAAGAGACCCTCAACATCTTGCTGTACGAGTCTCAAGATGGCCGAGGACCAGACAATGCACTGCTGGAGGCCACAGGGGGCGCTGCAGGTCGTTCCCACCACATCGACGAGGACGAAGAGAGGGAGCGCATTGAAAGAGTGCGGAGGATCCATATCAAACGTCCCGATGACCGCACTCACCACCACCAGTGACCCTACAGTTTCACCACGTTTCAGTGCCTTAACAACTACCAGCGCTTCAGATACGCTCCTGTATTTGCACACGGACACGTCAGTTAAGTTTATACTGAGTCTGCTTTCTTAGAGAGACAAAGGAATACTAGTTAGTATTGATAATGTTATATAAATATAGCATATAGGGCAGTGCAGCATTGACCTCTCCTCAAACAGCAGTTGTGCATTTGAGGACCTTACTAAAAAGTTATGGGATGGTGTTAGTGTGAACAGAAGGGTAGTTTTACTGCATTCATGACATTCCCTTAACGTTTTGCCCTATTTGCTATTCATAAAGCAAGTTACAATTTGAATATATCAAGTTGATCAACTGTCATTTAATTTGTAGATTTACAGCTAATGAATATTATCAGAATTGAGTTGTTAGCCATAGTATTCTTGTCCATTTTGTCATTTGTTTTATTATTTTTTTTCTGTTTGATTGAAGACTGTAGGGTTCCTGGTGCCTTATAGATTAATACTGTGCTTTTGAGTGTTTTTCTTTTGCGTGTTGTCATAGATGTTGGATTTTTGTAGTTTTTGAGTTTAGTTTATCCCCAATTAATTGTTTTTGTTTGCTTTGGCGCTTTGAATTGAAGTGTTGGAGCAAGCGTTTGACAGTGCTGATAGTGTCTTACTGAGATTTGATTTGAGATCCAGCGAATTTCACTGGCCTTGAATGTGTCTGTGTGGTTTGGCAGTCCAGTGATCAGTGAATTCAGTGAAGGAGGATATTATTGTTATTATTATGGATTTTCAATCCAGAGCTCCCCTATGTTTACACTCAGATGAGAGTGTCATAAAAATTCTTAATCTGTCCATTTTCATTTTATTATGCTTGTGCAAAAATATTTGTGCAAACTGTCACTTGCGCTTAATCTGGATGCTTCATTTGAATGCTGGATTTTTGAGAGGTCTCTATGAGTTTGGTCAGTAGAGGGCAGTATAGTGTTATGGTGCTTTCACTCATGTACATGAGGCACTTTTAGATGATCAAACCCAGAAATCAGCAAGTTTTCAATGCCCTTTGAGCTACAATCAGTAAACTACTAGAGTAAACTCGGATTATGCTTTTAAATACTTTTCTGATGCACTGTATTAAATTCCATCAAGTTAATTACGCGTCTGGGTTTTGTAGGTGATCACATACAAGAAACTGAGATGTAGTCAGAAGCGTTTGGATGTATATCTGTAATTGAGTAACGGACACCAAGTATAAGAGTGTAATCAGAGACTCGGCCACGTCAAAGAAGCTTCAGGAAGTAGAGGAGCACGAGCTCTCTTTTGCTGCAGCGTGTAGCATCACAGATTGTTTGTGCTCATTAGTTTTATCAAATGTGTATTTCAAAAAAAAAAAACTATGAAATCTGTAATACTGTAGAGAAGTTTGTACAGACGTGCACATGAATAAAAAATAAATAAAGTTTTACATACAAATTATTTATACATGTTATCACAAATAAAGATTTCTACACATTTTGTGGACCAAACTGCTTTTTTTTCCCCGTTCATCTTTTATTTCTGTGATTTGTATGTATTGGTATAAAACAATATTATAAACATGGCTCAACAACAAAGCATGAAAATGACCAAATAAAATATTTAATATACAAGAAATGTCATTGGAAGAACTGTAATCTAAACAATTTGGACACAAATAGCTTTCTTTTTCCTATAGCTGTAATTTTCCATTTGTACTTCCAGTGATCAATGCTGCTTTGTATCTCCATATACTGCTCTCTTAGTGGACTGCTGTGTGCGTGTGTGTATCACATTTTGGGAGGTGGAGAAAGATATCTTCTTCCATTAGGATTTCCCTCATGAAATATACAGAGACTTGGTGACCTCCTTCAGATCATCGAGACTTGTTCCGTGGAGCCACCTTTGATAATGAAAGAGTCTAAGCACATGAACAATAATGTTAAATTAAGCAGAAATAAAGAAATAATTACTTACCACCATCAGATGACCATTTTTGCCTTTATAAATCATAGGATCTTGGCCAGTGCTGAAGTCCACACCGCTCTCCTTTCCTGCCTGGATCTCAAACTTTATGCTGCGAGAAGATCAGATGTTAACACACTATTCCCAAATGAAGATTACAGGTTGGAAAATAGGTGATGTTAGTGTTTTTACCTTCCCTGAACAACCTTGATGTTATTCTGCTTGTTTGCAATCATAGCCAGTTTGGTCAAAGCTTCAAACAGGTGGTCACACTGAAGTACCAGGTCCCCCTTGGAGAAATGAAACTACATTAGTACATGCAAATTAAGCATGACATTCTGTAACATTTTACCACGAAACAATTTAGAGTTTACATACATCCTGTGAAGCTTGGTTTGCTCACCTTCTGTTTTGGCTCATTAAAAGCAACATGAAGGATCATAACGGAGTCACCCAGATTACTGACTGAAGCACCTGTGTGCACAAGAAATTCACTCTGGACTCTATTCTCGCCACTTTGCAAATAAATGTTACAATAAAACAAATAAATATATAGTGCAAATTATTGTACAAAGTATATATATATATATATATATATATACACACACACATATATATATATAATACAAAATAGTTATTTTAAATGGTAATAATAATTAGGAATGAAAATTTTGGCCGCTACCAATAACCCTTTGTATTTGAAAGCCGATAACCGATATATTGGCCGATAAATCTAAATCCAATTTTTTTTAATACTTTTTGAGAGCCTGATTTAAAAAAAAACTAAAGTCTCACCATTAAAAGCCATGACCCAAGCACACAATTATAATGTTCTCATTATAATTTTATGTATCCTATATGACAGACTTGCGCTGCACCTTTTTGAAGTGATTTCAATCATATTTCAAGCAATTCAAAACCATCATGACGAACAGTGTGCATGTGAAGTGTCTCGGCTAAAGGAAATAATCCATTATTTATCGGCTTTAATATATCGGGCAAGTTTTTTTATCGGGCCAATAAAGATAACATTAAAAATGATGCTGATATATTATGAATCCCTAGTAATAATCTTTCACAATATTACTGTTTTACTGCTTTTTTGATCAAATAAATGCAGCCTTGATAAGCGTAAGAGGGTTCTTTCAAAAACGTTAAAAATCGTACTGACTCAAAACATTTGAACAGTAGGCTAATGTAACTTACAGAACTTTCTAAATACACAAAATATACATTGTCTCTATCAACAAAAAAAAAAAAAAATCAATGCAAAAAATATACTATTAGGGGTACAATATGCCCATAAAGGGTACACTTTATATCTTATCTACCTCTAAAGGCTGTATACTGGTACCTTAGAAGTACATTATTGTCCCTTAGTAATGTAGGTACATAATGCACCCTTTAGGGGTAGATAAGGTACAAAGTTGTACCTTTGAAGATACTGCCCGGGTAAGAAGCTTGAGGAATACTACACGGAAATAATTAAAAGCAGACCACTTTAAAAGTTCTGTAATGTTCTTTTATTTCACTGAGTTACTACTATGCATATCATGTTCCCTTCTGAACCTACCTTTTAGAGAAACATAGTCCACTCTCTGTTTGATCTTAGCCTCTTCTACCAGGTATAAAGCTACCTGAGTGAGAATAAGTTGCCTTTGTCTGGGTTTAAATCCATTCCTGTCATACTTCACCACAGGAACGCTGTACTGCAGAGAGACGTGGTGAATGGAGAACAGGTTCTTATTCTATTCTGCATGAATGACAACTGGGCCTTATTAAAGATTCTGATTTACCTTGATGCGTTCATGTCGTATAGTCTGAAGAACCCTCATATTGATTTCCTGTTCATCTGGTACATGGAACAAAATGTGTAAGATATGCAAAAAGATCTGTGCAAAACTGTTAGTGTTTTTTTTATGTATAATAAACTGTACTAACTGATTCTAGAGTCCACAAAAGGAACAGCGATGCTCGGAGGATAGCTATCCTTCTTTCCCTTAAAGATGGCACTGGTTACTACTTTTTGTTGCAGCTGTGAAAAGATATAGCATTAACCAGTTAATAAACTGGCTGAAAGTGTACTTCAAAAGACATGAAAGCCTGTGAAAACAGTGATAGTGACCTGTGCTTTTTTCTGTGGCGTAATTCCCCGCACATACTTCCTCACCATCATACGTGTGTGCAGCTGTCGTAGAATATCTGAGGTCTACAAACAACAGCATCAGAGACTTTTCCAAATTGAAACACTTATGAAAGTATGCATACAGTGGCCCCAAAAGCATTTGGACAGCAAGACTGGGTAAACACATTTAACTAATAGATATCACCATACTCCCCCAGTTGATTGATTACATAAAGAATTTCAAACATTATGTGCTTAGGAAGTTTTCAGAAATTGTGTTTAAATATGCAAATGAGGTATTATGCAACTAATTATGCATGGATTTCCATACATTTTCAAGAACAGAACATTGGAGAAATCCAGGTTCAAATTCATGTTTTGTTTTAGTCAAAGGTTTTTACAGAAGGAATTTTGATATGGGAAATGATAAATGAGCAAACCCCTCTGTAAAAGCCTTCAGAATATAGAAAGGAATAAAAGTCAAATAGCCCTCAAAATTGACCAGTGCATTAAAAAACAACGTTTTTGCCTTAAGCACTTAAAAATGAAGATTAGATAACATATCAAATCAAGTGGCAATTATTTTGATGCCACTTTTAATGCAATGAAATGTATATACATTTAAGTTTGGCTTAAGTGCTCTAGGCTTACAATATCTGTTCAGCTGTTCATTCCCTGATTGAGCAGTTTCTATATTGTACTGATCGCACTTCCTTTTAATGTATAACTTATTTTGTTTTAATTTATCCCTTTTTATTGTTTTGTTGTTGTTGTATTTTTAAATAATTCATACAAGATTTGTATGTAACACACTTTGAATTACCATTGTGTATGAACTGTGCTATTAGTGTTATATACATAAACTTGCCTTGTCTTAAGTGTTTTAAGTGGCTCCAAAAAACACTTTTTGGAGCCACTGTTGGGTTCCTCAGATCTTAGTAAGAGATAATTTGTGAATACCTCTGTCATGACTGGGGGAGGTGTCAGCCATGTGGTCTTGTCCAGGACGGTTTTTGGTAAGTTGCCTTTGAGTCTATTCAGGTAGCTCTGTCGGACGAAGGCCAGGTATTCAGAGTTGTCAGTTGTTTTTGCATCACGTCTTGTCATATAGCCCTTAATAAACCTGCATGGAAACATCATGTCATAATGGGAATGCCATCTCACCCGTTAAGTGAAAGGTTATGCACCTGGTAAATAAGGTGTATTAATATTAAAACTAATATTACTAACTTTTTAATGACTTTCACAGCCCAGGCTCTGCGATCTTTCTCTTTGCGTGCCTGCGCTCCTCTCCAACATGACTCAATTTTTGTAGCTAAATGATGGCAAAAAAAAGATGAATCACATAATGAAAATGCAAATAGCGCATGTATGCATGCTATAATAAACAGACTTCATATTGCAATGGACTGTAATAATATTCTGTAATATACTTCAAATAATAGCAATTATTGAAAAGCTGTATTAAATCAATAAATACTGTTACTTACCAGCCTCTTTCTGTTTTCGAAACTCTCCTTTGGCTCTGTAGCCTTTGTATTTGGCCTGTAGTTTTGTAGCTGTAAAAGCAACATTAAAATGTCTAGAATGTATATATATATATATATATACACATTTGAAAATGTTTCTCTTGAATTCTCTGTTGCTTACCCAGTTCATTTTTGCAGATTTCAAAGGCATCTTCTATGGCAAAAAGTGTCCTGGCATATCGTATAAATATCTTTGTTCTGTAGAAGGAGGTGATATTGAAAATGTGGGGTGCGTCTCAATCAGCTCACTAGCTTTCCAGGTCATGAATCAGAATATCGCGTACACAAATTCGGGCACTGGTAAGGACCATGGCTCACTACACATTGGGACTCTGTCGACTCTATTTCCGCAGACATGACAATGTCCTCAATGTACAACATCACTATTGGTATTTATGAACAGCAGATCGGATATCTTTTTATGTTATTTAAAGTACATTATGATAAATACTTCGCTTGTTACTTATGCGTGCAACATTTAAGCTGTAAATATGTTAGCTAGAATATGTTAATTACCTGCCTAGCAATGCTGAAATATAATTAAATAATTTGTATTTAAAAAAAAAATTTTTTTTTTTTTTTTGGATTTTGCAATTGAGACAGCCCTTAAAATGGCTGACTCCCTGATCAGTGCCCTGATACTGAACTAGAGAGCTGATTGAGACGCTTACACAAAGTGTAATTCAGGTTTGCATGGTCAAAAACAGATGCTAAATGTTTATCAATTGTAAAGTTGGAAGTCTGAAACAGCTCACCTGCCCATTTTATACTCATCAGGCTGGTAGCCTAGATGTTGCACCAGGGTTTCGACCCCATCTGCAGGTACACCTCGCCAGTGGGGCCAAGTGGCAGGACAAAGTGCTTTATACCTTAGGAACATTGCATATGTTCAGTATTTCAATTCCACTAATGTTGAAAAGCTAACAGCTGTCATATCTGAGTATGTGAGCGCATTGAATGCTGCCACTATACCTCTGTAGAAAAACCTCATATCTCCGGCGATATGCAAATCCAGCTCGTCTGACCCTCAGGTGCTCCATTAACCCCAGATATTTCACCTGGTGTCTGACCAGAACTTCATCAAACTTGCCTGTGATATAACAAAAATGCATTTGACACACAAAAGTAAATGGTAACTTTGTCTTTAACATTTCTGCACAAGTTTCTCACCTGGCTGTTTATTGTCATTGGACTTGAGGCAGCGCACGTACCACGCATCCTTGGCTGTCAGAATCTCCGTCAGCTGCAGAAGACTGTTCTTAAACTGAGTAGACACCTACACATTTCATATCACAAAACAGATTAAATGAGATGTCACATTTAGTTAGATATCATACGAGCTGTCACAGCAGCATTTCTTTTTTTAATTCTTTCGTTTTTTCAGTTTTCTTGGTTTAAAATAGCATTAGTAGGCAACACTACTCATGCAGCAATTACAGAAATGCTAAAGGCCCGTTCACAACAAGAACGATAATTATTAAGATAACTATAACTATCTATATTATCATCTACACCAGCAGACAATATCGTTCTGTTTATTCTAATAAGTGTGCACTGCAATTCTGTCGTCTGCCGCTTTAAATGTCCGAGGTCTTAAACCAGGATGGATTTTGATTGGCTGTCAATGTTTTTATTGTTCATCAGTTGGAAACAGTTTTTTACTATCATTTCTCTGTGCCACCATAGTTATAGTTGTGGTGTGAACTCTGCAATTCTTTTACATTTAGAAACGATTTTTTTAACTTTATCTATATCGTTAGTTATCGTCCTTGGTGTGAACGGGCCTTAAAGGCTTGTGTGTATTTTCAGTACGAAAATAATTCCTGGATCACATACAAAATTTGCAATATAGTGTCTGTGATCTGGGTTTGATTGATTGATTGATTGTGTAATCATGTTTAAAATTTTGTATTATGTTTCAAACATGATATGCTACATTTTTGTCACATGACCTTACTATGTTGCATGTATAATTCTTATTATTTTGGAAATAACTATTTTAAAAACAACTATAAATAAAAACTTTTCTTTTGTGCTTTTATTCCAAGTTTGTGTCGAATTCAAGCCCAATCAAATGATAATGAAAAATCTTGAAATTACATTCGGTTTCATATATAATATCAATGGAAAGTCAAGTGCATTGCAAATACAGTACATTAGTGCTTTACTATATAGCACATTTTGGCAAACAAGACATCTGGGTATGTCAAAGCTTACTGTGGTACGAGTACCCAAAATTAAATTTGTACAATTTAATTTCATCTTAAAAAATATGTAGGCTATATATTTAACACAGTGAGGACTCACTGTCTCAGGTCTTCTCCTGCTGTCTCCCTCAGTGGCCGGAAAGCACTGCTGTATTATTGGGTTCTTTGACAGGCGCATCACCTGTTGGTTACACATACACAAATGCAGACACATAAGAAATACACATGTGCACACACAATTACTGCCATTAACTCTTATAGGACCAAAAGTAATAGAAGGCAAATAATTATGCGGTTTTTTGAGCCATTTTCCTTTCATCCACCCTCACCAGCGTTATCCTTTATTGTACACCCTGTGCACTTACATCTTTGATGTTCTTGTACAAAAGATCATTGTTTTTGTCGATGAACCCTGTTGAAATGAGACAAAAAGAATGGATCATAAAAACAACAGGTTGTGAAAGCCAAAAAAAGGAGTATTTTTCAGAGGTTTATTTATCTGAAATGTGTTTTTCTTCTCTTACCCACAACGCAGTATGTCACCTCTCCTGCATAATGAAGAAGACGAAAATCTCCTCTCTCCAGAGACTTACGGGTCTTCTTATCAGCCAGTTTATGCCTTCAGTTCACAGAATAGAAAAGGAAATTTCTCTCATAAGACCAAAATCAAATGAATTCACTAAAAATTTCTAAATTAAGAGCAGAAGTCTTCATCTTTTTCAGATGGGAACTATTTATGATGCTTAAATTTGCACATGCATTAAAATAATAATTTGTATATGTATACAAATACATAGGGTCACAAACCCCCTTTTGAAGATCCATTCGCTCTTGGTCTGCTTAGAAGTTATTTTGAACTTTTATTGCAGTTTATTTGGATGTGTGTTTCCTGGGAATCCTACGACCTTGACATTGCTAGTGCTATGGTCTAGTGAAGTACAATAACTTTTGAAGGTTCAGTAATTCTAGAACTTAATTTGTATTTGACCTTGATACAGAGCGAGTAACACAACATCACAATCTCTCTATCTCCCAGACTGCTGTTCATCAGGGTGTCAGTCAATACAAGGCTTAAGAGAGACAATGTAGCCAGACCAGGGGGTGAATGCTTCAGTTTCAAATATAACAAGACTTGGCTGATTCTTCAACATCAGAGGCTTGTAGTGAAGAATCACACTGCTGATAGTTTCTAGCAGTACTGAATTAATTAAAAGATACATAAGCAGAGGAACACTTGATTAGTGTCACATACAATACTGATTTATATAACAAACTCACGTAACAAAGTGGGGATGATTGCCCATTTTCTCTTCAAGTTTCTCAAGAAAAGTGAGATCCGAGGCATCACCTGGCCTCACACACTCATCATCCTGAAATACAAAGAGACACAAGTTCTCCCATGCAAATGCTTCAGTTTGCAACAAACAGGAATCTTTATCTATTTATGCCTCTTCAGTGTGTAAAGACAGTGTTCTCATAATTTTATACCAGCACAGAGATGATTCCTCTGTGCTTCTCCTCCACCAGGTCACAGATGATTTTATTGTTGAAGAACTGCACCGGCTCCCACTAAAACACAGTGAAAGAAAATGACCCTTATTCTCTTTTTTAAACTTAGGATATTATTCTATAAGTGGTGTTTGAATGATGAATGAATGATGTGCTCTAACTCACCCCAATTCCTTCTGCTTCATATTCCTCCTGTTCAGACTTCAGCGTCAATTGAATGAAGAGCTGCTGTAACTTCTCATTGCAGTAGTTTATGCAAAACTGCTCAAAACTAAGCACACATAGACATAAAATGAACAAAGATCTATAACATCATGCGCACAAAAATTTTTTTTTTAATTCTATCTATCTATCTATCTATCTATCTATCTATCTATCTATCTATCTATCTATCTATCTATCTATCTATCTATCTATCTATCTATCTATCTATCTATCTATCTATCTATCTATCTCATCTATCCGTCTATCTATCTCACTTAATTCCAAACACATACCTGTTAACAGTGAATACCTCAAATCCATAGATGTCTAACAATCCAATGACTGTCTTCCTGTTAGAATCCTAAAAAAAAAAAGTATACTTAAGTAAATTTCAGGTACATTTTAAGTATACTTTGTGTAGTAACTATACTAATAACTATATATTAGAAGTATACTTGTAAGTATACTGCTTCAATGCTACTTTTGGACTAAATTGGCACAATGTATTTGTATTTTAAGTGTAACAGTAGTAAACTTTGAGTACACAAGTTTTTTCATTTGTACTGCAACTATACTACAAGTGAACTTATATGTATACTGATAGTTTACTAATCAAATACTTAAAAAGTTTTTAGTTCATGAAAGTACATTTTGAAAAGAATGAAGTAAGTTGTTTAAGTTTATTTGATAGTTTCTTTAAAGCTGACCGTTAGAATTTTTAAGTGTTTTTTAAAACTGAGCAAACCACATCCAGTGGATTTCAGCTAAATTCTACCAGTAGATTTACAGTGTAACTAAACTGGCTTCAAATGGTAATTATATGGACTTTTTTTTACTGTTGTCCTCTTACTTTATTCTCCAGAGACTCATTGATCTGGTTGACCAGCCATGTGAAGGCACGGCCATAGATGGCTTTGGCCAGGGCATCTCTGGCATAGATAGCGTGATCAACAGTGAACGGACTCAAAACCTGGAGGTCAGAAAGACAAGATTCGACAAGGATTTTGGTTAAAGACAGTACATTTCATTAGTACATTTCACAATTGTCCTTATTTTACCTCGTCTGATTTGGCTTCAATCTTTCTGAATGTAAGAGCTTCATGAAGGATCTGAACATGGACCCCTAACAGCTGAACATAAAAAAAGGAGTGTTACGCAGATGTGAACTTAGAGATTGTCAATGTTTAACAAAATTAAGGGCAATATATAATAAAAACTGGGTCACAGTTTATTTCGATATAGTCCACTTTAGACATTCTACTAACTTTGCTACATGTCTAACTACATGTCAACTAACTCAATAATATACAAGTACATGTCAACGAACTCTCTTTAGAGTATTAGTACTGTTAGGTTAGTGTCAGGGTTAGTAGAATAAGTTGAATAGGTTCTAGCAAAGTTATTTATAGTCAGTAGAATGTATGTTGGAGGACCATCAAAATAAAGTATAAGCAGATAGTCTACTAATACTCTAATGACTGGTCGTTGACATGTAGTTGCAAAGTTATAGTTTGTAGAATGTCTAAAGTGGACTATCAAAATAAAGTGTTACCAAAAACTGACCTTGGATACCCAGCGCAGAGCTGCATTAGAGTTTAGAGTAGCATAGCCTTTGGTGTCTCCATCAAAGTGCACATTCCCCAGATGGAGCACACTAGCTATGATCCCAAAGAGGTGCTAGTATATTAAAGAAAAAGTATATTTTTATTATTAAAGGCAGCGTCCATCATAGTTGCACATCAGATCATTTAAATCGACAAAAAAAATTGCATTTTAAAAATTGCACCTCTCCTTACCTCAATGTCATTAGCATCAAAGTCAATGACTGATAATGCATTTTTGACAGTTTTCCAGTCATTCTTGTCATTAATAGAGCCCACATTAGAGCATTCTCCCTATTAAGACAACAAATGTATTTATAAAAACACTGGAGAGTCTGATTCTTCTTAGATTTCACAATCATTTTGTAGTTATGTTACACACCAGATTTAAAATGAGAAACCATACCTGCACTAAATAACTATAACGTTTAGTGTCCTTCTCTAAGCCCAGATGCCTCAGTAGGTCTTCCTCTCCTCCCTCCACCAGCTGGTAAAAGATATGAAAGTTTCTCTCACCATGGTTTTGGTGAACCACTCTAGACTTTTCCAGCAGGTAGCTGAG
The DNA here is from genome assembly GCF_963993115.1 of Abramis brama. Taxonomy (NCBI): domain Eukaryota; kingdom Metazoa; phylum Chordata; class Actinopteri; order Cypriniformes; family Leuciscidae; genus Abramis; species Abramis brama. Next base: position 11,570,828 of record NC_139967.1, on the reverse strand, counting down.
TATGTGGCCACCAACAGCATCTCCCTACATATTAAAATCAAGTGTGAACCTTCTTTAACATGCAATATTATTGATGGGATGAAGTTAGAAGGCATCTATACCTGGCTATCAAACTGGATGTCCATATACTTCCCAAAACGGCTGGAGTTGTCATTTTTCATCGTCTTTGCATTTCCAAAGGCCTAAAAACAGATTTGATGAATGCATGGCATACATATGAATGCCAGGCCTATTATGAAAATTGTTGTTGTACTGACCTCTAGTACAGGGTTGGACATAAGCATGCGGTCTCTCACAGTGTCAAGTAAGGTGGAACTAGGGCAGCTGACTGCATAGTACTGCAAGATCTTCTTGGAGGCCTCAGTTTTGCCTGCTCCGCTCTCCCCAGATATCAAAATAAAGTGGTTGTTGGCTTCTGATAGCATGGTGTGGTAGGCATTATCCGCTAATGCATAACTGAAAAGGACAAAAGATGTACAAAATTGTCTAATTTATTTTTAAATGTTTTATTGACTGGTTTGGCAATAAAGCTAAACACTTACATATGAGGGGGAAGCTCAAAAAAGTTCACTCCCATGTAGAGGTCCATTTGTTTCTTGGTATAGATGTCCAACTCTTTGTATGGGTTTACAGATATCAGCAGAGTACCTATGTAAGTCTGTGAGTATGGAGATGTCTTTTGATTTATAAAAGATACAATCACAATGAAAAAAACCCGCTAATTAACCTTTGTTTTTCACTTACGTATATCAAATCCTCTGTGAAACGTTTTTTCAGATTGTCCAGGAAGGCTGTTTCACTGTTGTGGGCGTCAAGAAGCACAAAGTCCTGGATGCCAACTCGGTCTCTGGCAATCAGGGCTCCCTCCAAGTCCAACTGACCCAGTTTAACCTTTCCTTTCTGTCAATCAGACAACCACAACACTGACCATGACCCAATGCAATTTGTTTACACTGACCAAGTCTATAGGATTGTGTCATTCTAGATCTGTAAGGTTCAGAAGCTTAGTATTTAAAGCAGGCCTAAAGATCAATTTCAGACAAATAATCAGTGACTCATTTCCTGTAAAATATTGGTTATGGATAAAGAAATGGCAGGACTAAAATGAAATTGGCTATTATAATGCATTTCTTCAGCTACAGAGTCTAGCGACTCTTCACCCTTTCATTAATAGACTTGCTGTCATGTTGAGACTGAGCTCGAGAATCGGGGTCTAAGGTCTCTGATTAAGTCACGATCAACCAACCGCATAATCCCCTGCTGATGTTTAACTAAGTACTTTATAATGCTGTTCTCTATTGTACAGGCTTTTGTAATGAGATATCATCTGCAATGAGTAGACCATGTTCCTGTCCCTATGAATGACAATATAAGAAAGAAACTTTTGAGGCATGCATTAAATTTGTGCATTTTTAGAAGCAAGATATTTTCGGATTTCCAGTGGTCCTTACTTTTCTTCAGAAATTTGCTGTAATTTGTCCTCTTCCCATTTTTTTTTTTAGAACCCTGGATATTTGACTTTCATATAGCAAATTAGAAGAAGAAACTGAAAAAAAAACAAAAAAACAAGTCTAATCTAACGACTAGAAGCCCCCAAAATCTCCTCCGCCCCCTTTTCACCCCCATAAACCTCATTAGCTCTGAAAGGGGCCAGTTTTTTTGTCCTGTAAATTCCAAAGACGATGGACAATAAAGAAGCTTTTAAAATGCAGTCTACATTCCATTACACATATTCTCTCTGCATATCCTTTCAAAATTTATTCATTAGAAAACATTTAATGTCACACCGAATTTCACACTGGGCAGTCCAAGGACAATAGATGAGATTTGGCCTATTTGGGCTGGTGCGGGCTGGTTGGATGTAGAGGGGGAGAGGGCAAAGGAGCAGAAGAGGGAGAGAGAAAGAGGGAGATATGGAGGGAAGGAGGGACAGAGGAAGGGAGGGAGGGGGTTGCTTATATTTGTCTGATCTGAGAGCTTCTGAAATGAGGCCTTCTTGAGACAACAGAACAGACTAAATTGTGCTGTAACGGTCTGTGTCCCGCTGCTCTCTGAGACACTCATTTAGCATGCCCTCGGGGCACACAATGGAGGCTTGTTCTGAACGCCGCAGTTATACGAACACCGTAATCAAGGGTACTGTGTGTGTGTTTGGGAGGGGGACGTATTTCTCAGATGGGAGATTTTCGTCCACCTGTCCGCCAATAAAATTTTTATCCCACCGCATGCACCCCTAAGTGGTGAATCACCAGCCACCACCTCACATCACTTCACGCTCCCCACCATTTCATGTCCTCACCGACAACCCCAAAACATGCCCCTCCCCCTCTCCCCCTGCTTTAAGCCAAAGGGGCAGGTGAACAATATCATTGAAGATCCCCTATTTGAGATGTCAGAACCAATCTCAATCTCAGCATTATTGTGGAGACTCCCCCTCTCTAGTTTCTGTCCCCACATGGGAACAAGCTGAACTCAATGTCACATGAGGAACAATGGACAGAGGGGATGCTAATGTTTATAGTGTGACACTTTCAGTGTGATAAGACTCATGGACATCAGCACAGGAAAAGACTGTTCCTCTTCTCAAATGAGAGACACAACTGAAAGCAGTTACTCTCATAGAAACCTAGTATGGTTCACATATACAGTCAAAAATTTGGACACACCCACCCTTTCCTTATTATTATATACATAAATTGTTTTTCTGAATAATGAAAATACTTTCAAACATTTTAGTGTAAGCTTTCAGATCATATGAAACATACAGTCAAGTATGTCCAGATATTAACATCACATAATAATAATGGGCATGTTTCTACAATAGATAATTCCCAACCAATTAAATACCGTAAGCACCAAACAATCACACTTTAGTCAAAACTATTAAGGTCAACCATATTTTATTCATTGTATAGCCTGTACAAAATCCAAGAGCCAAGGCCAAGAGATCAAGTTATTTTCTTTAGTTAGAAGCTTTAGTTTTTCCCTTATAAAGAAAATAAAATAATTAAGAAATGGTCCTTCAGCCTGGTCTAAAATGTCAGTCGCGGCTGAGTTGAGATGACCTCAACCAAATCAAAGAGAGAGGGAAGGAGTGAGGAAGAGAGAGAAAGATATGGTAAAGACATCCTACTCCTCAGCAGGCCTGGCCAAGAAAAGGAAAGACTAGACATAATGGGCAATCGTATCACTCTCCTAAAGTTAGCAGTGAGGTCTAGTTACATCTCTCTTTCTAAGAGTAAAAAAACCTGAAGTTTTGTCAGATTTACAGCTTGTGATCAATCAATGGGTGACATGTTGGAGATACACTAGCACATTGTGCTACATTGAAGCTTTCACTGTCAACTGTGTACAAAATAAAAGCAAACAGGAAGTAGAAACTGAAGAGTGTATGAGAGCATGTTAATGGACACTTTGAATGCTGAAATGTATTGCTTTCTTTTGATCTTTCTTTTGATATTTTCTTTTCATCATTGCTTTTATTTCAATGCTTTCTTTGCTGGCTGATGTACAGATAATAGCAGTGAAAACATGCTGAGCAAATATCTCTAGATGCATGCAAACAGATCCTACCTGCATCTTGTAAGCTGATTGGTTCAGCCGCCGATCAAAATATGGGAACTAGTCGCATCCAGACCAACTTTGTCCTAAACAATCCTTTCACCTCGAGCTAGAGCCAAGCAAATCCTTCCATCCCAACTCGTGCCATGGAACACCCCAAAATTCCACTGTGAATCTAGAAATGAATCTTCAGTGAAACTTCTCTGAAAACTCTGAAACTTGCTGGCGGTTCAAGCTTAGGTGGCTCAAACGTGGAGAGGATGTCCATCTATAATTGCAGTGCTCTTCACAGTAATGACCCATGTTCTGGTTGCAAGGCCTGGGTATTTAATGATTCATGGACCAGTCAGGAGGGGGTTCAGAGAACCAGAGATCTTATTCAGTGCTTACCTAAGTGTCTACCACTGCACTGGGTGTAACACAAAGATAAAGAAACACGATCCAGCTAAATGTGGATATCAACCCTTCCCCCAGTCTTCTACCGCTGCTACGGTAAAACCAAACATTACAACAGAGCGGCTCCTGTTTCTGATCTTTGATTAGGGAAATAAATTAATGGTTAATTAACCACTGTACATTCAATCTGTGAGTTTGAAAGAGACGCACAATAAAGTTGTCATTTGGGCTGACAGCACTCCTCCATGCGCTTGGCCACTTGAAGCCAGCTGGCTCAAGACTCAACCAGCATATGTTAGTCATTCAATCACAGCTTGTCCTGTAATTTAACAGAGCCAACGAACAATTACTTCATGTGGTTCTTGGATGGACTAGACTTTATGAGGTTTTAGACAGCGACTATTACTAAGCCCAACTTCATTTTCCCTTTGCCTTGTTATCTGACTCATGCTTGAGACGACTGACTGGTGTCTCTTTTCGCTCCACTAATGACCCAAATAATCCAGTAGAAAAGATTGAATTTCCTACTGCACTTGCCTTGAATCTCAAGTGTGAGAGATATACTGTATCAAGCTTGACATGCATGTGATATTCAGTGTCACTCTTGCTAATTTTCAACAAGGTGACAAGTGAAGACCGTTTCCTTTGAAGTGCACTTGAACTTTATTTATATCAACTTAACCCTGACTAAATGAATATTCCAGGTTCAATACAAGTTAAGCTCAGTCATTACAACTCATCCCTCATGTAAAATAAATAAATAAATCGAAGTAACAGTGTTGCACTAACAACAGAATTTAACAGCAGAAATGTGTTTTATTTATAAAAACTTGTAACACCGTGGCTTCATCCGAAATACTTCCCTACTATATGCTATAGTAGGTGAAAAACAGTAGGTTATGTGACAAAAGAAGTATGTCTGAATTGACAGTCCTCATAAAAGAGTAGGCAAAAAGTACCCGGATGACCTACTTCTTCCAGCGAGATTCTAAAGTGTGCATACGATGGACACTTTACTATCCCATGAGGCCACAGGAGACTATTTGTGAATGGCAGTGAAGCGACGTAACTGACGCTGGTAGGTCACATGATAATAACAAAATGGAGAAGGTTGTACGTCCAGATTACATTCTACACACCTTCATACTATATAGAGCATACTTTTTTTAGCGCTTGTGAGGTAATTACTTATTTAAAAGAAGTACCTACTCAAAATAGTATGTGATTTTTGACACAGCCCGTGTCTACACTAATGGTGTTACAATAATTACTCTGTCAAAACTTGTGCATTATTTGATTTTTAAAGCTGTTTAAATCATTGTTTTTACATTTGTTTTATGGTTTATGGCATTGCATTGTCATGGTGACAAAATTGTGAAATTGGATACAAATTTTTTTGTCCTGTAAAATCATGTTAACACATAGGGCCCTATCATACACCCTGCGTCCATGGACATGCTGGTCTGAAAACGAGGAGCATTGTTGGCGCGTTGCTATTTTGAGGCAACTGAAATAGACTGCACCGTTGACCAACAAAAACCTTTTAAAGGGAATAGGAAATGAGACTCCGATTGTTTTTTTGGACGTTATGCCCAAAACACACCCATTACTCATTGAGAGAACAGGGACAACCCTTTTAGACCATGCGCTGGGCACGCCAACCATTTTTTCGTCAATCTAGCAAAAGTGGATTCGGACACGCCCTTGTGTCGTGCACTTTAGACCATGTGCTTAGATCATTAAAATAGGGCCCACATTGTTTATGGCTTGTGGCTATAATTTAATAAGTATTAACTAATGAATGTAAGCACCTCACTGTAACCAATATTTCTGCAGGTTATTTTTAAGACTTTCTTCTGTGGAACATTAAAAGAAGATATATTGAGAAATGTTTTTTTTTTTCATACATTGAAAGTCAGCTTTCACCAAAACTGTTTGATGACCAACATTTTTCTAAATATCTTCTTCTGTGTTCCGCACACGGGTGAACGCACCTTTAACTTGTTATGAACCTGGAATATTCCTTTAAACTCTGTTCAAAATAATTGTTTGCTTTCATCAAATGGCCTTATAGTTCTGCATGTATTGCAAACAGCAAGGCCATTGCACTGTAAAGGTAGGACTACACACACCCTTCTGTCCACAGTCATATTCACAGTTGTCCCATTCACAACCTCTGTTGTCAAGGCTACCTTCGCCCCCTTACACCACAGGCCCGTTCTGCTCCACACCCCCCTTTCTAGTAATGCTTGTCCAGCCTTAACAGGCTTTGTGCTGCCCACTGGGCCCTGATGCAGCACGAGACCCGGCAAATCCTATTATACAGGAGTCACAGCACTTGATTTTCCCATTAGAGATTCCAAACGGAGAATAAGGGTGTATTATAACACCGGCTTTGCCGCGTTCCCACCGAAAGTCCCACCTCACTCTCTCGTTTTCATGTTCTCTTTTCTCAGTATTAGCTGTGTTTCATCAGTTTTTTTTGTTTTTTTTTGCTGTTCGCTTCTTGAGCTAGAAGCTAGAAATGACAATAACTAGAAAAAAATCAGCGTTCCAACAGTAATCATCATATTCTTATCGGTTTAATTTGAATTAATGAATATTCAATAAAAGTTTCTAGACTTACCAAAGAAGTATCTGAAGTGTCTTTTCAATTTATAGGTACTCTCCACATGCCATTGTGAGTGTTCCTGAAATACACTTTTACAGAGGTTGCCTGAGGCATCTTCAGACAAATTATCCAAAAGACAACCGTTTTGACATGAGCCAAGTGGGACGACAAGTCGTTTTTAAAGGTGTTTAATGAATAGCAGAGAGAAGAAAGCTTTCATTTACTCTCCCTGTCAGAGTTTAGATCAGCCATGACCTGCTCATATGGCCAAAGGTCAAGACTAGTGTCAAGAGGTGACCTGATTGGTGACCCCCAAGACGTGGTGTTTGAACTGGAACTTTGAAGGTCAGAACAGAAACAGAAGAATAGGAGGTGACCACTAACACAAGGGGGCCCATTCAATTAATTTGAGAGTTACAAATGTTTTCTATGTATGGCAAGGCACACTATTGCATTTTTGCTAGTCAGTGATGTATTAATATTAGTAATCACGGTGTAAAGTGTGATCATGTTTAACAAACATATTGAATCTTGTTACATGATAAATCATCGCACAGAATTTAGTTACCTGCAGTGTTGTAAATTCATTCCCCACCTCCCCTTATTCAGGTAGTTTAATAAAGACTACTGTATAATATTTGATTCCCAAATTTTTAAGGCCTCTAAATTATGACTGACAGTTTATACTTTTTTAGCAAGTAAAAGGCCTTTTAGTATAATTATAAAAATGTCCACCCACCCTCAAGTTCATGGTACATGTGTATTTTGCTGTAAAGTCTGATTTATATATGTAGAGATAACAGGTATAGATAATATTATTATTTATATTTTTAAACGAACTCCTATTGGACCAAAGCAACTTTGGTTCATTCATCATTTTCAGAAAAAAACATGTTAAAATGTGAGTATCAAATATGATACAGTACATCAGGCTTTTGAGGAATGTTTCTCAATCCATCGCATTGCATTATAATTTATGTTTTGCCCCTCCACAATTAAAAACTAGTTTTGATCATAAAACTACACTTTTAAATATAATCTTACCAAGACATTATTGGAAGATGCTGTGGTCCAATGTCATCCTGGGTTCAGTCTGGGAGACAGCCGTCCAAAGGGTAACTCAGGGTCTCTCATTAGTCTCTAGGAAACAGAAAGAACCAATGGAGGTTAGAACAGAAGAAGAATGACCCAAGTGATTGGGTTAAAATCAAAACAACTTGAAGTTAAGTGTGAAACAGTGTTGTGACTTCTTTATGGCAATTGTATGAACCTTTTTGTCAAAAAACACTCCTAAAACTGCTGGTAAGCTTCAGTTAAATGCAGGATGGCAGTTTTAGTTAACAATATGAAAAGGGAACATCTAAAATCTGTTTTTTCTTTAACATACCGACAACCACCAGTGTTGGTACAGAGAAGCCACTAGACGAATCAAAGTTCCCCACAAGTTACATTTCCACAATCTGAAGTAATACTAATATACAGTATGGTGTACAGTAAATGTAGATTTAGTTACTGTACTTAAGTAGGCCTATCTTTTTTGCTGCTTTGTACTTTAAGATATTGGCAACTTTTACTCTTTACTTGACTATACTATTGAATAAGTAGCCTATATGTTCTATTTACTCCAATACATTTGTAATGAGTAATGCAATAACACACATAACTTTTTCTGCAGCAGTTTATTTCTGCTACAAAAGAAACACTATCGCCATCTACAGCATTGAAGGTACTATATCTTGTGTGTTTTGCCCTTACTCACCTACAGTATGTGAATGCATTAGCAGGTAGTTGCTGAATCACATGTGTTTCATATGAGATGAGGACATGGCTGCAGCCACTGATGAGGCTGAAATCAGCACGTCCACTGGCTTTGACATTTTTAGGCTTTAATGATGGTTAACACCATCTTATTTATCCATTAAATTGAATATATCTTTTTGAAGGATATTAGTTTACTTCTTCCCTTTTTTGAGCTTAACTGAGACTTGAGTGTCAGTTTAATTTCGACTTTAGAAAATAAACGTGCTTGCTCTCCTGTTTTTTTGTTTTTTACTGGCATGTCTCTTGAAGACTAATGCATGTTTGAGCCTACATTCAGGACGAGTAAAATATTTAGGTACTGTTCAAATCAGTACTCTACCCTAAGACTTTTACTCAAGTATTGAAATTGGTGACTTGTAACTTGTAATGGAGTCATTTACACTGTAAGGTATCTGTACTTTTACTTAAAGGGTTAGTTGAAGTTCATCCAAAAAAAAAAGAAAATTCTGTCATTAATTACTCACCCTCATGTCATTATTATTATAAGACTTTCATTTGTCTTCAGAACACAAATGAAGATCTTTTTGATGAAATCTGAGAGCTTTATATCCCTCCGTTGACATTTACGCAACTACACTTTGACGTTTCGAAAAGTTCATAAAAAGTTATCAATAATCCATATGAATTGAGCAGTTTAAGTCCAAATTTTCTGAGGAGACACAATCACTTTATAAGTTGAACAGATTTAATTTAGGCTTTTATTCACATATAAACATTGATCAGCGAACATAAACAGAAGCTCAACCGAACCTGCTTGACAAACAATCAGGTTCAAACCTCTTGTGGAAGCTCAAACGCTGCAGAATAAACCTCACTGGTTCTTGCAGAAGCTAAAACGTGCTGCGTAACACACAAGATTGAACCTCATTGGTTCTAGTATGTCAAGTGAAAATGCTTGAGCTTTCGTTTGCCATAATGTGTGAGTTGATGAATGTTTATATGTGAATAAAAGACAATATTCAATCTGTTCATCCCTTTAAGTGGTTTTCAGGTACTCATTAAACCTCTGCTAATCTATAGGCTAAAAGGTGCACAGTGTCATACAAACAAATAGGCCAATAAAACACCACCATGGTAACACACGACACTAAAATAATGTAATAAATATTATTTAACATAGGATGTAAAATAAAATTCTACAATAGCCTACATGACTAACAAAAATAATTATTTGAATTTCATTAGATTAAAATCAAATGTGATGCTTCTGGACGTCTTGTTTAATCTAAAATGATTTATTGATAGGTTTTTTATATAGCCTAGCATTCCATTAACATTACAAACTTTGTAAATAGTGCATGCAGTGTAGTTGCTGAGCCTGAGAGAGACACACTCGGGCTTTAGGACCCCGCGCTCTTCTCTGGGAGCGTCTTTTTGGCCGTTGCAAGTGCGCATTGATTGTAACCATTGTGACTTCGCGATTTACCATCTGTAGTGTCCCATGTGGTTCAAGTCAATTAACGACACCGGCCGGATCACTTCCCACAGGAATTGAAACCTATATTTCAAAATTCAAAAAGTTCCCTGAAGTTTTGTTTAAAGACAAATAGGAAGAACTGTGTACTTTTTTTTTTCTTTTTTTTTTCTGGTTGTTGTCTGGTTGAGTTTATTCTGGATTCCTTTCTGCACTATCCACTTATACAAATAGCATATTAAACGGTAATATTATTAAATACAATAATACCTGTAATTATAAGCAGCGCCATTATAATTAGATAGGCCTATGTACATGTAACGTTAGTTAATTTGTTTTACTCAGTCTTTCTAGGTTACAAATAAAATACTGTAAGCGGTTTTAAAACACTTTATGTTCCGTCAGTATCATTATTTGCTGTCTTTCATATTTATTTCACATGAGAGCTATTAACTCACTGCATGCTGTTACATTTTCTACCAGGAGGCGAGCCTGTCATATCTGTGTGATATCTGTCATGTCCAGCGCGCGCCACTCTGTGCGTTTTTCCCGCCGCAGTGTAACCAAACGACGCGGCTTTAAAGGCGGTTAAATCACGAGCAGTAGATTCAACTAAAGCTCTTATTAGGACAGAACATCTCACAGAACCGCACGGAGAGGATGTGTCTTTATTTAGGGCTTTAAAAGAAGAAGAAAAAGGGTCCTACATATAGGCTAGATAAGTGAACAATAATATCAGGAACTGTTATTTGTGTTATTTTACGTTGCCTATGGCTACAGAGGAACATGGAAATCACTGCTGAATTTGTTAGATGTCTCTGGATTATAGGAGTTTATACTCGTTTTCTCTGAGTTTAAAGGACTCTATAGTCTATAAAACGATGTCTCCAATAGAAACAGAGGATTTTGTCTAAACTCTCAACTTTATGTTTCTATTTTTGTGAAAGAAAAGTTGTACCGGACTTGAAAAGACGCACCTGTGGACTACTGAAAAAGAGACACGGAGGAAAAACACGAGTCTCTAAAGAAGAAAAGTATTGATTCAATTAAAAACACTGGAAACCAGTAGTAGGTGAGATGCTCTGACAGATAATCTGCGTGATTGTGGAGGCAAGGCAACAGCTGTCAGTCAGAGCACGAGACCCCCTCCCTTCCTCACGGCTCGCGCTGCGTGTGCACGCAGTGCGCATGACCGTCAGGAGCGAACCGCACGGACGAGGGAAATTTAAAAAACGTTTTTTTCTTGCGGGACAACAAGTGCCCAGACCAACAGTAGAGCTTTCCTCCGTCTCGTTACCCAAGATTTTCTATACCACAGAACAAATTCAGCAGAAACAGGTAAGATACTGTGTATTTCGTGTTTTTATTAGTTAATTTTAAATAAGTCAAGAGGCTGCGCACCTGTTACGGACTGACACATATTATACAGCCTGAACATTGATTTTAATTAACTTTAATTATTATCTGGTGTTTTGAAGAACAACTGCTAAACGTTTATCGTCTATTTCTAAGAAATGTTTAACGTTTTCTGTTGAATACACTGTTGAGATTAAACAAATTAGGCTATTGAGACGCGCGAGCAGACTGACAGGTAATTTAGACTAACGGTGACTGATGACGTTTAAATCTGATGACCCCTGTATAGTCAACAAAGCAAACATCACATCAACACTGAATTGTAAAATAAAATTGAATATTAAGTAAAATAGTATATTTTCTTTTGTTATTTTTAAAAATGTAACCTTTTATTGCTCAGCTATAGTGTCAATAAACAAAGTTTTTGTTGCGCATCGCATATTTTATTAATATTCGCTATTCGCATATTATTGTGTTCTTATGTGGCCATGTTATAAACTCTTTTTTTTTTTACATTTAACTTTTATTGAAATGTCACATATTTGTACTATGTGTATTTGTGTTTTCTTTGTACCAAATGCACATTTGTAAAATAACTTTTATTCTCTGCTTGGCATGGTTCATTCATTTACTTGCATTTTATCTGCCAGAAGATGATTGAAAGTGGAATTACAAGCAGGATGTCGGGAATTCATGAAAACCCTGGACAAAGTCACCTCACCTCCGCACAAGACTACAGGTAGGGGGTGATTTCCTTTGATGGCTGAACTCATTGCTTTTGAACCTTGAACAGATTAGAGAATAAAAAGATAATTTCGGGAAGAAGAAGAAGAAGAAGAAGAGCGCTGCTAATCTTAATACAATCTCCACCTTCCCTATTCTGTAAAATAAAGGTGTGATTTGAGAGGCAGGGAATTGGGGTTTGTGAAAAAAGAAAGGAGCGAGAGAATACATCATCTTTGCTCTGAATGGATCTGTCAGAAAGCATCAGCTCTGTTTACACGCCCGCTGTCGGCACACGGAGGGATTGGGGCTCTTGGAGGGGGCCCCCACGGGTCACCAAGGAGAAGTGGCTCCCAATTAGAATGTAAACGAGGGCGACTTGAGCTGTGATAAACCGTGACTGTGTGCGCCCGCCTCCCCCTTTCTCTGGGACACGTAATGGTTTGCATCAATGAGCAAATAAAATCATTTTTTCTTCCACTTTTATAAATGCACCCTAATGACCGTAAACTGTTCAATACACAGCTGGGTTTACAATTGCACTTCAGAAATGCTAATAAGTACAAGGATGTAGGCCCTATTTTCTTGACGATCCTAAATTTGAGTTTATGTGGCATGTTATGAATTCTTTCCAAAATAAAGCCCCCACCCCTCCCAATTACTGAAGTACAGTTTTTAAATCAGTACTATAATGAATACCATTATTATTATTTTTATTTTATTATATCTGTGCATCAATAGAATATAAGTCAATCTCTGACATGCGGTTGTAAGATGACGTTTCCTCAAATTAAATGTTTCTGAAGTTACAGCGCAGCCATTGTCTGGCAATACAACAAGTGGATCAAGTGGCAACATTAAATTGTCAGGTCAAAATCAGTTTTAGATCTTAGATCATGCTTTGTGTGAAGGATTTTACACACTTAATATGAAATATTACAATATTGATATAATATTATGTCAACAGTTTTAAAATATAGATATAATACAAAATATATTCAACAATACACAGCATGAGGGAGTTTAACAATTATTGTGGCAATTAATTAAATTTAAACAAACTTTTATCCAAAACAACTTACAGGGCTGTCAAACTAAAAGTATTTTAGTGAAACATTTCACAGTTTATTTGTGAAAAATGTTTCAATGCCAAATAACACATTTGACATTAATATTGACTTACAAAACTAATATTGAGGAAAACAATAATTGAAACAAATTAAGCTATTAAACGAAAGGCCATTAAATGATAACACTCAACAGAAAAAGACAGATTAACACTCATCAGAAAGATGCAGGTCTCATAAAGCCAGGTGTTAAACTGTCCCATTCCCTTTGCAAGGTGTCTTTTTCATGTCTTTGTATGGGGACAGGCGTTAGGAAGACATTTCAAAGCGTATGACAGTGTAGTGTTGACATTTTCGTGTCTAAGGTTTCATATTTGCGAGTGTGTCTCTCTGTGTGTGTATAAAGGATAATTATTCAGAAGCTCTAAACTGGAGCAACCAGGGTGCTCAAGGCCACGTCCCCAACTTCTTCCTTCAATGCTGTAATTTATTCAGGTGGCAGACTGTGTGTGCAGTGTGGCTTGACCTCCAACTCCTTCAACTACCCCCTCCCAGTTACCCCCTTAGGAACTGTCTGATGCCTCCAGGCGGGGGGGATGGGGCAGAAGGGGACAGGGGTTGGGTGGAAAGGGACAGGGAAACAGATGGCATCCTATTTTTCTCTGTTGTGTGAGGCCTGTCATTCCAGTAGATTAATGCAAGGGGTTGGTTAAAAAAAAACGGTAAAGACAATCAAGGAAGGGTCTGGGAGGGGGGGAACAATAGAGCCACGTGCCACTGTGCAGATTTGTCGTTTGGGACACAATAGGTGATCATTTTTCAATGGGGCTAGACCAACTGTTGCAGGCAACGTGTGCCACATACCCATGTTTCAAATGATCTCATGCGTTGTTTACATATGATTCAGCCAATGACAGTGAAGAAGGCACTAGTCACCTGACTACTGTTAGAGGTTGGTGTAATGGAGAGGGGGGCACTGAAGTGGCCAGACACACAAAATAACTGAAAAGTGAGGGTTGTCATAGCGACCCCAATTATTGGGCTGAATAGCAAGTTTGTAGGGAAGTCTGGAGAGAATACGAGAGGCTTTCTCTGCTCTCTTAATGCTTAGAGCAAATGAAGAAATGGCTGAATAAATGCACTGGATTAGATCAGTGGATGAAAGTATTTTTATTTCTATTCCCAAACAACGGATTTACAAGAAGACTTGCTCATCTTGTATCTATTTACAAGAAAAACTGAAAAACGAGAAAAGAATAGAGTTAGTTTATGTAGGCCAAGAATAATACAATTTAATATGAGCAAATTACAACTTAATTTAATATTTAAAAAACACATATTTGTGTTTCAGTACTGAGTGCATACTATGTTTTTGCAGACTCCTGACTACTGACCCTTCGCAGCTGAAGGACGAGCTGCCTGGTGATCTTCAGTCCCTGTCCTGGCTCACCTCTGTGGATGTTCCCCGGCTTCAGCAGATAGGGGGTGGACGGCCCGACTTCGCCAGCTCTGCTCAGAACAGCCTGCTGGAGCGGCAGACAGGTCAGGAGATTTATACACTGTGTATACAATTAGCGTGAACGGTGGTAAAAATGTCAGTAAAAAAACAACCACCTGAATTCAATTACTTTCCACATCTGTAACATCCGATTGGTTATATTAGCGTAGCACCTTTACCAATGATTTAATTAAATGCTGTTATTTATTCACATATTCATTTATTATTATTCTTTGTTGTCGATTTTATTTCTTTAATCTTTCTCAATTGTCTACCAAACATTTAGACTCAGTTTCTTTGACCCAATTTTTTTTATACAATAAATATATATATATATATATATATATATATATAGCCTATGAAGACTTCAGATGCAAAAGCCTCTAAGTCCGTCTACTAATATCAAACATTTCTTAAATCAAGATGCATTTACTAAAGTAGTAAAATGACATTTGATATTTAGTCTTGTTTTCTGGGGAAATAAAAAAAAAATAAGTGAGTTTTTTGCGTAAGACAAGCAAAATTATCTGCCAGTGGGGTAAGAAAAATAATATTTTTTCTGTTTGAATTAAGATTATTTTTCTTACCCCATTGGCAGATATTTTAGCTTTTTTTAAGCATCAACTCACTTAATTTTGATTAATTCCCCCGGAAAAAAGAACATAATATCTTATGCCATTTTACTTATCTAGTAAATGCATCTTGATTTAAGAATTTTTTGGTATTTGGACTGGAAACAAGACAAAAATACTGAGTAGGAAAAGCAGTTTTTGCAGTGTAAAGTTTTTGTTTAATATTATCATTTTTATCAGGCTCCTATGTATAGGTTTCTACCCAAGTACCGCCATTTCTGAATGGGCTGAGGCTGGGTTTTAGTGAGTTTGAAGTGAAAGTATTTGATGAGCGTATACTATGTGCGGAGAGCATTCACTCAATATTATTATCTCATTTTTGACAGAGGTGACTTTTAGAGGCTTTTGCATTGGAGGTCATATATATATATATATATATATATATATATATATATATATATATATATATATATATATATATATATATATATATATATATATATAAGGATTTTTAGAAAGCTGTGCCTTAACAGTTGTGGATTGAATCCCCTTTCATAAACCAGATCCAAATTTAAAAAACAAAAAGATTTGAATACTCACACTTTGCTGAAACTTACAGCTCAGCTGAATGGCATGACGGTAGCAGGAGGAGCAGGATCTGCTATTCATCTACAGAGTGAAATGCAGCATAGCCCTCTGGGCATCAGCAGCGTGAGTGAGGATTCAGATTCAGCATTTCAAACTAATTCAGACTACATGTACAACCAAGATCATTCAGAACTGAACAACCATTTGCAATTGAGCTAAAATAACCCTATGCTTACTCTGTTGTTTTTTTAGATGCCCCAGTTTTCCCCTGGGTTTCCTTGTGCCACATCAGTGTACCAGACCACCCCTCAGCAAGTGCTGACTTTCACTCAGGCAAACCAACAGGTTGGTTCAGTATTTTGTATGATTTGTAAATACTGCTCAAAACAGTAATATTTAATATTATATAATATATACATTTCTGTTATATGCCTTAGTGTTCTCCCGGTGGACTTTATGGCAACTACAACAGCCAGAGTCTGTTTCCTCAGCCCCGTATTACTGCTCACAACCAGGACCTGCAGCCCAAGACTTTCCCTAAACCCATCTATTCTTACAGGTGACTTAAGTTCACTGCGAAAACCTCTGAAAAACATTATAATTCTCTGGGAAGGGAACAAGATTTTTATTTATTTCAAGTTGACTACATTTGATATGATCTGTTTTCAGCTGTCTGATTGCCATGGCTTTGAAGAACAGCAAAACAGGCAGCCTTCCTGTTAGTGAGATCTACAGCTTTATGAAAGAGCACTTTCCCTATTTCAAGGTGAGGAATTTATGTAAAAGCACACTGGAAAATAGATGGACTGAGTCAACACGCCATGGAATCAAATAAATGTTACTTACAGCACATTGTTGATAACTATGTTTCACAGACAGCACCTGATGGATGGAAGAACTCTGTACGCCACAACCTGTCCTTGAACAAGTGCTTTGAGAAGGTGGAGAACAAGATGAGTGGTTCCTCCAGAAAAGGCTGTCTTTGGGCACTCAATCCTGCAAAGATCGACAAGATGGAGGAAGAGATGCAGAAATGGAAACGTAAAGATCTCCCAGCCATCCGTCGCAGCATGGCCAACCCAGGTCTGGAATCTCTTGACTATTATCAGTGCTAGGCAATTTCATCTTATACTGACTGCTGTTAATATAATGGTCATCTTTATAATATTTTCTACTACTAGACACTTTTGTTGTTTATACTGGTATTCTGGTTATCAAACCATATCTGAGGGCCAGAATATGATACTTCACTGTGGGCTCTTTTGTTTTGGACAGTACACAATAACCCAGAACACCCTTGAAAACATATAAATGCACTAAGAACTACTAGAAACTACTTAGAAACTACATAGCAATGCTCTGACAACCACCCACAACACTCTAGAGTCATGGCAGTGAATTTTATTACATTTAAGCCTGGAATACACTACACAACTTTTAAAATCGGAACAGATTTGAGAACACAAGGCATCATCCGCTTGCTGACTTTGTATATGTTACAGAGAAAAACTGGGCATCATACACTAAAGGACTATCACATCGCATACTACCAGACATTCAAGTCACTCCAAACACAACAAACTCACACAGAAGCATGCTCCTCGTTACTAGATGCATAAAAAGTGAAAATGTTTTAAAATCTACTCAAAATATCAAACATATTTGATAGTCTCCGACTGGATGTAATTATAGTCTGAAGCTAAAAAAAGTCTGAGCCCATCATACACTACACTATTTTCAGTGAATTTGTCAACACTGACTGCCCAAAATCTGCCAACTTGTGTTGACTCCTCTAGACTGTAAGTCGGAGCAAAACTTTATAAATTCTGCTTTATTTATCAAAAACAATATTTTTTGTACCACTGTGCAGAGATTCATGGTTAAGTTAGAGTAGTACAGAAACTAGAGCATAAAGGTAAATGTTAAACTACAATTGGTCATTAACATTGTCCTGTTTTGTTACTTTTTCTTTTACCAGATGAATTAGATAAACTCATTACAGACAGACCAGAGAGTTGCAGACAGAAGTCTGTTGATACTGGCATGACTCGCTTGCCCAGCTGCCCACCAGGACAGACCCTTCCGATAGCAGCTCAGATGCAGCCCCAGCCAGTGGTCACTCTGTCTCTACAGTGTCTCCCCATGCACCAGCACCTTCAACTGCACCTCCAGAATCAGTCTCGCTTGGCTCCGGCCTCCCCTGCTCCTGCTCAGACACCCCCACTCCACACCGTCCCTGACCTGACAAACAGCTCCCACCACCAGCATCATGCCAAGCAACACAGTGACTTCTACACAATTCACACTGACATGAATTCAGAGGTGGACGCACTGGACCCAAGTATTATGGACTTCACGTGGCAAGGTAAACGTTAACTAGAAAATGATCAACTAATCAGTGTATTGAAAGTCGTAGGATGTTTCCCACTCTAATCTGATATCTAACAGACTTTCTTTCTAATAACAGGAAACCTGTGGGAGGAGATGAAGGATGACAGCTTTAACCTAGAGGCATTAGGTACTCTCAGTAACTCCCCACTTCGGCTGTCTGACTGTGACCTGGACACTGGCAGTGTCACGCCTGTGTCCAATGCAGGAGGACTGCCTTACCCAGACCTGCAGGTGACAGGCCTCTACTCTTCATACTCAGCCATAGATGCCCTTTCTAACCAGTACATGAACACACAAGGAGGAACAAAGCCTATTGTTTTGCTTTAATTGCACCCACAAGAAAATAAACAAGCTGAGCTTTACTCCGCAAGATCTAGAAGTCTTTTTTTAATCCTATAGCATTTATGGTGATGTAACAGTGTTCGCTGGTGACATTTGCATTGACTATATTGATTGCATTGAATGCATTGGATTTTAAAGGACCAAATCAGCAATTATGTTTTTAGAGAATCTAGAGAGTTAACTACAGTGCTGCTCTCATTATAAACCTAATGCAAATTGCGAGTTATCACAACACTAAAGGAACAAAGAAAAAAATAATGGGAATTATGATTTTGGGTTTGTTGCCAAGCTTTTTTCTGTACCATAAAAGAAACTTGTTTTCTTCTCATTTTGTCCATTTAATTGTTAGCCTTGTAACTGTAGTTGTGTGTCTTTTGTTGTACTGTGATAGACACTGTATCTGCTCTTTTAATGTTTGTTTATTTATATTTATGAAAAGAGCTGAAATGGTGACATGAATCATTTTTTATTGTACATATCTAAATATTTCAAATGCAAGCAATAAAATTTCACATTCAGATTGAAAGATGTATTCATTTAACTTGGATAAAATGTTTCAGTTGCACATACGTGACAAATGCATCAACTATACTGCAAGTTGGCTTTTAATTGAAGTAATATATTACATAAATTGAATGCCACCTTGCAAATATAGTGTGGCTGGCTAGAATAATTCAGCAAAAACAAAGTTAATAATATACAGTATGTACACAACTGAACAAAAAGACTCAACCCATGTATATTTATAAGATTAAAATAAATGTTAGTTGAAAAAATGACCAGAACACCAAGATGAAAACATATATTATTTAATGAATTTCATTTAAAAACATCCTGATATACAGTCAACAGAGACAGTCAGGCACTTAGATTAGAGTTTAGGCTCTAGTCTTGATCTGACTTGTACGTAAAATCGATTAAAGGCAGCAAATCTGATCAAGACGACTTCTTTAATCAGAATTATCAGTTGAGCACAGTACAGCACAAGTAGTTACACATATTTATCCATTTATATAACCAGCACATATGACTTCATACATATGAAAAGAATTACCTGCAGTCAAGTGAAATAAACTAAACTATACAAACAACCAAAATTCAAGCCATTAAAACATAAAGTGGCACTGATATTGATAATGCTTTATAAAAACTTTCATTAATGTTATCACATACAGTAAGGAGATTAATGTACATTCAATATGAATCGAAGTTTAATGACATTTCTAACAATTTGAATGTACATTAACAATTCGCTAAGCATTACAGTATTGTATTGCCATGTTTGTTCATAACAACCGTATCTTATCAGAAATAAAAGTTATTATGAAGAGTTACCCAGGTATTTACATAGTGATTGTATGTACGTATAATACTGTTACTTTACTCTAAAAATAGAGATTTAATACGTTTGTTCTGCTTAATAATTGTTGAATATATTCCTGAGGAAGTGTCATACAGCGTGATTGTGCGCTCAAAGCATTGTCAATTCCCTAAAATAATCTAATATTCAGTCTTTTCCGCTTATTGTACATTCATATGTCGATTATATCCAAAGGAAATTGACACAAAGGCACAAACGTGAATATGTAAATACTATATAGTGCGTTCTCTCTCGAGAGAGAGTGAGTTTAAGGTAATTCTCTGGTGTCCATGTGAGAAATGTTTCTCCTAAAGTGATCACTGTGAGTCACACACAAACAGTAAAGGAGAAAGTGGACTGTGCGATTGCTGGACATTTGAAATTGTGCGTTTAAGGCTACTGGTCTTAAGTTAAGTTCTTAAGCATTATTATTTAATCAAAAGACATGTCCTCTCTATGTGTAGATTAATTGAAATGGCATGTATGTGATCAGCTGGTGGTGGAGTTGTCCACTGTGGCCAGCAGGTGGCAGACTTTGGCTCGCTGAGAGGGAGTGATGTTCTGCGCCATGTGGATGATGCAGTCCATAGTCACCTCTGGGTTGGCTTGAACTAAGCTAAACATATAGTGCAGGAAAAGTCCATGAGAAAAATTTACATCTTCTTTCAAAGTCATTTATGCTCCCGACTAAAACTTCTGAACGGTAATGTACGCTATTAAATCTATGAGATAAAAAAAATGCAATTTAACGCCTATCGAAGTGGGAGAAAGTTACCTGCGGATGTGTTTGAGAGCGTAGTCCCTCTTTAAGTATTTGATGTTCTCTCTGATGGTAGAATGTGTTCCATCCTGCTGTGAAAGGTGGTTTTCCAGCCACTCCACCACCACTTTGTTATTGTCCCATAGATATGCCTAAAAGATCCCATTATCAAACAATAACCTCACATGAAATACATAACTTTTTTCATGGTCAAGTTTGCAAATTTTAGTAGTTCAGGTAATGAAAATGCATTTTAAGAGTTGACTTTACGGTCCACCAGTGTTATTTTAGTATTATAGTATTTATTAATATTACAATATTTATATTGTATTATTTATTTTTATATTTTTTTTGGGGAAAAGTTTTAGTAATTATGTTGTTCTATAATTTTCATCAGTTTTTGTTTTTTAATATTTGTATGTAACTAATTTTCATTTCAGTTTTAGTAATCATGGTATTTTAACTTCAACTTATTTTATTTTAAGGCAACATGACTATTTTTTCATTTATTTATTTTTTTAAGATCAAGATCTAATATTTATATATTTTATTATTCACTATTTGAATTACCAAAATAAATTGACAGATTTTTAAAATAGTTTTATTTAACAATTACTGCTGTACACTTCTTGCCAAATCATTCCAGATCCTTAAGTTCTGAATTTGCTGTTGTTACTGATTTTTGACTTGAGAAGAGAGGGAGAAAAAAACATCCATTTAGTTTTTCTATCATACATTAAGTTTCCTTACTTTTACAGCCCCCTCTGTCTCCACAAACCAGCGGCGCAACATGGACTGTATGTGTCCATTGCTCAGGTCCTGGTTGGCCTGCATGATCTCCCCCTTCACCACCTCCTCCAACAGCAGTCGCCGCAGACGCCAGTAAAAGAAAGACCTAGCGCTTTTCCAGTCCAGGATGTCCTGAAACAGTTTGGTTATTGTGAAAAAGCAGAAAGGCCACTAGTATATTGCATGTGTCTTTGATATGATCCACAGCTATGGAAAAAAAAAATCTCTTCATAAAAGGGTGTACAGTGACATATGGAGCCTTAAGTGCCTAATTCTTTTTATTTTTGTTATGTTTATACCATGATGACACCCTTTTCCTGCATCCTTCCAGGAGTGTCGTGAAGGTCCACAAACTGCACTGCCACCTGGTGGTAGATGGGAAGAAGGAACTCCTCTCTAGACTTCAGTTTGGCCTCCAAGTCTTTACGCTCCTGGCTTGATAACTCCGGCTTGCCTACGTGGAGCACAACAGTAAACCGTGTGTCACAGCAGGAAGTAGATATTCCCTGAGCCATTGAGAACATTTGTGTTTAAGTGTGATTAATTGCTGTACCCAGCTGCTCAGTCAGGAGAGAATACACAGCATCAGTCCTTTGCATGGTCTTTAGCAGCTCTTTCTTTCTGAACTTTATCTCCACAGTGCCCTCGGCCTCCAGAACACCCCCTCTGGAAAGAAGACAGGAATCAAAGATCGAATTAGAGAAGATTTAGAGTGGTGAAGGGAAGCTGTTTCGACATGCTCACCTGCTCTCTCGATCTGCATAGAGCTCCATGTGTTGGAGGTTTATAGTGGGGTCGATAACGACCCATGATCCTCCTCTCAGCTCAGCATGAGGAGGGATGTAGACCAGTACAGGCTGGCTGAACTCTCGCAGGGCATCCACGATGTAAGAACCAAACTTAAGCACCTGGTCATACATATCTGACATACAGAGCAATCAAGTTCAAAGAAAACACCTTAAAATACTGTGCAAAAGTTTTTTTGAAAGATGCTCACCAAGGACACATTTATTTGATCAAAAATAAAGTAATTTTTTTTTAATATTGTGAAATATTATCACAACTCACATGATCCTTCAGAAATCATTCTAATATGCTGATTTGGTGCTCAAGAAACATTTAAAATTATCAATGTTGAAAACAGTGATACATTTATCTTCAGGATTCTTTGATAAATATAAATTTGAAAAAGAGCAGCATTTATCTGAAATTGATTTTTTTTTTTAACAATGTTAAAATCTAAATAAGCCATCCTTGCAGTGTTATTTCTTTAAAAAAAATTGACCTCAAACTTATTGACCTCAAACTTTTGAACGGTCATGTAAATTAAAATGCAAACTCAAATATGAAAACCAGCCACGCTATATACCTTTCATGCCTCCAGAGAAGCCTCTCCAGTTGGCAAACACCATTAGTGGAAGTTTCTCCCTGTTGAAATCCTCAATAGCCTGTGCAGTTTTATACGCAGAATCTGGGAACCACACTTGACCGGCCTGCTGAATGATCTGGGGCAGAAAATACACTTTATGTCAACACAGAAAACAATAAATGGGACATACGAACAGCAAACAAAAATCCCAGAGGGGAGTGAGTCACAGTCAGGACTCTTACCTTGGCCTCTGAGTCTAAGTTGGCTGGATCTGCTGGAATGGCAACCTCAACTGTGCGGGTCTCCACAGCAATGACCCCAAGAGGAATCCCACCAAGCCTGTATGACATTCACAGTCTCACTCAGCCCAGAATATTCACTCAGTTAAATCAAATGTTTGTTTGTTTGACATCTTCATCTAATGTTCTGGTTCTTACCTGGCCCGGCCGACCACCACTGTCTGTGCCCAGGTAGCCATCACCTCCATAAACGTACCATGGTCAAAGAATCCACTCTGCCATGCTCCCTTCACAGCTATCGACACGAATTCAAAGAAAGAGAGGCTGAGTTTAAAGTATTAACATGAGCTCCCATGCAGACAGGTCCAGAGTATGTGTTGAAATGTATGTAACAGATTGTGTGAATAGTTTGATTCTTACTGGGATGGGGTCGTCCACAAAGCAACCAACGAGGGTCATAGGGAGCTTTTGTGGGAACAAAATCGATCTCTCTCTCCACTGGATCAGTGGGTTGCATTATAGGGACCGGACTCCGATTGCTCTAAAGTATAACAGCAAACACCATAGGGCTTGATGTTAATACATCTAACAAAATCATACCATGACACAGTCAATACAAAATATACTCTCTGCCATTTTGTCATTTGGACTAATCAAACCCAAACTACTTATAGCCTGTCAAGATCATGACTGGGTCATTTATATATTATATATATTATATAAATATAATCAAAAATGCAGTAAAAAAATAATATTGAGCAATATTTTTATAGTAAAGAAAACTGTTTTCTATTTTAATATATTTTAAGATTGTAATCTAATATTGTGACGGCAAATATTATAAATGTCTTTACTGTCAATTTTGATCAATTTAATGTATCCTTGCTGAATAAAAGTATTTGACGTTTGAAGGGTAGTGTATATCATGGTAGATTTTGTGCCTATTTATGCTGATTTAATTAAAAAAACTGTCACAATAACATTCATTATTTTCTGAATCAGAGAATCATCATTTAGAATAATAATAATCACAAACTTTAAAAATTACAGTAACAAGAACTTGGGGGATGCCTGACTGTTATGAAAAAAATTTCGACTAACCTTCATTTGCTTATATAATTGTGAATTATAATTGATCTTTTTCTTATTTTGGGGATAAACATGAACTGGACATGTTTAAGACCAGCCTACCTTTGGCATGTAAGATAGCCACTGTAGTATAGTGAGCACCCCTTCAAAGTCATCTGGCACGGTGGTGTGCGTCACTCCATTGTTGTGCATGATCTGAACCCCTCCCAGCTGGTTATTGGAGGTGTAGACTTCACGACCCAAGACCTACAAAGAAATGCATTCAGAATGAAAGAATTTAAGAATTAAAACACTGAAGTGGCTTCATCAATCCTCAAGAATAAAGGAAACATAGCCCACATAAATATGACACTGTACAAGGTAAGGTGTGACTGCAGATGTGAAATTCCAAACCTTGTTTAGTGCCCCAGCCCCAGTCAGGATGATATGGGAGTTCTCCACTTGAATTACTCTTTGTCCTAGACGTACCAGATACGCACCAATTCCTATGGCACGGCATGTGACCTAGAGGAACAATGAATACTCTTAAATGGTCACTAGATGACCGAACCATTGATACAAAATCATATATTGCATACACAATAAACATTGGTGCTTGATTTAATTTCATATTGTAAAATGTCTGATGATATTATGGGTAGATGTAAGGTCTCACCATGCTGATGGTGATGACTTCCTTATAAGCCTGGGACGTTTCTCCAGCTATGGTGCCTGAACCCCTCAGATTCTCCACTCCAAGACCCTCTTCCTTCCCTATGATGTCTGTGATGATGTACCTAAGACATTATTTGAACACATAAGAGTCAAGGAGAGAGGTTTTTGGGTATAGGTCTTTCTGTGCATGCTAAAACCAGTAGGCTTACCTGGACTCGCCTCCCTCCTCTACATGGTGACAGTGGACAGAATTAGAGGAACTGATGCGGGTGTAGTCCTGAGGAGTCAGATACAGGTACTTAAAACCCTGCAGAGGCAAAAGAGAAGAATGGTCTTGAACAAAAGCTTGAAAAACAAAGCAGGAATGCATCAAACAAAATTTGTAAAATTAAAGAGTCATTCAGAAGTGCTGTGGTTTGATTTTACATCGTAACTCTTTAGACACATTCGGTCACCTTATAAGGGTCATCAGGGTCGATCCAAGCAACCTGAAACATGTTTCGGATCTCCTCTGCCAGGCCGATACGAGCTCCACTGTTGGCTGAGATGTAGATGCGTGGAATCCCCTCCGCTCTGGCTAGCTCAGATGCCAGTAAAAAGAGCTGATCCTCCTGGGGCCCAAAAGAGCCAATCATATAGGTAATATCATTACAGATCACAATGATATCTCGGCCCTCTGGATACTCTGGAGTTTTCATCTTCATCCGGAAAGCCACCATGCCAACCTAGAAAGGAGGACAAACAAATTACTGATTCATTTACTTAGATGTTGATTTAAATTAATAAATGAATTTGTCTACATTTACAATTTTGTCTTCACAAGCCAAATTATGGAAATGGAAGTATGTTCCCAAGGTATGACTGAGGAACAGTATTCCTCAATAGTCCATAGAGAATTATTACTGTGTAAAGGCCCATTCACACCAAGGACAATAACTATAAAGATAAAGACATAGTTCTAAAATCGTTGTCAATTTTGAGAATGGCACAGAGAAACGATAAAGTTGGAATCAAGGAACTGAAATTCCATCAGGTGACAGAAGTGGAGAAAAAAAACCTGGTTAAATGAATGAACACAATGGCCCTCATTTATCAAAAGTGTGTACACCAAATTTCCAGCGTACACCTGGCGTACACCCAAAACCACGGTGACTTTGAGATTTATCAATATGGACGTTGGCGTACGGCACGCTCAAATCCTACGCCAGCTCAGGAGGTGGTGTACGCATGTTTTGAGTTAGTGCGGAAATGCGCAGAAAAACAATTCCTAACACCACAAAACGCACTGACAAACTAAAAGATATGATATATTATGACCCACTGTAAAAAAAAACAACAGCATAGTAATTATAAACTTCAGTGTTTATTTTTGTGCAACATGGACTTCAGTGTTTAATTTGTGTGACTTTACCAAAGCATTTGATTTGTAGGCATATGTATTCCTTCAGTTGCGAGCCTGTGCGCTTTACCTGACATTTCATGAGGCGTTTATACCCGAGGCGTTTATACTTAACGCGCTCGCCATTGTACTATTCTTTGAAACGATGGTTAGGCCCGGCAGGTGCGCACGGACTGGGTTCACGTTCAGTAATGAAAGGCTTTCAATGACCAAAAAATAATTCAGACTG
The DNA here is from genome assembly GCF_963993115.1 of Abramis brama. Classification (NCBI taxonomy): domain Eukaryota; kingdom Metazoa; phylum Chordata; class Actinopteri; order Cypriniformes; family Leuciscidae; genus Abramis; species Abramis brama. Next base: position 11,544,600 of record NC_139967.1, on the reverse strand, counting down.
ACAAAATAATAAAAATGACATTCTTCTTCTTTTAAATAATAATAATAATAATAATAATAATAATACAAATAATAATAATAACGACATTCTTCTTCTAAATAACAATAAGCGTCATTAATAATAAAAATCATAATAATAATAATAAGAATATTACAAATTGTCATGCAATTATTAATGTGAATGAATGGTACTCCACATCACATCATCATCACTATTGTACACCCCAATACATGACGTGATACGAAATTAAATGCTAATTGTTTCAAAACACGTGCTGTCAAATAATGCATTGTGATAGGTAATTTGCTCATCCAAGTTTCTCTTCTTTGCCGTCTTCCGTGTGTCCATGGCGTAAAATGAGAGCGTGGGGGAAGCGGAGACTTGATTATATAGGGGCGTGTTATTCTAATGACGATCGTTTTCAGCCGCGGCATTTATCAAGGGCAGGTATTGCGTACACCTGGATTTCAAAGGTACGCACAGCTTCGTAAATCAGGCAGTGAGAGGAGTGTAAGCAAAATCTTACGCCAACATATACGCCCGTTTCTACGCAAGAATGATAAATGAGGGCCAATGTGATTCATGATTCCAGGCTACATCAAAAGTCAAACTATCTTCACTTTCTGCTTTGGAATTGCGACAACAATGTTACACACTGTCTAATAGAAAATTCCCCCATGGTGAAAATCAAGCTTTGGTAATCAAAGATGAGCTTTAAGGGATAAAATTATTGACTACAGGGGGACTTTAAGGAATATGGTAAGAATTCATTGATGCACCTCATTGTCTCCTGGTAGTCTGTTCATCTGCACAAGTCTCCCCTGAGAATCCAGGACCAGTTCATTACACATCAACACATCTTTAGGGTAGCTGTCTCCTGGTCCCCAAAGTTTAAACAAAGCCTGACAACAGAAAAAAAAGAATAATGAGCTAACACATCCCATAAACAATCACAGTGAGAACTAGTTCCCAGCAAGCAATTTTGCGTTTAAAAGATGTCTAATAGCCGTCCAAACACAGCCCTGACATCTAGGCTAAAACAAGGCAAAATTTTGGCTGTCAGTGAAAATTTAATAGATGTCTAAACCATAGCCCAAGAATAGACTAGTCATCTAAAATGTCAAAGAAATGAAACCAAACTCCTTGTAATCACTGTTGATTTTGCTTACTAGATGGTATATCATGCATCTTGCAAGTTATTTTGGCAAAAACGACATGTAACCAAATTCAAGGTTATTTTGGCTAGAAGTGGGTTACTCATAGCCGGACTATATCAGGTCAGTTAACCTAGACGCTGAAATGACAGCTATTGCTTGCTGGGTTTCATCTTAACTGAATCACCGCACCTGTCTGAACATCTCAGGGAAGTCATAGACGTACGTGGTGCCAAGGGTCTGAGCCTGGAAGCGTTTAGCCTGCAGCAAATCTTTTGTGACATATGGGGTGTTGATTAACATGCCGTGCAGTGGACCTTGTTTGTCTCCGTACGACTGGAACATTATCTGCAGAACATGAAAACATGTAAGCGCTGTGGCACAGTAAAAAAGATTATTTTTTTGGTCATGAAATAAGCAAGGCAAGTTTATTTATATAGCACATTTCATTCACCATGGCAATTCAAAGTGCTTTACAGAAAAGAATTAAAATAATCACAAAAAAACAAGGAAAATTAAAACAGTTATAAAATGAATTAAAAGAGTAAAAAGATGATACATAGATAAACTTCTCATCTGGCAAAACACCGGTGTCTCATATTTTTGATTTTCCCATGGTGATTACACTGATTCCCATGGTGATTACACTACAAATAATATCAATAGTAATAAGAAGACGGCTTGGCATCTTGCTTGAATGACATTAACCTCAAAACCCTCTCTTCTAGCTGTGACCACCAGGAACCCAGACTCTTCTGTCATTGTACTGCAGTGGTTATTAACCAGGGAGCCTCAATATGACTTAAAATGATTTTAACAAGAAAATACAAAAGTACAAAATATTTTTTAAATCCTTATTCTGAAGTCATATCCATCAGAATGTTGTGGACAATGGATGGCCTAGGAGTCAATAAGGTTGAGAACCACAGTTGTACTGTTACAACAGCAATATGCAAAGCAAATACTTACAAAACAATCTACTATAATGAAAAAAAAATCTGTAGTAATGTGTTCTAATCTTCTAGAATTGTTCGACCCCAAAGTTTCACTCAGATGAAAGAGAAACAGTTTAGGTAATTTCTTGGTTTACAGTCATGCAAGTACAGCTTCTATCTACTTGAATGGGGAAAGACTGAAATCCCTCACGATTTTGTTCAAATAACATATTTCAAATCAGGAATACAGTCTGACAACAATGGTATAACATTTTTTTGCTCATATTACACAAATAAAAAACATTTATTTTAGGATGGTCCAGCAAATCCGGCAGTCAGTAGTGAATCAGTTTCAGTTGAAGAGAAAATGCACACAGACAAATAGAGATGAAAGCGCATACATGGCTTTGGATTAGCCATTGTTTGTGTAACCTGCATTATAACTAGACTCCTGATGACCCTGTGTTGTAGTTTATCAGTCATGCACTCTCAGATAAACAGTTTTGATGTTGGCGAGAAGAAAATGGGCAGCTGAGAAAACAATACAGACTACAAAGCATATTGATAAACAGATCGATTAAGCAGCTGCTGTTGCGTCTGAGCTGATTTTCATCTAAACTCGACCTGTTGAAGAACATCTCATACTTATGCAGTGACGCTCAAAAAACAACTGGGTCAGATATCAATGAAATCAGTGATAGAGAAAATAGTGCTACCATTAATTTTTTGTTTGATAAGACTTCTTTAATGTTTTGGAAAGAAGTCTCTTTATATTCTGCATTCATTTGATCGTACATTTCATGTGTTCAGAGAGTCTGGCCACTCTCCATTGACAAGCGTTAACTTCCTTGAAGGCGGATACTCTGTTGAAGTTTAAAACTATTGGATCTGCCCAGAGCCACTCTGGATCTGCCATAATCGATGCCAAAAATCATTCTAATATTGATCCATGTAATCCTTGCTGACAAAAAAAAAAAAACTCACTTACCCCCAACTTTTGGATGGTAGTGTAAACATACCACGTTGTGTTATGGCAAATGTGTAATTTGGAGTAATCATAATCCTAACAATGACACTTTAATTAGGAACAAGAGTGAATGTAAGTTGCACCTGTCCAGTGGAGAGGTCAGTGACCTCCTTGTATAGGCTGATGTCCAGATAGTAGCCGGACTCATTGGTGAGGAAGAGGCGGGTGGGAATGACATCTCCGGTGGTGGTGAGGCGGATGTTGATCTTCAGCTCAGCCTGGAGAACACGCAACTTCCACAGACGACTACCGTACCGCATCACCATGGAACGGACAGACTCCTCTATCTGTAGGAAAAGACGACAGATTGTAGCTAAGCAATACAGCTCAGGAGCAATGGCAGTGGCTATGTTTTTGAATCTAACCTTTGAAGGGTCCATATTAACAGTGGGTACAAAATTGAGGAAGATGTGATTACAGTCAGTACGAGCGGGTGTGTTACTGAAGGCCACCTCCAGCTCATCCATCGCCTCCAGCAACAGCCGCTCTCCCTCATTCTGCAGGTACTCAAATGAGGCCTCCTACAGAAAGAGGAAAAAAGCTTTAATAAAACTTAGGCCATATATAAAATTACCCTCAAAATACCAATCAACAATCTACAGTGGCATTTCTTTTTTTCTTATTATATGAAATAAGACCTTAGGATTTCTAAAATTACGATCATGTAGTAGTACTAACATTTTAACTTATATTTTCACTTTCTGTTGCCAGTTTTGAAGTTGGAAACCATTTTAGACAAAGTACATCAATATATACACTACTGTTCAAAGGTTTGAGGACAGTACGATTTTTATTAAAGAAATTAATACTTTTACCCATTAAATTGATCAGACAATACAGACAATTACATTGTAACAAACTTTTGATTTTCTTTTTCCAGAAAAGAATCCAGAAAATTAAAATGCATCATATTTCAAAATAATAATAACAAATAATAATAATTACATAAATATATATACTTATTTATTAATATATATATATACAGTGCAATGCATAAGTGAATACACCCATGCTAAAGTTGACTAAAAAGAGGAATAAAAAAATCACATTTTGGAAATTGAACTTAATGCCTTAATTAAAAAAATTAGGAAAAATCCAACCTTTAAGGACACCAATTTTTTTTGTGAATGAATAATGTATCGTAAATAAATAAATGTTCTTCCTTAAAATACATGGTGCATAAGTGAGTACACCCCTATGTTAAATTCCCATAGAGGCAGGCAGATTTTTATTTTTAAGTATTTAAAAAAAAAAAAATTTAGGATACTATGCATCCTGATAAAGTTCCCTTGGCCTTTGGAATTAAAATAGCCCCACATCATCACATAGCATTCACCATACCTAGAGATTGGCATGGGGTACTTTCCATAAGATCATCTCTCAATGCAAATCAAACTAGCTTTTAGGCTAACTGAAATAAAATCATGCCAATCTCTAGGTATGGTGTAGGCTATGTGATGATGTGGGGCTATTTTAATTTCAAAGGCCAAGGGAACTTTATCAGGATGCATAGTATCCTAAAAAATTTTTTTTTTAAAATACTTAAAAATAAAAATCTGCCTGCCTCTATGGGAATTTAACATAGGGGTGTACTCACTTATGCACCATGTATTTTAAGGAAGAACATTTATTTATTTACGATACATTATTCATTCACAAAGAAAATTGGTGTCCTTAAAGGTTGGATTTTTCCTAATTTTTTAAATTAAGGCATTAAGTTCAATTTCCAAAATATGATTTTTTATTCCTCTTTTTAGTCAACTTTAGCATGGGTGTATTCACTTATGCATTGCACTGTATATATATATATATATATATATATATATATATATATATATATATATATATATTTAGTCTGTGTAATAATTCTGTATAATGTGGATCAGTTCAGACATTATTTTATGATTGACACCAAAGGTTAATCAAGCATGCATTTATGATGACGTTAAGTTAGACTCACAGATAAGCTACCTATACAATTTATTTCCCCAGACTGGAGCAGTGTTTCTGTAGCTTGCAGTGTAACTGGTAAAACATGGTGCTAGCAACTACAAGGTTGTGGGATTGACACTTAGGGAACAGACTGATAAACATACTGATAACATGCATAAATTGAATGCACTGTAAGTCGCTTTAGATAAAGTGTCTGCCAAATAATCATAATAAATATTTAGACCACATTTACATTCTGTGGTTTAAATGCAGTCATTGAAAGTAAATACAATCAAACCTTGCCTTTCTCTGAGCAAGACTCCACTAAATGCCTGCAAAAGTCCTCAAAGGTTTTAGGACACAAGATTGCATACGGTCTATTAGGAATATTGGTTACCTTTGTAATGAGGTCAGAATGCCGAATGATGGCTCTGATAAAGAAGCGATAATCTGTGACTTCTGCCCCCTCTTCCACGCGAGCGGCACCCAAGTACAGTTGCATCCTGTGATGGGCACAGGGAACGGCCGTCAGATCAAAGTTACGCATACGATTCAGCTCAAGCTGGAAGGCCAGAGCAGGCTCCAGGTTACGGTAGATTCTGTCTTCATGGAACTAGAGAGAAAGGGGAAAATCTTCAGCTGTTACTCTATAATGTTAATTTTTAAATTATCAAATCAACAGATGCATCACTTACTTCATCTCTGGCCCTGAACGTGAAGTACTTCGGGAACTCCCGCTGAGGGGGAAAAAAGGCATACAATTTCAGTCTCTTTTGATTGACAATATATTTAGGCAATGGCAATTGTATGTGAGCATTCACCTTTTGTGCAACTAAAAATGTCACTCTTCTGATTCCATATTCATAGAGCAGAGCTTTCTGAAATGAACACAAGGAGTCAAGCCACTGACCAGCACACACAGCTAAAAGGTCAACAATCTTTAAAATACTTACTTTAGAGTGAGCAAAGCCAGTGAAAGCTGTGACTAAAGCATCATCATCTTCAGTGTCTGCTTGTTTGATAGACACATTTATGATGTGTATGGGGTTTTCCTTCATGTTCTGAAACAGTATATATACACACACACATAAATAGTTCACCAAAAATTGTTTCCCAAAAGAATGAAATTCATAGAGGTTTGGAACGACATGAGGGTAAGTAAATGATGACAGTTTTTTTGGGGGGGGGGTGAATTATTCTCGTTTGTTTCTCCTAACTCTCACCTTGCAGCTCTCCCCATCACAGAAGGTGGAACAGCCGTCAGAGAACAGAGAACTCTCACACAGCGGGTCCGCAAAGCGAAAGATAACTTCATCAAAACACCTACAACACAATCACAGATCAGATGGAATCTCCCATTTTGTTAACCATTTAATCCAACTCTATTTTTACAAGCACAAAATATGAAGGCACCTTTTGAAGTGGTCAAAACTATGGAAGGCAACCATGGCTCCCATCCTCTGACATGGAGGCGACAGCGCCCCATCCAGGAAGAGCTCACTGCCTTGACGACGCATTGCTTGAAACTCTCCCGAGTCATTCACAGGAACAGACAATCTGAGAGGGGGGGAGATGGTGTGTGTGTGTGTGTGTGTGTGTAGAGAGAGTAGAATTAAGGGTGCCAATTATGGACAAAAGCATAAACTAAAGGCACTGCTTGTGCTGAAAGGAAAAAGCACAAGTTTCAATGCAAAATACTCAGTAATCTTCCTCTTTATTCTCAGCTTGAGTGAAATTAGATTATGTGGCTCATCTAAATTAAACTGGCAAGGGTTCAGGAATGAATTGGTAAACACAGTCCACATTTTTTCAGACTGTGTTGATTGGAAGCACATTTAAGGCCAATTTAGGCTTGTAGAATTACCCAACAAATTGACAAATTATGTGAGCCACTAAATCCAGATAAAACAATTAAAAAGAACTGTCCCTTTGAGGCCAAATTTCTTCAAGTCATTAAATACCGTGGATGCATCCAGCATGCATTGCTGCAGACATACTATGCGGTAATGCACACACAAGGCTAACTGGTTACTGGTTAGGAGCTGTTACTCTACCTGTTCAAAGTAGGACTGCTCCCTCTGAAATGAGAGCAGGTGTGTGTTAGCATGGGATCATCATCTTCTAAAAAACAATCTTAGTAGAAATATTTTTCTAGAAATTCAAAATGGATCTATTAATCGTTATTGATCATTAGAGTGAAAAAAATCTCTATGAAAACCGATTAGCAACCAAAGTAACAGTAAGGGAATCACTTTGCATTCGACGACAAAACACTTAAAGCTACAATCATTAATAAACTATTTGAATACAGAAAACCCAGTTAATGTGATTCAGTGTGATTGACCAATCTGCTTTGACTTACATAATTATATCTCAGATTTTTTATTTTGAAGCCTTAATATTTAAAAACGACGTCTTAACAACCCATTTTACTTCCAAAATGTTACATTTAGGCCTATGATTGTTATACTTTGATTAATATAATACACTACTTGTCTTTTGACCATTTATTCACAATTAGACCAAGAATGTGTATTAATAAAGTAAACGGGGTCAATTTTGACTTCATGTCGACAAAAATATTTCAAACACAGTTAATAATTCAGTGTCTATTTTAAACAAAGCCTTCATTAATGTGTAAAAATAATTGCAATATAACTTTTTTCTTTCAAAGCAAGTTGATAAATCTTAAACCACCCCAGTGTGAAAATGGTGATCAATACCATCTCCCAGTATAGCTTAGTAAAAAGAACCCAAACCAGGCTTTAGCTCAAAGGGGGAAAGTTATGATTGTAAGACGGGATCTGTTTTTGTGCACTCTGTTAAATATTACTTGATTAGGGAGATGCTAACAAATATATATAGCGTATTACGTGGGTTTGGGCATGGACTGGCTCACTGGGGAGAAAGGTTCTCTTTCAGAGGGAAGAAAACAATGTCAAAATATAAAATAAAAGTTACAGGGAATCTTAAAGAAATATCCAGGCTAGGAAATAAAGGTGGATTGTATTCTATTACATAAACAATGTAGTCTGTTAAGCACCACAGCAATGAACTACCATTCATGAAGGTCATACCAAAAGCTTCTATATTTGAAAAAAGTTGGCCACAAGACTCCCATTGATTTGGAGGTCATGGGAAAAACATAATTGTAAGCCCTATTCAGTATATATATATAGATCTACATGTGATTGCTGCTATACCTGTTTGGGTGGGATGATGGTAACATGAACTGGAAGTCTACTGCACATGTCCCATCCAGCAGCTGATGATGCTGAAGGCTGTTTAGCTCATAAGCAATATATCCCCTCCGTACGTATACCTGAGAAATTTCAGAAAAGTTCATAGAAAGTCCTGACCACATACCACTAAACATTTGGGGAGAAAAAGACGAGCTTTACTGACCTCTAAGGCAGCCATGCAAACCACACGGTTGATGTGGTAGAAGAAACTGGGCAAGACGTCGAAGATTGAGGTCTCAGACAGGATGAGTTTCTGCAGATGCAGGATTTTTGACTTGTTATGCCTTTGTTAGATTTGTTAGAATATCAAAAAGATAAATGTTTTATCTTATTGCTGTTTACCTTGAGGTTCTCGGGACAGAACTGATGCCCATACATATCAATAGCAGATAAAAAGATGGATTCCACCTGGTTATGTCTGAGTTCATATGAGGGCAAATGAGAGGCGATCAACACCTGAAGAAAGATGTAGAGTTGTTATGGCTAGGGTATTGCTTACTGTATACTGTCCCGTATATACAGTATGCTGTCGAAAACAGTTGTGCAGTTTGATATTTTTGTGTAAATTAGATTTTTTTAAGGATTCTTTGTAACATAAATACTTTTACTGTCATTTTTGATCAATCAAATGCAATCGAATGACCCCACAAGCTTGCTGTATAAAACTATTAATTTCCTTTCCCAAACTTTACTGACCCTGAAAATTTTAAACAGTAGTGTACATACTGCTTAAATAGTCTGCGAAAATAGTATTATTAGCATGGTAGTATGCTATTTTGAACAGAGCCAGCATTAACACATATGTGCAGGAGTTCAACAGAGGTCAAAGATCACGACCACTGAGGTTCAGTGCATACCTGTCTGGCCCGAAGTGCCACTTTAGAGTTTTCCATTTTACTGAGTTGTGTAAGCTCATCAAGAATGACCATAAGCTCATCAGCAAGCATTGGGTCCCGGCCACACAGCTGGTCCTGAAAAAAAAAAGTTGCTTTTTTAAATTAAATAAGAACACAATGTGTCCATTAAACCTAACTACTGAATTGAGTTATGTTAATCCTCTTAATGAAATAAATAAGCACTGTTAAGTAGTTCATAAAGGATCTTACTATGAGCATGGTGACTAGGATGTTCTTCTTGGAGACCTGAGCATGGGAGAAGATGCACCCCAATACTGGAGTCATGTCAGGCTTATACTGCTCTCTGAGATTGATGACACATTTATCATAGTGAGCTGCCGGGGAGAGTGAGAGAATTACAAATTTCTTATTAAAATTTCCCATATTGTTTGTGCACTTTATCTATCTTTTGTCATCATTTTTTCATTATTAGATTTTTAAAAAGAAAGGTAAAACTTGTGAAATGATTTTCTGTTTGATCTGATGTGACTGAGTATTGTCAAGGTTAAAGTTGGACATTTACCTTGCTGAAATTGCATCTCCACCTGAAGGTACCGTTTCAACAGATCCAGCACAACCGATTTCATATAGCCTCTAACTCCACTACGGTATCTAAAAATGATTTAAAAAAACAGGTGCATATTGACATTTTCTGGTTAACAGAGCAGTCTTTGGTTATTTTAAGACAACAGCAAAGGTAGGATCTATTAGTGAGTCATTGGGCATTTCTCACCTTTGCACTAGTTGCACAATGCTTTGAGTGTTCATGAAGAAAACCTCTCTGTCTGCTTTCCTCTGAAGCGTAGCAGCATGACTGTCAAGTATATTTGCTATCTGAAAAAGTGTTGATTGAAAACTGAATAAAACTTGAAAGTTGCCCCCAGAACTTTCATTTATTACAATATCTTTACCAAGGAAATATATCAAGTAATTTAATTAGTACATTTTATCACTAAATGATAATCCCAATTATAGTGACAGTGGTTCCACAGAATATATTTGTTAAGGTTTCAACCATAGATATAGACTGTTACACTTGACTATATGTAATACTGTCCAGAGATATGAGTGCAATCTATGTTTCAGATAAGCATATTTATTTCTTCATCACTCACCCTTTGGCTGGGGAACTGACAGAGCACGGAGGTAATGTTACTGGCATACTGTGCCATGACCTTTCGAATTGCTTTTTCCACAGTAACTGGTATACGCCCTGCCACGCTGGTCATAATCTCCTGCAGTTCAAGAAGAGGCAGAGACGGATCCCGAAGTGTCTTCATCAGCGTGTTGACCCACTTCTTCAACTGTAAAGACACATGGATATAGTTAACAGACTAGTCTGCACACTGTTTTCATGCTGCTTTGAGTCTGAATCGGTGTTCTCACTTTCTGACTGAAGTATGGCTCTGGCAGACAGTATCCATCCATAATCTTCACCAGGTTCTCCAGAACATTGTGGAAGACCTGATGAAGCCTCTCCCCTATAATTGGTAAAGGCTCCTGGGTTGGTAATGCCTCAGTGTTCGGCTTAACCTGAGGGAGGAGACCAGGAATTAATACTTCTCATTGCAGATGGCAGTGTGTCTAAAAATGACACCAGTAAAGAAGCAAAAAACAGTGACGACAAAAAGTATTTGGACACTAAAACATGAATGAATTATATTCGAAAATGCATGAATGTCACTGCATTAGATATCAAATATCAACGGTATCTGCAAACAATTAAAGCTACATCTTTTCACAGTACTGACTTTTCTTTTTTACTTCACCTGATTTCAGATGTAGTGTAGTTCATCACATTAGGTATGAATATGATCCACTAACGGTTGTTGTAACGTGTTTTGCTTGAAAAGTGTGCTTGAGCTATTATTTTCTTTACAATAATTGCCACTTGGTTTAATATTTTCTTTTATAAACCAATCATATTCGTACATTTTTAAGTGGTTGTAAAACTCCCCAATACATCTTTGGGACAACCAACCAAATGGGACAACTATCACGTTTTCAACATTTGCCCAAGACTAACAAAAGAGTAAGTGGATTTCATCATGTGCTTCATCTTGTGAGAAGCATTAAAGATAAATCACCGGATGAATACAGCTGGGGTCATCCAGGTCCATTCGTGCCACTACACAGCCGGGCTCTAATACGGTTCCTGGTCTTTTTGAAAAGTTAATGGAACCGGAATGCTGGACATGCAGGGTCATCACCATCTTCATAACCTGTAAAGAAAAAATAAAAGGAGACAAAAGCAAACAATCACTATAATAAGTCAGTTAAAACTGTCCTCTGCATCCATCTCTGTCAGTCCCATATAATGTCATATGCAGAATATGATAAAGTGCATTCTGCAGAAACTACCTAGAAATGTAAAATACTTTGCCTCATCTTTACCTCAATTTCAGCATAAGGCTGGGAGGCCAAAACATGAGAACCATCATCGACCACATACTGCAACAGCTTTCCAGCAGAGGGCGACCTGAGTACCGTAGGGTCTCGCTCCTTCTCAAACACACACGTTTTGTTACCCACTGTGATGCGATAGCTATACATCATATGACAAAGACCAAATAAACATCAGTGGTTACATAAGTAAGTACACTGTATTTTACAGCACAAAACCACTGCTTTACTAACCTGTCAATCTCCTCCTTCATGTAGGTTGTGTAGCTGCTGCCACCATAGGAAAGTAGTAGACCACCATCACTGAGTCTATGGACATCAACTTCAATATCCGAATCATTCATTATGATAACATACGTGGTGGGTGACTGGCGTGCCACCTGTACCCCAGACACAAGCACACACATTCACACCTGTTAATCATAAAATACACTTACTGAAATAACTTTGATCATCTTTCGATTTATTTTACCTTCAGGCAGTATTTGACTCCATCATAAATCAGATCAGCATTGATTGTGTTGACCAAACTAGCAGCAGGCAACACCTGGCCCCTAAAATATCCAGAAAAGCATTACAACACTAAATTAAAACAGAATAGTGGTATCTTTAAGTTTTCAATGCCTTAGATGCTGGAGTGGCATAGTAGTGGAGATACCTCTCCAGTGAATGTAGGAAGTCAGACATGCTCTTTCTGAAACTTGCATCAGCAACATGTAGAGCACCACATACCACACCTAAAATGGTGTCTGGCCTCTCCGCCTAAGAGAAACACACAATAAATTAACATAAAACAAATGTCACTTTACCTTAAATGGCTTCAAAGTTCATTTTACATGGGCGGTAAGTAGAACTGAGTTCCTGGAGACACTTTGACTTGATTTGGGACATTTGGGTCCTACCTGTACTTTTTCTGCAATTAGGTGGTCCAGCCAGCCAGTATCAATGTCATTGTTCCTGAAACTCTCTGTCTCCAGTAGTTTAATGAGGTACTCCACTGTGGTCCTGAAATCTCCTCTGATTGAGAGTTCCTTCATGGCTACCACCATGTTCCTGCAGGCCACAGAAACAAAAACTTAATTGATTCACAATAAAAAGAGAGCTCTGTCTAATTTTCTTCTTTAAAGAGCAAAGAAAGAAAAGACTGCTGATCTAAATGGACTCACGAGATGGCCTCTTCTCGGTTCTCGCCCCAGGAGAAACAATGTCCAAACTGAGAGTCTGCAAACTCATGTAAACCTCCGGTTGCTCCTACACTGAAGTAGCCCCACACGTTCTTACTGCTGCGGAAGTTCAGCTCCTGAACAGTGCCTGAACTTGGTTTAAAACCCTTATGAAGACAAAAAAATATATCAAGAAATAAACTGCTAAAGTAGCCTTCAAAGACTACTGCTTCCAAACTCTAAAAGGTTTTAAAAACATCTAAGAAGATAGTTAACTCTTTCCCCGGCAGCATATTTTTTAAAAGTTGCCAGCCACCGCCAGCGTTTTTGATCATTTTCACAAAAATGTCATGGCCCCCAGAGTATTTTGTTGTATGAATTCCTGAACATGCAATATGTCAAAAGAAAGAACAGACCCTCTGTTTTATTCTAGCTTCATGCATTCTTTTTAATCAACACTTGAATGTGGGCAAGCTTCATAAAAAAGCAACATTTTGAGCAAAAAGCGGAGAAAATCATGTTTTTGTCAAAAACTACATCTGGATCATATTCAGAAAGATGATCAAAACATAGATGGAGTAGATCGAGTCCATCAACACCCCTAATGCTTCGCAGTCCTATAGCTCATCCTAGGTCGACATTTCATTCAGTAACATTAGGCAGTTTGGATTTATATGCCATTTAATGCTGATGATCGCTTTATTTTACATATGCATATGATTATGATATCGCTTTTTTCTGCATCTTCTTTGCATGCGTTTTGATCAGGAGGTTCAGTACTCTTTCAGAAGATGTGTTACAGCGCCCCCTAGCGTATGACAGTGAAAACACAGAAAGCTAGAAAATTCCTTCCAAGTACACCTACTGTTGCTGCAGCCTGGCGTGGAAAGAGTTAAGCAGGGGTAACTAACTATAACTAAAATTACTCTAATAAATGAATTCAGACAAGAAGTCTAGTAAATTTTGCATTATTAGACCATTTTACAAAAGATACTCATGAATATGCATATATACAATACTGTTCAAAAGTTTGGGGTCAGTAAGATTTAACACTTTTGAAAGAAAGTCTCTTAAGCTCACCACAGGTCTTAAGCTCAGCATTTATATGATCAAAAATACAGTAACAACAGTAATACTGTAAAATATTATTAAAATTGTACACTTTTGACAAAGCTGAATTTTCAGCAGCCATTAATCCAGTGTTCAGTGTCACATGATCCTTAATTCTTATATGCATCTTAACATCTTATAATATCTTATATCTTCACCCCAAACTTTTAAACAACAGTGTACAGAATATGCAGCAAATTCAAGCCATTGTGTATAGACTGTTGTTGAATCAAGCTTTTTAACATAAACATGAACCAATTGCTCACTTCGTCGGGATTCTCACTGGTGATACGTGCAGCTATGACATGTCCCCGTGGACAGGGGATGCATTCTGGAGATTCAAAGTTAATAGGCGTGTCTCCCCACGGACCTTCACCAAACAGCACACGGATATCCTTAATTCTGTAAAGAGGGATCCCCATCGCTATCTACAAAGAGATGGTATCAAAAGTTTATGATCAGCATTTGAGAATTATAGATATTTTAACAAAAACAAAATCTGAAAAATATTAGAATTGCAGAAAGAACCTCTACGAGATCCTCAACGAGAATCTCATCATTAAACAACAGCACCTTTGGAGGGGTCACTATATCATACACACAGTGCTTCTGAGTTCTGTTACCTCCTGACAGCTGTACTTTGCTTTACCTGTAGCTGTGCAGCAGGAAGGTTGACATCAGCAATCATCTCAGTGCAGGGGTGTTCCACCTGTAGCCGTGGATTCAGCTCCAGGAAGTGGAAACTTCCATCCTCGGAAAACAGATACTCTACCGTACCAGCACTCACATAGCCCACCATTTTAGCCAGACGCACTGCATACTGACATAAAGAGCAGAAAATGAATTGTGCATGTCAATATGAACACCATTATGGTACAGGTCCCAAACCCAAAAGATGAGAATTAATTAATCATATGTACAAAAATATAATGACCTGTCATTAATACTGGAGTGCACAAGAATGTAAAAATACTAACGCATTTTAGGACAAATAGTTCTGATGTTTGTATATTGTGCGTTTATTGTTCTCTGTATTTCCCACTGGCATTTTCTTGATCAGACACAGTAATGTCAGCATGCAGAACATTTCACTACCAGTTTTGTTTAGCATGTGTTGAATAAACTTTTGTAATAAACTTAAAAACCTTATTTTAATATGGATAATTAATTTTAGTCATATTGCAAACACTTTCAGTACGCTTATTAAAGAATCAGGGGCCAGCTGTGGCGTAAAGCGGCACAAAGTTACAACTTGTGTGCTAGTAAATATTTTTGCGTTGCATTAAACTTAGTTCAAATGTAACTACGTATAAATAAATGTCAAATTATGTGACTACACAATAGAACTTAAAGGAGTCAACTTAACTGGATGCCCATTTTCCACAAGTTGGTATGATTCTTTAGGGTCTTCATGTAAAGTTTGTAACATACTTTGGTTAAAATTCCTCAATGGTTGTGTAAAACAACACCCTTTTACCTCCTCAAAAACAGCTCTGTCCACAGCGACCCGTTTCGGTGCATGTCTCTTTAAATGATAATGAGCAACTGCTCAAACGGCTTGATTATTAAGAGTGTTTAGGCTTTTTTAAGATAAAAAAAAAAAGGAGTGAATGGATTTCTTTCATTGTATGGTGGTTGTGTCCACACACTGCAAAGACACATTTATATGCAAACACCATATAAAAGTGAATTTTGCATCCGATGACCCCTTTAAGACCTACTAGCTATATTGTGCTTTAAGAACAAATGGTCCAACCAAATTAAGAACAGAGTTAGTTACAAACTAGCTTCTAGTGTGGATTTTACAAACCATTTTAGTTCACCCAAAAATCACCCATTTACTCAAACTTAAGTTGTTCCAAACCTGTATGAGTTTCTTTCTTCTGCTTAACACAAAAGAAGATATTTTGAAGAATGTTGGTAACCAGACAGTTGACGGTAGCCATTGATTTCCATAGCATTTTTTTTCCTATTATGGAAGTCAATGGCTACCGTCAACTCGCTTGAGTTTTGGAACAACTTAAGGGGCGATTAAATGATGACAGAATCTTCAATTTTGGGTGATATACCTTTAAGTACTCCTCTAAGTTACAAGCCCTTAGTCTTTTAGCCACACAACCCCAAATGCAACATGTCCAGGAAATTTTCACAGATTTTTGCCTCACCCGCTCCATTTGCTCAAAAGTGGTGGTGGAGGCAATGGTAGCAGGAGCTTCTTCTATGATCTTCTGGTGGCGGCGCTGGATGGAACAGTCTCTGCCGAACAGAGAGATGGCATTACCATACTGGTCGGCCAGGATCTGCACCTCCAGGTGGTGTGCATGCTCGGCTAGTTGCATGATGAAAATGGGTGAACCTGGCACTTCAGTCTGCACCTGTAGCGAAGAACAAACAACAAGACACCATGCAATGAATCCAAACCTGTAACTACACAGAATAATGAAGTCCTATCAAAATAAATTATGCATATTTTAAAGTAATAATACAGCAGTGTGTACCTGTCTGAAAAAGCTGGGAAAGTCTTCGGAACTGTCCACTTTTCGGATCCCTTTCCCTCCGCCTCCCTCTGATGCTTTGATTACCACAGGGTAGCCAATGTTTTCTGCACTCTAGCCACAAGAAAACACAAAATTAGCAGGATAAAGGAAGTCAAATCGTAACACGAATGTTAAAGTCTAAATTCTGTAACAGATTCTGTAGGGAAAACACACCGCTAGTCCCTCGTCCACATCTTTAACACAACCCTGCACATAAAGTTCATGAGGAACACTGATCACACGACCATGTCTCTGTTCTTCTTCAACCCACTCAACCCTCAGACCTGATAAAAGACAAAGAGGGAGAGATCAAGACATCACAATGAGAGCTTTAGCAACAAGTCATGATGTGCACCGGATCTCTTACCTGTTCCACTCCAGGGCAGTGTGGGAATGTCTGCACTCTGAGCTACGATGGAAGATGCCACCTTATCTCCTAATGCCCACATGGCTTTACTGGAAGGCCCTGAAAAAGAAAACCCTATCAATATGCTTTGTCCTCAACTAACAAGGCTAAGCTGGCTAAAAAGTTATAGATGATTATGAGGAAAAAATACCTAGAAAACATATCCCTGATTTAAGGAGGAGCTCTGGAAGTTTGGGGTTCTCAGAAGCATGGCCCCATCCAGCCCAAACGGCCTTATAAGAAGACAAAAACCATCATCACTAATAATGGAAAATTCACATCTGATACCAAGATTGATATTGCTGAAGTCGTACCTGCACTGGAATTCTTTTGGCAATATCCACGATCATTTCAACATTGGCATAGTTGTTGTTATTTGGGCCCCCAGGGACTGGCACATAGTGATCAGCCATTTTAATGTATTCTGGAGATAAACACAATGAACTTTAAACATAATTCTTTCAATAAATCCCAAATGAAAATGAATGCACAGTACCAATGATTTTTAAAATAAAATAAAATAATAAAAAGTTAGATAATATAATTTTTGTTTAAAAAAAAAAAAAATCAGGTTGAACCATCATTTTATTTTCTGTTAACCTGCATTGGCTTTCAAGTCTTCAGGTGTGACCATCACCACAAAGCGAATGGTTCTCTCATTACGGAACATTTCATAGGACCAGCGTCGAATCGAACGCATGCATTTAACTGCAGCAATGCCATTATTAGCAATCAGCACCTAATGAGAGAGATAATTACATGTGCATACATATTAAATTAAATCCTTTTTTTTTGTTTAGTTATGTGAAAAGGAATAAAACAACATACACAAATGCATGTCTCTGACCTTGTCTATAACGCGGTTTCCTCCAAAGCGGGTGACAAACTCAGCTGGGGAGGCAACGGTGAAATCTCTATGCACGTCCATCTTCCTGTGTTCTTTACCCTTTTTCAGCAGATGGGGGCCTGACATGCTAGGCCTACAGACAAAAAATATCATTATAGTTATCATAACATATACAACAAATCTCAGAAATAAACATGGTTATGGCTCTTATAGCTAATAATGTAAAGTTTACATGAATGTGAATGTAACGTGTGGAACTTGCTGAAACGGAAACATTTTACACAAGCCTCAGCGAGAAACATCAACAAGCACCATTTAAGCCAATATAATTTAAGCCATATTAAAAGATAAAACATAACAAAAACAAACATACAAGGTAAGAAATCCATCAAATCAGCAAGACTTCTCGAAGTCAACTTTATCCGCCCACGTAAACAGTTTTTCCCTAGTGATCTGGCCTCTGTACTCCACACCTCTGTCAAAGTGTGCTATAATATAAATGCTCACACAAGCAAATCAGCCAATCACAGCTTAATGTGTTATCATAAAGGGTACAGACAGTACGGACTAACCCTTAACTGACCCCTGAACAGTAAAACTACAGTGAACTTCACACTTCAAGTCAAAAGCCCATGTTTTTATACAAAAGCGAATGTAATGCAATCAATTTACTATAAAAAGTGGACTGAAGAAGACAAACAAATGATGCATGCGATTTACAATACTATCTTCACTATATGCCAAGGTGACAGATTAAACTAAGCAAATAATTGCTGATCACCTGCAGGATCACACTTCCATTTCTTTTTTGCAGTCATCGGTGGAAACAAAACTCTGTTATGCTGACTATTGTAAAAAAAGCCACTCTTCATAAGATACTCAAGATAAGATGTGTTACCTTATAAAGCATTTAGAGAGGCACCAATGTTACCATTCTGACCAATATGAATAAAACGATAATTATTTTCACGTTGGCCTATAAATATAAAAATTCTATACTATTTTGTCAAAATAAATTAAAATAAAACACTAAAACCTAAAATCAATCGTTTTAAATTCTACAAGTGAATTTAGGCATCACAATATACGTATAATGTATATTATGAAAACTGGATATTCATTTGCTATTACATTTTTACAGTTGCATTTGTTATTAAATTATTACTGTTTTTAAAGATTGACTTTGAGTGTTAAATGACGGCAAAGATAATCTAAATGTAAAAATAGGGATTTGAGCATGCACAATTAAACATCCAATACTGACATATACTGTACCAGTCTCTAATATTGGCAGATAATCAATACGGTACCTATACAGTGCCTTGCGAAAGTATTCGGCCCCCTTGAACTTTTCGACCTTTTGCCACATTTCAGGCTTCAAACATAAAGATATAAAACTGTAATTTTTTGTGAAGAATCAACAACAAGTGGGACACAATCATGAAGTGGAACGAAATTTATTAACAAATAAAAAACTGAAAAATTGGGCGTGCAAAATTATTTAGCCCCTTTACTTTCAGTGCAGCAAACTCTCTCCAGAAGTTCAGTGAGGATCTCTGAATGATCCAATGTTGACCTAAATGACAAATTATGATAAATAGAATCCACCTGTGTGTAATCAAGTCTCCGTATAAATGCACCTGCTCTGTGATAGTCTCAGAGGTCCGTTTAAAGCACAGAGAGCATCATGAAGAACAAGGAACACACCAGGCAGGTCCGAGATACTGTTGTGGAGAAGTTTAAAGCCGGATTTGGATACAGAAAGATTTCCCAAGCTTTAAACATCCCAAGGAGCACTGTGCAAGCGATAATATTGAAATGGAAGGAGTATCAGACCACTGCAAATCTACCAAGACCCGGCCGTCCCTCTAAACTTTCAGCTCATACAAGGAGAAGACTGATCATAGATGCAGCCAAGATCACTCTGGATGAACTGCAGAGATCTACAGCTGAGGTGGGAGACTCTGTCCATAGGACAACAATCAGTCGTATACTGCACAAATCTGGCCTTTATGGAAGAGTGGCAAGAAGAAAGCCATTTCTTAAAGATATCCATAAAAAGTGTCGTTTAAAGTTTGCCACAAGCCACCTGGGAGACACACCAAACATTTGCAACAATGCAAAAGTTATGTTTGGCGTAAAAGCAACACAGCTCATCACCCTGAACACACCATCCCCACTGTCAAACATGGGCAGCATCATGGTTTGGGCCTGCTTTTCTTCAGCGGGGACAGGGAAGATGGTTAAAATTGATGGGAAGATGGATGGAGCCAAATACAGGGCCATTCTGGAAGAAAACCTGATGGAGTCTGCAAAAGACCTGAGACTGGGACGGAGATTTGTCTTCCAACAAGACAATGATCCAAAACATAAAGCAAAATCTACAATGGAATGGTTCACAAATAAACATATCCAGGTGTTAGAATGGCCAAGTCAAAGTCCAGACCTGAATCCAATCGAGAATCTGTGGAAAGAACTGAAAACTGCTGTTCACAAACGCTCTCCATCCAACCTCACTGAGCTCGAGCTGTTTTGCAAGGAGGAATGGGCAAAAATTTCAGTCTCTCGATGTGCAAAACTGATAGAGACATACCCCAAGCGACTTACTGCTGTAATCGCAGCAAAAGGTGGCGCTACAAAGTATTAACTTAAGGGGGCTGAATAATTTTGCACGCCCAATGTTTCAGTTTTTTATTTGTTAAAAAAGTTTGAAATATCCAATAAATTTCGTTCCACTTCATGATTGTGTCCCACTTGTTGATGATTCTTCACAAAAAATTACAGTTTTATATCTTTATGTTTGAAGCCTGAAATGTGGCAAAAGGTCGAAAAGTTCAAGGGGGCCAAATACTTTCGCAAGGCACTGTATATTGTGCAACCCTAGCATCATTTTAGATTTTAAATGGTTAATGGTTTATGCAGTCTTATTGAGCACTCAAAACAGTTATTTATTTAAAACTATTTGCTTGATAAAAAAATACCTATTTTTTGTAATTGCCTAATTTTGTAGAGTATCGACAAAAATCCTTTTCTTGACAATTATGTTACATTCTGAGCATAATCTGTCTGTTTTCAATTATCCAGCGTCTAACCTGCCCACAAACGATGAGCAGATGTGTTTGTTTTTACTGTTATCTGAAGAACTGGATGTGACAACGGGAGAACTTTTCAAACATTGCTGTTATCTCTCCAGTTTTCATTTGTTCTCTGCTCCTAAAGCTTATATGATCTCAGAGAGACACATGCTAACATCATCAGGTTAAATTACGTACTAACACTTCATGCACAGTTTGAACAGAGTTGTGCAAGATTTTGCTGAAATGCAACCTACATTCTGCATTCCAAAACTCTATTCTAACACTACTGTGCACTTAGATAAACTCACACGCTGCTGTTACGCTACACTACTAGGAACAACAACAGAAACTACACCCCTTTTTTCTTCCAGTATGCTACACTTGCCAAGAACATACTGTCCACTAAGAAACGGGAGAACAAAGTGCATGTTTGGTCTGTTACCAACCTCTTGAGGCACTGAAACCAGTTGAGTGTTTGCCCTCCTTCTCCGTCCATGGCGAAGTATCAGATGATAAACGCAGGAGATGAAAAACAACAGCTAACACTTTTTATGTTCCCTCCCTGTTCCTCTTTTGCTCCCTCCTTCTCATGCACCCTCCCCCATGTCAATGAAGACCTCCATTCACCACCACTTGTTTAAGAAAAACATGCTATAAACCTAGCATGGATAGTCATTGTTTTTAGTTTCTCTCCAGAAAATTAACTGCAAAGGAGTAACATTTCTTGCAAAATCTCAGTTAAACAACAAGTTTCTGAAAGCTATATAACCTACAATCTGTGCAAACATTTGTGCAACAGCACACTGCAATAAATTTAGCCAAATTGCTGAACATACTAGACAAATGTCACCAAAAGAATGACCTTACCTTTTGGCCTTTCAAGTTTAATTTCCATTGCGAGAAAAACAAAATGTGTATGTCCTGCTCTAGATTATCAACCTTTATCCATTGATTCTGTGGGAGTCCAGCCAATTGAGCCTGTCAAGTAAGTGACTTGTTGAAGAGGAGAACAACAACCCTCGGGTTACACACGAATAGCAGGAGACAACATCAAAACATCTCGGCCCAGCTCAACCCTAAATATACGTCTAGGGTATTTTGTCTCTGGAAACAATCTGGAAGAATGTTTTTTACACTGAAACGCAATGAGAATGACTTTGTAAGTCAACATCGGGAGCATTGCTTCCATTAATAGTACTGAAATGTGTGGCATGTCACTTTAACAGGTGACAAGCATGAGAAAGTCACGTGATCACAGAGTGTGCTGAGAATGACCATATGGCTGTACTTCTGGTCCATTACTCTGTCCTGTTTGACATTGGACTCTCATGTGGTGCATAGTGTCCCCTACCGATATTAAAAACAAATCTAAGGGCTAGACAGGAAAGTTAACTATTAAACCAAGATTGTGAGTCATATTGAGGCCCCAAAGGAAAAATTTGCACTAGTCTTTTTGCATTCATTTCATACTGAATTCAAGATCTGATTTAAATAGAATTCTAAACCTTTCCTTTTCTGTAAAGCCAAATTTGTCTTTCATTGCACACCTTTAAAATCCATATGTCACGTCAACAGCACATCTGCAGCTTGAAACCTAATCAGACCGGCCATGTATACACTTTAACAACATTTAAAGATCTCTGAGGATGCTCACCTCAAACAGGTTGATGGATTCGGGGGTGACGGCACTTCTGATGGCATGGTAGGTACTGGGTTAGGTGTCTCTGTGCTTGCGGGATGAAGTATGGTGGCCTGGCCCAGAACCAAAGGCTCATCATCAGAGGAATTATCCTCAGAAGCTCCTAGAATAAACTTCAGTCTCTCTTTAGCCTGAACACCGGCACCAAACCTGGGCCTACTGGATATAGTACTGCTTTTCATGGTCAAAGTGTTGGAAACAGCTTCTTCTGTGACTTCTAACTGGTCAGTGTGATCACTTGTAGTTGACGCAGGAATGTCCTTATTTCCTGTTGAGGCGCTTACTGATTTAGAGTCAACTGGAGTAGACTGTTCCCTTGAACAGTCTGTAGTGGGTATTTGTGATGGCATCTCTCTTACCCCATGGGCTTCGATGATGCATTCAAATGGACGATAAGAGTAAGAGCTGTCAGCCCATTATAGTGGTTGAATATATATTTTGATCGTACTTGTAGGATGAGATGATGGTCCCTTTTATTTTTGTAAGCATTTAACTGTAAAGAAAAAAAACATTAGATTATCAAAAGTGTGCACAACACTAGATGGCATCAGTGTGCAATATTATGATACAACCACATGTGCATCTGCTTCACTTGTATGATATTAAAAGCTAAGGCTAATCATTCATAGGCTGTATTGGATTTCTAAAGATATATAGCTTAAATAAGCTTAATTAAATATATATATTTTTGAAATTATATATTACACACACACACACACACACACACACACACACACATATATATATATATATATATATATATATATATTATATGAAAAAAAGAAAATGATGTTGCCTTAGCATCTAACTGGAATAAAATACATTTAAGTTGAAGTACTAAAATAACTAAAACTGAAATAAAAATAAAGGTAAATAGAAATACTTAAGGTATTTAAAGGTAAATAAAAAAAATGACAAAAGCACATACAATTACTAACATGTAAACTGAAATCAAAATGAAAACTGAAAATATAAAACTAAAAGCTCATTTAAAATATTATGAATTTCTACAATAATACACTAATAGTATTGAAATAAGTGATCAAGTTCACACAGCAACCGTTTCAAACACTCTCCACTAACGTTACATGCCTACACAACAATCAGGAATGTAAACAGATTCGCAAACATTTTATAAAAAAAATAATTAAAAAAAGTCGCCACATGCAGACTACATTTAATAATTAACATATTCTGTAATAAATTATCAACCAATTAAGAAATCAAAGTTGTAGATAAAGTATTTACGTTTTAGAAAACTGTTAGGAATACAAAAATGTAGCTCAAACCTTTGAAGCAGACAGTCAGTGTCCGGGCCTTCTCTGGTATTGGAATGCGTACACACAGCACTCAATGCTCTTCTCTTCACAACTCAAGTACAGCCAGCCAGCACACTGCCATTTGCAGAGTTGACACGGTGTGTGTGTGGGATCTGGGGGAAAGTTCAGCCATGATGGTAAGAAATGAGGGGGAGGGAATGATAGTTCTCACAAACAACCTATGAATATAGCAACAACAACATCAAAGGTCAACACGTGCGATTTGTAACCGAACCCGTCACACCGATCTCAGGTAACTTACAACAAAATTAAGCATACTGTGAACCTGAAAAGACACAAGTGATTTCTACAGCCTACTGCTTTAGAGGCTACGGCTAAAACTTACTAAACTTACTAAATACAGTCAGTATTTCTGTTATTTGAATACATGAAGCGTGTAAGGTTTTCGTCTGAAAATAGCTATGACGACTGACAGCGGTGTTTGGTGTTTTAAGCCCCCAACGGCGCCTTCCAGGCAGCGAGGGGATGGGTAGGTTTAAGGTTGAGGGTAGGGTTAGCTGCCTCTAAGGAGCCATTGGGTGCTTAAAACACCATCGAGCCAGTGGTGCTGTCAGTTAACTGTCGAATTGGCGAATACTCCTATGGCGAAGTCTCATATAAATATTAATCAGCAGGTCACGCTGTTGTTGCATCTTTCCTTATCAATACTAATTCATAAATGTTACGTTGTATAGGCCTACTGTAGGCGAATATCACGCAGCCTCCTTAATATTCATTACGTTAACCTCACCCATAGTATGATTCATAACTTCGAGTCTGTCTCTGCAGGGCAATAAACAACAAGGCTCAAAGTGGGAGGGACTTTATCTGACAAAAAAAGCTTACATAATCCGTCTGTAAGAAAAAATACAGCTTTACCTGCAAACGAGTCTCCACTAAGTGTTGTCACATTGTTCCAAAAATACTGTAGCGTTATTTGTCAACACACGCACGTGACGTTTTAGCAGACTTCGTTCGTGATGTTCCTGTACACTCGCATTGATCACTGGCTCCTACCTCCTCAACATCACCACCACACCTGTAGTCGAATGCACCGTTTGCTTTACAACTACATGTTTGTTTTTCCATACCTTATGCATGGAGTTTGTTTTGACGCTCTTCATTCGTCCATGTTGGTGCGTGTGTCGTCATCGCATGACGTTTTTCATGCTGTACAGGACTGGTGGTTGATGTCTTCCTGAAAAGCATCAATCCCCCTAGTGTGCAACTCTGTTACATTTGTTGCATTTCCTTGTATACTGTAGTATTTGTAACATACTCTTCTTTTTTGTTAATAATAAAAATGTCTTCCTTGAAAAGGTTTTCACTAGTATAGAGGTGCATACATTTTAAAATATTATCAGTTAAAATAATCATCATCATCAACAGGTTTTTTATTTTTTTATTACAGTAACTTTATTTTTACAGGGGTCAGGGTCACTGAAAACACTCATTGTATCCATGTTCAAGTAATGAACCGAAAATAATTGTAAATTTTATTATGAAGATAAATGACCATATACAAGCCTATCTTATGCTTAACCCAGGGTTAAAAGTGCCTTAACCAAAGGTTAAGCGTAGTGTGAAACTCTGATCCATGTTTAAGTGGAGAAATGTCCCTAACAGCCAAATTATATACTTGCTTCAAAATTATTTATGAATTAACTAACTTAATCAGTGAAATGTCAGTGTAACTGTTTTGTGATTCAAGTGACACATGGATCTTGTAAAATGCAAATTATTTGTTAAAACAATTAATGAGCCATAATAATCAAAAGATTGTTCTTATTTAGACAAAAATTCAAAATGAGGGGGAAAAAAGACAGGACGCCCTGCATCTGTGTTCACATGAGCACTTTGTTATTGATATTCATACATTATGGTAATGTTATAGGAGAACAACAGGAGAGTCAGGTGAGCTACAGGTATCATACAGTATATACAGGCCAGAAATATTGGGATGATCAAAGCAGATAGAGTGAGGGACAGAGAGAGAAAGAACATTGCACAAACATACATTAACCTCCCAACTAAGCCTTCCTCTTTCACTGGTGTTTATCCTCTAACAATCTGCATGGAAAAGAAACAACAGGCTATATCCAAAACAGATGCCAGTTTCTTTTAACTCCCACCTCATACATAAGAAATGGCACCAACCAATTGTGAGGAAACACTCTTGAATCTCACTAGCAGACACATTGGTTCAAAAAGGCACTGGACAGCTATTTCTCTCTCATTCTCTCTCTCTCTCCCTTTCTCTTATATTTACAAGGTGGGATTCAGTGAAAAGCAAAGCGTATTTGGAAGACCAGCAGACAAACCTTAAGTGACCAAGATTGACCTAAAGCAGCAGCACTACAATCTAGATTGCGCAGCTTTTTGTGTGAGAGCATTTTCTTCTACTTATAACATCCCATAACAACATAATGTACATTTGAATGGTTTTCGTTCTTAACTGTTAGCATTAAAAGCTGTTAATAACCAGTCAATAATGTCATTTTCCTTTTGAGGATATGAGAACGCAACATATTTACAATTACAAATACACAAAATAATGACTAATGTATTTTAACAGAAAATAATACAAAATCATAAAACTGTTTTAACAAAAACATACTGACAATCATCTATTGATGTCTCAAAGCAATTTGAAAAAATCAAATCAAAATATGATTTTATATATTACTTTTAGCAAAAGCATATTAAGTGTCATAGAGGGCCCGAGATAATTTTCAATAAAATTGCCGATCATCTTCAAGTCCTGAAATAATTTAATGCTGTAATAAAATACATAATACACATTCCCTTCCATAAGGCCTCACCTTGAGTTGAATTTAGCACATCAAATGGCCATAACTTAATGCACAATATGGTACCACAATGTAATATTTTGTGTGGTATTTCACCAGCCTTGTCCAAATGTCACTTTTTGTCCTCTACTGCAAAAAGCAGAATAAAGTATTTGTGGATAATATTCAAGCATGATCACATTGTTAGTTGGAGAAAATCTTCTCATGAATGAATACATTTAAAGGGGAAGGGATCTGCCACCAAACCCCATTAAATTTTTCTTCTTTTTTTTGTTGCTTGCCATTTATTCAACTACATAAAACTCTATACATCCATCTGTTCATCTTATACAAACTGATCAATCTTAATAAATATAGGCCGGCCCAAAAGCATTCAAAAGCTCCTTAAACCAAAAAATCTAAAGTAGACATATCTTCCCTTTCTGTATCTCCTTCAGATTATGCAAAAGGTTGTTATAGGAAGGAATATAGTACATTTAAGGTTAAAGATGGAGCTTATTTCATCTCTTCAAATCGTTTAAGTATCAGAAAAGCAAAACATTTGTGGTGCACTCCATCACATGCAAACAATCTTGCTGTAAATTATCCCTTATTGGTGTAAAAAAAAATGAAATGAAGGGCCAGAGATTGTGGTGATAGCAGTAGTATATCAGTTTACCTGTCAAAGCAGCACAGGTTCGGAGAGAAAAATGCCTCTGGACAGGCTAATTTCCCTTGTCGTATAAGGCTGGAAAATTTTGTATCTTTTTCATCGTTTTAATTCCTGTGGACTTGCAGTAAAAACCAAGATGTCCCTTAATCAGTGATGTACTATTCTTCATTTGGTTATTTGCGAGTGAGAACGAGATGTTCACGAATGACCTCCAGGTTACATGTGGCCTCTGAAGGGCACGTGCACACACTGTCTGTCGCAACACATGAATTGGCTAACATCTAGATTACATAAAATCATACAGTATTTAATAAAGACAAGGCATAAGCGCCAGTAGTGTCATCTAACAACTTCATTTGGTTTTTTAGTTCTTTTAAAAGGCTATTGACATTTATGATTACAAGCTATTTTGCAAAACCTGATGGCTCATTGCAAACAATTTCACTACTCAGAATCAGAAACTAGATCTACACTTTCTAATCACTGGTTAGATCATTGCTGTTCACTGAAACAAAGAGGGTGCTTTCACAACAGCAAAGTTTGATGTTTGTGTGTGTGTGTGTGTGTGTGTGTGTGTGTGTGTACTGGTGTTTACATACGCATGCAAGCACAAAATGAATCCGTCAGACTCGTCTCTTGTGCAGCAGCTTTTATATTCAGAAAAGCAGTGACCCTCCTCTTTGTCCCCAATCGCATCTCATCTCGCACCCGTCTCTTTCAGAGCCTATGAGTTTCAGCGCTCCTGACTGTCCTCAATCAGGGTGACGTATATGATGGGAACAAGGCCCTGTGTGTCGCCCAGAGCACACAGCAGCCAATCAGAGTCTGCCCTGCTGAGCACCTGCAGCACGTCACCTTTGTGGAAACTGAGCTGGCCTGGCTCTGTGGCAATATGATGGCATAACGCCTTCACTTCACTGAAAGAGATGGAAAACAGAGGGATGAAGACAGCGATAGAGAAAGAGAGTCAAAGAAACAAAGAAAATGTAGTTGAGATAATTCATCAGGTATAGCAGTAATGTCTTTTCAATGTTCTTAGAAACACAGTTTGCAAGACAGCTCTTAATATTCATCAAACATTCAAGTTAGGGGCTGTTTACATGACACCATTTTCCACTTAAAAACAGAAAACATTTTATGCGTTTTGGCAGTTCATTTGCATTTCAATGGCGTTTTGGGGACCTAAAAACACAAACTTTTGAAAACGGGTTTCAAAGTGCAGGTTTTTTAAAACAATACCATTATCGTCTGTGTAAACTACAAAAATGTGAATTTGTTAAAAATGGTATCGTCATGCACATGAATGTTACATGTTCAGTCTATAGGTGCGTAGTGTTTCTTTACAAAGTGACATCGCCACCTACTGGCCTGGCAGCGTTTTTAGTCGTTTTATATCCGTGCGAACAGGGATCGTTTTGACAACATTGTCATCTGTACGTGGAAAATAAAATGTACTGTTTTTAGTACATCGTTGTTGTGTAAACGTACCCTCAGTTTTTGGGAATTGGGAATTAATCTCAAAGCGCTAAACAAACAGATTCAAACTTTGATCATTTCAGTCTTGTTGTGCAAACATGAATATAATGAAAAAATCTCACTGACACCAGTAACGTCATTGTAATATTTGCATACCGAATTGTAATTGGTCTTTTTATTTGTATCTTTTTTTAATCTATTTTATCTGTGTTTTATCATTACAAAGTGGCACAGAAGCAATAGGTGTTGATACCTGTGTGCAGATGATTGAAAAAAAGATGTTTACTGAGCATCATGACAGTGACAATGTTTGTGGAATTCAGCCTAAATCAATGCCTAAAACCTAAGCTAATTCTGTAGCTGCCTTGCCAAGCACTGGTTTCTAGATAATGACAAATCTAGTCATGTCTACCAACATTACCGAAGGGCTTGTCTCTGTGTTGGGGGATTCTGTGTTTGTGCTTGTTTAGTTGGGCCAAGGTGGCATTGTTGGCTTTGAAACGTGAGCGATTGTTGCTCTGCTTTTTTCCCCACTCCAACAGACTGAGCCACCAAATCCAAAACAGAACGGTCAAGACTCAACCAACCAGATGGCAATCTGAGAACATGTAGGTAGAAAAGGTAGAAAGTTAGCAAAGTTTATATTAAAAATGCCTTGTAAAAAGTGTTGTAAGCAGCTGGCAATGTGTAAAACTAGATCATTCTGAAAACAAAGCCATTGAAGTTTGGCAAAAAAAAGAAAGAAATTAAGCTTGGTGAAGTTGAAGGAAATGAAACCCAGTTATGGAACAACTTCATTTATTGCATATTTGTGATGTGTAAAGGCCTGTTTACACCAAGACCAATAACTATAAAGTTTTAATTATTGTTTTAATTTTAAGAGAATATATCAAGAGTTCAAACCTGAACATTAACAATAACGACACAGAGAAACAATATGATTGGAATTCAGAACTATTTTTTCCAGCTGATCAATCAATACCCCTCCCATAAAGAGCCCAAGCATTTAATGTGGCAGACATTAAAGCATGCACTTATCGTATGTTGATGTGGATTACTCTCCAACGGAAAGAGGTGGATGTTTGCCAACTCACCTTTGTTTCCTGACCGATTTCTGCTCACTTTTCTCGATCTTGCTTGCGTTTCCAGCTCCAAACAGCCGCCCCCAGCGGAGCACCTGTGCCGACCCATCCTCCCCTGCTCCTGCTTGGGCCAGAACCCCTTCATAGGCATCCTGGCATTCTAGCTGCTTCTCCTTGCTCTTCTTCAGCTCAGTGAGCACTGATTCCGGAGGACTTCCCATCCACGATGGCTTCCCCTTTGCAGCTTTGGTGGGTTCTGACAATGCTGATTGGTGGAGGACCCCATTGCCAACACTATTATTATTGCTACTGCTGGTCCGACCATGTTCCACCTGTTCATCCATCTGCTGAATGGCTTCAGCCCCCTCAACCACACCTTCTCTAGTAGGTGGATGGCTTTGCCGGTGACTTTCAATGCCACCTTTCCTCCTCTTCTCCAACTTCACGAATTTAGAGCCCTCGGCAGAGTTGTCGATGTAAACCTGTGAACTTTGCATCAGCTGATACCACCAGCCAGCTTGTCGGTTTCTCTGTTTGGCTCCATCTCCTTCTCTCCTTTTCTCCTTCTCACAATCTTCTCCAACTCCCTTCATCCTGCCAGCACACCACCCACCGCCCTCTATCTGCCCTGCGTCACTCTTCCTCAAACACTCTTTGCCAACTCCAGCCTCCTTATCCCGTGATTCACGCTCTGCTCCACTCTTCCGCCCATCTCGTTTCATTTTTAATGTCACTCCATCCGTCCTAAGCCGGCTGTCCTCCTCTCTCAGCATGAATTTTTCTCTCTGAGGCAGCATTACCATTTCCTGTGCACCAGACTCCAACATTCCACAGCCTCGCATTAGCTGGAAGGTGGAGCGATCTGATTGGTCGAGGCCTTGGCGCGCAGAGCACAGCTGTTCTTTGCGTCTCAGGTGTTCTTCCCCTTTCTGTAGCTGGTGTGGCTCAAATAGCAGGTCAAGGTCAAAGGGCAACAGTGACAGCGGCTGAAGCAGGAGCAGCAACTCTTCGAACAGTGGCTGGCACGCCCCTTGAGACAGGGGTAGGAAACCCCATGGGTGGTAGTGTGCTGCTATGATGTCTGAGGAATCATGCCAGAGAGAGAAAAAACAGACAGCCACACAAAAAACCCCACTAATTATTAGAATTATGCTGGCAATAGAGTATCTGAAACCTGAAAATCTTGGCTCTACATCACCATTACTGTGAACAAGCCAACTACGCTTGAACAAGAAAAGTGCAGAAAGCATTTTCCTACCTTCATGTGTATAAATGTGATTGAACCAGAATTCCAAAGATCGCAAGCTGAAAAACAGTCGAGGTAGAATAAAAATCAAACCTGGAACATTACTGCATAATAACAGAAATAATACACTAGTACCAGACCAGGCGTCTTCAACCTTCAACATAGAGCAGAGAGCAGGGACCCACCGTTAAAAATTGAGTTGTGTACTACTGTATTTGTACGTCCAGCCTATGATAACATGTATAGAATACAATATTAACATATTTAAATAATTTAATACTCTAATAAATACTATTTTAGTTTAATCATATATTTTTATATTTACTTATATTTTTATACACATTTTATTATAATATATAAAATTCTATTAATATATAACATTATATATATATATATATATATATATATATATATATATATTTGTTTCATCATATTTGGAGTTTTTTATGTTTTTGAAAGAAGTATCTTAAGCTCACCAAGGCTGTATTTATTTGATCAAAATTACAGTAAAAATCACACATATTGTGGAATATTATTACAACTTATAATAACTGTTTTCCATTTTAATACATTTTAAAATGTAATTTATTCATGTGAACAATTCCTCTGAATTTTCAACAATATCAGTCTTTATTGTCACAGGATCTTTCCAAAATCATTAGAATATGCTGATTTGGTGTACAAGTAACATTTATTATTATCACAGATAAAAAAAGATTATGCTGCTTAATATTTTTGTTGAAACTGTGATGCATTATTTTTTTGTCAGGATAATATATATGTATACATATATGTGTGTGTTTACATACAAGGATGAGATTTGTAAATTTGTTATGTGGCATAACAAATGTGTTTAACCGATATTACAAATGAAAGTATTAGATCACTGGATAATGTTTTATTCATCTACTGACATTCAAAATTACATGTAAAGGCAGCGCTTCATTATGACTAGCTATAAACAATTTATGTAACAAATGTGTTCACAAAATAAAAATTGCCCTGCAGTAGTGCTGTGGACCTCCTAGGGGTGCCGACCCCATGTTGAAGACCCCTGGACTAGACAAATCCGCTTTAAACAAGTGAAATACTACAAGTGCAACAACAAGGAGCCTTGAACGTGATAACTGTACTCTGTATTTATCTTAAGAAGCAGAGTGACCACATCACAGAGTGAGACAGACATATAGAGTGAGAGAGAGAGAGAGATCAGAATGCTGCAGAATGCATAACTGAAACCAATGATCAAAGCGCTGTGTCTGAATGTAATTTTAATGGGAGTGGAAAAGAAGAAGTTTGCACAGGAGCCGAGATGACTATGTCAAGACCCCCCCACCCCCACCCCCCCCCAAAAAAAGAGACTTTGAAGACTTCTAAAGACTTCTTGAATCACACTGCAGAGCTTTAGGCAGCATGGTTTGAGGTTTTTAGGACTGGCTTGTTACAGTGCTGATAAAGATCATACACTGTCGATCTGTTCCAAAACCTACTTAGATGCTTACCAAGACGCCATTTTAAGACATCATAAGTATACTTTCAAAGCAAAGACTGTTCTAAAAGGTAGGCAGCAAAATAAAAACGAGTAGTTCCAATAAAAATGTTTTGAGTTTTGAAAAAGAGTTTTGTATTGTTGTGCTTATTAGACTATAAAATCTGAGAATCAGTAACCTTATTCATAACAACAAATACTGTTTGCTCTCAAACTGTGACCTCAGAATATTTGATAAATATAAAAAAAAAAAAATGGATCAAATAGCACAGATGAAACCAAGGGTCCGTTTTAAAGTCAACATTCACAATGAATCTTGCTTCCATAATGTGACGCATTTCCAATTGAAAGGTTATATTCAACAAGAAAACCTTGACAGGAATCCAACGTGTTACACAATAAAGAACGTTTATTAAAAAAGTAAATTAGATGTTAATGCTTTAACAAGCAAAAAATGATGAAAGGTACAAAAATGTGCTTTCATAAGCAGTGTGTAGATGAACGTGATTAGAAAGAGTGAAAGGGAAAGCAGGGAGATGAAAGGAGAGTGAAACATGAAAGAGGCTTACTTTAGCAGGCCAAAGATGAAGGCATTGAGTCTCATACTGTGATTGGTCAGCTCAGAATACTGACTGACTTTAGAAAATAGACTGTGCAAAACTCTTGTAGAGGGACCTAGGACAGAAAGGATAAACATAAATCATTTCCTTCATCCTCATCCATATAATAATCATCATCATCACCATTCTTCTCATACCGAGTTGTGTGGAGGCCTCGACCACACTCCAGGGCTGGTTTTTGCGTTGTCCAATGATCAGGTCCAGTACATACGCTTTCAGTCCATCATGCAATATCTCACGAATGGCAGGACACAGGTACTTTAGAATAAGATGACCCACGTTTGGACTAACAGAGCTATTACCCAATTTGGCCTGTAAGAGAGAGTGAAAGTGGACCAGAGGGTAAAGCTTTTAGTGAGACCCTTCAATTTATTCAAGTATATTGAGTTTAACTCTGTTATTTTAAATTTTATATAGTACCTTAACTCCTGCATCCCGACTGGTGCCAAAATGAGCAACTATCAGATCCACTGCTGTGTTTATGGCCTTCACCAAACCTAGTAGAAAAGGACATATAGAGGAGACAGGATAGAAAATATTCTATTTATTTAATTTATCTAATAAAATTAAACTCCAACTAAGAGTATGTACACACAAACACACACTCTGTCATGCGCTAATGCAGTTCTCATTGATAGGACCTGTCAATCTGTGAGATGAGAGAAAAGCAAATGGGCCAACGTTTGATTGACAGGAGGACCCAGTGGGAACAACGTCAAGAGACCTCTCTGCATTCTACTCCCTAGGGCACACTTAACATTTACTGCAGATTCAAATGTGAGAGTGATGTATGTACGGCATTGCAATATTCCTATACTTAATTTAAGAGCTAAAGGGTTCACCACAACGATAAGGTTCATATTAACCACAGATGTGCTGTTATATTGCTGTATAAATTACTTAATGGAGATAAAGGTCAATCTGGACATTGCTTAAAATGCAAAAATGATCTTATGCTGAGCCACTGTAAGTGTTACTACACAGAAACTAAAAAGCACACACCTCTCTTCTGCAACAGGTCTATAGAAATGGATTCGTCAGTATTCGCATCAGGAGATAAGCAGAATTCCTCTGGGGGGCGCTCTGTCTGAGAGAAATAATCAGGCAGGAAGTCGCTGTAGCACTGGGGCAGTTGCCTCAATGACTGACCTATAAACAAAAACCACATCAGTTAGATAAATGCAAACATACGACAAACAGACAGTGTGCTGCATAAAACAGTCTAAAGATAACGTCATTGTCAAACTTAAGTGTTCACTAACTACAAACAAAATTACCCCCACCCCAGCCGCCTTTCCAGCTCCTCCCCCTAAATGCCCATTGGGTGACAGAAATTGGTTCAGCACCATTCAGTCTGCCGAAGCTGAGTGGTTGGTTGGTTGGAGGGAAATCAAACACATTGCGTCGCATGACACGAGTTCCAGGTGTCTTGTTTTCCAAAGCACAAGAGAGAGAATGATGGCCGTCTTTACCGCGCTCCACACCCAAAGGGTTCTTACGCCTGTACTCTCTCCATTTGAGTGCCTGGGGGGAGAGGTGGTGCACTGGAAGGCAAAATGGAAGGAAAAGGGAATGGCGGCAAATGATAGATGGAATATGAAGAGAAAGAATGAAGTATTGGTGAATGGGCAGTAAGAGGGATGGACGTACATATACAGGGAAAAGTAGAAAAAAGGAAAGAACAGACACAAGGGTAAGATGAAATTGTTGAAATGCCAAAGTGATGGAATGCAAAACATGGGCAGAAGTGAGAGCAGGAGGGACAGAAAAGAGAAGTTGTTAGCAGCAGTTGAAGAAAAGAAAAGCCAAGGTCTAAGTATGGGAGCTAAGGCTTTGTTCAGATAGTGAAATGTATGAATCTTTTGGCCTATACAATTCAGAAGCAAAAAAAATAAAAAAAATTTTTTTTATATATATATATAATGCTCCCGTGCGTTGATCATTGTAGCCAATTACAGACATCTCTGATTGGCCATTGTGTTCACGTGCTCATCGGATGCGTTTACGGTTCCGCTTAATAGTTTTAAAATTTCAATACCGACTTGGTACCGAAGTCTGTACTTTTTGACAACTCTAATATATATATACATATATATAAAACGAGGCAAACCATATTCATGTTATAAAATAATTCAAGTTTCATAACATTTCATTTATAAAGTCATATACAACACAGTAGTATCTAGAACTGTGTCTGAATTAACTCATTTTGCTCCGAACCTACCATTAGGCTGTCGCTGTGTCACACACGCTGGTAAAACTTTCACTGGCTCTTCCTGTGGCGCTGGCTCCAACTGTCCAAGAGGACTGAGACAAGAGCTGGGAAGCGTTGGCAAATTGCCACGGTGGAAACAGTGACTTCTAGTGGGCAACGCAGGCATCAGTGGACTCTGCTTCATTAGCGGAGGTGGAGGTGGTGTAGGAGGTAAGGGAGCGATTTTAGGAGTCTCTGTTCGTATGGCCACTCCAGTTGGGGTATGCTGGGGCAGAAGACCTGCAGAGATGGGGCAAGAGAGGGAACGTGGTGGCCTCGGACCACCCGGGGTCGGAGTGCATGTCGAGCAGGTTCCAGAAGAGGTGGGTGCACATTGGAGGCGAACAGGGGAGTAACTGCCCAGTGGGGACGGACGCACTGTTGTAGGTGCATTGGAGTTGTCGTGAGGTGACTTGTGGTCTTCTTCTGACTCATCTTCACCACCCTCAGGTGCTGCAGCCCCTCGAGCCTGCATATGGCTGATGTATCCGTCCAGAAGAGGAAGGATAGGCTTCGCCTGGGGTTTTCCAAACTGGTGCTGGAAAGTGAAGGGCTGAATAGGCAATGAGGTCGGACGTTGATTTTTGCTATAGCGAATTACAACTGGAGAGGAGTCCGTGGAGCTAGACAGGCCACCTAGGGGTAGAAAGACAAGAGATACAAGCAGAGTAAAGAGGGGTACGAGAGAAAATAAGAGATATAAAGATTAAGAACAAAGCGTCAGAATCTATGGCAGAGTAGCATTCAAGACAGTAATGCAGACATAAACCATATCTAAATCATTATAAATAAAAATTAAATGTCATAGATAAATATAATTATAATATGAAGCAAATGATCTGACCTAAACTTAAACGATAATTGCTATGGCAGTGACACAGCATTTTAAAACAGCTGGAATAAAACTCAGCAGTAGTAATTGCAATAGCAAAGGAGACAACAGAGTCGTATTATGAAACTGAAACAGAACCATGCCTATTAAAAAAAACATCCAATTCTGTCAAATACATACCTTAAAACACTGCTCCAAAAACTTAATAACCAAAAGAGATACACAAACAACCAGGATATTATGTCTAAAACAGCCTGATTATGAAGCTCCTCTGTGTACACCTCTGGGTATGTGTGTTTGTGTGTGCTTTGACCGGCACACAGTGTGTGTGAAACGTCACTCGGCTATTGCGCAAACTGTTGGCTCCACATGACTGGATACTCATATGTCAGAGTTCTTAGTAACACTGCTGTACTCAGTCACAGCCAGCAGGGGCAGCACAGCATTAAGGAGAATTAACATCCATTGCAGTAACACAACACAAGCTTGCCTAACACTGCCTATTTCTCTTGCTTTCCTAAGTATTAAACTTTAGCATGCAACTCATGCACTACTTGTGCTACAGACATTAAATAAACCTTAAATAATGCAGCTTGAAGAAGATAGTTACTTTCCTAAGCTAGTATTAGCTATTACTTTCCTAAGGTATTAGACTTGATTTTCACCTGGCAGACTGTAAAAAAAATGCCATATATAAAATAATATCTTACCCAAACATTAGGCATAGCTATGTCATATTTCATTCACCCTCATGTTGTTCCAAACCCACATGACATCCATTCCTCCACAGAAAATGAAAGGAGATTCTGGAGATATTTTTGTTTTACATGGAGGAAAGTCATATGGTTTGGGAAAGACATGAGGAATAAACAATGACTGAATTTACATTTTGGGTCCAAAGTCATACAGTGCCTAGAAGACTAGAATATCAGAGACTTTAGGTGGACTATTTTGATTAAGGCCAGTAAGGAACAATCAATTATTTCATAGCAATGCTCTAGCAACCACCCAGAACACCCTAGTAACCGCAGATCAACGTGCTAAAAACTCTTTCTTAACAACAGCCTAGCAACTTGCCAGAGGGGAAACAGTGGTACCTTTACATTTAAGTTTTTAGCAGATGCTAACCAAATTGGCTTGGATAATAAAGCAAACAATCATGTTAAGGGCAATCACTAATATGCAGTGCTTACTAGCTAGGTTTGAAATGCTAGAGAAATGTTCACAGTAAATAAAAATGTATGTCGCTCCCCAACCAACAAATAGTCAAAAGGAGTCCCAAAATCAACCAAGAAACTACAGTGTAACTCAATAAGTCAATCCACAAAACAACACAAAATAAAACAGCTTTTACAAACAACATTTTAACCATCCTCCATCCTAACAATTTAACAATCCTCTTTTTTAGAAGATATTGGAGATAACTTCCTCTTACCTTCTGCTATGGTTCGAGTCTGCTCACAGCTCCCTTGACTATGGCATCGAGTGAGTGGTGGCAAACTGTGGCTCTGACCCTGTGGAAAGCCTTCCAGGATGGGCGAGAACTCTCCAGAAGAGTGAGAGTGTGTGGACGTGGCCTCCATGCCACCCCTCTGTGATGGTGACCCTCCAGTTCTCCTCTTATTTCTTGCTATTTCTGCAAAAGAAGTGACACGTGGTGGAGGAGGTGGGCTTGGAGCTGCACTCTCACTGAGCCGAACAGGGCAGCTGAGCATGCGCTCCAAGGATCCAAGGCGAGGAGATGGAGACTTGTCCAGGATACGATCGTAGCTGCGAGAAAGAGGTCGACTGCTCCCTGAAGTACCAACTGAATTGCAGGCTGTCATAGGTGGGGAGATGTTGATATACACCTGCCCCTCAATTACATTCTCATGGGTAGAGTCAATCTCAGTTGGATCCTTTTCTTCATTCTGGTAAAAGAAAGAAAAAGATACAATGTTCAAGGTAGTGTCATATTGCTATGGAGTACAGAATGAGGCATGGCACAAAATTCTAAATACAACAAGTCAACACCAAATAAAGTAAATAATATACCAGTTCTGCATCTTCCTCGTCTTCGTCCTCTTTCATTTGTTGAAATAGGTAGTACTCTGTTGGCTGAGTGGGGCTTCCTTTGCTGTGCTCATCTGAACAGCTTGTGACCGATGATCCCACCGGACTGGGAGAGGACTGGGAAGAAAGGTCACACGTCACAAGCTTGTAGTAATTCTGTGTTGCTACAACCAAGCGAGCTTGGCTTTGAAGACACGAGGTGAGGTCATTGGCAGAGGTTTCAGCAGAGGACAGTCCCTCACTTCCAAGGAGGTTGTGGTATGAGTTACAGTTGGCATCTACTTCAATAGTGGCACCTTGTGGCTGAGATACAGAGGAAGAGTTTGCATGTTCTTGAGTGGCCGAAGGATGCTGAGGGGGTTCAATTGGGGACGTGTGTAAGTCCAGGTAGAAAGCTCCATGTCCACTGCTACATTCTGTCCCGCACATCTCAATGAGCCCAGACACAGATGAGGCACAAGATTGCTCATCAGAACTATTGATATTGAGCAATGGCTTGGCCGGGACAACATTGTTCATTTTGTTGAAAATCGTGCTGAAGTTAACCAGCACTCCATCCGAGCTATTGCAGGAGGAATCACTGCCGTAGCCCTGGTGACACTCAGAAAATGTTTCCTGAAAAGGTTCAGGGTATGGCTGAGAAAGGTTGCAACAGGAGCAGTGTGGTGCTGCCAGACTGGAACATTCTGAACTTCCTCTACCGCCCTGCATGGAATGGTCTTCATAATCATCATCCTCACCCCATTCTTGCTCACCACAATCCATTGAAAGGGTGGAACCACTGCTTCCGTGGCGCCGCTGGCTATCTAATCTCAGCAAGTTCAGGCCCTCCATATGAGTAGACAAATCAAAAGTCCCACCTATTGTGTGGTCTCTGGTCTCTGTTTCCCCACTAGGCCCATTTGTAGAACACCACTGTTTTTCTGTAGACCCATGCAAGAGAAAAGGTTCAGCGGTGAACCCAAAGTCATGTAGATGGAAAGGGGGCAAGTCTTCATTTGCAAGCACTGAATTTGAGATTTCATGCAAATTTCCATGCAGGTGAAAAGAGGAGTCTTCCAAATATCCATTCAGATTGTCTTCATCCTCATCATCTTCATCTTCAGTGTTGAGCATAAAGGGGTTACGTCTCGAGTTTGGCCGTTCACCTGTCTTCGTTGGCAAGCCTTGAGCCTGATCTTCGGAATTGCTTGAGGTGAAAGAGGAAGTGTCGCTTGCCATACTCCCTTCTCTCCCTCCTCTTCCTCGTTTCTCTCCTCCTCTCATTCCTCCATCCCCAAAAGTGTCACTAGAGCTAAGGCTGCTGCTTGACGTCTGTATGAGACTGCTGTACACCAACGCCTCCCGCTGAAGAATGTCTCTCTCAGGTAGGGAGGTTGTCCGAATCAATCCCAGGTTCTCCGGGCAGCTGAAGGGATTACTGTTCCTTTTCAACGGATTACCACAGAATTGTCGTGAGCTCGAAACCTGGCAGTGAACCAGCGGAATGTGGTGGACAATAAGAGTCTCCCCGGCTAGCTTAGGTGGACTGTCCATCTTCTCCTGGTGTGGATGAGGACAAAGAATGTTTAGATATTTGCAGAAGGTGGTTTTCAGAAGACTTTAGTTCACACGTCCAATGCCAATCCGTGGTTTTGGAGAGTGAGGAACGTTAAAGAAAAGGTTAAAGAGGATCTCTTGGCGGAAGGAAAACATCTGGAAAAAAAGACAAGACAGGATTCAGTACGACATGAAGTTATCTGGTGTTCATAAGAGGACAGGGCATTTTAGTTTGGCATTGTGTAATAATCATATAATTTTCAACAACAAAAATTACATAAAGCATGATCCGCTGGGACAAATCATGAGTGCCAAAACCAGACAAAATAAACCTAGAGACAAACAAACAAAACAATAATTAAGTAAATCCAGTTTACAGGCTTCTGCCTCCATCTGCTCATAGTCCATAGATGATAATAGACTCAGGATGTAGACAATGAATAATACTTTGAATAAACTTACAAGTAAATACATATTTTATCATTTTATTTGATATTTAATAAAAGGTTATACATTTAAACTAACACAAATGTTCTTAAACTTATTCTTAAACACCATTTACAGTAACACTGAGGTGAATTGTGAAGAGAACCATTCTACATTACAACTTTTAAAAAAAGAAATGAAATACATACGGTTTACTTTTTCCAGATTAGTCTTTACAATATATTGTAAATCATTTTCACATAATAAGAGCTTTACTTGTAATGGAGATGGTGAGGTCTACATAAAACTACAGTATCTCACTTTCAGTTCTAACAGCGATCTTTTTTATATTTTTGCAACTTTTATTTACAGGGACAGAAGAAATTGGACAGGAAATGTGAGATTAAGGAAAGGACACAAGCTGAGCTCGTGTCACCCGCACAAGCACTAAGGCAGTAATGGCACAAGGGCTAATTAATCCCACAGGACCATAGCTCTCACCCTGGCTCTTATTTTGGTCAAACTGATATTCATAATATTTCTTTCTGGTGTACAAATGGTGCTGATTTTACTATAGATTCACTAGATAGGAAGGGAGGGGTGAGCACTGGACATTGACCTAATTTTAGACAGCTGGAAATCGTGAAGGAGCAAATGGCTGTGGCTCAGTGACCTGTAGTTGGGGCAGACAGATACAGCAAAAAGTAGGCTAATAGCCTAGGCTGAGGGCAAGCAAACCTTGACAATGACCTAAAATCATCTCTGTGGAGTAGTGGATCATATTCTCTCTCATTAACCATTTCAGTCGTATCCAACTCTTGGTGATTATGACATGCGCAAGACTGACCGTGAATTTTCTTGGCAATGTTTTTTTCCAGTGTAGGTTGCCAGATCTATTCCCAACCCTCCCCATTACATAGCTTGGGACTCACACACACACACACACGCATTCACACCTACGGCCGATTTAGCATGTCCAAGTCACCTGCATGTCTTCGAATTGTGTGGGGGAAACCGGAGCACCGTGAGGATACCCATGCTGAACCGGGGAACTTCTTGCTGTGAGGCGACAGTGATACCCACTGAGCCACCATGCCGCCAGTAGAGCATTTTACATAATCTGAAAGCCTCAATGAGTGTTTGTCAGTGTTGGTGATAGATACCATTGTATGGTCACAAGGCAAAATCAATGACATAATCCAGAAGGGTGCAAATAAATTCCAAGAAAAAAAATGATTATGGTTTTTCTACTTGCCTAAACTTGCATGGACGTATTATAATGATAGATTATTAGCATTAATTTTCTATGTAGTGGACGCCTCAACAATAAGGATGGCCCAGGGCCAATGTGAGAGAGTTTTGGGCAGGCTGACAGAAGTCTTGGGTCTATTGGGTCAGTGTTGTCACTAGATTTTACATTTGTTGCTCGAAAAATTTACCTCAAAATAGAGGAGCCCATTAGATTTATGCGTCATTCAACAGCAAAAGATTCTCTGTCAATGAGAACCCTCACTGAACTGAGTCCTCCTGCAGTCTGACCAGATTAAACTCCATTATATAACACTCATGTGTTCCTGCCAGTCTATGTGTTAAAGGCAAGAAATAGGCTATATATTCTGAATCACATTTCTTTAAACTATTTTCTTTTTTTAAATGGGTTGTCATCCAGTCTGCAAGATTTCCTAGCTGAAATGTAGAAGATTAAAATATATTCACATAAATAGTGTGACAGGTGATTTTTCATTGCTACTCTATTAGCTAATTCTTAAAAAAAAAAAAAAAAAAATCAAAGTCAGACTTCTCCAATCATTTAGTCCACTTAAACTCCACCCGTTCTTACAATTAATTACAAGCTCAGACTCACAACCATGTCCCCATCCAACCTTTTTTCTTTTTCAATAATACGTTTTGCTTGGGCGTATGTCACAATGCGGAAGCAAAGATCTGAAGCTTCTTCCATTTCTTTGCAACTTTAAGATGATTAACGAAGATTCTCGGTTCTTAGGGTCTCAACAACAAACTATGTTGAAGCAAAACAGGATGCAGATAAGTTCCACTTGACATTGCAGGAGAAACACTGAAATGTATCTTAGACCTGAAATAAGTCCACACAGACTGATGCAGCTATTTCCAGCAATTCATGACTCAGTTTAGCCTGACTACATCAAATCAGTCACACACCACTTAGACATACTGTATGGAGCAACAAATAATAGACTGTGAGATTGACCAGGGCAATTATTTGGCTGAAATTACTAACACCAGTCAAGCTACATCACAACATCCTAATCTACCGCTGTAGTAAATAAAATGAAAAAGGGACAGAGAGGCTGGTAAAGGGTGTAGAAAATACCCCCCCCCCCTCTCCCCCTCTCCCCCTCTCCCCCTCTCCCCCTCTCCCCCCTCTCTCTCTCGTCTCATTGTTACATAAGTACAGGCCATGACAGCTACTACATTCCACAGACTGGGCGTTTAACTACAAGATCAGACAGACAGCTGCAGACAGACGGCAACAAGATGGCATGCCTCTCACACACAAACACACATTTTCAGGGTTTTTTTTTTTTAAAGCACAAACAAAGCTTGTTTTTAATAAGCAACTGAGTAGTGAATTTTGTATAGAAGTGCAGATTGTTTTTTAGTAGAATATTTTAGATGATTCAAGGTTAATATGCAATTTTATTCTAAATGATTGACCCTCTTTCTTTTTTACAGTAGAAGAAGAGACTAACTAACTGAATTACAGGCTGCGGTGACAAAAAAATATAGTAATTTCAAGACTTACTTTCATACAGCCATTTAGGAAACTTGAAGCTGTATAAAAAAAAGCCTGGAAATCTTAAAGGTTATAGTCAGAAAATAATGAGTAAGCTATCTCTCTGAATAGACTTCTACAGATAAAAGATTTACTTTTTTCAATAATGTGTAACTTCAGCATGGCTGTAGAAAGTAAATGTGATGAAAGTAAACATCCAGCTCCTGTTCAGCAAGGAAAAGCCCTTCTGTAATTATTCAAACACAACATTTCCCAGAACACCCTTATTACTCTCATATAACTATGATTTCAATTAATGAAACTATGGTATTTGTTATGAAAAATAGTATGCAAAACCAAAATACTGTAGTTTCTACAGTCAGTTTTACTATGGTCAGTTTTGTCCCCTCCCAATTAATAATAAGCTTCAAATTTAAATGACCACATCTCCCCGTCCTCTCTTGAACACAAGCTGCTTTTGTTTAATGGAATCGGACTAGAAAGTTCTTTCAGAGACAGGAAGAAACAGATTTCAGTCTGTGTCCGTTATGTAACAAAATAAATTGCCATCGTTACACAGTCAAAAAAATATTAAAGTTTAATGTTTGTAAGCCTGTGATGAATTTATTGGAATGTAATGGGCATTAGAACAATATTTATAGATGAAATTTGAGGGAAATGCCGGTAACTGGAGTGACACTTTTGACAACTATAAAATCTTGAAAAAATTATTACATATTATTTATCAAAAGAGTATTTGGTATAATGATGCATTTCTTATATGTATTTGTTTGTTTGT
Source organism: Abramis brama (assembly GCF_963993115.1). Classification (NCBI taxonomy): domain Eukaryota; kingdom Metazoa; phylum Chordata; class Actinopteri; order Cypriniformes; family Leuciscidae; genus Abramis; species Abramis brama. Next base: position 11,500,821 of record NC_139967.1, on the reverse strand, counting down.
AAGCTAAAAGAAAATTAACCATAAACATATTTAATAAAAAATAAATTGAATGTTTCTTAACCCTTATGATAATGACACCTAACAAAACTACTAAAAATAAAAAGTAAATGTATTTTAAACTATGCCAGATTAATTTTTCTCTAAAGTCAACATAGTGGACAGAAAAGTTAACAACATTGAAAAATCGCCCATTAACAAACACACACATATGTGTACATAAACAGGCCTAGGCCTATATGCTGCTGTTCGTTCGCTAAAATCGATTTCCCCCTCCGATATTATCGTATATATAATACAAAGCCAGAGGTTTTCATGTGGTGATGGTTCACACACCGCTGGCGCTGTGATCGATATGCGCAAACACAGGCCTCACGCGCACACGGTGAATCATATGGCATATTTGACATAACACTAACAGCAGCACGCCCTGCATCTGTTGGCCTATTTAGCGATTTTAACGCGTGTATATTCTTTCTTTAATAAAGAAAATGCAATGCACCATCATAATCAAGGCCAAGAGAAAGCATAATTAAATGATGTCAAATCAGCACCAAAACAAGAAACCTACAGCGTGTCAATGACCGCTTGTTTATATGGGCCTCTTTTAGGCCATGATTCCGGACATGCACTATTCTAAAGACTTAGAAAACCACCTTCAATACAGTAAAACCTCATAATACAAACCTTTAACGTTAACAACGACTATGCGAGCGTAGAAACGGGCGTATATGAGCGGAGATAACTGTGCACGCGCACACGTCCACAACGTCTGTATCTTAGGCTACCACGTTAAAATAATTCAAATAACAACACTCGGTAATGTTGCGTTAGTTCCGTCTTAATAATTAACAAAAGTAACGTTACCGTCTTGGTTAAATCTGAATCAGCAGCAGTGATGTAAGATTTGCCAGCGGGCAGTACCGTTAGCTTTCACCACACCGTGTTTACCACATTACCTCTTAAATAATAAAAAGCAATCCACATTTATACTCACGTTGACAATAAATGTCATCTCCTTGACTCCCGAAGATCACGATGTCAAATCACGGCGAAAGATCGCCACGTTTGATTTGATTTAATGATGAAGGTATTGAGCGCAACAGCGGAGCGGCGCTGGAGCGAGCGGCGCTACGTCAGGATGAAGCGCGCACCCTCCCTCGCGCGTACACTACACTAACTGTGCGTCCTCTTACAATGCTGACTTTTGGACATCTTTAAGGTGATAGAAGGTTACAAATCACATCTTTTGGGTCCAGGTGACCGGCGTCGGATACTGTGGCCTGACAGCGTAAGAGTGGGTGGGGTGTTGGACTGCTGGTCCCCTGCAGGCAGCTCTTTGTTCAGCTACTCTCCAGTCATTACTAGAGATGCATTTCTCATTGTTCAGTCGAAGAATGCCTGCCTTGACTCTCAGCACTGTGAGTTAAATAGCTGGCATGTCTCATGAATGGTTTAAGGGCCCATCTGTCTGGGGGGCCCAACTAATTTTAGCTGTATAGTTGGGGGGAAACAGTTGTTCCCAAAATTATACATTTAGTGCACACTGTTGCTGAGTATTAATGTCATTGCATGGATAAACATAGGCATCTGCTTGATAAATTGGCAAATGATGCAAGAACTTTACTTCTCACATTACTTTTAACCAACTGGTCCGAAAAGTCATTTTAAACCACATACAGTTTGAGTGTCCAAGTGTCCAATTATATTTTTGTAAATAGGCCTAATTTTAATATAGCTAAATAAAAATTCAAAAAAAATATGTTCAAATATCTTTTTGAATAATATATTTATTGTTTTATCATTTAAAATAACACATCAAATTTATTGCTGTCTTAAATGTGCTATTGATTTTTTTTATTTAAAATGGAAGCCAATTGCAAAGTGGCCAGAATATTCTTTTAAAAACTCACCTTTTCTGTTCAAAGTCATGTGGGTTGGAATGCCTTTAGGGTGAATAATTAATGGCAGAATATTCATTTTGATGTGAACTTTTAACATCTGTGTATAAATAGACTTAATATAACTTAACTTAGTATAAACAGTCAAACTTACACGTTTAAACAATATAAAAACAAGTGTAAAAATGCATTTTATTTGTATAAAATGTTTTTTTTTTGCTTTTACAGAATGATTTGCATAGTACAGTACAATTTCAGTATGGATATGATATATATTAGTATACAGAGTAAAGCTGAATGTTTCTTTCCTGTATTGAAAATACATTTATAAAAAATAATTGTACAGTGTTCCCAAATCATATGAACAAACTAATTAAAAAGTCGATTTCCTTGTGCTAACATTGATTTATGCAAGGCACTCTATCCCCCGGTTTCACAGACAAGTCTTAAACCTTAAATGCATGTTGGAGCTGTTTTAACCGAAGGCAACTCGCACAGGCATATCTTAAAATATGTCACTTTGTTTTGTCTCAAGATGCACACCAGTAATGTTTTTCTAAGGCATGTTTATAAAAGCTACTTAAATGTCCTTATTGAACTAAGGGCTAATCCTAGCTTAATCTAAGCCCTGTCTGTGAAACTGAATTTAATACTATGAATTATGGTTTCAAATTGCTCACTTCATTTCTTTCGAGCTCTGAGTTAAAGTTATAACATGAAAAAAATTAAAATTAAAATTGAAATTAAAGACTGCTGTAAACATATTGTAACCTTCAAAAGTCAAAACTCCTATCTCCTTCTCAAAAAACACCAGCAGAGTAGTATATGATTATTGTAGCTGATAACAAGCTGGTAATGATGGCAAGATATGTGTTAAGCCTTTGTCAAGACGTTGCTGTCAGTTACTGTGAGACTCTGCATCGACTTCCAACGGATCCCAAAATTAGTAAAGAGCGGCTGACGTTTATTTTTAACAATGTCCTTGAACATGTCAGTCCAGTCTTAACTATTTGAGGGCCATGGTGTGGTGTGGTGTATACTGAACTCAGGACTTATGTCAAAAGGCAGTAGTGGACAGTACCTGGAAGAGGAAAAGAACAGGAAACGGTGTTTTGAATTGAGCAATCTAGATCACTCCTTTTTGACTTCCTGTGTGACATCATAGTGGTGTGCTTTCATTGTTTTCTGTTCCCTTACAGTCCAGTATGTACGTCATTCCCATAGTAGTGATGACATTAGAGAGACCAAGTACTCGCTGTCCTTCAGCATTGATGGGTATTTCAGTTTGCTCTTGCTGTAAACCGCACATGCATTTTGAGTGACAAGTGTGTCTATGCAAACAAGATTTCGTACATTTAAGAATCATTGTTCTTAGTGTTTGTGTATATACTGCTATATATATCAACATAAAACAGCAGCAGTGAAATTGTCTTCAAGAGTTCAAACCTTGTAAACGGCATTTAAGATTTTGGTTGTAGTTCTGAATTAAAAGCTGCACCCTCAAAAGGAAGAGTCTTTAACAGCACGGAACATCTGCAGTGACGTGGGTTCTACTTTCTGTTTAGGGTTCTGTTCTCGCCCGACCGGGCTGTACCCCGCAGACCGACCCGTGGGCTTAAACCCAGGAGAGCGTCCTGCAGGAGTGAAACCCGTGGAGCTAACAAGTGCAGGTCGCCGCAGGAATCTGCGAGAGGTCACAAGGTCACCATAACCTTGGGCGTGAGAGAAGGCGTAACCAGATCGACGCGTGCTCCTGCGGATGAGCCTGGTGTGTCGCGGGCGGGGAGCAGGCTCCTTCATCGTACACACCTTATACCTCACCTGTATTTAAGGAAATATTCATTTGTTCATTGTTTGTTCATCCATTTCATCAAACACTGAGACACGTTTATACTCTATTATTCATTATACTACCACAATTTACACTATAATGTGCATATGGCATAATTCCTCTCGTTCTGTCTTCCTTTTTTTATCTCTATCTTCAGCTAATCACAATGACTACATTTACATGCACATCAATACTCCAGCATTAATCAGAATTTGGCAAAATTACGATTTCTACTGAGTCATGGACAAGCTGCAATCCGACTGCCTCATTCCGTGAGAGAAAATCACTGTATTCTGCATAAATTCACTGTTCTGAATTTAAACAATGCAGTTTCACATTTTTCATCTGCAGAAAATCGATAATTTGCAATATTAAGATATAAAAGAAAAATCAACGCATTTCTGAAGTGACAACGAGACATTTTGACATAAAACTAATAAGTGAGCATAATGGTAGCACCTTGAATCTCTTGAGAAATAACATTGGGCCAGGAAACATGCATTTGTAGACCAGCAAACTTGCAACAAACATGTATACAGGAATATTATGATGCCTGTACATATAAAAACATCATATTCAGAATATGGCTCCAACCCTAATATAGATCTTAAACGGAATTTGATGTGCATGCAAACATAGTCAATTATTAAATATTCAGAAAATGCCAATGAGTGAAAAATTTGCTAAAAATTGAATTATAATATACAAATAGTTCATGGAATAATAATGTAAACTGTAATTCTGTAAGTAAATGGAAGTGTGTGTAACAGTATGCTGAAGATCAATAATGTGCTGTAGAGTGAAGTAACTTACCTTGTCATTGATTGTAGGATAAAACTGGCTGCAGAAGAACCGGTAAACAACCACAGGCAACACACACAGCAGAGCTGTCAAAGCAACAGTCAGCCACACGTTGGACTGGTTAAGACAATTCCGGGCAGTTCCTGGACACAACAAACAAACACACTCTAGTATGCACTCTATTCGCACTACTATTAAGTTTTTCTTAAAAATTAGTATGCAAAACAGCATGTAATATTTCAACACATTTCACATTATAGTATGCAACATTATCGTCACATAACCGTGTGCATTTTATTTCACAGTAGTAAGCTAGTAACAAAAATATAAAAATAAAAAAAAGTCCTGCTTACCTACAAATGCAAAAGAAGATGGACGTAACCGGAAAAGTCCATCGGTATACATGGCGAAGGTCAATAGAAAGAACATTCCTAAACTTCCCCAAACGTAGAGATGGTTAACAACAGTCCAGTATGAGAGGTCCAGCCCCAACTATAGGGAAGATAGAGCAGAAATGAGCTGAAATTAGTGAAAATGAACCATCCAATCAAATGAATAACACGCAGGCACCCGCAGCGCAAGGTTAAACTGACCTGTACACACACGGTGACGGTGAGGCAGGTTTGAGTAATCAGTGCGAAGGACTGATAGTCTGCACCATCTCGCCCGTCGTCTCTCGCCGTGTCATGTATAGCGGCGTAAGGCACAAAGAACAGCACCAGAGAGCTGTAACAGCTGTGAAGAGCACACATCATGAAAGCACGTTTACTGAAGTACTGGCTCAACTGTCCTGGCACATACAGCTGAGGGATCTCGAGACTCCAGCGATCATTCACATCCTGAAGAAACATAAAAAACAATAGTATGTAATATTTCATTTCAATGAAATTGAATATAGTATGCTACAAGGTCTCATTCATCTCCTTAATAACACACAAGAGCATGGTGGAGCATATTTTAGTGTTTGTTGAAGATTAATATAAAAAGAGTCAGCTCCTTGCTCTAAAAATATGTCTGTATCCAATATCAATCAGAATTGCATTTGTTTGGACATGCATAGATATAAATAAATTATCCGTTATGGTGCATATTCTACATCCCAAATTCTGATTAATACAAATATACGACAGCCATATAAAATACCTTGGTTTAAAATTGGTTATGGAAATCTGCTTTGAAACTTTGACTTGACTGATATAACCCAATTTTGTTTAATGAAGGAACATTCTTATTCATGTAGCAACACACACACATATCCTACCTGGTCAAACAGACTCATTCCCAGAACAGGCAGGGCAGTGTATACCAAATTATACAAGGTGATGAAGCCTTCATCATATACTGTCTAGAGAGTAAAAAAACAATTAGTATGTTTATATTAAGCAAAGCTTTTGAAAGGGTAATTGCACGTAAAGAAGAACTGGCTCACCTGAGCGGAAAAGCCGCAAAAAAATGCGTACCAGAAGTGCACAAAGGTAAAGGTGAAGTTCTTATAGAAGAAGTAACGCAGGAACTTGCACATGCGCAGGTATGACCATCGCCCGTGTACCAGCAGGAGGCGCTGCAGGAAACGGAACTGAGCAAAAGAAAAGTCACTAGACAGCACTGCCTGCATCCCCTCCTGACCGCTGATACCCACACCGATATGAGCCGCTGCAGAGAGAGGATAAAGGCAATGAGATTCATTTAAAACAAAAACAAAATCCTTTGCAACAAGCTGAACGATCATTAACCATTATTTATTACTACTGGATTACTACTTGCATGTCATTTACATAATTTGGTGAGAGGACATTCTTCTAGAGAACATTTTATTGGGCACATAATAAATATATAAATAAATAATATCTGCTAAAAGTGCTTTTAAAAGTACATTAGCATATAGATGGTTTCAACACTACAGTTTTGTTATTGTAAAATAAAACTTTAAAAAAAATCGTTTTCTGTAATTGAAAGCTGAAATAAAAGAAAATATATTATTATAAGAATGAAAACTTAAATGAAGAAAACAAACAAAACTACCCGAATACGTTTAAACTGAAGTAGCCTACTAAAATTGCTCAAATTAACTGAAATAAAAATAAAGCTATCGGAAAAAAAAATACTTAAAATGACAAAACCAAACTAACATTAAAATGAAAACTGAAAATATAAAAATAAAAACTGATTCAAAATCTTAATAAATACTATAAGAACTGCAATGCTATTGACAAGGATTAAAACCTACACATTCTAATTCTGATTTAATACCCACAGAAACGTTAGACTTTTTTCACATTCTGTCTAAAATGCTTCTTTTTTTTTTTATCGTAAATCAACACAAAGATGTTCCTACGGATGTTTATTTTATTATTCATCTGTAATGCTGAATTCACCTTTAATCATGCTAACATCATTAGCTCCGTCTCCTATGGCCAGAGTGACCGCTTTCTTATATTTCTTGACGAGCTCCACCACCTGAGCTTTCTGCAGAGGAGTCACTCGACAGCAGATGACCGTCTTGCACATGCACGCCGCCCGCAGAAACTCCAGCTCCATGTTGCTCTCCAGAGCGAATGCCTACAAACACGAAGATCACAGACAATTACATTACAGAGTTACACAGTCACACAATGTGGAAAGTTCCTTTAAAAAATGATTATTTTGTAATTTGTTACAATATTGTGTTACTCCCAAAAAAGGTAACTAATTGTGTAACTAATTGTTTTAGTTTTTTTGTGTGTTACTTTTGCTCAGAGGTGGACGAAGTACACAACTTCCTTACTTGAGTGAAAGTATAGATACTGCTGGTCAAATATTACTCCGTTACAAGTAAAAGTTGTAAAGACCTATTTTTACTTAAGTAAAAGTACAGAAGTACTCGTTTTTAAAAGTACTTAAGTATCAAAAGTAAAAAGTAAATGTCAATGCATTGTTTTATTATTGTTGCATTGTTGTATGTAATACTTAAAGTACCGTATGCCTCTAAATCTATGCCTGCATACCTACCCTCATATCAATATCAAATTTATTTCTAGAACACAGTTCCAGTAGTGGGATTAAATGTGAGATTGAATAAGTGCTCCCAATAACGTCCACAATGGTTTCGAACACCCAAATGCCTGTTCCCTCAAATATGGCCCTATTTAAAGTTTTTTGGCTTTTAGTATGAATATGTTAGCCTTACTGTTATCTATAATCTAGTGTGCTCCAAAAAAGTGACAAAATTCGCATTTAGAAAACCAAACCCAATGTTGAAAATGAAAATCAGGTTTATGTCTGAATCCAATGTCAGATTGACGTTGATCTCCAACGTTGGACAGACGTTGTATTGTGGTTGAAAATTAAAAACTCAGGTTGACGTCAGAAACCAACATCAGTCGGGTTCTGACGTCAACCCGACTTTTATTTTCAATCAATATCCAACGTCAATCTGATGTCGGGTTCTGATGTCAATCAGATGCAGGGTTCTGACGTCAACCCGACTTTCATTTCCAACCACAATGCAACCCCTGCAACCACAATCATCCACTGACTGATGTTACTTTTTACTCAAGGACCTTGACAGAATTGTAGTGGAGTAAAAAGTACGATATTTGTCTTTCAAATGTAGTGAAGTTAAAGTAAAAAGTTTCCAGAAAAAATAATACTCAAGTAAAGTACAGATACTCAAAAAGTGTACTTAAGTACAGTACTCAAGTAAATGTACTTTGTTACTGTCCACCTCTGCTTTTGCTTTACTTTTTGTCACCTGGGCTGGGCTTGCTTGTTTTTTGATGAAAATTAAAAAAAGATTTATTTTTGGCAAAAGTAAAGGCCCTTTCCCACCAAAAGTGAAATGAATAAACCTCAGGCTGAAGAAAATGCACATTTACGGCTGTCCAGTAGAGAGCGTAGCAATACATTTTGTAAAAATGAAACACAAATGTGATGTCATTCTTGCTTTTTGGTATGGTTGAATTGGATTATCAAAGGTCAGCAGCAAAGACATTGGCTAATAAAGTGAGATTAAGTATTAAGTATATTTGTATTATTTAACATATTTACTTATTGCAGGTTTGTGTAATATTCTGGGTTTGCATTTCACTGCTTTTATTCATTTTGATAAATACTTAATCTGTTTTTGAGCAAGTGAGATGAGTAAATGTTTGCTAACATTTAGTCTAGAACTACAATAACCATCATGTTAGGTGTCAGTGGATAAATGGGAAAACAAAGTAACTTGCATTACTTATTTGTGTGTGTGTGTGTATATATATATATATATATATATATATATATATATACATACAGTATATACATTGATACATACATACATACATACATACATTGATACATACATACATACATGCATACATGCATACACAAATCAGTAATGCAAGTTATATATTTACACATATATACATAAATACCAGAAATGAGATAGTGTCACTCTGGGCAGCCACACACATCTCAGTGTCACATTAGGACATCAGACAGAAGAAAGTATAGAGGAGTGATAGAGACTCTTTCTCTCACCAGACTGTGTCCGTTTATCACTAGTCCATAATCTCCGTTTACGTTTTCATCCTGAACCACTTTAGGAGTGTTGCCCAGGATAATCTCAGGAATAAGAAATTTATCTTGTTCAGTATCAGGACACATCTTTAGTCGGGCATCCCTTTTCAAAAGAGAAACAAACATAAATATAAGAAGAACAGAAATGAAGTAGAAACATACAACAAATGTCTAAAAACTACATTTTGGATATGAAATTTCACTGAGATAATTTAAATTCTCCAAGAGAACACCCTATTTTTGGAGGCCCACCCAAATGAGTAATGTTTTGCTGCACCCATGCGTTTCAGTACATGATGCAATGATGTCATCGGCATGAGGTATATTACCTCAGCTCCTGTCTGACCTCCTCGGGTGAGTTAGATGTAACTATAAACACGTCGTTCATCTCCTCCCTCAGCAGGTTACATGAGTAGCCAATGTTCTCAGCGGTCTCTATTAGAGAAAGACAGACAGTACAACTTAATAAACAATCCTGCCAAACATGAACAAAAGGGCACACACACATGGTGGGTAATCATTACATTAATTAATGATTATAAATGGCACAAGCACTGAACTCATTATATTACATAATTTTAATCATTGCACTTTCATAATGCAAAACATAGAAGTTTGAGTTTAGGTCTAGAATAGTCTTTTGGAAAAGATTGTGTTCCTTAATGCCTTCATGAGATGCAAAGTACAGTAAAAGACTTAGGTTTACTTTTATGCATGTCAGTCAACTTCAATTTTCCAAATAACACCAGGGATACAGTGAAATATGAAAAGGGGTCACTATTTTAGAATCAAATAATAAAGCACCTTGCTTGTCCCCAGTGAGCACCCAGATTTTGATTTCGGCTTTGGCCAGCTGTTCAATGGTCTGAGCAACTCCATCCTGAAGTTTATCCTCTATGGCCGTGGCTCCAATTAACTACACAAAAAGGACAAGATGAAGAAGAGACGACAAGCATGTTAGCCTCACATTCTAAAAAATAGCTAATATTAAGGGTGAATTAAACAGAGCATCAAATTATAACCTTTAACGGTGCTGAAAAAGAAAAGTTCAGTTAAACAAAACCAAACGGCTGTAGTGAATATTATGTGTGCTGTCTACAAATGAAGTCACAGACCAAAAGCACAAGAGGTGCAAGCAAATGACTGACATAATATTTACATTTGCTGCGATTTATACGATTAAAAAGAAAACGCTAGCAAAATAATCTAAGAATAAATGTGTGCTTTTTCATTCTTGGGACAAAAAAATATTTTAAGTTTTAATATTACATTTTTCTATCACATATTTTCATATCTTATATGATAAGCTAGTCACTTGATATTTTCATACACATATACAAGGATGGTGCTGGATAGTGTGTATACCATCATGTCTTTCTCAATCTCCTCATATAGTTTGTCCAGTTTCTCTTCTCGTTCATCCATGGCCACACTGGACTCATGGTGGCGCTGTTTCCACTCTGAAAAATATTCCTCATCCAAATCCTTATATGCTAGAACAAGAGTCCTCAATCCCTCTCCTGCAAAGTCCTACAGAGTCAGAGAGAAAAATATTCAATCACCATCAAATATAAAGTTAACGTGCAAGATATATACTAGTATATGTTAGTCTGTGAATGACGGGCATTCCGATTGTGAGGAAATCTTCAGCTGGCTGGCAGGAGCCGCCACTGGCATGTCACGTGACCTGTCAGTGGTTGGCTGGCAGTCTGCTTTGGCAAGTTTCAGAAACCATTTATTTTTGGCAATTTTTGTGTTCCTCCCTCTCTAGCTCATTTAAAATGCATCTGTTGATATGATTATGTTCTTTTGTATGATTGATGTTTTGGGTCCGGTTATCCCAATTAAAGCTGTCAAATCGCCGTGATCACGACTGGTTGCTTACTGACGCTTTGCTGGACGCTCAATCCAGCCAGCCACGGTTAACAAATATTCTCTGTTTATGTAATCTGTATGAAAAGATTGAGATGTCAGTCGTTCTCATGGCAACTCATTATCTGCTAATGTGAACATGCCTACAGAGATGCGGGAGTTAAGACCGCAGTTTGAGCCAGTGGCTCGAATTGATAAGGCTCTGGCCCTGTGTCCACAGACAATTCACCCTTTTCCACTTCAGGTGAAGGTGGGGGAGAAAAGTCCTCGACTTCAAATGACCGCTCTGTTGCAAAGCTACTGGCATCACTCCAGTCACTCTCCATCTTTGCGAGTCTGACAGCAGCTGTCAATTAATCCATCACTGCGGGTCTCAGGAGCAACCCCCCCCTCTATCTCATCCCCTCTATCTCCGCTGGGGTCTGCCCACTTTTCCAGCATTTTTCAAATATTGCCAGTGGGTGGAGTCAGGCTCTGACTAGGTTCTGCTTGAGTTTGGGAATTGTTTACTGATTATATAAACAGTAGATAGAAAGCCAAGGCAATTTACAAGGTTTTGTAATAGAACTAAATTGTCTAAAGTGTGTGAGAGCATGAGAAAGATAAATATTTTGCGATCTTATCGTGTTCTCACTAGCGCCCTCTGGTGTTGACTCACATTGAGGTGTTCTGTGGTGACCTCCATCAGTTTGCTGCAGGAGGGATGTAGTCTCTCATAAATGATGGTGTCTGCTCCTTTACAGTACAGGGAGAGTTTGCCCTCTGGATTGCGAACTGAAAGAAAACCACAAACCATATGAGAAAGGAGTCTTCTTAATCACTTAAGTGGTGCCAGCCAATGCCAGTGTGCATACCAATCACAGACATCCTTTTTCGCACGTTGTTAAAGTCAAGGATGGCTAGCAGCTCATAGCTCCTCTGAATCCCCATCTCCTCTATGGTCACTGTCTCAGGGCTGCGCGAGCGGAACACAAATCCGAAATTACGTGCGGCCGTGACCAGAGCGCCCTCATCAGGAGACTGGGCCTGGTACACCAGAACACCTACACAGCAAAACAGAGGGGAGAAAATGCAATGCATGTTTTAATGTACACATACATACAGTATATTAAAAGAAAGGCATGTTATACACAATCACTCACCCTCCTTTTTCTCTTCTGCCATAACAGTGTGACAGAGAGCGAGTAATCTGAAGAAAGCATGAACGTCTGGAAGCTCCAGCTTTATAGCCTCTACCAGACTGTGATCATAAAAGAGGAACTTTGGGTCCGCGAGCCGGTTAAAGGAGAAATCCACTGGTGCCATTTCCTATTATAAAACTCGAACTCATTAACCCAGCAAACTCATTATAAACCCTTGTGTTTGTTTGAAACTTTGCTTCTCACCTCTGTGATCTCCATCCTCTGTCCGCTATAGTGATCGATAACATCTCCTGTAGGGTAGAGAGAAAACACATTTTTAAGTTCAAACAGTATCTGGCTGTTTGATCACGACAGGGGAGTTTTATGTCTCAGGAATACTGCATTGGCAATCTTTTGAAATAATATAGGCCTATAAATATAATAAACAACTGATGCATGTGGGATGGGTCCTGACCATAAGATTTCCCGTTGATGGAGCATTTGTTGAAGGTCATGATGTTCTGGGTGAGCGTGCCGGTTTTGTCTGAGAAGATGTATTTGATTTGACCGAGCTCTTCGTTGAGTGTTGTGGTTCGAGCCTCAGCTGGCGTGTCAGTTCGAGCATGATACATTTTCCTGTCCCAGTTGATGTAGTAACTGTTGCCCAACCGAATCACCTCCATACTGCAACACCAGACACAGAGAATGAAAATGACATTCTTTTCTAAATTAGTGCAACATTTTTGCATCATAAAAAATGACAAACTGACAAAAGTTTAAATGAAAAAAGACAGAAGCGCTGGAGCCAACAGGGCCCAAGAGACCTAGAAATCGTGTGTAGAATATTTCTTCATTTTACATCATAATGTCTTCATTTTATAAGTACTACAGTTCTAACCCAAGTCATAAACTCTCCAAATATTAAATGTAAAAAACTGATTTTCAATGTGTTCTCAGACTTTTAATACATTTTGGTACATTTAGTTTGAATGAATGTTACAAAAAAGTATACATGAACTCGCACTACCTAACATAAAGTGAGATGGGCACCACAGTGTTGAGGATTATAATGTAGGACCAGAAAGTGAGGAACGCTGAAAAAGCTATGTTCTCTTCGCGTGGAAGAAAGGAGTTGAACTTTGACCCTGCCTGGTGTTCCCAAATCCCATTCCCGACAGCCAGAATAATACACATCAGAGCCAGAAGCCCAAAAATCTACAAAGGAAACAACAGATTATTAACCTGTTACCAACCTTGCAATATGTTATGAGCAAATATAGACTTTAAATTATTTTATTATTTATTCATTCTTTGTTCTGTTCACTTCTATTGTCTATATACACTACCTTTTTAGATATATTTAAAAACATAATTTATTACTGTGATGGCAAAGCTAAATTTTCAGCAGCCATTACTCCAGATCCTTCAGAAATTCCTTCAGTTGTGCTACTTAAAGCTTTTGTGGAAGCAGTGGCATGTTTGTACATGATTTTTTGATGAATAGAAAGGTCATAAATAACAGCATTTATTTGAAATAGAACTCTTTTGTAACATGAATGAATCTCAATGCAGCATGCATAATATATTAATAAAAAATAACAAATAAAAACGTGAAAGAGATCTGCAGATTAGACATTCAACTTACAAAGAGCACCAGTACATTCATGAGTCGATCAATGCTCGTCCTCTTAAAGGTGCTTTTCCCACAGTTTTGCATCAACTTGGTCTCTGGGCCTGAAGAACCAACATACTGTATATGAACCACAACACTTTTTCTTTAGTAGTACAATCTACTATAATGAATCCAATCATAAATCCAGTATGATTATTTATTTAAAAGGGTCAGTTTTTGTTTAGTCTGTGGTCTATGGACTGGCAAACCATTTTACACCCTCAAAAACATACATCACACATTCTCTGTAGTAATAAAGAATAATTGAACTGGGACACCAGACAGCTCCAGAACACACATCACACTTCTATCTGAAATAATTACCAGCAAACAGCACCAGGCCAAAGCACCAGTCTGTGTTTCTAAGAGTGCAGCCCCTGAGCAGGACTCGCTCGTTGTCCAGAGAGTATTTCTGTGTGTCGAACGTCAGTGTGCCTGTAAATCGATCCAGACGGTTGTTAGGAGGCTCACAGCACACCTCCCCTGAAGAAAGCACAGAGAAGACCAGAGGAAAGTGTTATTTCTCAGAGACTAGGAAGCTCAGAAGACTTTAGAGTTCTCGGTTATGTTTTAGTAAAGTTTACTTTTTCATGGACAGCATACTGTAGCTCAGATAATTTGGTCTTGGAAAAATGTTGATTTTGACTTATGGTAATAGCCTACACTTCTGAGCAGAAAATGAGAACATTGGGATCTCTTTTGAATTTGTAAGATTACTAGGGGTTTTATGGAAGTAAAATAATACTTTTTGATACGAATTTGAACCACTGAATTTGTGGAAGCGAATTTGTAAAGCGAAATAAAATGGACCGAAAATTGCCTGTCGAATATTATAGGTTGTATTTTTAAACAGAATGAACATTTTCGAAGTGAAATCTGAAAGGTGAATATGGATTATTGAATTTTTAATGATGAAAACATGTGTGAAATGTTTTGAATTGAAATATTCACAGCTTAAATATACAACCATGTTGAATTTCAGCCCATAAAAATGCAAGCCCTAAAACCACAATGCATTAAAATACAAGCAGGGTTAATGCAATGCATTTTTTTTCAAGTAGTGCAATTCAACAAGCTTTTTTGTTTCAAAAACATTTGTCATTATTTTACTTTTTTTGTTTAGGAGAAAAAACTGAGAAGAAAGAAAAGTCTCATTTTGCTTATAGTTTCATCACGTTATCTAGAAAAATAATTGACATATCAAAGATGCAATTTGTTTTTTTTAATTTTGTATCAGCTAACAAAACTGAAAATGTGGATTCACTAGTTGCATGATCATAAAAGCCAAATGTGAGAAAATAAGATTTTGAAATTTTAGTTGATTGCTGACTCAAGTCATTATATTACATATGAAACCGCCGAGATTTAAATTCCCCAAGAAATGGGATAACCTTTTACAGGTGAGAATGTGATGTTTTGTATTTTTATATGCATTAACTCAATAATACAGGTTTTTAAACAGTGGTAACTTTTTAATTTTGTGTTAGCTGACACCTTCGTCTTGTATTGTGTTAGTTTAGCAAAATCATCTGCTGAAATCTATTGCAGATATAGATATTCATACATGCATCTAACTACGGTTGCAGACGCTCAGTCAACTCGCTCTCGAGTGTTTACGGACCATTCCAATATGGCGGACAGCTTATATATTCGGCCCATTGAAAAAGCTGCTAATGAGGCATCTAAATATATATCTATGAGATTTCAGACATGCCCCTCCCCCTTTGGCTCTCCGTGAATGAAAACAGTAGGATCACGGAGGAACTGCGACAAATGACAAAATATCACAAACCACACACACATCTTCAATGTGTGTTTATCACCATTTTCTTAGGACATAATTTCAAATTTATTCTCGAAATTAAAGGGTTAGCCCACCCAAAAATGACATTTCTGTCATTAATTCCTTACCCTCATGTCCTTCCAAACCCGTAAGACCTTCATTCATCTTCGGAACACAAATTAACATATTTATGATGAAATCCGAGAGCTTTCAAGGCCAAGAAAAGTAGTAAAGACATCGTTAAAATAGTCCATGTGACTACAGTGATTCAACCTTAATGTTATGAAGCGATGAAAATACTTTTAGTGTGCAAAAACACACACAAAAATAAGGACTTTATTCAACAATTTCTTCTCTTCTGTGTCAGTCTGAGCCGGCGTTCTGATGTAGAACCCAGAAGTTTACAATGTGCACAGCGTCAGAGACTGACACGGAATTTCATCAAAAATATCTTCATTTGTGTTCTGAAGATGAACAAAGGTCTTATGGGTTTGGAACGACATGAGGGCAAGTAATTAATGACAGAAATGTAATTTTTGGGTGAATTAACCCTTTAAGGCATCTTTACACAGGCAAACTAAACCATGCCTGCTCTGACCCTCCTCAGCACCTACTGTAGTAACAAAACATACAGTTTTAATTGCGGTATAAATGAATTTATGCCACCTCTAAGCAGCATTAAACAGTGACATAAATGCCACTTCAGAAGCGCTTCTGTGCCACCTTTTACAGTATAAATTTGCCATTAGATTTTTGTTTAGATTTTAATGTGGCACTAAAACACTGTCATTAACAGCATTAAGAAATTCTGTTTTTCTTTCTCTCTTTTTCCTCACCATTGAAAGCAGCCAAAGCCTCTAAATTGTCGCCCATATCTCCGGTTACAGTCAGAGCCTGTTTAACCTTCAGGTTTGTTTCTCTGTGTGGAAAAATGACAAATCAGGAATCTAGTACTTCAACTGTAAAAACACAATCCATTGTGTATTCCTCATGAGCTTAATAGAAAAAAAAAGTGTTTAACATAGCTTCAAATATGAAAACCACAGCAACAATCCCTCTGTTTTGTTTCTTGTACTCACCCATCCAGCTCTGCAGTCTCAATGTAGATCAAGTTGAGCGGTTCGCTGCTGGACAACAGGAGCAAATCTGCCTGTGAGGAAGATGCAGAGAGATAAGGGGATTTTAATTCAATATTAATTTACATCTGATCTTGAATCTTTACGTAAAGATTTACAAATTATGTAAATGTAATATAAATGTAAATCTTTAAATGTATTACTGTGACAAACTGGTTGTTCTCCAACTTTATGATGTCTCCCACTTGCACATTCATCCATTTCTCGCTTATCAGTCTATTATGAAAGAGAATGACACATAATTCTGATTACAATAAGTTGCAACACTAAGGGTGTGTGAATCATTCGTTTCTATTTAACTCAACATAAATTATGAATGCACAATCTTGCGGAGCTTGATTTTGACATATGATGAGGGACCACCAGAAATCTAGTGAAAACAGATTTCTGAACAACATAGAATATAAGGCATCATTCTAGTAGTTATTCATTGTGTGTGTGTGTGTGTGTGTGTGTGAGATCAAGATAAATGAACACAGGTCAGAACAACAGGAAGAACATTTCTGTGTCTACAGCTGTGTCCTGTTGGGATTGATGCAATTGTTTTTTAGTAAGTTCAAAATTCAAAACATTCCAGATTAAACCAGAAATAGTATGAAAAGTAGACGCACCATTTATAGAAATTTAAAAAACTTGGGAGTTGGAAAAGGTGTATGGAAAAGGTGTGCAGGTAACAAGTAAGACTGAAACATAAATATGACAGCCACTCACTTTCCATTGATAAGCACATTCACCTTACGGTTATTCACCTGCCTGTCACTTCTGTGGCGATTCTGCAAGGAAATAAAAAGAGAAAAAAAGACTGAAGGAAAATAATGGAGCAAGAAACCATATGAAAGCAAATAGAAAATGATAACAGAAGCCCTTACGGGATAAATGAATTTGAAGACAGAGAAGAGAAATCTTTAAATCTGTTTTTAAACAAAGATCTGCTGCGTCCAGAAACTGGCTCATTCCAGCTTTATGAACGAGGAGAGAAAGAGGAGCGATTCCCTAATTCCCCTCCACTTCCCTCAGCAGGAACATAAGGACTATTGTATTCCTGCCGTGGCTGAGGTGGCTCCTGTTCACTGTATCAGATTTTCCAGTCCACCACTGACAAATTCAGACCCGTAACCTTTTGCTTTACGAGTTTCTGCTGTTCGGAGGAAAGTCTGCGTGATGACCGTGCGCCAAAGTGAAAGGGCATTTAAATTAGACGTGTACTGAGTATTATAGTAAAAGCTGTCATTTTCATTAACTAAATGTCATTTATTTCCTGCCAGACCATAGGAAAAACCAAGGTAGCTCAATTTGCGATCTAGCAGAGGGTTCTCTGGATTACACTGTAAAAAATTATTTTCATGATTTGTTATCACAACTTTTTATCTTTTGTCAAGTCAACTTAGATAATTAATGTGGTTCAGATAACATAATATTTTGAGTGTTTGTTAATTAATACAATGAAGGAGATTGGTTTAACTCAAATTTTTAATTTCAAACTAACTCAAAATGTTAAGGCAACCAGGTAACTTACTTTTTTACGTTAAACCAACAATAACTTTTTACAGTGTACAGGGGGACTGAAAAAATGAGTACTAGTAGCTGTAGTCTGATTTCAACAATATTTAAAGAATTTAAACTCCTTCCCAGGTACAATACGATATTTATGAAAAGCGGGATTTTGGGACTAATGAGATTTCATACAGAACTTTATGGCATAAAATAATCTCACACAAAAAATGCATTCATTCTTTACATGGAAAACATAGCCTTTATTTTCCCCTTAACATGCAGTCTTAGATGTTTTTAACCACAGCAAAATAAACCAACAGAATTAAGGACTTTGGGAATACAGAGCAATAAGCTTTAATAATCAGTCTTTGGCCTATATAGTTAAATCACAGTCAGATCGCGCTAGTTCCAGTCAGGAGGGGAAAAAATTAAAGAAACATGAACAACGGATGAATAGATCTGCAGTGTGTTGCATACGGTCACATGTACTTACAATATCATCAATGGCATCTTTGGCTGCAGTCACTGTTAATACCAACACTAGAGGGAAGACAGTGGTGAACCAAGGCAGAGAGGAAATAGCAGGAATAACCTACAATACAACACACATACACACACACGTTAAAATGTGCTTTAAATTAAATGCAAAAGCCCGCAACATACTGGTAGCTACAGTACATCACATTGTGAGCCAGAGATGGTGCACTAGTAAATATGTGAATGGGAAAAAATTTACCACACAATATGATGGCATGATCTGAGCTTAAGACACACAATTCATGATATCATTATTTCGATTATAGTCTTTATAGATTTTCTGTACTGAAGAAAAAAGAAAAAAAACTGAGCAGAATATTTTTTTCACACAATTACAAAGAAACTGCAAGTATCACATTGAATTAACCGTGAAATCTGGAGGTACAAAAACTGTTATTTTTTGTAAAACATACCCTTATAATCTATATTGGAGAGCCTGAGAGGACAACTCACCATTAATAAACCAATTTTCACTCAGAAGTTGCTAGTAAATTTCACAACCAATTAAAAAGAAACAGCAAGAAGCATTGAATTAAATTTTAAAGCAGAAAAACTTATATTTCTATTTTCCGGTAAAACATACTCCAATAATCTGTTTTATTTACAACTTTGAAAAATCAGTGTCTAATTTAAAATGTTATTGATAACGTAATTACTTTCCTCATTAATTTACTACTGTATATGCTGTACTTGCATGACTGGAAACAGCTGCCATTGAGTGTAACGGAAATGGCTGCAAAGTCAAATGACTTGCCTTAAAGTCAAGGCTAATAAAGAGTGAGCTAATAAAGTTATAAGGTCACTCATGACACAATCATTATTGCACAAGTATTTAGTCATTTAGAATGCGTGGGGCGTAGACTTAATACGGGAAGTTGGGGTCATGTTTTGATCACATTCTTTGCAATATGCATGACTAAACATCCTCAAAGAATGAAAGAAGAAACATCCTCAAACTTCGATAACACTATTTTGATAATCCATTTTAGACGTTCTACTAACTTTGCAACTACATGTTAACTAGCAGTCAGTAGAGTATTAGTAGACTCTATGCTTAATATCTGCTAACACTTTATTTTATTAACATTTTATTAACTAAATAACTTTGCAAGAACATCAACTTATTCTACTAACCCTGACCTAACCTAACAGTCTACTAATACTCTGAGAGTTAGCTGACATGTAGTTGCAAAGTTAGTTATAGTTAGTAGAATGTCTAAAGTGGACTCTTGAAATAAAGTGTAACCCTAACTTTCCTTTGTCTCGGACTGACTTTGATTTCAAATCATTATCAAATGAGTGAGTGAATGAATATATTAATGAACTAATGAAAGAATACTCTGAAGATCCAGAGCTTCATTCAGTAAACTGCATGATGTATGACGCACCTGTAGGGTGAGCAGGAAGAGGAAGTAGGCATTGGCGATCCTCTGGAACTGCTCAAACAAGTTGAGAGGCAAAAAAGTGAAGGGGTTGTATTTGGAGGTCTTGATTGAATTGGTCTTCAGGAAGAAAAGATAGAGATGAAAGATGGTTCAATAGTGTTGTGCAGATATCATCTTACAAGTGTCTAAAGATCACACATGCTTATTTCCTAATAAGATAGCAAGTCAGATTGGTAACTTGTCAAGTAAAGTGTTACCGTAAGATTTTACACATTTGAATCTCAAAAATAATGAACACAAGCAATGACACAGTGATAAATAAGTGTTGGACTGTGGGAGTTTTTTTTTTTTAAAGAATGGAATTGAAAATAGCTGCAATCTGTTAAGAGGAAACGGGAGGTTCCATGTAATGTCATCATGACACATTCGGTCATCTAGGCTATATCTTCAGACAAAACACAAATGTTAATTTTTGTAGGTTTGAATTAGAGTGATTTTCTGTCACACTGATTTGATACTCACAGCATATCTGAAGGATGAGTTATATTCTCTGTCGTTTGCTCTGATTTTCCTCTCCACCTCTATAAACACATATAGAGAAAAGCTTTAGATTAGGTTAATTTGGTTAGGTCAGGCAAGTTTGAAGAAGTGTGTAATTTGCAGCCCTCTTCTGTAGGTCATTGATAGGACAAACGGATAGTCCCGTCCTAAACTCACACCATTGTATGAGCAGGATGCTTAAAAAGAAACAGTTCTGATAGCACCACAGTGTTTACAGTTTTTTGGGGAAATCAAACAATGAATGGATTACTCATAAAGTGGTTGTCTCAGCATACTTCGCTAGGATAGAATCCTATGATGTAAGACTTTGGTTAAAGGTCAAAGCTGTGTGTCATGTCTGTACCTCTCTCTCTTTTCCGGGTACAGTCTAAGCCAAAGAATGCCATGGCTTCCTTTCTTCTTTTTCAAGGATTAATCATCATTTCTCTGAAAAGAGAACAAAACGCTTGTCTGAGAAAAAGTGTGTTAAACTGCTCAAAGGTGACTATTTTTAAAGGGATTGTTCACCTTAAAATCCTGTCATCATTTACCCACCCTCATGTTTTTCCAAACCTGTATGATCTTTTTTCTGTAGAACACAAAAGAAGATATTTTGCAGAATTGACTTCCATAGTATTTCTTTTCCTACTATGGAAATCCATGGCTACCGTCAACTGTCTGGTTACCTACATTCTTCAAAATATCTTCTTTTGTGTTCAACAGAAAAAAGAAACTCATACATGTTTGGACTTGAATTTTTTTAAATCAAAATTTTTTATTTTTGAGTGAACTTTCCCTTTAGGCACTTTTTGTTGAAATAAAAGCACCAAGACATCCTGACTTTAGAAATTTCAGTGAATAAAACACTGCTGTGACACATCTTTCTTTTAAACATACACACATGAACACATTGATACACTACCAACTAAAAGTTTGGGGTCAGTTAGTCTGTTTAAACAATTAGCAAGGATGCATTACACTGATAAAAAGGGAAGGTAATGACATTAAAAGGGAACATGTGACACTTAAGGTTGGTGTAAAGGCTGCTGAAAATTCAGCTTTTCCATCACAGAAATAAATTATATTTTAAAATATATCAAAAGAGAAAACAGTTGTTAATTTTATTAATATTTCACAATATTACCATTTATACTGTATCAAAAATAAATGCAGCCTGGGTGAACATAAAAGACTTCTTTCAAAAACATTAAAAAAATCTTACAACCCCAAACTATTTAACTCTACATGCACACTTACACACCACACACACAATCCAGTTTGAGGAAACAGCACTTATGAAACCCACCCATTGGACAGAATTCCAGAGTGACACAAGAGCTAATTTTAGAAGTGTGTGTTTAAGAATGTGTGTTTTAAATGTACAGCACACAGGCTAGAGAACCTTTGGAAGAGCTGTTTTCCACTGTGGCCACAGCTTGGCTACGCTGTCCACATCACTGGGAAAAAACTAGTCATTATGAACACCGAAAAAAAATAACCATTTAAGGGGTTACAAATCAGTACAAGTCCCATTCAAGTTTATTTTGAAGACTTAAAGTGATAGTTTACCCAAATGTGTGAATTCTGTCATCGTTTTCATGTAATTTGAAACTTGTATGACTTTATTCTTGGAGCGTAAAAGGAGATATTTAGCTGAATAAATGTCAACTTTTCCATTCAACGATAGCAGACAGTAAGCAAAAGGATCAAAATGAAACAAGTAAATGTACCATAAAAGTAGTCCATATGAGAATTATTTGAGAGCTATAACATTTCAAAGTATAACTACCTTTTTTTTTTTACACAAAGCTACATGTATCATATGACTTGGAATATAGAATACAAGTTGTATGGACAACTTGTATGCCACTTTTATGATGCTTTTTTGTCCGTTTTAAAGTTTGACTTAGTCATTGTATTATTTCATTGTATTGAAAAAAGGACAAATGTCAAATGTTTTATCATTTATTATCATATTTTTGACTCTACATTCCATTGTAAACTGTATGATCAACATGCACTGCAAGATCTAAATAGCAATTTAAGCCCGTCTATCAGCCCAATGGCGGCATCCAATAGAACGGGTGAAGATCTCTGCGCGTTACTGTCTTTCCGTGTGGCAATGTAATTTAATTCCATTTAAGCTTTTATCTGACTCCATTTTATCACAACCTCGAATTTAGGTTAGATTGCCAACTGGTTATTGGTCAATTATATAATAGTTTAGCAATACATTTTATAGTTCTACTTAACTCTTAACTTATATTTTACCCGTTCATATTAGGAAGCTATGTGGCTCTGAGGTCCTCACGCCTTCTGTTTAACGCGGGTCTCACGATCACAAGCTCGTCAGTTTTGGGCACCAAGAGGTAATTGGCTATATACCTAAGACTGGTCGCATTCACGCTTACACAATCAAAGATACTTTGGTATAGCCCCTGTGATTGCATACACTTGAAATTAAAGAGGTATGGCCACTATTACAGATATAAGTTGACCAACATTACTTCTCTTATAATAGCTTTGGATTGGTTCCCCACGTACACTTATCTAAAGTAAAACAGAGTTAAGACGCACCCACATTTAGATTAGTCAAGCAGCATTTTTGCTGTTCTAAAAGGAAATTCACTTCTTGTCTTTGCGAACCACGTACACTTGAATTGATGCCAAATATTAGTCGTCACTAATCTGACACAAAACTTGTGGTAACATACGAATCCGTTTAATCTACTTGGGAAAAACTATTTCAGAGTCAGTCGGAATAAAATCAAATGTAACAATTTATTATGTCAGGTAAATGTATCATGCCAATTTCATAATCAGTTCAAAGAAAATAAATACAAAACATCAAATGTTCTGGAATAAAGAGAGAAGATGCGAACCTGACATTATAAAATACATGGCTATTTTGAGTTACAAATCGCCCTGAGCCTCTTGTTGCATTTCTTTATATAGACAGAAACTTCTTTTACATGGAAACATTTGCTAACAATGGGAATTTGCATTCAGAGTTTACACCTTTTGGGAGCAGAATGCCATTTGCCTGGAAGACAGACCCTCCTCTGTGTGCAAGTTATCTCTAAGCTCTTAAGAACTTTATTACCTTTTGGCTTACTTCTTTGGGAATTAGACATTTGTACCAGTTGCACTGAGACATTTCAAATGATACCAAACATGTATAATACTGTAAGATAATTATTCACATTAAACCATTTAGATTTTTGGGTGAATATCTGGTGATCTCAGCGTGAGAGAGAGACAACATGGGTGAGGTAATTGACTCAGGGATGCTAGTTTCTCAAGAGAGAGTCAAATGTTAATTTCGAGAAAGGTCCTTTGTCTTCTCTGGGAGTGGTCGTTCCTCAACCAGACTCCCTGGCATTTTCTATTTTCTCAATTCTTACAGTATGGACAAGAACTTTCCCCACTCCAAATGTCAGTGACTGAGCCCATAAAAAAACTATTACAGCATGTTTTGAGACAGAGACAACACCCAAGCCAAATGTGCAAACTTTGTGAAGTTAATTTATCACGACAGCATAAGATGCAGGGAATGATTTACAGTAAAATAGGCAGAATAGGAGAGAACTAAAGAGGGCCACCAAGTGAAAAACAGTGCAAGTGGTTGGAAAAAGATAGACGTGAATCCAATCAAACCACAGAAACAAATAGGGGTTCTGAGGGGGTGCAAGAAGACAAGGCACAGACCACAACACGCACACATAGTAACCACATATCCAAGTGCATGTTTGCTAACATGCATGCTACAGGAACACATGTCTCACTGTCACCACTATAAGGTTAGGCTATAACCTCACTGTACAAAAAAAAAAAAAAAAAAAAAAAAAATGAGAATGAGAAACAGTCAATGAGAAAATTCAAATATAAAATGTGTCGATACCATTTTAATAAATTAAATTACACAAGTGTTATGTGAGCAAGACCTGTTTGACAAAATAAGGTGTGGAGGGCTGGAGATGGAAAAAAGGAGGCAAAGAAAATGGATTCTCCCTTTTCAACAAGCCCACACTTGCCTTGTAAATTCCAATTACTTTTTTGGAATTGAATTAAATTAGCAAACAGGATGCAGAATTGCATATTGAATTGAACTGTAACTAACATAAAATATTTGAAGGTAGTGCAATATTTATCCATGTCATTTCAATTCAAAATCAAATTCCAATTCAACTTCCAGTGGGTTGGAATTAAAATTGTGGTGAAATGACCATATTCACATACATTCTAACTCAAATTCTCAATGCTAACCTAAATAAATAAAAATTAATGTCATACATCAACTCCCCCATTTTCAAAGGCAGCATCTAGGAAATCCTCATGCAATACTCTGACCTTCTACTCTTTGGAGGGAATGACTGGCAATTTTACAAACACAGTCTAGAGCCTAGAAGTCCAAGTTTTTAAGGGGCTATTGTGTGCTATCTTGTTTTCCACCTTTCCCTTTCCTGTGTGATGTGATTATAAAACAAATGGGTGTGCATACGTGAGTAATATCTGAGTGAATATAAGAGAAATATACAAGGACCGAAAAAATGAAGATCCTGCCTTTTGATAAGCTTTGGTGTGGTGTCTCAGAATATACCTCACATGCCTACATATGGGCTGACATGCTCTGGTCACTATTTCTCCACACCACTTCAGATAATCTACAGTGCCATGCTGCTATTTTTAAAATCTATGACTGTAAATGTGGGTAACACTTTACTTGAAGGGGTGTGCATAAGACTGACATGACACCTTCATAATCATGACATGACACGTCATGAATAAGAAGGAGGTTTTATGCATGTTAATGACAACTGTCATTAAGTGTCATTCGCTCAATTATGTCATTTTTAATGCAAATATGACATTGTTTGAGATGTCTTTATGACAACTTGACATAAACCAATACATCATAACCTGTCACTGTCTTTGTCATGACAACTTGACATTACCAAGAAAACATAACCTGTCATAAATATGTCATAAACATGACATAGCAGATTAATCATCAAACTTAAGAAACTACTTGGCTTTATGGGTTAACATTACATTATATTACTGACCACTTTTTTCCCCAGTGGTACAAATTGAATTTGTCATTAAAATGTCATTAAGCGTTAATACTGTCAAATTATTTTATAACTAATACTGGAATACTGAAAAAAAATTGGTCAGAAAAATATTCATGACAGTTATAATGGCCTCATGACAGCCAATGTCAAAACCAACCACATGACAGTTTAATGTAATGTTAACCCATAAAGCTAAGTGGTTTCTTAAGTTTGATAATTAATCTGCTATGTCATGTTTATGACATATTTATGACAGGCTATGATGTACTGGTTTATGTCAAGTTGTCTTAACAAAGACATTTCAAACAATGTCATATTTGCATAAAAAAATGTCATAATTGAGCGAATGACACTTAATGACAGTTGTCATAAACATGAATAAAACCTCCTTCATATTCATGTGTCATGTCATGATTATGAAGGTGTCATGTCAGTCTTATGCACACCCCTTCAAGTATAGTGTTACCAAATGTGTTATGGAATATAAAATGGGTTATGGTGTCAAATGCCAACACTACTAACAAATGTTGGTTTTAAACTAACAAACAAATAATTGGACAAATCAGAAGGGTGTGAAAATAAAGATACTGAAACCACTTAGGTGGTTTTGAAAGTAGGGCAGTGCATTGATCAAGGGGTTCTGTAGAATCCCACTGAAGACAAAAGGAAATGTGGTAGTGTGTTTATAGATAAATAACTATAAATCAAGACAGGGTAGCTGAATGCACAAACAGAAACTCCAACTCAAGTCTGGTAAACCGTGAAGGAATTGGGTTAAAAAAAAAAAACATTGTGATTTGCAACATTTTGATTAACTGCTGACAGGTCATTCAATAGAAGGAAGTGCTAATGACAAACAAGTGAATACAATGTAGTCTACACACACTGTGGGAAAGCTAAAAGATTAGCAACAGCATGTGTAACAAAACACTGAAACACAAAAATAGTGAGTATTAACACAAACAAAAGAATTCATATATTATAACATTTTCAATTGAACTGTAATTTGTATTATTAGTCTCCAATGGATCAGTTTGGAGTGTTGATAGCAATACTTAGCTTGTGTAGTTTACCACATGCATTTCTAAACCATATGAAACATGCAGTGACTTGCAGCAGGATTCCTCAGAAACGCAGTGATTATAGTGAGTAACTCCAGTCTGGAGGTGACAGCAGATTAGTGCTGGGTGGGGAAGATTCTTTCAAACTGGGTTTGAATAGTAGCGAGCAATTATGAAAGTAAAAGAGTAGCAAAACTCGAGAGCACCTGGATGTGAATTTGAGAACTTGTACAATAAATATTCGTACTTGTACGTGAACATTTGCACTCACAGCTCCAATGTGAAAACCTGTAAAATAAAAATCTGAAGTTGAATGTTGAAATTTGCACTCGCAGACAATAGTCGTAACGGCTTTAATCCATATTTTTATTATTATACTCTTAAAATAAAAAAATGTAAAATATTACATTAAACTATTTACATTGATTTACCATCAAAATGAACACCTGATTGACAAACTTTTTAAGGTTCATGCTACATATAAGAAAGTGAAAGAAACGAGGGGTAACACTTTAGAATAATGGTCCGTTAATGAGTAACTATGCAGAAAGTAATGCAGGACTAATGATAATGTTTTTCACTTTAAATAACGGTCCAGATCACTAGTAGTTCCTGCATAGTGAGTAACACTTGAGTAATGAGTGATGCATTTTATGACTATATTCAGAGTAAAAAAAGACTCGCATCTCAGACACGTGTTAATGTTGTGATTAGTAAATAATTAGTAATTCTTTATAATTTGTCATAGTTTCCTATTAGGTCTTAATGATGCCAATCTCATTCAGTAATTATTGATTACCTAATAAGGAACTTTCTAAGTCCTAAATTCGATATTACTTACTGATTAGTTAAGCTTTTTTTCATATTAGTTAATAGTAGAATTTGAAGTGTTACTACATACTCCTGCATTACTTTCTGCATAGTTAGTTATTAATAACGGACCATTATTCCAAAGTGTTACAAAAACGTGCTTCTAGAATGTTTGATTAATTTTATTTGGCTGTATAGTTTAATATGTTTATCTATGTATTATATACAGTTTAATATGGATCATGTAGTTTGTTACTGGAAAAAAATACAGCAATTTGAAAACGGCTGACCTACTGTCACAGTATACTGAATAATGTAGTTTGTAGCTAGTTACTCCCCAAAGTTTGGAAGGCACATACAGTATACAACAGCCTGCTGAAAGTTTAATCTAAAAAAAAAAGTAACTTATTTTCAAATATTTAGGTTTACCAGATGTTTTTCCAAAATGTCCAAAAAGTTTCTTTGAAAATGTTTTTCTTTTTAGGTATGCAAATAGGTACAGCACTTCTTCTTTTTTTAAGGTTTAGGGTTTAAAAAAATAAATAATAATCTGTGTTTACCAAAGTGTCTCTCAGACATAAACCATGCAAAACTCATCCACAGAGCTTCAGGAAGTCCGATAGGACTTCTCCATAACTATGAGTCAGGTCAATAGAGGTAAAGATGACAGAGACACACTTGGAGAGACAACTTTCCCTGTAGTTTACAAATTAAATGGCTAGTAAAGGAATGCTGCTTTCCAAGCAGAACAACTCAATAAACACAAGCACCCATCCTGCACTAATGCACTGAGACAGTAAAGGAAACTCTCAAGAACCTCCAGTTACACATTAGGGCAGCAGCATACGTCCTGAAGTAGACCTTCTACTACTAAATATCTATGTAAAGAGCTGCAGGCAACACAATGTGAAGTGTGCCACAGTTGCAGTGGGATTTCATCATTTCCTCAGCTTCACACAGGAAACATGCAGACTGAGACAGTCAGAGGCGGGCATCATGGGAAGAGCCATACGATGGGCGGCCGAGAGCTAAAGACCAATGTTATAGCACCTCACTTGAGATAAATGACTAGGGCTATAGATGTCATGTTGTAAAACGCTTTTGGCATTTATGGTTATTGGATGCAGATTTGACTAATGATGTCAGCTAATCTAGAAATAAAACAATTCAGTCAGCTGCTCCTATGTCTAATTTGTCTACTTTCATTCAAAATTGAATAACTGAATTGAAATGTATGCTTACTCAGGTCACTCAGCTCAGGTCACTCCTTCAATGCAAATTTAAGGGATTTTCCTATCTGCCATACTTTTTATCATCTACCAGCAAAATACACAAGTCGGATGGATAAGAAAATCAATAACACACATCTTCTTAACAAGTGGCACGGTTTGAGGGATCACAAAAGGTGAGGGATGATTCACATGCTAAAATATAATGCTTGGAGCCATGTTAGTTTTAATCCCTAACTGAAACTATAAGCAATTCTAGTTATGATAGTGATGTTAACCAAGCATAACTAATAACAACAAGACAACGTCAAAAATTGTTCTGGCATGCTACAAGACCGCTGCCCTTCTTCTGTTGTTATTGTTAGTAAGACCGCTGCCCTTCTTCTGTTGTTATTGTTAGTACTACTAACAATAACAACAGAAGAAGGGCAGCGGTCTTGTAGCATGCCAGAACAATTTTTGACGTTGTCTTGTTGTTATTAGTTATGCTTGGTTAACATCTGAATCATCCCTCACCTTTTGTGATCCCTCAAACCGTGCCACTTGTTAAGAAGATGTGTGTTATTGATTTTCTTATCCATCCGACTTGTGTATTTTGTACATTTAAATTTTATTTGCTTGCACAGCCAGCCCAAGGCATAAGCGAATAAGCGGCTGCTTGGGGCCCCAATCGATTTTTTTTTTTTACATATTAATTAACTTAAACAAGTGACATAAATGAATGAATTAATGACTAAGTCGAGACAAGAAAATTCTGATTTCATGATCAATATACCTGCCTACAACTACGTCTGCTGTGTCTGCCAGTGTTTGAGTCATGCGCATAACCTCGCGTCACGTGCATAGACAATTCGTGCGCAAAGTCACGGCAATGTTAAGCCATGTCACAAAAATGTTATTTGATCAATGATTGATGATTGACATTTAAATCAATGATTTTTTCCTTTAAATTTAATAATATTCAGAACAGAACAAGAATAAAAAAATAACTATAAATAAACAAGCCAAAACTAAATAATTTAAAGCGAAAGTGAAGGTAAGCGGCGTTGGGCTCACGTACCTCTCTTTTGAATCAAAATGTTTCAACATTCGCGATAAATTTGGATGGTAAACTATTCTTTGGCTTTGTACTTCACTCACGTTCCAATATCGACGGGAAAAATCATCCTCTTCACATGTGCAAAAATGTGCTTGGAAACATCACAGTGGAGTGGTGCTTACGCTGAATTGTATTACTGACTATTTAAACAGAGCAGTGTAATTTTTATATGTTAGGTTGACTATTTTATTATTATATTTTATTACGGCTATAATGAACAGGCTGCGATGTCAAGATTGCAATGCTGGAATATGTTGTGTGTGTGTGAGGCGCGGGCGCGATCGAACAGTGGAAACATAAAAACATACTCCGTCACGTACAAGACATCATTCAAACTGCAAAGTGTTGCAAAATGTTGGAGGATATTTTGCAAATAATTTATTTAATATGTTTTGTGACAGTTTGTTTTCAGAAGTTTCAAAGAGTTAGTAAAAGAGTAAAGAAAAAGTTAAAACTTTTTTTTTAAGCATCTATTTTTTATTAAGTATTTATTTTGTATTAATACATAACCTCATTGTATTAATTTATAATGTAACATTATAGCGTGACATTTGTGTCAATAATCGTCAAACAGGTGACTCCGCGTGGTGGGAGGCTTCACTGTAAACTTCACTGTTATTATAATAACAACAGAATTTGAGGAACTCAGTAACTTCTTGTTTTATTAGTTTTTACTGAAATCCCCTCGTGGGAGTAAAACGTTGAACTAAACTTCATTTTCTACTTAATTGTGTAACTGTACATTTATCCATTCTAAAACGGAAATTTTTGACACTTCAACTAGCTTAATTTCATCAATTTACATAATTTCATCTGTAAAAAAAATACTAATAAAACAATGTCTAGTAGAGGCAATAAAGCAATAAATCACAACTAAATGGAAAATCTATAAGACATGAGCAGATGAATAATTCAACCAAGCCTTACAATAGTGCTCAGGTATAGCAAATGAAGGGGAGGCCTCTCATTTTACCAGATAAAGACATGTCTTTTCTAATGACCTTTTAATTATTTATCCATTAACTATAACAGTTTGTCACAGAGACAATCATATCTGATCAGACAGAGCCTGCTGTGTGTTGACACTGCATTATTTATCTGCTGTATTTGACAATGAGTTGTATGGGCCAGCAGAGGAACTCAGGGTCATGCGACAGTCACAGATATGCACAAAGCCATCATAAACATTAAACGGCACTGGAAGGCCAACACAAACTCCTAAACCTGAAGAGAACCAGACTTCAGACTGTCCTAAACCAGTTTTGAGAATCTGCTACAGTACAAGAAAAAACATGCAAGTTTTATTGCCAAGTCTGTAATCAACAGCACTAAATATTCAGCAAAATAATGCAAATGTTATCCTATACTCTCAAAAAAGGTTCCAGTTAGAACCAAACGGTTTTACAACCTGACTATGTAGTGTTGTGCTACGTCAAAACACAAACTATGGGATTTTTTTTCTACACCCACAAAGTCTGATTGCATAGAAAAGTAATAACACACCTTCCCTCAACAAGCCATATGATTCGAGATATCATTCAAACCTGTAGCACAAATGAGGGTTGAGTTACAAGCCAAAGTTTAATGCTTAAGGTAAAGAAATAAAACCTACCACTATACTGTAAATCTAGTATATGAGCAACTTGTTATGCAACACCAGTCCATCTAATCATAGAGGAAGGCAGATACAGTCAGAGACTACACCGGATGATCTATCTCCTATCTTCATCAGGTCATTTGAAGGGTATTGTTCAGTATATACAGCAATACATGATGTATGCTTTGCAACATGGTTTAATAGACTAATGCGCTGATATATTATTATATATATATTATAGAGTTATGGTTGCAAACTGTCAACCATTATATTATGTAGAATATAAACTGAGTAAATCCCCAGTTTATCCCCAGAGCCCCCAGACTAAACAGACAGAAGTGTGGAAAAAGTCAGATTCAGGTACATTACACCACAAAATGAAGATGTCTTCAATGAGTTAGACAACTTCAAAGATTTAATCTTGTGTTATCAACATTGCTGCCATTCCTATCAAAAAATACATATATAAAAAACTATTATCAAAATGAAAGTATTCATTATGAAGATGTCACTTAATTTTTCACAAAAAAATTGTGCAGAACAACAACAGAAGAACATCAGTGGTTTAAATCAATTCTCACCTGGTGTAACTTCAAGAGAGTTCAACTCTGTATCTGTTTCTTTGACAGCTGGCTGGGTAGAAAAGTTATACAGTCCAGAGAATGCAAATTTCCAAACATCTCAGCTTTTTTAGTCAAATTTTTGACACCCTCGTACGGCATCCATGACCAAAAATTCACCCTCAGGCTGTGTATCAACGTGAACCTCTCTGTATTTCCACCCCTCTTTTGAAACTGCTGAGACGAGGAAAATGAAAAACTCTTTCACTCTCACAGCCTCTATCTTACTCTCTATCTTACTTCCTGTGTTTTTTTCAGGACTGTCTGCAGGGACCCGCTCTGCTGACCTTGACCTCTTGCTGCACCCCTAACTTTTACCCTCAGTATTCTTACCGTAAGCGTCCTATGGTGACATTGCAGTGTGTGTAGTAGGTCTAACAAGGCACTCCTTTCTCCAGCCAGAGATCACCGAAGTCAGCTAAAGAGTCTCCTCCTCTTTGTCTAGCCCTTTTTTTTCTTTCTCCTCCTCCTTTCTCTCACTTTTCAGCCTTCCATCTGCTCTCACTTTGCGTTGATGGGAAACAGGGAGTGCAGGCATCCAGCCTAGACTCATTCACACACACACACACACACACACACACACACACACACACACACACACACACACACACACACACACACACACACACACACACACACACACACACACACGAGAGACCCCACCACACACACACAACATAAACAAGGAAGAGGGGTGGAAACTTAATGCGAAACTTTTTCGGCGTTACTCTTGTGACTGTTTATCTGAGGTTTCATTTACTCACTTGTCTTCCGGAGTAACAAACTGTCAAACTTTTATTCAGATCGCTGTATATCTCTCGGTTCCTTTCTGTCCTGCACACACCCACTTACTTACTAGAAAACTATAGATTTCCGGCACACCAAAAAAGGAAGCAATACGTCCCCCCCCCCCCATTCCTCTAACCACTGACAAACAACAGCAGTACTGAGCATATTCACTATGACCACACACATTGAGAATACACAGAATATACACATTTACTTAACTATCTAAACAAGGACTTCTGTTGTTTTTATATAAAGCTAATTATAATCGCTATAGACAATCACTCAAATCCTAAAACTTTTTGCTTCTTTAAAATATGTAAAAATAGAAATATAATTTTCTTCTTAATAATAATATTTAAAAATAAAATTGAATAAAATGAAAATACTTTTTTTTTTTTTTTAAATAGTATTATTATTATTATTAGCTTTATGTATTTAGGTTTTCCAATTATGGATTATGGAGGTTTTATCATATTCAGCTCACTTCTGGGAATACATTTTTCCTCAAACTATAGCCAAGCAGATTTTCAGAGAGAAAGCCATCATAGGCTGATGAAGCATTTCCATCTTGTAAGAAAATAATCATTATACAAGTCCTGATACAGCACTTGTCAGGTAATAAAAATGCATGCAACACATTTTATGGAGAAATTATTATAGGAAATGATTATAGGTTACCTTATTATGGATAGATTAAAAAGACATAAATCCATGAAAAGAAAACAGGTTAACCATACAAATCCAAATGATAAACACTCACGAGCATACAAGCACGTGTTGTGCACACACGCGCGCACACACACACACACACACACACACGTTGGGTATCCATGTTTTATGGGGAATTTCCATAGACATTATGATTTTTATAATGTGCAAACTGTACATTCGTTACCCTAACCATCACAGAAAGCTTTCACACACGCACACAGACACCAGACGTATGCACACCCACACACACACAGAGAGAGAGAGAGAGAGAGAGAGAGAGAGAGAGAGAGAGAGAGAGAGAGAGAGAGAGAGAGAGAGAGAGTACTTGTTTAACTACTGTCATTAAACACTTTTCCATGTTTCCAATTTCCAGCATATTTCCAGTAAGCATTTATAAGAGTATCCATGTTTGTCCATATATACTTGCTATTTACAATTCTTCATCTGCTGGAAAACAACAAAGAACAACAACGTTCAGTTTTACAAAAAAGCAGACCAATGACCAACCCACCCAAAATGTGGAAGTGAAACAATTTGAACGTGACGCCACAAAGATTGCTCAAAATGTATTTCATTCACCACCTATTAAACATATCCCATATCAAAATGCCATCATTAAATGCAAATACATGATCTGCATTATACAGAAGTCAGTCTTACCTCAATTGCATTGATTTTTTAAAACAGGTCACCTCATTAAAAGCAGGGGTCAGGGGAATTATATGGCCTGGTTGTTCTGAACAACAAGTTGGACAAGGCTGGACTTGCCATACTTGAATCAGATTCCTTTAGAGGAACTTCTAAAGAGAGAAGAAACACTATAACTGACATGCAAAACAACAGAAGAGAGGAAATCATTTAAAAGGAAGAGCCAGTCATACTGAGAAGTAGAAAGTTTAAGCGTAGGCCTTCCAACCACAGATCTATGCTTCCAAACACAAATATCAATGCTTATTAGCAGCACATTGATGTTTGGAGAATGAAAGATGTAACAGACCAGAAGATTCATTCTTAGAGAAACACACAAACACACTAATTCATAAATAATTTATAAACGAATTCAGAATATCAATTCAATCTGTGATCTCCTTCATAATTTAAAATACATAAATAGCTTTCCACATATTGACAAAACATAAAACATATGACCAAAAGCTAGAATTTACAATAAATACATGCACATGTGGTAGTCGTCTTTAGAGTTTGTGTTTACACCTGTTTGGTTGTGCAAATATTACAAACAAAACGAAACATAACTATTACACCTCAAAAAAAGAGAGCATACAATCTACTTGGCACAAGGTAAACAAAGTTTCATACAGTACATCCCTTCTCATCAGCTGGCACTGGTTGGCCTATATTTGTCTTTTTTATTTGTGTATTTATCTGTTTTGAGACATCTGTGGGAAAAAAAACTACGGGAAATAACCATGATCTTTGGAGCATTTGGAGAGGTCGGACCACAACTGAACCATCTTTCAAGTAAGACAAAGATGGTGAAGGTATTACAGATAAGATTTCAGGATCACATTAGTGAACAGACCACTGAAGAAAAATGTGCATATGTCAATCAAAGGATAGACTGTATGTAAATAAATCTTGCTAGACCAACAACAGTAGACTCCCATTCAGAAGGCCACAAAGAATGAGCCCATAGACTCACGGTTTGGCAAAACTCTCGCATCTTCTTATATTTGATCTTTTTCATAATGTCACTGATATCTTTCTTTACAACGTGCTTGAAATAATCGCAAAGCAATCATTAAAGTCGGCATGAAACGTCTTTTCTTCCATATTGTGACGTATATCTGAGTGAAACTGCTTTTCGAACAAGAACAAATGTAGGGCGGGACTTGATTTTGTCCATGATGAATTGATTGGATCGTTGTCATTTACTATTGCAGAAATCTCATGTGAGATGACCGGCCTGTCCCGCCCAGTGATTAAATTTCCATGATTTTTCCAGTCGTTTGATTAACTAGATCATTTTTGTACAACAAAATTGTACAATAATATTTCTAGTTGACAAAATATTTTAGTGATGACTACCTTTTTTGACATCACACTTTGAAAATTCCCTGATATTACCAGATTTTCCATGGGACCGTGGGAACGCAGTTCTCAGTGCGAGCACTCATCTTAGTAGTTGCTCCTCATGAAGAATGATGCAAAGCCAGTCAAACGATTACATGACACTTAAGGCTTTGAATAAACATGCAAGGTTTTATAAACAGTGTAAGTCCTTGTGCAATCGGTTTGTGAAGGCTTGTTTGTCTGTCAGATACAGTTAGGAAGTCTTTCATTTGCCTCAAATGATCAAAGTCTCTGTTTTAATCAGTCCACTTTCATCATTTTGGCCGACTGAAGAGGTCAGCCTTCTGCTTCATCTTCACCTCCCCTCTTCAACAGGTCTGGTCTCAGCTTTTAGTTTGACGAACTCT
This sequence comes from Abramis brama, assembly GCF_963993115.1. NCBI lineage: Eukaryota > Metazoa > Chordata > Actinopteri > Cypriniformes > Leuciscidae > Abramis > Abramis brama. The sequence goes on along the minus strand of NC_139967.1, from coordinate 11,464,783 downwards.
TTGGCAACCTCATCAGTCGAGCGTTGAGAGAGGATTCGTAGTGCGGTGGTCCCGGTTTCATCTATGTTGATACGCGGGCCCAAAGGGCACCAGCACACGCAGCTTTTCCGGTCTGCTACATCACGCAGCTGCAGTACTGCGATCCCCACCACCCGGTCCGCACGACCAAAACAGTAATCCTTCACCGATATTTGAATTTCATAGCAGTCCAGACTCATGCCTTTACCCAGCACACTGAGATTGAGATAAAAGGAGGGAGAAAATACACATATGAGTAGAACATTCTCAGTAATATGACTTAAAAAAAACTGCCACCAAGTACTAGTGTTGTTGTTATGGAAAACGCTGGTGTTTCAAACCACTAGGGCTAGTGTGCGGGTAGTTGACTACTTCAACCACTAGTTGGCGCTGTCGGAAGACATCGAGTACTTGAGCGCGCAATAACCATATGACACAATTGTGTTTCTGAACGCAAACCAGCGAGCCATGACCGCGACCAAAGAGCATGCGGCAGGAGGACGATGACAGCGAATAGACTACATGAACTTTGTCTTATTCTATTATAAACTATTTTGAACCGGTTGAGTCAAGATCTAAGTGATGCAAGTACAGATCCCTATTGTTTTTTACTGTTGAAGACCTGTGAAATGCAATATGAAGAGGCTAATGTTGTATAATACCAGTGCTGGGTAGTAACTGATTACATGTAATCTGGATTACAGTGTGTAATCAGATTCCAAAAATTTAGTACTTGTATTAGATTATATTACGTTTTAAAATGCTCAATCAGATTACGGTTACTTTTTTATGGATTACATATTATTCACACAATGGTAGTACATTTTTCATAATTTATTGATTCTTTATCGCTTTTTTTCGCCTTTTTCGTCATTTGCTTAGTTGGGGACATTTAATTTAATTCAACAATATTATTGATCTGCCTGCAATGACACCATTATATGAGAACTGAACTGAGCTGGACAATGACATCACGGTTTTCTCCAGAGAGGCTATATATATAAATTAACTAAATTAATAACTTTTTTACAACAAAAATGAAACATCACTGAACTTACTTAAGCTGGACTGTGACGCTATTTTCTTCTGGAAACAAACGTTGTTGCATTATTTTCCTGTTATATTTGTCAAGCTGCTTTGAAACAATCTGTATTGTAAAAAGCGCTATATAAATAAAGGTCACTTGACTTGACTTGATTCTTATATTTTCCTTTCTAAAAAAAATATTCATTTTAATTTTACATTTTTATGATTAATTAATCATTAGCTTTTCATCAACTCACAATCCCCCTGCAGTTCTTTCATTAACCTCAGTTTGGGAAACCCTGGCATAAAGTGATGCTTAATGCATTTCATGTTGTTGAAAACAAAGAATGGAAAATATTTCTCTTTCTTTTTTTTCTTTTTCTTTTCTTTTTTTTAATATCTATATGGTATACGATAATTACATTCAAATGTAACAGACTATAATTTGCAAGTAATCTACCCAGCACTGCATAATATCTCTAGGCTAACTGTAAAAATGAATTTTATTAATACATGTATTCACATATTGTTCGACGTCAAAGACGCAGATGTTAAGGTTATAACGTTGCGTGTCAATTTACAACGTGTTAATTTGCCTATGTTAAATATAATTTGAAACCCGTTATTTTAATGTTTGTACAATACATGTAAGAGACATAATTGTAACAAACATTGGGCTGCCAATTAATAAACACTAGTTGATATGAACTATTTTTGGTTACACTTTATTTTAATGTGTCATTGTTACAGTGTAATTATACATTTAAGTACTGAGTAATATTAATTAACTACATGTACTGTACTTACTAAAGGGTTAGGGTAGGATTGGGATTTGGCTTAGGGTTAGTTGCATGCAATTTAATTTACTGTTATTACTACGGTAAGTACATGTAACATATGTAACAAGGACACTGTAAAATAAAGTGTTACCCTATTTTTTTATTATTTTATGTAACAAGTCACAAACTCAAGTAGGCTAACTCGGGTATTGTTTTGACAAGTAAACCGACTAGGAGATATCAGTAGGCGTGCAGTCTCTACAAACCACACATTTAAATAGAGAAACATTTACATATGAGAGTTGTTTTCACTCACAATTGAAATGCCTCATTGTACTTTGCAGTCCAGCAGTTGTTCTTCGATTTGGTTGTGAATTTCCGTTTCTTCTCTGAGAGCTGTGGGCCGACCAGGTTAACCTCCACAAATGGACGAAACATCCCTGAGGTCTGCCATTTCATGTCATTTACTGCAATCACTGAAAGAGAAAGAGAGAACGAGTTTGTAAAACGATGTCAGGGGTGTTTACAGGATTAAATCATCATCTCACCAGGCACTTAAATGCACAGATGAGAAAATGTATCTCTTCTTTCCTGTAGTGCTCTCACCTCTGACGCAGAGTTTCTGCTCAGTGTTTCCAGCTGGAGGCGACAAATCCAACTGAATTACTGACTCCCCTATCGGCCGCTCAACCCCGGAGCCTGTCAATCAAACCACTTCATTTCACAAATACTGTACATTCAACTTATACATTATATGCATATAAAAAAAAATCTGTTTTCACTTTTTATGATTGTGATTAAAAATATTGGAATTATATGGAATGGATTTCAAAAAAATTAAGTAAAATGTGCTATTCAAAATTATACTGTAAAACCAAGCTGAAAGTATTTTACTCTACTGATAGCTAGATAGTGAAGCATTATCAAATTAACCAAAATCTTTATTAACCAAATATGTAATGAGCAGGGGATCTGTTGCAACAGAAATGCATTTTCTCCTAAAATTCAAAAAAATATAAAGTATATAATATAAATATTGAATAATATTAATAAAAAATAATAATTAAGCAACACAACCGTTTTGAACAGCAGCAAATCCACATATTACAATGATTTCTGAAGGATCATTTACACTGAATACTGGAGTAATGGCTGCTAAAGATTCGTCTTTGAAATCACAGGAATAACTAACATTTATAAAACACATTAAATATATTAATAAAAATATGCTAAATAAAAATATTTTATGAGCGAGAAATTTCATCATTTTGACATTTTCGGCCCACCTCGGTCAGGTCGAACACTCTCTTTGGGGGTGATCCTGATGCCCATTCCATTTTGAACTGCGAGAAGAAATGTTTCATTTAAAAAAAGTCCAGCAAATGTCAAATAATTTATATAGATTGTGTGGCCATGTGCAAAGGCTGATAAAAGTCAGCCAGTGAACATGTGTGGATGTGTATGTATCTCACCCTGAGCATGTTGTGTTGTCACAAACGTCTTGATAAGAGCATCTGTGGTCTGTGTATATAGGGAGAGAGCGTAACGCAGCGATGACAGCTCAGGGCTCTTCTCCAGATACGCTTTTTTTAAACCATTCCCACCAGCATGGAAAAACAGCTACCCAGCAGCAAGTTTGAGAGAGAGAGAGAGAGAGAGAGAGAGAGAGAGAGAGAGAGAGAGAAAATTAGCATGAATTTCCTACTGAAAAAGGTGCTACAGAGAGTAACTTGTTTTGTCTGACCAAGTTACTACGTGTGAAATGTCAAGCCTGTGGTGAGCAGCTTCCTCAGATTGTATTCTTGAATTCTCTCTCTCCTACCCACACACACTTTCATTACACACACACAATTGGAAGAACTCAAACCCCCGTGCAGTGTGCAACATGTTGACTTGCTGTGACAGTTCTGTTTTTAAGCAGAAAGCCAACACTTTAATGTGTTGTAACTCAGCGGGTATGCCGTATCCACCAACACACCTTGATTGCGTCCAGTGCTGCCTCCATGATCAAACATTGCCTTGGAGACAAGCTCTTTGGCTCCACCCCTCCCTACAGTGAGAGAGAAACATTAGCCTCACACAGTTTCTTAGGCTATAGATTATATGTTTTACCCCTTTACTTATGGTTAATACCTTTAGTTTGGACAGTTCCTTAGCAGCAGTAAGAAGCTGAGCTCCCTGTAGTAAAAACAAGAACAAAACCCAGAATATCTCAAACATCTGACTGCCAGTATTGGCTGAAAAATATTGTGTGTGTGTTAACTACAGGGACAGCATTATGGTCATGATGTCTGTTCCAGTACAAGTTCAAGATGCAGTCACAATTTAAAAATATCTTTAATTTAAAAAAACTGGACAAATGGCTGTCTGAAAATCCGACCACGTGTTACAACTTAAAATGGTCATCATGAAATTAAAAATGAGGACAGAGTTTAGCTTTTGGTGTCTAACACTAAACATCATGTGTACATGTCCTGTAAAATAACTCACTATACTGTCGCTGCTCTGAGGTAACACAATCGTTTTCTCCATGCAGATCAGAACATTTTTCCAGAGGTCCTTTAGCACACGCTTCAACACAGACTTCTCACATGAGTCTGCAAAGATGCTGAGGCTGCAACACACAATCGCACACAGACATGCATGTAAAAGTTACATTTGGGGAATTTGTGAGATACAGTACAAAGACATTCAACTCATGACAGGTTATTATTCCACTTTCCTCTGCTCTTGTTCAGAAAACCAAGTGTGCAAATAAATAGGCACGCATGAAGACCCTTAATGTGGAACAAAAGACAAGTGATCTGAAACGGAATTGATCTAAATGTAACTGAAGGGAGTTGAGCTGAACTGACTTTGTGTCGAGGAACTCCATAAGCGGCCGCAGTGCATTGTCTGCATCAGCCTCCACAGTGTTACGAGTGTTCTGATTCAGAGGCCCTTTAATCTGGTACAGGATCTCCGCCATCTGGCGCATACATACGTTTATACGAGCCTGGAAACTATACATACAGACAGAAAGAAACTGTATGGGAATAAAGACTGAGGATTCAAATTAGGCCAACAAACAAGATGACTGATTATGACAGCATTTCCAAAATAGTCTTTTGTAACACTTTTTATAAAGTCTGTTTATATTACATTCAATTATATAGCTGTAAGAGCACTCAAAATGAATATATAATAAAATAATATCAAATATAAAATAAAATAGTATAATAGCATTTACAAACATGCATAAATGTAATAGTATATACACTCCAGGGCAAACAAATGGCCCAAACCAAAAATGGCATGATATTTAGTGGTCTTTTAATGGTCTTGACCATTCTAATCGAAATTCAATTCTAATTTTACAGGAAGAAGAGTCGGTGTTGTTCCACTCAATGTTAATGTCTTCAAACAGTTCATGAGTAGTTGTCAAATGTCTCCCAGTTCGTTTGAGTTTGATGTGAGACAAAATATTCACTGTAGGGTTCAAATCTGGACTCAGACCAGGCCAAAACATGAGCCTGATGGAGAAGCCACTTCTTAGCTGTCTTTGCAGTTTGGGCAGGAGCATTGACTTGTTGAAAAATATATAAATACTTTAGATAACAACTTTTCATTTGTGGGAAGCAAGCCATTCTGCGATATTCTCCTGAACTCCAAAGCATTAAATGACTTTTCACAGTGAAGCATCATCAATACCAGCAGCTAAAAAGTCTCCCACACAATGACACTCTTCCTCCATGATTCACAAGGGTAGAGATGCATTTATTATTATATATTTCTCAGATGCTTTCTTTGGAAGACACGGCTCTGGAGCATCGCCATGCAACTCGAGTTTCATTGTGATTCATCACTCCACACACAACTTCCCATTTTCAGCCAAATATTTCATTCTGTCTTTTTTTTTTTTATAAGTTATGATTTTGGAATGATTTTGTGCCTTTATTAGATAGGACAGAGCAGACGACACAGGAAAGCATGGGGCGGAGAGAGAGGGGGACTAGATCGGCAAAGGGTCGACGGCAGTGATGCGCGGGTCAATGTATAAACAACCCGCACCCGACCGACGTTTTCAACTAACCCGCCCGCAACTCGGACCGCAAAAAAAGAAAAAGAAAATATTGTACCCGACCCGCTTCCTGACCCGCATTTTTTAAAAGTAGTAAATGCTCATCGTAGCGTCATTGAAAAAAAAAAGAGAATATATTCTAATTTTGTCAAGAATTATAAAAAATCTTTATAAAAAATAAGCTCATCATTTGTACTAAAATAGTCTAAATGTTTAGTTTTAAAAACAATTTTAAAAAGCTGGCTATGTCCATTTTGGTGTTTCTGCGCAAGTTCAGCAGACAGTCAGGTTCAGGTTTGTTCCGATCAGAGCTCGTGAGCGGAGAGCGCATTTCTGAATATTCCGCTCTGCTCGCTCATTCCGCTCAGGGTCGCTCGCTCAACCCAGAATGGCCTGCTGGTTCGAAGATATGTGGAATAAGGGCTGCCTCCGACTATTTTTTTTTTCTAGTCGACTAGTAGTTGTTCATTTAAGCCATTCGTGGACAAATCGCCCCTTTTTATTAATTTAATTACTTAAATAGGCTATAGCCTACAGGATAATAAGCGTTATGACCGCACACATAAAGCTTGCCACAAAGAACCGGTTAAAGTAATGATTATGAATGTGTCTAAATTAGCAAGGAGACATTTAATTGTTTAGTAATAAACTGGTGTTTTCTGTGTCGCTGCAAAGATGAAGTTGACGATTCGGACTCGCCATGAACGCCAGAGAGAAATGTACATTTCATATGGATTACATAATCAGAGAGTAGCCTATTTATTTTGGTTTGAATATTTTCGTTTAAAAGTAGACATTTCAAACTTTCTTTAATATATAGCCTATATTTCTCAAATCTGTGAGGCACAAGCTGAGTTTCGGCGCCCTCCAGTTCACGTGCAATGCAAGTGATCGTGCCGGCTCCTTATTACATTGTCTGCTATATATTTGCTTCTAATTCATTAAATACAGGCAATTGATTGATAAAACATTGATCAAAATTAAGATACAATTTATACAAAACAAAAATCTTTTAAAAAGAGTTTTCTATAAAACAAAACTTAATGAAGTCGTCAAAATCATGTTTTACCAAAAACAGCGCCGTTGCTAGGAGTGCGCCAGCGCCTCTGCCTTTCAGCGCCTCTGCCTCGCCAGTGGATGATAGCCCTGAAGACGCCTAGCAATGATATACCTTTAGTGGTAGTATACCTTTAGTTAAGTTATACCTTAAGAGTCTTCGTAGCGCGCAAAGAGACAATGTTATCGGAAAATGCAGCCCAGGTATGATGCGTATGATGTGTAATGGAGATTCCAAAGCGCTCTTCTTTGGTCAGAACCATGGAGAGCGATCACGGATAGGTATGTCCTATGCACCGAAACTTTTAACAATGCAACAAAATATTTAAAGAGCATCAAGCTATTAAAATCTATACGCACAGATAATATAACAGTAGGCTATATTAGTCAATATTTTTTTATTAAGTTAAGCAGTGATTGGATAACGTTTTTTATTTTTTATTTAACGTTTTTAATTTAAGGCCCACCCACAATTGGTCTGGCTTATCCAAAACTGGAATCCTGGCGCCGTGCCTGGTTGGTCGTGCCAGTTTTGTGGCTATCAAATGTGTAAATAGCATCGCAAGAAGTACACATGACAAAGCCAGCACTTTGGTCATCATCTTTCATTATTTCGGCAAATGTCTCCCACACTCCCACAGCTTCCACTCCCCAGTCTTCACCTTTTCTCTTGCCGCCTCCATCTCTACCTGCAGACTGAGCTCGTGCGTCATCGTACTTCTTGCCAGTTATTCAGCCAATAAAGTGTAGGCCTATGTATTTCATTGAAAATTGTGTCTAGTACTATATAAATTACAAAGGTTTAATTGGCATCTTTATTTCAAACGACCCGACCGACCGCGACCCTAATATCATTAAAAATATTTTTAAATATTTTTGGATGACTCATAACCGCAGGCACCCGCTCATTTTGGATCAACCCGCGCATCACTGGTCGCCGGAGGCGCAACTGCGCCATATATATATATATATACAAGGCTATTGGTGCCAACAACTTCATTCAGTCTTTGATGTTTTTCCTGAGACAGCAATGGCTTTTTAAGTAATGCATTTGCTTAAATGTTGCTAATTTCCTGACCAATAGTTTGTGGTTAAGGCAATTAAAAGCTTAGTGTTTAACCATTTTGGGCTTGGTCCATTTATTTTGCCCAGGAGTGTACAAAACATAAATTGTTTAAAATGCAAAAAAACAACAACAACAACAAATAAAACAATGCAAAGCAACACAACACACAAAAACAACAAAAAAAGTAACCTACTTTCTGAAGAAGCTACTATGACAAAAGGTGACATTTCTAAGCAGAACACTCAGAAATACTGTAATAATGACATTCAGATGAAATTCAGGCACAGAAAATTAAGTTTACCTCTTGACAAACATGGCACTCAGGTTATCCAGAACAGAATTAAGCTTCCCTTGCAGATCATTGAGGATATCTGCAGCCTCTGTGTCGAGCTGTTGAGAGAGTAACAAGTATACACACACATATACACACACACGGGAAGAAGTGTCAGTTTAATTGAAAATACGGCACTTAAACTAGGCAGAGGCGAGGAGAGGAGAGGATGTAGGGAAAAATCCCCATGTCTGTTTGTCATGGTTCTGCAAGCGCATCAGCATCATGTAGGTGAAACAAATTGGATACACTCTCTATTAAAACCATTTTTCAACGGTAAGAAATATCTTCAGCAATATATCTGTCAGATCCAGCAACAGTTTAATTAAAGCAGGACTAAAGCATACCAAGACAAAGAGTGCAGGAGCTACTTTTTTCATTCCCATAATGAAAAACAGTAACTATTGTTTATTCAGTTTAATGGTGCTGAAGAAAGACAATTAAAATATATCGCACAATATCGACAGTGGTTCTGGCAATCAGGGTGGTAAAAATGAGAAAACTTTCAAGTAGGTCTTGTTTGTTCTTTGTCTTCTAGTCTATGGCTATTAAAATCTGAAAGCATCACTAAAAGGGTTAAAATATGGCACATTAGCATCTTTATCTACACAAGAAAATGGCGCCAAAAAGTATTTGGACACTTTAAATCACAATATATGAATAGATAAAGTATCAAACAAAATGGTATTATATTAAAGAAAGACAGCAAAAGTACAATTTTCAAGCAAAACATTTTACAAAAATATCTTAGTGTTAATAGTATAAAATAACAGATATACTTTTATTTGGACACTCTGGTTGTAAAATTTAGTGGAAATTGTTACATTTTTAATTGTGGCTTAAGTGAACAAATACATCTGGACTTGCACTAGTAGGGCCAATGAATGCACAGAACTGATCATAAATGCATGCGTGTCTGTTTGCATAATGCTATCACAGTGATAGGGAAAGTCTCTGGAGGAGGGAAGAGATAGCCAGGCTTCTAGCAAAACAACATGACACTGTCTCATTCACACATGCATACACACACTCACACACACACACACGATGATTATCGCACCTTTTTTGTGTCGACTGTTGCCTCTTTCTACCGAGAGACAGAGTTAAAATAACACAGGAAAACAAAAGAAAAGGCAGAGAGAGAAAAATGATACAGCTCAGCAAATCCTCAATGGCACAGATGCTTCTGAATGTTAGAATTGAGATATATGCAGGAATGTTTAAGTTTAAACTGAAAGAGAAACATCACACACCTCGTTTCCCTCATATTTGGGCTGAAGAATAAAATAAATAAAATGGGAAAAAACAACAACATTCAAAGTCAAAGTCAAACTCAAACTCCAACAGCATCTGAGTATCTGATAGTTCTGATGTCTAATCTACAACGGGAGTCCAAAAGTGACTGGATCTACAGTAACTCCTCCATACTCCACTGTGGATCTACAGTAACTCAGCTCATATCACCATCTCTGAGAGTAAGCGAAATCACACGTGAAAAAATTATTATGTGAGTTTCAGTGGATAATGTGTTGTGTGATGTGAAGGAAGTGACGGGCAACTAGTTTCTTAGTAAGGTTATGGTTTGTGAATGCAGCTGTGAGTCCAGAAAACATGGTGTCAGTTCAGGAAGAAAAATCTGAATATGCATTCATCCCTACTATATTACCGTTCAAAAGTTTGGGGTCAGTATGCTTTTCAGAAATTTTTGAAAAAAGTATCTACTGCTCACCAATGCTGCCTTTATTTGATCAAAAATACAGTAAAAAACTAATTAAAAAACACGTTTTCTATTTTTATATATTTTGAAATGTAATTTACTTTACATTTTCTGTTTCTTTGAATTTTCAGCATCATTACTCCAGTCTTCAGTGTCACATGATCCTTCAGAAATAATTCTAATATGCTGATTTGCTGCTCAAGAAACATTTCTTATTATTATCAATGTTGAAAACAGTTGTGCTGCTTAAAGGGTTAGTTCACCCAAAAATGAAAATTCACACGCTTTTTAAGCAGAATTACTCACCCTCATGTTGTTCCAACCCCTTAAGACTTTTGTTCATCTTCAGAACACAAATTAAGATATTTTTGATTAAATCTGAGAGCTGGCTCACTCCTTCATAGGCTTCTATGTAATTGATATCTGAATACAAAAAGTATTCTCGTCGCTTGATAAACTTATGGTTGAGCCACTGTAGTCACTTGGACTATTTTAAACATTGTCTTTACTAACTTTCTGGGCCAGCAAGTTTCAAGCCTATGAGGGAGTGAGACAGCTCTCAGATTTCATCAAAAATATCTTAATTTGTGTTCCGAAGATGAACAAAAGTCTTACGGGGTTGGAACAACTTGAGGGTGAGTAATTACTGACAGAATTTTCATTTTTGGGTGAACTAACCCTTTAATATTTTTGTGGGAACATGATTTTTTGATGAATAGAAAGTCCAAAAGAACAGCATTTATTTGAAATTGTACAATATTATAAATGTCTTTACACTTGTGATCAATTTAATGAATCCTTGCCCGCATAAAAGTCTTAATTACTACTTCTTTCAAAAATAATTATATATAATGTCGACTCTTCCAGTCCAACTGGGTGGTTTTGACTAGTCATGGGTCGGTCATGAATGTTTTGTTCATTTTGAATGATGTTTTTTTCTTTTAAATGACTTGTTCATTTTATCATAATTGTGCATATTCAAAATCCTTTCAATCATGAATGTATGACTCTGCTCCAAATATGTACCAGGGTGAATAAATCCTTTTTGTTTCCTGTAAATAGCCTACATATCTGTCACATGAGAAATTAATAAAAAGACTCAGACCAAAAGAGGCAGAAGGGGAGGTGAACTAATACTTTTTGCATAATTTGTCTTTGGTTGCATTTTAATGATTTGCAAATTCAAAATATGATCAAAGATTGAATATGTGGACAAATTTGGCTATTGGAAATATAATGTTATAATTGAACTCAAACTTCACATCACTAATTTTGGCCTAAAGTAAGTAGCAAAGTTGACCAGAATTCAGTCAAAATTCTGGCGACACGAGACTACCTTAAACTACCCATAAAAATACATGGATATTCCTACATGGACTTCTGCTCAACAATAACGCTCTAAGACAACAGAAACAAGTTTAATAAGCATCTGTTACTGTGTTTACCAAACCAATGATCATTTATTCACTGACAACAGCTAAATCATATTGTTTGCCTGAGGCACATCATTATTTAAGCTTTGAATTATGGGTAATTGTTTCACATCAGGGCACAAGAATCCTATTCCACCTAAAAACAAGACTCTGACAATGAGGTACTGAAGCCCTAGGGACAGGATTACAGCAAAACAACACACATCTCTCCTTCCCATCAGATTTTATACACACACTTGATCCTCACACTAATGAGACCTGGTTCAATCATGTTTCAGAAAGTACCACACACACACACACACACACACACTCCCGCAAACATCAGCTTATTACCTCGGCTCCATCACCCACCTCTGTGGTAGTGTTATCATCCTTGAGACAGAGAAAAAAAATTATATTCAATATCACACAGAGTCTTGTTGATCCAGAAACTATGGGGCAATGCTACCACAGTAAAACACATAGGGAGAGAGAGAGAGAGTTTGTGTGTGTTTGTGTGTTTTTGTGTGTGTTTGTGTGTTTTTGTGTGTGTGTGTGTGTGTGTGTACGCGCACAAACCTCCTTCTCTTTGTCCTTCTTTTCCCCCTGATGCCAGAACATGGAAACAAACACATAATGACTCACAAAAACATGGAAATATACATACAATATAGGAACTATAAGCACTATAGGTCAACTCTAAATGAGCACATATTATACATTACATAATGCCTTATAATAAACATTGTAAGACATTGTATCATTTATAAATAACTGTAACAGTTAAAGGGTAAGGCAAGGGAAAGATGGTCCTCTTAAGAACAGTATGTATTTAGTGCTAAATTGTAATATATTTAGAGATGACTTTAGCATCTACAGAATGATGATGCATCACTCAATATAATAATGGAAATAAATGCAAACATTTTGCAAACATTTGGTTATTATAGCACACAATTATCTTTAAGATGATCCCCTAACTGAGCCAAGAAGCTAAATATTTTAAATATCTCTGATATCATTTTTAATGACTAGGTAAAAACATATATATCATGCTCTCTATCATTTTATTTGATCAAAACACAAAACAAAACAAAAAAACAGAAACATTGTGAAATATTACTGTTTTCTATTTTAATGTAATTTATTCCTGTAACGGCAAAGCTGAATTTTCAGCAGCCACTACTTCACTCTTCAGTGTCACATGATCCTTCTAATCTCATTCTAATATGCTGTTTTGGTGCTCAAGAAACATTTCTTATTATAATCAATGTTGAAAACAACCGTATTGCTTAAAATCTTTGAATAAACCGATACTTTTTTTTCAGGATTCTCTGATAAAGTTCAAAAGAATGGGCATTTATTTCAAATAGACATTAAGGACATTAATAATGTAAAAAAAATTTAGTGACTCCTTGTTGTCTCAATTCATTGTAACATATATAAAACTAAATAATAACACTACATGCCACTGGGGACCATCTGCCCCATTTCTGAGGGGTGCAAACTTCAAAATAATGGAGTGGTACCATTTTTAAATTGTTGTTCTATGTGCAACATGTAGCATCTTGCAGCACAAACACTGTGTTTTAGGATGTGTCAGGTTAGGACTACTTAAACTTAAAAAGTCATCTCAAGACTTTGCATTCTATTCTATGCTTTCAGCTGCACTCCATCAAGTAGTTTTTGATGGATTATTGCTGTCACTTCAGAGTACTTGTGCTCATCCCCAGGGCTGTGACCACCATAGACATTCAGGTGATAAAATACACAAACTTTAAGTAAAGTACAGAACAACCCAAAATACTGTAAGTGCACGCACCTTTTCTTTCTTCGCAAGAGACTGTAGAAAGTAAGAACGAATAAAGAGCCAATAAGAACAAAAACAAACCAAGAAGAACTTTAAAGATCTGATAAATGTAAATACACACATAGACGAACTCAAACACAATATCTTCCGCATACAGAATTGAGGGAAGGAAAGAAGGATGTAAATGCATAATTCTACTGGGAAATAAGAGGAAGAAGTTGAAGAAACTGGCTTCCTAAATATTTGATTCATTTGCACAAAGCATCCGATACGACGACATGGACTACTACATTACGACGGTCATACATCAAACTAAAGCATTTAGCTCACATAAACCCACCTTCTGCCTGTCAAGCTGTACATCCAGATGAAAGGAGAGATGGTGAAAACAACAGTCAATAACAGATGGATGAATGGCAGGGGGTGAGGGTGACAGAGAGATGAAAGCTGAATTTCTGAACAGGAGCATCTGAATGCTCAAGGGGCTGTTCACATAGTATGTGTTCGTGCATTAAAAACATCTAGACGAAGCAGAATTGAAAAATTTGCCTAATCACAACAACCAGAATGCAAAACGGCTGTGTGACATGACAATAACAGCAATCAGAAGATATTTGATGTTTCATTTAAAGAAACTGACTAACAAAACGTCAAAATGCTCACTGGAGTGGCAGGAATAGATGTTTTTTATCGTCCCAACTGGTTAGGGCAATTGGGCCCAGATTAATCTGATTTAAAAATGACATTCACCCACCGCACTGCATTTTTTTTTTCAATTATGTAAACTTAGTTATTATATGGTAATACTGCATCAAAGGTTTGGTGTCGGTAAGATTTTGTTTTTTAAAAAACGCTCACCAAGGCTGCATTTATTTGATCAAAACACAATAAAATAGTAACATGAATTATTAATTAATTTATATGAATATTAAAATTTTAAATATAATTTTTATAATTTTATATATTTAAAAAAAAATAATATAAAAATCACTGGCAAAATCATTTTAAATATGCTGATATGGTGCTAAAGAAACATTTCTTATTATTATCAATGTTGAAAACATTTTTGCTGCTGTCACTTTTGATCAGTTTAATGCTTCCTTGCTGAATAAATGAATTGATTTCTTTATAAAACAAAAACAATAACAAATAAACTTACTGACCCCAAACTTTTGTATGGTAATGTATGTTAATATAACAAACATATTATAGTACTGATTGCTTGTAAGATAAATGATGTTTTAATCAAATGGGTATTAAAAGACTCTGCCTCTGTATTTCTTTCTTTCTTTCTATCCCACACACACACACACGTCTGGTTCGCTATCTTTGTGGGGATGTAATGGTTTTTATACAGTACAAACTGTATTTTCTATCCCCTTACACTAACCCTACCCCTAAATCTACCCATCACAGAGAACTTTCTGCATTTTTACATTCTCCAAAAAACTCATTCTGTATGATTTATAAGCTTGATTCCTCATAGGGACCACAATTTAGGTCACCACGCCGACACGAGTCCCCATGAGTCTGTGTGCATTCAGGTTGAAGTCCCCACCGGAAACAACACAACACAACACAACACAACACATTCATTGAAACAATGCAGTCTCTAGCTCCTTACCCTAACCCAACCCATCACAACTAAGTGCCTAACCCAAACCTTTACCTTTAACCTAATAATAACCTTATCCCTAGAACCAAGCATTAACCTTCAAACAGGCCTTTAAAGGGGTCTCAGAAAGTAAGGATCGGACAAAATGTCACCACTTTACTCACTTTGTCCTCACTTTGATGGTATAAAACGCAAACTGGTCCTTACAAAGACAGTTGTACAAGTACACACACACACACCATACCAGTCAAAAGGTTCATTGTTAAAGAATATGACCATGCACACTGAGAGACTGGCAACACCTGACTCACATAAACTCAAGGACAGAGGAAGATTTGTCATCAAAGCATCATCTCTAAAATGCAGAATTAATTGAAAACTGCCAGTACTGTACATGTCTGACTTTTAAAATGGCTGGACACAATAACACACTCCACACGGCTAAACACTGACACATTACTGTAGGTGTGGACACTAGAAGAATGTCTGCTAAGCCTTAAAACTGCCACTGTTGTATTTCATTTCTTTGGAGTGACATGTGACACCACAGTATTAAACGCAACTAATCTTTAGTTAACTAACTATTATTATTGACCACTTTTTGTATACAATACTGAAGGGAGGATAGGAAACGATGGGAATAAAAGATAGTCAAGGTAAACAAGGCACAAGGCACTGACCAACTGGGTTTCAAAACACAATACAGCCACTAGTCAAATGGGTTCACTATCTTTCTTTACAAAACCAACCTTATTCTCCTTCTCTTTGTTGTCAGTCTACAGATAAAAATATAAAAATATATCATACATTTTCAAATTACAATCCAGTGTGCCACCAATTAGAAACACCAACCAACTCAAAAACGCTCCTTGATTTGAGTCTTTAAACCCCCAAAACACTTACAACAACTTAATATTAAATACACAGATAAAAAAATAAATGAAAAATATAAAATGTTCATTATTTTGTGCAGTCTGCATAGTTTTATGGCTCGATTCACTAAGGGAAATATGTAAATCAGATAAATTGTATTGCTATTGTGCTAATTATTGACGAAGCTGCTTAGACATACACTCTAGTTTCTAATTTTTTTTGTTTAATATTTTTTTCTTGTGTTTTGACCGGGACCTAAGTACTTAGTTTCGTTCCTTCATGTGAAAATGTGTATGGAATGACAATAAATGAACCTTGAACCTTGAAATGAGGCAAACAAAAAAGACACCAATTTCTGTAAATAAGGTGCAACATAAACCTAGTTTACACAAAAAGGAAGTGTGTTTGTGCTGAAAAGACTGATGATGACTTAAACAGGACACGGATAGCAGATCGTGTCTGATTTAACTGGATTGCGGGTGGTTAGTGAATAAGATGCAGGAGCTTGTGCTGAAATACCACGTGCAAACGTGTCACAACTCAGTGAATTCACCCCTAGAGTATTTGATTTCTATTCAATGGACTTTCCAGATCTTTTATAGTGTAACTTTTCAGTATGTAGAGTTGTGTTTTAATTGGACTGTATTATGTAATGATACCTAGCTGCAATCATTAACATCACAGCTGGAGCCTAGAACACAAACTCCACAGGACACGTCACACAGAGTACTCACACACCTCCAATTAAAAATATAGCATTTGTATCTAATCTAATCAATATTGATATCTAATCAATATATTTTAACCATAACTCTATTTACTGTATGAACACAGAGAACCAACATATTTTAGTCCTCACTAATGCTCTTATTTAGAGTTATTGCTCTTTGTGGGATACAGGAATCAACTAAGGCACAAATCCTTTTAAAGCTTTAGTGCTACATTAAATGATCTGGTTGCGATTAACAGGTCAATTAAGCTTTAATGTGCACGACAGAGTGTGACTGCAATCTAAAGACCCGTCTGGTCTATATTTGACTTCACCTTTAGTTTTAAAGGAATAGTTCACTCAAAAAATGTTACCATTCTGTTTTAATCCCTGTGTTTAGTCTTTATTCTGGCTGGATTCAAAATCGCATACTTCCCTACTAGTTGGTGAAAAACAGTATGTGACAAAAGAATATGTCCAAATTCATAGCATTCAAAAAAGACTGAGTAGGTAAAAAGTACCCGGATGACCTTCTTCCGCCGAGATTCTGCAGTGTGCATACGATGGACACTTTACTATCCCATGAGGCCACGGGAGAGGATTTGTGAATGGCAGTGAAGCAACGTAACTGACGCTGGTAGGTCACATGTCAATGACAACATGGCGAATGTAGTACATCCGAATTACATTCATACTACACACATTCATACTATGTAGAACATACTTTTTTATCGGTCGCAAAGTAAATACTTGTTCATAAAAATGACCTACTCAAGAGAGTTTGCAATTTCGTACACAGCCACAATCTGCCCTTGCATTTCACAAAAACAAGACATGAATGAAATGAGTAAATGAAAACCTGATAGATAACTATATATCAGCACAGCTTTTAAATTTTAGTGCATCTTCTAAAAAGTGCTGACGTTCTCTTAACGTACCTCTGATCCTTCTGAATCCGAAATTCCAGACTGATAGGAAAGAAGTGGATACAGAATGCAGACAAAAACATAAATAAACAGAGAAACTAAACAATTAAAACACTGATACACATTAAAATAAAATGACAAGAACATATTGAAATTAAATGCAGCTTCAATTACACTACAGTTAAATGTTTGGGGTCAGTCAGATTTGTTTTTTATTTTTTAAAGAAATTAATACTTTTATTCAGCAAGGATGTATTAAATTGGTCAAATGTCACAGTAAATACTTTTACAAGGTAAAAAAAAAAAAAAATCATTTCAAATAAATTCCGTTCTGAAAAATGCATCATGGTTTCCACAAAAATATTAATCAGCACTACTGTTTCAACATTTACAATAATAAAAAAAATGTTACTTGAGCACCAAACCAGCAAATTAGAATGATTTCTGAAGGATCATGTGACTGAAGACTGGCGAAAATAAAATATATAATATATTAAATAGAAAAATCTTAACAATATTTCACAATATTACTGTTTTTACTGTATTTTGACCAAATAAATATAGCCTTGGTGAAAATAAAAACATCTTTAAAAACCCCTCAAAAAATTTGACCGATAGTGCAACACTCTGTCTCTGTACTGTCAACAACTTGCTAGTAGGCTTATACTATATGGTAATTGCTGCATTGCATCCAGTCACTTTGTCACTGCATGTCTCTGTCGGCTATTTATAATGGTTCATATGTTTGATAAACAGCTTCATAAGGAAGCGCATCAGGTGAGACATATGCCTGTTTCTCACCTTAGCATCTGATTCATCCGACTAGTAATGAGAAATAAAGAACAAGATGAGTAATAGTGAAAAAAAAGAACAAAACAGAAAAAAAGGTGATAGGTGGTAGTAGAAGGCTTTTACTGCCTCGTTGATTAACACAAAATCTTGCAAAACACCCCCCCCCCCCCCCCCACCCACACACACACTCATAGCATCACACACTCCTCTGTACCAGTGTTGAGTGTACAGACCTCATTGCCTTCATCATCAGTGATGGCCTGAGCAGAGGGAGACCAAAAGAAACAGAATTTTGTGTTTGTGACCCCCAGCTTTCAACAAATATGCTCAAACAAGACCACGTTTGCATTTGTATACACACACAGTTATTGCCTAACTGGAAGAAATAAATTATAGTTTACAAGGCCAAAATATTATTAAATGTGGCCAAGCACCAAATGAGAGCATCGCAATGAAAACCATTTTAATGTCTAAGGGAAAGAAATATTAGTAACACTTTACAATAAGGTCTCTTTGTTAAAAGCAGTTAATGCATTAAAGGATTAGATGAAGATGAAAAATGAAAATTATCATCATTTTCACACCCTCATGTCGTTCCAAACAGTAAATCTTTTGTTTTTATTCTGAACACATATCAAGATATTTTAATGAAATCTGAGAGCTTTTTGTCCTTCTATTGACAGCTACGCAACTACCCACTTTGACGCTTCAAAAAGCTCTCAAAGTGGTAGTTGCGTAGCTATCAATGGAGGGACAGAAAGCTCTCAGATTTCATTTAAAATATCTTCATTTGTGTTCCGAAGACGAATGAAAGTCTTACAGGTTTGGAACGACATGAGGGTGAGTAAATTATGACAATTTTTTCATTTTTGGGTGAACTAACCCTTTAACTAATATGAACTAACAATGCGTATATATACAGTGAGGAAAACAAGTATTTGAACACCCTGCTATTTTGCAAGTTCTCCCACTTGGAAATCATGGAGGGGTCTGAAATTATCATCGTAGGTGCATGTCCACTGTGAAAGACATAATCTAAAAAAAAAAATCCAGAAATCACAATATATGATTTTTTAACTATTTATTTGTATGATACAGCTGCAAATAAGTATTTGAACACCTGTCTATCAGCTAGAATTCTGACCCTCAAAGACCTGTTAGTCTGCCTTTAAAATGTCCACCTCCACTCCATTTATTATCCTAAATTAGATGCACCTGTTTGAGGTCGTTAGCTGCATAAAGACACATGTCCACCCCTTACAATCAGTAAGAATCCAACTACTAACATGGCCAAGACCAAAGAGCTGTCCAAAGACACTAGAGACAAAATTGTACACCTCCACAAGGCTGGAAAGGGCTACGGGGAAATTGCCAAGCAGCTTGGTGAAAAAAGGTCCACTGTTGGAGCAATCATTAGAAAATGGAAGAAGCTAAACATGACTGTCAATATCCCTCGGACTGGGGCTCCATGCAAGATCTCACCTCGTGGGGTCTCAATGATCCTAAGAAAGGTGAGAAATCAGCCCAGAACTACACGGGAGGAGCTGGTCAATGACCTGAAAAGAGCTGGGACCACCGTTTCCAAGGTTACTGTTGGTAATACACTAAGACGTCATGGTTTGAAATCATGCATGGCACGGAAGGTTCCCCTACTTAAACCAGCATATGTCGAGGCCCGTCTTAAGTTTGCCAATGACCATTTGGATGATCCAGAGGAGTCATGGGAGAAAGTCATGTGGTCAGATGAGACCAAAATAGAACTTTTTGGTCATAATTCCACTAAACGTGTTTGGAGGAAGAAGAATGATGAGTACCATCCCAAGAACACCATCCCTACTGTGAAGCATGGGGGTGGTAGCATCATGCTTTGGGGGTGTTTTTCTGCACATGGGACAGGGCGAATGCACTGTATTAAGGAGAGGATGACCGGGGCCATGTATTGAGAGATTTTGGGGAACAACCTCCTTCCCTCAGTTAGAGCATTGAAGATGGGTCGAGGCTGGGTCTTCCAACATGACAATGACCCGAAGCACACAGCCAGGATAACCAAGGAGTGGCTCTGTAAGAAGCATATCAAGGTTCTGGCGTGGCCTAGCCAGTCTCCAGACCTAAACCCAATAGAGAATCTTTGGAGGGAGCTCAAACTCCGTGTTTCTCAGCAACAGCCCAGAAACCTGACTGATCTAGAGAAGATCTGTGTGGAGGAGTGGGCCAAAATCCCTCCTGCAGTGTGTGCAAACCTGGTGAAAAACTACAGGAAACGTTTGACCTCTGTAATTTCAAACAAAGGCTACTGTACCAAATATTAACATTGATTTTCTCAGGTGTTCAAATACTTATTTGCAGCTGTATCATACAAATAAATAGTTAAAAAATCATACATTGTGATTTCTGGATATTTTTTTTTAGATTATGTCTCTCACAGTGGACATGCACCTACGATGACAATTTCAGACCCCTCCATGATTTCTAAGTGGGAGAACTTGCAAAATAGCAGGGTGTTCAAATACTTATTTTCCTCACTGTATATTTTTACAGTATTTATTAACCTTTGTTAATGTTACGTAATGAAAATATTCATATTCATGTTAGTTCACAGTGCATTAACTAATGTTAACAGATAAAATATTTGATTTTAAAAATGTATTAGTACATTAACATTAGATACGATTAATAAATGTTGTAGAAGAATTAGTCATTGTTAGTTTATGTTATCTAATATACAGCATTTAACTAATGTTAACATAGGAAACCTTATTGTAAAGTGACCGAAATATTTAAGTGTCAATATGGTCAATATAGGTATTTGGAAGTTAATTTGGGACCCTATCCATAAACACTCTCGACCGACACACCTCCTCATCGTCCTCAGGCTCCTCCTCATTCTCCAGCTGGGAGCAAAAGGAGAGATCAAAGTTAGTGTTTTAGGAATTTTATACTAAGAGAACAACACTACGGAAAACTGAACCATATGGGCGGCACTAAGGTGGAACAACAAGGGCACTACAACCTAGTGAAAAGGTCTAAATACAACACATACTGTAGTAAGGCACAAAATCACACAGAGGATTAGGGATGGTTCATCTTAAAAATACATCTCTTGACCTACCCTCTCTTCCTCAGCAGTAAACTACACACAGACACACACACAAAAATACATATATGGTTAGCTCAGCTAGGATACACATCACCACACAAACAAACACACACACACACACACACACACACAAAATGCATTCAAAAACTGAGAAACAGACTGACATCAAAAATATCTCTTAAGCAGATGATTCAACAGAATCTGTAACATTTGAATGATAATAAACATTCAATTCATTGCTCACCACAAACATATCAAGCGCAAAATGCCAGTAGGTCCATCTTCATCAAACCAAAAAATCAATTTTCATAGACTCACAAAAGCAGACAAAACAACTAGCGCTCACTCTGATGTTAGCATGTTGTTGCTACGCAAACTCTTCGATCCTCTAAGGAGCATAAAAATACCCACAAATACAGGATAAATAAGAGCATTCTGGTACTGCCTTATCCATTAACTCTTTCCTTCCATTATCTCATAATTTATGAGAAAACACTTCATAAATTAGTTATCAGTGTTATAAGGTAGGGGGCGTTATTACGCCTCTCCTGAACAGTATCTCCAAAATCAAAACACAGGCAATGAAGAAGCAGAAACGAGCGATCTCATATGTGAGCAGATGCATATAAAAAATAATGCGATGATCAACAATAAAACAGCATTTCAAAATGGCCTAATGTTATTAGATAAAATATTGACCCAGGAAGTGCTAATTGTGAAAGCTTAGTTAATGGACTCTACTCCATCTGTGTTTTGATCATCGATCTGAATATGATCCAGACATAGTCTTTGACAAAAACGCAATTTGCTCAGCTTTTTGCTCAAAATGTTGCTTTTTTATGAAAGTGTTGATAAAAAAAATAATGCATGAGGCTAGAATTTTGTTTAAAAGCAGAGGTTCTGTTCTTTCTTTGGACATATTGCATGCTCAGAAATTCATACAACAAAATATTCTGGGGGCCATGAAATCTTTGTGAAAATGACCAAAAATGCTGGCAGTGGCTGACAAAAAAAAAAAAAAAAAAAGAAAAAAAAAAGAACCCGCTGGTGGTGAAAGAGTAAAGGGTACTTGTGACACTGTCTTAGATTTTTGTCTAAATGAGGTACACTACCATTCAAGTTTAGGGTCTTAGTTTGGGGTCAGTAAGAAAAGTATTTTTTTTTTTTAAAGAAATGAATACTTTTATTCAGAAAGGATGCATTAAATTGATCAAATGTGACAGTAAAGACCTTTATAATGTTACAAAAGATTCTATTTCTAAAAATTGCTGTTCTTTCAATTCAACAAAGAATCCTGAAAAAAAGTATCAGTTTCCACAAAAATATTAAGCAGCACAACCTTTTTTTTTAACATTGATAATAAGCATCAAGTAATAATAATCAGATAATTTTAGAGTATCAGATAAGCATGTTAGAACGATTTCAGAAGGATCAAGTGACTCTGAGGACTGGAGTAAGCTTAGCTATCACAGAAATAAAAATTACATTCTAAAATATATTAAAATGAAAAACGATCATTTTAAATTGAAATAATACTTTGTAATATTACTGTTTTTATTGTATTTTTGATCAAATAAATGAAATGTTTTGGTGAACATAAGAGACTTTTTTCAAAAACATCTTATCGATCCCAAACTTTTGAATAGTAGTGTACATTATAAAGCACCATACTTTTGTTGCATAAAAAAAGCCTATATAATATAATACTATATATATATATATATATATATATATATAAAATATAAATTTCATCCATTTAAAAATACCATAGTACCACCACAGTACTTTATGTAAAAGTGTTGCATCTGTCTATGTCTATGAAAAAAAAAAAAAGCATAAAAATGTTGCCTAGGTGACAGTTCACTAAAAACTGCAACACAGTTAAACGTTACAGTTACCGTTCCGTTACCCCTCATCTCCTATTCTCCTATTCGCCCTGTCATTAGCTGTTATCACTTCATATTTCCCTCACCTGTTTGGCCCCCATAGATTCAAACATCTTCTCCAACATCACACGTATCTGTTGAACATTATTCATCAACACACACGGCTGCGGGAGATGCAGGAGGGAGTGAACAACACAAAGATAGAGAAAAAGACAAGACAGAATTTAAGCCTAATTGGACTCTTAACCACACAACATTTTAGCAACGAATATAGTGTTTGACTAGTCTTAACAGTTTTTTTTTGTCAGCACTCACCGTCTTTTCTTTCTCACAATAGGAGGAGAAGCTCTTGGTTAGAATAGCACAATACTGCAGGAGCACTTTGGTTATAGTCTGACAGTGAAAGGGGGAAACAATGAAAAGAAAGAACAGATATTACACGTAAACATTATGTAGAGTAAATGAACTACACTTCATACTGAGCTGGTAATCTGGAATGGCAGATAAATTGACTTTGTTGTTGAAAACTAATGAATTCTTCATGGGCAGATGCATTAAGCTGCTGTTTTGTTCCCTGAGATAGACCTCAATATGCTGATTACTGAAAAAAGTGATATATATAAAAAACAATTCTATTTAGTATTTAGTCATGTCCTCACTAAAATCTAATAAAATGTAAATACATCTCAGCTCCAACAAAACCTGTGTGGGCTTCAACAAAGATGTCTCTGCATCAGACGTCTACAGTATGTTAAATATGACTGACAGGCTTATTAACAGATGGTGATGGTCTAAAGACAGCTCATATTTATTTTGCCTCCCTTTTACATCTATCATCTTTCTGACATTCTCTGCTCCTGGTTTTCACCTTGGCAAAGCGTCGGTTGTACTGGGCGACCACTGCAGGATCAGGACAATCTAGTTTCTTGATGATCTCAAAGCTTTGGTTGAGCTGAGTGAAGATGTCCACGACTGAACAGGAGAACAACGCATGCTCAGATGTCTGCTGGAACTGTGGAAAAGCAAGGAAGATGAACTTTTTTTTATATGCTTATTTAATGCGTCTACTCTCAAGGTCCAAACCTGGACATACATACACAACAGAAGTTCTGTTGTTCTGAAAGTCATGATTTTACGACAGAATTGTATGTATCCTAAATAAACAGAAATAAATAGTATTTTCTCACCTTTACAATACTTGACAAAATTACATTTTGATTGGAAATTATGAAAAAATATTCTGTTCAAAAGTTCTCGAATCTTGATTTTTCTATGTTTCCTTCACAGATATCCCGTTTCAAAATGTATCTTAGACATGCTCTTCTTTTAAAAGTTTTCCCCTCAAGTAAATAATTACTTTGAGTAAAAAAAAATATATATATTAGGACAAAATGGTGTAGTCTGGTGGAAATGACACCACTGAAGCAGCTGTAATTTCATAAAATAATAATAATTTTACTCATCAAGGATGCATTAAACTGATAAATTGTGACAGCAAAAAACATCTATAATGTTAAAAATAGATTTTCTTTAAATAAATGCTGTTTTTTTTTATTCATCAAAGAATACTGAAAATATGCATCACAGTTTTCACAAAAATATTAAGCAGCAAAGCAACAAATCAGCATATTAGAATGATTTCTGAAGAATCATGTCACTGGAGTAATGATGCCGACAATTCTGCTTTGCCATCACAGGAATAAATTACATTTTAAAATGTATATATATAGATAAGGAACTCCCGCACACTATCGTAACTTGCAATTTAAAATTAATATTTATTAACACACAACGTTTCGGTCACACGACCTTCACTAATTCACTAATTCACCAAAATGTATATATATAAAAAATTGAAAACAATTATTTTATATTGTAATTATATTTCGCAATAAATGCAGCCTTGGTGAGTATAAATTCTTTCAAAAACATTTAAAAATGTACCAGCCCTAAACTTTTTAACAATATTGTATACATAGAAATTCCTTCGAAAAGTAGCAAAAAAAACGATGAAGGCATGTTAAAAAGCATTTGACCTTTAAATGACTCAAAGCAAATTTGAAGTCTGTTAATTTTAATAAAATTCAACAGTCTTACAGGCGGTAGACAGCAGGCAGCAATTTTATTTGACAAACCATGTTTTAGATCCTAGACCAACAGCCAAGAAGCAATTTATAAGAGAGCAAACCACACAGAAAAGTTAGTTACTGAACCATACCCCCTCTCTTTTATCCCTCTCAAGGGCTCCATGCATAAACTCCATTGACACTTCCTCATTCTCAGCCAGCCACTGGAGAACATATGGCAGAAACCACCTACACATGGGAAATGAAGGAAGAAATATAGAGAAACAGGAGGAGGAATGAAGCAGAAGGGCAGCACAGCAGCAAATAGTCAAGAATGTTTAAACATCAGAAGAAAGTATGCAGGCATGTAAGCCAGGCATGCAGTCGATTTGGGACAGTAGGTGATGACAGAGTGTGAGTGATAAACTGCAGATTATTTGAAGAAAAAAAAGAGAAAACTTTAGCCAAAGATGCTCTGAAGGAGTATTAGAAGCAGCGTGACTCACGATGGGTACTCTGGGACAGAGTCAGAGAAGGCAGGCAGATCGCAGACGTATTCATTGTAGAGCCATTTGACTTTGAAATGCAGATTCATGTAGTCCGCACTTTTACACAACCTCAGCTTCTCATGCTCTGGGGAGACAACAAGCATGAGTCGACAGATTTAATTTAATTTTACCATGTCACGAATTTTCTTCGGCTTCGACATATTAATTATTCGCTAAACTATAAACTAAGAATGAACTGCTGTTTCATCCCAGTCTCAAACTGTCCTCACTCACAGAGGCTAACGCTAAGAAAATGCACTTCACACACATACACTCCAGTTGAAATGTTTGAAGTCAGTAAGAATTTTTTTAAAATATAAATTAATACTTTTATTCAGCAAGGATGCATTAAATGAATCAAAAATGAAACAAATGTAAACCTATAATTAAAATAAATGCCTGTTCTTTTGAACGGTTATTTTAAATTGAAATACTATTTTGCATTATTACCATTTTTACTGTATTTTTGATTAAATAAATGCAGTCTTGATGAGCAGAAGAGACTTCTTTCAAAAACACACAAAAACATTACCGACCCCAAACTTTTGAACAGCAGTGTACACGTGCACACACACACTCTCACAGCGACTTAACTGTATGTCTTACCAGCGTAAAAATCAAGTCTGCGAATATGAAATGTGGCAGGTGCTAAAAACAAGACAAGAAGGCAGCAGGAGAGACGAGAGAGATGAAGAACAATTGAGAAAGAAAGAAAAAAGTGCAGGTGTGCAATAAAAGGGGTGGTTTCAAAAGAAAAGGAGGCTGGGATCAAAAGGAAAAGATGATTTTTTTCAGTGAGGTGCCTAACTCCTGTTTACTCCCTACTCGGAAGATCTAAAACGAAACTGGGGGTTCTATTCTCTAACTCTGATGTAGCAATGAGAGAGTGAGGACTCGAGAAACCTTTAAAGGGGTCTTATCCTCAAAAACAAGATTTGCATTGCTGCTTTGAAATAAAACCTCCACAATGCAAAGCTCACAGCTTGTCACAATAAGCACATTAACATAACACTGAACATATATTTATTATTATTCAGAACCCAGCACCCAATCGTAGTGACAAAAGGAGGAAGTAGGGCCGATACTATACATAATCACCCAATACTAATATTTCACTGTGTCAAAATCATAGAAGCTGAGCTGTTATTAAAGTATTTGGTAGTGCCAACTATATTGGAATCTCAGCTCATTTTGCATGCAAATTCACATTACCTGGTTAATTCAAAGGGTCAACAAACTGGTAGAATATGTTAATGTAAACTAAACATAATAGACGGGCAATATGGTAAAAAGAAATGTTACAAAAGTGTATATATGGCCCCTTAGCAGAGTGATGTGATTATCTTGTATCTATATCCAGACATGTAAGTCCAAGTTCACACTCTCATGACTCCTTATAATCCTTTACCATTCTTCCCATGATCGTAGACGATAAGTTTAAGAACTGAAGACAGAGACAAATAAAAAGGAGAGATGGGGCAATGTTAGGAGGGTAATCTCAAAAAAAGAAAAGAAAAAAGAAAAAAGAATTGTAGTACACACAGACATACTTTAAGGGCACACACACTTCACATACATAATAAATAATGTATATTTCTTCATACCTTCTAGTGCATACTTCATGTCCTGTGCGAAGAGTGTCCACATGACCTCAGCACTGACTTTCCCTACATTTAGCTCCTGAGGAAACCTGCACAGGACACACCAGGTTAAACGTATCAGCTCATGTGTTTGTGTGTGATATTATGTGTATCTGTGCAGTCACTGACTGATTTATGATTGGACTGTATGAGTTCCTGTCCTCCTCTATGATGGAAACTATCAAGGTGATGAGTTTAGGCCAGAAGTCCAAATTCTGAATGCTTGGTCCTGGTTCTTCTACAGCAGCAGTTTCTTCCTCTTTCTCATCCTTCTTATCTTCCTCTTCTTCACCCTCTTCTACCTCTTTCCTTTCTTTTGGTTTCTGTTGAATAGAAAGATAGCATGATGGATACAATGATAGACAGACAGATAGACATAGAAAAAGAGACAAAACGACAGACAGACCAACAGACAAATATAGAAAGAATGGATGGTGTCAGACAGACAGAATGACAAACAGAATGATAGACAGAGCCACCAGACAATAGACATATAGAAAAATAGAATGACAGACAACAAAAGACAGACAGAAAAATAGAATGGAACGACCGACAGACAGGCAGACAGACAGATAGATAGACAGATAGATATCCTAGGTTGAAATGTTGGTATTACCCATGAGAAATTCAACCTCTGATAATGACATAACCTAATCTCCAAATTTGAACATACCATCAAACACAAGTGTAAGCATTCCCATCTGTGTGTATACAAACACACACCTGCGCGTGACGTGAATGTGTTTACTCACAGGTTCCACGGCCGGTTGAAACTGTCTGTTGTACAGCTCTTGGCAGTTGTTAAAGATGTACTCGTATGTGGAGTTGAGGCACGCCTTCACACAGTCCCTGACCACATGGGCCGCACGCGGGGGAGACTGCAGTTCCAGAACCTGGACACAGGGGGCAGCAGAGAAGACAAGAGCATGTCTGTATGTCTATATATAACAATGTAACTCCCGCTAACAAGTGGCATGCTGTCAAATCAATAGTGACTAATCTCCGTTATGAAAGCCCGCACAAAGGCCTCTCTCTTACAGCACAAAGAAATCAATCTTCATCTCAAACCTTCTATTATCCTTTTCTACTGTATGAACTCAGGCAGACAGAAATGTCTGAGCGTTTACTCAAGGCTGACTGAAACACAATTGAATTATTCATCTCCATAGGATCTGTCACTCAATATATGTATTATAAATAAGACCCACATCCCTGTAACTCCCAAACACAGTATAAACAACAAAAAGAGCAATATAGCATGCCATTCCTTGATAAGATTTAGAGGTACGTTCTCATACCTTCAATCTGAAGAATGTAATACTAGTCAATAAATCCACAGTGGATTTGAGATCTGCTAGACGTGGTTTACTGCTGGCTGGGAAATTATTCTGGAGATCAAAGGGACAGAAAGAACATCACAGGAAGCTTGAGTAGGGAGCACAATATGACCCTGGAAAGATAGTAACTTGACAATCATAGAAAAACATTGTATCACAAAAATATATGTATATATGTTATTGATCAAGTCTATATATCGTTATAAAGAGTATACATGCCAGCCACTCTCAAAACCAGTTGAAATACAATAAGACCAAGACTACATGTGATCAGTTGCATCTTAGACTCCACTATGCACATTGTTATTCTGAAATACATAAGATTTATAGTAGGGTCACAATAAAAATATATAGTACACATAAAAATATATGTCAGCAACCATGATTTTTAATGATTGACTTCATTAAAAATTTATGCTAAATATAGAAAAAAATATTTTTCTACAAATTTCTTTACTTTTATGTCTCAGGGATTTTTTTTTTTTAAATGATTTTTTACATATTTTCATACCTTTTAAATACCCTTCATAAATAGATTTTATTGCTTTACCCTTGTCCAAGACCTGACTTTCAATCTTAAACCATGAATATCCATTGCAAAAATATATTAATTATTACATAAATACTTATGTTTTATAAATATAAATGACTTCAATATTTGTGTAAGAATGTTTTATTTTTCATAATTCAACTCTCCCATTGTGGTGGAATTATTTTCACCACAGCCTACAATTCTGCCCCAATTAAGTTTTTTCAAAAGTTAGTGTACTTGTTTACCAAGGAGACAACATGGTAAAGAGCTTGAAATGAAGTATTAAAAAAATGAAAGCTAGGGTAGGCAATTATTGAGTGACTAGCAATAGCAAGCTAGCTTTAGATCTCATTGACCCTCCATTCAGAGCGCTGTCCAACACCACGCCTCCTCTAAAACACATGAACGAGCACGAGTCTGCAATTTTTTTTAAATTACCTAATGTCTCAAAGCACATATCATTAAAAAAAATAATGAATGTAAACAACTTAAAGATCGCTGAATTGTACCACCAGACTGCTGCAGATTCATTTTGCTTTGTATGAAAATACATAGGTTGGCAGGCAGGTATATATGTATAACATATATAGTTTCAACCAGTATAACAAAAAAATTTAGGAAAACGTTGCCTACCCAAGCTTTAAGGTAAATAACATGTGTGAACAAAATATGTTTTATTGTGTGCTATATTCCAATCAAGCTGTAATTTGTTTTACAATACACCATGCTAGGCTGCATCGATTGTCCCTGTAGATCAGGCTAAGTTACAGTACATGATGAATACTTACTCTGTATGTTGACAGGTCAATGCGGAGAGAGTTATGGAGCTGATCCAGCAGTCTAACAAACCGATCTTTCTGCATTAACAGAGAGAAAGATGACTCAGTGGTGAAAAGAATTAAACAAACTAACAAAACAAAATTGGTTGTTTCTTTCTGTATTTGGTAATGTATTTAGTTATAGAGTCAGAGCAAAAATGACAAACCCTCTAACATTTTCAAAGACCCAAGGTACGTTTCTCTGACACTAATCTCCTTCTGAATGAATCAAAGGGTCAGGGATGCTGACAATATTTCATTCATTCACTATGTTGTATCTTTTCAAAATCCCTTTATGAGCAAGATTCTTTCTGCAGAAAGGTCCAGTACAAGAAAGCGAGGAAAGGGATTGTAGCTGTGCACAAATTCAAGCAGATGCATTCATGGTTTGCAAGAATCATCATCTTCAGAATATATCAGTGGATTTGGAATAAAAGGTTTTATGTGACTCTGATTATAGTCACCACCACTCTGTAATCAAATGTATATTTCTTTTTTTTTTTTTTTGCTACATAGCTAGTTTTTATGTCACATTTTACTGAGCATATCCTCATGAATGAACAGAGGTAATAAGCAACCTCTAGTCTGTCCTTATAGTGGTGGGCCAAATTGGCTGTGTGCAATGGCGAGTTAGCATTACCCCAAAGTTGGAGGCATTGAAGCGGTCACAGGCGGAGACGTTGGTGACTGAGGTGGGGTGAGCGTAGAATGCGTTGATGTTGGCCAGGAGCGTGCTCATTACCGCAGGGACACCAGGCAGCATGTATTTTGAGGACAGACATGCAAACTGCCTACAGGTGGACAGACACAGACACCCAGTTATGTCATAATGGTTCCACTTAATTTCGATATTAGTCCACTTTAGACATTCTAATAACTATAAGTAACTTTGCAACTACATGTCAATTAACTCTCATTAGAGTATTAGTAGACTGTAGTAGACTGTTAGGTTATGGTTAGGTGTTAGGGTTCGGGTTGGGAGAATAAGTTGTCTTTTAGTTGGGCAAGTTACTTATAGTCATTAGAATATCTGTTAGGGGACCAACAAAATAATGCATTAGCAGATATTAAGCAGACAGTCTACTAATACTCTAATGACAGTTAGTTGACATGTAGCTGCAAAGTTACTTATACTTAGTAGAATGTCTAAAGTGGACTATCGAAATAAAGTGTTACTGTAATAATAGTAAATGTAAATGTTTTAATAATACATCATATTAATTTTCCTTTTATCAGTATGTGGAGATATTTCCACATCAGTAGATATTTCAAACAATATTTCACTCATTTCAAACAATAAGTCAGTTATTTCAATGTGATTCACTGCTTCTCACCAAAACAAGTCTCTATTGAATAAACAAAAGGCTCATTAACATTCTGTTCGGAATATCAATGTGCACAACTGAACCCAAATATTCAGTCCATTTCAATACCCACTTAGGATTTAAAATTATTTTAAACAACAACTCATATTGTTAAAACTGACTTATTATTGATGGGCACTGATGCGATTACAGAACGCTACCAGCAGACATTTCCTGTCAACAGCAAAGGACCTGTAGCTGTCAGAATACACAGAAAACCATGGCTTACGTCATGGCCTGATAGATGGATTCTATCCCATAGCGCATGGCAAACTCATCTACAATATCTTGAGCAATCTCATCAAAGTAGATCTTCCAGGCATCGTCTCCACGTGCCGTGGGCAACTTCACCACACCCTGCCCTTCAACGTCTGTCACAAAGTGAAAGAAATTCTACAAAAAAAAGAGAGATGGAGAGTGTTTCGAAATTATTTTCTGTTTGTTGGCTTTTGGTATAAATATATTAGAGATTAATTATGTACCATTCAGAAGTTTGGTTTAGTAGGATTTTAATATATATAAAAAAAAAAATCTGGATGCATTTATTTGATTAAAAATACAGTAAAAAACAGTAATATTGTGAAATCATTTAAAATAGGTGTGTGTATATGTGCATATATATATATATATATATATATATATGTGTGTGTGTGTGTGTGTGTGTGTGTGTGTGTGTGTGTGTGTGTGTGTGTGTGTGTGTGTGTGTGTGTGTGTGTGTGTGTGTGTGTGTGTGTGTGTGAATCCTGAAAGAATCAAAGAATCCTGAAAGAAATTTGTACATAACAGTTTTCAACATTGACAATATTTCAATGTTAATAAATGTTTCTTGAGAAGCAAATAAGCATAATATAATGATTTCTGAAGGATCATGTGACACTGAAGACTGGAGTAATGTTTTGCATCACAGGAATAAATTAAAATAGAATTAAAATATAAAACAGTTCTATTTTGTAATAATTGTGATAATATTAAATTGTAATAATATTTCACAATATTACTGTTTTTAATCAAATAAATGCAGCCTTGGTGAGCATTAGATACTTCTTTTAAAAACATAAAAAATCTTAACGATCCCAAATTTTTGAACGGCAGTGTTTATTTATTCCTGTGATGGAATTTGCCGTAAGACATTACTCTTCAGTGTCATATGATCATTCTGAAACATTTCAATATGCCGATCCGGTGCTGAAGAAACATTTCTTATTATTATCACTGTAAAAAACAGGTTGCTTTTAATTTTTGTGGAAATCATGATACATGATGGGATTCAGCATTTGTTTTAAATAGAAATGTTTTGTAACAATGTAAAAGTCTCTATTGTCATTTTTGATTAATTTTAAGCACCCTTACTGAATAAAAGCATTAATTTCTTTAAAAATATATAACAAGAAGTTCTTGAACATTAGTGTACACAGGCATTTGAAATTTAAATTTAAAAATATATAATTGTAAGTGTTTTACCTCGTGCAGACTGGTGTACTGGACATGATAAGGGGCCACTTTCTCTTCCCCTTTAATTTCCACACTTATCTGCAGTCTAATGGCCCCTGATACCGCTGACTTGTCTGTGCGTTTTTCTGCAGAAATAAGAGATTACACATGGTCATTAGACATCTGATATGAAAGTTTACCAGCATCTGCTTCTAATGGAGACCCTTGGCCAAAGCATAATAGGAGATTTACATCCGGCAGTAACATTTAATCAATTTTATCATCAAGCGATAATAAACAGTACTTTCAAATTTAAAGACATCAGACTTAAGATTTTAAAATCAACACCTATCACCTAACCCTTTCTACAATAAATATTTGATCAGAAACAATTTATTGGTGTAGGAAGCCATTATGAACAGATTGGACACAAATGTATTGAGCTCTAATGAAAATCACATCTGAAGAACAGCTTTCTCATTTCTGTAATATTATTATGCAAAGAGAGAAGAAGCCTTGTGGCTGTAGAGTAGTTAAACCATCTGACTGACCGTAAAATGTCCACCAGCAAAGTTGGACATATTAATCGTGCAAGTTTTCATGAATAGCTAAAAGTAAAATTTTGGCATATTTCACAGTAACTTTGTTAAATTCATGCAAATCACTACATTTGAAAATTTTATCTGCTCAGGCTTATTACAACATTAAAAATGAAGCAAGATATATATTATTACAGTTCATATGTTTGGCATGGATCGTTTATTACCTGCACTGAAATCCCAACCCTTAAGCAGACCGATGGTTTAATTTCTTGTGTAACATAATGGAGCCATTCAGTTTTTAGTCCTAATCCCCTTAAGAAAATTAGCACTGTCTAGTCATGGGTTCCCTTGAGAATTTCTAATGGGGTTTTCGAATATCAGTTTTAGATTTATGAGGTGAAAAAAATAAGGTCCTAATTAGCCTGAATGACTTGTTAGCAACTTAACGCAACAAAAAAAAGCACACAAAGGTTTCAAAATCCAGAAGATGTGGAAGATGTGACTGTGTAATTTATGTTATAGAACAAAACATGAAAGCCCTTTTCCAGTAAATGTTAACTACTAAATCAAACTAACTAACTAACTAAAACAACTAATTAAATCAAAAACAACTATTTTAAAACCCATTCAAAATTCCAGAGGGAACCCA
Organism: Abramis brama; assembly: GCF_963993115.1. Lineage (NCBI taxonomy): Eukaryota > Metazoa > Chordata > Actinopteri > Cypriniformes > Leuciscidae > Abramis > Abramis brama. The sequence continues at coordinate 11,430,683 of NC_139967.1, read as the reverse complement.
CAGTGAGACTTCCAGCTGTATAGAACACACAAGTGCTACTTTCAAAACTCCAGAGAAAAGGTTTTTTTTTTTTTAAGCGATCAAAAACTACTCAACATTAAAACACACATAGACTGAGGAACTTACCAAGGTTATACCAGACGTCCATTTCTCCACTTAGGGTTCGGACCTCGATGATGCTCTGACCCAAAAAGTCATCAGATTCCCTTTTGAGACGCTGCTTCACGCGAGACTTTATATCATCATCTTCATCCCATACGCGCAGTTTAATGCGATCAGATGAATTGTGGCACTCACTGGGGAGGTGACAGAAAACAAATCACAAATCACAACGCCTCTGAAAGAGATTTGTTTTTGTATTTGTATTGTTTTGGTTCTAAAATTTTAATTACTTTTGCAAAGCCACAGAAATGTACTATCTGTGATTTCAACACAGTTAACAACAATTCAATATGAACACAAGTTGCTATAATTCTTAAAAACTGTCTTCATTTTAATTAACCAAACTACTAATTCAATTACTTTTAGAATAGTTTATGGTCACTATAATTAAAAAGGAATTTATTTAATAAGCTAAGTATTAATTATTGCTTTTATAAATTGACACTTTATTAAATAATTATAAGGCACATATTAGAGTGGTTTCTAACAACAAAACTTGCTATTGTGGCTTATATATTATTCTGCTGGACTATGCCATAGAATATTGAATGCAATGCAGTGCTTTCTTCCCATACGCATAATAATTTTTTTTAAAGCAGTGTACAGTATACTTTAAAATCTTCTTTAAAATTGTGCACATTGCACGTTGTCTTAGCTCTGCGAGAAGCTCCCCAAGTAAGAATTCCATTATACATTATAAGTTTTGGCTTGACTTTGACTTACTACCCTGTGGGAGATCACTTTAAAATCTTATATCTTATTTAATTACTTCTCCTAGACTGCAAAGAGGACCAATAACATGGAGACCAAATAGACACTTTTGCTGAAGTCTCATTCTTCTCAGATTATTTTTTTCTCCTGAGCAAGTCTCCAGGAATTAATGTGTCCCCAGTGGAGTTTCAGGAGAGATCTCAACAATCAAACAACCTGTGCTCAAATTTGTCAAGATACCAAAGTCAGCAAAAGTCAGAGATCTCAATATTCACTGAATTATCTGAGATATGCTATCCACAATTATTGTATAGCTCCATACCCTTTTACAGTATGCCAATAATTGTCACAATTGTGATTCTTTCTTTATTTTTTATTATATTAGTTTTTAAAATCATTTTTTATTATTTTATTTATTTATGATTCTATTTTAAGAAATATTAGGAGAAATATCTGAGACAAAGGTGACATAAAACAACTCCTGAGCAAAGATTGCCTTTCGGAGAAAAATTATATTATCAAAAAAATGATAATAAGAACAAAGCAAGTAAAAGAAAGGATTCCAAGAGAACAAAGAGAAATATTGTACAAGACTCACAAGTTGAACGTCTCCTCCCACACAGGGTTAAGGTTACCGTAGATGGTTTTGGTTCTCTTCTTAGTCTTTCCAACCTGAACCGTCACATACGGATCACTGGAACCAGTTCTGTCTTTAGCCTGCAGGCCCTGAGCACTCACCACTGGAAAAAAACACATGAACACACACAATCTGATCAGAAAAAAAAATAAATAAATTTCAATGCAGGCACAGGACATTATTTAGTAATAGAAATCTGCAATTACACAATTGTTCCTTGAATATATAGATCATTGAAAGGTGTCTACTCTAAATTTAAATTAATACATTGTTTAAATTAATACATTATTAGCTAATTGTGTAATTTGTATATGTACATTTTTGAAATACATAACTTGGACACAGTCAAGTTAACAGTGGTTAACAGACCACTCTAAATTGTAATGTAGATATGCATTTTCTGTAAAGCTGCTTTGAGACAATATGTATTGTGAAAAAGCGCTATACAAATAATTGTGAATTGAATTGAATACTCTAAACATTTCAATCAAAGTACAGAGCAATATCAGCTGTCCCTGCTTCCGTACCCGTGATGGAGATTTTGGCAGACCATTTTGATGTTCCGTCAAGCACAGTCTGTTTGATGGTCTTCATCTGCTGAGCATGGTTCAGTTTAGTCATACTGAACACAAGCCTTATCATCTCAAAGATTTCAGGCTTGTTCCTCTCTCGGATCTTCATGCGGTCCTTCATGGCTGATATGATATGCTGGGTTCTGTCCTCTGCTCCCGTTTTGGAGCTCTTCTCAGCAGCTCCTAGCAATTGTAGAGATGCGTTTAGAATTTGATCGCAATATAAAACATAATAAAAGAGGGAACAAAAACACGTCAAACATACTGCACTAGTGAAAAAGTTTCTATTGTGTATTTTCATTACAAATTATATTAACATTAAAGGAAAAGTTGAACTTAAATTAATTTTTGTATATTTTTCATGAATTGTATAATTGAGCATTAGTGTATAATCTTGCATATTTCTTCCTCATTTTTTACAAGCTTTCTGCTCAATCAGTTGGTTACTTTTATTAAAAAGCATCCATCAATGGCACAGATGTAACATTCATAAGGAATAGTGCAAAGAAATAATACAAATACATAAACTACTAACTGTAATGGACATTTAAGTAGTTTTTTTGTTGTTGTTGCTTTTTTTTCTGTATTTGGTTAGTGACTCACTCTGCAAACAGTCTGCGTTGAGAAGCTCCTGGCATTTTTCGTGGCATTTGACTCCACACTCTGAGCAGCGCATGCCCTGCCGCGCGATACCCCACAACAAACCCTCACACTCATAACAGTAGGTGGGCGTGGTGGCGGTCCACACTTCAAAGTTATGGGGTGTCGTGCAAGAAATAGGGTAAATCAGAGCCTGGAGGGTCTTCTTGTACACATGATTCTTCTACAGAGAGAGAAAGAAACTGAAAATGGTGTCTGCAGAAATGGGCCCTAGACGCAATCCTGATGATGGCATTTCAAAACAAAGCCCAGATCAAATGTAGGATGTGTTGAAATGAAAAGACAGGAAGCTGTTAAGAATGGTTCAGAAAACCGAAAATGGGAAAAATAGCAGGTAGAGTAAGTGTAAGAGCCCAAGATATGCTTTATAAATATTGGTGTAGGTGTAGTTATGGAAGTGGGCAGACAGGTGTCAAAGTGATGACCAATTGAGAGCCACATCACACATCTTTCTCTACATAAGGTGTAGGTGTACACCCACACAAACATTCATCAATTCGGAGCATCTGAAGGGTAACTTTATATTTTGATATAAGACTAGAAAAATCGAAACTAGAAATGAAAACTAGAGCATTTTAATTCTGTCAACAATTACTCCGTTATCATTATGACCCTTTATCATTCTGAACCACACAATGAAAAACACAATGCCATGCAATAAAAGTGAAAGGAGACAGATGCTGTCAAGCTCTAAAAATGGCAAAAAAAGAACCATGAATGTAATAGCTATACAAATGGCTGGTGTGATACTGTATATTACTTCTGAAAGACTACAAGTTCTTTTAATTCTTTATTTATTAATTGCGTATCAGGACCAAAGAAATTCAAAAAACAAAACAAAAAAACATTAAGTTGGGAACTTTTAAAGACACATGATACAAATTAAATAATAATTTACTGAAAATCTTTGTCATTCAAACTCATTACATTGTTATTGGTAATGAAATATGTGCATGGTATTGATCATAGATGGTGTGAATCATGTCTTTTCAGTGAAATGACTTTTTCTTTTTGCTATTTCTTTAAAGTCAGCATGACATGAAAATTCACTCTCTCTATTTTCTAAATACTTGTTATTGGTCTTATTGTAAATAATACATCCGGACATAGTTATTTTTTGACTTGTAATAAGGACCTTTGCATTCATTTAATCTGCTTAAACCCCGTCCCTTTCTCACAATCTAATTCAAGCTGTCTGAATTAGCTGTGCTGCCATCCAATGAATCAACAATCAATGGATAGAACACTTATTTTTTTCACTTAGATGTATGTCACACAATTCCGAAGAAAAGATCTGTCACTAATTCCGTTTCATTGCAACTTTAACAATTGAGTTGAGAGAAGCAATTTAAAAAAGAGAGAAGCAGATAGATGACTGATGTTTGTGTATTTGCAGGTCTTACCAGTTCTTCATCCTTCACTGAAGAGCGCACAGATAATGCACGCAAGATCCCAGCTTTCCTGGACTGTACCAGAGACTGAGAAAGGGGAACAATGGTTGAATATGAATTAATAATAGTAGTATTTATTATACCATTATGGGTCTGTGACTTTATTTGTGCTCCCCTAATGGGTTTAGCAAAATTGTCTGTTATTTTTCCACCTGGTAAATGTCAATTCATGCCTGTGTATACTACATTCCCATTAATATGCTAAACACTATTCACCCATTAAGGGCACCGTGTCTAAGAAGCTTTCAGCATTTAATTTCTAACTTCTTAAATGACTAAATACAATAATAAAGAATAGTACCAAAAAAACAACCATAAAAAACAGCCTATAAATACTGTAAATAAAACATGCTGAAAAAACTATAAATGATTGTTTCATAGCTAAAGGCAGACAAATACTCCAAAGATTGATTTTCCATAGGAACGAAGATAAGAGCACGATTTAGCCTCTCATAGCTAATGACAGTGATCCAACACAAGCAAATGGCTGGCTTTATATTTTCCCTGGCCATCAATTGCTCAGCTAGTCAACCGTGAGTGGTACAGGGTGAGTGAGGGGGCTGGCAGGTCATAGCTGAGGTTCAGTCAATTAAAAAGGCTTGAAAGCTAAATACAAGGATCGATACTACATTGATAGGAGAAAATGTCCAGCTGCAATGTCATAAAAATGCAAAAAAAAAAAAAAAAAAAAAAAGAGTAATTTTTTCCCTTATTTATCATTTGTCTGGAACATGTCAATTGTAATCAGAATCAAGTATTCCAGAGTCGTGCAATAACCTTTGTTTATATTCATCTTAATCACCCTTTACAAAAAAGCAGCCTTCGTTGCCATGAAAACTGTTGTGCAAGTCAAAAGCTTCAGATCAAGCCTGTTTTTATTTTGCATTTATTCTTTTTTGTCTCCTCTGCAGCATGTCAAATGTATCTGTGTGGGTTTCAATTTTATAGTGTAGCAACAAAGACTGATTGATGAAAGTCCCCCATTTCTGACTCACGGACATGGAGAAGACAAACTCTTCAAATACTCCTCAGTAGTATGCACACTCGCCTGGTTTTTAATGCACCAGTCACATATGATGTCCCTCTTCAAGGGTGAAGAGAAGACATTCAATTACAAGTTTACATTGACACATGTACATGGATGCCAAAATCCATTAATCAAAAACAGACCACTTGTAATATCAACCCCTGTGAGACAGGATGTCATGCGCTCATTCATTGGTGATATAGTATACTGCTCATTTCAATCACGAGTTGAGTGGCAAATCAAAGGTGATGGCATCACACACTGAAAATTAAACTGAGCACAAAACAAATTTTTTTGACAATCTGAAATTTAATATTTTATTTTTTCGCCTTCAGTGTGGACAGACAAATTGCTTGTCACTGGAATCACATCATGTCTGACTCGGACGCAATGTTATAGCTAAAATAACATTCTACACCTAAAATAATGTAAACATATGCCTGAATATTGTTTTTATGTCTGCTTTGAGTAAAAGCTGAAAAATGTAAACCTTGAATTGTGAAGCATTCTCTAATAGAAAAGGTTTACTTACCATGGCCTAGTAGTGAAGGAAAGCGTTAAGAAAAATGCCAAAAGAAGATCAGAATTCAGTTAAGATTTTGCAAGTATATGAGTTAGGTTAGGTTAGATAAGAGATATAAAAGAGTTAGATTACAATAAGACAAATCTGTATACCCAATAGAGAGGGATAAATTACTAAGAAATATGGCAGAATGTTGTTTCAATATGGGTGGGGCTGAGGAAAATGAACAATAAAAATTAAATCACTCACCACTTCGCTAACCAAGGGGATAGGCTTTCTCTTCCTAAGGTCAGGCATGCTGTCAATGCCAAATATTCCACCTCCCCTGAAGATAAAAAATATGGATATTCCAGTAATGGAAGATAAAAATTTGGTGAAGAACAGCTAAACAACAACATGGTTCGAACAGTGAAAGAAAATGAGCAAGAGTTCATACCCAGGTTTGGCCCATGGATGTTTGTTATGGTCTCCATTGATATTCTGAAAGGTTGATCATATTGCCATGTATTAAAACAAATATAAAATGTTAAAGCTTCACATAAACAGCACAAGGGAAACAGGGAGAAAAAGGAATAGTGAAAGCCCTGCTGTTTGGTTGATTTAATTTCACCACTATTTTTGTGACTATCAGAATTTTACGGTCATGAGAAAAATTCTAGTCAAGACAGGATGAGACATGCAAGTTCTCAAAAATCAATGCACAATTCCTGTCAGAAAATTACAACTGAATTGACTTTCAAAACACATGATAAGTATAATACAGTATATCTAACACAGAGAAAAGTACTTTTGCTTTTGATGCAAGATAAATACAGAAACTTATCTTGCAAATAAAAATTAAAAGCAATCATACCATTTGTAACATAAATTAAATTAATCAAATAAAATATATGTTAGCAAAATTAATTTTATAACAATTAAATGATTTTATGTAATATAAAATTAGGACAAATTATTGAATGGCATTCATACACCTCTGTGCTATAATAAAAAAAATGTAAACACCATTTTATCTCAACTCATCATTTGGCAACAGGCTACAAGTGCACTAAATGAATTATGCACTTATTTCTTTCTCAAAAATACCAAGAATTGTTGATGTAGTTGCAACAGAATCATTAAATTCCTTACACAAACCCATCCCTAATGCCAAACCCCTCAAAACAAAAGGGTTGATGGAAGAAAACCATTGCTATAAAACTCTGACTCAGCAACTCTAGCAATAGGCCATAAATGTATCTGCCATCACAGTTTCTATTTTATACGGTATAACCGGGAGGGATACTTTAATGAGCTACAATCAATAACACAGTCTGAAAATGTGTGTAATGTTTACAATGCAGCATAGCTTACAATGAGAACAAGGCATGATTTAAACAAAGTTAAAAAAACAGACAAGTAATTTAACAGAATGCAGTAAATACAAAAAATAGTCTGTAACCACCATGCATATTTAAGTCCTTTAAACAACATTATTTATCTTCAGCACTGCAAACATAAAACATCAAGGCACTTTTTAAACAATGTGAAAAAGATATAACCTGATCTTCATCCTGGCTTCCATCTGAAAATAAAAACAAATAGCACATCAAGCTATCACATAATTGTTAGCCAGAACCAGACAGGATTCTTTAACTAGACAACATTATAAAGCATATAAACTTCTTGTCCAAGAACATATTTATATCTGCAGACAGAGAGTTTAATAACCTTGTTTATAAATATGGACCGGGAATATGAACTGCATAACTGTGGCGATTTTGCAATTGATCTAGACAGTTCATGAAAGTTTCATTGAGATGTTTTATTCATTTATAACGGCTCCTAAATTTTCCCTGCACTCTGCTTTCATGTCAGATTTGTTTTCATTTCAGTTCAATGAGTGTAATTAGTTTGAGCCTGGGGAACAAGACTAGTGTAACAACCAGAAGGGCGCTTGCTAATATATCTGCAGAAAAGGACCACTGGCTACAAGAGTCAGCAGTTTCTCATGAAATCTGATATTTTACAGAAAAAAAATGGAAAAAGAGTAGCATTTAAATATTGCACACTATTTGTGAGACACGTTTTATGTGCACAGCCATGGTCATTGGAATTATTTACTTTCCATTTCTGACAAGGAATTTCATGACAGAGTTCACAGAAACCACCAACACTGCAAATTTTAAACTTTAGCCAGAAACTTATGGCAAATCCCAATAAAACAGAACAATGAATATGACGCAAAGGGCCTCAATATACCTGGGTTCAAATCATCTTCAGAAAATGCTGACATGGTCACTATACTGAGTTGTCTTCTGGACTCTCTCTTCTCCCTCAGAATCTGCTGGAAAGTCCTGAGGCACTTCAGGCGGCGTGCATCCCGCTGACTAAGCTCTGCTTCGCTACCTCCTTCTGTGAAGGACTCGGTGGGAGGCTTCGTTTCCCCCATTAGTGTTCTCTGCTCCTCTTCAACTGCTAGTTCTTCAGGGGAAAAAGAGTCTTGGATAATGTCTGTAGAGAAGCACTGTGTTAAATGAGCACTGGTTTGATGTCCATATGTAGCATCTGATGCATTACTGGTGGATGAGTCCAACCCTGGAGAATTTGGATGTTCTGAATCTTCAATATTATGCTGGTGAAGAGGTGATTCAGGTTTTGCTTTGGTGGGGATGCATTGAGGTATCTCGGCGAAGCCTTTCTCAGTACTGATGGCTTGAGGCCGCTCATAATAGTTGGTTTCTGTTTGTGGAGTCCCTATCTCTATATGAGGCATCTCTAAATTTTGTGTTCCAGTCACCATCATTCCTTGTTGCTTCCCACACAGAGAGATCGGTGAATAGACTTCAATTTTTTCTCCTGGCAAAGTAGCACTAGTTCCATCCATCTTCTTCAGAGCTCCACGTAAGGCAGTTTTGAAGTCAAGAACTGCTCTACCAAACTTTTTTACATTTAATGTCACATTACTGTCATCAGCAGAGTCAGGCTTCCAATCAGGGGCATTTTGATTACATAATGATGTAAATTCATTTAGAAGGCTCCTGGATGGCTCAACAACCACACTTTCTATTGACTCACTTTTAAATGGAAGATTTACAAAGCAATTTTCAGAAGAAGATACATGATAAATGTCATTCTGATACACAGAACACTGAGGACATTCACCAACTCCTTTGCAATTATGGGAGCCCAAACCAGGTTCTTCATGGAGCATTTCTGCATCATACTGCTTCCAATCCTCTCTACTGCATGCACTAGCAGGAGAGTTGTAGTGTTTACCAGATACTATGGATATTTGATCTGAGGTGCCCATTGTACAAGTACTTAGAGCTCTTGATGGGTCCCAGCGGTTTACCTCACCTGTGCAGCACTCTGACTCTTCAAAACTGCCTTGTCTGGAGCAAGAATCATCTTCGCTCAATCCAATCTCTCCACTCTTACTGCGTTTTAAAGCCACTGGGTTCCAGGTCTGACATTCACACCCTGTATTGCCCTGTCCAGAGGTGGGTCTTTCTGGATCAGACTCAGACTTGGAACTCTGACCCGAAGATGGAGAACTGGTGCTTGGACAGTCCTGCCCATCCTGGCGCTCAAGGAAACCAAAGCTAAGCTTCCTTCTCCATGCACCTTGAGATACATTTGACCTTTGATCAGATGTTTCTTGTGTAAATGGATGGTGTTCATTGTGGTTTGAAGCCTTGGAACTAGTCAAAGTGGATTGCCATGGCACCTCTTTGTGTTTCCCATCAAAAACTTGATATTGCGGGGGTATATTACCACAGCTACTTGAGGATTCAACAGCGTAAGGCTTATTGCAGCCTATACTAACAGTTTTACTTGATTTGTGATGGTTGTGACCTTCAGTGCCACCCATTGCCCCTGGCCAAGTCTCCACACCAGATTTTTTTCCAGACCGCATGCATTCAATCTCCATTAAAACGGCATCTACACAGCTAGAAACCTCCTCAACAGAACCACGAACAGATGACAAGTACTCCCTCAAGTCTGAAATCTCCTCTTGTATTTTGTTGATCCCTCGCAATTCCTTTAGTATGTGCTCAACGATAGCACTCGATTCTTCCTCTTGATAGTCCTCATTATTTCCCTTCCCAACTTCATCCTGCACTGTCATATTAAACCTGCACAGCAGAGTGTCTGTCTGTATTTTAGGCTCACCATCAAGTATTCTACCAGATGAAAACTCAGTCCCATTTAGATCTTGCGACATTTGGTTTTTAACCACTGCCAAATTACTGTTGTGCTGCAAAGTGCAAGGAATCCTGATGCCTCCTTCTCGATTTAGTTCCACTTCCCCTACACAAGGGGCCTCAGAAACTTCTCCCAGCCCATGTCCATTTGGCACCTGAGGCGAGCAGCAGTCCTCTACCGAAGCGAAACCTCTCCTGTAGTAGTTCTGCAACTTTTCAACATCATCTTCACCCTCTTCATCCTCTTCTTCAATTCCAGCATAGTAAAGACCAGAAGGCTGGACAGTATGATCTGCAGATCCCTGCAAGAAACGATTAATTTTCCCACGCAACACCAGAGCAACTCTGGGATTAGGCTGCCTCCTCTTTGGCACTGCATTTTTTTTTTTGGGTCGGGGATACTGAGGGACGCCTGTGCCATCCTGTCCATTGCAGCGATTGCGGGAGAACATCGCTTCCCCTCCCTTCTTCTGTGCTGTGGAGCTGAATCACATTACTCAGGCTTGAAATACAGCATCTGATGATACAAATGAGAGATTGTCAATCAATTTAAGCAGGACTTGGTCCAAGACTAAGGGGGAAAAGGACATTTAAAAGAATCAAACCAGTGCACATTTACCAATTCGGTTAAGAAAACAAATGATTGTTTATACATTTGGTTCTTTGTCTTAAGTTGAATTCATAGCTCATTTCCTCCCTTGTCAAAGTTGTCACGGATTTGCAACACTACAAAGTAATCCCAGAATTTATCAGTGCAGAGAATTTATCATCTGCAATCCATTATGAGTCTCCCAAAGATGTCTTAGAGCAGCACACATTGAAACTGTCAATCATCAATTTCCACATTATCTGGTGCAAATAGCACTGACACCAAAGTGTATTTAAATTATGTGGAAATGTGACGGTAATAAGTATGCCAAAGTGAACAGCTCTATCAGTGAGACTAGCATATTCCAACAAGAAACACGCCTGAAAACGATCATCTTCATTCCTTGAGAACAAAAATAGAGGTAAAAAATAGAGGCTGAAGAGGTATTCTGGCTCATCATCCCCTTGCGGAGAGTCAATTAAGCAGAGAAAATGTCACATGTTAGTGCAAAATCGTGTAACACTGGTAGCTATGGAAACCATTTTCTTTACCTACTGTACATTCAGGTCCTCAGTATATACTGTAGATATATGTCTCTATATAAAGATGGCAATTACCTGAATAAAACTACCTCCTCTGTTTATTCCTCTATATTTATCTTTACTTTCCCATTACTGACATCTGCTCCCAAGCATCAACTTAATGAAACAAGTTTCACAGGTTATCAGGAACTGTAAAGGGACTCATGGATGTTAAGATGGTATGACTCAAGTTAAGTGGTATGACTCAGTTATTCTCATCTTATTTTGACACCCCTGCTCTGTGAGTTTGCATGTGGTTTATTCTACAGTATTTGACAGACAGCAACTTAACTTCGCATTCTCCCACAAATAAGTACACGGTCTGGTATGTCTTGCTGAGGTGGTGTTACATTGGAGATTGAGGCTGAGAGAAGATGAGTTGGTGTGATTAAACCACAGTGTTAGACACGGTGTTAAGAGTTTGATTTAAGGCAAAAGGGTTATATCATACATGAAGCATAGCCTAGTCTTTCTCCATCGTGCTCTAACACTTGCCTAACTAGCAACAACTGGATGAGTTTTAAATAGCCAAACAATTTTTATTTTATATTTTGTTTACACAGTCTTCACTAGTATCCTTGCATGCCTCTCAGTCTCGCTTTTTAACCTTGCCCCTTCCTCTCGCTCTTACTCTCTCTGTCTTTCACTGTAGGAAAAGGCATTCAGGGGTGAGTGACCCACAATAAACACAGTGAGAAGCATGCTAATGTGGCTTTATGAGATCACTGAAGTATAAGAGCTAAAGGTGAGATCATTCTGCATGCATGTGCTTTCCCAAGATCTTCAATGCATGCATTTTTTGTCAACCTAAAAGTACGGAAGACAAAGGCACAGAACCATAGGCATAATTTGCGGGTGGGACGGGTGGGACATGTCCCCACCACTTTTTGCCAGGGTCGATATTGTCCCCACCACTTTTTAAAACATCTCGCGGCACGAACGTACCAATTCTACAAATAAATAAAACATCTCCAGTTAACTGGCAGAGCATTCATTTTGTTCGTTTTTTAAATAAGAGACGATCTAGAGCTGAAATGTGTTTTTTAAATCAAGTGATCAAAGTGCTCGTTGCCGCTGCGATCAGTGTTTTCTCATGTGGCTCGCGCACACGCCGCATTGTCTTCACTCGGACGCGCGCTTCAATCCGTTGCAGATACTCTCTATTCGTTCTGGTGAAATCACAAAACAATGCACACAAACGTGTCCATGCTTGATATACAACCACTGATGAACATAATCGGTTTTGATGAGGAAAAAAAAAAACTATACGAGAAAAAAAAAATATATATACGAGTGTGGATTAGAACCCAGAACCTCTGACACGGTTGGCGAATGTTCTACCACTGGACCATTAAGGAACATATATCTGATTTAGCATTCTATTAGCAACCCCCACCCAACCTGTCTACAAAGTTACGCCACTGAACAAATGCTGGGAGGAGAAAGCAGAGGGTATACAAACTACCACTTAATGGTTCAGTAAGCGATTTCTGAGAAAAAAAATATTTGAACTCACCAAAACAAACAAGCTACTACCCAAAAGGATCAGACCCCTCTCTTTGTAACTCTGCCCCCAAATTCACAAAGACGCTATGCAACACAGGCACCTCCCCCTAATGAGTATACGCCCCTTACTGCTGATTGGCTACAAGTATGTTTTGGTAATCGCCAATCCACTTATCATCAGTGTTTCTCAGAAATCGCTTACTGCACCTTTAAAACACAAATGTTTAAACATGGATAATGTTTAAGGTAAATGGGAGTAATGTTTAAGGGAAAATAATGTAAATGTTCTCTAAGAAAGTTCTCTACTTTCCACAATAATTTCATCCAGACAGTCAAGTGGAATGACCAGGCATTCATCTATCAAAGTAAAAGTAATGACACACAGTCAAGAGTGTCCATGGTAGATCTATTCTTCAATACAAAGAATCAGCTATCTAGTTTGATATTGATCTTTTTATCATATTATTTTGTCTAAATGTTCCTGCAAGAATTCAAAGCAAAAACAAGGAAAAGCAAAGAGAAAAACACTTTTTACAACAACAGGTTGGGTAGAGGAGAAGAACTTCTACCACAGAGATGCAATGATATTTTTTGTCTAGCCTTTTTTATTCATCACAGGAAATAAACAAAGGGAGCCTAGTATCAGCCACAGTGTGCACCCATGGGCGGCTCGCAGTCTGTTTACATATTATCTGATGCTTACTGCACAAAATGGTGCACAAAACTGCAAGCTCTGATCTGATTAGTTTGCTTTATTCAACTTCCTGGAGTAAGGACTTTTTTTTTATTTATGATTTGCTGCTTTACATGTCAGTCAGATATTAGCTGCAAAGCAGACAAAAGTTTATGACGATGTTGTCAAAAGACAGCTCCAACTGAGAAGCTAAAAGTCAGAAATGATGTCAGAATTAGTCAGAGATGCTAGTAGTCAGGAATTTTGGGGAGAACGTGTGCAAGTCTCCTTTCCGGCAAACTCAATAATCTCTGTGATGTTAAGCAGCATAGCCTTCTGCTGTCTCCAGGCAGGCTGTTAACTGTTTACAGGCAGCTTATTCTGGCTGCCTGCCACACGGGTCATGCTGAACTCACTTACACGTACAGGAACCATTATCCATTTCTCCGTATTTGGCCTTCCAATGTCATGCCTACTTGGTGTATTCACAGAAGCTCGTTCAAAAAAATAAAAAAAGACAGAAATGCATAGAAGGTCAAGATCCAAGAGCTCAGATTGTCAATCAATCCATACAACATGACATTTGAATTTAACATGGGTACTTTTTTGCATGTAAACTAAGTAAATATTAAATCTGCCACACATATAAAATGAAACCTAAGCATAATGCTGGAATCACAACCTGTTGGAATCACAACCAGTCACCGCAACTAAATAGCAAGACAAAAATGAGAGTGAGACAGCAATACAGCTCAAATGTCTATATTACTTAATAAACACTAAATTATAGTAATGTACAACCATGGAGCTCAATTACACTCAAAACTTGCATCAACCATGACACCTTAGATAAGAGAGGAAACTGTTCAGATATTTAGACTATTTCTTAAACATATGTATACACTGCATAAAACTTCTCAACATATCAAGCAGAGAGAAATAATTCAATTTAAATATACAAAAATTTTAAATATATACAAAATAAAATAATTTGTTTCTTTAATAATACTATAAACAATATTTTTTTTACATAGCGCCACAGAATATTGATAATAAAGCAAAACCTTTTCTGAAATACTGTTGTAAGAGCTTGCAATAAGATATATTGATTTCTCTAAATACTAAAATAAAATATTTAATAAGAAACATATTGAAAGAAAAAACATCCAACTTACCACGTTGAAGGTGTACAGATCAATTAAACCACCGATATAAGTGGACAATATTAAGTACATTTTCTGAAAGAGTGGAATTAAAAAGAGGGCTCCCCATTATAATTCCAATGTACAAAGTCCATAAAAAAGGCATAATAATAAGTCCATAATAAATGTCAAAATAGAGTGAAAATTACAGATTGAGTCTAAACCCACCCATTCTCCAAAGCTCCAAGCAGCTTCCACAGTAATCCAACAAGTTAACTTGAAAAAGAAATCACTGTCAGTAGCTGATGTTCTCTTATTATACCCCAAGTTAAATAAGTCTGTTTAGTCCTGACAAGCTCCTCAATGTCATCTTCTCACTTCAATTACTGACAAACTAGAATTCGTTCAAAATATACAAACAATTCTCTTTTTCTGCTCCTTCACACACATTTGTGTCAGTGTTCCACTCCTCTATCTCTGATTCTCCAGTCTCTTCCTCCTACACTCCTCTGGCTTGTTGCTAAGAACACATCCACCCTCAGCTATGTGTGAGTGTTCACTACACTTTCACCCATTCTCCTCCTCCCTCTCTCTCTCTTCTTCCTCACACTTCTGCCTTACTCACTCCACACTTGTCCGTTCCATCTGTTTCTCTCTATCTTTTCCTCCCCCTTGCGGAGGCTTGTAAACACTCCACATCTCTCCTACAACCCTTCTTCCTCTCACTATGACATCATCTTGTTGCTGTGTCTAAATTACTAGATGAGTTGCATCATGTGTGCAACAAGTTTTGCAAAAAAAAAAAAAAAAGCTTTACGGATTAGTTCACCCACAAAAAAAAGACCTGTTTTGTTTTTTTTACCCATCCTAATGTCATACCTGCATGACTTACATTCTCCTGTGGAAAAAAAGAGGATGTTAATCTTTTGTCCATAAAATGAAAGCCAATGTTGCTTTGGACCCTATAAACTTGCAGAAAAAACAACATAAGTAAAAATAAATTTTTGGGTGAATTAATGGAAACATGGGTAAATATCTCAGCACAAAACTCAGAATGTGACAATACAAATGTTTTAGATTTGCTGAAAATTCTTGAGGGGGCTAATTAAATTTTATTATTATTATTATTATTATTTATTAAATATGGTACATGATTCATGTTGCACTTGGACATTTTTAGCACATTTAGCAATAACAACAAACATTAATTGTTACATTATTCAATTATTGAAATTCATTGTAAATAATTTTGAAGCCCCTTTGGAAGATTACTGAGGCCCCCTAGAGGACCTCGGTCCCCTAGTTGAGAACCACTATACACTCAGTTCCTTATCGAAAGATAGCGGGTGATCAGGAGGACCCCAACATGAAGCAGAGGGGTTTTGAATCACCCTAAAGGTTTTTATTTAGGTGATAATGGTTGATTGGCTGTACAAGATCCCTTACATAACCTATTTAATTTCTATAATTTATATTAGATTATATTACATTAAAAATACACATACAAATTTTTACACAATCGATCAACCTCAGGTTGATCTCCAAAAACTGTTCAATATTCTGTACTGACTGATCAATGCTCAATCAACCGAATACACAAGCTACTGGATGGCGTACCATTCATCGCTTCACATCCATACTCCCTCTAGGCACTTCCTCTTTGATCCTCTGATTAGGAAGACAACGTTAGAGAAGTAAAGAGTGTCAGTGCTATCACAGGTTCTGTGGATGCTGTAGGAAAAATCAGCAGGAAAAGGAAGCTGCGATTGGGAGGGGTGAATTTCTTTGGTGACTTTCAGCCAATGTCATCCTACAGGCCTTTGATTCCTTCCAGTTAGTATTCTATGCATACTCACTACTCCAAGTCAGAAACTTTTCCTTATCCAATTCATTCGCTCCATTCTCTCTCTCTCTCTCCCTTCAGCTCAGCCTCTATCTCCCGCTCTCTATCGCTCTGATTTTCTTTGACACATCTTCTCTCTTCCATCTCTCTAGGGTTCTCCAGCTCTGAGGATGACTATTGTAATGGGCATAGCCACTACAGGTCTGAAGGATATTAATGTCCGCTCGGTCTGGAATATAAATAAATATATTCTGTCCTCAATTTCACAAAGAAAAAAAACTGGCCTATATAAACAGCCCCATGTTCTATATGGCTCTGTGCATGCCTTTATATTTCGCATATAAGAAAAAGTTTAAAACAACCACAGTGCAGTTTGCGAAGATACACGGAAGGCACAAAATACAAACATTGTTTCTTGTACTTTCTTTGTTAAGAATAGATTTTGAAAGGAACATCATGATTTAATGTCAATACTAGTAAATCATTCTGCCCTAATACATCGCTACACAGTACAGTAGTACTGACAGATGAAAGAAAATGTACCATCAATCAGTTTGTTCTTCTGTTAAAATTGTATTACAATTCAGTGATGCTCAGCCAAATGTCATCACAGAGAAAGATGTCACACTCTCTTCCTTCCTTCCTTCCTGAGCAATGCATTATCACTGGTTTCATATGCACAAAAAGCATGGAGTCTGTTTTAAACCATCAACACAAAGCAGAATGATGTCTAAATAATCATTCTTGTGGTTATTGATTCGGCCACTAGAACAAAGTCATTCATCATGTAAGAAAAAAAACAAACAAAAAAACAGCTTCAACTCCACAAGGAAAAGCTTGTGCACCGTTGCTAGATACCTCACCATTTCAAGTGTGTTAAAGGGATAGTTTAGCCAAAAAACAAAATTCCATCATCACTTACTCTCCCTCAAGATGTTCCAAACCTGTATGAATTTCTTTCTTCTGCTGAACACAAAATAAGATATTTTGAAAAATGTCGGTAACCAAACAGTTGATGGGCCCCATTGATTACCATAGTATTTTTTTTTCCATACTACATAAATAACAAAAGCTGTCTTAACTAGCATTTGTAATAATCTCATCATGTAGTGCTTGATAAAACAAACAAACAAAGATATGTAAATACGTAAAGAATATGTGGCGTTTAAACAGGTTTAAAAGGTTACTTTGAGGTTACTCTAACAAAACTACCTTGATTTCTCAAGAACACATCACGCAAGATCAAATGATCATAAACAGCAAAATTTCTTCATTTAAGTAACCATCTCATGTTCCCTTTTCTAAAGGTTTCGTGGAAGGGCCATTATTGGCAAGGCAAGGTAAGGCACTTTATTTTCTAGAGCACATTTAAAACACAATACACAAATTCATGAAATTACATTGAACCATAAGCCAGAGAGTAAAAATAAGTCTTCATTGGGGGAATTCACTTGCTAACTCCTAATGGAATGACCCTTCAAGTATCATTTCCTTCCCATATTGGCTTTCAAGTGAAAAAGTAGGCTTTCAAGTAAAAATGCGTTTAGAATATTATATTGCAGTTGAATTTTGTCCTTCCAGTTTCTTAAACTAAGGTTATCAGAGTGAGACACTGCAATTAGTTTAGGGCAGTTTGCTTTGGAAACTAAAATGAAACCTATGCAACTATTTAAAAAAAAAAAAGTGTCCACATAGTTTTCAAATGCAATTTAAAGCAGCACTGACACCATTCATGCTCTACAGCTGTTCGTATAAAAACACCAATTCATTCATTATGCAACATACCCTTCCACATAACCTTGAGCACTGTAGGCATAGTGACTTCAAGTCACCACTTTGAACCTTTGCATTAAAACAAAAACGCTGGATATTAATATTTCCACAACAACCAGTGATTAATTCAGTTTTCATATTCAGTTTAATGAGCATAAAAGCTTAAGTCTGGATAATGTTCTGCCAATCTCTTTAGTTCTGACTAAAAAAAGAATTTTAATAATTCACCTTAATCCTGCATGAAATCACTTGTATAAAACACTAAGTCTCAGCTTAGTTAATAAGAGGTTTAACTCGTTCTCAAGACATCTGACAGCAATTTAAACCAGCACTTAATGTCTTTTAAAAAGATAAATGTTGTATGATCAATGTTTTTGACTGGATTGAGTTAAACTACATGAAATATGCATATAAAAGGAGTCCAAGGGCGGCTCCACATGCAAAAATCAAGGTTGTGTTTCCATAGTAATGTCACTTAGTTGCCATGGTAAAGTATTTCTTGTTGAGATAAAATGACTATTTTAAACAAAGAACTATCCAGCCATTTGGATATCATATAGTCTTGCCTGTCCCATTCAACACTTGTCTCCAACACTTGGCTTTCAGAAACAAACACAAATGTGCACATACACATAACATGCTAAAGGAAAACCCCCTGTACTTCAGATCCTTTAATAAAGAAATTGTACAAACACTCCAAACATTAAGGG
This sequence comes from Abramis brama, assembly GCF_963993115.1. Taxonomy (NCBI): domain Eukaryota; kingdom Metazoa; phylum Chordata; class Actinopteri; order Cypriniformes; family Leuciscidae; genus Abramis; species Abramis brama. The sequence goes on along the minus strand of NC_139967.1, from coordinate 11,411,936 downwards.
CAGAAGGCAATATTTAAGCTGTCAGCAGAAAAACAGTGATCATTTAAAGATGCCTTTCCTGCTCAACACTTTCCCTGTCACAGCCTTTGTCTCAATAGAGTAATCGCCCATCACCACGCTCCCTCCCTCTAGCAGCTGCATGCATCAGAAGACACAGCTGCTGAGGCAGATTGCAAATATCAATGTAGACCACAGACTAAAGTTTTATGAGAATCATGAGAACAAAAAAAACACTGGTTTTACTGTCAGTACGACTGGTGGACTTGCATCATCTAAGCAGTGCAATACAAACTTACACGTTTCTGAGGAATCCAATATACAAGACTTTTTGGTAACACTTTATTTTACAGTGTCCTTGTTACACGTTACATGTAATTACTGTAGTAGTAACTATAAATTCTGCATAATTACATGCAACTAACCCTAAACCAAAACCTAATCCTATAGTAAGTACATGTAGTTAATTATTATTACTCAAGTTATTAAATGTATAATTACACTGTAATATGGACACCTTAAAACATTTGTGTGGGTAGAAATGCATTAAATTTGATTAATTACTGAAATATCCAAAGCAAAGCTAAATTAGTAGGGTAAATATTATCTCTCATTGGATTTGTTACGATGAAGAATAAATGAATACAGGTGATATACATTATGATTCATTTAATTTTGAGGAAATATAAAAAATAAACACATGATTCTGAAAATTATGGAAGCTCTTTTCCACCCCAGAGTAAGAAATAAAATAAAAAGTTACTGTGATAAAGATTAAAATAAGAAGTCACAACTGGGAAATATAAAGTTGTAATTATGAGAAAATAAGGTCAACAACAATCTTTTAACAATTTTACACTGAGGCAGAGATATATGGGCTTCCATATTTTTTTTTACTGTACATTATGTAATGTTTATATACAGTAGGCCTATGTATTGAATTTATTAGTTTATTGTATAATTTAAGGCATTTATTTAGATTGTTTTTGGACCCCTTTTCACTTCTCTCCCATTATCTGATTTCTCTAGTGACATTACAATGGTTAAACAAACAAACAAAAAACAGCAGCAGTTGTCTCTAGTTACTAGCATGTTTGGATGTACCAAGAGAGTAATCTCAGTCGTTGTCATTTCTCCATTCAATGGCTAAGCACTAATACTATATGACAACCTCTGAATCTGCACTGACATTATGCTATAAAAAAAGAAAAGATAATTAAGGCACAATTTGCCATTTCTCAATAGCAAACCTAAAGCCCTGCGGTCAACAATCCTCTTGTACTGTAGGTGAATAAAGTCACAGCTACAAGCAACCTTTCCAGCAGCACACGTCACAGTCACACAATATATATATTTAAAAAAAATAACAACATAAAAAAACCTCTCAAATCCAAATCAGACCAAAACGATAACAGATTGGGTGGCAAAGTCGCACATTCTTTTCAATTACAAAGCAACCAGTGTATGACAGCGTATGAGGGAAAATATTAAGAAAATAAGCACACTGACACAAATCAATCCAAATCTCTCTCTCTCTCTCTCTCTCTCTCTCTCTCTCTACACATAAACAAAGTACTATATGTACACAAAGTACATTTTGTTAATTCTAGCAATGCCGTGGACACATTTATACTAAACTTAAATAAAAACCAAAGACACAACAGTGTTACACAAACATAACCCCTACCAGAAGCCTACGATCAGCCAACGAGCGACGTCTCGTGGTTCCATCCCAGAAAGCCACAAAATCACTTTCCAGAACATTCTCATTCACAGTTCCATGCTGGTGGAATGTCTCCCCACCCTCATCCGGAATGCAGAATCCCTGACAACCTTCAAAAAACATCTGAAAACCCATCTCTTCCGTGAGCACTTATCCAAAAAAAAAAAAAAAAAAAAAACCCTCCCCTTTCCCTCTTAACCTCACTTATCGGGCTTATGCTACTCTGAATAATGCCTGAACTTTGTATCTTGAGCACTTCTTGCGCTGCTTTTTTGTTTTTGCCTCTTCATGATGACTCGCTTAATCTAGTCCTACTTTGTAAGTCGCTTTGGATAAAAGCGTCTGCTAAATGACTAAATGTAAATGTAAATGTAACCTATTTACCCAAATGATTCAAAACTTGTTTTACATATGAGCAAAGTGTGCATTACAGTTTTTACAAAAAAAAAAAAAAAAAGGTACATACCTGTTTATTTTCTCCTGTAAATATATACCACTCAAAAAGAACATCATCATCATCATAAAAAAAAAAATCATAAAAACACTAAAATGTCATTATTTTCATTCCCAATGGTGGCCGCTGAATTTGTTATATGTGAATCTTAATCAACCAAACAGAAGGGCAGTAAACTAACAAGGGTTCAATTTAGATAAACATCAAGAGAACAAAAGAGTGAATGGAGGAAAAGGGTAGGGCAAAAAACAAGAATAATTTATTTTCCACTATTTAAAAAGGTGATAGATGTTTTGTTCCTCTCCCTCTTACCTCATGCAGCTTCACTCTTACTTTATTAATGGCCTTCAACCAGCGCAGACGGGAAGGAGAGAAAGGAGGTGGGCCATCCTCAAAGAAACTTAAAAAAAAGACAAATAAATGACATTAGACCAAGTGGCTAAAATCACTTGCTGGAACTACACTTTTGTCCCATTTCCTATTAAGAGTATATTATACATTTACATGCATATAATTTGGTAACTTAACTTTGTCACCTTTTAAAAGTATACTATTATACAGATGGTCTCAAAGCTAGACATGAACTAGGGAACAAACCTAGAAATTTAAATTTCATGGGGTATTTAGATCAGATGCAGATCAGAAACAAAAATTTAAAACATGATTTTGATACAATTAAACAGTGTGTAATTATAAGGTTTCATTACAGTTGCAATCAAGGTCAATGAATACACATTTTTCAGTGTTTCAATTTGAATATTAGCTTAATTTTTAGGTTTCATATGATTGTATCTTGTTTTATATTTCCTAGTCTTTACTAGATGATTTTACCGTTCCTTTATTCACATCTATTCGGTGTGTCACATACAGTACCTGTGCTGCCTCTCAGGTTTTCTCCCTTGATTAGAAACAGGTTTTGGCGTACTCTCCCCTTGTACTTCTTTCTCCACATTTGCTAGTATCTCCCTTTCCCCTTTTTCTGTGTCATCTGAGGCTGGAAGAGGTTGAGCAACAACAGAAGACCTGTTCTGAGTGTCTGAATAACTTTGTTCTTCTGGATCAGAGCTGAACTGGGAACTGGCCTGGCTAAGGTTACCAGAAGACCCAAATCGAGAACTGTCCACTGGGCTGGTGAAAGAAAACAAAAGATGTAAATATCAAGATGCAAATATCTAAACCTAGTAACAAACTAAATCACACAGGTATCAATTTCAGTCCTTAGATTATGTTAAAAATGTGTTTGGGCAACAAGTCAATAATGTCATTACAGTAATGCAGTATGAAGAACCTTAGGGGAAAGTTAAATAAACACGCTGGGAGCAGACAGTGCTAATTTGAATTAACTGAAATACTAGATAAAGAAGATTAATCTATAAAATGAATCAGTAGTAGTAAAAAAAAAAAAAAAATCTGTTTAAGGGATTCGTAATTTCAGGAGCAAGCAAAGCTCTTGTGATGTTTGTTATGTTATGCATGTCTTGACAGACTATAAGAAACCAAAAGAAAAATGTTCAATGATGGGAATATAAAACAAATTAATAATATTTAATAAAATGAATAATAATTAATACAAATTAGAATATCTTGAAAAGATGGAGGGTAATGTTCACAATAAACCATAATAAATGGCACGAGAACAGACATTTATTATGATTTTACTAGCCTTTTATCAAAGGTTTGCTGTAGAGGTCTCCCTGGTGGCTTTTCTGCACTGGAATCTGTATCTGGAATGTCGTTGTCCTTATCTATGCAATATTCGGAAATTTTAGATTTCTCTATATGTTCGACTTCCAGACAGGATGACCCTTGTTTAAGTACTGTTGGACTCTCTGGACTTGTGTCAAAGCTTGGCTGCTTATGTGAAGAGTTGTCACTTGGACCTTCTGTATCACTGGGATCTGCACTTCCTGTGACGTCTGATTCAGGTGACAATTTATCAGCCTCGGGTTCATAAATTTCTTCAGGTCTCAAGTCTAGGTGTTTGGACTGGGTTGCAGGAGGAGTCTGAGGGGGTGAACTTTGCCATGGGAAGCCCATTTTCCTTCCAAACATTGATGACATTGTCTCTTCCTTTGCAGTAGCTGACTTCTCTTCTTGGAAGAGACCCACAGACAAACCTTTGAAACCGGAAAGCAGACCACTGCTCTCTGCTTGTGGCTGTGAAGGATTGGTGCTGACTGAAGGGGCAGGAGTGGAAGAGCCAAAAAAAGAGCTGAAAGGTTTGGCCGTCTCTGCTGCACCAGACATCAAACCACCAAAAGAGGATGTTGACAAACCAGGTAAAGTAAAAACACCTTTAGAAGGTGGTGAGGTTGGTCGTTTGTCTTCAACTAGTATTTTGGGTGTAGATGGTGGGGTTTCAGTGTCTCCTGGTGGTACCTTTGAGGATAAACCCAATTCAGATGTCTGTGTGTGAATAGTGTCAGATGTATCATTGATCTCCTTGATTTCATCTTTTGTTTCATGCGAAGAGTTGACCTCTTGCTGTTCAACAACCTTTAATGACTCAGAATCACATTCCCTCAGTTCTTCATTAACTAATTTAGTACCTGTCACAGTTGACTCAGATTCAGAGACTGCACTTGACTCATTAACATTGAGGCTCATTTGTTCTTTAGAGTCATGTGTTCCATCGTTACCTTCAGTTTCAGTTTTCTCTGGCAGCTTGGTTTCATCTGATTTTGTAGCTTCTGTACCTTTAAACAATCCAAACAAATCACCAGTGAGAGATTCCGTTTGCAGGCTGGTTGGGAGATTAAAAAATGAGCTCTTCTGCTGTTGTGGTGCAGTGGATGTAGGTGGTGACTTGAAGAAAGAGGTCTGTGGCACTGAGAAGAAACTAGAAGTTGCTGGCTTGCTAGAAGCACTAGGGCCAGAAAACATTGACATAAAGCCAGAAAATGCAGCAGGTTCTGGGGGTCTTTGAGAGCCAGGCATTCTTGGTCTTGGTTGACCAGAAATGACAGGTCTAGGTCCTCTTGGATCAGGCATTCCAGGTCTGGGCTGACAAAAAGGTCCAGCCATTCTTGGTCTTGGCTGAGCAGGAAAACCCAGTATTCCTGGCTGAGGCACAATCATTTCTTGTTTAGGCTGTTGCTGCTGCTGTGGATCTAAAGATGGTTGCATGGTTGCCACAATTAATGTTTTGTCACTTTCTTCTGACTTTGTGATTTCATCTGTTTTTTCTTTGGGAAGGTCTGCTTGTTGGCTGTCAGAAATTCTGTCTGTTATTTGTACATCACTTTTTCCCGATTCTTCAGTGAGAGTTTTCTGATTTTTTGTGCCTTTCTCAGAACCCAGATGTTTGTTCATTTCTTGAGACTTTTCCAGTTCCAGACATTCTTCTGATTCCACATTTTTCTCCACTGGTTTGTCAGCTTCTAATGGCATTTCATTTTCTTGTAATTCAGTCAGTTTTTCAGGCTCTACAGCTTTATCAGATTCTAGTGACACCTCTGATGGTTTCTCAAGCGCAACAGGTTCTGTAACTCGCCCTTGCCTGGATGAATTATCAAGAACAAACTGGTTTAGGTCTTCATTAAAATCGGTTTTCTCTGGACTGGTGGCTACAGTTTCTTTGTAATTTTCCATGCCCAGATCCTCATTTTTAAATTGCTCATTAATAGTTTGTTCCTCAGGTATTTTGTCAACCACTGAAGTTTCTTCATTTTTAGATTGTTCCTCTGTCAGGAGTACAACCTCTTCAATCTCATTTATTTGTGTGATGCAATCAGTTTTCTTTGAACAAGTGGCTACAGTTTCTTTGTAATTTTCCATGTCCAGTCCCTCATTTTTAAATTGCTCATTAATAGTTTGTTCCTCATGTATTTTGTCAACCACTGAAATTTCTTCATTTTTAGATTGTTCCTCTGTCAGGAGTACAACCTCTTCAGTCTCATTTATTGGTGTCATGGAATCAGTTTTCTTTGAACAAGTGTCTACAGTTTCTTTGTAGCTTTCCATGTCCAGCTCCTCATTTTTAAGTTGCTCATTAATAGCTTGTTCCTCATGTATTTTGTCAACCACTGAAGTTTCTTTATTTTTAGATTGTTCGTCTGTCGAATGTACAATCTCTTCATTCTCATTTATTAGTGTCATGATTTTAGATGTAGTATTGCCATTTATGCATGGCAGCATTTCATCAGTCCTCCCTGCAACATTCATAGAGTCTTCCTTCATTTCATCACACGGTTTTTGATCCATCTTAACAGGAGATTCAGTTGTGTTCTCTACAGAAACCTCTTCTTTAGCCTCAACAGATGCATTTTCATCTGTAATTGATTTAGTTAAAGTTGTGGGTGTTATATGGCATGTGAGAGAAGCCTCCCTTGTAGTGGTAACATCCACAGATTTTGAATCTGATTTCTTATCATCCATGAAAGACATGATGTTGAATCCAGTAGATTTTGTTTTATCAGATGAAAACACAGAGGGAACTTTAAAAAGACCTTCTGGCTCAGAGCCTCCGGTTGGACTTTGCCCAGTGAACATGGAAAACAATCCTTTTCCTGTTGTCTCCTTATTGGTGGATTCAGTTGCAACAGCATCAGTTGGTGCTTGAGATTGAGAACTACTTCCACCACCAAACATGGAAAATAAACCAGGCCCATTGTTTTCTTTGGCACCAGAACTAGGCAAAATACCTCCAAGAATTGAGGATCCAGAACCAGGTGTTTTTGCAGCAACTCCACTTGTTGGTGCTGTCTGCTGAGAAGACCCACTAAACACAGAAAAAAATCCTTTACCCATTGGTTCTTTGGAAGTGGGCCCTCTTGGGGTTGGACTCCTTGGACCAGGTCCTGATGCAGCCCTTAGAACATGTCCTGGTGGTCCTCTTGGTCCAAGTCCTGAAGCCACCCTTGGAGTAGGCATGTGTGGTGGTCTTTGTCCTATAGGTAGACCTTTTGGGCCAGACATGGGCGGACATTCCTGGTCAGGTTGTGGCTGAGCAACAGATCCACTAAATATAGAAAACAGGCCCTTTCCAGGTGGATCTTTAGGTGCAGATGAGGCAGGGGTTGCTTGAGGAGCAGCACTTCCAAACATTGAGAATAATCCTGTACCTGGCATTTCGGTGGAGGATGAGGACCCAGGGATTATTCCTCCTAGTATGGACTGTCCACTCTGAGGTTGAGATTCACCCAAAGATGGGCCAAAAAGTGAGAAAATGCCTTTGCCAGATTGCTCTTCGACAACTGTGTCTTTGAGAGTGGAAGGAGAAGTTGGTTCAGTGCTGGTGGGTGTGGTCTCTTCATTTGATCTTGCAGGCCCTGTTTTCTGCACTTCCATTTCCTTTGTACTTGGTTTAGATTTTGATATGGAGGTTTTCAGAGTGTCTTCTGATGGTACTTTTTCTGTTCCTGAAGACACTGGTCCAGAAGTAATACTCAGTTTGTCAGACATTACTTTAGGGGATTCTTCATGATATTTAATTTTTTCTTCACACTTTGTTGATTCAGTGTTTTCACCACCTCCTAGGTCCGACTCTTGTTTAAAACCACTGGAAACTTGGTCATCTTTATTGTAATCTGCAGGGGTTGCTTGAGGAGCAGTACTTCCAAACATTGAGAATAATCCTGTACCTGGCATTTTGTTGGAGGATGAGGACCCAGGGATTATTCCTCCTAGTATGGACTGTCCACTCTGAGGTTGAGATTCACCCAAAGATGGGCCAAAAAGTGAGAATATGCCTTTGCTAGATTGCTCTTCGACAACTGAGTCTTTGAGAGTGGAAGGAGAAGCTGGTTCAGTGCTGGTGGGTGTGGTCTCTTCATTTGATCTTGCAGGCCCTGTTCTCTGCACTTCCACTTCCTTTGTACTTGGTTTAGATTTTGATATGGAGGTTTTCAGAGTGTCTTCTGATGGTACTTTTTCTGTTCCTGAAGACACTGGTCCAGAAGTGATACTCAGTTTGTCAGACATTACTTTAGGGGATTCTTCATGATCTTTTATTTTTTCTTCACACTTTGATGATTCAGTGTTTGCACCATCTCCTAGGTTCGACTCTTGTTTAAAACCACTGGAAACTTGGTCATCTTTATTGTAATCTTCTTGAAGATATGTTTTTTCAGAAGAGCTGGCCTCAGGGCAGATACTCTCATTTTGTTCAACAGTGCTTAGTATTAATGGTGCTGATGCATCCTCAATGGAGTCATCATGTTTAATTTCAGAAACCTCTGTCAGAGCCTCTGGAGATGCCATCATTTTAGAGAAATCATTTTTGATGCTCTGACTGTCAATTTTTTGAAATGCCACATCCACTGTAGCAAAATTTTCTTGAGAACCAACAGTACTTTCCAAAGGGGTCTTGTCAATGAGAGATGAAGCAAAATCATCTTTCTCTGTTGTATCAAGTTCATCTGTCAATATATCTACTTCACTAGGACAGTCTTCAGGACTGCTAGCCTCTGAAATCATGATCTGAGGGATAAGCATCTTTCTTGGTCCCAAACCAGAACTAACTAATGTTCGCCCCTCTAGGTCAGTGGGTGAAACTGTAGTGAAAGAAGGTACCTCTTCGATAGACATCATCTCAGACAAAACAAACTGTTGGGGGGTAACATCTAGCTGACTAACATTGTCCACCACAGTCTCTTGTGTTGAAACCGATTCAGACATTGCTGCTGTTTGTGGTACGGAGGCCTGTGAAGTCACTTGAATTGACATATACTGGGCATCACATCCATTTTCTGTAGCTGAATGATGTAGAGTAGACATTTTATCTGGTTGGCCTGAATCAGTCTGGTTGCCAGACATAAGCATAAATGGTACATCTTTCAATTGTGTTTGAAGTGTTAAGGGGGTAATTGTAGACCCACTGGAAGATGTAGGAAGGCTAGTGGCAACCGGAAAAGATATATCACTTGTGACTGAAACTTCAGCAAAGGGAATGCTTTCAGAAATGTTTACTTGAGACTGTGACTCTACTGGCACAAAAACATTAATTGGCTGAGAAATTGTGCCACCAAATGTTGGAGTCCAACTTTCAGCAAATGCCTCTGTGATCTGAGGAACTGATGTTCTGTTGTGTTGTACTAGTGAACTTCTTAAAGATTGGTCAATGGGGAAAACTCGAGCCGGTGGAACTGGGGAAACTTCATTAAGTTCAACAGGTGGACTTAATACAGAGGTTGGTGTAGTAAATACTGGACTTGGAAAAGGCTCTGTGGGTGGATTGACTAAGGATGGTGGTGCAGTATGTGCTTGACCAGTAGTTACTATGGTTCCACTGAACACTGATGTATCTGCTGTGGTTGTCACTGTCCCGTTTGGAGATGTGGTCATTTCTTGGTTAATTTCAATACACTGATGAAGTGATGGTTTTATGATTGACTCTATCATTTTATCACTTCTTTGTGAGACATTAGCTGTTGTTGGCAGTGAGCTTGCTCCATCAAATAACGATATCAATCCTTTGACTGACGTTTTTGTGGCTGGGCCTGAAATTGAGACTTGATATGGAGGTAGTTGACGACCATCCATAACACTTGGCATGACAGCTGGACTGTCCAGTGAATATGGTCTTGGACATGCCATAGAAACTTCAGAGTTTGTAGTACTTGTGGGTACGACGACTACTGATTCTAGTACAATAGCAGGAGTCATTACTGGCAAGTTTGCAGTAGTAGATACAAAGTTAGATGACAAACCCTGGTCAGGTATGGATCCATCTTGAACAGATATAACTGGGACAATTGAAGTATGAACATGTGTTTTGTCTAACACTAGCGGCTTCTCGTCGAAAGTAGCTGTGTCATTCTGAGGGATGCAATCATCTCCTAAGCTTTCCACTGTTGATTGCTTGATAAGACCTTTCGGTCTTGAGACAGTAGTTGAAGTAATAAATGGCTCAGCCTGCTGAATAAGTTGACTCCCTTCATTCTCAGTTAATGTTGAGGGAACTGACTGGTGTCTTATCATCTGCCTACTAATGATAGACATTTTAGCTGGTTGCTGATTAGTTGTATGCTCTGAGCAATTTATGTGAGGCACAGATTTTTGGGGCAGGTCACTGAAGGTCACCACTTTAGATGAATCATTGATTTCTGTAGAAAACAGAAAGCCATGTGAATCAACACTTGTACTGCTTGCAAATGGAAGCCCCTTATCCAGAAGCTGTGGGTTGACTGGTTCAGCAGGTTCATTTTGTGCTTCCTTTAGTTGTACAGAATGTTTGGAGAAATGCATATCAGGTCTATGCAAATATTTCATCTGAACTGATGTATCTGCCATTTGAGTTGGCACATTGGACTGAAAAGATGGATATGATAAATTATTTGATTGGGTGGCCAATATTTCCTGATTTTCTGACAGTTGGGGAGAATCCTGCTTATTTGTTGTAGTGGAACTCTGAACAGCATATATAGGCACTGTACATGCTGATGTGTTCAGAGTAGATATGCTAGTAGTTCTTGGAGATGAAAGATCTTTGACATCATTGTCACTTTTGTTTCTATTTACATCAATAACTATGTCAGCAGTCAAGTCAACAGCCCCAACATGAGATTTCTTAAAAGTAATACTACCATTTTTGGGATATCTGCTTCCAATCCTTGATTTCTCCTCTTCAGTTCTAGTAAAATCCACAGGATGTCCATTCTGAAGAGCAAAGGAGCCGTTGGGCTTTGTAGGTGAAACAATGCCAGAAAAGTCAACTGGTTTGCTGAAGGCCTGAGATTCTACAGTTTGTAGCTTTGAGATTGGGAGGATTCCATTTCGATGATAGGTAGGGATCTGCTGGCGCAACAAAGTTTCTGTAGTATGACGTCCATCCAATAATTGCATTCCGTGTCGATTACCTTTTTCTTCCAGTAAGGATATACAGTGTGACGTTTTTTGGGGGATCTGCTCAGAAGGTGAAAAAGATTCAACTATTAATGGCATTCCTATTGAATCTTTTCTTGAATATTTGTTGATGGATACTTTATCTTTGACAAGAGGCAATACTCCACTTGGAAGCATGTCTCCTGTTGATGAGTTGGACATCTTAGAAGTTGATCGGATCACAGACATATCAATAGTGGATTTAATTGTGTTAGCTGGTGCCGAAGGTACTTTTGTTCCTTGAGCTATAGTTGATTTCAAAGAAAAAGAGGACTTTTCATCAGGCAATTTGATTTGCCCTCGAACTGGTTTAGGATACAAAGGAGGTTCTACAATTAGAGACATACCAGCTAGACTTTTTAATTCTTCAGCATCAGTGGTTGTTCTTTTCTTTACAAGTGACAGCACACCAGCTTCAATGATAAGGTCTCCAGAAATCTCTGATGGCTCTGACAAGAGCTTTGGAGACATGTCAACTATGTCCCTGATTATATTAGCTGGTGCTGTGGGTATTCTGTTGGGTTGTCCTGAAAGAGATGATTGCCGTGTCATTTGTAAAGTGGCAGCTTTGCTTTGAAAGAAACCCACTTTAGCAGAGATGCTTCTGACTTCAAGGGATGGCTGGCTTGAAGTAACACTATTCTTTTCTTTCATTGTTTCCTCATCTGAACTTTGCTGCACTTGTGATGGAGATGTAGACTCCGATATATGGTTTTCTTGGGAATTAGAGGGTGTTACAATTAAAGGCAATCCAACAGTTGTCCCTGCGGCAATCACAGTATCTTTTCTTTTCATCAATGGCATTGGAGATAATTCTTGTTTTTCCTCTTGGACTTTTTCAGTTGGCTTTGGAGACATATCTACAATTGTCCTAACTGCACTGGCTGGAGCATAGGTTGCTTGCCAACTAGGTGTTTGTCGGCTTAAGCCTGGACTTAACTGTGATGTTTTCAAATCCATCCTCTGTTGCGAAGAATCACTTTGTGTAACATTTAATTGTGATTCATAACTCCTGAGAAGAGTTTTCGACTGTAGTGTTGGAGGCTCCACAATCAAAGAGATACCAACAACTTCTTCATTGCCATCTGAGCTCGATGTTGATCTTGCTCTCACAAGTGGCAGTGCTTCCTTTTGAACTGCCCCAGTTACCACAGCCGAATGAGTAGTTGATTTTGCAGACATATCTAATGTAGCTTTACTTGCATTTGCTGGAGCAGTTGCTGTTTGAAGACAATGAGAAGGTTGCACTGGCAAACTTACAGTTCTGTTGTAATGATGATCTTGGCTGTGTAAAACAGGGCCTTCCTGGTTAAACTTGGAGTCACTAGATAAGAGCTGTGGCAGTGATTGATGCCTTTGTGGGAGAAATTTTTTCTCTGGTACTGATGGCTCAACAAGCAAAGGCAATCCAACAAGCTCTTCATTGCCATCTGATATTGATGTCGACCTTGCTCTCACAAGTGGCAGTGCTTCCTTTTGAACTGCCCCAGTTAACACAGCTGAATGAGTAGTTGATTTTGCAGACATATCTAATGTAGCTTTACTTGCATTTGCTGGAGCAGTTGCTGTTTGAAGACAATGAGAAGATTGCAATGGCAAACTTACAGTTCTGTTGTAATGATGATCTTGGCTGTGTAAAACAGGGCCTTCCTGGTTAAACTTGGAGTCACTAGATAAGAGCTGTGGCAGTGATTGATGCCTTTGTGGGAGAAGTTTTTTCTCTGGTACTGATGGCTCAACAAGCAAAGGCAATCCAACAAGCTCTTCATTGCCATCTGATATTGATGTCGACCTTGCTCTCACGAGTGGCAGTGCTTCTTTTTGAACTGCCTCAGTTACCACAGCCGAATGAGTAGTTGATTTTGCAGACATATCTAATGTAGCTTTAATTGCATTTGATGGAGCAGTTGCTGATTGATGATAATGAGTGTGTTGCAGTGGCAAACTTGCAGTTTTGCTGTAAATATGGTTTTGGATGTGTAAAACAGGGCCTTCTTGGACAAACTTGGATTCACTAGATAAGAGCTGGGGTAATGATTGATGCCTTTGTATGAGAAGAGTTACCTCTTGTTCTGATGGCTCTACAAGCAAAGGCAAACCAACATAACCTGTATTCATTTCTGTGAGTGAGGCATGTCTGCTTCTTACAAGGGGTACAGCTTCAGTTTCTGAGCTCTCAGTGATTATTGTCCCCATATCTTTTTTGACTGTCTTTGAAGTCATATCCAGAGTTGCTTTGACTGAATTAGCTGGAGCAGTGCTCTCATTATATGATTTTCCAATCATGGGTCTAATTCTCAAGGATTCACTAGCAAGTGAGGTCTGCCTTATGAGGCCGATATGTTTATTTTGAGAAGACTTCTGCAATGCTGGGCTTAACATTGGTGATGTCTTTATTTCAGAACATGTATGAGGGGATGGTGCCCGAGGTATGGAAGTTGGCACCTGGCTGGGTTTGGCACTTTGCTTAAATGGCCCTCCCTCTAGCCTATCAAGTTGAGTTGGTGTTGAGGCTGACTTGAATGCTGCCTTTGAGGGTGAATCCACCAGGACTCTGTTAGAACTTACCTGAGTACTGTTTGCCTGGGGCATCTGTTCTGAGGCTTGTCTAGCAAGCTGAGGTTTTTGTGATATGGGTGCTTCATCACCACCACTGTCATTTTGTCTGGGAACTCCACAGTCTGGAGGAAAGTACTGTGGTCTGCTTCTCGGAGAGGGTGGAGCAGATACAGTTCCGAGAGGTACATTAGACATTGTCAAGAAAAGATTGCTGACCTCTAGAGCTGGAAAGGTGACATTGATTTCTTTCACTTCCTTATTTAACTCAACAGTCAGATCAGTAGCCGCTGTCTCACTCGTGTCAGATGTCTCTTCAATCTTGTTTTTAACGTTTATTTTTGTTGTGGTAAAGTCAATGACATCCAGAATACATCTTTCACCATGAGTATCTAATGGAGTTTTCTCATCATTACCTTTGTCTTTTTTGATCATGGTTCCAGAGAAATCCATAGGTTTACTACAAAAAAAAGAGTTGACTGCCATTTGAGGTTTGTTAAAAAGTAAATTCTGTGGTGGTGGCAATGATATTGTTTGATTTGACATAATTGTGCAAGGTTTTGGCTTTAAGGGAACTACTTCGGTCTTAGAGCCTTCAAAATTAGATACTTTCGCTGAGCCTTCGAAATTCATCACTTTATCTGATAAAGGAGACTGTTTTGACTGTGATGGCTGTCTTGCCAGTTTGTGTTTCTGAGACACAGCAGAGGGCTTAGAAGCAATACTTGTGAGTTGTGTGCTCAAAACTGAGGCTGGTGGAGTAGGTAATACTTGAGGTGTGGTGGTTGCACTGGGCTGTCTAAACCCATCCTGCCTTGTTGACTTTGCTGGTGTTACAGGAAGTGTCCTAGTTGATGTATTTGGCTTTCCATTGCTCTTCAGTAGATCAGGAAGTTTTCTAGAAATGGCCTGAGGTTGTGGTGTAATTGTAGATCCTGCTGATGCTGTGCTTTTAGCTGTTTGCGGTGCAGTAGTGGTCTTTTCAACAAAGTTTTCAATGGTTAAAACGGGATGGGATGTTTGCCTAGTTTGAGTTTTCTGGTCGACAGGCTTATCATCTACATGTCCAATCATGATTTCAGGAATTGAAGGTTTCATATTTGAGGGATAATGTCTATAGCCCACTGATGAAGTATACATAACTTGAGAAGAGGACTGTGGCACAGATACTTCAGGAAAAAGGTCTTTAATACCCTGATTTCTCCAGTATGGCCCTCCATAACATGGATTATTTGCTTTCCTTGAGAGGTCAGCTGCTTCTTGTTGCTCCTCAGCAGAAATTATACTTGGCTTTTCTGAACTCATTTTTACTTTTTGGAGTTTGTACACACTGAAGTCAACAGGTTGCTCTGTCTGTGCATTTATGGACTCCTGAAACATTTGGGAGAACCGCTCAAGGTTCATGTTCATAATCCTGTCACCTTTCTGTAGAGCTGAAGACAAATCAACAGGAGCATTTAAGAGCTGTGAGTCACACTGATTCTTTCCTGGTATCCAAAGCACTTCATCTTCATTGAATAGAGGTATTTTAAAACCACAAAGCGTCACTTTTGGTTTGTCTTTTTTATGCAGAATACTTGAGATATTTTCAGTGATTTGTTGTAAAACACGACTCTCTTCTGGGGTTGCACATGCATAAAGGTGCTTACCAGCCCTATCAGTCAAAAGAGAGTATATATATTCTTCATCCATGTAAACATAATAGCCACAGTCTCCTTCCTCAGCTGGCCACCACATTCCCTGCTCCAACAAGGACAGCCACTGCTGGTACCACTCAGAATCTTCAAAAAACATGTCATCCTCTATATCTCCACTAGCAGTCATAGCACTACTGAGGTTGACTGCACCTGGAGTCAAATCCAATGGCCCCTTTTTTTCAGCGAGTCGTTTGAAAAATCTTGAGTCAAATTTAAAATCCAAATCTGGTTTTGAGGTCTTTTTTGAGGCATTTTTGCCATTTAGTCTGCAGTCTGACATTGACTGGGATGAATATATTTTTGCCGTTGCATCCGTTGAGAGGTTAACAGCAGCTGCTTTTTCCATCCAAGGCTTTTTGCTTCTTTTATCACTGAAGTCATCTAAATGGTCACAGCCTCCCCAGGATTTCTTGTTTGTCTTACTCATGTCAAATACAAAAATATCCTCTCCATTTGCTAGTGGAAGACTACTTTGAAATGGCAGATTGACAACATCCTGCCAAGGATGTGAGGGTATATGGAACTGACTAGGATCCATATTTTTCAAGTTCCACCATTCAGGGGTCTCTACAACTGGTTCAGAAGGTAATGACATTCCCACTTGATTTGCAGAATAACAGTCTGGAACGTGTGTTGCTAGGGTCTCCAATAGAGCATAATCATTCAGTTGCTGCCAAAGAAGAGCTTCTATGAGACACTGATGTTCATACAGTTCTGGGGGAATCACACCATGCTCAGCAAATGTATACAACAGATCTTGATATCCATAATTAGTGGACGTGCCATATAAGAGTCTATGGATCTCCTCCATGTACTGTTGCGTGGATTGCACTGCAGGATGCAGATTAGTAGGTTGTTGAGAAGCTTCACTTACTAATTTGTTTGACTCTAAACTCCCGGTGCTGGTGGTAACTGAAGTAGTGGGCTCATCTTTACTCTGCTTAGACATTAGTCGATCAAGAAAGCCCTTCTCTTGGTCCTTACTTTTTGCTGGAGAGTCATTTTCACTGGCTCCAGATTTAAAAATCCCAGAAAGCACACCTGCACCAATATTGGAACTACTTTTTGTTTCTTCTTTGGTCTGAAGAGAAGGAAGTTTGGATGAAGTATCTTCCTCTGATGCCTTGTTAAATAATCCAGACAAGAAATCTTTTTGTACTGAAACTTTTTGATCTTTTTCAACACCACCATCTTCAGAGGACAGAAGTTCAACTGGTTTAGCCCTCTGAATCTGTGGGCGGCCTTGACTAGGTTTAATTCCAGAACGGTCTTGTTGCTGCTGTTTTGGTCTCTGACCAGAAGAACCTTCATTTGTTGCTGTTGGTTCTTCAGCTGTTGTAGTAAGTTTGCTCAAAAACCCAGATAAGATGCTACTAGACTCATTTTGCTGATTGCTTGCACTCTGAACGGACGCATTTGTTGGCTGATTGCTTGACTGAGTATGTTGTTGCACAGATTCATCAGAGGTGGCCATTTTGAAAATGCTAGAAAATAGACCACCAGACTGTGTTGCTCCTTGTGACGCAGTCTGACCTTGACGTTGTGGACTTTGCAGCTGGCTTCCAGAGGCAGAATGTGGCTGCGGTCCTACAGAAGGTGATTTCTGAGTTGCAGCTTCTGAACCCATTTTCAAAAGACCAGAAAGAAGTCCACCCGATTGGCTTGGAGGGGGTGGCTGCTGGGTAGAAGTTTGACTCTGTCCTGATGCATCTGGCCTACTTGTTTGTTGGTTAGGCTGACCTATAGGAACAGATTTTGTTGACTGAGCTGGAGTATCGACTGATGCAAGTTTGTTGAAAAGGCCTGAAAGCAAACCCCCTTGTGGTGGCTCAGAAGTTGATGGAGTATGAGAGGGAATCTGATTTTGTCTTTGTAAAGGCTGCCTGTTTCCCTGCTGCTGTTGACTGGTTCCAGGTGGTTCTTGTTGTGACTGTGTTGGTGTTGAAAAAAGCCCAGAAAAGAACCCACCCTGCTGGGGGGCACTTTCATTTGGACCAGATCTACTGATTTGCTGCATGGTTTGTGACTGGGGTTGTGCAGTGGCAGTATCTGCAATCTTATTAAGCAACCCAGAGAACATTCCGCTTGGTCCATTTTGTGGTACCTGGTGAGGTGGAACTTGGTTTTGTCGTTGCAAGTTTTGTCTGTTAGTTTGCTGTGCATTAGGTTGACCAGAACAAGGGGCTCCCTGCTGTGGATGACTTAGGGGAGCTGAATCTTTGGCATTATTAATGTCTGAAGCACTCATACCAAACAGGCCAGAAAGGAAGCCACCTGTCTGAGAAGGTGACGGTTGTTCAGGGAGTTTAGTGCTCTGTTGTGAGGTCAGGGTATTATTTCCAGGATGTGTCTGTTGAGGAGCACTCTCTGGGGCTGTTAGCTTGTTAATAAATCCTGAAAACATTCCACTTGCTGTAGCAGGTGGAGGTTGTGGCTGTGCATTTGGTTTGCTGGATTGTTGTTGATTAGGCTGACTGCCAAGGCCACTTGGCTGTTGTGGCCCTGCAAGAGCATTCTCTGTTAGTTTTAGGAGCCCCCCCAAAAGTCCTCCTGTTTGACTTGGAGGTGGTTCAACTGGCTGCGGCTGAAATTGTAGTTGACTCTTTGTGTCTGTTTGTTGTTGAGGTGGAGGTTGTGGCTGTGCATTTGGTTTGCTGGATTGTTGTTGATTAGGCTGACTGCCAAGGTCACTTGGCTGTTGTGACCCTGCAAGAGCATTCTCTGTTAGTTTTAGGAGCCCCCCCAAAAGTCCTCCTGTTTGACTTGGAGGTGGTTCAACTGGCTGTGGCTGAAATTGTAGTTGACTCTTTGTGTCTGTTTGTTGTTGACTTGGTTGTGGACTACTGCTCTGTTGTGATGTTTGCTGCTGCTGAGGTTGGGATACCTCTCCGGGTGCTGGGACAGTCTCAGGTTTGGCCAACTTCAAAAGCCCAGATAAGAATCCTCCTGATTGAGGCTGAGGTGAAGCTCCTTGAGATGGCTCATTAGAGGTGCCCTGCAATGCTACTTGCTTAGTGACATTTTGATTTTCATGGCCTGGTGCTGACTGTATATTTGCTGTTTGGGGGCTTGAAACTGTATCACTAGCCAATTTGAATAACCCAGAGAAAATTCCAGTGCTCTGCTGTGGTTGGCTGGGGCTTTGAGTATTTGCAGGTGATTCTTGAAAGGAGCTCCCTTCGTTGGAAGGCTCTTGCTGTTGTTGGCCAGCTAATTGGCTGCTTGTGGTAAAGCTTTCTGGGGCAGCCATTTTCAATATTCCTGACAACAGTCCTCCTGACTGAGGAGGTGCAGCCCCTGGATCAACCTGGTTTGAGTTCTGGGTGCCAGTAACAGAGGAAAGTAGCCCTGAGAATAATCCACCCTGTTGAGGTTGACCAGAATTTGTTTGGGGTTTGTTGTTGCCAGATAAAAGACCAGATAGCAAGCCCTGAGACTTGGGGTGTGCTTGTGTATCAGTTTGTGGCTTTGGTTGCACCTGAGACTTTGGATGACATTGGTCCTCTGGCTTAGCATTTGCTCCATCTTGAAGTTTAGATGGATTTTCATTTCTCTCAACTTGGTCTGCATCCAGTGTATCTATTTTAATCTCACTTTGATTTTCAGTAGACAGGCACTCATTTTGAACTGTTTCTATGACTATATCTGCAGAAGCGTCTTCTACATTGGCTGGTTTTACAGGATTCACAACAACAGTGGGAATACTTTGTGCAGTTGCTGTTGGCTTTGATGAGGCTTGTGTTCCAATCTGTGGCTTTGGTGGTTCAGTTGGACTTGCTTTAAACAGATTAGAGAACCAACCAGTATCTGTATTTCCTTTGGAAACACTTTCAAGCAATGCAGAACGACTGGACAGTGGCGATTTAGCACCAGTTTGGAGTCCGCCAGGTCTAGATGGATTGGGATCTTCACCTGTTGTCAATTTTAGAAATCCAGAGAGCACACCACCTTCTTGTTTAGGCACCTGAGTACTAACTGGAGCATCTGAAGAAAAGAACGGAAGCTTTAATTTATTGCCAAAAGTACCAGACATGTCCTCCGATTTTGGAGCCTCGACTGGCTTAAAAATAGAGAACATTGAGGGGGCCTCAGCTGGCTTATCATCAGGTGTATTGTTTGATATGAGTGAGTTCAGTGACTTCTTAAAGGGGCTAAAGAATCCAGTGTCTTCTTCAGGTATTTGACTGGCAGACTTTGCTTCAGTTTTACTCTCTCCTAGCTTGAACATAGCCTCTCTGGGCATGGAATCAGGTAATTCTCCAGATGATTCTGTTTCAGGTAAGAGCTCTACTGACCCACTTCCTGATCCCCCACATGAGGACTGGTGCTCAGGTTGTGTGCCAGACCCCTCTAAAGAAAAGCTCTTGGATTTATCCATTGATACTTCTTTAGACTCTTTGTTTCCCTGAGATATATTTGGTTGTGAAGTATTTTCAGCACTAGATTTGTCTCCAAAAAGCCTGAAAGGGCTCAATCTTCCAAGCACTGACTCAACCACTGTTTGAGTCTGACTTGGAGTGGAGTCCTGAGTTTGAGAGCCACTTGAATCAGTAATGTTTGTAGCATCAGTCTCTGATGTGGCACTAGGTGGTCGACTGACCTCTGGGGACTGAAATGGCAACAGTGACTGCAAAGAGAACTTCTTTTCTGCACTGGCTTCCTGATTAGCAGGTGGTACAACAGCGACAGGAGTTGGACTACCAGTGGGTTTAGGTATGAAAGAGAACAGTTTGGAAATACCAGACTCTGCCTGGGGAGGAACTGGAGATGGAGTATTTGCTGCCATTTCTGTTGATTCTGTCATTTCAGCTGCTGGTTTAGTATTTGTGAATGAGTTAAGCAATGAGCTCATGGCATTTTTAACACCTGTAATACCTTGTTCTACAACCTTTTCCTCTTTTACCTCAGCTGGTTTACCCTCAGTTTTCATTTCTTCACTCCCCGTTTCTGTTTTTGTGACAGATTTTTGCATTGATTCATATTGACTAATTTCTTCCTCTCTTCCAGCCAGATATTCTGACACAGAGTCAACTAAGTTTTGAAGTTCATCCATAGTATCATGATACTCCTTATTTGGTTGCTCCACAGGTGACACCATTTCATCTGGGCCCCTTGTGCAAATATTCCCCATGCTATTATGTTGTTCATAATTGCCTTGTGACCATTCATCATAAGAGGAAATATATCTTGAGTTATTGTAGTAACGGTCACATTCAAATTGTGCATTCTCTTCTACAAATGCAATATCATCCAGCTCCTCTTCAGACCCAAGAGAGAACTGCATTTCATCAGATCCTACAGAACCATATTCACTTCTTGCTCTCATCCTAGCTTCCTCCTCCTCACAATAAATTGTGTAGTTCTCAAGGGTGTCTTCAAATGAGGTTTTGGCCCACATCCTGGTTTTGTACAACAGCCCCTCCGTATTTAATGCTTGGTCTGCCCTGCGAAGTTGCCTAATTGAAGGGATGATAGAAATCTCAGGAGGGGAAATTTCATCCTCGAAATCTTTAGCTTCCTTATAGACCAAACGGACCTCACTGCTGCCTGTGGCTGTTGTCCTGATGGGATTTCCAGATGCATCATACTCCTCAGTGTCCTCAGGGGACATTGCATCACACTCTACTGTCTGGTTGAACTGACTGCCTTTGGAGTCACCCGGGCTGCTCACGATTCTATAAATTTCACTCTTGGTCTCATCATCATCATCCCACGTTTTCTGCGCTGGTTCCAGGTAATCATCCAGTATGTTGTCATTCATTTTGTATTTGGTCTCCCAGTCTTCAACTCCCATGCCTGAGTCCACTGGAATCATCCGGACATCATCTGTACCACTTGAAAATCTGATGTGCATAAAGTGAAAGTGCCAAAAGCATGGATGAGGATGAGAATGAATAGAAAGAGAAATGAACAAAATCTTCAAATCAAAATATATAGATGAATAAAAACAAATAAATAAAAATAAAAATTCATGAAACAACTGAAATGATGTAAACTATTTTCTGAAGGTAGACTGACTGCAAAAAATGACAACTTTATTTTTTATAACCAGGGCTGAATGATTAATCGCACTTTACATGTAATCGCACTTAAATCGAGATGGCTTATCGCGATTTTAAAATCGCAAAGGCTGCGATTATTTTTTATGCGCAGCTTGTCATTGATGTACAGCTCGGTAAACGCTGCTCCATCTGAAAGCACTGTGAGTTTGAGTCACTTATAACGTGCATTTGAAAAAACAACACGCGTCAAACATCTTTCCAAAACATGAGAAGCATTTATGAACCTCTTGTCCAACAACAGACAACATTTAATAACATGCATTTACTCCAAACTTACTTCATAACGACAGTTGAGCATCCTTCTGTGAGATGATGTGCCTTCTTACACAGAATAAGGCAGTCGTGTATTTATAAGTCATGTTTAATCAAAGCGTTTCAATCTTCTGTTTATTCCATAGACAGTAAAAGAAATGGACACAGCGACCCCATTGGATTCAACGGAGAAAAGTGAAGTCAATTAGAAGCTCTCACTTCCTGATGGCTGACCGTACTGCGCAGACTCAAACTGAGCTTGACGACGTAGATGTGACGTGAGCAACCTGTCTGTCTTCTAGTAGCTGTGCCAAGAGAAATCTGAATCATTCCCTTCCGAAACTTGCAGAGACGGAACTTTTGCTAAGTATTCTGATTTTGCCTCCACGTCCCCCCGATTGCCCGCGAGCTTCTCCTCCTGTTCATACGGTAATTTCTCTACTGTGCGACAGAGAGTCGCGTGGTTATGAATCGTTAGCCTATTTTTACAAAAACTGCTTCTACGGGGCTATAAATGTAAGACACAAGGTAATGGAGCCTTTTATACATTTTCGTGTTTCTTTAGAAATAAATAATGGACAAATGGAGTCTTTAAACGCCTCAGATGTAAAGTTATTCACTGTCAAAGTGACGCCAAAATTAATGGAAGTCAATGGAATGCTAACAACAGGTGAGGGTCTGCTAATCAATGGCGGCCCCCTGGGAAGCTTCAGTTTTTTCTGAAACATTACCCCCTTGGTTTATTCAGCTACAGCGATAGGGATTTCCTGGAATGATGCGCATTATTGTACTTCTGCGGCGGGGCATATTTATCATGTTTGCATGAGAGCGCCCTCTGGCGTTCAAATGGGGCAGTATTTACTACCAATCAGCCGCACTCCACTGACAAGCTGCGCATAAAATAATCGCAGCCTTTGCCAAATCGCGTGCGGTTTTATTGCGATTAATCGTTCAGCCCTATTTATAACTTAACTTAAGAAGCGACTCTTAGATATTATGACTTGGTTTCATAGATTACATCTTGAACATAAGTGCATTTTATCTGCATGACCGACTTTTGAACACTGCACTTGTGTTTAACTTCTTTAAACCTAAAACAAGTAAACAATTTTGCCAGTGCAGTAAGAAATACACTTAAGCCCCTTTCACACAGCGCTTTGAACCCGGGAAAGTGCCGGCAAATTGCCAGAGTGCCTTCTGTGTGAACGCAAACACGACCCGGGATTGATGCCGGGATCGATGCCGGGTTGGGGACCTAGTAACATTGCCGTGTTCAGTCCCGGAACGCACTCTGTGTGAACAAAAGCCGTAATAATGCCGTGTCGTAGTGATGACACTGAAGCTGGGATCGTTCGCCAGCTGTGAAACGGAACTTAATGCGCAAGTTTATGATCGAATCAGAGAAAAAAATGCACAGGCGTGGTTTCTCGAGAGAGAAATCGCAGCTCATAAGCAAATTTAAGACGCTGCTGAGACATAAGTCACATCGATGTCACGTGTCTTTACGGGATATTTACGGGTTGTGTGTGAACGCACTCTCTCATTCCGGAAAATCACTCGCAGTGTGAATGTTCTGACTATTTAAGTAGTCATTTAATTTTGATTTTATTTAATTGGTTAAGATGCATCATGTGACTTAGGTTAGAGGTCGTGGTGGCCATCTTAGTTTTTCACTTCACCACAGCAGTGATGCAGCAGCAGATGTCTCTCTGATAAAAGATATATTCTTCTGTTATTTCATGCCAAAGAGGCCATCGTCTGTAAGTTTGTTTATTTAATATCATCCATGTTAAAAAAGAGAGTATTTCATAGAATTTAAGAAAAATTTGCTGTACATTTTCAAAGAAGATTATTGTTATCTTTCTTACAATTTACTTTTATTCATACTTAATTCTTAATGTACATTTTCTGTTTGTATTGTAGTTTCACAAAAATGTACGTTGTGGGAGTGAAGATTTCAAAGTAAAACACAGAAAAAGAACTTCTTTGGTTTCGACTTTTTCTTCAACCCTCATCCTGTTTAACTATCTGTTGAGGTGCAACATACTTGCATCAGGGACAGAATAGTGAAAAGACGAAGCTTCAATGCAATGGAAAGACGGAATCTCTTCATTCAAGCTACAGAGTCTGCTCTCAAGTGAATGATCTCCTCATATCTCATTTCTTCATCAATCCAGTCTTGAACTTTGAGGTACTATCTATGCATTATATGTTATGGAGGGTGACAGAAAATCTGAGACTGAGAAGATACTGAAAACTAGTTCTGTTGTTACACGTTCAACAGCATCATCAAAAAGGTCTAGTAGGACATCGGCTAGCATGGCTTTTGCCAAAGCACGAGCTAGAGCTGAGGCAGAGCGTACACGTGCATATTATGTCAAGAAAGAAACTGAAATGAAAGTAGAAAAAGTTCGCATGGAAGGCAGTCTTACAGCACTAGAACATGAAAAGGAGGCTGCTGCCGCTATGGCCGAGGCAAGAATATTAGAGGAGGCTGTAGAGAGCATGGAGGAAGGCAGTTATCGTTCACATAGCCCGATTGCTCCTGCTGCAGACCCTGTGCAGCGCACCAGTGATTATGTGGAGCAGCATTCAAATAACTCCATTGTTGTTCCTCCTGAGGAAATAAGTTTAGCCACTCAACCTGTTGATTTCATGAACCTTTATGGAAGTGAAAACAAGCAGTTAAAGGAAAGCTCTCATAGGACTGTGCCACCTGATTTTGTTGAACGGGTCAATGATTCAGTCTCAAATCCTTACACTATCAAGATTGAAAAGCCTCAGTCTGCCACGTACAGTCCAGTTAATTACTGGCCCCTCGCAGAGACTTACAATTCCGGCGCTCCTATGCAGTCACCTTCCCACGGAGAAGTTGAAATGAGTGATTTAGCAAGGTTTCTTGCCCGTCGTGAGATCATTAGTTCCGGGCTCACAAAATTCGACGATCACCCAGAAAACTACTGGGCTTGGAAATCTTCTTTCTTAAATGCCACCAGTGGGCTCAAACTCACTTCCAGTGAACAGTTGGATTTACTGATTAAGTGGTTAGGCAGTCGGTCATCAGAATATGTGAGACGCATCAGGTCAGTGAATATCAGGTATCCTGACGCAGGGCTTAAAATGGCGTGGGATCGTCTAGAAGAGATGTATGGATCCCCGGAAGTGGTTGAGAAAGCACTTTTTGACAAAATTGAGAAATTTCCAAAAATCAATAAACAAGATCCTCTAAAATTACAAGAGCTTGGAGATCTGCTACGCGAGATTCAGTCTGCTAAAGCTGAAGGGTACTTGACAGGACTTTCTTATCTGGACACCTCCAGAGGAGTCAGTCCGATCGTGGAGAAGCTGCCTTATCACCTGCAAGAAAAATGGATTTATCAGGGTTCTGAGTACAAAAGGAAGTACAACGTTACCTTCCCTCCATTCTCCTTTCTTACTGACTTTGTCTGTCAGGAAGCACGTGCTCGAAACGATCCAAGCTTTAGCTTTAGTGCAGTCTGTACAACCCAGATCAAAGCAGAACCGTTGGTTAAAAGACAATTGCAAAGAAGGATGGCTGTGTCTACACACAAGACGGGTGTAACATCGTCAACCGGATTTCTTTCCACAAGAAGTTCCGATAATGAACCTATTGATGTTGAAAAGCAGTGTCCTATACATAAAAACAAACCTCATCCTCTGAGACGTTGCCGGGGGTTTAGAGCGAAGACTCTAGAAGAAAGGCAAACACTGCTTAGAGAACATGGTGTGTGCTATAGGTGTTGTGCTTCGACGGTTCACTTGGCAAAGAACTGCAAGGCAGTAATCAAATGCAATGAATGTGAGAGCGATCGACATGTGTCTGCACTTCATCCTGGTCCTCCACCGTGGGCCAACAAAGACCCTTCATCAGATCATGGCGGGGAGGAGGATAAAAGCCCTTCTCCTACTGTAACTTCACAATGCACAGAGATTTGTGGAGACAGTCCAATACCCAAATCATGCTCTAAGATATGCCTGATAGGAGTATATCCTGAGGATCATCCAGAAATTATGGTGAAGATGTACGCAGTGCTCGATGAGCAAAGTAATAGATCTCTAGCTAGACCTGAGTTTTTTGATCTATTCAAAGTAAAAGGAAAAGAGCATCCATACACTCTTCGAACTTGTGCTGGGTTAACAGAAACTTCAGGAAGAAGAGCCACTGGGTTTCAAGCTGTATCCATGGATGGAAAGACACACGTGTCACTCCCAACACTCATCGAGTGTAATTATATGCCTGACGACCATTCTGAGATCCCATCTCCCACCATTGCACGCCAGTTCCCTCACTTGAAATCTATTGCTCACGAAATACCAGAGATAGATCCATGTGCTAAGATACTGCTTCTCTTAGGGAGAGACATCATCCGAGTCCACAAAGTGAGGAAACAGCTCAATGGTTTGAACAATTCACCGTACGCCCAAAAACTCGACTTTGGCTGGGTGATAGTGGGAAATGTCTGCTTGGGGTCAGTACATAAACCTAGCACAGTTGACGTGTTCCGCACAAACATACTTCTCAATGGACGTCCAAGCATATGTGAGCCATGTCCTAATCAGATACAGGTGAAAGAGAAGCTAAGCAGTAAAAATCATCCCATCTCTTTACATGGCTGTCATTTTTACCCATCCACCTGCCCTGAGTACTTGCTGGGTAACACTATTTTCGAACGGACACAAGACGACGAAAAGATAGCCCCTTCCATTGAAGATCGAGCATTCATGAAAATGATGGACAAGGAAATGTTCATTGACAGCTCTAACAGCTGGGTGGCACCTCTTCCTTTCCGTATTCCACGCCAACAGCTACCCAACAATAGGGATCTGAGTATGAAACGTCTCTTGTCACTCCAACAGACACTAAGGAAGAAGCCTCAAATGCAGGAACATTTCATCACATTCATGCAAAGGATTTTCGATGCAGGTCATGCAGAATTAGCTCCACCTGTGATGAAAAATGAGGAAGTGTGGTACTTGCCTATATTTGGTGTCTATCACCCTCGCAAGCCAGGACAGATCAGAGTTGTTTTTGACTCTAGTGCACAGTACAAAGGCCTTTCTTTGAATCAAGTGCTTCTCTCAGGACCTGACCTGAATAACTCCTTGCTGGGTGTTTTGCTGCGTTTCCGTAAAGAAGCAGTTGCATTTACTGCTGACATTGAACAGATGTTCCATAGCTTTGTGGTAAGAGAAGATCACCGCAACTTTCTCCGCTTCTTGTGGTTTGAGGACAATGATCCCTCGAAAGATGTCACAGAGTATAGGATGAAGGTCCATGTCTTTGGGAATAGTCCCTCTCCCGCGGTAGCAATCTATGGACTTCATCGTGCAGCTCAACATGGAGAACTTGAGTTTGGGAAAGATGCAAGAGCCTTTGTGGAGCGTAATTTTTATGTGGATGATGGCCTGAAATCAGTGCCCACGGCTGTGGAAGCAGTTGATCTGTTGAAAAGAACTCAGGAGATGCTAGCAAGTTCCAACCTGAGGCTTCATAAAATAGCATCTAACAGTCCTGATGTAATGAATGCCTTTCCTGTGGAGGATCATGTGAAAGATCTCAAGGACCTCGATCTGGAAAAAGATACTCCACCTATTCAGAGGAGCCTTGGTCTGAGCTGGAATCTTAAAACAGACACTTTCACTTTTCGTGTTGATGCAGAAGAGAAGCCTTTTACACGTAGAGGTGTCTTAGCAACTGTCAACAGCGTTTTTGACCCTCTTGGGTTGGCAGCACCTGTTACGATACAAGGAAAGTGCCTTCTTCGTGACCTGACAGCAGACACCAAAGACTGGGATGCCCCTCTACCATCAGTCAGGGAAGCTGAATGGGAGGCTTGGAAAAACTCTTTGCAAGATCTAGCTCAATTTGAAATACCCAGAGTGTACTCAATGGTTTCACTATCTTCAGCTCAAAGGAAAGAAATTCACGTTTTCTCAGATGCTTCCACAAAGGCAATTGCAGCAGTAGCCTACCTGAGAGTAATGAATGACAATGGATCATGTACCGTAGGGTTTGTGCTAGGCAAGGCTAAGCTTGCTCCACTGTCTGCTCACACTGTACCTCGATTAGAGCTTGGAGCAGCAGTCCTGGCAGTAGAAGTGGCAGAACTCATTCAAGATGAGATAGATATTACTCCAAACGCTGTAGAATTCTATTCTGACAGTAAAGTAGTGTTGGGGTATATTCATAACCAAACCAGACGGTTTTACGTATACGTGAGTAATAGAGTCCAGCGGATTAGGAAATCTACAAGGCCAGAACAGTGGCATTACATTTCCACAAGTCAAAACCCTGCTGATCACGCAACTCGTTCAGTGCTTGCCTCAGACTTAAAAGATTCCACATGGCTTTCTGGGCCTGCGTTTCTTTCTCATCCTGATTCAGAGTGTCTTGAAGACAATCCATCATACAATCTAATTGACCCTGATTCAGATGTGGAAGTACACTCTAACCGTACAGATTTGACCCTCCATGACTTTCCTGTTAAACTTGGCTCACATCGCTTTGAGCGCTTTTCGACTTGGAAATGTCTCTTACAAGCTATATCCAACTTAATTCACATCATTCATTCATTCAGACTCGAAACTGAGTTAGCAAGTACCTGTAAAAAATGGCATCTTTGCGACAAAGCACTCCCAGAGGAACTTTCACAGGCAAAAGTTGTGATATTACAATGTATCCAACAGGAGAGCTACCGTGTTGAGTTTGCTCGTCTTTCTGAAGGAAAGGAAATCCAAAAAAACAGTGGACTGAGAACTCTGAACCCCTTCATTGACCGAGATGGGCTTCTGAGAGTAGGTGGCAGACTCAAGCATGCTCCTATAGAACAAGGAGAAAAGCATCCTGTTATCATTCCTGGGAAAAGCCACATAGCCCTTCTCATCACTAGACACTTTCATGAACGGGTCAAACACCAAGGTCGCCTTTTTACAGAAGGTGCAATCAGAAATGCAGGATTCTGGATCGTCGGGGCGAGAAAACGCATTCATAGTGTGATTCATAAATGCATCATCTGTCAGAAACTCAGAGGAAGAGTTGTTGAACAGAAAATGGCAGATCTTCCTCCTGATCGACTTGCCACTGATCCACCTTTTACTTATGTCGGCCTTGATGTCTTTGGGCCCTGGATGGTCGCCTCTCGCCGCACTCGGGGTGGCTTGGCGAACAGCAAAAGATGGGTACTCATTTTTACCTGTTTGAGTATTCGAGCAGTGCACTTTGAGCTGATTGATTCTCTTGATGCATCCACCTTTATCAACGCCCTGCGACGCTTCTTTGCCATAAGGGGTCCAGCAAAACAAATCAGATCAGACTGTGGCACAAATTTCAAGGGTGCTTGTAAGGAGCTGGGAATGCTTGCAGAGGAGCCTAGTTTTAGGAGCTACTTGAATGAGGAAGGATGTCGTTGGATCTTTAATCCCCCTCATGCATCCCATATGGGAGGAGCTTGGGAGCGACTTATCGGAATTGCACGTCGCATATTAGACTCCATGTTGCTTCAAAAGAGTCACTCTCATCTCACTCATGAAATGCTGGCGACATTCTTGGCAGAAGTTTCTGCAATTATGAACGCAAGACCTCTCGCACCAATCTCAAGTGACCCAAATTCACCCGCCCTGTTGACTCCAGCCACTCTTTTGACTCAGAAAGTTGGTGTCTTGTCTCCTCCTCCAGGGGACTTTGAAAATGATTTTTGCCGCCAGAAATGGAAGCAAGTTCAACAGCTTGCCAGCACCTTCTGGGAAAGGTGGCGACGTGAGTACCTAGTCAATCTTCAAAGTCGCCGCAAATGGCACACGAACCAGCCTAACATCAGGGAAGGAGATATTGTACTTATGAAGGAAGCTCAAGTTAAGAGAAATGACTGGCCGATGGCTCTTGTCACTAAGGTCTTCCCAGGCGATGATGAAAAGGTCAGGAAAATTGAAATCAAGGTCACCAAGGATGGGAAGTGTAAAACTTATCTGAGACCTGTGTCCCAAGTGATTCTTCTTCTGTCATCAGAAGAACAGAATGAATAATGTTCTACAGAACTGTTGCATTGTTAGTAGTGGTATTTCTAAAATACCAGACGGGGAGTGTTCTGACTATTTAAGTAGTCATTTAATTTTGATTTTATTTAATTGGTTAAGATGCATCATGTGACTTAGGTTAGAGGTCGTGGTGGCCATCTTAGTTTTTCACTTCACCACAGCAGTGATGCAGCAGCAGATGTCTCTCTGATAAAAGATATATTCTTCTGTTATTTCATGCCAAAGAGGCCATCGTCTGTAAGTTTGTTTATTTAATATCATCCATGTTAAAAAAGAGAGTATTTCATAGAATTTAAGAAAAATTTGCTGTACATTTTCAAAGAAGATTATTGTTATCTTTCTTACAATTTACTTTTATTCATACTTAATTCTTAATGTACATTTTCTGTTTGTATTGTAGTTTCACAAAAATGTACGTTGTGGGAGTGAAGATTTCAAAGTAAAACACAGAAAAAGAACTTCTTTGGTTTCGACTTTTTCTTCAACCCTCATCCTGTTTAACTATCTGTTGAGGTGCAACATACTTGCATCAGGGACAGAATAGTGAATGAACCAAAATCAAACGAACCCGGGTCAAATCCCGGGTCACTTTATCCGTGTATTTTCTGGAATCTCTGTGTGAAAGGGGCTTTATATTCAAAACACATTATCCAAAAACAACTCTTAAACAACAGCTTATTCAGGGTTGCATCAAATAAATGTATCTTGTTTTAAGGATTTTTAGATAACGTGTGGGTAATGCAATATTTTAAAATGTGTTTGTGTAATCAAGTGTTTCAACATACCTCTGTTCCCTTCCTTCTCTATAATCCAAGTCATAGCTCTGTATAGAGTCTGTCCTAGACTCTTTTGACAATGCCTCATGCTGTAATCTTCGACCAATGGGGTACTGGTGTACAGAGGAATTAGGTTGAGCTGTAGTGTGGTATCGTGGAGGCCTACTGTTTGTCTCACTGCGATAATCACTGTCCCTGTCATCCACAGCGCTGTCGTGGTCATCAAAAGCTACAGCACAATGAAATCCAGAAGTAAGTAAAGTCTTGTCAGGGAGGACTGCACCTAAAACTTTGCATTCACTTCATATCATATAGCATCTGTATTTGAGTGTTCAGGGCGGAGACTCCAATGTACAAATTCAAAAGGATAGTGAACATTAACAAAGCAGTGACAACAGTGTGATATGCTACACTCCATAATAAACTATTTTTTGAACAAA
The DNA here is from genome assembly GCF_963993115.1 of Abramis brama. NCBI lineage: Eukaryota > Metazoa > Chordata > Actinopteri > Cypriniformes > Leuciscidae > Abramis > Abramis brama. The sequence goes on along the minus strand of NC_139967.1, from coordinate 11,381,101 downwards.
TTAAAAAATATTATAAAAAGCAGTTATGTTATGACTTCATATTAAATTAAAAATCATTTTACTTTTAAAAGTTTATTTGTCAGATCACTGCATAAAAACTAAAAGGCAATTAAAAATTGTGAAAATTATAAAGAAATGGTGACCATTCACAGCATCTTCGCCTTACCTTATATACAGTACATATAAAATCTTAATGTTGAAAAATTACACATTTCTAAATACAAATAATTAACATAACACATAAATTCATGAAGCACAAATAAATGGTAAATGAAAGAATGATGGAAAGCCAAAGTGGGAAAGGAAAGAGAATTGTGCAAAACCTCAGTTTGCATACTGTATGCACTAAATTTAATCTTGTTGTATGTATGCTACTAGTTAATGGCTTGGACACACCAACACATTATTTATTATTACTATTTCCAAATTTTAGAATAGTACTAAAGTTAACAAATAAAAACAAAATGGATTATCAAATAAGTTTTAATTCAATGCTAGGCTTTGCAAAGAAAACCACACACAGGCACAATTTAGATTTGTCCTAAGAACTAATTTTAAGAATATAAGGCTTTAATCAAAAGGTTTGAGATGGCAAACAAATGTAGTAGTGTGGCAAAACCTTTGACTGGTAGTGTATATTAGACACCTTAGATGTCTGATTCTGGTCTACTGCTAATAAATATGACATTTTTGACTCAAATAATCACCCTCAGAATCTGTATGTGTATTTGTGTTGTTTAAATCAAATTCTCCATTACAAGTGCAGCCAACTGCATCTGATTCACTCTTTCTCTCTCTGTGAATTAATACATTGTAAAAGAAAGAAAGAAGTAAAGAAGTGAAATGATGATGAGTTCCAACACACAAAATACGTACTCTGCTGATCATTCCACCCAAAGTATGTCCAATTGCCTAATGGTGTGGAGAAAGTTAAATAGCAGAAAACAATTGCAATTTATAGGTTAAAGCATGTAGAAAAATCTACTTTCTTATTCATTCAATATCATAAATCTACTCCTGTTCTTGTTACAAAATACCATCAACTATTTCTGTGAATTACTCATGGTGAATTACTGTGAATTAAGGGCTTCATGGTTGCTTAAAGGGATAGTCACCCAGAAATTAATTTTCTGGGATTATTTACTCACAATCACGTTGTTAGAGAGACTGACAGTCTCAGTATTCACTTCCACTGCATCGTTTTTTCATACCATGAAAGTAAATAGTGACTATCATAGCATCATTCTGCCTACTATTATTTTTTATATTTTAAGTAAAAAAGAAAGTCATACAGGTTTGGGGCAAAATGAGGGTAAATGTTGACCATTTTTATTTTTCAATTAAAAGAGAATCTTGGCAATATTACAACAAACAGAACATAAAAGTATGAACGACATAATCATCAGGACTAAATGCATTACAATACAACAGCTATTATTTACTGCCATCTATTGGCTTAAAGAGGAAATGTCATGTAGTTTTCCTGCACTGTAAAAGCTGAAAAGAGAATACTTACAGCACTGGGAGGGTACTGGGGGCAGCTGTCTTCTCTGTGCTTCATCTTGCAGTGAATACTAAAAAATAGATGACATCAGCTACATGAATGAGGTGAATCAAATTATGTAAGATAGAGGCCTGCTTAAACTTATTTTTACACTGGCTCTACACTGCTCTAGTCTTCCCTCCATTCGTTATACTGTCCAGCTCATTGGTCTTTTGGCAGGATAAATGTGCAGTAACTCAGTGCTCACAGCAGGTGTCAGAAGAAGATAATTCTTTCCCTAAAGAATTCCTTTTTGTTGTTGTTGTTGTACCAATATAATATTGATGAAAACAAAATACAAAATACCTGCTCCATACCAACATAAGCCAAATCAATACACATCTAAAGTTGAGTCGTTGTTTTTTGTTAAGAAAATGCTCAGATCTATTTTCAGTCTATGGCTGAAAATTAATCAAAAACATTACATTATCAATACCTTCATTTAACCAGGAAAAGATCACTGAGATTAAAAATCTCTTTTACAGGAGTGTCCTGGCCAAGATAAACAGTCCGGATTTGCATATACACATATACAAGTAGCAACATATAAACAAAATATATGAAAAAAAAACAACCATTAAAAGCACGTCATGAATTAATTTTCTAAATTACGTATTACAGTTTTAAAATGATTAAAAAACACCAAATTGTGCAGCCTCAGTTTCGTTTCAAGAAAATCCCAGTCCGAGGTTGCAGCATATTTAAAGGAAGCTTTACCAAGATCAATTCTGACGGGAGGTCCTGAGATATGAGTGACCCAGTATGGCTTTATATATTAATAAATACCAGTTTATTGTTCTTTGAATGGTTAATCAAGACAAAGCAACTCTTTTATACAATGCACAGTGATGTGTTGACAATTTACAATCTGTAATAAATCTTTAGACACCATGATACAAAGCATCCAGAGAGGCAAGGAGGAGTATGTTGATGCACTACAACCCCATAGTCAAGAACCGTTAAGAAAGTATGTAATATATTGCTGGATCTAAAAAGAAAATTATTCAAATTCAAGAAAAGGATGTTCTAAATTCATCTCAAACAAACTTCAATAGAGTCCTTTTGAAAAATGCATTAATATTGTTTAAGAATGCAATAAATAAATACGATTTTAAATGCCTAGGCCCATAAAGAAACATGTTACTTCTTCTACTGTAAATATTCACACATCTCTACTCCAACTAAACACACACAGTCTGTACCTCATCATGTATCCTCATAGAGTTGATGCGCTCCAGCTTTTTAGTCCAGTACTGGGCCTCGTCGTCGGGTATATCTGCACAAGCCAACAAATAATGGAGAAATAAGGGGGAAAGAAAGTCCGATATTATCTGATAAAACTCCAGCTTCCACTATCTCACACTCCTCCCTTCTAGTTTCTCTGGCCACACAGCATTCAATTCTGTATTCACAGTGTTTAATATGACATGAGAGACAGAGGTTACTGCAGGAACATCACAAATACATCAGCAGCACCCTTCACTTCCTCTATATTTTTTTTATGATGTTCTCCGTTTATGTCTCCATAATTCTCTCATTTCATTTAACTTTTTAGGGCATACAGTGGTGCTAAAAACTCAACTCAACACAACACAACACAACACAACACCATTACACAAAATAACATAACATAACAAAAGTTTCTCAACTTTAGTCCTGGGAACCCACCTATCAGAATGTTTTGGATGTCTCACTTATTAAAACACCTGACTCAACTCTTTAGTGTGTTGAATAGGGAGACATCTAAAACATTCTTGGTCCCAAGGACTGGAGCTGAAAAACACTATACTATACTATAATAATGAACAGGACTACCAAAAGGGAGCTCAAAGCGTGTGTCCAGCAGCACTTGGTGAGGAGTGGGGTTTTTAGTGCCATATATCTCATCTTCCTTCATCAGAACCTCAGAATCCAGTGAGGTCCATTCTCCTGGCCCCTCCTAGAGCAAAACAGAGAGAAAAAAAAACCTGTAAGATGCCAACTCTGACTCTGAGATACAGTGCATGAAATAGAGATAGACATCAGCATGAAGATATTAGAGGTAGCGTTTGGAGTTTTCACGTCAGAAAGCATCCCTTTTTACCAGTGGCACTTTGACTGTATTTGTTTTACAGAGTATTTGCATTTTCAAGTTTAAAAATTCATGAGAACCACACTAATTTAGCTACATTTCTGGAGAAAATGTAAGTGGTCGCCTGTTGACAGTAGCTGCCAGGGCCTTGCTGTGTAATTATTCCAAGGTGATGCGTTATCATCCACCAGTCAAACATTGTAAGCCTGAATGCTTAATAAAGTAAAAGCACTCCTTTCCACATCAAGCCACATGCCTTGAAGTATAATTTACATTAGTTGCACAAGTGTTGGGTTTATTTTACTTAAGTAATACTTAAGGTTAGGGATTTCGATTTTTTTTAGCTTTTTAAAGTACCATTGGTTATATTTATATACCCTTAATCCTTAATTGACTTAGTCTCTTGATTTAATCAGACCATTAATAATATAATTTGCGCTGTTGACTGGCACCCTGGGGTTATTTCATAACTGTCCAGTTGGAAGCAGTTCAAGCAAAGTTTCACATCATTTGCAATGCCTTCCCCACCCACCTCAGCTCCGGGCATGACTCAGATGGTCTTATGTATCGTGTGAAAAGGGGTGGGAGTGGCACTTTCATGCCTCACCAGATAGACAGCTGAGTCGAGATGTGTGATTCTTGAGGGCATGTTCTCTGTATTCCGATTGGCTGGTGGTGCCCACTTACCTCATCTGATTGCCGGATAGTGTTAAGTGGGATCCATGCTGTTCCTATCAAGGTGTCCCAGATGAGTCCTTTACTCCACACCTCAACAACCAGACCCAGGTCCAGACGATTTATCTCACTTGGGACACAGAAATAGAGATCAGACCATCAACAAACATGCATACATTTTTTTTTTTCACCCACACCTCTCTGTGAGTTTAAGAAATTTCATCAGTGTCCATTAGAGGAGTCTAAAAATAGCTTTGCCAACGGTAGGTGAATTGAGAAAATGTACTAGGCAAATATTTTGCACAGACCATAAAAATTGCATTTCAAATAATTAATAATGCTTTTTTACAATGGAAATAGAATTATGTAGCTAAGTTTTCTTGAATATTGGCAACTTACAATATTGGCAATGGATGTCCGTCCATCTGTCTATCTCTCTGTCTGTCTGTCCGTCTATCAGAGGTCTATCTATTCAACAACAACAAGGATCTGCCTATTGTTCATTGGAATTTAAACTATATATTGTTCCTGAAAAAAATATATTGTTCCTGGCAGTGTGTCCATTGTGGACTCTGCTTTAGGGTTAACACTTTACTTCAATATTGGTCTAAACAGCTCCTAATATTCACTAAAATATTAATGTCAAGCTCTTATAGAGAAGTTAAACTACAAGAACAGAAATATTCTCTGCAGAATTCCAAGAAACCAGACCCATTCTTCACAATCATATTTAATATAAAGACACGGTCATTATCTTAGGAAGTGGGAGAAGAGGAGGGGGATTAATTATAGGTCTCTCTGAACACTACGATCAGAACAGTGAGTCTTTTAGGAGTCCTGCTACGCCTAAATATTTTAATTTCTCTGTAAAACTCATAATTGTCTCTCCCTCTCTTCTTTAGTTAATTCTCAGTGGTCTGTAAAAGCTTGATGCTGGCAGCAAACCTTTAATGCAGCCATTTCACTACATTTCTCACTTAGCAAACAATTTCTTATCCAAAAAAATCTAAAGCAGTTAAGCATCTTGCAAGTAGGTCAGAATAGGGGCCACGTGGGTCACTCAATCAGCAGACATGTAACGTGCGATTAGAGTGATTGACAGAAAACCTGACAAGTTACAAAACAATATGACCTTTTCAGCTCATCATGAACCTGAACATGGGAGGCCCCTGAACTTGGGAGGCCCCTGGGCTTCAGCCCAGGTAAGCCCGTGCATTAATGCGGCCTTATTAATGGCCTTGACAACACGCATACACTTTGATTCTCTCATCTACACAGAAGCAGCCGTTTTCATTTTTGCAAATCATACATTATTACAAAGAAAAATATTGTCCATGAAGATGTGAAAAAATAGGCATCAATCTAGTTTACACATTTACCCAAATTATTATATGCCTGTTTAACCGAAGCTAATTTGGGTGGGTTTCTCCCATCCCCATATAATGTCACTTCTCTGTCTTTTACGGCCCTGACGAGAACGTCGGTCTCCTCGGCTGTGAACCGCTAAATCCGCCGTTATAATAGCAGTCCGCCATGGAACAAGCGCGCCTGCTCTTAAAGGGAATGTGAGATGTTGCTCTGATTGGTTTATTTCACATTACGCCCAAACCACACCTATGAATAATGAAGCTACCTCAGACCAACCCATTTTAGATTTGCGTCAGGCGCAAGAGTCATTTATCCCGCCGGTATAATAGCAACAGCGCCCAAGACCCGTCCACAAAGTTACTTGCGTTTCGCGCTTGATACTTGCGTTTCAGATCGTTAAAATAGGGCCCATAGTGCATATATATATATATATATATATATATATATATATATATATATATATATATATATATATATATATAACAGGTCAAAAGTTTGGAAACATTACTATTTTTATTGTTTTTTAAGAAGTTTCTTCTGCTCATCAAGCCTGCATTTATTTGATCAAAAATACAGAAAAAAAATTTAATATTGTGATATATTATTACAATTTAAAATAATTGGTTTTCAATTTATTATACTTTAAATTATCATTTATTACTGTGATGCAAAGCTGAATTTTCAGGATCATTACTCCAGTCTATCACATGATCCTTTAGAAATCATTCTAATATGATGATTCATTATCAAAGTTGGAAACAGTTCTGCTGCTTAATATTTTTTCATAACCTGTGATAATTTTTTAGGATACTTTGATGAATAAAAAGTAAAAAGTTTTTTTCTTTTTTTTTTCTGAAATAAATCAATACTTTTATTCAGCAAGGATGTGTTAAATTGATAAAAAGTGATAGTAAAGAAGATTTATATTATTAGAAAATATTTTTTTATTTTGAATAAATGCAGTTCTTTTTAACCTTTTATTCATCAAATATATTAGGCAGCAGAACTGTTTCCAACACTCATAATAAATCAGAATATTAGAATGATTTCTAAAGGATCATGTGATAGACTGGATGTGATGTGACATATGACACTGAAGACTGGAGTAATGATGCTGAAAATTCAGCTTTGCATCACAGGAATAAATTATTTTTTTAAATATATTCAAATAGAAAACTATTATTTTAAGTTGTAATAATATTTCACAATATGACTGTTTTTTCTGTATTTTTGATCAAATAAACGCAGCCTTGATTAGAGACTTCTTTCAAAAATATAAAAAAAAGTAATGTTTCAAAACTTTTGACCTGTACTGTACCTGCACACTATATATATATAGTGTGTGTATGTATATATATATATACAGTGAGGAAAATAAGTATTTGAACACCCTGCTATTTTGCAAGTTCTCCCACTTAGAAATCATGGAGGGGTCTGAAATTGTCATCGTAGGTGCATGTCCACTGTAAGAGACATAATAAAAAATAAAAAAATCCAGAAATCACAATGTATGATTTTTTAACTATTTATTTGTATGATACAGCTGCAAATAAGTATTTGAATACCTGAGAAAATCAATGTTAATATTTGGTACAGTAGCCTTTGTTTGCAATTACAGAGGTCAAACGTTTCCTGTAGTTTTTCACCAGGTTTGCACACACTGCAGGAGGGATTTTGGCCCACTCCTCCACACAGATCTTCTCTAGATCAGTCAGGTTTCTGGGCTGTCGCTGAGAAACACGGACTTTGAGCTCCCTCCAAAGATTCTCTATTGGGTTTAGGTCTGGAGACTGCTAGGCCACGCCAGAACCTTGATATGCTTCTTACAGAGCCACTCCTTGGTTATCCTGGCTGTGTGCTTCGGGTCATTGTCATGTTGGAAGACCCAGCCTCGACCCATCTTCAATGCTCTAACTGAGGGAAGGAGGTTGTTCCCCAAAATCTCGCAATACATGGCCCCGGTCATCCTCTCCTTAATACAGTGCAGTTGCCCTGTCCCATGTGCAGAAAAACACCCCCAAAGCATGATGCTACCACCCCCATGCTTCACAGTAGGGATGGTGTTCTTGGGATGGTACTCATCATTCTTCTTCCTCCAAACACGTTTAGTGGAATTATGACCAAAAAGTTCTACTTTGGTCTCATCTGACCACATGACTTTCTCCCATGACTCCTCTGGATCATCCAAATGATCATTGGCAAACTTAAGACGGGCCTTGACATGTGCTGGTTTAAGCAGGGGAACCTTCCGTGCCATGCATGATTTCAAACCATGACGTCTTAGTGTATTACCAACAGTAACCTTGGAAACGGTGGTCCCAGCTCTTTTCAGGTCATTGACCAGCTCCTCCCGTGTAGTTCTGGGCTGATTTCTCACCTTTCTTAGGATCATTGAGACCCCACGAGGTGAGATCTTGCATGGAGCCCCAGTCCAAGGGAGATTGACAGTCATGTTTAGCTTCTTCCATTTTCTAATGATTGCTCCAACAGTGGACCTTTTTTCACCAAGCTGCTTGGCAATTTCCCCGTAGCCCTTTCCAGCCTTGTGGAGGTGTACAATTTTGTCTCTAGTGTCTTTGGACAGCTCTTTGGTTTTGGCCATGTTAGTAGTTGGATTCTTACTGATTGTATGGGGTGGACAGGTGTCTTTATGCAGCTAACGACCTCAAACAGGTGCATCTAATTTAGGATAATAAATGGAGTGGAGGTGGACATTTTAAAGGCAGACTAACAGGTCTTTGAGGGTCAGAATTCTAGCTGATAGACAGGTGTTCAAATACTTATTTGCAGCTGTATCATACAAATAAATAGTTAAAAAATCATATATTGTGATTTCTGGATTTTTTTTTTTAGATTAGATTATGTCTCTCACAGTGGACATGCACCTACGATGACAATTTCAGACCCCTCCATGATTTCCAAGTGGGAGAACTTGCAAAACCTCACTGTATATATAAATAGATAGATAGATAGATAGATAGATAGATAGATAGATAGATAGATAGATAGATAGATAGATAGATAGATAGATAGATAGATAGATAGATAGATAGATAGATAGATAGATAGTGTATATAGTATAATAGTCTTTTTACAGTTAATGAAAAACAATGCAAATGAAAGATGTCAGGAAAAATGCATCCATTAAGGTGTAGTCCATCATTATCTACATTACAATCCAGCTGTTACTAATCCTAATCTTTACATTACATAATCAGATGGCTTTGTTCCACTCCACAAGAACAGGATTTGCTCCTACAGTGACGCAAGCACTTTTCATTTTACATGACATGCTTGTTTCTGTGTGTGACGACTGTATTTTAAACCAAATATGTATCATTCTGCTGTTGTTCAATTGTCATTTGACCTAAACATATGTGTCACTAGTAAATTTTAAAATATTTAATTAAAATAATATATTTTCTGTTCATGTGTCACATAAGCATTTCCTAACCATATCAGTGAATCAGGAATCAAAGAAAAATAATACTAACATTTGAGCAGTGATCTCTAGATAATAGCTGTCACACCAAAGCCTCTATTTTGAGCACGTAAGCCTCTTAAGAGAGGGCAGATTTTAGTCCATATCGACTGATTTATTATACTCAGTTATGACCTCAGGACACTTCAATAAAACAACACCAAGAAACTCCAATAAAAACAAACTGGAAAACATATTTGTTTTTGTTTGTACAGCAACTCAATTTAAAAAAGTGACACTTTGTAGCATTAATTAAATATTAAATAAACAAATATATTTGATATGATCTGAGAGAGCCATTTACATGACCGTTTGAGTTCAATTCAAATTTTGAATACCCAAATGTGCACATGATGGAGTTTTCAACTATGTTCCAAAAGTAAACCTAAAATTTCCCAGTTATCTTACACATCCAAACTGATATATATAAAATATAAAAAATAAAGTAATTTGTGCAGTTACGAAGGCTTAATGGTTTGTCAGATAAAATCAACTTCACCACCTCAGTCATTAAAACAGCAGACATTAATATTAATTTAATTACTTAAAATCTAATAAAAATATTAATACTAATAAAAACTACAAACAAAACAGGCCACTTTAGTCCAAAACACATTAACTACTGCAGAACCAGAGCAATAAATGTGATTTCTTTTAATTAAAACATAACATTTAAATAAAGTTTGAAAGCATCAAATCTTGTTGAACTGGAAAACATGCATTTCATGACAGACACTATATTGGCGAACTTATGTGACTATGCATTTGTGTGAGTGTTCAACCTGGAAAAACACTTGTAACCTAATCTATTACTGAAGATGTCCCAAGACCTGGACAGAATGATGATACATTAATTTTGCCTGTCATCTCTGGGAATTATATTCAAACTGGCCATCTACTCATGGCTGAAAAGCACAGTCTAGCCACAAACACAGAAATGACTGCTGGGAATATTGCGTCCGCTCTAAATGATAGTGTGGCAGTTTTCTGCATAATGTTTCACACTAACAGGCCTTTCAAATTTACTCATCTGAAACCTCCTGCTAGCCTCTTGCTATCAATACCTCTCTCTTTCTTTAATACATTCACTTTGCCCTTCTATTCTCTACACACAATGCTGCTTCAATCCCTAAGAGAAAGAGTGTTATGTGTGTGTGGATTTTAACCTGCCGATCATTCGCGAGTACTGAGCAGCAGGACAATAATCCAGGCACAGAGGGACCTCCGTCTGAAGAGAACACACACACAAAGCTGAGCCACTGGCCTAGAATCCAAACACACGATCCCTATAATTACAACACTTTCTCAAAGTGGTAAAAAGAACATTGCTTTTGATTTCAGGCTTTCCGACCGACATAGCCAGACAGAGTGCCTGATATCAAGTGTTTTATTACTTCATGGTTGTCAAATGTTATTAGAACATGTTTATAGTTCATGTGATGGACTATACCTTTGCTTATTCTGCTAGGACACCTGTGTCCATATACTGTATACACAATACTGTGTATAAAGTTTGGGGTCGTTAAGATTTTTTTTATGTTATTGAAACATAACCTCTTATCCTAAACAAGGCTGCATTTATTTGTTCAAAAATACAGTAAAACACTCATAATGTAAAATGCCATTACAATTTAAAATAACTAGCCTAATTTATTCCTCATTTTCAGCAGCCATTTCTCAAGCCTTCAGAAATGTTTCTTTATATGCTGATTGGGGCTCAAGAAAAATGTACCTATTATCAAAGTTGAAAACAGTTTTGCTGCTTAATATTTTCATGGAAACTTATTTTCAAGATTCTTGAATGAATAAACTGTTAAAAAGAACAGCATTTATTTGAAATAGGAATCTTTTGTAATATTAATAAATTTTGTCAATGTCACTTTTGCTAAATTTAATGCAGTGGTTCTCAACCTCTCCTGCAGGGACCCCCTGACAGGCCATGTTTCTGTTTTAACCCTGAAATGGCACACCTGATTCAATTAATGAGTAGTTATTAGAGTAGGAAGAGTAGGAATTAGTCAATTAATCAATTAGTCAACTACTCATTAAGCCTTTAATTAATTGAATCAGGTGTGCCATTTAAGGGTTAAAACAGAAACATGGCCTGTCAGGGGGTCCCTGCAGGAGAGGTTGAGAACCACTGATTTAATGCATCCTTGCTAAATAGAAGTATTAAAAAAAAAGTAATGGTAGTGTATATACACATGACACCTCATTATAAACAATGGTAAACATATCATTAAACTGCCCATTTCATTTTACATAATTTTTACTCAGAAGTTCACTCAAAAAATTAAATTAAAAAATAGAAAGTCAGTAATTTGCACAGTCAAGTTGTACCAAACAAAAACAAAAAAATATATATGAACCAACACTTCTCTGACCACTATAACATCTCAAGTCAAACATGATCAAACCACTTTTATGGTTGCCAAAACATTTCACAATATATATATATATATATATATATATATATATATATATATATATATATATATATATATATATATTAACCACTTTCCACTAATAATGTGTAAAAATTACATTAACCTAATCTAAATATGTCAATATGAAAGTAATGACAATATTGGAATAAAATGGAATAGAAGATTGTGCTTTTTGAATAGAAGAACAAAATGCATTAAATGTCAATCCCAGTCCTATTCTCTCTCTCTCTCTCTCTGGTAATCACTGTAACTGCAGCTGATTCTCACAGCTCTTCCTGAGCAATTGCCAAAATTCTCTATGGAACAATCCGAAAATTGGGGACAATTTCTGGGACGCACAAAACCTCTTGAGAGGCCATCAAAAAGCTATTTAACATTTGTCTTTACAACAGAACAGGGTCAACGGTAAGAAACTAAAGTGTGTGTGTAATTTAAAGCAGGAACAAATAAACAATCAAACAAACATAATTTCCTACTCTATGAAGAAATACAGAACATAAACAGGTTTTATATAGAAACAAAGTTACCCTTTACCCTAAAATAAATATTGTTGTTTATTTATAAACTATAATGTTTTCTTGTACATACTGTATATAACATGTCTGCACATCCAGTTTGATGTGCTCATAAACCCAATCTTCCACAGCAAAGCAGTTTTGAGTGTTTTGAGCAAAAGGACATGCATTAGGTGCAAATTTGTCCAAAAGCATGGAAACACAAGTCAAAAACAGCAATACTCACAACATGAAGTCCTGTTCCCAGCAGGGCTGGTCTCCTCGCACCGTGATTGTTGTGCTTTTAACATTCTGGACCTTCAGCGTGACGTACACATTAAACTTGTCTGCAAAATAACAAGTAACCAGGTTAGAACATTAATATCTATTAGATTCTTAAATGGTTCACCCAAAAATGAAAAACCTATCATCATTACACCTCTTCATGTTGTTCCAAACTTTTATGACTTTCTTTCTGCCATAGAAAAAAAAAAGAGAACTCTTCAAGAATTATACTGGCCCACTAAATGTTAACTTTTTTTTTTTTTTTTTTTTTTTACTTAGTTCAGGAATCCATATTTTTATGCATAAACGTCATGGCAATCTGACAAGTATTGTAATGGAAAACTGAGATGTGACATTCCTCTAAGTGTGTGTGCGTGTGTTAAATATTCATGGTTTTATGTAAATGCAATAGTTATTATGTGCAGCGACACAGACAGGTTGAAATAGGCAGCCAGAGGTCAAAACAAGCAGGCATAATTAAACCTAGATATAAAGTGCCACAAGAGTGCAATGAGAGCTGCAATATGAAGACAAATGCAAGTGCATCTATCATCTCTCCATAGATGGTTCTAGTAAAGCAATTCCCTGTACAAATCTCACTACTAAACATTTTGAGAAACTGCAGTCTGATTTGAATAATATGGACACTTTTCATTGATCTTCTGAATAGTGAAATGTTGACAAAGTAACTTTCAGAACTCCAAAACTTCTAGTCCAAAAAGTCATATTTACTAAACTACAAAGCATGTAAGATTTTAGAGGAAAATTAAAGGGATACTTCACCAATTAACATTAAGCTTTGTATCAGTAGAAACCCGGTAGTATTTTTCGAATGACCGTGCTTCCCTCCCTCATGTCCCCCTGAGACGAGAGATTTCTGTATTGTGTGTCTGGAGAAAAACCTCAGATGATGCAAAAATCGTCATTTTGTGTCATCGGAGGCTTTTTTGGCCAGAGGCTAGAGACTACAGGCAGTAGTAGGAGCTAGTTCTGCATGTTTTCAACCCACCCATAGAGGGGGGAATCTCATGATAAGATGGCATCTTTTCAGTTTTGAGTCAACTAGTAGCCTAGTTGTATCATTTCTTCCGATACTGCCCTCTGTAACCGGTAGGCGTGGCTTGGGAGTGGCCTCGTAGGGCAGCGAAAAAAAAGCGCTGCCCTACGAGGCACCCACCGGGTAAAAAAAAGCGGGGCCCAGAGGTGGGATCTCTGAGGGCCAAAGTCCCTGGCATCTTGGCCCATCACCCGCAGTTCAGGTTTCATCTCGAGGAAGTGGTGTAGCACCTGCAACTCTGCATAACCAATATAGGTGGTCCCTCTTAGGGAGCAGGACACTTCTCACTTATTTGCAGGCATTTCACAAGAACGCCTTCCTCTTCTTGTCACTTCAGTCCTGATGAAATGTCCTTAACTGCATCCGTGCTTGTCAGTTTACATTTTGAGGAATACCAGACTCCATCAATAATTTTTTTAGGAAATACTTTACACAAAGAAATAAAGGAAAAAAAGAAACCAACCCGCAATCATCCTCTCTCACATACAAAAATGGATACACTTTTAAAAAAAACAAAAAAACTGTGTCCTACTTTCCTTTTAGTTCTCTTATATTTACACAAGTTCAACATGTCTAACATCACTTTAAGGCCTGTTTCTTCTGCACACATAATCAATGCAAGTGGGGCAGATTTATTTCAAGGCCCATGTTAACAGGTTAGGAATCTTCACCATTTCTTCAAGGACATACAATGGATTGTTGCATTTTACTATTCAAAAGTTTGGAGTTGGTAAGATTGTTTTAATGTTTTTGAAAGAAGTATATTATGCTCACTAAGGCTGCATTTATTTGATCAAATACAGAGCAAAAACAGTAATATTGTGAAATATTAATACAATTCAAAATAACGGCTTTCTACTTTAATATATAATAAAAAGTCATTACTCCAGTCTTAAGCGTCACATGATTATTCAGAAATCACTCTAGTGTTCTGATTTGATGCTCAAGCAACATTTCTATTTATTATGTGGAAAACATATTTTCAGGATTCTTTGATAAATTAATTAATTAGAATGTTGTTATAATTTGATGTACAGGGTAATAAACTTGTACATTAATATTATTGTGAGAGGAACTTAACTTTTACTTCTTATTTTCACTTCTCCACAAAAATTAGCTATACTATCAATTGGTTATTTGCGATATTGTCATTAACATAAAAAAATACTGCAAACATCTTTTAAACAAATGCATACAGTATATGTGCCAGCCTACAATAAGCACTTGGAACTTAAGACTGAGCAAAGGAAAAAAAGTAGATCAATCTGCATCTTGACCCAGGACTATGTGTACTGAATTATATGTTCTTATGAAGACCTCAAAGCAGATTACCAAACTGACAGACAGCAAGAATCATATCAAACGGGTGATTTCTAAAAGAAAAAGGCAAAAATAAGCAGAGGAAAAAAATCTGAATGAGAAAAGCATCATTACCAAAATTGGACAAAAATTATTATTCTAAACTGAACTATCATTTCAAATAAAGAATTTATTATTTCCAGGAAATACTGTTTCCAGATAATGTTATCTCCATAAAACAATATGACCCTGTGATTCCTCTAAATTTAGCTCATAAATATCAGCATGGGTTGAACTTCTCATCCGTGGATATTAATCAGTAGTAGATACAGCTCAATGACATTTCTATTTACAGTGACATTATTCATCCAATCAAGAACTTTGGCCTGAGAAGCCCTCACAGAAACGGAGAAACTGCATTTGTACAGTCTTACAAGGAAATCTTTCTTTAAACAAAAAGGCTTTCTGTCCTTCACTTTTGATTTTTTTTCAACTCAGTCCAGTGGCTAATGAATCCTGCAGAAAGGAAAGCCCCAGAGAAAATGTGTCCTTCTCTGAAGAAGGTGTCTCAATCTTTCCACCCAAGATTATCTGGCACGGCTGACAGATAGTATAGTCGTGATCTTAACTCTCCAATTCTCCTTCCCTAAACTTCTTTATTTCCAATTTTCCTTCTACCTTTCACTTACCCAGGTCCAATTTACCTTAACTGTCAGTCTTGAGAAAGACAGAGAGCAGAAACACAGAAAGGTGAACATGGTACAAAAAATAATTACAGATGACATCTCTGTCGATCTCAATTGTTTCTCCTATTGTCAGCAGTGAGATTACATAAAGAAATTGTAGTTCAATAATAGTTCATCCTATTTCTGTCATCATTTACTAATTTATTTTCAAGTCTTCTGGTCTACCTTTATGATGCTATTATGCATGCTGCAAACTATAAAATACATTACAACATAACAAAAATACTATTTATTTTACATTTACTAAAATGATTTTAAATAATTTGAATTAAACCATATGAAAAAAAAAAAAATGTTTCTCATATATACAGTATATATATATATATATATATATATATATATACAGTATATATATTTTTATATATATATATATATATATATATATATATATATATATAATGATTCTACCTGATTCTGCTCTGTAATCCTAAAACACAAACAGTATTATCAAAACTTGTTAAATAAATCAATTGACCACTACTATTTATCTAACTGTGCTCTATTGCCAAGATGACAAAAAAATATTTCAAATTGAACTCAACAAAAACATTTTCAAGACCAAACAATGAGGGCTATGCGATCCACATTTATTGTATTGCACTATATTCTTACTACATATCAACAAGTTGTCTCATTTGTTTTTATATTTTCCTCCTGAGGCATTTCCAGAGAAACATCTGAGACAACTGATAAATAAAATTCACCACAATTGTAAACTGTCAAGTCTTCTGGGTTCTAAAAGAGCAACAGCGATAACTGTCATCTGGGTGTATATGCATACATTAGTATTAGTGTAATCCTTAAGGGTCAAGTGTCGTGTGTTTGTCTAGGTGAGAACTAGACAGCTTTTCTCAAGAGGTAATGCTAGTTTAATGAGAATTCCTCTCTCTCTCCCTCCCTCTGTCTCTCAGCAGACATGCTGCAAGACCCTTAAGTGTAATCTCTGTCCCCATGGATTCATCCTTATCCCAGAGCCTAAGGAGAGGGACTCGCTTCTACAGCCCGCTCTTGATATGAATGAAGAGCAGAACTGGGGCTGGATGAGAGACAAATAGAGGGATAGAGCTGGAGAAAATAGAAAAAGTCAGAGAAGGGCAATTGATTCTTTGTAAGAGCTGGGCTGCTTCTGTGTGTGTGTGTGTGTGTGTGTGTGTGTGTGTGTGTGTGTGTGTGTGTGTGTGTGTGTGTGTGTGTGTGTGTGTGTGTGCTGCATGTATGTGTGTGTGTGGGTCTGTCATTGTTAAAGGGTAAGAAGAAGGGATTCAGCTAAAGTGGCAGAGCAAATATTACTCAATAGACTATCTTCTCATAATAATACATTTCTGACCTTGCAGGTTAAATACAAACCCTTTAAATCAAAAGTTAACAGGTACACAAAGAACAGTAAGCAAAAGAAATGTATGGCTGGTTTAAGTCACAAAAGGAGCCGTATGTAACATTTGATGATCTACTGTCTCTCCACTAGTTATTCTCCCTTCCTCCTCAAATGTCCCCAAGCAAATAATTAAACACGTGCCCATCCCAGCTGAAAAAAACATTTAGTTACCAGTAGGGATGTCCCGATCCGATCACGTGATCGGAAATCGGGCCCGATCACGTGTTTTCAGACTGATCGGAATCGGACGTTACCTCCCGATCAGGACTCGGATATATCTCATTATTTTTTAACACATCTATAGTTATGCGGTGGCACAGAGTTACGCCGGTTTCACACTGCACGCGTTAGCAGAGTGTAAGCAGCGCAGTAGTAGTGCATATGGTGAGCAGGAGCAGGACACGCGCGTTTTGCTTTCACACTGGCAGAGTTTGTCACGCGCGGCTGAACCGCGGGTTCTGTAGGCTACAGACAGAGTACTCTATAATGGATAAGTTGGCATTGCTTTTTTTCGTTTTCAAATACATTTAAGAAAAAAGACTTGTCAAGAAGCTTATTTTATTAATAATTTCATATAGCCTAACTTTTGGTTCATCTTTGTTTTTATTGTTCTGGCAACAAGTTTGTTTTTGGACATTTGTTTTCTTTTTAAATTGCTGTTGGTCATTTGATTGACTGTTTAAAACACAATAGATATCATCAATGCACTTTTTGGATAAAACTGCGGTGTATTATGGCCATGATCAATGTATTGTCACTTTAATTCAGCAAAAGCGGCGCAGCAAAAATAGACTCGGCGCTCCTGCTCTGCTCTGCTACGCACTGCCGCACCACCTCTGCGCGCGGTGTGAATGCTCTAAAGCCTGGTTTAATCTGTTAACATGGGCGGCGAAAAAAATACGCACTGCACGCTCTGCTAACAGTGCAGTGTGAAACCGGCGTAAGAGTTAGGAGTGCAGTTCCTAAAAGCACATTACTGGCTTTGCAAACACTGTAGCACTTTTATTTTTTATTTGTTTACATGCCTGCCAGGTATTTTAAGTTGAGGTGCTATTTGTTTATATATTAGACTTTTTTATATTTACTGTTGCACTAAAGTCCAAAAGTGAAGAATTTATGTATTACTTGATTGTTCAAGCTACCTCACAGAAGTGCTCTGTTTGTTAACAGAGTTGTTGAATGTTAAAATAAGGTGAATTAAATAAAAAATAAGGAACATCCTGGATCTGTTTTTTCGCTCTTCTTTATTCTTTTTTTATGTATTAAGTATCGGATCGGGACTCGGTATCGGCAGATACTCAAAATCAAATGACTCGGACTCGGACTCGAGGGCAAAAAAACCTGATCGGGACATCCCTAGTTACCAGCATATGCTGGAGATGGTGGTGTACTGGTGTGGCATCTTAACTAGCTTGATTACTAGGCTTCTTAAACAGCTTAACCAGCCGTCCTTGAACATTACACTTAACACTAGGTTAACAGCTTTTTAACCTTGGGTTAAGAAACATTCCACACTTTTTTATCATGTCCAGAGTCAAAGTGAGCTGCCAAAAGTATACAAAGACTGGTTACTAACACAGGGTAAAGTAGAAACAATGTGGGAAAAAGGTTATTACATTAACCCAGGCTTTGTTGGGCAACAGCATGGCTTAGTTAACCATCCATACCAGCAGCAATCCAGAACCAATCAACATAAATAAAGCAGTCTTCTTAAGCCCCTTTTACAGGGATAGTTTGATTTTGCCAGTGCATGGTTTTCTGGAATCTGTGCGTGCATTCACACATATCCCGTAAAAACATGTGACATCGATGTGACATGCAATTTACGGGTGTGAGTTCAGTCATAGAATCGGTTGCTACTCCCGTAAATAACTGAACTATGTGTGAAAGTCACCATATTAAGGACTCAACTACAGAAGAGCTTGAGATTGTCTACGCTGGACGCAACAAAGCAAATCTATTGGTTCTTTGTGTTGGAAGTAACGCAAGTGCTTAAAGTAAGTCAGAAATAGAACTTTAGTTTACTGTTGTGGATTTGTAGTGTCATGTTGCATTGCCTCACATCCAGTGTAGACAGCATCACTAATTATAATGAGTTCTGTCTGCTTTTGTTGAGTCACACTGCTCTGGTGTAGACAAATCCCTATCATACACCCTGCGCAATGTGGCGCCAGGCTCGACGCAAGTGTTTTTTGCTAGTTTCAGCCCGACGCAGTTATCAATTTCACGTCCTGTGAAAATGGCAAATGCATTTGTGCCCATTTGTGCACCCATGGGCGTGCTGGTCTGAAAACGAGGTGTGTTCAGGAGCATTGTTGGCACGTTGCTATTTTGAGGCAACTGAAATAGACTGTGTCATTGACCAACTGAAACGTGGTCTAAACTCAATAGTGCAATATTTTTTTTGTTATTTAAAGAGCGTGTTAAAAATGTGCGCCTATAGGCTGGTCCACAGCGAGCATACACTGCGCTTATTACACACACAGGGACGCGCAGCAGCACACAAACCAAACCAAATATTAAAAATAAAAGGATTACAATGTAAAAGATTAATATTGTGTACATAAAGATATGGTGGAATCCGGCTTGTCCCATAGATGGTCTGCTTGCACGCTTTAGCCTCGCGCACGAGCAGATCCGTTTCCTCTCTGGAGAAGCGTACAGACTTTCTGCTTGCAAATTCCACCATGTAAATAGCAACCCGCCGTGGCGCAACTGGCTTTTAAAGGAATGGGAGATGAGACTCTTACTGGTTTATTGCACATTACGCCCAAAACACACCCATTACTCATTAAGAGAATAGGGATAACCATTTTAGACCATTCGCTGGGCGCGCCGACCAAATAGGGCCCATGGTGTTAGAGGGTTCCCTCAGGCTGTGTATTCAAGAACAAAACATTAGAATGACTAAACTAAAAAGTAAAATGAAAGTAACAAGCATGTGTATTGCTGTGCAACAATTTCTTTCATGTTTTCTGTATGTTTTATACATTTCTAAATAAAACAAGTTGGCTTAAATGTGTGGGCTTATTAGAGTCATTTCATAATTTGAAAATTAAAAATTAGCAAAAGTTAGTTGCAGCTTGAAATCTGCATTTCACAAAATTAAAGACTGAGGACTCAAGGACAGCAAGGAAATATAC
Source organism: Abramis brama (assembly GCF_963993115.1). NCBI lineage: Eukaryota > Metazoa > Chordata > Actinopteri > Cypriniformes > Leuciscidae > Abramis > Abramis brama. The sequence goes on along the minus strand of NC_139967.1, from coordinate 11,361,117 downwards.
ACAAATCTCTTTTTTAAAAACTGTAGACAACAAAAAAGCTTAACCTTTAACCATTGCTTTTCAATCTGTAGACCATGTAACGTAATCCTACAGTGAGGCTGCAGAACCACTGAATCATGTTTGAAGGGAAAAAAAGCCAGCATTAAATGGAAATACAGAAATGAGGTGTGATTTTTGTGATTAATGGTCTAATCTCGGCCTAGGGTGAAGCAGGGAAATGATCAAATATTCATATCATTCTAAATCTCTAATTACCATGTACGTCAGACTCTTTTGCTGCTTCTCTCTCAAACACCAATAATAATAATACCATCTTCACCAGAAAAAAAACCTTCCCTACACCTAACTTTAAACTCTGTGTAAGTTACATCTTTACCCATTTGGTTAAGGTTTACTTTATTGTCCATTCTGTTTGTCACAGAGCGGAAATTTGTCTTTGACACTGGTCTCATACATACAGTAGCCTATATACATAAATACATCCACATAATTGCTTAACAACACAACACAACACAACACACCACACATTGACAACACAAACAACCCACATCATTCCTAACATATATTTTTTAAATCATCTAAACAATCAATTAAAAAGTGCTACAATGCCAACCATTCTTTTGTATTACTTCAGAAAATAATGCAATATAAAATAATCATTGCCATTGGAACAAACTATTTTTTTATACGCATTTATTCTGGCCAAAGGAATTCTGAGTCTACGCCCAGATGGGAGCATTTCAGAAGTAGAGTGAAAATTGCAGTTTTTTTTACCCACTTCCTTTCACAAGATTCCTTTATACACCCTCGCTCTCTCTCACTGTCCCAGAGTGCAAAGGGGCTCCCAGGGATGCCAAACCTGATGAATATTTAATTTTTGATGACTTATGAAATAAATAAGTCATATTTGCACACGCCTGGGCCTGTACTGCTGACATTTAACAGCTATTTGAAGAAATACTCCCACAAGTGATGTTAAAAATAATACAAAGACACTTCAGTACAAGCAATAAATATAGCCCATATTACAGAGCACCAGTTAAACTAAAATCTACTGCCAAATAGCTGGGTTTTTTTTTTTTTTGCTCCCTTTTGAAGTTCCAGTCATGTCTGACAACTGAATATGCTGGAGTTATTTAAGAGCAAAGTGTTATAACTGCACTCCCTGCTATCATCTATGCAAGGCTGCATGGATGGGTGAGGAGTCCTTGCCCAGAGAGGTATAGTTTGTATACCTCCAATACAAACTACTGTATATGCTAGCTGTCAATTATTTTTGACAATAGTGGTCCTGACAGGATTGTTACTTGAGCAGCAGATCAGCATATTAGAATGATTTCTGAAGGCATCATGTGACACTGAAGACTAGAGTAATGGCTGCTGAAATTTCAGCTTTGCCACCACAGGAATAAATTAATTTCTTCAGACCAAAAACAAATCTGTGTTTAGAAACGGTAATTTTTTAGCCCAGAAACAGGAGTTAGGTAACAATGATAGGAGTAACAATGATAGGTTTCCTCATTTGATGCAATTAAGCATCACCAGCTGTTAAACTTAAGTGAGAGCCACTTTCACTTTTCAATAAGAATCCCTCAGCGGCAAACATAATAGAATCTTATTAGGAGTCAAACTGCATTTCATTCTGGCACAGTATTCAATTCTGTGCTGTGGGTGGGACACTCTGAGAAGAGGCTGAAAAGGCTTTTTCTGTTATTAGCAATAAATGAGATTTCTATGGGCTTATCTGTCACTCAGAAAGACCTCTGTTCATTTGGGAGGCTGATGTTCTGCTGCTGCAGGCGCACACACACTCCCTCCATCTCACCCAGTGATCTTAGTCTCATTTATGGAATTGTCACTCTACATGAGGTCAATCAAGAGATCATGAATTATGCAGCATCATCAGGTAATGAAAAACACCATATATGCAAACATATTCTAGATGCACATTCAGATGAATGAAGTGTTTAATGTCTTCTCTACTAGCAGCACCAAAGAGAACCCCAAAAATAGTGACCGTCTCTTCAAATAAGTTTTAAATACTCTCTAAATGCCACTGGCCGGACCGTTAGTTCCACCAACTCATGCCATTGGTTGAGCTGAGGTTTATATGTTTAGCCCAGTCTGGGCAGTCAAAAAGTAGATTGCAATTCTGTTTGATGCTGCTAGTTGTGGAGAAATTACACACTTCACCTTTAAGGAATTTAGCAGATGGATGGATGGATGGATGGATGATGCAGGGTGAAGCAGAAGCAGACATTCGTGGTGTGGGTGGCACAAGGAGAATGAGAAGACCCAGACGCAGTCAATAAGAACAGAGAAAGTCAGAGAGAGACAAAAACACTAGCTCATTAGCTTCTCAATAGATTCATTGGTTAGACTGAAAGATATGCATGTACACATATAGATCCAGTTGCCTTAAGTTGTCACTGCAATCTTCACCTAATCCAACATCCTTTTAACTTCAATATCACCACCTTGTGCCAGCAATTCTTGAAATATTCTGTGTCATAAAACCACACATAACAGCAACAATTCAGAATCACACATTCTAGATTCCTAAACTTTTCCCTGGCAGACTGCAGGGTGTCTCTCTGAAATTGCATCATAGACTGGAGCTGGAGATTTTCTCATCTAATTTCTTTCCTATAAAGGGGTCATGAACTGCATTTTTTAAATAATGTTTCCTGAGGTGCACTTAAAATGTTATGATTTTTACATAATTTTCATAATTTAGTAAATAAAAGCCATTTTCTTTTAGTCCTCTGATTTGAATGCTGTTTTGCTCTGTTGTGAGACTTCAATGTAAACGAGCTATGATTGGCTAACACCTTTGCATATGATATACTCTAAGTATTACACGTGGAACTCTCTCAAACTTTTACTACATTGTTACTATTACAGCTGTGAAGATTAACGAATCGTGAAAAGGGTTTATTATAGCATTACATTTAAATCTACTCCCGTTGCATGAAATCAGTGGTGAGCATTGGAGCCGATGACAGACATGTCTGTTGAGAGCATGAATGCAGTGATCTCGTCATTGCAACTCGATTTCTGCACTCTCATGAATGCTTTCATCATAACAGTGCAAACTAGGGCTGTCAACGAATATTCTAAATTCGAATATATATTCGAATAGTTTTAAAAAACAGAAATTCGAATGTGAAAATTAATATTCGAATGTGGAAAAACCATAACGCCCACGGTAGCAGAGGCGCGGCTGTCTGCTTTGCGAGTGGGCGCGCTGCCTGAGAGGTCAGGGACAGGTCACAGGAAGAAGCGTTAACGGTAAACAGAAACATTACTAAAGAGTAGGCTACGGCTACTGTACTGACTGAATAGATATTGCGCAGCATGAATAAGGTAGGTTAGATACAGCAGTTCCATGCACTGCAGGCTTCCACTGGTTTGATTATTTACCGTTTCATGTCAAGGAAAAGTTCAATTTTTACCACAGCACAGCTCGCTCGGAGCGTTCAATGTCGGATTCGCGTCTAGTTGGACGTTTTGGACGTTCTAGTTGAAACATTTTGAATTCGCGCGTCAAAAGAAAAGTTTGATGCGCGGAGAGCGTGATGCCTCATTCGCGCCACAAGACCTCCAGACGCGCGTAAACGCGTCTTTACATCGACTTAACGTTGAAATCACTCGCGCCAGACGCTCTATTCGCGTTTGGTGTGTGAACGCAGCGGGTGAGGGCGAGAGAGAGATGAGTGCCTGCGAGTGAGCGAGCGAGAGTGAGGTCTGCGGTCTTGGCCATTAGGAGATTTACTTGTTTGTTTTTGTGTAGGTAATACGTTGTCAAATATGTTTAAACTTAAATAAACTACCTATACAAGTAGTTATGTCTCTTTGTATTAATTTGTCCTGTTATTGACGTAATGTGCGTCATTGACAAAATGGCAACCAGATGTTCGAATAGTTCGAATATTCGTGTGTTTTTTAGAGGGAATATTCGAACGTCATTTTTGAGCAATTTTGACAGCCCTAGTGCAAACACGATTTACATAAGATTGATAATTATTCATTGTGCAGTGTAGACAGCGTCATTGATTACAACGGGAGTTTTGACGAGAGTCCAGAACTCAGTCACTGGTAAACTCGCGCTGTGTGATTGACAGCTCCAGGGATTATAATGGGAACATTGCTTTCTGTATATAATTTAATCACAATTAAAGTAACTACTAAGAAAAAACAAAGTTGGCCGTTTAGTCACTACTGATGCATAAACAGCAATAAACAATTTTGAGGCGAACATCTGATTGGACATGAATCATTACATTATGCATTAGAATTAACAGGGTTTGTGTTACAGTTGTTGTGGCATTACTGTCGGGCCCATATCTCACAGTAAAAGTTTGTTTGCAAAGCCAGCGCAAAATTGCGACTGATTCACCAAAGAATTCACAGTGAAATGTACAGAACAAACAAATTATGCTCTACTGAGACATTCACCTATCTGAAAATAAATTACCACTTTCCTAGCACAATCCGAAACGAGTCGTTTTCAGAGCTTGGTTTCAATAAAAGCTGTTTTTGGACTAACGGGGAGGTTTTAAGTTGGGTTCTAAGTTAAGGTTATAAACCTTACTACGATGTTTTTATAGTACAATGACCTCTTACATGTTAATAGATCAAGGACAAATTAATTTCTCAATCCATGACCCCTTAAAGACTGATCATAACTTTATTAAAATTAGTTACATAGAAAGGTAAATTGGTCTAATTTAAATCCGAAAAGTAAGACTGATTACCCTTGGCTAACTGCTAGTTGGTCAGACTAGTTAATAAGACAAAGTCTTAACATGATGGCTGTGTTTATGCAACTGGCCCAAGATTATAATTTGTAATCTGTCTGATAATGATAAAATTATAATTTTCATGTTAAGGCTGATAATGGATACATAGCTAGCTATATTAAAAATCTATACTATTTTGTCTGAATAATGTACAGTATAAAAAAAATTGATTCATTTTAATATTTGCTGAAAACATCAAGATAATTTAAATAAAAGAAGGGATATAATTGCATTCAATTCTAGTATCGGCTGTCATGACTAATACTTACAAGAACTTACAAAAAAATATTAAAAACAATCAATTAATGTAATTTTGTTTTCAGTGCTCCTCTGCAAATCTTAAAGTATCAGTCACTGAAAGGCATACACATGTGTGTGCGTGTGTGTGTGTGTGTCTGTGTGTTTATATCTCTCATGAGAAAAGAGTGTAATATGTGTTATAGTAGAGTGAAAATCCCCTGAGAGTCTAGTGCTTGCCTGCTGGCTAACAAGTAAACCAGTTCACTGTGTCTCTCCAGTCCAGTCCATGCCAAACTGGGCTGCAGCATGAGTCTGATTCAAGCACTTTATTTTAGAAGCAAACACTCATCTGAATGACAATTGTCTGAATGAGATGTTATTTTTTCCTCTTTGAATCTAAGGCAATTGTAGAGCCACAACTGTTTCATGCATGACGCAAACAGTCCATTACCTGGAGGTCCTTGTAGTTTGGCCTTTTTCACTGAAAAGGAAAGAAAAAAAGACAAAGTAAGTGAAAGCCACAAATAGCAGAAAAGTGAGGTTTTTTTTGCAGTAATACCTGATGAAAGGGAAAAAATACAGATACAGACAAAACACTGCTTCATAAAGATTTAACCACATATATCCAGAGCAAGTTCGAAAAAACGACAGGGTTTAATCCCAACAACCAACCTGTTATTTGCTGGCCTATAGCCAGTACAAATTATTAAACCTCTCCCAAATGATTTCCACTAGGCCTACCTGGAAAAAAGTGTTAGCAATTACATTTTAATAGGAGCTGTTCGGCTGACACAAGAGTCAAGACCCTGAAAAGTAACCAATCATTGTTCAAGGGACACGGACATTTTGGAGCAAATCATTTGAACCCTAATTGCCATGTGACTAATTACTCTAGACTATATAGAGGCACATAAATTTACATAATGACAACACTGATTGACTGATAGCACCACAAGAACGTGACAGTCCCAAACCGCTAGTGTCAATCCAGGACTAGTGTCAATCCCATCTATCTAAGGACTCAAAAAAACATTGCTTTCAAATGGTCGGGAACAAATAGGGATTATGGGGACACTAGGTGGTCCATGGAAAATTAGAGAAATTTTGAGTTTAACAATATTTGTGGTCAGAAATCATGAGATTAATCACAATTAATTTCTTAAATTCTTTTGAAAGCCCTGGTTTAAAACTATAAGAATTTTTTTTATTATTATTTATCGATCTACCATTAGTGGGTGGAAAATAATATGCTGTTGATACAATGCAAATTAAAAATTCTAAATAATTTAAATAATTTGCTTTTTGCTTTAGCACCAGTGTTGCTACTGTTATCTAAAACCATTAAGAATTATTTTTATTAATTGAAATTAAGCTTAAATAAGTGTTTAAAAAAACTTTAAAAATAAATATTATGAAAAATTTAATAATTAGAAATGTTGCCTTGGCAACTAACTGAAATAAACTAAAATTACTAAATCTACAAATGACAAACAAAAACACATAAAAATAAACTAAAATTCAAATGGAAACTGGAAATATAAAAATAATAGCTACAAATATTAATAAAAGCTGAGCTAATACAGTAATACTTAAATAACACGGTTTAACACAATGACTGATACAAAAGTCAATTATTTAATTTTAGAAATAACATGTTTCTTTATATAAGACAAGATAATATGTTTGAAAACCCATCTTAGAGAACAAGATGTAAAGGCACATTCACACCAAGGATGATAACTATAACTATAACGATAAAGATATAGCTTTAAAAATGTAAAAGAATAGCAGAGTCCTCGCCACAACTATAATTAATGGCACAGAGAAACGATATGGTTGGAATCACTTTCACAACGATTTTTTCCAGCTGATGAACAATAAAAACATTGGCGGCCAATCAGAATCCATTCTGCTTTAAAGAGCTCAAGCATTTAAAGGGATAATTCACCAAAAAATGAAAATTCTGTCATTATTTACTCACACTCAAGTTGTTCCAAAACTACTTCTTCTGAACACAAAAGAAGATATTTTGAAGAATATGGGTAACCGAACAGTTGATGGGCCCCTTTGACTTCCATAGTATTGAGGGGGAAAAAAATACTATGGAAGTCAATGGGGCCCATGTTTGGTTACCCATATTCTTCAAAATATCTTCTTTAATGTTCAGCAGAAGAAAGAAATACAGGTTTGGAAACACATAATTTTCATGTTTGGGTGAACTATCCCTTTTAAAGCGGCAGAAGGCAAAACAGCGCTCACTTATAATAAACAGAACAATATTGTGCATTGGCGTGGTGCTAATATAGTTATCGTTCTTGATGTGGGCTTTACATTATTCACAGGCTTTAAAACGTTGTAGCAGAACTCCTCTGGTTAAGACGACATGCCATTATCTAAACTTTCGTGATAGATCTGATTCAAGAAAGATACCATAAGATATCCAGCAAGCTTTGAATGTAATTTTTGGTCAGATTAGAAAAACAGAGGCTACAGCGAGTTTACCACTGGCATGCACACATGTGATGCGGCGGCCTCATACACGTAGACCCACACAGCACCAGATGGCTGGAGGATTACACACAAGCACTATCCCTCCCCCCAACACCAGCATCGTGCTGTATCCATCAAACTTCACTTTCCCCTACTGCCTGTGTTTCCTCTCTACATGTGGAGAACAAACTTCTAAACAAATGAACTGAGTTCTCAACAATCCAAAGCAACACAAAACACTGCAAAACAAATCTGAAGCTCTACACTTTTTTTTCAGTCTTAAAAAAAAAACGTAACCATAAAACATGGCCTGGAGCAGAGCGCTGATAGAAAAGGAGGAACATAATTATCCACTGTTGCATTCATGATGAGAGCAAATCATATTTATTTGTACCGTTATCCCAGAATATCTCTCTATTCATCATCGAGATGTCAGTCTCTTTTGATTTTCTGTATATGCTTCCTCTCTCACGACTGCTGACAGCATGACAGATCTTTGTGACACAAAGGACCTCACAGAACAGCAATTTACTCTAGTCCAGACAAACTAAAATCAATTGTATTGGATTTATAAAGAGAGGAAACTCCTATAGATAGTCTAAAATTTATGGCATGCTCATATGCATGCATTTGGTCACTGGAAATATTCAGTTTACATACCATTTACTTCTAAGGGCAGAATATTTAGCTGCTGTAAACTATTCCAAGTCACAATAGATCAACAGAACTGATAAATTAACCACTAGAACAGTCACCACTATTCTAAGTTGATCTATGTGGTTGCCAGTGGTTTAACACAGTTATAGTCACAATGAAACAGAAGTAACAACAATTTTTTTCTTTCATATTGTGACGTATAAGTGTAATGTGGGGAGGGGGACTTGATTTTATGCATCAACTGATGATTGGATTTTGAGATGTAAGCGTTCCTCTCCAAAATGGAGGCAGATGAATGCAAACTAGCAGGGATGGGGTTTAGGAGGACTAAATACTTGTAAAAGTACTGAAATACGTCACCAGAAAGAAGTCTGTCATTTTCACTAAAAGATACAATTATGACATATTGATTAATTTTGATTACTAGTAGTGATGGGTTTATCATAGTCTCATCCTCAGACGTCATGCCCACGGACCACTGGCTGAACGTCTGATGGATAACACACACAAAATGGGAAACACTTTGGGAGTTTCAAAGTCGTCATCCGATTAGATGAATTCTACAGGATTTCCAGGAGACATGTTTGTTTCTGGGAGACGGTTGGCCTGGAAACAAAGCAGTCGTGATGCCAAACCCCCTCATGGAAGAAAAAAACCATTGTGTTTAAAACTGACAATAAGCGCTTATCAGGACCAACTAAGTGCTGGTTTTTCAAAAGTATGTGTATGTGAAGTTTGTAGGGCCACTGTTGCAGTAAACTTGCACATTGTTCTTGAATTAATAATTTATTTGATGCATGCCAATCTGTTATCTTAGGGCCATCGACTTCACATTCTCATGCCCCTAAAAATGACGCAGAACAAAAGAGCAAAGAAGAGATGTCCTATCTGCCTGTCAACGAATGTATTTCGGTTTTGCATAATTTGGCCTTGGCTGTCTGCATTTTATTTTTTTTCTTATTCTGAATGTGATCAACATTTGCGTAACTTGCTGTTTTGGGGAATTTGTAAGATTTAAATTATATTCTGCAGAAATTAACAAAAAATTTTTTTGTTAATTTTGCTGAACGAGACTGAGACTCATAGATCCGAGTGAGTAAAATTATCCCATCACTAATTACTAGCTCAATATTTTCATGAATTAAAATGGGTGATATTTCATTTAATTTAATAAGATGGGTGAATTTTCATTTAATGCCGACTATGAACATTGCTGACATGTACACTGAACAAAATCATAAATGCAACAGTTTTGTTTTTGCCCCCGTTTTTCATGAGCTGAACTCAAAGATCTAAGACTTTTTCTATCTTTTTTCTCTCAAATATTGTTCACAAATGTGTCTAAATCTGTGTTAGTGAGCACTTCTTTGCCGAGATAATCCATCCACCTCACAGGTGTGGCATATCAAGATGCTGATTAGACAGCATGATTATTGCACAGGTGTGCCTTAGGCTGGCCACAATAAAAGGCCACTCTAAAATGTGCAGTTTTATCACACAGCACAATGCCACAGATGTCACAAGTTTTGAGGGAGCATAAGGCGTTTCAGAGAATTTGGCAGTACATCCAACCGGCCTCACAACTGCAGACCACGTACCACACCAGTCCAGGACCTCCACATCCAGCATCTTCACCTCCAAGATCGTCTGAGACCAGCCACCCGGACAGCTGCTGCAACAATCGGTTTGCAAAACCAAAGAATTTTTGCACAAACTGTCAGAAACCGTCTCAGGTAAGCTCATCTGCATGCTTGTCGTCCTCATCGGGGTCTCGACCTGACTGCAGTTCGTCGTCATAACCGACTTGAGTGGGCAAATGTTCATTCCATGGTGTCTGGCACTTTGGAGAGGTGTTCTCTTCACGGATGAATCCTGGTTTTCACTGTACAGGGCAGAGGGCAGATGGCAGACAGCGTGTATGGTGTTGTGTGGGTGAGCGGTTTGCTGATATCAACGTTGTGGATCGAGTGGCTCATGGTGGTGGGGTTATGGTATGGGCAGGTGTAACGAACATAGGTGCATTTTATTGATGGCATTTTGAATGCACAGAGATACCATGACAAGATTCTGAGGCCCATTGTTGTGCCATTCATCCACGACCATCACCTCATGTTGCAGCATGATAATGCACGGCCCCATGTTGCAAGGATCTGTAAACAATTCCTGGAAGCTGAAAACATCCCAGTTCTTGCATGGCCAGCATACTCACCGGACATGTCACCCATTGAGCATGTTTAGGATGCTCTGGATCGGCGTATACGACAGCGTGTTCCAGGTCCTGCCAATATTCAGCAACTTCACACAGCCATTGAAGAGGAGTGGACCAACATTCCACAGGCCACAATCAACAACCTGATCAACTCTATGCGAAGGAGATGTTGCACTGCGTGAGGCAAATGGTGGTCACACCAGATACTGACTGGCACACCGGTGCAATAATCATGCTGTCTAATCAGCATCTTGATATGCCACACCTGTGAGGTGGATGGATTATCTCGGCAAAGGAGAAGTGCTCACTAACACAGATTTGTGAACAATATTTGAGAGAAATAGGCCTTTTGTGTACATAGAAAAAGTCTTCGGTCTTTGAGTTCAGCTCATGAAAAATGGGGGCAAAAACAAAAGTGTTGCGTTTATGATTTTGTTCAGTGTAGTTAGGGTGATCTGGATGGTTGCTGGGTTGTTACTTACAGGCTCAAGTCAAAAGAGCCCTCAAGTCTTTGTGATATTCACATGTTTAGGTAGGCCTACTGGGTTAATGCAAGTGTAGAGGATTATTTTTTTCTTATTCTATTGGAGAATAAAGTTTAAGGTTTAGGGTTGGGGGTTCGTTTAAATTCCCAACTATGAGCAACAGTAATACCGATACCTAACCATACCTAAACAGGTAGCCCCATTCCAATCTTACACCATTGGCAGAGAGTTGCCTCCAAGTTTACTAATTTGGCTAATAAATGCAGCCTGCGATTAAACACCCGTGGCCATCAAAGCGTCAAATGATTGCAGACTTAAAGGGTTAGGTCACCCAAAAAACAAAAATTCTCTCACCCTCAAGCCATCCTAGGTGTATAGCCTATGACTTTCTTCTTTCAGCCAAACACAATCGAAGTTATATTAAAAAATATCCTGGCTCTTCCAAGCTTTATAATGGGAGTGTATAGAGACCTTTTTTTAAAGCTCCAAAAAGTGCATCCATCCTTCATAAAAGTAATCCATATGGCTCCAGGGTGTTAATAAAGGCCTTCTGAAGTGAAGCGATTCGTAATTAAAATATCCACATTTATAACTTTATAAACTATAGCCTAATCACTGGCTTCCGGTAACCTCCGTACGCGAGTCTAGTTCTAGTCATTACATATTGACAATCGCAATGGCGCAGAGGATAAAGCAAAACAAAAGAGTGGTCACGAATTAGGCTAGAAGTCTAAAACGAGAATTTTTAAATAGAAATGACAGAGGATTTCGTTAAGAGGAGCTTGAGTTTGTTGCCCAGCCCTATTTGATTGAATCGCGAGAGGCATCTACTGACCTAACCTTACGCTACTCCTACATCCTTCATGCGTCGGGTCAGAGGTCACTCTTTCGACGGAAATAGACTGACGTATGGCCGTTACCGGAAGCCTGTGATTATGGTTTATAAAGTTATAAACAGGCTTACAAAAATACATCGCTTCACTTCAGAAGGCCTTTATTTTACATCCTGAAGCTGTATGGATTACTTTTATTATTGATGGATGTGCTTTTTGGAGCTTCAAAAATTGTACCATTCACTCCCATTATAAAGCTTGGAAGAGCCAGGATACTATTTTATATAACTCAGATTATATTTGGCTGAAAGAAGAAAGTTATATACACATATGATGGCTTGAGGGGGAGTCAATTATGGGATAACTTTCATTTTTGGGTGGACTAACCATTTAAATCGAGTATTTTTCGTACACTGTATTATAAATACTGAGCATTTGACACACAACGTTCAGGAGTTACACTAAATGGTTTCAAATCTGGCATTCATTAAAGCCACAAAACTCCAACGAATGCTTTATTTGCAAATGTGATATAAACGTAGGCTACACTTAAATCGAGTGACAAAAGTTAATTCTACTCAAACTCATCTTAAACATGATAGATGGCTACTGAAGTATGTCAAGTCAACAACAGGTGCACAAATATCACAGTTGCACATTTTTTTTCGGCACAAATTTAGTCCCCAAAACACACCCACCATTCTGTCATGTGGATGAAACGCAATAATCCAGGGGGAAATGTGTGCTTGGTGTCACAAACAATCAAAGAGTACAGTAGGACAGCCGGACAGGTGATCACAGCATATGCGGTGCCATGACAATTCAGCAGCGGGAAAACCCGTTAAGCGCATTAACAGAGAAGATGAGTCGCCTCCAATCCACAGTAACAAACATACGAGTCCGTGTTACACTTACTTGTTCATCTAGAGTCACACCTTTTTTTTGATAGCCTATATAACTTTTATCATAACCTGTTAGTGTTACCTGTTGCGTGAACCGGTTTCAAATAGCCCACATTTCAATTTTATATCACACGCTATTTCAAGAAGCACATAAACACAGTAAAAGTGAGACAATGCAATAACAAGAAAACTGAAAAATATTAAAAGGTCCCAAACACTTAACTTACCTCGCACGCACAGAAGCGACATTGCTGAGATTTTATTCCAACACAACACAGTTATGACTTAATCACCACCTGTGGCATTTGCCACTTTATTTCCTCCCCTATCGAAATGATATTTGAAATTGCGAAAAACAATCGTAGTTGTTTAAATTCATCATAAAAATAAGAGTGAAGGACCGACTGTGTTTGCAACGCGCCTGGGGAACTGTTCGGCGTACCCATGGCGTTAGTGACATGAGCACGAACCAATCGGCTTCAAGGAAAAGGAGAATGTGGGCGGGTCTAAAAGATTATGGGTCGAATAACATTTTGTACGCGTACAGGTGTGTAAAGCCCTCTTTAACCTGCATATTTTACAACATCTGTATCATTATAATCATTTAAAACAAACAAATACCCTGTGGATTTCAACAATTAACTGTAGGTTTTGAATTTTCAATTTAATGAAGTGTAAAGTTAGACATTTTACAGCTCTAGTCGAGACAAGAACAATGTGCATATTCTTAAAAAATATTTTTAAATCGAAAGAAAATATAGAAAAAAATAAGAAAAAACGAACAGTAATGTTTGATTTCTACTGATTTAATCGCATCTTTAGTGTAACAAACTCTTACATCAGACTGTGGTGCTGCCTTTTGAGTTTATGACTTGGATTTATGTAGCCTATGTTGTGATACAATTGCGTCATCTAGTGGTGATCATATGCTGCTTCATCATTCAATCTAAATGAATTTATATTCATAATTATAGTCATATTAAAAGTATCAATCTGATTTAACAACACAATCAACGGTATGAAGATGCAAATTCCTGTACAGAATATATTAAAAGGCCAATTCAGGATTAAACGTTGTTTAGTTTTCTTAAACCCAGTGTTGTTAAGTTTAGCTTAATTGTTATTTGCTTTATTAAAATTATTTCTATAGTTCTGATGGATTTAGGTTTTAACGACTTTAAACAGAAAAACAAATGAACAGGAAATATGATTTTGTGGGGTTATTTAGGGAAAAGTAGCCTATTGTTGGTTTGATTATTATTATTAATTCTAAAAAATGATTGTATTAATCATTGCTGGTTTCTTGTTTATTTTAATCCACCTGCTCTTTTGTTTGAATTCATTACTTGCATTTTCTTATATTTCGCTTTGAGAAGCTCCTTTAAAGGCGCTATAGAAAAATTATTATTTTTATTACAAATAATTCCATAGGACAAAAACGTTTCTCCACCAAAGCGGAGAAAAGGGAACAGATAGCACGTGTACGGGGGCGTGGTTTGTAAGACGTTGCCTGACACGCAACCAATGAGAATCTATTTCGTCGAAATATATTACTTTTATTCAAATTTATTCAAATATAGTATTAGTACGCAATTGTTATTGGTTCGTGGACGAGAAAGCGACCAATCGCTTAAATGACAGCCCTTCAGCTGTTCGAACGTCCCTCCTCCTAGTTATTTTTTAGCAAATCCCGGAAGTACTGTTTTAAAGGGACAGAATAATTTCATGGGCGAGGGCTTTGGACCAAGAGCCAAGCAGAAAATAGCAAAGGCCCGTTGGCATAGGACGTGGAAAGAAGAAGAAAGGCAATCAAAATAGCTTTGTCGACATTTTGAAACCAGGATCTTGTACCCTCATCGGTCAGATATACATTCGTTACACTGAGGGATATCAACGCAGACAGTTTGACGTCGATTACACTGAAGATCTTGAGATCCTGCCTGCTGTCTAAAATAGCATCAAACTCTTTCTCCAGATATGATGGGAATGTTAGTTTGCTGACTGCTGCAGTCCTTGTCATTGTCATCGTTATATGTTTGCTGTGGGTGAGTTCTCTTTGTGCTACCATCCTCCTTTAGATCACTCTCATTTCACCATTTATATATAGATCAGTCTCATTTTACCATATGCGAAGGATCTGAGATTATAATGACGAAGGATGAATTTTTAATGTGTAAATTACCTCAGCAATCTCACTAGTCAATCATGTATAGGCTATACCTTATTAAGCTAAACTCTTTATTTAAATCTAAGATTAAATTATGAAATGATCCCCAGTCTGAAATAAAGATCCCCTAGGTCTTTTCCATCTATTGTATTTGAAATGATCTCACGTGTGATTGAAAATGCCTGATTAATCACAGTCTGCACACACAATGCATACAGGGGCTGCTGTATGTTCATGCGCAGGGGGGCGTTTCTGCTTTGTCTGATTCATGCTATTTCATCCACTGAAGGCAACTTTCATCAGTGCAAAAGGCACAGGCATTTCTCATCTCAGTGCCTCTCCTTCTTTATCCTTTAGTTTTTATTTTCTTTTGTCCTTTTTTGATTTATTACATTCTTTGTGCTTGAAGTGTGCATGATTCTGTTTCTGTAATGTTACACCCCTAGCCATGGGCCCATATGAATCATGCCTTAGTTTGAAAAGGTTTGCCTGTTTGCTTCAGAATCGGCTGCTGTTGACACTACACTGCGAAGATATTATGTTGTCCTTGTAGCCTAATTATCAGATAAAATCGAGAAAGACAGGATTCAGTGTCAGAGTTTTGGCAGTGGGTGGGTGTGCGCACACAGGTTGCAGAATATGTAAGAGGCAGGCATCCATCCTGCTCATTACTGATGCCAGACAGGACGTCAATAGAAAGGCACAATGGAAAACTGCAGAGTGATTTCTATTGTCCAAAAAAGAAAAAGAAAAAAAAAGATGGACAGAGGATCAGCAGTGACCCCGAGTGGGCTCTTTCTCTCTGTAAAGGGCTCACATGTCCCAAAAGAGCTGCAGGTAGAATGTGCCCTTTATCACCAGCTTGAAGTCTGAATATTAAGAGCTTCAGAAAAGCTCCTTAATGCCCTTGCTGTGTGACCTCTTTTTTCTGTGTGCCCGTCAGCAGAAGTATGTATTACATCATTGGGTTAGTGAGGGAAATGCATGGTAGGAATAGCTGCAGCAAATCAGAAGATAAGCTTGTCAAGCTGGTGTAGGAAGCAAAGGCATGTTGGGGATGGTTATTCGGTGTGAGCTGTCTTAGCATACGTCTTCAAGGCCTGAAGCGACACCTTTTCTGCAACCGATACGTGTAAATGTTAAATGAGGGGTTTCAATTCAACATCTCCCCTAAATCCTCTTTCTCTCATCATGTTTATATATCTCTGTATGCACATTTGATCTGCTCTCATCTTTTTGAAACATTTTGTACCTTGACTTTAAATAGCCGTAGAGATGCCATGGATGGTTAATCATGATGATAGCCAAACCCACTCTACTGGTGACTTAGATAAGGATTTCAACAATAGGAATTTTTCACAGATCAGTATCACTGGGTTAAGTGTGTGCATGTGCACAGGTCTGATACAAGCAAGGCTGTTAATCATTCATTTAAATATGACTAGCCTCTTAATTTTAAGAATTAATAGTAGTTTGAATGTTGCCATAGGCTGTAGCTACAGTATATATGTATGTGTATATATATCTATCTATCTATCCCAAACTAGATTTAGCCAAACTACAATATTAACTCCTACTGTTTTACAAAATACTGAAGTTCTGCTGTATTGCCACAGAACAGGCTATTTTTAGCAATGCCTAAGATGTATGTCCTGTACTTTGTATAGTACTTTGCTTTTGCTAGGCTAATTGCAGGTTAGCAGGAGTTTGTGTGGAATGGATTGTGTGTGTGTGTGTGTGTGTGTGCGCGTGTGTGTGTGCGCGTGTGTGTGTGCGTGTGTGTGTGCGCGTGTGTGTGTGCGCGTGTGTGCGCGTGTGTGCGTGTGTGTGTGTGTGTCTAGTACTTTTTGTACTAGAATAACACATTACCATATCTTTTCATCATCTTTCTGCCTCCATATCCCAGCTCCCTTTTTCTCTGCAGTTATCTTTCATTTCACCTTTGCCCTCAAATCCACCTTCCACCATCTATTCCCTTTCTCTAATTACGCCCTTACTCTGTTTCAGATAAGTAAATTTGTCACCCACAACCCCCACCTTGGAAAGCGTATTACCAAGGGCATGTTACCGTCCTCGTTCATCAGTGTCAGCTGCTAATCTCTACAGTGGGACTAGCCTTGATATCTAGCATCAGCTCTGTTTTTGTCATTGTAGTGACATATACAGACTTCCACAGCTGATTCCTCACTGTGTTTCTGTGCCTTTTGTTAGGTAGGCTATAATTTTACTGATCTATTTATAGCATGCATACTCTGGCATATGGTATGTTATAGAGGTGTGGATCTGTAATGCACACAGATCATTCAAAGATTGTGCAAGTACAAGATTGCTGTACCGTTCCTCTAAATAGCTGTTAAGACACATTTTTCTTCTGGAATATTCTGCTCTTTTCTCGAGTAGTCTTGAGTCTCTTTTTCTTCCTCTTCGCAACAACAAAAGTGAATAAAGTATAAAAGTTAGCATATTGAAGGTGTGACTAGCAGAAATCGCATCCTGTGTATTTACATTATCTGTGCAGAGAGCACCGGATTGCACCTTTTGTGTTCTCACTTGGCTCATTGAAGTGGAAAACAGGAAGTTGAACAGCTGACTATTATAGCGTCAGTCTTGTGGGACTTCAGTTCTGGTTTAAAGTGCTGTTATTTGCCTTGCATGTAGACTTTTTGTTTAAAACTTGTTAAATGTTAATTAAGCAGTTACTTTATATGCCTACTGTAACAACACTCACACTGTTGCCATTCAAACAGTTAAAGAAAATTATATTAATTTCCCTTGGTAGAAATAATTATAAAATACGGTAATTAAATAAAAATAATAAAAAAATATATATGATAAACCAAAACATATTTGATCAATACAATGATGCTTTCCTTTCTATTGTTCATATGTTATTTGCATAAACTACTGTTTAAAATTTGAGGTCAGTAAGATTTCTTTTACGTTTTTGAAATAAGTTTCTTATGCATTTATTTGATCATTTAGATATTTAAATATTGTTACAATTTAAAATAACTGTTTTCTATTTTAATAAATATTTAAAATGCCATTTATTCCTGTGATGGCAAAGCTGGTCATTGCTCCAGTCTTCAGAAATCATTCTAATCTGAACAGATGTGCTGCTTAATATTTTTGTGGAAATACTGATACTTTGTTTTCAGGGTTCTTCAATGAATAGAAAGTTCAAAGAACATAATTTATTTGAAATAGAAATCTTTTGTAAAGATAAATGTCTTGATCCATTTATAAAAGACAAGCACCAGTTTTTACATAGAAAAAAAGTATAAAATAAAAAATCAAATTTGACAGCTTGAGGGTTTTTTTGACTGAAAAGGGATACATGGAGGAAGGGGAGGGTTAGAACATAGCTGTGAGCTTTAACAGTCCCTTATTGACCAGTTGATCCCAGCTTCAGCTCAGATCCAGAATAGCTGCAGGGAAACTATTTAAAAGATAATACAACTTGTTTTGGAGATGTGACAGAGAGCAGTGTTGCCTACTTCAGTGATTTGTCAGCATCATACACCAAATCTACGCTGAAACACCACTGAGTGTGTGTATAGGCATCTTTGTTTGCACTTGTATTTGTGTGTACTGTTATGCTTCACTCTGTATATCTGAGTTCTCAGAGGCCAGCTGAGGGCTGGCTCATGTCTCAAGCCACGCCCCCAAACATTCCTTATATGGGCACGGAACATGAGCTCTTAAAAGAGAAGCGTGTGTGTCTCTGCAAGGCATGTTTTCAATTTAAGCTCACTAAACGCCATGCATTGCAAGACATTAGAACTCTGCAATGACTGGTGTAACACCTTTTCCCCTTTTACAATACGCAAAGTAACCCTCAAACACTCAGAGCATAAGCTCTCTGCACCACAACCTCCCCCTCTACCTCACTCACTGCATCTAAAGAGATGAAATTAATCTGTGTCTGCATGTGCTAATGCTTTCGTTTAAGTACATGCGGAATTACCTCTCCTTATTTGGAAGATGCGCATGCATTTGAAAGAGGTCTGTGGCATGTTGCCTGCGGACACATTTACACAAACACACACAACACACACACCCTTCACACCCATCAGAATCTCTGTTTCTGTGCAAGGGCAGATAACACACTCTCATGCAGAGACGTATCCGCTCAGCTGTGCACTTCCCCTTTGAGCTCTTTTCCTTTTTTCTTTTTTTTTAAATGCACAGTATTTGAGTAATGAATGCTCATATGCATTTGTATGAATGCTGAACTGTGCCTATATTTGTGTACATTACAAAGTCTTTTATGCTCTTATGCTGCATTTATTTGAGGAAAAATAAAGTAAAAACAGTAATTGTGAAATGTTATGTATATAAATGTTTTATATTTTAAAATGTAATTTATTCCTGTGATGGCATCGCTGAACGTTCAGAAATCATTCTAATATGATGATTTGGTGCTCAAGAAACTTTTCTTATTATTATCAATGTTGAAAGCAGTTATGCTGTTTGATATCTTTGTAGAAACAATCTTTTTTTTTTCAGGATTCTTTGATAAAAGAATTCTTCTATTTGAAATAGAAATCTTTTGTAACCTTATAGATGTCTTTTTAACTTTTTTTCAATTTGATGTGTCCCTGCTGAATAAAAGTAAAATCTTTCTGACCCCAAACTTTTAAAGTTATCACTAAAATTAACGTGGATCTCTTCATTGGCATATTTGCCTCCAAAGTAACGCTCTGGGTTGCTCTGGAATGCCTGCATTAGACAAGAACACACACACACACACATACACAAGCTGGCACTTATGCACACAATAACTCACTGAAACTCTATGAGGGAATACATTGCCTCTGCAAAACAAGCTGAACAGGTGGGCGGGACTTTTGAGGTTTCCCTTTTACCTTTACACCTATCAGGACAGTCGCTATGGCATCTGATCCCCCTCCCTATGACCAATCAGACAACAGCACAGCCGGCCCCACTCTTACATGAGTTGTGTGCTGACTGAGCAAGCGAGCACGCCTTCAGTTACCAGCTGAGAGGAAGTAGGCTGAAAGGCAAAGCAGAGGATTGAGAGAGAAACAAGTGGTGAGAAATTCAACAAGAAAGAGAGAGCACAAGAAGGGAGGGAGGACTAAAGGCGGTATACCAAAGCTGCTTTCATTGTTTTGAAGTTATTTGAGGGGGGAAAGATGTGTGTGAGATGGTGGTGGTGGTGGGGGGATTTAGAAGTGAAAAGTGAAAAGTGGGGTGGGGTGGGGGGAACGGGGGGTGTATTACAGAGTTTATATGCATGTGCCAAAGGGAGCCTGAGAGAGGTTTTGTGTGTGAGTTATTGAAAGAGGGAGAGAGGGGGGGAGTTCGGGAGGGTGGAAAGAGAGATTCACAGTTGGGCATACCAGAATAGCAGTGCAGAGAGAGCATAAACAGCGAGATGTGCCTTTACAGACTGCTTGAACAAGAAACCTTGATTGGACCTAAGTCTTGTATGTTTCTCTCTCCTTTCAGGGGAGGAACAGAAATAAAGGCCAGCACTCCCTCATCATTCCATGCAAGTAACCTTTCAACTCCTCACAGTCTTGAAGCAAGAACAACCACAACTTTAGAGCACCGACAGAGAGGACTGAGAAACGGACGTGTAGGAAAGGGCTGGAGTTCTTAGAGAGGTGAGTCAAGAGGTTAACATTAATTCTGTACTGTCTATGGGTGGTTTAAACAGTGACATGGCATACTTCATCTAAAACTATTGTAAACATCTTGTTTAAGTATTGTTCATGTAGTTTGTATTAATTGAGAGGCTACATTTTGAATAAGTGTAGGCCTACTTTTAAAAGTTCATTTGTTACACCACATGCTATTTAAATGAACTGTAAACTAGCTACAAGCTGTAAAAATAGTGAAAACCCAGTTAAGGCACCCCAATTATATTTAGAACCTATTTTTTTTATTGAGATTGTTTATGAGTCATTGACATTTCTTTAGCAGTGACATCAGTGTCCTGCTGTGACATGTTATACTTTATCTAAAACTGTTTTAAACAAAATGTTTTCAATGTGTATTATTTTTATCTTATAAATTCACGTTGTATGCCCTTGTATTTAAATGAGAGGCTACATTTAGAATATATTTGTACTTTTAAAAAATTATTTGTCATGCACCAAAAAACTTCAAATTATCTGCAAATTAGTTGAAAACTTTAAAATGGTGAAAAACAAATTGTATGCTTCCCTTTATATAGATTTTAACTGAAAGTTTTGCTTACGTTTGTTTATGAGTCAGTGGAATACTGGTGCAAATGGTGGATAACTTTAAAGAAATGATGACTAGTTTAAGCACCTACATATAAATTATGCTTTTAAAGTTAATGTGGATTTGAACCTAAAAACTTTATTTTGCTGTATATATCATTGGAAGTGGAAAAGGAAGTAGTTTCGTAGAGAACTTTGAAGAAGAAAAAAAGCTGTCTCATGCTTTTTCTTTTTGTCTTGTCATATCTGTCAATGCTCAGAATGAATCAATGACATCATGCCCCATCCTGTGTCTAGAGATAATATTTCAGCTATTGGTTTTGCAAACTGACAGGCTTTTAGTTGTGGAGAGATAAGCATTAGTCGGAGGTGTGCTTGTGAGTCTTTGTTCCTGTTGTAGTTTATAATGACATTTAGTGGCTTCCTCTGTTATAAAAAGCCAGGTGTTTTGTAGAAACCTCAAGGCTGCACACATCATCACTGTACCTTAAGGGTAGAGGTCTACACTGAAACCCATGAGATGTTCTTTCTCGGTGATTCACTTTCTCACATGCGTGGTGAGAATGAATTCATTGTTTTTACTGTTTGAAGAATAACACCTGTTGGGTATATGCATGCGGGTATATGCATGCCTTAATTATGTCGCTACGATTCAGTGGGGGAAGAAACTCTTTCAGCTGTATTTTAGCTTGACTGAATCAAGAATTGTTTGTTTAAGTAAAAAAAATAATACTTTCTTGACAGGTAGAAGATAGATGAGTTTTTGACATCCATAAATATAGAGCAAAACTAGCTATATCAGGCTCATAGCTATGATAAACAAGCTCCATGGTGGCTCTATAGGGAGAATGGCTTGCTTAATAAAGCTTGTATTCCCAGAATGTTGCTTGGACTCGGAGGTCAACCATGGAAACAATGTTTGAAATGAAGCTCCAATGTCATTTTTGATTGTTTAGTCATAAAGTTTCCCTTGGTTTCTATGAGTCCTTCCATCTCTTATCTGCCTTGTTCCTGAAACTGAGAAACTAGAATGTGAAGAAGGAAATATTTTTGCTTCATTCTATAGCCATCAGCTTCATAATCATCACAAACAGATGCGCAGCTGCGCATTCAAGAATTCCAATAACTAAAGAATAACACAGATGTCTTCCATTGCATTGTGATTATATACAATAATTTTGTTCTTGATATCCCCTTAATTTTCTTCTAATCATCTTATGGGGTTTTTCCATTGCTCATTTCTCACTAAGGGCATTAAGACACTATTTTCTGTAAAGCTGCTTTGAAACTAGCTGTATTATGAAAGGCATTACACACATTAAATTGACTTGACTAATTCTTGGCCAACTTCTTTTTCCTAAATGATAGGCTAACATAGTAACCAGAAAAACACCATAAAGCTGACAGCTACCCAAGTTAGTCTTGGTTGTTTGGCTTCCCCATCTATTTTCTTCCGCTCTGTATTGAATTCTCTGGGGGATGAACATTCTTGCTTTTTTCTTTAACAGGCCTAGTGGATAAACTTAGCTCTCAGTGTGTCCTTGAATTGTTATTATAACCTGGAAAACAATTCATTCCAATGGAATTACTAGATTTGTAGATGCAACCATATCAAGAGAGGTTCAGGAATAGGACTAAGCTGATAATGAAATCATGCAGTCGTTGATTGCAATAAATATTATAATGACTGGTAAAATTAGTATGTGTAAAAAAAAAATAGACTATTTTGTTGCATAGCTGAAGAGTGCATTACGTATATGAAAGTGTGTAGTCATATCACTGGCATCGTTTGCTTTGAATAAACACACTTTACATCTCTCATCCTACCCTCTGAGCAACATGTTGGTGTGTGTAACACCAGTGTGTTAGCTGGTGTGTGTCTTGTCAGCTGTATTTGACCTGGGGTTTAGGCTTCTATTCATGCTGAGACGAAAGATTCACAGCCAGGCTCTGAGGGTCTTACATCATGTGCATCAGACCACCATATGCTTGGCCAACTATGAAAAAAAAATGTATTTGAAAGAAGTCTTCAGTGTCACATGATAGTCCAGAATTCATTCTAACATGCTGATTTGTTGTTTGTTGAAAACAATTAGGCTGCTTAATATTTTTGTGGAAACTGAAAAAGTATTTAATATCTTATTGACAATGACAAATCTTACTGAACCCAAACTTTTGAAAGGTAGTGTACTTTGTCTGTTGTGTTTTCAGTTATTTACATTGGTTTTGTATCTGTCTGGTTTTGAATCAGGTCCTGGAATGCTGTTACAGATTGTGTTTTTAGGTGTCCTCTATGTACGTCTGGACCTTTTGAATCTTATTTCAGATCTTATGTCACTGTGAGGTCTGCCCCGTTAGCCGTTTGTCAAAGCGATGCCTAAAATACCCTCAACCCCAAGCCTTTGGTGGAGTTATGCTGTGTGACCTCACAAAAACACTCTCTCCTTCAGTATTCATTTCTGTCTCTATCTCTTTGCATCTCTCCATGGTCTAATTAAATTGGTCACATAGGCCCATAATTTGAGTCCTAAATTTTGCTAGTGAACTCAGACGCTCAGGAACATGCCACCACTATAAGAAAAAAAAAAAAAAAATCCATAGAAAAACATAAAAGGTACTGGTAATTTTCTGTACTGTACTGGTAATTAAAACCCAACACAATGTAATGTGTAATTCAAAATATGGGCGAAAAATCGATATGGAAAATTCCTTCATATTACCACAGTACATTGTGCCCTATTTTTAAAGACTTTTTTAGAGTGTAAGCTCCTCCCTTGAGAGGCCACTGAATACTTCTTTCAAGCAGTGTAATGCAAATGCTTCTCTTGGAAAGGCCAAATCCTCAACATTCTGTCTTTTTTATATTTTGTGCTTTTATAGCCATCAGACTGACATACTTAAGCTTCATTAGATGGTGCTCAGTGCATCGCAAGATATGTCACTCTACTGTTCAAAATTTTGAGGTCAGTAAGAGTTTTTTGAAAGAAATTAAAACTTTTATTCAGCAAGGATTAATTAAATAGATGTGACAGACATACATTTATAATGCTACAAAATATTTCG
The DNA here is from genome assembly GCF_963993115.1 of Abramis brama. Taxonomy (NCBI): domain Eukaryota; kingdom Metazoa; phylum Chordata; class Actinopteri; order Cypriniformes; family Leuciscidae; genus Abramis; species Abramis brama. The sequence continues at coordinate 11,337,054 of NC_139967.1, read as the reverse complement.
GTTTCAAATAAACACTGTTCTTTTTAATTTTCTATTGATCAAAAGAATCCTGAAAAAAGTGTATCACCAGATCTACATGTATATTAATCAGAAAACTATTTTCAACATTAGATTGGTGTAACATAGCAAGTAATAATTAAAATAAAGATTTACTGAGCAGAAAATAAGCATATTAGAATGATTTTAAGACTGGAGTAACACCTGCTGAAAATTCCCCTTTGCTATCACAGGAATAACATACATTCAAATATAATTTGTAAATTGTAAGAATATTTCACTATATTACTGTGTTTTTCATAAGTGAGCATACAAGCCCTCTTTCAAAAGTACTTAAAAATCTTACCCTAGTTTAAAAATCTTATCCCCAAACTTTTGATTGTATGGTGTATATGAAATATGTGAATCCGTGGCCGAGGCTACATCAGAGTCAGGGTGGCACTGGCCCACTCAGATTGATGGCTGGTTCATCCAATCAAATGAGACACAAAATATTTTTTTGAGGGAAAGGAGAAAACAAATCACACATAGGCTACATTACAAAAAAAATAGGATCTTAGTTGCATATCAAGTTTCAGAAATAAAAAATTATTTTAGTGTCTTGATATGCATAGCCTAACTGTGACAGCCAATCAATAGGCTAGTAGTACTGTTTTAGCCAATCACAAAGTATTGGGGGAGGGGAAGACGAGTTTACGTTTGCTAGTGAATTAAACTAATATTCAACACTCACAAGGCGAGCATGTCGAAACGGATATCTTTGATTAAATATTTTAAAAAAACAAGAATAGAGTCTGTAACTACACTCGATGTCGACAGTACAAACACATCAACTGATGACCAGCAGCCCACAACGTCATATCCACCAGGACCTCCTCTCAACCCAGAGCCCATCCTTCAGAGAAAGCAACCTACCGGTTGATTTATCCACACTCGATGAACCGCCTGCTCGGCCCCATTTACGCAGGTTTCCGTGCACAAAAAAAAAAAAACGCAAGTCCAGATAGTTTGCGGCCAAGTGGTACACAATTGAGGTCCACCCTATTTCACCAAGGTCCACTCACTTTAAAATTTCTGGCCTCGCTACTGATGTGAAGTGTATGATTAGGCACCTCTTCACTCCCAGAGCTCTCTTGTGGTATTCATGATTTTTAGTGCCTTTCAGATTATGATTTTCATAATGCAGTGGATTTGTCATTCTCTTCCCCCTTTGGATGTGATGTATGCATCCTTAAGACGGCTAATTTGAAAACAGCTTAACCATACATATATATGATCACGAGACAGTGGTGTAAATAATGGCCCACATTCGACCGACCTATAAAGGAATAGTTCATCCAAAAATAAAAAATCTAAAACATTCTTCAAAATAGTTTTTTTTGGTGTGTTCCACAGATGGAGGTCATACAGATTCAGAACAACATGAGTGTGATTAAATAATAGAATTTTCATTTCTAGGTGAACTACCCCTTTAATACACAGCGCTGCTTGAAGATAATGAAAAAGGAAGGACAAAAAGATTCCTTCAGCTAATGCGCATTCAGACTACATGCATTTAGCTAAGCTTCAGTTGATAATGCTCACTTATATCGCGTTTTCCCAAAAGCCATTACTTAGGGCTAGTGCTTGTTCCTGTTTTTGTCTTTTTAATGAGCTGGACTGCTCGTTCTCTGATGCAACACAGTACAAAGGTTCTGTTGTGCGTCTCCGTGTTTTGTCTGCCAGTCTTGATCCCAAACAGGCCTGAGCTCTAGAGACAGTGAGCCAGTCAGAGCAATGTAGTACAGTCTGTTCAAGCATGTGTCCTTATCAGATGGCACAAAATGAGTTTAGTGAGTCATATGATTGCTCTTTGTGTCTGTTCCCTGTTAGTGTGATTTGTTTGATTGATTTATTGACCAGTAAAACAATGTCTTTTGTAATTAAAAGCTAGATGACTGATCAATTTGAGCTTTGACATTTAACCTCATCAGCGCATGTGTTGACAGCAATTTACCAGAAAACTTGACTTTAAAATCGGTTTACAATGACTGATTCGGATCATGTGCAGGTTGAACGGTGGGATGGTTACTGATTTGTTGTCCATTTAACCACTTTTCTCTGACAGGTTGTGTCTCTGGAATGCCTGGCTCAGGATGCAGCCGCTGAGCAGTTCACTCCTTTCAGGAGCCAAGGGGAGGCGTGATTGGCCGCTGGCCTTATCTGGGTGGAGCTGTAGGAGAGATATTATCTATTCATTGGCACGTTCTGCAAGGCCCCTCCCACCTCACTGACGCTCTGCCCTTGGTAAGTAAACTAAATGCATAGGCTATACTATAGCCCTGTTCAGACTGCCAGTCCAAATCTGTTTTTGTGCATAGCCAATTGGAATCTGATCATATTTAGCATGTGTAAATGGCCAAAAAATTCCATGAAATACAGTTTTTACTAATCTGTTTTAAGATGCATTCAAATGTGGTTTGAAATCCTATTCAAATCATGTTTCTGGAAATCCTTTTCAGTCTGACTGCTCTGATCCAATTTCATGTATCTTTTCTGCCTATGTTTATGTGATGTTCTCACGCCACATAAAACATAAACTGCAGACGCTGTTGTTGAAAACATGCTGAAATACGTTGCAGAAGCAAATCGCATCTGAACAGTCGTGATGCACAGTGTGATTCCACAGATTCCAATCGGATACACAAATAACCGGACGTGGAATGACAGTGTGAACATAGCCTGTGATTACTGGTAACCAAGTAATTGTTTTGCAGGCTTGATCTGTCGTCAAAGTTTAGTAGTCCTAATGTTAGGTGTGTCTTGAGTGTGTTAAAACCTATTTAACATGATCTGTTAAGTGCAGCACAAAAAAAATCGAGTTTATGTCCAAAATTTTATTCATTTCATTTTATGAAGTGTTTTTATGTCTCTATATAAACTTGATTGTCTCTTTGACATTTTCGCTTGCTAATTCTCTTTTGTCAGGCCCCTGTAAGCTGCCTGTGTGTCTGGGAATGCTGTTTTTGCATCAGAGGGGCAGTTTTGGAGATGGGCGAATTCAGGGGCTAAGGACAGGGTCAAGATTCAAGGGTCAACACAACTCAGAAGCTGCAGGGGTGGATGTAGAAGGGTCTGAAGCCAAGCTGCAGGCTCCAACAGGCACGTAGGTTAGGAAAATGGTCATACACACATTTATTTGTATAAATGTATTTTATGACAGTGTTTCTTGCACCAATTTATAGCAGTGACACTCCCTTTTGTTACTCTCCCTTTAGTTGTGAATGCGATCTTTCAGATTGTATTGAATGTGATTGAGATAAAAAGCCTGTGTGGCAAGAAATAATGGCAATGCATTGTCCTTGCGCACAACTAGCAAAAACAGACATAAATTCACAAACGCTGCATATATGCCAATTCTTCGTTTTAATTAATCAGAAACGCACAATAAAACCAGTGTAGTCTGATTCCCAAAGTTGACTCATATGAGCCAGTTCTTTTTAGTGAATCAAAACCATACAGCGAAAATAGATGGTCTGATTCCTGAATGAATTAACATATATAAAAAAAACATATTTAGTGTAATTAGCTGCCGACTAACTGTCTAAATGACAATAGCTACATTTCATGCCCCTAAATAATCCATTTGTAATTTGATGGCTCAGTTGGATTAAAAAAAAAAGTTAAATCCAAATGAAATGTCCATCGGATGGAAAGGGGTGGTGTAGACCTGATCGATCGTTAGGTGAAAACTTCAATGGGTGAAAAGACTCTTTTCTCAAATGGATAAAAAAATGAGCTGGTGAGCTCATGAACAAATGAGCTGGTTATTTTTAGTGTACTATATATAATGTGTTTCATATCAATTTGCTTATGCTTGTATACCTGTTTGTTGTACTTCAGAAGCAGTGTGCACTGTGGAAATCAGCTTGTGCTAACTCCATAACTGACCCTTGGAAACTACAGCCTTCCATCCACCTAGACGGGAAGCTTACTTTCACTTTCACAGCCTTGTTGCACTTGTTCTGACATTCTAGAACTCTCTAGAGCTTGTGTCTTTATTATTTAACACTGCACAACTTCCCTTGAAACAATCACCCAGCACAAGCAAAGTCACTATGCGTCACATCCACGTGGAACTGGCTCGTAAAGAGCCGGCCGTAGAGCTTCCAGCCCAGAATGGCGATCTGCCTCTGCCTAGCACTCAGAGCGAGAGCCCTGAACCTGGAGTACGTCGAGTAGTTCCCAGACCTTTTGGAGAAGAAGAGATCAGACTGCAGAAGGTCTACCAGCTGTCCATTCTCTCACAAAGAGGTGGTTTTGGAGAAAATCAAGAGACTCTGCGACCCATCAGAGTAGGCATGAAACGTAGCCTAGAGGGGACGTCGGTCCCTGTCGCCCACAAGCGTCTTTTCCAACCGGACGATGATGATGATGATGAGTCCGATGGGGAGGTGCTGTGTGGGTCTGGGGTGGAACCACTTTTTTACAACTCGTTCCTTGAGCACAGAGACTCAGAAATCCCAAGGTCTCCTCCCCTTTCCCCTTCGCATCCACCAATTCCTGGTCGCCGCCCAGCCCAGCACAACCACGACAGGCCTGTCCCAGACGTCTTCGCCCCGCTGTCCCCAAAATCTCCTCCAATGGTGGACCCCCAAGGCCCTCACTCTACCTGGGGTCACTGCGAGGGGAGTCCTCCTACCTTTACTCCCAGGACCGAGGCCTCCACAGCAGGAAACGTCCCGGCTGGCTCCAGCGAAGAGCCACAGAACGAAGGCCATAACTCTGTGGACGTCAAGAGTATGTTGTCTGCCACAGAGAGCAGTTGGGCACCTGTCCCATTTTCAACACCCGCTGAAGCTGTTGAATGGGGGACAACTTTCGAATCTTCTCCTCCACCATTGGAGACAAAGACCTTCTCCTCTTCCTCCTCCTCCTCTAATGGACTGAGCTCTCTTGAGAAAACACCAGGGGAAGCAAATAGCCAGATACCAGGATCATCCAATTCCTGTCCAGTGAAGAAAAGACTTCTCTCCTCCAGTGATACAGGGGAGTCCTGCTCAGAGGATGAGGGTCCATCTACATCAAAACGCAGTAGGCTGGCATTGTTGGCACCTGGGCTCGGATTAGCGTCCTGTCGCAGCACTGATGCCAAGGGTGCACCCTTCTGGAATCATCTACTACCCTCAGCAAGAGAGCACACCAAGGTGAGATGCAAATAACTAGAAATTAAACTGAAGGCCCTTCCACATGACTTTACAATGCAGCTAGATATACAAACTTACATTTTAACCACCAGCTTAGATTATTTGCGCCTCGTAATCCAATTATATAAAGACCCTTACATCTTTAAAATGAACTCAATGTGTAGCCAATTAGTAAAGCACATTACTATCATTCATAAAGCAAGATGGAAAACAAAATGGATATCATGGCATTCAGAGCATAAAATCATTAGAAATTCTCTGTGAATAAAAAAATAATAAGGTACAATCATTTCTGACTAGTGTTTGCAATGCTTTTCATGTAAAGATAAAAACAGCACATTGTGAGAGATGCATTGAATGTGAGTCATGTGTAAAAGCCATAATTTAAGGGGGAAAAAACACACCAGATGTTTCCACATTATGAATGATTACAAATAGGAATGGAGATGGAAAGGTGCTGATTAAGGTGCTGAGAAACGTTTTCTAGGCAATGCGTGCATGTAAGTGTGAAGGGGCGGGAATAATCTACTACCTATTACTGACAGAGTCATGATGAAAAGTGATTAGTCGGATGGATAAAAGACATATTGGGAGTGAGAAAGTGAGAGATTTTAGAATATGTGTGCTTAATTTTCCATTGCAGTACAAAAAGCATTGGGACTCCAGAACAAAGCCCATTGACAGAGCCATTGTTCAAGAGGTGAGACCTGCCTCACCTGACCTAAACCATATACACATACAGGTTCTGGCCAAATTCAGTTCCAGAATGAGCGAATTTGGGTGAAAGGGGTTACACGGACTACAGAGGCTCATATACTGTCACTTTCATCACGACGGTGTCAGTGCTCGAAGGCTGAGCTCAGGACTGAAGGGAAGAATAAAAGAGAACGTGAAGGACAGAGAAATGATCATAGAAACAGGCCAAAGAAGAGACAATCACAAAGAGGAAGGAACAAACAGAGGTTTAGTATAGAGAAACAAAGAGATGAATAGACTGAAATAAAGGAGCAGACTATCTGAAAATGTACAAGTTTTATACACAGTCTATAGTTAAGTCTAGCTGATATTTAATGATAATATTTAATAACTATTATCAGAATGATATTATGGACTACTGTGATATTGCAGCTACATCTTCATCTGTAAGTACTTGCAGTCTTTTTTGGTTTGTTTGTTTGAAATCTCCCATTGACATTAGAATGTTCAGCATTCAAAGTTGAATGTGATTTCAGATGTCATAATGGGCCTTCTTTTCCCAATATGTTATCTTTCAAATCTCTCAAACACTTTTCTTTTGTTGATTGTCATGAGGAGATTTAAATCTAGTTACACGTTTATCAGCAGCCTGTTTTTATATGATAAAAAAAAATGGACCTCGACATTAGTTCGCCATTATTTTCTGATGCAAGTCTTTTTTTCTTAAACAGATTATTGAAGAAAAACTTGGTATTAGTTGTAACATCTTTTTCAAACTTCCTTTTCAGACTGCTACAGACTGTTCGCGATCAAGTAGAAGGCTCAAAGCAGGGAGTCGACTCAAATCGTAAGTCATCTTTTTTTATTTTGTCTCAAAACAACTATTTTATTGTATTATATTAATATAAAAATTTGTGTGTTACTTTTTGTTATAGTCGACAGTTGCGCAGTGGACGCAGAACAGACACCAGTCGCTCCTGTAGTTCAGTCTCCTCTTTGTCCTCCATTAGCAGACCTCTTCTTGGCAACTTTGAGGTACACTAAGCTAATAAATAAAATACTAAATCAATATAGATTTAGATAGATAGAAATAGCACAGTGTATGATGGGCTCCGACTCCAATAATTGTATTTTTGAAAGCTTCAGACTATGATTTCACCCAGTCGGAGGATATCAAACATGTTGGATATTTTGAGCTGATTTATATTGTTTTCATTTGTCATGCGTCTCCTAGTAACAAGGTGCATGTTTCTGTTTGTGTTTGGAATGACTTGAACGTCTGGTAGTGTGTGATCCTCAGTCGTTTAGTGTAATGCCCGGTTTTTCCTCTATGTACAAAGTCGGCAAGTATGATGCCCACATTTTATTTTGTTTTAAAATGTGTAAAGATTTTAAAAGTTGTGTAGTATATCCCAGCTATAAAACAGTGACTAATGTTTTAATGCATTTCTGATTGGGTTTTGTTTGTGCATTTGTCTGAAGGAGTCAATTCTGAAGGGCCGTTTTACTCCATCTGGGCGGATCGAGGGCTTCACAGCAGAGATCGGGGCTAGCGGCTCCTATTGCCCACAGCATGCAACCTTGCCTGTGCAAGTGACTTACTATGACACCTCAGAGCACAGTGCCCCTTCTCCCTTCCTGGTATATACTTACTACCTTTGCATGTTGAATCCATGCGGTTACGCTAGAGGATTCTTTCTCAGCACTTGTAAAATGCCCATGTATTAAAATGAGCATGCACCTAGCCTAGTGAATTTAGAGGTTTTTGTAAAATGCATTTTAAATGTCATATTTATTTGCCATGTTTAGGGGGTGATCTTGCTAGAACCACTTGGAAAAAAAGGATACAGCGTACCCAAAGCAGGGACCATTCAAGTGGTGGGCTCTCTTTCTGTTTCTTTCCATTTATTTATTTATATATATATATATATATATATATATATATATATATATATACACTGCTCAAAAAAATTAAAGGAACACTTTGAAAACACATCAGATCTCAATGGGGAAAAATATCATGCTGGATATCTATACTAATATGGACTGGGTAATGTGTTATGAACGAAAGGATGCCACATCGTTTGATGGAAATGAAAATAATCAACCTACAGAGGATTGAATTCAAAGACACCCCGGAAATCTAAGTGAAAAAATGATGCAGCAGGCTTGTCAATTTTGCTGAAATTTCATTGCAGCAACTCAAAATTGTTCTCAGTAGTTTGTATGGCCCCCACGTGCTTGTATGCATGCCTGACAACGTCGGGACATGCTCATACTGAGACGACGGATGGTGTCCTGGGGTATTTCCTCCCAGATCTGGACCAGCGCATCACTGAGCTCCTGGACAGTCTGAGGTGCAACCAGGTGATGTCAGATGGACCGAAACACAATGTCCCAGAGGTGTTCTATTGGATGTAGGTCAGGTGAGCGTGGTGGCCCTTCAATGGTATCATTCCTTCATCCTCCAGGAACTGCCTGCATGCTCTCGCCACATGAGGCCGGGCATTGTTGTGCACCAGGAGGAACCCAGGACCCACTGCACCAGCATAGGTTCTGACAATGGATCCAAGGATTTCATCCCGATACCTAATGGCAGTCAGGGTGCCATTGTCTAGCCTGCAGAGGTCTGTGCGTCCCTCCATGGATATGCCTCCCCAGACCATCACTGACCCACCACCAAACCGGTCATGCTGAACGATGTTACAGGCAGCATAACATTCTCCACGGCTTCTCCAGACCCTTTCCTGTCTGTCACGTGCTCAGGGTGAACCTGCTCTCATTTGTGAAAACCACAGGGCACCAGTGGCGGACCTGCCAATTCTGGTGTTCAATGGGAAATGCCAATCGAGCTCCCTGGTGCTGGGCAGTGAGCACAGGGCCCACTAGAAGACGTTGGGCCCTCAGGCCACCCTCATGAAGTCTGTTTCTGATTGTTTGGTCAGAGACATTCACACCAGTGGCCTGCTGGAGGTCATTTTGTAGGGTTCTGGCAGTGCTCATCATGTTCCTCCTCGCACAAAGGAGCAGATACCGGTCCTGCTGATGGGTTAAGGACCTTCTACCGCCCTGTCCAGCTCTCCTAGAGTAGCTGTCTGTCTTCCTGGAATCTCCTCCATGCTCTTGAGACTGTGCTGGGAGACACAGCAAACCTTCTGGCAATGGCACGTATTGATGAGCCATCCTGAAGGAGCTGGACTGCCTGCGCAACCTCTGTAGGGTCCAGGTATCGCCTCATGCTACCAGTAGTGACACTGACCCTAGCCAAATGCAAAACTGGTGAAAAACAGTCTGAAAAGATGAGTAGGGAAAAAATGTCAGTGGCCTCCACCTGTAAAACCATTCCTGTTTTGGGGGTTGTCTCACTGTTGCCCATCTAGTGCACCTGCTGTTAATTTCATTAACACTAAAGCAGTTGAAACTGATTACCAACCCCCTCTGCAGTCGGCAAGTCTGGCAGATTGAGTGGACTTAGCCAAAATTTTGAATGTTTACAACTCTCATGCCCCTCCCCCACTACCAACGAGCACCCGCCCATCGTCAGTGCGTGTGTACCTGATTTTCTGTGAACGCGTCCGTCTCTTCAGCATCGATCAACACCATGGACTCGGAGGTAGGCTGCCCTGGCTAATCTATCCATAGATAGCAATAACCGAGGAATTGGAAGCTTGTTAGTAGATTTTCTCTCCGCCATCACGCTTCGTACAATCTTCAGGCGAACTTCAGGCGTGTCGTGTGCATGTGATATTGTAATGTGCGCGTCTGCGCGAGCGAGGGGGGATCTGTGGCGTGTGCACGAACTGTGATTGACAGTCAGATCTCACACCCCCCTGCGCTGATTGGACCTGATGAAGCGGGAGCGGTGGATTTTTGCAAAACAAATAACATGCTCCAGGTGGAGTTAGAAGCTCGGGTTTTTTTTCTAAAACCAACTTAGTTATGTTGTTCTGTCGGATTATAGTGTCAATTTCACTGAATTTGATCAAAAAAATGTTGCCGACGGCAGCTTTAACTGACCAGATCAATATCCCAGGAGTTTAACTGACTTGATGCTATTCTCTGATTAAAAAGTGTTCCCTTTATTTTTTTGAGCAGTATATATATATATATATATACATTTTTTCTATAATTTTTTCTTATAATCCTTTGTTTGAACTATCATTGTATTGTTGTCTTTTTGCAGACCTTATTTAACCCCAATAAGACTGTGGTTAAAATGTTTTTGGTGACGTATAATTTTGGGGACATGCCCGTTAATCACATGACCTTCTTGCGCCATCGTATCTTCCTGGTGCCTGTGGATGAGGTGGAGGGGCAGGAGGGCTCCTTGTCTGACAGGAAGAAGATTCTCTGCTACTTGATACACCTCAGGTAAATGCTGACAGGATGTACACTATTGTTCAAAAGTTTAAGGTTGGTAAGGTTTTTGAAAGAAGTCTCTTTTGCTCACCAAGGATGCATTTATTTGAACAAAAATATGGTAAAGACAGTAATATTGTGAAATATTATTACTATTTAAAATAACTGTTTTCTATTTTAATATATTTTGAAATGTAATGTATTCCTGCGATGGCAAAGCTGAATTTTCAGCAGCCATCAGTGTCCCATGATCCTTCAGAAATCATTCTAATGTGCTAATTTGATGCTCGAGAAACATTTCTTATTATCCACGTTGAGAACAGTTGTGTATATGGGCTAGTTTGCAACTAACTTAAAACTAAATAACTGTATTAAACATATTCTATCTATAGAGAATCATAAAAGTAATTAGTAGGTTATTTACCTCTAATAAGTGGTAAATGAAGCAAAATAAACCTGTTTTTCCTCTCTTCTGTGTTTGCACATCTCAGATTCCAGAGTTCAAAATCTGGGAAAATCTACTTGCACAATGATATCCGGCTGCTATTCTCCCGCAAGTCCATCGAGGTGGACACTGGGATTCCTTACGAGCTGAAATCTTTCACCGAGGTGCCAAGAAACCCCAAATACTCCCCCAGAGTGTGAGATTGTGATGCCCTGCTGCAGTGGGGCAGAAGGACCGCATTAATAAAGATTGCAAGACAAGAGACCCCTGTACACTTGAACACAGACACACTTGCACTCATACATGCATACACAGACAAATGTATGTACATACACACAGATATCACACCCTCTTGAGGGCAAACTCTAGAACTGAGTGTGTAACATGCATGCCTTGTGACTAAATTGAGTTTTCCTCTAGTGCCGTTAAACAGTTAAGCTTTGCCCTTCACTCTGCCTGCACCTGCCCACTGTGGACCAGTTGTAAACATGCCCACCAACCCAGTCTAAAATGTTGGGGACCATCAGTAGATAAGGACTTCCTCGATTAAAGAGGACTGATTGGATGTACAAAGAGGTACAGTATGATAGACATATGCAAGCAAATCATTTGGAAAAGGAGACTTCTGAGGCCAAGATTGAAGTTTCAACAATGGACACCACCAGTAACTTGCTCATTGGAGGGGATAAGAATGTTCTAGAAAGAAAGAGACCAGCGGAACAGAGGACTGAAAGTACATCCATTCAGTATCTGCATTGGTTGTAAAGAAGGGAATAGACCTCAGTATTTTGGACATTTTCTCATTTTGGAAGGGCAGTTTGTAGGACATTGCTATTTCAACTTCTTCTGCACAGTCCAACATCAGAGCAGAAAACAAACTGTAGTATTTATGTTCGCAAATGTCTTAAAAAAAAAAAAAAGAAAAGAAAAAAAGCAATATGCTTCACAACTAGAGTGATTTAATTTTTGTGGAGATAGTAGGTGCCCTCTCTGCTAGGATGAAGGGAAAAGATTGCCAAGTGAGAGATGGTGGAGAGAGGGAGGGAAGAAAACGAAGGGAACGGGAGGGAATTTGGGGTATTTAAAATCAGAAAATGTTGTTTATGTATATTTTAAAATTGATTAAACTCTGTGACTTGCGGGTGAAACCAGTGTTTGACCGTAATTTGCCAAGGGATACTTGAGAAGCAATGCCAAGGTTTGCACCTGTATGTTTTGTGTATGATCAATAAAATACATTCACTTACAACATAATAAAAAGCAAGCTTGTGTAGATTAAGTGAAAATACCTCCAGTGTTTCATGCCAAGAAGGCTCAACCGCAGTCCCCACTGCCTCCTCAGAGATTTGTGGACACAAACAAGCTGTTTGGGCTTTAGCATGCAGAAAAATCTGCTTGACTGCTGCTGATCTGAACAACAGTAAAATCTTGGACTGCTTTATAATATCTGGCCCTTTTTTATTTGATTAGCATTAGGCAATGCCATTCACCAGTATGAAACCGGTTAAACAGCATTGTGAGTTTTAGTAACCTTTAACATGAAAATGGCGGTGTAGTTCGCAATGGTCCTGTTATTATGAGACTGTTACAGTATTAATTTGTTGTTGAGATATTATAAAATAGTTTATATTAGTAGAGAGATAACTGATGGATTTATTTCTGTCATTCAATGGTAAGGCATTGCTATTTTTTTTTATTTTTTTTATGGAAAATAATTAGCAGATTCCTAAGATGACTTCTAAATATTTTGTTTATGCTGAACATGCATTACAAATAATACAATATATTACAACCTGAGCTCTAGGGCATCACAAGGCACAGCATTTGTTAAAAACTGCATTAAGATTGGAAAGAAAACGTCTGGTTAATCAGTTAAATTATAGTATGTAGAATTCAGGGAGTTCTGAATAGCCATTCTGCCTAGATTTATAGAAATATAAAAAACTGGCTTGGTTATTTTTGCACAAAGTTTTAGTTTCATTGTTTTGTGCAAAATTTGAATCAAAGTTACTATGAGAGGTTTCTCTCTCTGATCTGTAAAGCTGATCTTTGTGTATATTCTGCTTTACCAAACGTAGCTCAGTTAATGCAGAGGTTCTTCAGCTCTCACTGTTTGGCTCTTCTCTGTGGATTTGCTCACAACCTTGGGGAAATAATCATATTGGCATCAGGCTTCATTTCTTGAGATTTTTGTCTTTCAGTATGTCACATAACTTTCTCAGAAGATGCAGGTTGCATATGTTTATTCTGGTTTTATTGTGCATCATATAGTAAAATGTTAGCTAACTCAAGTAACACAAACCTGGAGTTAAAAGAGATGCCATGCCAGCTCCCACATTGATTTGGGTTATTTTAAACTATTAATTAGTGGCAAGCAAAGGACACCTCTATTGGGACAAACTAGGTATGAGTTTCTTTATTTTCATGTAAATTCATTTCAAACAGTTACAGCATTGCTTACAAATTATCATGAATGCAGTTTTTATAATTAATACATTAAATTGTTGTGTTTATTGTCACACTGCAGGAATTGTGCAAAATAAATAAATAAATAGCCCAAATAAATAAATAAGTTGATTAGTTATAGCCTATACATGTACCCTTAAACATACATTTAAAGTTTAAAAATAAAAACACAATAAAAAAATTATTTGTTGACTACCATTAAATAATTAAAAGAAGGCTACAATACAAACTTAAAATGTGCTTCTAGCCTATGTCATGCAGAAAGGTTTAATTTGGTTACTTACTGGAACCCACATTTGCTTGACTCCTAAAAGAAATTATTGTAAACTTTGTGAATCCTTGTTCTAGTGAATGTTAAATTAATTACTGTAACTGAAACAGAATTGCAACACTTTTTAAAGCAATTAAATAATTCCACTAAATATGGGTAAAGGATTTACACATAACAAAACTAACACTCTGTGTAGCAAAAGATTTGGGCTGGGAAAATTTACATTTTTAAACTCACAGTTTGCAAATGTTAAAACATAACAGGGTCATGCTTAATGACACCATTGCTACATTTTTGGAACAAAATTATTTCCCAAATTAGTATTTGATCCTCACATGTGTTTTGATGTAAAAATATCAATGTAGGCTATATACGTTTAAAGTACTATCCATATAAATGAAAAAAAATAATAATTAAGGCACTTTTCTGTAAGTGAAATAAAAATGTAACAGTGGGCCTTAGGTGTCAACTTTCTTCTGTATTATTCACACGATAGAGTCATTTCAGGAATAGATAAATTATTATCCCAAATAGTCACATGAAGCTGACAGAAATGTCAGAACTCTGAGGTTAACATGCTGAAGTTCTAGTCTTCTATAATGCAGGTCAATGCCACTGCATTGCAGAGCTCTAAAAATGCATTTGCAGGTATTCTGCAGGGGGATGTAGGAAAATCCCAGGACCATAAAACTTTACAGTGTCAGATAGATGTTGAATGTAATCACCTGTCTTCTTCTTTTCCTGTCTTGTTAGAAAGAAAGGCTTCTCAAAAATGCCGAAGCCAAGAAAATCAAGGGATATGTATCTGATAAACTTATAAAGAAACAAACAACAAAAACAACATCTATTCGCATCGACTGGAGCTTCAGTATTAAATTCTGCGTAGCCGACGCGCGCGTTGACGTCGCGCATTGCGCTGACGTCACCGTCTCTCTTCTCCGGTTAGGCGCGCGCGAAAGTATCGGAGTGAAATCTCACGAGCTCGCACTGGTCAAACCGAACAGAAACTCTCCTAAATCTTCAAACATCTGCTAAAACAATGTCGGACCCAAAGGTAAGCGAGACATCATCTTCATCTTCTGTCACTTTCGGACCGCGAGAGATGGTTATTTCGGATGTTTAGTTGGCGATAAATGTTTTATACGGGTCTTTTTTTAACAGAGAGTGAAAAGCACTTGTTTTTTCCTCTACCTACGTCGCACGCTTAAACGCTAGACGTTAAACCCGCACTTTTCTACTTTCTATTCTTGATATCTTGTAATTATACGCTGTCAAAGTCGTTTGTTTATTTAAAATCACGCTACACTGCTCATAGCAGCTGTACGTTGACGTCCTTTAAATGAAAATTATATGTGCATTTGTGTTCGTCACTTACTTAAACATAATAGACAACCAAATAATTGTTTTTATTTACGTAATACAAGTATCCACGGCATGTTCCAATTAAATACTGCTCATAATTTGAATTGAAAGCTGCCATGCTAAGACACTGTTAGCTTGTGTGTGTTAGCATCGCTAACATGCCGCACATGTGAAGTTCAAACTCAAAGCCGGTTTATTTGCAGCTTCCGGGTTCATTTGCGTGTTTTAACTGTATTTGCTCAGTTGTGTCAAAACAGTGGGTTGAGACGGAGATTCAAACACTTAAACACCTTTAGGCCGCTTATTAGCTTCTGCTAGCCTGGGTGCTAACTGAATGTCCATTTCTGAGAAACTGATATAACTCACCCCTTTAGACATGCATATCTGATATTGAGTGAAGTAAACTGTTTAGCTTAATACACTTCTTAGTATTCTTAAAATGCTGACTGACGAAACTTAACTAGGAGGGGTTGAACCGGTTTAAAGCTTCACATGTGTTGAAGATCTGCTGCAAGAGTTGGTAGGAAAGCTTTTGAATAATTCAAGCTAAAAGGCCCTCATGGATGTTAGACTAGTGATTAGTGGATAGCAAGAGCCTGAATTCCAGCGTGTGAGTTCAAGTTCACGGCTCAGCACCAGTTGGTGTAAGTTTGGTTGCAGCAGCAAATTTGGAGACAATAGGCCAAACTCCAGAGAATGATCCCTCCAAATCCTACAGCTTTTCACTGATCTGATGAGTAATGTGGAAGCAGGATCCCCACAGTCAGATCCGGACAGTGTGAAGCTCAGCAGAACAAATGCCATAGTAAATTATTCTCAAATAAACAAAAAGGAGTCTAATCCTGAATCATGACCAACTGCAGTAGGTCATTAGCATATTTATTTTCTGATGTTTGATTTACAAAAGCTGCTGTTATTAATTCCCCCTCCAGGAGGCACAAGATGATCATGAAGCAACCCCGGAAAATGTAGAGGACTCCAACCATGACCCTCAATTTGAGCCCATCGTCTCCCTACCTGAGCAGGATGTTAAGACCCTAGAAGAGGATGAGGAGGAACTTTTCAAGATGTAAGTCACTACCCAATACTAAGCAGGTTCAGATTTAAAGGTACACTATGCAACTTTGTTTTTTTTTTGTTCAAAATGAACTATTTAAATGAGTCAGTACAACATCAATCCTTCCAAACCGTGTTTTTGTCTTGCACTGATTCACTATGGTAAGCCTATTACAATTGTTTATATTTTAGAGCTGTTGGGATGCATGTCTCGTCATACTCCTAAATAGAGACAAGTTGCTTCGGGCTACTTTTGACGCCTGTGTGATGTGGGAGTGGCATAGGTTAGTTGTCACAATGAGCGAGAAAGGTTGACATGGAAAACACAAAATCAATCTTGAACCGCTGGGGAGTCACCAGTTAAAACAAAAGCAGAATAGAGGAGAGTCTGCTGGTAAAAAGAGAATGTGACAGAGCTCGTAATAAAATGAGAATCAACATTGGCTTGGCCAATTTTGTTGCTCAACGGGTGAAGGTATTTTATTGAACAGATAAATTTCCATATGTAGCTCTCTAAAGCATTATCTATTGTGAAAGGTTATTCATGCGCAGTCGCTAAGAGCCGAAGTGTAACAAAAACAATGTTCTGCAAAATGCATGCAGTTTTGTTTCTTAACCACTAGTGAGCTAAAAGTTACATTGTGTAACTTTTAGAAAGGTTTTCATTGCAGGGGTGGTAGATATGGCAAATCATATCACGATTTTTTTCAAGAAGATAACGATTCACAATTTTATATATATATTATGGATGTCAATTTACACAAATTCTTATGATCAATTGTCATTTAAATTAACGATCGATTAATCATTAGCCTTAAAACTGCAATATGTGTCTACTGCAGTGGCATATAGCCAACAGCATGACGGTGCTGTTTTTTTTTTTTTGGCGGTTCTTTTTTGAATGCTACTGTTCATGGGGTGGTTGATTGATTTCACTTTTCTAACTTTAGTTAGTGTGTAATGTTGCTATTTGAGCATAAATAAAGTTATGATAAACAGCAAAGTTATGATGCTCAATGTTCAAAGCCAAGGAACATATTTTCTTTTAAAGAAATTGCTTTTTAAGGACTACAACAAACGGCTGGTAGGGACTACGTGACATTCCTCCCGGGTTAGTGACATTACGAACCCTAACATTCACATAAGCCCCGCCCCCGGGAACGCGATTTATAGATTATCATGACAGAATATGCTTATCAATGACTAGAAGATAACTACATAAATTCATCAACTAACCATTCAGAAATGTTGTCTACATGTTGTCACTTCTTGAGTCTCCATCTTTCTGACTCCGGTTTGAACATAAAAGGCTAAAAGTTTTCAAAATTTTCATTTTGCATGTCTGTGTGAGGTAATCGAAGTTGCTAAGGACACAAGTTGTTGTAGCTCCGCCCTCTGTGCCGGAAGCAGCAGCTCATTTGCATTTAAAGGGACAGATACAAAAATGTGCGCTTTTTGCTCACCCTCAAATAGTGACAACTTTAACATGCTATATAAAAATATCTGTGGGGTATTTTGAGCTAAAACTTCACACACACACTCTGGGGACATCAGAGATTTATTTTACATCTTGTGAATAGGGCATTATACCACCCCTTTTAAATAGACCTACTGTAGCTGACAAAATAAAGTCTTCGCTCTATAAATTAACTATAGATTGATTCTTAATAAATAGCTTAAATTTATTCAGTCAAGCATTGGGTGATAGTCTATTTTCTTTTGTTGTTTGATTAACATTAATTAATTAACATTAATCAAACAATATTAGGCTGCTACTCCAGCCATTTTGCACGTACCCAATACATTGGAACACATACGATTTCTTTTTACAAACAATTCACTAAAGACATACCCGACTGTGTTTACGTGAGTACTCGCCAGGACGTGCATTTTTACATCAAATTTTGACTATTCAAACCTAATAATCCGCGAAAGAGAACTGAAGTCGCGATCACATGCTGTGTGAAAGGCGTGTGCTTCAGGTCTGAGCCCGGCAGCACGAGCTCGTTCTATGCTTTATTTTCTCATGCATGTTTCTTTGTCAAGCGCTGCGCGTATATATTTTACTGTTCTGCTTCCATTGTTTAGTGAATGTAAACAGTTGAAGCAGAGCTCTGCACACACATCATGACTGGCTGACATACATCGATGCAAATAAAGAAATACTGCTCGTATTATTTAGAGTGCCGTCACTCTTAAAGTACCGGTACTAATAAAATTTCATATCATACCGTTTTTAATAGCAGGATATCGCGATACCTTTCTAGTACCGGTATATCGTGCAACACTACTCAGATGCCTGTCGTAATGTGTAACTCGTGTTGTGGACGTGTTCCACGGCAACTTATCCCAATGAATTCACAAAGATTTATTAAAATAGCATTCTCATAATGTTATGTAAAATTACAGTCCCAATCATAGTCCCATAATTATAAGTCGTGCATTGCTGTTTGGGCTGTGTGCGTTGAATGAACACCAGTAAACTGAAGACCTTTGCTAGCTGGTTATTTAACTCAATGAAAACACATCCTATATGAGATTAATTAGATGCATACAAAACAAACGTATTACAAATTATATCTGCACAAAATGACGCTAATGTTCAAGTGAACTTAGTTCACGTTGTGTGCTAGTCAGAATGTGTGACTCGTGTTGTGGTTGTGCTCTTCCTGAAGCTACGTGCAGAAACAAGACAAAACAGCGTTTGATTTCAATACTGTTCTCTTTATATGTTATGTAATATTACAGTCCCGATCATAGTTATTATTAGCTGTGCATTGCTGTTTGAGCTGCATGCACTGAAGCAGAAGCTGTTTTACTACTATGTTAATTCTTAACCAAATGCATCCTATATGAGATCAATCAGATATAGGCCTACACAAAATAAACTATTACAACTTACATTTGCACAAAACAACAAGGTTGCGAATGTGTGGTCAATCATGAAGGTGTAACTAGCCCTACGTGCTCCCTTTATTTCTCGTGTCTGCTTTACGTGTTTTGCAGTTGAGCAGTACGCATGCGCATGACCTTGCTTAATCGACCATTGATACGTTTTATTGATTAAATTATCAACAAAAAAATAAATTATTAAAAATAATAAACTTATATATATATATATATATATATATATATATATATATATATACTTTTTTTAAAATAATAGGACAAATACAATAAAATATACAAGTGAAATAAACAGTGCTTTAATTTTTTCAGCTGCAGCTTTTCAAGCAAAAAATTGATTGAACAAATGAAAAAATAAAACACTACATAGACTTCACTGTATAAATGATTCAAGGATACTCACCAATATGGGCATTTTGACAATTTTATCTGTATTTGTCTGTTCGAGTGCAGTGATGTGCAAAAGAGAACTGCTGCGTGAGAGCTGTGAGAACTAAATTTTTGCTGACATTTATCTTCATGTTTTTTGTAGGAGGGCAAAGCTGTATCGTTTTGCCAGTGAGAACGACCCTCCCGAGTGGAAGGAGCGTGGGACGGGTGACGTCAAACTCCTGCGACACAAAGAGAAGGGTACCATCCGCCTTCTCATGAGGAGAGACCGCACCCTCAAAATCTGTGCCAACCACAACAGTGAGTGTAATCGTTATCTGTCCTCCTGTTAATTTTCCAATCATGTGCTGGCATTAACGCATGAATTGAAATCCTGTGCTCTAGTTATGCCGTTGATGGAGCTGAAGCCCAATGCAGGCAGTGACAGGGCCTGGGTGTGGAACACACATGCTGACTTTGCAGATGAAAAACCCAAAGCAGAGATGCTGGCTATTCGATTCCTTAATGCAGAGAGTGAGTACAAATGAACATGATCTCCAGAACAAATCTCAGGGATTTTGTTAAAGTAAAATTAATTGAAGCCCTACAAAATACAGAAATAAACAATAGTAGTGAGTAGCGACAGAACTTTTCTTCCATATTGTGACTTGTATGCGAGTGAAACAAAAATATTAGGTGGGGACTTGATTCTGTCTATTGATTGGATGGAGGCAGATCTGAACGCAAGCTTGTAGTTGATTGTAATAATGGGGCGGGGTTTAAGCTGGAGACGTCCGGCAACATCACTAGAGAGAAATGTCCTTTCTCTAGAAGATTACAAGGCCAATTTTTGAAAAAATTAAACTCATGCATGTATGATTCATTCATAATAAGTGAAGATGCATTTAGGAAATGGATACATTTCCATTTTCCGCAGACTTTAAATGATACTAGTTGTGAATAACATAATAAATACAATGCATTTTCAAATTTTGATCATTAGTGTAACAGACTTCTGCTTTTTTTTGTGCCCTTTGTTTCCTTTGTCTTGCAGATGCACAGAAGTTCAAGATGAAGTTTGATGAATGCAAAGAAGAGGCCAGAAAGTCTCTAGAAGGTAAGATGATAGCATTTTCTACCATGGTTATTGCAGACTCACTCTGTTTAAGACTGACACATCCAGCCTTAGACTTTTTCTGTCTGCTACAGTAACATGAAGATTGTTACAAACTGCCTTGCCATTCACTTGGGAGGTGACCGTATCTTCTCAGACATTTTTTTTTTCTTTCATAAATTTAAGCTTGAGTTGGAGTACTCTTTGAAGCGCCTTCAACCTAACTGTTTTAATTTCGTTTCACAGGTAGCATGAACAGCCCTAACAAAGTGGCAGAGAAGCTGGAGGAGCTGTCTGTGAAAGATGACAAGACAAAGAGTTCAGAGGACAAGAAAGAGGATGTGAAGGAAGAGAAGAAAGAGGAGAAGGCTGGTGAGGAGAAGAAATGAGCCCGGAACGTCGCTTCATACGGATCCTCCACTTGCCATTTACCCCTTTTATACAACAGACTCTGAAATTGAAAAATTGGACACTTTTGTTTTTTTCTTTTTGGCCTCTTGACTTCACAAGACCTTGGTGCCACTCTTAATGCGTCCATTTCTCAATCATCAAGTTGTTGTGAGCTTTTGTCCCATTCACAAACTCTCATATCACCCTTCATTTTCTCATTCATTGTGGACCAGTCGTCAGTCATCATGTATTTGTGTATTTACACGACATGCTATGATACAAGGCTTGTGCTATTGATTGATTCCCACATTGGGTAACTTCTTTTGTTGTTTTTCTTTTGTACTTTAAAGAGTTATATTGTGAGCGTCTAGATGAGCACTGTCTGATATGAGAGCGGGCTGTCTGAGTTGATAGGGAGTATGAGTATCTGCGATCTTTGACTTTTCCTTACAATAAAGTCACATGAGGAACATTTGGCTTCTCTGTGGCTTGAATTTACTATTGAATGATTAAAATGATTCATTTTCTGTGGAGGGCTGCATCTGGCAAAAAAAAAAAAGACTGCTCTGAATAACTGAAGGAAGTTTTATGAGTATGACCCTTCTATTATGAGTGTGACCCTCTTCTGTTTGAATTGGAAATCAAGAAAATAAAGAATGGTTGACTCCGTTATCACTCGAGTGTGGAAAAGCAGTGAGGTTTTACAAAGTTGAAACCTGTTGTCATAATGCACATTAAGTTCTTTTTAAAAATATATAGGGAGATAAGTAAAGTAGGTACTGTATCACTAATGAAATACGGTTTTCATTCCATAAGGCTTGTTGCAACTTAAATTCCAACAAACAGCATTGATAAAGATTTACAGGCCATGTCTAAGGTTTATCTTATGTAATATTACAACGACTGCATGCACAATAATTTGGTCTCTTAGACATTGTTTTGCTTTTTATTTTATTTTGAATGTACATTTTAGGAATTGCGGTTTTGATGTGTTTGAACCGCACAATTTCCACATTCCCAGTTTTGAGTATTTTTTTAATAAAAGCAAAAGGGTCCCTTAAGTTGCATTTGGCATGTGATGAATGACTTGAAATCTCACATTTTATAGTGGTTACTAAATATACATCATGTAAAAGGGTTGTGATCAAATCAAATTAAAGACTGATGCTTTGTCATACATCAGTGTCTGTATGGCTTCCATTCAAAAGCCTAATGGGGCAGATATGATTTTTCAGTTTGTGTAATAGCTTATGATTTGGAGATGTAAGTCATGACACAGGTATTTGTCTACTCATTTGATAGCACAATACAATTTAAACCCGTTCAAATTAGTGTTTAAAATCATACTGATTGTGATTTATACAAAAAAAAGAAAAACGTCATATTGCAGCATATTGTGTTTAGATCAGTACATTCACAATTGGTCAGAAGTGAACGCTTTTGATTTTTAACCATAATATATAAAAGTATTATTAAATGGTTATTGATATTAGATTGTTCTAAATAATATACAGGGGATTTTAAAATCCATAGATGTTTTTGCTTCCGTAGCTACGCAGCAGCTCTACGCGGAACCTTTAATTTGGAGGTAACGTTAACCGTTGTGAGACGGATCTGTTAGAAGGACGGAACCTAAACAGCCACGTAGTATAGGCAGGAGCACGTCTAAGGTTGGTGCTTAATTACTTTTTTATCATCTCTTCTAATCACCATACTAATAATTCACCATTTCACGTGACGACTGCTATGCAGAAGCGTGGTCGCGTGTCAGTGTCATGCATCAGTTGCTTTTAGATACCGTGCGATGTGGCTAAGTAGCTAAAAGGCTGATGCTAATGAGATCAGAGATTTCTAATAATAAACTCACTTTAACACTGTATCTCCAGTGGTTTTTCACTTTTTCTGTGCTGCTGGTTATTTATTATGATTGACGTGTTTGTTGCTGTGCTTTAATTTTCAGTTCATTGCACTGAAATAAGTGACAGTTAATCAAAAATGCTGTTGTCAGTCTGATCTGTCGATATGTGATATTATGACAAGGTTGATTTTAAAGTAATGACAGCTTTGTTTGCATGTCAGATGTCTGATAAGCGTCTTAAATCGCACTAGTCTATAGTTAGACTCGTGTTGAAGGTTAGTCTAATCCTCTAGCATTGTGTGAGACAGAAATCTCGATCCTCCACCATAATGACACTTAATGATGACACTTCATAATGCCTATCATGACACTTAGGACAACAACTAGGATAAAGCAAACTACAGTGCTGAAAAGTTTATATAAGGAAGAATATATGCATAAGTGTATATGAAGGATTATTCTGTTCAATCTCCTGCTGCTTTTATTTTCTCATGAAATAGTTTTCCTTGCCTATAACTCAGTATGAGTCATCATCACCACCTGTCAGCAATAATGTGTCCAATATTTATTATAAATATTGACAGATAAAGCATTCACTTCAGTGAGTGAATGGAGACTAAATAATTCATTTAATTTAAAGCAGATTTTTAGTTTATTTATTGAATTTTCTTCGCAGTAAGACAGATAACCTTTGTGTTGACAGCTGACTGTATTGACTAAAGCATATATTGGATATCATGGATGCATTAAGCACTACAGGAACTACTTTCCAATGGATTGGAAACCTAATAAATACAGAATTGCTTTAATATATTGCTTTTCTCCATAAGAGACTTGTATTACTGGTTTTATTATTTAACATTTTAATCTATATGAAGTGTTGAGCTATGGTTGGAGCGGACAGATGGTTTTAGAGGAATTAAGAGATATTATTAGCCCCCTTCGCACCAGGTAGTCATAGGTATTGTTATAGTTATAGGGTAGTTGAATGTCATGTCATCATTTCTATAAAAAAAAAGAGAAAATCAGAACATTCTAGTGATAATCTCATTTCTAAATGGAAATGTTGCTGGTTTGAAAGGTAATAGCGGGTTTAGATGTCTCAAGAATCAGTGTACTGTCATTTAAACCACTGTTGTTTGTACTAAGTTACAAGTGTGGTGAAATTTTCCCTCTTTCTTGCCCCAAATTGAGGTGGTATGAATTAGTGGGCTGGTATGTAAAAGGTTGTAGGTTAAAAAAAAGTCTAAGGGCACTTTATATAAACACATGACAAAGAAAAAATTAAACTAGTGCCACTTCCAGCAACAATAACAAAAGTATATCACTGGTCACTGTGATTTTGCCGAATAAGACAGTTCCTGGATCAGCATATTTTGTTGATTGTGAAACATTATTTCTGTCCAAAAATGTAGTCCTATCCCTACCCCTACATGACCCTACCCATAACTTATCCCTAAAATCAGAGGGAAATGATAAGTGAAAAACGCTGACGTAGAAGCATCTAACCCTGGTTGTAAGCCTAACCTTGACATAAACTGTAAACTTGTCCCTCAAATCTGATTGGTTGATTGGAATATTGTTCCAGGATCAGCAAAGATATTGATTCAGGAATATGTTGTGAATCACGTTCACTGTATATCACCATTGTGCCCTTGACCAAGACTGCTTTAACTGTGCAATGAATCTTGAACCCTTCTCACAGTATGGATGATTTTAAGTAATGTTTTCATTCCTCAGGTTCACCGAGGACTGAAGTCGTCTGCACCATCCAGGCCAGTCTCAACCAAAGTTTACCGAGCATGAAGTAAAGTTGAATTGCACTAGTGAGGCCCTGCTTATTTTTTAATGGATGCTAGAACAGCATCTGTATTTCAAGCGATATGGAAAATGGAAATAATTGGTCAATTGAGGCCATCCCTCAGCAGCTGAATGCACAACATCCAGACAGCAATACTGTAGAATCTCTGAAGTCGGAGAGATCACCCATAACAGAGAAAATCCCAAATGGTGAGTGTGGTTTTTTTTTTTTTTAAGATGAAATTTGATGGATGATGTTCTAAACTGGTGGTGACCCACAGGGGGCTGCAAGAGTATGTTAGGGGGTCCGTGGAAAAGTTCAGAGGAAAACAAAATAATTTTTTACTATTTAATTAATGCTTTTAATTTAAAATGACAGAGCCCCGCACATGACATGCAGGAAAAAAATAGTAGGCTAAATCGTGCGCACGATTTACTAATTTGTTCCCTCGATTTATAAATCGTGCGCTCAATTTACTTCTTGCATGTCATATGTGGGGCTCTGTGTATAAAATAAATAATAATAAAAATAAAGTATTTAAATAAATAAATAATAAAACAAAATTGATTTAAATAAAAAGGTTGATTTAAATAGCTAAATAATAAAACCACTATTAAATAAATAAATAAATAAGAAAAAATAGGCTACATCTAACAGTACAGTACTATAGTGAGTAGAAAAAAGCATAATGTAATGTAAAAGAAACGAAATATTTTTAATATATTTTATAGTATAAATTGGGTCTTTATAGTGTATAAAAATATACAATTTATACTCAAAATGTGAGCGTATTTAGGATTCACTGTTAAGCTTGTCTTATGAGAGTTGTTTGTTGTGTTCAGTTTATTCAAAACTTGGCAACATTTCTAAGTGAACATTTGCTGTTTACTGCGTCACTTGGCTTTGAGATGTTTTTTCTTCCCACTTTTCAATGCTATTTGTTGCCTTATTGAGAAGCATTTTTCTCTAGATATGTCCACAAACTTCCCCCTCAGTTCCCTGAACTGTCACTGTCGCTCGATTAGGCTGTTTGACTTGTTCTGCAAGACTTGCGCACAGGAGAACATTCAGGCTATGCTGGTCTCTAATTATGAAAGTTGTGAATGACCAAAAAGCACCAATCATAACCTCATAGATATAAACAGGCTAATTTAGGTCGTGCTTTGTACTTTAAATGTGCGTAAAGTAACATTTTACCCATAAGGAAAAGAATAATGCTTTGAACAAATATGTTCAAAATGATCTCGACATGTTGAGAAGATGGTCCCTCTTAATGCTGGACTATTCACTTTATCTTAGTAATAGATCTGTCTGTAGAATAAATGAATCACGGATGACAAATGTCTATGAATGGGCCATTGTCTACAGAATTGTTGGTAACAATCAGGTTCAATTTGTTAACATTTAGTTAAATGCATTAGTTAACATGAACTAACAATGAAAAATACTTCTAAATCATTTATGAGCATTCTTAGTTAATGTAAATTTCAACATTTACTAATACATAATTAAAATCAAAAGTTGTATCTTTTATTAATATTATTTAATGTACTTGAGCTAACATGAACTAACAATAATTAGTTGTATTTTTATTAACTAATTTACAAAGATAAATAAATACGGTAACAAATGTATGGCTCATTGTTAATGTTAGTCAATGCATTACTAATGGGACCTTATTGTAAAGTCTTACCAAATAGTTTTTGCGTGGAGGAGTGATATTTACTAAATGCTCTTTTGGGTAATATATATATTTTTTATTTTATTTTATCACATTTTTACTTAATTTTAATAACTTAGATGCAATAATTTTTGTGTTTATTTTTAGCAAGGCCTACAGTTGTTAAATGACCAGTCTAGGGTTGCGCGATATGCTCCATTTTCATATCGTCCTATCGTCAGCCTGTGAGATCGGCGATACACGATATTATCGTGAGGGGGCGGGGCTTACTTATTTGATTATTAACTTGCTTATTTACTCATCAATTTGCTTGTTTTATTACTTCGTTTTAAATGAGAATCTTTTTTTCTATTTTGCTAGCAAAGGTGGAGTGTTTATTAATAGGCTAAATCAGGTTATTTCCTGGTATAGTGAGGTAAAAAAAAGATCCTAATCATTCTTGTATCTGACTCGGAGTATTTCAACATGTCAGCGGGAAATTTACGGACACACATTATCCTCTCATGCCGTTACAGATCTGCAGCATTTTGACTGTTTGACGAGATGTGAACACGTTTTAATTTCTTGATTCAAGAAAGAGTCGGAGTCTGCGATATATGTCCTCCTACCAGTGCTCTCTCTGTCTGGATGCACTTCACATGCGCACCGCACTTCAATAACGCAGGTGTTTTAAATGCCAGGAGAAATCAGAGGCAAAAATCTAAAAGTCGATCGGTTATACGCCGACTTAAACTTATGACTTGACTCTGATAAAGGAAAACGGGTTAATGCGTTTACATGACCACATGCATTGTCAGTTTATTCAGCATAATCGAGTTAATAACGTGCATGTAAACGCGCTCAATCCCTGAAAACGAAAGCAGAAACGGACTGAGCTTTCGCTGCATTAACGGCGCGTTCTCTCAGAGTCGACGGTGGATAACGGTAGGCTACAGCAACTATCTTAATTTACTGGCTGAATATTTCTCTTGTGGACTTACATTATTGACAAAGAAAAAATTAGAAGAATATTTCTTGTTAAACAAGTTTGAAGTTGCTTGTGATTTTCACAGATGGCAGAGTTTCACAGATGCTTCGTGAACTAAAGACTTTTATTAGGCCTAGGCGGCCTATATCATTTTATTGATATTATTATTATAATTCATATTTTGTAATTGTATTGTTTTTAGTGTTATTCGTGTCATTAAATATTTTGTTAATGTGCTATGGAAACAAAATACTGACGAACAACGATGCCGCGTCTTCATCTAGGCTCTGTATAAAAATTATGCGTCTGTTAAAGCACTCTTGACAATTTGTGAATGGATCACCTTGCAATGAAATTTCGTTGTGGGATGTAGTTTTTGTTTTGTCTGTTTTAAAAACATTTTCTTTGAGGAGTCCTCATACGCGCGTGATATGGCGCAAGTGTGGTTATGTGGTGATGTCGTTATGAATTTAGGCAAGGCAAATATAATTGTAGTTCCTAATTAATTTAATAACTATACTAGCTTCATAATAATAATAACGATTTAATACATTAATGGAAAAACGAGCCAATTATCGTATTGATATCGTCAAAGGCATCTGCCATCGGCGATATCTCTGTCTATCGTCGATACACGATACTATCGTCTATCGGCACAACCCTAGACCAGTCAGTAATTTTATTTTTCTGTATAGTAATTAATGTGGTCCATAGAAGGCTAAGTACACATAACAGGTCAGACTGAACAATGAAAGTTGTAATGAACCAAAATATACATCATGATATGTCATTCTTGCTGATGCATGGTACACATTGGCCTGTAAAACACTAAAAACACCTGTAAACGTAACGCTGTTTGCTGAATCCCTTCTCTTTGTTGTAGGTCATGTCAAAGCAGAGCTGTTGCCAAACGGAGAGGCCGTGGTGGAGGGTCAGGAAGCTCACGGAGGCAGCACCCCACCTCTGGCAACTCCTTCCCCGGGCAGCCGCCTTGCCGACTCCCCCCTGAGTGCACAGCTGGATCCAGGTGTGGCCTCTTTCCATGACAGCCTAGAGAAGTCTGAGGCAGCTCTTGCAGAGGGCTCTATTCACAAGGGTGACGCATTGCAATCGCTCAGACTAAGTATTCCTATGCAGGAGACCGAATTGTGTAAGCATACGATATTGGATAACCCCCCGAATCACCCTCGTCCCTTCCTGTTGTGTTGTAATTCCCCCCAGTTTGGCTTTTGAGGCTGATTTAGGCTAACCCTCCCTGTTTCCTGTATCCTATTTTTGCCTGCTTCTCAGTTTTGGCTTGCAGAGAGATTTTAATGGGAATCTCTTCATTGCATAATGTCCTAATTAATTAATTAAAGGCTAATTAGTCCCTCCTGTGATTGTTGGTGATTTGATTTCTGACAATTCTGTGCAATACCGGGGTTGTTGTGCTTGTTGGTGATTCAGGAAAAGTTTAGCTTTCTGGGAACAACATAACAAGATGCACGTTGTCTTGCCAGTATTTAAGTCAGTTTGGCTTGGACGTGAAATATGGCTGAACTAATAACTAACTGACGCAGAAATTGAAGTGTGCTTTTCTCTTTTTCTAACTAAGGCAGATGGAATGGCTTATTTTGGGTTGCAGAGATCACATGGTGTTTGCTCTGCCAGGATGAGCATGAAGCTTCACTCTTAAAAGACTTGGGAGACATTTGAATGATTCTGGTTCCATTTCCACTTTACAATTCCCTTAATGATTCTAATTACTGATTCTTCTAGTAATTTTGCTGTGGAAAATGCTCAGCAGCCTGGTTATTATTAATTCTGGATTTTAACAGAGCAGTAATAACAAATCAGATTTTATTATACAGTTTAAGCAGAACTTTTAATTGCATTAAAACTAATAATAATGTGTGCATATAAGACACTCGCTCATCATCATCACAACTGTAAAAAGATGAGAAAGATGACTGTGCATATTGCGTTATTACAGAACCAGTAAGTTCTTGTATTTTTGTAAAAATGGAACCAGTTGTCAAAGCCATCCCTAGAAATAGCATTGTCAAACAAGCATTTTTCAGGATTGATGAGCTGTATTATCAGTCTCATAAAATCAGTAGCCTGTTGCATTCAATCCAATACAGCTTGGTTGACAATATCTGAACACCTGCCTATTTTTGTGTAGCAAGAGTTTTTGTGCATTTGTTGACTGTGTCTTTCTTGTAGCTTCAAAAGAGCCATCAGTGGAGATGGAAAATGAAGAAAAAATTCGCCAGGAAGCTCGCCGGCGTCTAGAGGAACAGCTCAAACAATACAGAGTACAGCGGCACACAGAGCGAGTGAGTCACTTTCAGTTTCTATGAAATGACTGATATTGAATTAAATTAATATTTTGGCAAAAAAAATTTAATTGGCATAATTTACTCACTCTCGTTACGTGTTGACTTTCCTTGTCTGCTATATTTCAAGTCTTCTGAAGGGGGGGAGGGGGGGGGAATTGGAATCAAACAGGATTGGAACAACATGAGGGTGGCCAAATCATTTGAGTAAATCATTTATTTAATATTAGCTATAGGTGGACTTGATGGACTTAATGTTAGACATAGATAAACAGTTCAGTGTTTGTCCAGTGTTTGCTGCTGTTTCCTGTTTTACATGTCTTATTATGTTTAATCATCATTTCTTTGTCTCGTTCAGACCAGGCGGTCCACTCCTAAGAGCCGCCTATTTAGCACTTTGGACCCAGAGCTCATGCTCCATCCCGAGGGTCTCCCAAGGGCCAATACTGTTGCCATGACTAAGGAATACTCTTTCCTGCGCACCAGCGTTCCTCGTGGTCCCAAACTGGGAAGTCTAGGAATCCCTTCCAGCAAGGAGAAGAAATCCAAATCATCTCGTTCCAGCAAGATCCACTCTCTCGCCGACTACAAAACTTCCGAATCTGACGATAAAAGCGCAGAAGCACCTGGTGGGGGAGTTTCTGTGTCTGCCGACTCATCGTTTAGCTCACTGCATTCCTCCATCAGCTCAGTTTCCACCATTTCGCAAATCAGCATCAGCTCTGAGACCAACACCCATTCGGAAACATCTCAGCTAATCAGAGACAACGTCTCTGAGGTGGATGGCAGTGAATCAGGTTTCAGAGCTGACGGCAATGACAGCGATAGCTCGTCCTATAGCAGTGTGTCTACTACAGGGATACATAGTATGTTAGCTGCAATAGCAAACAAGCCAAAGGCTCCATATACTGTTGAAGGGAGAGAGATTGCTCCAGAAGCCATGGGCCACTTTCCATCACTGCAGGAAGTCCTGCAGGCAGCCACTGAAGAGAGACACATGGAAGAGATGGAGCAGGACAGAGAGGGCAGCGTAGAGCCTCGCAGTCGCAGGGACAGCTTCTCCAGCAGGTATGGGCCCGCTATTTCCACCGGTTAGTCCATTCCCTAAATATTTTTAGACCTTTAGGTGAACATTATTATCTATCCTGAAACCAGCCCATTAAGCCTTCATGATTGAACTATGCGTTTTCAGTGTGTCATTTGGGAGTTCTGTGATGGGGACTCATGATGAGATGCTGCAAGTGCTGAAAGAGAAAATGAGGTTAGAAGGACAACTGGAGTCTCTTTCATCCGAGGCCAGTCAGGTGAGTTGGGACTAGGCATTTGTCCAATATTTGCTACCTGCTACCAACAGAATATAAGGCTACGTCTTTTTATTAGTGGTCAACTGATATGGATTTTTTTTAAATGTCTGATGCCCATATTTAGAGAGCAAATTGGTTTAAATATTTATAGTTATACGTTTTAAATATTTACAAAATTGTTGTGCATGTATGTATATATATATATATATATATATATACACACATACATCACACACACACTCACACACACAAAACTCATACACAACATTGCTGCAATATCACTAATATTTATTTTATATAATATTTTATTACACAAATATTTAATGTTTTCCTGTAATCCTAAAATAAAAACATTTACATTTTTTAATACAAATACAAAATAAAGTAATCACTGTAACAACAGCCACTCAGTCAAAGACAAAGTTTGGGGTCAATTTGATTTTTTTAAATGTATTTTAGAGAAGTTTCTGCATTTTATTTGAAAAAACTAAAAAAACTATACAAATATTAAATATTATTATAAGTTTAATTTAACGTTTTTTATTTTTATGTATTTATTTTATGTGATGTGTCAGTCTTCAGTGTCACAGGATCCTTTAGAAATCATTCTAATATGCTGATTTGGTGCTCAAGAAACATTTCTTATCAATGTTATCTTAATATCTTATTATAATCATTATATCATCATTTTTTCTTTTCAGAAATCTTAAAGTATATTATATGAAGTAAAAAAAAAAACAGCATTTATTTGAAATACAGTTTTATTGTAATATTATTTATAAATGTTCACTTTCACTTTTGATCAAATTAATACATCTTTGGTGAATAAAAGTATTAATTTCTTTAAAAAAAAATCTCACTCACCTCAAACCTTTGAACAGTAGTGTGCATATATACATGTTTATATATTTATTAATTGTTATAAATATACGTTAAAAGCATGGTTGAAACCACATGGATCATCTAAAACTGTACCTTCATTCCCAGGCTCTGAAAGAAAAAACGGAGCTCCAGGCACAGCTGGCTACAGTAAATGCTCAGTTGCAGGTCCAGGTGGAGCAAACCCAGGCCAGTCAGGAGAGGCAGAGCACCCTCACCTCTGAGGTCACCACGCTACGCTCCAAGTGCTCTACACTGGAGAAGGCTATGGTGGATCTCCAGGGCAATCTGGAGGGGAAGAACGCCAGCCTGGCCTCGCTGGGCAATGACCTGCAGCTGGCTGAAGAGCAGTACCAGAGGCTGATGGTCAAAGTGGAGGAGATGCAGCAGAACCTGAATACCAGGGACAACACAGGTGAGGAAAAAGTTGTAGATGTACATGTCAGGGTTCAGCTTGATCAGTTGGTATACTCAATATCAGTCTCAATGTGTAAACTTTACACAGATATTGAACTGAACTGAACTGAACCAACACTGAACTGACTTGAGTTGACTTGACTATCGTTACTCAGGGCGGTTAACATGGTGATAGCGCTTTTGCCCACTAGTACCAGTAGATTTTAGTACATTTAGTGTCCTGGGAACTATTTCAATCACTGTTAAAAAATGATCTAGTAACAAAATATTGGCCAAGGTGATTAATTGGCTTTTTCTGGTTTAAAAAACAAACAAACCTGTTGATAAACCCTTAACTGTATTCATTTGACTGGTCAACATAAGTGACCTTGAGCTTGGGAAAGGCACTTTAAAACTTATAATAATAATTATAAGTGAAAATATAATAAGTAAAATATTGAGTAAATGTATAGAAATATACATACTATTTATAATAATTGTAACATTATAATAATAATAATAATAGTATAAAAATCTTTACATACTAGGGGTTGATAGACATTTATTTGATTAAAGTCAACGTCGACTAGTCGCTGATGACATCATAAATGAACAAATAAGCCGAGCTGAAACTCGAATGCGGGTTGCCTTGTTCACAGCTATGGCATATGACACAGCGCTGCCCACAAGGCTATTGCTCCTACATAATAGCTTATTTTGATCAGTTCTTTTGTCTTTTGGTCGTCACGTTTCTCACAGATTTCGGCTCGTTCTAAATCAGATACAGAGAAAGAAGCACAGCAAAGATTACATTTATATGAATGCATTGGTGTGAGAGAGATTGCATGTGAATTAATTCTACCTGGCAATGTCTCTCTACTAATAGTGATGCTGTGGGTTTCAGTTACTAAGAAATATATGCTAGAACTTTTTAGTTTCTAAGCTATTTTATTGATAGATCACAGAACAGTGGCGACAATACATTTCTGTGCTACTTAATGTGCGAGTTACTGTCTGTAAGTGTGTTAGTTTAGAACCGCGATTAACTTGCGTGTACAATAAGCTGTTTAAAACGTGCATTCACCCTATCAATTTTGAGCATCCAGATGGTATAATCAAGCGTATCTTGTGGAGCGCTCTCGGAGTATGCATTTATTTGTCATTGATATTAATGGTTGGAAACGGAGTGTAAAAGTGGATTTCAAAGATTTCTTATCCTGTTGCGCCCTCTATAGGCCATGATCAGCAACTAGTTGATTTGAAGTTTAAAGCGTCATGGCAGAGCATTAAAGTCTGTCTGTGCAACCCCTATTACATAAATGTTCACATCTTTCTATACACCTTTGTTCAAATGTTTGGGGTCAGTGATTTTCTTTTTAAACAATTTAATACTTTTATTCAGCAAGGATGCATTCAATTGATCAAACGTGATGGTAAAGACATTTTTTAATGTTACAACATTTTTTTTATTTTTTTTATATAATTTCTGTTCTTTTGAACTTTCTATCCATCAAATTATCCTGAAAAAACTATTCCACAAAAATATTAAGCAGCACAACTGTTTTCAGCATTGATAATCATAAGAAATGTTTCTTGAGCACCACATCAGAATGATTTCTGAAGGATCATGTGACACTGAAGACTGGAGTAATGATGCTGAAATCCAGTTTTGCCATCACAGAAATAAATTACATTTTAAATATATTGAAATAGAAAACTTAAAATTGTAAATTGTACATTTTTACAATTTAAAATTGTAATAATATTTCACAATATTACTTTTTTTGACTGTATTTTTGTATAAATTTAGCTTTGGTGAGCAGCAGAGACTTAAAAAAAAAAACATTAAAAATTATTAACCCCAAACTTTTGAACAGTAGTGTATATAGCATATTTGGACACTCTCCATGTTGTTGCTTCAGTCCCTTCAGTTCGACTAGTCTGTGCAACCTCTATTACATACCATGTTCGTTGTTTTTCCACTTAGTCTCTGAGTTCCGGCAGCAGATGGGAGGCCTGCAGACACAGCTTCAGCGGGTCCAGAGCGAGAGGAACGCTCTGCAGAGCAGACTGAAGACCTCGCAGGCAGAAGTGGACTCCCTGCAGCAGCTCCGCATCTGGTACCAGCAGCAGCTGAGTATGGCACAGGAGGCACGTGTGCGACTGCAGGGAGAGATGGCAAACATGCAGGTATAATGTGCAAATTAGTATAAATTAGTTTTCCCATAACATGTATACTACCATTCTCAGTTTTGAGTCGGTAAGATTTTTTAAATCTTTTTGAAAGAAGTCTTATGGTCACCAAGATGGCATTTATTTGATCAACAATACAGTACAATTGTAAAGCATTATTACAAAATAGCTGTTTTCTATTAAAATGTATTTTTTTTCCTTTGGAGGCAAAGCTGAGTTTTCAGCATCATTACTCCAGTCACATGATCCTTCAGAAATCTTTCTATTATGCTAATTTTGGTGCTCAAGAAACATTTCTTGTTATTATCCATGTTGTAAACATTTGTGCTAAATTTGTTTTGCGGAAGAAAACATTATAAATGTCTTTATTGTAACTTTTGATCAATTCAATGCATCCTTGCTAAATAAAAGTATTCTTTTATTTAAAAAAACTTAAAACAACTTACTGAACCCAATCTTTTGAACGGTAGTATATGTATTCAAAATCAGAAAGTTTATCAGAAAGGTTCAGATGCAGAATGGCCGTCTTTAGTGTGCATTTGTTTGTATATTTACTTTCAGGCCGGTCAAATGACTCAGATTGGTGTGTTGGAAAATCTGAAGATGGAGAACGTTACTCTGTCTCACAAACTCACAGAGACGAACCATCGCTCTATAAAAGAGAAGGAACGGATTGCTGTACAACTACAGAGTATAGAGGTCTGGCACTATATTTTGTTTTTTACTTGAGTTAATAAACAATGAAAAAGTTGAAGAAGGAAGATGAAATTGATGAAATCTAAAAAGCATAAACAATAATAATAGATTGATTCTTATCCAGGCGGACATGTTGACTCAAGAAGCATCCATACATCAGATCCAGGAGGCAAAGACGATGGTGGAGGAAGATCTTCAGCACAAGCTGGAAGAGTTTGAGGAGGAGCGAGAGCATCTTCTCAAACTTGCTAATACAGCCTCAACACTAGAGAGAGAGCTAGAGCAGGTATCTAAACACCAGCATGCGCACACACACACACACACACACACACAGAGTTGTAGATTCAGTTGTAGTCACACACTGTGCAGTTCAAACCCATTAGCATTGTGCTCTTGAACAAGACCCTTAATCCAAGGTGGCTCCATGGGGGACATTCTTGTAATATGTTATTTTGAATATAAGAATTCCCTAATGATTTCAAGTCAAGTCACCTTTATTTATGCTTTATACAATGCAGCAGCTTTACAGTGATAAACAGGAAAGTATTGATCGATACAAACATTATTCAATTCAGCTGTAAAGCAGCTCTAAAAAGACAATAGTAAACCATCATTATTCAGTTGAAAGTAGTTCAATGTTGATTTAGTTTGGTACAATAACTGTGTAAAGTTCATCAGTTATGAAATGAGTTCAATTTATCTAAAAAGCAGCTCTGGAGAAAACAATGTCATCATCTAGCACAGTTCAGTTCTCATAGTGCCAGTGCATTCAAGTCAATAATATTACCGAATATAAAGGGTCCCCTACTAAGCAAGCCAAAAGGCGACAATGGCGACAGTTCTCCTCTGGCCAGACGAACCTACATGCTGTGGTTTAATTCCAGGCTTAATTCAATTACAAGTCAGATTGTGGATTGATTTAATTCAGAACATTTCATCCAGTTCCTTCCGCTTGAAGATCGGGATACATTACATCAGCATTTGGTGGGGAGGCCATAGGATTTGTGCAGGGGACTTCTCTGGTTCTCATGGTCTTTGCTGAGGATCTGTGCAGATGACAGTCTAGTCGACAAGGTCTTTGCAGGGGACCTGTCTCTACGGCTTGTTAACCAAATTTATGCAGACTAATGACTCAAACGACTCAACTTCTTCTCCATCCAGGTCAAACTCGTTCTCTCCCAAAAAGACGCCCAGCTGGAGTTGTTACAGCGTGAGCACCTAGAGCTGATGAAGCAGCTCACCACTACTCAGGACAACCTCCAAACCAAAGAACAGTCCCTTAATCAGCTGGAGGCCCGTTACCAGGAGCTCCAGGCCCAGCTGGAGGAGCTACAAACTGACGCCACAGCTAAAGAGGAAACCCTGCAGTATCTCCAAAATGAGAAAATAGTCCTGGAAGTGGCTCTGCAGGCAGCACGGGCAGATAAGAGCGAACTGGATGAAGGAGCAGAAAGGCTTGGAGAGGAAGTGCTGTTGGCCTCAGACACACTTGACCAGCTTAGACAGGAAGTGCAGGTTAAAGCAACCCAGGTGAGAGGTTTGAATCGGTGTGATGTGCTTTTTTGTAACTGGAATATTAGGATGGGTTCAGATTGCATCTTTTCCCTTTCTCTACAAGATTGAAGCTCTAAAGCAAGAGAATGGCACCCTCAAAAAACAAGCACAGAAACTGAAAGAGCAGTTCATGCAGCAAAAGGTAGGCGGCCCAAAGATCTGAGTTCCTTCAAAATGTACACTCCAAACATATTTAGATTTATTGAATTAAGATTTGTGTATTTGAATTGCATTTAAAATTGGGTTACACTTTATTTTAAGATGTCATAGTATGTAAATATATAATTACACTGTAACCGAGTAATATTAATTAACAACATGTACTTACCATAGGATTAGGATTTGGTTGAGGGTTAGTTGCATGTAATTATGCATAATTTACTGTTCTTACTATGGTAAGTGCATGTAACATATGTAACAAGGACACTGTAAAATAAAATGTCACCAAAAATTCTGTTCATTTGGATTACACTGTTTTAAACAAACTAATAAACATAAAGTGATGCATATTTGTCAGTCACACATAAATGAAACGGGTAAGATTTCTGCACTTAAAAATAAAAAATAAAATCATGGCATTGTTTATAATTTACCACTTGATTTATATATATTTTAATAATATTTTCAAAATGCATTTATTCAAATTGCTTAGAATCAGTATAAATCTGTTAATTGTAAAAACAATAAAATTCATTCAGTTAAAAAGGATACATGTTAAAATATAGCTAGCTGTGGAACAAGCAATATTCAATTAGTTAAAATGTATGAGACTGAAACAAATTGGATTTATTGATGATAAATATATCTAAAACTGTTTGTGTATTTAAAACGTATTCAGTTTATTAGTTCTATTATAGAAATCTTATCTGTTTCTTACTGGTATGACTGAGAAATATGCCTTGTTTGTTGCCGGATAAGACTAAGTTGTGAGGAGGTTTTAACACAACAAAATAGTCAAATGGGTTTTGGCAGAAGTGTCCTTAATCTACTGTACTCTTCTTGCAGGTGATGGTCGAAGCTTACCGGAGAGACGCCAGCTCCAAAGACCAGTTGATCTCTG
This sequence comes from Abramis brama, assembly GCF_963993115.1. NCBI lineage: Eukaryota > Metazoa > Chordata > Actinopteri > Cypriniformes > Leuciscidae > Abramis > Abramis brama. The sequence goes on along the minus strand of NC_139967.1, from coordinate 11,299,729 downwards.
AGTTGAAGGCTTCTAAAAAGCGTCTGGTGGCGGAGGTGAAGGACCTGAAGCAGGAGCTGTTAAGAATGGAGGGAGAAAAGAAGAGTGCAGAGCAGGAACAGGATCGCCTTCAGAAGGAAGTGGAGAGAGTCCAGCAGCAGATGAACAGCCTGGAAGCCCATTTACAGTCCGTACAGACAGAGAGAGACCAACTTGACTCTCAGCTGCAGGTACATACCCACTGCATTACTAAGATCATCTCGGTTGCAAGGATACAGACTTTTTCCTACGTAGAGACAGAGCGTCATGCGTCAAAATCTGAAAAGAACCTGAAGCAATTCAACCCTCTCCATTGACTTTGTATTGCGTTAAGCTGCCTCCTTGTCATTTATGACTTATAACAAAAAACAGAACAATGTCTAAAAGCTGCTATGTGACAAGGGTGTACATCAAGCCAAAATAGAATAGAACTAAGTTTTTATAAGCGTTTATAAGTGTTTAAGGACACAAAAGTGGATTCAGGCAATAGAGACAGAGCGCAATGTGTCATATTACTCTGAGAACTAAGCCCACTGGAGGGGAACGTAATCCGCAACAGGATATGCTAAATTTTTAAAAAAAATCATTATTTTTAACCATGTCAAAGGATTATTTCACCACCCTATGTATTACTGCACACGTAGGCATACTGACTGAGTCAGGATCCCACAATTTACCCATTCTTCCTGCTGATGCTTTACATCTTATTGCCTGTATCCACTTTTGTCTCCTTAAAGGCTGTCTTTTACGTTTCGGTAGCTTATAAAAACTTAGTTCTGGGTTTTTTCAGCTTGTTTGCTGTACACCCTATCACAGCAGCTTTTAGGAATTGTTCTGTTTTTTGTTAGAAGCAAGAAATGACAAGGAGGCAGCGTCACGCAATACAAAGTCAATGGACAGGGTTGGATTGCGCTGGGGGTGGGGCCTAACTGCTCTCTATCTCTATACACCTTTGTTGAAATGTTTGGGCTCAGTGATTATATTTAAAAAAAATTAATACTTTTATTCAGCAAGTAAGCATTTAATTGATCAAATGTGATGGTAAAGACGTTTATAATGTTACTTTTTTTTTATTTTTATAATTGCTGTTCTTTTGAACATTCTATTCATTAAATAATCCTGAAAACATTTATCAGTTTTTACAAAAATATTAAGCAGCACAACTGTTTTTAGCATTGGTAATAATAAGAAATGTTTCTTTAACACCCACATCATATCAGAAGGATTTCTGAAGGATCATGTGACACTGAAGACTGGAGTAAGGATGGTGAAATTCCAGTTTTGCCATCACAGGAATACATTTCATTCTAAATATATTAAAATAGAAAACGGTAAATTGTAAATAATTTAAAAAAAAAAATCGTTAAATTGTAATAATATTTCACAATGTTACTGTTTTTACTGTATTTTTGTATAAATGTAGCCTTGGTGAGCAGCAGAGACTTAAAAATAAATAATAAAAAAACATTATTACCAACCCCAAACTTGAACAGTATTGTATATAGCATATTTTGACACTCTCTATGTTGTTGCTTCAGTCTCTTCAGTTTGACCAGAACCATCTGGCATCCGTGACCGAAGAGAATGAAAATCTGAGGAAGAGGATTGAACAAATGCAAGATGAAGCCAAGACGTGAGTCACAATCACACCGCCTCTTCTGCCATAAGGGTTTCCATAGTGATAGTTTTGCTGCTCAGTCGTTGACATCACTGATATGTGATGTGACATATAGACAATAGTGCCAAAGTGTTCCACCAGTTGTACGTGTTTGCTTATGATCTTGCGTCTCAAGATTAAAGCATGAGGGTTTGGGATTTATTCTTCCTATTTCATCTATTTATTAAACAAATTAAAAATGACCCTGAATGTTTAGAAGAACATATGATGGTGAAGTAGACCAAAAATGTAATGCACCTGCTCTTTCCTCTTCCAGGGCTATCTCAGAGCAGAAGGTGAGGATGAAGCGTTTGGGCACAGATTTGACCAGTGCACAGAAAGATATGAAGGCCAAGCATAAGGCCTATGAGAATGCAGTTGGCATTCTGAGCCGCAGGCTACAGGAAGCTCTCGCCGCCAAAGAGACAGCTGAGGTTGAACTTGACAAACTCAAAGCTCAGGTTTCAGAGGGAGGAAATAGCCAGGAATTTCAGGTAAACTGGTACATTTATTTTACATTTACATTTATGCATTTGGCAGACGCTTTTATCCAAAGTGACTTGCATTGCATTTCAAGGTACACATTTACATTCTTATCAGTTCTTGCTTTCCCTGGGAATCGAACCCATGACCTTGGTGTTGCAAGCACCAACGCTCTACTGTTTGAGCTACATGAAGGCTCTAGTGATGGATTATAATGCTTTCACTGTTAAAAACTTGAAGTATTGCAGTGGTGCTGTGAGTAACTATAAGTGGATCTTATTTTCTAATAACTGATTTATGTGTATTTTTGTCATTGCTTCAGGCCAAGGTGGAGTCCCTGCAGAGAGAGCTGGAGGCAGTGAGCCAGAGTAAAGCCATGCTGGAGAAAGAGCTACAGGAGGTCATCAACCTCACCAGCACTGAGCTGGAGGAATATCAGGAGAAAGTGATGGAACTGGAAGACGAGGTGAGCGCAAACTTATTCTTAATGGCTTAATATATAGCAAACCTGTATGGTTTGGTAACAATTAACATGTTTACATGCACATCATTTTCTCAGGTCAGAAAATTGTAGATAATCTTTTTTTCTGAAAAAGATTTTTGCTTGCTGAATTAATGCTACTGTTTAAAAGTTTGGAGTCGGCAAGATTTTGTTTTTGAAAGAAGTCTCTTATGCTCAACAAGGCTTCATTTATTTGATCAAAAACACAGTAAATTATAATTTTTTTTTGAACAATTATTACATTTTAAAATGATTTTCTTTTTTAATATATTTTAAAGTGTAATTTTCAGCTTCCATTACTCCAGTTTTCAGTGTTACATGATCCTTCAGAAATCATTTTGGTCAATCAAATGTGTCCTTGCTGAATAAAAAATTTAAATAAATCTTACTGGCCCTAAACCTTTTAATGGCATTGTACATGTATGTGTATCCCCACTATTCTCTTGTGATATTAGAGATGGTTACTCAGTTAATTCATAGTATTTCGGCTCAATCATTTAATCAACTCTTAAGTTGTACACTGTACACTGATTTGCTCATTTCTTTTAACGTTTGTAAAAAAAAAAAAAAAAAGGTGTCCTCCTTGCTCCATATTTCACTGATAGCTTTTATTTAGTTAAAATACCAGTAATATTATGTATTTTTTAAGTGAGTTTTCCATAATGGACAGTCCATTGCAATTTGTGAAAGAAGTGGTGTTATCAAAATGTAAGAAATGTTTTTTCACTTTTTTTTGGCACAGCTCCAAGAGTCACGAAATTTTAAAAAGAGAATTCGCCGCCTGGAAGATGCTAATAAGAAGCTTACGCTTGAGCTAGAGCATGAGAAAGGGAAACTCTCCGGGCTTGGAAAGTCCCACAGTGCATTGCGGGAACATGCCAATATTCTAGAGGCTGCACTGGCAAAGAGAGAAGCAGATCTTGTCCAGCTCAACTTGCAGGTGTGATGCGACGTGTCATGTCATCATTGACAATGCATTAATCAGTGGAATTGAATAGTTTTTTACAATTTTTTGTTTTGTTTTGTTTAAAAATCTCTGTAATCTTTCACTCCAGGTTCAGGCAGTATTAAAGCGTAAAGAAGAGGAGGACCAGCAGATGAGACAGTTGGTGCAAACGCTGCAGACTGCTCTGGAGAAGGAGAAAATAAAAGTCAAGGATCTGACAGAGCAGGTTAATATATGGTTTAACATCTGCATAGCATTTTCAGTTCCTCTTGAGAACTCCCGAAGGCTTTAGTTTATTTTCTTTTGTGCATGTGTGTGACCTGTGTGTTTGTACGCTTTGTTCAGGTGGCGGAGGCCAAGCTGGAGGCAGCCCATAACCGCAGGCATTACAGGGCAGCCATGCTGGAGCTCAGCGAGATCAAGAAAGATCTGCAGGCCAAAGAGGAGCTTGTCAAAGCCCTGCAGAAAGAGGCTAAGACGCTTGCGTAAGTTTTCCAGACACTCTGGGTTATAGTATCACAGCTGCCTCGGAAAACTCATGATATAGAACTGCTGCCACACATCAAGACATCTTTATGAGGTCCAGTTTTCCTAGAGTGATGTACTGATGGTTGTAAGATATGTGAAGAACCGTAAACGCAGCGATGGAGATCAATACCTGATTGCTTAATGAACAGATTCAGATGTGTGTGACTTCTCATATTGTGGTGGTGTCTTTTGTGAATTTTTCTCTCCTTCTCTCTGACAGAGCTCAAGATGAGAAGCACTCCGAGGAGGTTTCTCATTTCCAGGAGGAATTAGCTGATGCTCATGCTCAACTCCAGATCCTTCAAAAACAACTTGATGATGAGCTCAACAAACAACCCCTCACTAACCAAGAGGTACAGTGTGGCTTTGTTGCAAAAGCTTACCTCTCTGTTTGAAACTTCAATATATCACTGTTATGCCTTAAAATGCTGTCTGGGTAGGCAGGTTGCAAGGTTTCAGAACCTAGGTTTGAGTTAATGTAAATCAGTTGGACACTGACAGACATTTTAACAACAAGTTTTAACAACATGACAGACCTAACAGAAGTTAGTTTCATTCATGGCTTTGAAATCTATACTGATCTTTTTATATATGTATCTGTATGGAGAAAAACAAATGAAAAAATACTTCACTACGTATTTATCACACTGTATTCCTGTCTCTTTGCAGGTGGAGGATCTGAAGTGGGAGGTGGAGCAGAGGCAGCGGGAGATCGAGACACAAAAACAGCAGCTGGAGATGGTGGAACAGTGTCACCATAGAGAGATGGACACCCTGCAGGACATGCTACAGGTGCGATGCTTTGTTCAGCACTTTCAGTCAGTCAGTTACTGTTGTGAAAAATGTTTATTTTTTTATTTTTTTCCCTGAATTCTGGGCTGTTTTTTGTTTGATGTGATGTGTAGAGGATAAAGGTGGAGCTGGAGATGGTGCAGGAGGATCTCAACGGCACACGGAAGGATAAATTCATGCTGCAGGCTAAAGTGGGAGAGCTGAGGAGCAGCATGAAGACTGTTCTTCAGCAGAACAACCAGCTCAAACAGGACCTCAAAAACAGCAGGCTCAGAAAGGTAAGACTAATGCTCATTTTAATAAAAAAATTAGACTGGATGAAGGTTTGTAATATGTACAGGTAAGTGTGTAATGGAATATTTTCTCTCAATATTTGTGTTCCCACACCAGCGGATGGATCTAAAGGGGGAATCGACCCCAGTGACGCCAGTAAAAATCCCAGACTGCCCTGTTCCTGCTTCACTTTTGGACGAACTGTTGAAACCCTCAACATCCGTCAATAAAGAACCTCTCAATAATCTCCACAACTGTCTGAGACAGCTAAAGTAAGACTTGCACACATCATACCATAGCTTTCTATGTGAAAACTAGAGGAGAGTGTGCACCTTGTAACACTGTCCCACTATTACGACAAACTATGTTGGCAAAGATATGACAGATTATAGCCAGATATGACCTCGCTACTGCAACACGAATCGCCGCAGATGAGCTGCTCTTCAGAAAGCCAATGCGCAAACTGACGCAAATGAAACGCGCTCAACACACAATCATCTTTATTAAAAATAGTGAGACTAAATGATCTTAATAGTGCTGATGCCGCTTTCCCTCCTATTGCGGTCTTTGATCTTGAAATTAGCTGATGATAAATAAAATGCAGCTCTTGCTTTTATTGACATGAACTCTGTTAAATTTGCATATAGCGTGGGAATTGAAGAACGCTGTGACCCTGGACCACAAAACCAGTCACATGGGTCAATTTTTTTATTTATTGAGATTTATACATCATATGAAAGCAGAATAAATAAGCTCTCCATTGATGTATGGTTTGTTAGGATATGACACTATTTGGCCGAGATACAACTATTTGAAAATCTGGAATCTGAGGGTGCAAAAAAATTGAAACATTGAGAAAATCGCCTTTAAATTTGTGCATTTATGTTCGCAATTGTGCTGCATTCACTCACAAAAATAAATGTTTTATATATCTACGGTAGGAAATTTACAAAATATCTTCATGGAACATGATCTTTACTTAATATCCTAATGATTTTTGGCATAAAAGAAAAGTCTATAATTTTTACCCATACAATGTATTGTTGGCTATTGCCATATATATATATATATATATATATATATATATATATATATATATATATATATATATACAAAATATATTTGTATTGACAAATTGTTTGTTTATTTTGACTTTTTTTTAAAAATGGGTCTGAAGGCCTAAAAAATTCTTAGCTGAATTTTAAGCTGTCATAGTCGTGACACAAGACCACATATTTATACCCGATGTTTAAAATGAATGTGAACAAAAGAAGAAATAATTCGATTTTGAACCCCTAGTGCAATTACACAAAACCTGCTCTCTCTTGCCTCCCTTTTCCACATATTTCATATAATAAAGCTACCACAATCACATAACAGATTGCCTTCTCCTTCTTTCTCACTCCCATGATGGTCATTTCTTGTAGGCAGGAGATGGACAGCCTTCAGAAGCAGATGGAGGAACACACGGTCACAGTGACGTCATTAGCCAGCGCAGAGGAGGAGCTCCAAAAACTAGGGTTCAATGACAATATCAGCAACGATTCGTCTAATAAAGAAGAGAATGATGAGAGACCGGGGGAAATGCAGCCCTCGTAATACACAAAGAATCCTTAGACACCGAGGAGAGAGTTCGCTTTTATCTTCACGGGCACTTTTCTTTGTTTATTTTCTTTAATCAACTGCCAACATTTGGCTTTATCCTTACCTAACCAAGAGTGTTTGGGTATAACAAAGTGTTTCTTTATACCACAGCTTTATTTTTGGGGAGTCATTTTGGCGTTGTAATTACTTTTATCACTATTTATTTTCAGTTTGACGTATAGTGAAACCTCTCTCTCTCTCTCTCTCTCTCTCTCTCTCTCTCTCTCTCTCTCTCTCTCTCTCTCTCTCTCTCTCTCTCTCTCTCTCTCTCTCTCTCTCTCTCTCTCTCTCTCTCTCTCTCTCTCTCTCTCTCTCTCTCTCTCTCTCTCTCTCTCTCTCTCTCTCTCTCTCTCTCTCTCTCTCTCTCTCTCTCTCTCTCTCTCTCTCTCTCTCTCTCTCTCTCTCTCTCTCTCTCTCTCTCTCTCTCTCTCTCTCTCTCTCTCTCTCTCTCTCAGCAGTCACCCACCTGACGTTCAGCTTTGATTTAGTTTTCTTTCTTATCTCATTAGAGGTGCAGAAAGAGGTTTGTCAGTGCTACTGTAGGCTGCAAACAGCACAGTCTACAGCAAACATCCAGGGACTCCAGTGTTATAGTAACTAGTGACCTATTGACCTAACTGGTCATGTAGGTGTATACTCTACATATCCGTCTGGTGGTAGTTCTCACTTCCTGCATGGAGAATTCAGCAGCTGAACTGTTCTTCCATTCCTCTGTGCCTGTGAATGAGCTGACCTCTCATTCCATCACTGGACAGATGCCTGATCTAGAGCTGTTCCCTGCAATATAATGCAAATACTATGAAAAACAAAACAATACAAGGCCCCATATCAAGCATTTTAAAGCACAGATCAGCCAGGAATGTTTTGTTTTTCCAAAAAACAGATTTTAAATCAGCATTCTTAGTTTTTCCAGGCCTCAAATCAAGTCTAGAGCGATGCCAACTTAACGTCTATGTGTTCTCTGCACTGTGTTCTGCGTTACCCAATTTAGGACCACTGTTTTGTAACACACCTTGAGGTTGCGCTTACAATATTATACTTCACATCACAGCCTCTTTCTGATTCAAACTCAGGACCTGAAGCCCCAGGAATGTAAGTGTGAGACTGGGGAAATAGTGGCCCTTTTTGTACAGGGTAATATCTCATACATCAGGTCATCCAATATCAGCTAATATCTGTTTTTTGTCTGTGGTTTGCAGATGTGAGATCCCATAGAAAAGGTCTTGATAACAGCTGTCAAAGTTTGACTAGTTCTCTTTAGGGCTGCGCCTTAAAATTGATCAAATATGGAAACCTTTAAATACTACTAAAAATGTATAGCTTGAATGAACCTATAAATAAATATTTCTGTCTGAGAGATCTTGGGAAATAATGTAAAATAGGTTGAATGTGCTCTTGAAAGCGGTGTGGAGTGTGTTGTATGTATATTTATAATATATATGAAAGGTGTTGTCTTATATTGCACAATTGATAAAAGAAAACAAGCTTACTGACTTTCAGGTATGGACAGATGTAAAATATTACTTTTTGATGGAGAGATCTTGCCTTTTTTTGTTTTGTTTTTGTTTTTGTTTTTTTGCCAGTGTCGATACTATGTTCATTTATATAAAAAACATTTTTGCATCCCAAAATTCTCATGGATAGTTTGTCATTACAGCCTTAATTATTGGAGATGTATGCAAATATATTTTGAATAATGTATCTTAATTAGGTGTAATATTTTTTTCTTTCCCCTGATGTGTTCATTTCACAAACTCCATCTGTCGGTTGGTTATGTGGAGCTGAACTTAAATTTGTAATTGGCTTGAACTGTTTTAAATGTGTTCTGAGATAATGACATTGATCTCTATGTACGGTGATAACCTTAATACTGCTTTAAATGACATAATGGGAAATGAAGCTTTACACGCTAACATGTACATTTATATTCAAATGATTAATACATACGCATTCAGCAAAAGGGAGGAGACGGTTTTTAATTCACTGACAACATAATGTGTGTTAATTACTGTACTGACTAAAAGCACGAGTTTCTGTTCAATGTTTACAAAAAAAAGTTTGACTTTTAATTATTTGCTTGCTAAGCATTTTTATGGGATGTACCATATTGAGTGTAAAATATAAATCATTCTGTAAAATGATCACATCTTGTCTTCTGTTCCTATATAGTGTTACTTGGAGTGGTATTTTATATGTTATGAAAAAGTACAGGAAACACAATTAGATTCCAAATCTATATTATATTATTACAGCAGATATAATTTACAAATTGTCAGTAACTGCCTACTGTTGCTTCAAGAAATTCTTTTTTGTTTGATTTAATCGTTAAAATGCAATATCTACAGATCTTGAGATAATATTTTAAATACTGGCCTATTTGATATGACTTGCTACCATATTCTTCGTATTATTGTTGCAGTATAGCTATGCATTGTAGAGTCTGGGAAGTATGCAAATGTCCATTAATAACTCATAATTAATTTCATAATTAATATTATTTCCGCCACGGAATAAAATAACAATAATAAACGTAACTGCGGATTTTTTTTACCTCACAATTCTGACTTTATTTTTAAATTGCGAGTTTATCACAATTATCGGTGGAAAAGGTCAGAATTGCTAGATATAAATTCTAGCGATATAAAAAAAGCTTCTATTATGTTATTATAAAAATTACACGAGGTAGACACGTGGGAGCGCTGCTTAAACCAATTCAAATACAAGCAAAGATACAACGAGCGAGAGAGATTTCCGGGAGGCACATTTTCTGCCCAGGCGTTAATTTGAAACAACTATCGTGATTTCTGAGAACCCCATATTTTCAGTTGTGCATGGTTATTATATAGCTCTTCTTGAATAGAACGAGCCACTATCGAGCGCGACATATTTGTTCCTGTTCTTCCACAATAAGTGACAATAGACATGGCTGTATGGAAACTAAGCATGTAAGGAGCTCTTGGTGTGCAGCCCACCTCCACCCGCAGCCTTCATATACTTGCAGACAGAAGCAGAGGTAATATTTATATTCTTTTATCAGGCTGAGGAATCACTCACTTCTACAGCTTATCTATTATTTGTCTTTATTATTAGTTAAGTCAATCTGTCAAACGTTTAATATCACGTGAAGATATTAATAATTGCTATATTGTCGGATGTCATTGTCAGAGCATTGACTTTTAATATGTGATTATTACTGATGGGAAGTCTGACTCTTCCGCGAATCGGTTCTTTCGAACAGTTCGTAATCGTATCAATCAATTCTGTCATTCCTTTACGTAATGATGGAATTTCTGACATCCCGGCGTCGCACATTACATGTTATTGTTGATAAATTTGTATAGAATAAAATACAAAATAAAAATGGCTAAATAATTGTAAAACTATTTCAGGGTAATCATTAAAAAAAACATTTTGTGTTTATCTTTCTTACATTTCTGCAAATACTGATTCGCATGGACATAATGTGTGGAGAAATATAAATGCGTATCTTTAATCTAATTTTGAATGTACCATTTCCAGGCCAAAATTAGTTGAACGAATAATTCAGATCGGTTTTGTGAACCGGTTCATTCGATTCTTAGCAAAGATCCGACTCACAACCGGCGTTTGAAACACATGAACCCTGCCCGGCGTACTGAGCAGGCGCAGGCTGTACCACACGCATGCGCAAACCGAGCTGTAAACAATGCGACCCTTCCAGAGCGTCCGCTTGATTCACACTCATATACACGTTTAAGAAATCACACATGCACGTTTGCGCTTTCACATCACGCACGGAATCACTGTTCAGCTGATAGATGGTAAGTGTTGCAAAAATTACGGTTGATATTTTCATCATCCATGTTCTGACCTGTCATCTCCATTAATCATGATTATCTAATATACAGACAAAAACTACAATGGGTGGCAGTTTGGGCGTGACACCTCGGTTTCAATAAACTTTTTATATGTTGCAGAATGCAGACGCATGCTTGCCTCAAAGGGGATGAGATTTAGTGGCGGTTAGTTCCAACGTGACCGGTGACACGATTTGAGCAGCTGCACTTCATGTCGCTCGTTTTTGATGTTTAACAATGTAAAAGGAGCTTTTATGCTTGTCAGTTTAACCGCCGCGATGACGCACAATGACGTCATACCGCGTTTCATAAATGTGAAGGAAGTAAATAATTTCAATAGTGTCATATGTCATATTGGGAGAACTTTGTTTTCGGTGTTGATTTGAAAAAAGCATGGACGTTGCGTTTTCTATACATATCGAATAAAGTAAGGGAAGTGTGTCTTTTAAATTGCTACATAGGTTTTAACCAAATATATTAGAAATAGACAACTGTTTTTGTGGTGCTTCTAGTGATACTGCACTTCATATTTTGCGGGATTGTCCTTTAATATGGAAAATTGTTTTAGTTGTTTTGTTTATTTACCAAAATGTGCTGCTTTTTGGTTTCACAGTGCTGTTTTAATGATGCGTTTGATTTCTAAAACGTGCTCAAAAAAAGAATGAGTATTTTATTATTAGTCTTTTATTGCTCCTTACCAAATTTCACATTCATTGTAGTCATCAAAAGCCCATTTTCAAGATTTCAAGCAATATATTATGTACTATATTCAGTCTGCATTTATTCCTCATGCATATTTTATGTGATAGCTTAGCAATAAAAGAAGGAAGCAAATTATTTCTTTAAACCACTAGTAGTGTGTGCAGAACATTACATGAAGTGCCCTACCTGTGTTATACTATCTTCAAAGATTTCATTGGTCAACAAATACCAATCGTACACTACACCCTAACCTCTATCTTAATTTGCGCTGAACTGGTATGGGTTGCTCGTACCCATTTATTTTTGTAACCCCAAATGTGTTTCTTTATAATCAGGTAGCCGAAGTAGCAGAAGCATGGACGCGGTCCTGAGCAGGTTGAAGGGTCTCACTGCTGACGAGTTGAGGGAGGAGATCATTAAAGCCAACTTGAAGTGTGGCCCCATCACTGCCACGACAAGAGCCATATTTGAGCGTAAGCTCGCCAGGACTCTAGTGGAGAAGGCTGGACTTGCTGAGCCTGATGGCAGCAGTGGGAACAGTGCCTCGTTGGAAGGCTCTGGGAGTGTAGTGCCACCCAGTGCCACATCAGCAACCCCAGATCCGGTCATAGGCGACGATGGAGATTTTGGGTACGGCATGGGCCTCAACCCGCCGGAGGAGGAAGCTCTGAGCGGAACGGTGTGCCCCGGTAATGTGGAGAATTCACAGTTGGAGGCACAGACTCCCTCTAAAACTGCACAGGTGTCGCCCACCTTCTTCTATGGGGTGTGTCCATTGTGGGAGGATGTGCTGGCTAGGAATGGTAAGCAGTTTTACCTTTACTTCCCTATGAGCAATGTTCCTTCATGTGTGGCCCTGCACATCTGATAGAAAAAAAAAAGCCACACAGAGGATAGATGCAAAATGTGTGGGGAAGTCCATTTGATTGTAATCTAGTAAATGAGAAATAATTGCAGTGCTCTATAGCAACACTCTATAGCGGTTGACCAGAGTTAGATCCGATGAATACAGTTTGCAGGTTTCATAGAAAGAGAATGATGTATCATTTCAGCATCATTACTCCCGTCTTCAGTGGCACATGATCCTTCAGAAATCATTCTAATATGCTGATTGGTGCTCAAGAAACCTTTATTATTTTGAATATTTTTGTGAAACACAAATAGTGATATTTATGTTTAACCAGTATTCTTTGAGGAATAGAAAGTTAATGAATGTATTGTAACATGATTAATGTCTTTACTGTCACTTTTGATTAATACATTTAATGCATCCTTGATGAATTAAAGTGTTTGTAGCTTCTTAAAAAAACTTTTGAACCATAGTGTACGTTTTGTGAAAGTCAGCATCGAGTTCTTTGTACCCTCTGTAATTAGTTATTAGCACTAATACTGTAGAGTTGTTAGTACATTAGTCTTTTACAGATGACTTAAACCTGTTATGTTGGTCTAAGACTGATTTTCTTTTCGTCTGCCTCTGTAGAGAGAGCCCATGTGTACACGGATAAGAAAGAGGCTTTGCAGGCCGTTAAAATGATGAAGGGGGCTCGGTTTAAAGCTTTTTCCAATCGTGAGGATGCTGAGAAGTTTGCCAAAGGCATATGTGACTACTACCCTTCGCCTAGTAAAAGCAATCTCTGTGTTTCTCCCGTCAAACCTGGCCTGGTGTTTAACAAAGGTGAAGAACCTCTCCATTAATTCAGATATAATGCCCATTTGAAAAAGCATTTTATTTTAATTAGTTTCAACCACGTTTCAAAATTTATATTTTAAATGATATATAATATAGTAAAAATATGTTATACATTAATTATGATCTGTAACCTTTGTGTGTGTGTGAAATTCCCCAAACCAGACCACCCATCTATGATGGAGGCAGACACTATCAACAGGGAGAAGGCAAACAGTTTTAAAAGTCCTCGGACACAAGATTTGACGGCCAAGCTAAGGAAGGCCGTGGAGAAGGGAGACGAGATTGCCTTTTCTGAGCTGGTCTGGAGCAACCCTCGTTACCTCATCGGGTCAGGGGACAACCCAACTGTTGTCCAGGTGAGCACTTTTGTACCATGATCTGTTTGTATGGAGTTGTTTTGGCTTCTGGCTTCTTTGCAAAGTTTAAAGTCTGAAACTGGCCTTGTATCTTAATATTAAGTTATTTATTTCCACAGCTATATGCTTTTGAGGTCAACATGAAATCAGAATTTTATGTTATTTTTCAATGGAACATTGCAGTATTTATTATAAATGTTTTATCCGTGCATTGCACATTATTATTATTTTTTAAATATTCATATGCCCTCAATTTTTCATTAAAATAACTTCCCCTCCCTCTGGCAATGAGATCTCTTCTCTTTGGAGAATGTACTATCGCAACTTCCGTTTCATGTCGACTTTAAGCATGTTCTTCTTCGTATTCACAACAGCTTGTTTAAAGTCTCTGAATGTTGTTCTTTGAAATGTTTCTCTACTGTAAATGTGACTGCAGGAGGGCTGCAGGTATAACGTGATGCATGTGGCTGGGAAGGAGAACCAGCCGGGCATTGTTCAGATCCTGTTGGACACTCTAGAGAACCCAGATTTCATGCGTCTCATGTACCCAGATGACCAGGAGAGCATGCTGCAGAAACGCATCCGCTATATTGTAGACCTGTACCTCAATACGCCAGATAAAGCTGTAAGTGTTACTTCTTAATCTGTCTTTATTATTTAACTGTTCAAACATAATATTGTAACATGAGAGTTGAGGTAGCAGCTTCCGCATTCATGTGCTATTTTTTTGCTGGTTACCTTTAAAGGCAGCTTCCTAACTATAGCAGTGTGTATAGTAGTGTAGTAGTGACTGAAATGGGCATCATCTCCATTAATGGTCACTCACACAGTCATTAACTTGTACTATATATACAATAGGTGTGTTTATGCAATGTCAGAATTGCCATAATTGCGACAAAAAACTGCAGAAACACTGAAAATGGTACTAGCTTCAGCCGTCAAATGTAGTTACCGTATTTTCCGGACTATAAGTCGCTCCGGAGTATAAGTCGCATCAGTCAAAAAATGCGTCATGAAGAGGAAAAAAACATATATAAGTCGCACTGGACTATAAGTCGCATTTATTTAGAAATTTATTTAACAAAATCCAAGACCAAGAACAGACATGTAATCTGGAAAAGCAAGTTATTCAACTACACAGTAGCACACAGAACAACAGGCTGAGTAGGTGTCCGGTGTGTTAACACAACACACTAACAGTTATTCAGCTACACAATAGCATAAAGAACATATACCTGGGAGGCTGAATAGGCTAAATTAACATAAGCCAGTGAGTCCAACAAGCAAGTTACCAGTAAACAAGTTCACCAAGCACCCTCGATCTCATTCCACATCACTGAATCCATTGAATTTTCTTCATCCTTGGTGTCGCTTCTGAACAATTCCGCCATAGAGCGCCCTCTCGTGGCTGTAGACGGTAATGTTTTCATCTCAGTCTGAATTAATTTTGATATGTAAGTCGCACCTGACTATAAGTCGCAGGACCAGCCAAACTATGAAAAAAAGTGACTTATAGTCCGGAAAATACGGTAAGTAATCTCGTAATATTTCTTTTTAAAAATTCCAGTAATTGACTTATTAATCTGAAAATAAACAAGACATACAAAACAACTTGATGTATCTAGCAAAGAGTTGGATAACTTATGTCTAATGTCATACTAAATAAACTTTATTTTTTAAAGTTTACCAAAAAAGCATTTGCATAACAACTGTTACTTGTATAAATGACATGATACATGTATTCATTTTGACGTTGAAGGGTTAGTTCACCCAAAAATGAAAATTCTGTCAGTAATTACTCACCCCCATGTTGTTCCAACCGCGTAAGACCTTCGTTCATCTTCGGAACATAAATTAAGATATTTTTGATGAAATCTGAGTGCTGGATCACTTCTCCATAGGCTGCTAGGTGACCGAAACTTGCTGACCCAGAAAAGTTATTAAAGAGATCGTTAATATAGTCCAAGTGACTACAGTGGCTTAATCTTAATTATATCAAGCGACGAGAATACTTTTTGTGCGCAAAAACAAACAAAAATAACGACTTTATTCCACTATTCATTTCCTTCTCTCTGGGCCTCATAGTGTTTTTGCGCTGCGCGTCTTGTTGCACGTCAACACGCATCACACACATGACCAGCGTCGGCCAATAGTGAGCCTACGTGGTGACGTGTAACACAGACGCGCAGCGCAAAAACACTACGTGAACCAACTAGAGGCCCAGAGAGAAGGAAATGAATAGTGGAATAAAGTCGTTATTTTTGTTTGTTTTTGCGCACAAAAAGTATTTTCGTCGCTTGATATACTTAAGATTAAGCCACTGTAGTCACTTGGACTATATTAACGATCTCTTTAATAACTTTTATGGGCCAGCAAGTTTCGGTCACCTAGCAGCCTATGGAGAAGTGATCCAGCACTCAGATTTCATCAAAAATATCTTAATTTGTGTTCCGAAGATGAACGAAGGTCTTACGCGGTTGGAAAAACAATTAGGGTGAGTAATTACTGACAGAATTTTCATTTTTGGGTGAACTAACCCTTTAATATTGTTTCCATAGAAACGCATAATTCTGAGTCTGAGGATGTGAACAGCTCAGAGTAGAACATCTGGGTTATTATTATCTGGTAATTACGTGAACATACTCTGATAAGCACAAAAATATTGTGTAAAATTTGTTCCTACAGGCATTTATCGTTTCTGAATAAAATATTTAAAAATATAAAAAAAGTCCAAGTTTCCATCTTGGATTAAAAACTTCACAATGCATTGTGGTATTGCCTTTTGAGTGGACAATACATTCAGTGCTGCCTCAGAATTTGACAAAGACGATATCTTAAAAAAGCCAACATTTTGATGCCAACGTTTTGAACATCTTTTTTTGATATGTGACACATGATATGTAATACGCTGTCTAGGGAGAGCCAACTGAATGCTGTATCCTTAGGGGTGTAAATTGGAGCCTTTATGACGATTCGATACAATACCGATTTCTTAAGCCAACGATTCGATTATTTTCGATACTTCAGAATTCCCCGCGATACGATTCGATATGATTCAATACTAGATATTTTTACATGATATCTATTAAGTTTCAAATAAATCAACAAAAATAATAAATAATTTGCCTTTTATTGAGAATACAGAATACAGAATACAATTGCATGTCACAAAGAGATTGTTTTTCCACCTCCAGGAATGAGACGAGTGTTGTTCATTATGTCGCCTTGTTGAGGTAAATTGTAGTTTTCCTTGCTTTACCCCGGTCTTAAAGTAAAAAAGATGACTGTGAAAAATAGTAGAATTAAATTAAATACACTTATTTAATTAAACGCATTTATGGTGAAATTACTATATTTTCATGTCAATCTGTGTTCATTTTGACCACGAAACATGCGCTGTCACTTTAATTCAGCGCGTGCAGCACAGCAAAAATAGACTCTGTGCGGAAACGATCTCTGCACTGCTGTAGCCTATATACACACCGCAACTGGAACGGATAAATGGACCGCAACCGCATGCAGTGTGAAAGCTCTAACCTGTTAACATGGGTACGGAAAAAATACGCACCGCATACGCACTGCAAACGGAGTATGTGTGAAACGGGCGTTACAATAAAGTGCAATCAGACAAACGGCAACATCTCTTACCACTGCTCCATCTGTTTTCCTGAAGCCAAAATACTTCCACACCCATGACTTGACGCCGACTGGAGTGTGTAAGATTTCACTTTCATTGCCAGCTCGCTCTGACGGTTCCATCGCTCTTGAAAGTCAGACTCAACAATGTGTGTGAACATAGATAGACTGTGAAACGTAAATAGCGGTGTGAAGCGGTGTGAAGTAGAAGACAATAATGAGGTTAGCGCCACCCGCAGCTTAGTAGGTTGTACGCATATGTCGGAGCGGATGCTGAAAATAGACAGGCGGCAAAATAAACACATTAATCGATACTCTTGCGGACGCATCGATGCATCGAATCGTCGGCTGTATAATCGATGCATCGATACGAATCGATTCATATTTACACCCCTATGTATCCTGTGTTTTATAGGGGTTTGAGACGCCTCTCCACTTTGCGTGTAAATTTGGCTGTCCAGAGGTGGTGAACATACTCTGTTCTCATCCAGACATTGACAAGAACTGCAAGAACAAGTACAACCAGAAACCCTCTGAGGTACGGCAAACCCTGATGCAATAGCTTTCATGCTGAGGATTTCATCATTTATCAAAGCTTATTTATCACTCATCCATTGTATTCCCTTAATTTAGGTAATTTGTGAAAGAATGAAAGAAAAGGGTAAAGTTCAGGAGGTCAAACAGAAGATAAAGGAATATTTAGAAGGTAAGCCGATGGTATATACCAGGGGTATTCAATTAAAGTTCCAAGAGGTCCGCTCTCTATATTTCCTTCCCAGCGGAGGATAATACTTTTTTGGAACAGTTAAACATTTCCATCGAGCAGCCGTAGTACTTTGTAAAAGAAAAAAATCCTAAACATTCAAAATAGTCATCAAAGATGATAATCTTTGCGAAAGCTAAAGCAATGATGTCTATTTATCCCAACTAAATATGAATAGATCAGGTTTTATCAGGCTATTATTATTATTACATTTTTATAATTTGCTCAAAGTTATACTAAAAACAAACAACGTTCATAATTGAATAATCAAAACTCTCATCATGAGTAATTAGTACTAGTAATTTCAGGGTTTTTTTGTCTTCCCTCTCCACCTCTAAATCATTTTCCAAATTATAACATTGTTTATCATGAAATGCTCTTAGTATGCTGATTAATAATGGTAAATGTATGAAAAAAAAAAAAAAACGTCTAAAGGCGTCACAAAGCTGGTTTAGTTAAACGGTCGAGTCATCTGTATGACAGATAAAATCTATTTTGCTGCTCACTGTGTTTCCGCTACTGTTGTTAAAATAACCGCGGCGTCTGCAGCTCTTAATGTGGCACTTTACATCTTAAGTGGGAGAGAGAACCAACGCACATGGCAATGGGTCTGCCATTTGAATACCGCTGGTATATACTTGTGTATTAATACATTTTAAAAATGTACATTAGTTGCATTCCATGTCCTAACACCTGATTGGTTTCTGATTGGCTACAGATCGATTATACATCCCCTTATTGAGAGCCACTGATAATTCCTCCCAGCCTGTTATTGGTGCACCTTGGTCCCCTGAGCCAATGGAAAACCTGTCACCACGGTTACCCAGAAGCCCAAAGGATCCAGTTATGGCAGTCAGAGCCTTTGCTGGGCCTTTAAGTCCATCTAAAGTGAGTGTTTTTTTTTTTGTAGAGTATATTAGTTTTGTGCTGTCAGACTCAACAGATGTTTAGTCATGTGTTATGACCTAATCAAATTTGTCTATAAATGAAAACCATTGTGTTATAGGCGGATGAGTTCAGACGGGTGTGGAAGACTCCTCCCAGAGAACGGGCAGACCATTTCCACAACATCTTAAAGTCTGACCCAGACCGTGGGGCAGAAAGAGTTGGCAGGTCAGTGCTAACTAAAATATAATGGCGCTTTTCCACTGAATGGTACGGCTCGGCTCGCTTTGCTTTTCCACTGCGTGGTACGATTCGGCTCGGCTCGCTTTGGCTCGGTTTGCTTTTCCACTGCAGTTTAGTGCCGCTTCAAAGTGGGTGGGATTATAGTCTGCTCGTTAAAGTTGCTGAAAAACTTTTTTATTCCTGGTCGCAATATCCAGCTCTCGCTGGATCTGCTCCTCGGCTACCAACGAGAAGAACGTCTGCACCTTCTCTACTGACCAGTCACCACGATTCAGCCATTTCTTTTTCAAGTTTTTTTTTTTTTTTTCAAGCAAGTTGTTTAATAAAAATTGTGCGAACAAATAATACTGCGGTATCTGTTGCTGACTATTTAAATCTAGCGGGTTTGGTATCTCATGTTGCAAATCCAATGACGCTGGTAGTGACGATTCTCTCTGACCAATCAGTGATCTGTAGTGTTTTCACGTCACATTTTAGTATCGGTACAGTATGCTTGGAACCTCAACAGAGGTGGTACCATTTAAAGCGAGCTGTACCGAGCCGTACCATGCAGTGGAAAAGCGCCATAATTGAAGGAAGCTAGACATTACTTGTATATCACAGACACTCATTCCATGTTCTTTAGGCATTAATAGAGAACTGTGCATTGATTAGATATTGCTGTCTTGTCTGTGAGCAGAGATCTGGCCCATGAGCTCGGTCATCCCTGGGCAGAGTACTGGGATTTCCTGGATAGTTTTGTGGACCTGCAGTCATCTGACGGCCTAAAAGTGCTTGAAGAATACCTCAGTAAAAAGGACTTCAGGGAGCGCGCTCATGAGGAGGCTGGAGAGAATGAAACCAGCAACAGGTTTAAAACCCCATCTCCTGGTAAGACCACTGACTCTTAACATACCTGCAGACGTTTGGCAAATTTGCTGTTCTGATTAAAATAGGCCATTCACAGTTTTTATTTGGTGAGGGTTTATGTGAATTGACTGTATTCACAAAAGTTTGGATGGCATTTTCTCTTCATCTTACCTCCATATGCTTTGAGTATTTCTACATTTCCATAAGCACCACCTACTGTCAGAGAGTAAATTTTGCATTTCCATTCAGCCCATCTGCCGTTTTTTGTTCAGACATATTTTGAAAATGACCTTTCGTGCAGTGTGTAATATAGCTATAAAAGATAAAAGATCTGCAAAGATCAAAGATCTGCAAAGATCTGCAAAAGATCAAAGTGTTATACAAATAAAGATAAAGTTAACAAATAAAGTTATTGTCTCCTAAAAGAAAGAATCAATTCTGAACTGCTGAAACGAGCCAGTATTTCCAGTCTCACTTCCCGTTACATATCTCCGTAACAATGTAACAAATGTGCATAATTCCAGCCTTCGCTCTGCTCTCAAACACTGTAGTTGTAGCTGAGGCCTAAAAGAGATCGGTTTTATGCTGAGGAAGCCTCCGGAGCTGAAATTCAGAAATTGCAATAGGCATTTTGTTTCCAACACACGCCAGCCTGGGCCATCTGACCAATTAGAGCAGAGTAAGCTTGCAGAGAGGAGGGGTTTAGAGAGACTGAATCTTCAAACTGATTTCAGATTCTTTGAGAATTGAGGTGATGTGAAATGTATATTATGAAAAAAAGTTTTTTACCTTGAATGCATGTAGGAGACAAAATTACAAAATTAGGAACAAAATTAGGAACCTTTAAAATAGCATAATAGGGTACTTCAATATAACATGGGTAATCTTTTATTACACTGAAATGTGAGGTTTATTATTTTATAAAACCTCTTTGTTTTGTCAAAATGTTATTTGTATTATTTAAACTGTAAAGTTACCATAGGCATTGGTGTCGTTTCAAAAGAACTTTGCCACCTAAACAACATGCAGTTCTATTCTAATATCAGAATTTATAACCAAAAATAATTTCCCATGCAGGATGCATTAATGTTACAAAAGATTTCTATTTCAAATAAATGATCTTGTAAATAATGTAACTTCATTATATATCACAATATTACTGTTTTTACTGTATTGTTGATCAAATAAATGCAGCCTTGGTCTTTTTGAAAAACAAATCCAAACATTTGAATAGTGGTGTGTTGTGTGTGTGTGTATACTGTGTATATACTGTGTGTGTGTTTGTGTGTGTAATATATATATATATATAGATAGATGGATAGATGGATAGATGGATGCATAGATAGATATGCACACACACACACAACAAAATTATACTTTTTGAATTACAAAATACATATCATTGCTTGCTACTGTACTTTCAAGTTTTCTATATGTAAATTGTGACTGGCTTGCTTGTAAAATTATTTTATTGTAATGTATATATGTCATATATACATTACAATAAGAGCGGTTATATATTGGGGATTGGGGAAAACTTTTTGATTTCAAAGACCAAGGGAAATCCTTCACTCCATGAAATGTCCTCTTTTAAATTTCAGGCAAACTGAATAAGTTCTGCAACTCAATCTCTGTGGGGGCATTTCTGGATGAGGGCGATGACATCAGCCTGGAGGAGATCAAGAACAGGCAGAATGCTGCACTCACCAGTATTTCTTCTGTGTGCTCCAAAGATGGCCTGCAGGGGGCGGTAGGAGGCCTTGAATTTCACATCCTACCAGTTTCCCACAGCGCTGACCTCATAGAGGCAGCGGCAGAGCAAGATTTACTGCTCTCTGAGAAATCCTTGATCTCCAGCAGTAAAAATGGCCTGTGCGAACAGGGCCCCGGGGACAGGACACCAAACGGGGACAAAATGTCCCCTCGCATCTGCGGTTCCTCTAATTCCTGCATGCTGTCACCCATCTCAAACCTAATGGCTGAGTTTGAGAGGATGTCTCTGCTGGATGAGCCAGAGAGGACAAACAGGGAGAGGAGGAGGAGTGGAGGGAAACGCCACAGAGACACCCAGGCCACAGAGCTCAGCTCCGGACTGGGCCGCCTCTCGCTGTCCTCAGAAGAAGACTCTGTGTTTGAGAAAGACAGGACGTCTGTGTTACGGGCAGCCGAGAAGGATGGAGTGGAGAGAAGAAATGAAGTAGATGGGAGGTCCAGTGCAAGTTCAGATGAATTCTTTCTGGCCAGTGAGAGGTTAGAACTTCTGAACCAACAGGCTATAGAGACTTCAGGGGGTGAGCGCACAATATGTGCCAGGTCAAAGTCCTGGGATCATGGGGGAAGAGACCTCAGCTCCTCGGGGTCTTCTAGCTCTTACAGATCACTTGACAGCTCTCAGGACTTCATACTGCGGACTCCTCCCAGAGTGACGAAAAGACTCTTCATTGAAGGGTGAGAGGAGCCAATGATCACTTTGATATTTCCAGCGGTATCAGAGAATTTCTAAATTGTGATTTCTAGACTAGAAAAATAGTAGAATGAAATGTTAAGGCTCTTGTAGTACACTTCAGGGGTGGTTCCAGCCCCCCTAAAACTATAATCGACTATCTGAACGATTGGGCCAGTGCTGCTTCCTCTAGAAAGTTTATAATTTTCATGTTTTTAAGGCTTGTCAGTTTAACCATTCAAATGATTTTAAAAGCGCAAAAGACAACTCAACGCACTGTGATAGATCGTTGCATACACCTGAAAGCGAAGCGATCTGTTTTTGTAAGAACAATATCTATATTTATAATATTTATAACTTTATACTTCATAAACCATAATCACTGGCTTCCGGTAACGACCGTACACGAGTCTAGTTCCGGCGGGAGAGTGACCTCTGACCCGACGCATGATGAACGCGGAAGCGCAGAGAATTAGAGAATTAAAACAAGAAATTTTGAAGAGAAATGCCAGAGGAGCTTGAGTTTGTTACCCAGCCCTGTTTGTTTGTACCGCGAGAGAAGTTAAAAAAATTGAAAACCTTCTATAAAATTTAGATTGAGCTCTTGTGGTTATTTTCTGAAGGACTTACTATTTGTTAAAAAAGGAATGGGGGCAAAAATCTTTTTAGGTCCTTTTTTGTACCGTGTGTGAGAATTCCCATACACTTCTCTAGTTACGCTCCATTCTAATATATTCTAGGAGCTAGAATCTGTCTACAGTGAATGAAAAGATCAAGTTTTTGGCTTCAAACATTCCCTCTTTCTTTCCTTTTTCAGTGATTCACCCAGCAATTTGGACAGAGAGGTTTTGTCAGCTTTAGGAGTTACAGATGTTGACCCTCTGAAGTATCCCAGCATTCACAAATGGAAGAGCACAATTCAGGCATTCTCCCACTCAGAAATGCAAAGGTATGTATGTGTGGCTCACTAGTGAAAGTTGTGTACTTAAAGGGATAGTTCAACCAAAAATGAAAAGTCTGTCATCATTTACTCACCCTTAAGTTGTTCCAAAACTATATGATTTTCTTTATTCTGCTGAACACAAAAGAATATATTTTAAAGAGTGTTGGTAACCAAACAGTTGATGAGCCCCATTGACTTCCATTTTTTTCAATACTATGGAAGTCAATGGGGCCCATCAACTGTTTGGTCACCAACATTCTTTAAAATATCTTCTTTTGTGTTCAGCAGAAGAAACTCATACAGTTTTGGAACAACTTGAGGGTGAGTATTCAAAAGTTTATTTTAAATTAATACTTTTATTCAGAAAGATCAATTTCATTGATCAATTAAGTTAATCAAAAGTGACCGTAAAGGCATTTATAATGTCACAAAAGCTTTCTGTTTTAAATAAATGCTGTTCTTTTGAACTTTCTATTATCACAAAATCCTAATGAAAAATTTAATAGCAGTTTGCCACGAAAATATTAAGCAAGACAATTTTCAACATTGATAATAATAAATGTTTCTTGGGCACCAAATCAGCATATTAGAATGATTTCTGAAGGATCATGTGACACCGGAGTAGTGGCTGATAATAACAAACTGAATAAATTACATTTTAAAATATATTAAAACATTAAAACCATTATTGTAAATTGTAATAATTTTTTTTTTTTTTTTTTTTACTGTATTTTTGTTCAGATTAATGTAGCTTTGGTGGCAAAAGAGACTTCTTTCAAAAAACATAAAAAGAAATCTTGACAAGGCCAAACTTTTGAATGAAAATTTTCAAAGAGCAAGAAAAGTCCTGTTTGTCTATTTTATATATATATATATATATATATATATATATATATATATATATATATATATATATATATTATATATATATATATATATAATTTTTAAAGATCCTTTTGAGAGCATCTTGTGACATATTTATGTACACTTAAGAGATCTGTATTTATGTTTTCAGCTGGCAGACTTCTGCAATGCACAAGAGCCATTTCAGGGCTCACTCAGTCACCCCTGTCTCTCCAGCGAGTGGTTTGCTGTCCCCCGCGGGCCGTTTCAGCCCAGCTCGTCACATGGGCTCACCGGACGTCTGCAGCCCCGGACGCTACAGCCCAGCACACTCCGGTTACAGTCCCGCTCATTCAAACTACAGCCCTGTCAGCTACATCCAACGGATCCGGCTAAAACATTTCGGCGACGCCCCCATTTAACAAGCGCTCTCCATCCCGTCCAACCTCACCGCCAATTTCTACTGATTAGTACCTGAAATAACAAAAGTAACTAAATCCAGAGTGGGCTGTTTCAGAGGATGAAACATCACAGAGGAGAACAAAGTCATAATGGAAGCCATGAAATCCACTCTAAC
This sequence comes from Abramis brama, assembly GCF_963993115.1. Lineage (NCBI taxonomy): Eukaryota > Metazoa > Chordata > Actinopteri > Cypriniformes > Leuciscidae > Abramis > Abramis brama. Next base: position 11,275,120 of record NC_139967.1, on the reverse strand, counting down.
TGGGTTCTTAGTGCCGGGCAAACCGCAGATAGGATCTCGCAACAGGCCGTCCTTCAGTTTGAGTGCTCCTTGAGTCAAATAATAATATGCACATCTCCTGTGGGTTTTTGAGTCATCATATATATATATATATTCGCGGTACGTCTGTGTATGACACAGAGTATGTTGATCTGTGATGGACTTTTCTATCTTGGTTTTGTTTTGTTTTCTTTATTATCTGTGTGTGTGTGTGTGTGCGTGCGTGCTTGGGAGAAACATCTGTGGATTTACAAAGCTGTGTCTTTAATGGAAATGAACAATTTCCCACTTAACACAGTCATTTAAATTGGGAGGGGGAATTAAACAGAAACCCAGAGCTAAATTAAAATAATGTAGTAGTAAATTATTTAATTATTTTTGCTAGTTAACTGTCAGTAGCACAAAATGCTCTTTTTAATGGGTATTTAATGGTTTTTAAGGGAGGGGGGGAGGGGGGAAGTCGACTGACTGCCAGAAGTTATTTTTTATTCTTTAATTGGAGAACTGCCTTACATTTCTTAAAGGAAAGACCTACTTATGAATCTCGAAAGCAGGCGTTTATTCGTGCAGTGTTAATTGCAGCCTTATGTGTTGGGAAAAAAGTGTGAAAAATATTCCCCTTTTTTAATTTTTAAGTTAAATAAATGTGATTTATCATTTCTACGTACGTATTTGTTTGCACTTTTAATTCTTTTTGGATTTTGATGCAATTCATCATGAGCATCAGATGAGACTTGGTTTAGTTTGTTGTAAAGATATGCATCGTTTGAGCCGCACCGTGTTCAAACACACGCAAAGTTGGTGATGATTGACAACGAGTGCGGATGGCAAGTCGGTTCTATCTTGTTACATAAATGTCATAATAGCTGTAAGACTTGATTGTGAATCCAGAGTGTTGTAAGTGCACTTTAAATGTGTTCGGAAATGTTCAAAGATCATGTCCCTCATCCCGTCTTCGACGGACAAAGTTTCAACCTCACCGCTAGATCATGTCAGTGTGTGATTCTCTCATTGGCTTTTGAAATGGACCCATTTTGGCAGATCTCAAACGATTCACCCCAGTCATTTTCAAATCCAAGCTACATGCGCAAAAGCAGAAAAGCTCCAGTTAGCTCAGTTTTATGTGATGAATATCTCAAGGAAATGAGTTTAGAACATCCTCTGTGGTACTTTCAGATCATGTGATCTATTTCTTCGGTGCCCATCGTTCTCAGTGTAGTGCTGGCCTGTCGATCATTGCTTCGTAAAGCTTTAGTGCCTTTGATTATGATCTGTTTGGAAGGGCCCGTGGCTCCTCAGTGCATGACAAATGCACTGATCACATACAAGCTGAATAGACCTTTGTTTTCTCTGTTATAAAATACAGTACAGTAGCATTGGCATATGCAGTGTTTGAATACCTCTAAAATGCGATTGTAAGAAAAGAAAAAAAGGTTTACAGTTTAGTTATTGCTAGTGTTGTATCAATGCCAGCCTTACTTTTTGTTAAACGATGCTTTGTAGTGCCAACACTGGTGAATTGAAAATGAGTTGCAATTTATTGTTGAGAATTGAATTATTTTTGTTGTCCTGGCCTTTTATGTTGCATGCATTTCTAGTCCTATTTTATTACAGTATACGTTAAAGGAAAGTATTTGATGTTCTATTGACGAACGATAAATAAAGTGCACAGTCTTGTAACTTTACTGACTTTCTCTGACTGTAGAAGAAAAAGCAACCTTTATGGAAACTAGTAAATTTAGATTTCATTTTGGTGCATTACACATACCAATTTATTCACATTTATTATTATTATTATATTTGGTGGTACACTACTTTTCAAAAGTTTGGGGTCGGTAAGATTTTTTAAATGTTCTTGAAAGAAGTGTCTTATGCTCACCGAGTCTGCATTTATTTGTTAAAAATACAGTAAAAATATGTGAAATACAATTTATAATCTTTTTGAATATATTTGAAACTTTATTCCTGTGTTGGATTTTTTTGGCGTCATTATTCCAGTCTTTAGTGTCACATGATCCTTCAGAAATCATTCTGATATGCTGATTACGTGCTCAATAAAAATGTCTTCTTATTATCAATGTTAAAAACAGTTGTGCTGCTTAATATTTTTGTAAAAATTGACTTTTTTGGAATTCTTTCAAGAAATCTTTTGTAACATTATAAATATATTTACTGTGACTTTTGATCAATTTATACAACCTTGTATAAAAAAAAAACTACCAAACTTTTGAACTGTAGTGTATCTTATGAAAATAGATAAATAGACATGTCTGCATCATATTTATCTTTTGCATAAATAACAAAAAATGTGTCCGACTAGGATTGTTTTTAGTATTTAATGTAATTAGTATTGGTTTACTGTATTATGGTAATAAAAATGTGAAAATGCTAAAATTATTTATGGTCTTAAAATGGCTTAATGTCCCTAATCATACAGGTCATTTATTAAGCATCACAATTTTATTTTGAACTGAAATATGACTTTTTTTAATGTATGACACAAACACTGAATGACAACTCAATGAAAAATTTTTACTTTCAGTTTTCTTTGTGTACAAACAATCATCAAACATTAATACAGAGTCATCCTCAGTGGCAAGAGTCTCAACATTTTAGCAAATTCACACCTTGCCTCTAAAACAATCATAAACGTAACCACGTAAACAGTGCAAACGGACACGCGAGATGCTCCGGGAAAAAGACACCTCATTATAAACGTAAAAAAAGTACACTTGCTGGTTACTTTCACCTTTCCATCACAGCTATTGATCAGACAAAGCATAGCACAGGAGTGTCAAATTGGAGAAATATCAATTTTAAACTTGTCTGTTTTTAAAAATACAAAATTAGTACACTCAAGAAGACACTTAAGGAGAACAGATCACCACAGCAACAGAATGTAGAGTTGCAAAGGACATTTTTCACAGCAATGTTCTCCTAAACTGCAGCCATGTGTGATTATTATTAAACTCCCTATATGAGGTGGTGAATTTGAAATCACATTCCGTATTCTGGAATTTTTGGAATCGAAAATGGCATATTCATATTTCAGACGGCGTTCAGCAGAACATTTACGGCAATGTTTTGACCCTTTGAAACTCTAACATCTGTCCATCTCAGTTCTCGGCTGTAATGAGGCCATGCTGGTCTAGCTTTGAGAACGTCAAGTCCGGGTGAGTTTATCTGGAGGCATGAAGCCGGAGTCTCCCAGCGATCGGAGACCCACTCGGCCGCTGGGACGAATCGTCAGCCAGGTGATGCTGCCGTTGTTCAGGCCCATCCTCAGCCAGCCCTCGGGAGGAAACTGCAGAGCCCTGGAACAAACACATGCTTTTAACAGACACTTTATTTGAAAGAGTGTAAACTGACAATACATGTCTCCCGTTATAATCAATGACGCTATAATCTTATTTACATTGTGTTTGCATTGTTAGTTATGATGAAAGCATTCGTGAGAGTGCAGAAATCGAGTTGAAATCGTTATTTCATATGCAAAGGTATTAGCCAATCATAGCAGTGGACGTTTGCATTGAAGTCTCACAGCAGACACAAAGCATTCAAATCAGGGTAGAAAATGGCTTTTATTTACTAAATTATGACAATTTATGATTTAAAAATCGTACTAAAATTATACTATGCAGTTGCTAGGGTCTGAGCGGTTTCTTACTGTCCCAACTCCCAAGTCTCTGAGATATTATGGTCTCTAGATATGGCTTAAGTTCATTCAATGCAAGTCTATGGGCTTTTTTCATATGCTAAACTTTAACACTGTTCACAACACTTAACAACATTCTTTAACACTTTTAAAGTTTAAGTGTTAGAAGGATGAACAACAGCAATCGTGATGTTTTACTAAGCAAGAATCAATGATAAAAGGTTGCAAACAGAGTTTTTTATGAATTCCACATATTCAATATGAAAACCCATTTCTGGCACATAAGGATTATGTGCTTTGGTAAATCATGATTATGACATAAAAAGAAGAATTTATGATATACTAGTCATAATTATAAGATAAAATGTAAAAATAATCTAGTACTGTCAAATCGATTAATCACGATTAATCACATCTGACATTGACGTTTTTGTTTATATATGTGTGTATATATATATATATATATATATATATATATATATATATATATATATATATATATATATATATATATATATATATATATATATATATATATATATATATATATATATATATACAGTGAGGAAAATAAGTATTTGAACACCCTGCTATTTTGCAAGTTCTCCCACTTGGAAATCATGGAGGGGTCTGAAATTGTCATCGTAGGTGCATGTCCACTGTGAGAGACATAATCTAATAAAAAAAATCCAGAAATCACAATGTATTTTTTTACTATTTATTTGTATGATACAGCTGCAAATAAGTATTTGAACAACTGTCTATCAGCTAGAATTCTGACCCTCAAAGACCTGTTAGTCTGCCTTTAAAATGTCCACCTCCACTCCATTTATTATCCTAAATTAGATGCACCTGTTTGAGGTCGTTAGCTGCATAAAGACACCTGTCCACCCCATACAATCAGTAAGAATCCAACTACTAATATGGCCAAGACCAAAGAGCTGTCCAAAGACACTAGAGACAAAATTGTACACCTCCACAAGGCTGGAAAGGGCTACGGGGAAATTGCCAAGCAGCTTGGTGAAAAAAGGTCCACTGTTGGAGCAATCATTAGAAAATGGAAGAAGCTAAACATGACTGTCAATCTCCCTCGGACTGGGGCTCCATGCAAGATCTCACCTCGTGGGGTCTCAATGATCCTAAGAAAGGTGAGAAATCAGCCCAGAACTACACGGGAGGAGCTGGTCAATGACCTGAAAAGAGCTGGGACCACCGTTTCCAAGGTTACTGTTGGTAATACACTAAGACGTCATGGTTTGAAATCATGCATGGCACGGAAGGTTCCCCTGCTTAAACCAGCACATGTCAAGGCCCGTCTTAAGTTTGCCAATGACCATTTGGATGATCCAGAGGAGTCATGGGAGAAAGTCATGTGGTCAGATGAGACCAAAATAGAACTTTTTGGTCATAATTCCACTAAACGTGTTTGGAGGAAGAAGAATGATGAGTACCATCCCAAGAACACCATCCCTACTGTGAAGCATGGGGGTGGTAGCATCATGCTTTGGGGGTGTTTTTCTGCACATGGGACAGGGCGACTGCACTGTATTAAGGAGAGGATGACCGGGGCCATGTATTGCGAGATTTTGGGGAACAACCTCCTTCTCTCAGTTAGAGCATTGAAGATGGGTCAAGGCTGGGTCTTCCAACATGACAATGACCCGAAGCACACAGCCAGGATAACCAAGGAGTGGCTCTGTAAGAAGCATATCAAGGTTCTGGCGTGGCCTAGCCAGTCTCCAGACCTAAACCCAATAGAGAATCTTTGGAGGGAGCTCAAACTCCGTGTTTCTCAGCGACAGCCCAGAAACCTGACTGATCTAGAGAAGATCTGTGTGGAGGAGTGGGCCAAAATCCCTCCTGCAGTGTGTGCAAACCTGGTGAAAAACTACAGGAAACGTTTGACCTCTGTAATTGCAAACAAAGGCTACTGTACCAAATATTAACATTGATTTTCTCAGGTGTTCAAATACTTATTTGCAGCTGTATCATACAAATAAATAGTTAAAAAATCATACATTGTGATTTCTAGATTTTTTTTTTTAGATTATGTCTCTCACAGTGGACATGCACCTACGATGACAATTTCAGACCCCTCCATGATTTCTAAGTGGGAGAACTTGCAAAATAGCAGGGTGTTCAAATACTTATTTTCCTCACTGTATATATATACACAGACATGTGCACACACACACATATATATATACAATATATATATATATATATATAAATATAATGACATATTTACACACACATATAAACAAAAACTTTTGTTAGATGTGATTAATCGTGATTAATCAATTTGAAAGCACTAAAATGATCACATAAAAAGTATATTAAATATTCACAATTATGAATGTGGCAGAAATGGGCTTCCACAAAACTTGTGCAACCATACGCACATAACAATACAAAGTGATCAGAGGATACTTACGATTGCACTTTTTTTAATGGACAGACTATTTATGGTTTTCATAAAAGCTTTCAAGAGGACAAAAAGAAGGATAAAAAGAGACTGGACTGAGTAGCAAGCGAACACAAACCTGCACACAAAATAGCGGATGACATTAGCATGACAGACGATAATCTCGAAGCTGTCCTCCTTCTGCTTGGCGTCGGCTCGGTGGATGTACCGGCGGAACGCTGCCTCGATCCGTGCGCCATCCTCGTGGTACTGCTGAAACCAGCACAAGAGTTTCACAACCTTCCACGTGAGGACAGGAAGGACTCCACGGCGCACCCATGACAAAACCAAACTCAACATTCCTCATCAAACAACAACATTTCAGACATCAGGCTTTAGGATGACCAGCAGAGAAATACTAAAGAAACAAAATGTGCGTTTGATGTTTGGTGAAGGGATTTGAGATGGTTTCAGTGTGGGTTTTGTACGCCAGCGGTAACATTAGCGGTGTGTTCTGTTATGAGCTGAGTCATCAACAGAACACAAAAGACATAGACTTAAACTTAGACTTCAAATGAGTGATAATGCCTTCAGATGGGCTAAGTAAGACTTGGTGTTTTGCACTGACCGCTGCCTCTGGTTTCCAGTGAGCGACAGGTGGGACGGGCTCTATGGGCGCACCCTCTCGCAGTAAATCGCAGCTTTCAAGCTTCACACCTAAAACATAAGTGAAACAAATAACCATTCTGAATCTCTACAATGGCAGCACTTTACAACATGAAATATCAATTCATAATATTTAATTAGCACACATTACAGGAATGGTTCAAGCTAAAATGTACAGACCGAAATTGGTAGGTCAGTTCTAGGCAATGGCGATGTTAAACTGGTATCATTTTGACAACTGGTATGGATTTTGGATTATCGTCTCTCTATCGCAGTTATGTTCATGTGACATTGCAGTGTTGCATTGTCATGAAAGTTTATTCTTTTTGAGCATTTTTAAGGCTTGCCCGTTTAAATTTTTAATTTTAAACCGCGTAAGCACAATAAGACGCAAAAGACAATTCATTCGCTATTCGCACGCTTTTCTGACAGACATTTACACCTGAAGAGAGCAGTCTGTCACACAGCACATAAGTATTGAATTGAGTTATTTTTCAGTCTTTTTTTTTTTGCCTAAACAAACAAATACATACAAAGTTATGTTGAAATGTCAGTCTTGGCGAGTATTCATGTAATATAGAAAATATATGAATTTCATCTGAAACATTGGCATTGTAACAACCTTATTTATTGTTAAAAAGGTTAATTGTCTGCATAAGTATGAATACATCCCAGCCATTTTGCCTTGAATGATTTATCCTATCATAATTTGATCAGAATATGACTGTAGAATGAGCCTGTACCTGGCAGGTATTTGCTGATGATGTTGGCTGTCTCTGTTGCTCTGGTCATGGAGGAGTGGATGAGCACATCGTACTTCAATCCGAGCGCTGCTAATCTCTGTCCTGTAAGCTCAGCCTGTTCACGTCCTGCAGGAACCAACAATATTTTGACCTAATGTAATTTCTAATGGCTAGGCTCAGCATCTCTATCATTTTAACCCTTGTGTGGTGTTCATATTTTTGTTATTCAGCCAGTGTTTGTGGGTCAGTGTTTTTGGACCCGCTGCATGTTTGGGTTTTTAATTCAACACAATCAAAAATGTTATGTTAAAACACTCAACAGATGTTTACTTCATCCCAATTACAAGCAATATAAACTGCATATATGGTTAATATTTCCTCTTTAGCTTTGTACAGTGTGTAGTCCTTGAAAATGTGTTCTGATATATATTCTTCACAGAAAATGAGCCAAGGCCAATGAGTCCGAGTTTGAAAAAATAATTAATCGTATCATTTTTCTCTTGAAAAAACATGAAAACGGGTCCTACAGACCCGAACACCATACAAGGGTTAATATATGCTGGGGGATCAGTACCTAAAGGCGTCAAGACCCTCTCTTTATCTCCTTCCCCCTTGAGGTTGTACTGAGAGTGTCGGATGAGGCAGATGTAGCGTGTGGCCTTGGGTTTGTTGTTCTCTCCATCTGGACTTCCGTTGTCACCAGCAATCTCCTTTCTCTTCCCGTTCACCATAGAGGAGGGCTCACGTCTGAAAGCGCCAAAACACAAATTAGGCCCACTGAACTCAATTTAGTAAGCAATGACATTGGTGGTTACTACAGTAAATACAAACACTACACTACAGCAATGTATAGTTGAGTTATACTGACAGTTTATTAGACACTCTTTAGAAACTGTGCAATTGGTTTAACACTCAGTATTTCAACCTGACCCATTTCTATTATTGAGCGAGTTCTGAGAAATACTGTTTAATCTGTTTTTTTCTCATGAACGTTTTCATAGAATGTGTGCACATGATATCTATTATGATTATGAAGCTTGAGGGTCAATTTGACCCGCATATTTCACAAAGGCACAGACCCGAAATAAAAGCATTTTTTTTTAAAAGATTTTATTACAGTTTCTCAACTATCCTCTAAGGACTAATTCACACAGCACCGGAAGACATCGACCAATGCCAACAGACATGTTTGTTTTGTAGGATTAGTGTGTATTTTGCCATTGGTCAGACCTTGTTTTCTCCCATTGAACATGTTCCATTGGCTTTTGTCGGGTTGTGTAATGTCTGAGAAGTGACGTCCTGTAATCTGGTGATTGTCTGCGTTTTGGTGCAGTGTAAATTAGCCTTAAGTGCATTTTAATTTACATTTATGCATTTGGCAGAAGCTTTTATTTGAAGTAGCATACATTGAATTCAAGGTGTGATTTGTTATCAGTTTAAAAATAACTACAGTACTGTTTATAATATTCACAGTTTAACACAAAGTGTGAGTAGTGTTGATGTATTTTTCATAGTTTCCCTTATTTTTTATTCATTACATTAAAACCCCACCATAAAACTCATCCCCAGATTTTGAACATAATACAAGGGTATATCTGAGATTGAAAACATCAGTTGGCAGACACTTTCTAACAAATTAACTTATAAGTAAGCACATTAGGCAAGTAGAAACTATTAGTGACAATTAACCAGGGGTGCGTTTCCCAAAGCCAACTATGGTCTCAGACTCAGAGCAGAGTTCAATGGAACTTGCAACCATAGTTGGCTAACGATGCTTTTGGGAAACGCACCCTAGGTCTGACTACAACTTCCTGAGCCAATAATAAGATCAGACACCATTTCAATCAGTGCCAAATGTAGTTAAAGACCTGGGATCAAAGCCAAAGGATTTAAGATCAACCTTTAAACTGGGTGATCCATTAATTATCACCATTGATCAAGGCATTTACCTAAGGCCGCCCCATAACGCTAACTGGCAATACTAAGTTAATGATTTTCTGAACATGCACCATGGTTGTGCCATGGTGTTCCTCCAGAATCCTGGAAATAGAATGTAAATACAATAGTAATCAATCGGAAATAAATAACCCTCTATTTCTTACTTGTCCCAATTATAATCCCATCCGTTCGCAGTGGGAAATGATGAAGGCTGCGCTGCGTGCACGGCAGCCAGAGTCTTTCTGATTCGGCATCGCTCTCCGAAGTACCCGTGATTATCTGCCGCGACCGCCGCGCACACCAGCACCGCAGACCCACCGGCGAACCCGCACGCGAGACTGACCGCTTTCCGAAACGACATAACTCAAAAGACAGAACAGAAATCAATGCAGAGTAACTAGCGGCTGCTCTTCAGCGGTATGACGCACCAGTCCGTCGCTATGAGTCACTCCGCTGAGGAAGTGTCACTGTTTCCTCCTTTCTCACAACGTAAAGCAAAATAATTGACAGTCACTTAGACCCTGCCATCATAAATATGTGTTTTTTTTCCTAAACCATGAGTAAGAGTGTATTTGGACTCCACAAATAAATGGTTTAGTGATATAAACAGAACTTCCAAAAGCAGTCACGACTTTATTTTTGAAAACAGTGACTAAAAGGCCATCCATTTTCAAAATAAAAGCCTTCAAAATACACATTTGAGATTATTTGAAAAAATAAAAAAAATAAAGTAAACTTTAATATTTTAAAGTTTCAAATACGCTTAAATACCCATGGTATTTTATTCAATTAATTATACGTTTTAAAACATACTGAACTGATTAAATGTTTATTTTATGATTTAAGTAATCTTTCTGAATCACTGAATCAAGAAAAAAAAAAGCTCTCTAATAAAAGGTAATACCACGGGTTTACTGTCCAATTAAACGAAATTATTATTTATATTTTGTATAATGTAATATTATTGTGTATTTTGCTCCAGACCTATAGGTGGCAGTAAAATGGCAGCAAATGTTGCCCGTGAGCAGTGGGTTTATGTTTTGATATCGGTGGTGATATGTTTTGCTGTTGTTGATTAAAAGTGTTGTTTTACTTTGTTTGTGCGTATCATATACCCGCATATCTGTCTCTTGTGTTATAGTAAAGATGGACACGGATGAGGAGGGAGACAATAATGACTGGGATCGCAGCTTAGAGTCAGACATGCTGGAGACAGGTGGGTTAATAGCTGGACAACTATGTGAACTTCAGTGTATAAGTATGTTATTTAAGTATTGCATGAATATTATGGACATTATTTACTTACGCACACATGTTTGCTTGGTCTAAATGCACAGCATATGTCTCATGACAGCTTTAGTTTGCTATAAAGACTTTACTTTGAATACACTGCGTCTAACTGTCCTTATGTGATTTATTATTTCAGAAGGAAGTATCACTAACAGAGTTACTTCCATATCTCAAAAAGTGATTCTGCATTTTGACCTGGACTGCTTCTATGCACAAGTTGAGATGATCCGAAATCCAGCCCTCCGAACCAAACCTCTTGGTAAAACACCAGAGTATAAACTTTAAAACATTTTTTTTCACTAAAAATACAACAAATATGTCTCGGTGCAGTTACTGAGATAATACAGACAAAAGCACATTAATGGTTCTGCAAAACAAATGCAATCATAAATATACAAATGTGCACAGTCAAGTAATAAAGAAATAAGTAAACTGACTACAAATTCATCAAAATACTCAAACCTCATTCCTATCCTTCTGACATATGTAATGCCATACTTGCCTCTGTCTACATCTTTGGTCTCTTAGGCATACAGCAGAAATACATTATTGTGACATGTAACTATGTGGCGAGAGAACAAGGCGTGACCAAGCTGATGTCAGTGACTGATGCAGTGGAGAAATGCCCACAGCTGGTGCTAGTCAAAGGAGAAGATCTCACCAATTACAGAGAGATATCCTACAAAGTCACTGGTCAGATCATACTTTATTTTCTTTTACATATTTTATTATGCATTTGTAAAGTGTATATATTTGTATATGAAATATATGTATTATGTATAATTATAATAACAATGAATATACTATATTATAATTAGATTTATTTTTATATATATATATATTTGCATATTTTATATACTACAATTCAAAAGTTTGGGGTCAGTAAGTTTTTTTTCAGAGAAATAAACACTTTTATTAAGCAAGGACACACTAAATTGTTAAAAAATGTCAGTAAAGACATTTATAATGTTACAAAACATTTCTATTTCATTGATAATAATAAAGGTTTCGTAAGCACCAAATCAGTCACGTGTTTTTTAGGCCCAAACATTTTTTGTCACATCCAGCAAACATCTTCTCACTATCCGCTAGCACACTGTAAAAAAAAAAAACGCGATTTCTGTAGACAGCCCAGGCTCCATAAACGTCAACAAAAACAAACTTGCCCAGCCTGGACCACAAAACATAACAAACAGGATTCCAGCCAATAACCGACAAGAATGATTTGGGGGTGGGGTTTGGGGGGTTAGTGCGCGTGCACATGAAGGGGGGTGTGGGGGAGTGGGGGAGAGAGAAGTAAGCTAGAGGAGAGATGTCCTAGACAACGACTAACGTTAAAAATGTATATTCTTGAGAATTTTGATATGGCCAACACACAACCAAAGAGACGACGCTCCGATGAACAAATAACAAAAAAGAGGGAAAAGGAGAAGGAACACACTAAGTCCCGAATTTACATCGGAAAAGCGTTCAAAAGGTGGCGAGAACTCCGCCGGCAAAAGGGCTTCCGATCCGATAATTAGGTGGCACTGTTTTTGCTGGACAGGTGGGTAAATCCAGTTTGGGTTTTCTAAATGGTTCATGACTGTTTCAGGAAGCACTGAAGGGAGGGGGAGGGGACAGGATGAGGAGGAGGGAGGGTCAAGCTAGCCTCCATTTTGTTTGACAATACTTTGAACGTCAACAAGAAGTGACGTCACCCAACATCGATTAGAGCACCTTTAAAATAGAAAGCAGTTATTTAAAATTGTGATAGTATTTCACAATATTACTGTTTTTACTGTAGTTTTGATTAAATACTGTAAATCCTATCTTGGTGAGCAAAAGAGATTTCTGTCAAAAGCATAAAAAAATATATATATTTTGAACTGAAGTGTATATTTGCATAATGCTAAATTAAATATCTTTTCAATGACTTTATCTGCCCAAGACTTGCTGATGTCATACTGCCCCCTAGTGGAGAGGCTGGGTTTTGACGAAAACTACATGGACGTTACAGAAATGGTGGAGAGAAGACTGAAGGAGACCCGTATTTCAGATCTCTCCTTCAGTGGACATGTATATAAACATGAATGTGAGTCGGAGCGCCACTTCAACCAAGTTCTGACAGTTTTAAAACCAGTTACAAATCTAGACTTGTAATTCAAAGTTTGCTGTTTCAGACCCCATAAGTGGCAGTTAATGAATTGGAAGAATTCAGCATGCCCTTTTTCTTGTTGTTTTTCATGTTCAATGGGAGAACTGCTAGAGATTTCTGGTCATTATAAATCCTCATGCTCATCTTCAGGTGTGGCAGTTGACGAGGAGAACGCCCGACTGGCTGTAGGCTCTGTGATAGCAGCTGAGATGAGACAAGCCATCTTCAGCATGCTGGGACTAACAGGCTGTGCAGGCATCGCTAGCAACAAACTCTTGGCCAAGCTGGTGTCCGGCACCTTTAAACCCAACCAGCAAACCACCCTCCTGCCGTACAGCACTGCTGAGCTCATGAGCAGCCTTACAGGACTTATCAGAGTGCCTGGTAAGATGACACATACAGTAAGCTCACCCATCTCATGCCATATATACTGTTTATATTCTGTAAACATTGGCTGTGTTTACAGGGATTGGTTACAAGACACGTGAGAAGCTAAAGGCTCTGGGTCTGGTCAGTGTGAGAGATCTACAGTTATTTCCTCTGCCTGACCTGGTGAAGGAGTTTGGTGAAGTGACCGCTAAAAGAATTCAAAACCTCGCCTGTGGCATTGATGATTCTCCAGTCACGTCTGCGGGTCCTCCTCAGGTATTCTCCATTATTATTGTAGATCCTTCAGGCGTAGTCTTGGTCTTGCAGTTTTATCTTCTGAGGGTGTAATCGGTGCTTTGTTTAGAAATTACATTAGATTTTACATGTAGTCATTTAGGCAGAAACTTTTATCCTCAATTTATTATACAACAGCCAACAATAATTGCAATACCATAATGCCAGTGTCAAGAGTAAGCTAGAGTTCTTACTTGAACTTTTGAGCTTCTTTATCACTCTAGTTTACTCAACAAATATTGTACATTTATTTTGTTGAAACATAATTGTTTTTGAAAGAAGTCTCTTATGCTGCATTTATGTGATTAAAAATACAGTAGAAACCATCTTATTTTGAAATATTACAATTCAAAATAACTGTTTCCTATTTCAGTATATTTTAAATGTAATTTATTCCTTTGATTTCAAAGCTACATTTTCAGCATCATTACTCCAGTCTTCAGTGTCACATGATCCTTCAGAAATCATTCTAATATGATAATTTGCTGATCAAATTTTTTTTCTTATTATCATCAATTTTGAAAACAGTTGTGCTGCTTAATATTTTTGTGGAAACTGTGATACGTTTCTTTCAGGATTCTTGAATGAATTAAAAGGTAAAAAAAACCAGCATATTTTTGAAATAACATTTTTTGTAACATTATCAATATAAATGTCTTAACTGTGTCTTTTAATTAATTGAATGCATCCATGGTGAATAAAAGTATTAATTTCTTTAAAGGAAATCTACCTATGAACGATAGTATATACAGTATATCTAGATATTTGTGAAGCATAATTTTTACAAGCTCTGATCCTCAAACAATGCAAGAATGATGCAGCACGAAAGATAAAATCATCTGTAAAATAAATGATATATTTCAGTCTCTCAGCGACGAGGACTCGTTCAAGAAAATTTCAACACTAGAGGAAGTTGTGAAAAAAACTGAGGAACTACTCACCAGCCTGACTGAGAGGTAAAAACGATATTTTACAATGTCAGAGTAAAGTAAAACACAGGTCTGTAGTTTGTTTCTCTGTTTAAATGATCTGCAGGATGCACAAAGACGGCAGGCAGCCACACACATTCAGACTAACGATTCGCCGATACACGGTCACTAATCGCTGGTTCAGTCGAGAGAGCCGACAGTGTCCGATACCCAACCACACCGGGCTCAAGATCACATGCGGTACAGTTCTGCTCTTTTGCATGCTTTTACTGTATAATGCCTTTACTGTATGTACACAAATAATTGAGAGATGATTGTGCTGTGCTGTTGTTATTCATATTCACCTTTCTCCATCTTAGGAAACAGTGAGGCTGTGCCCCAGTTACTGTCATTGTCAGTGAAGCTCTTTCATAAAATGGTGGACACTCGTGAACCGTTCCATCTGACCCTGCTGAATGTGTGTTTTAGTAACCTGCAGGCTAAAAGCTCCAGCAAGAGCTCCATCGCCTCTTTCTTCACAAACAAATCTCCTACAACAACACAAATGACATCTCAACGGCAGGTCAGCACATGTGATTTTCCTCATTTTAGAGTTATTAGTTCTGATAAAACACATTAAATATCTGCATTTTTAACTATAAAATACAACAAAGCCTTTCTTCATTTCTCAACCAAACTCTGTTTTTCCAAAGCCATCTCTGAACGTTTAGAGATCTTAATAACTTTGATAAAAGATTATTAGGGACTAATTTTTAATAATTCTGTATATAAATATATAAATTATAAATTATATAAATTTATATATTTATATAAAATATAACATTTCATATAAGATTGTTTTAATGTTTTTGAAAGTTTTTTATGCTCACCAAGGCTGTAAAAATACTGTAAAAAACTAAATATTGTGAAATAATATAACAATTTAAAATAACTTGTCTATTTTAATATATTTTAAAATATTATTTATTTCTGTGGTGCAAAGCTGAATTTTCAGCATCATTACTCCAGTCTTTAGTGTCACATGATCCTTCGTAAATCATATATATATATATATATATACAGTACAGGTCAAAAGTTTGGAAACATTACGTTTTTTATATTTTTGAAAGAAGTCTCTAATCAAGGCTGCGTTTATTTGATCAAAAATACAGAAAAAACAGTAATATTGTGAAATATTATTACAACTTAAAATAATAGTTTTCTATTTGAATATATTTAAAAAAAATAATTTATTCCTGTGATGCAAAGCTGAATTTTCAGCATCATTACTCCAGTCTTCAGTGTCACATGTCACATCCAGTCTATCACATGATCCTTTAGAAATCATTCTAATATTCTGATTTATTATGAGTGTTGGAAACAGTTCTGCTGCCTAATATATTTGATGAATAAAAGGTTAAAAAGAACTGCATTTATTCAAAATAAAAAAAAATTTCTAATAATATAAATCTTCTTTACTATCACTTTTTTTTATCAATTTAACACATCCTTGCTGAATAAAAGTATTAATTTATTTCAAAAAAGAAAGAAAAAAAATTACTGACCCCAAATTACTGACCAGTGTATATTGTTGTTACAAAAGATTTCTATTTTTAAAAAATTTGCTTCTTTTTTTATTTTAATTTTATTTATTTTTTGTTTTTATTCATCAAAGTATCCTAAAAAAGTATCACAGGTTATGAAAAAATATTAAGCAGCAGAACTGTTTCAAACTTTGATAATGAATCATCATATTAGAATGATTTCTAAAGGATCATGTGATAGACTGGAGTAATGATCCTGAAAATTCAGCTTTGCATCACAGAAATAAATGTTATTTCATTAAATGTTAACCAATTATTTTAAATTGTAATAATATATCACAATATTAAAAAAAAATTCTGTATTTTTGATCAAATAAATGCAGGCTTGATGAGCAGAAGAAACTTCTTTCAAAAACATTAAAAATAGTAATGTTTCCAAACTTTTGACCTGTACTGTATATATATATATATATATATAGGTCTTGCTAACTGACAGTTGTGTATTAAACTTTTTATATGCTGATTTAAGTCAACAATAACTGGAAAACAGAAAAAGTTAACATAATCTGTCTTTTGAATTGTCACTAGGTGGAACCTGATCTCTGTGAGTCTGTAGCAAATTCCCAGTTTACTCAGGCAGATGTTTTACATAAAGAAGATAAAACATGGAACAGCATTAAACCAAGAGAACACACGTCAATATTTCCAACCCAAGAATCACAAACACAGCCAACTTCAGTCAACCCCATATCTCCCATGCAGCCTGTTTTTGAGCACTCACAAGTTACAAACATGAACATTAGAGGGTCTTGTATGAGCAACGTTCCAGAGGAGACATTGTGTTCCAAGCTGCCTCCAGGTGTCGATCCGGAAGTATTCAAACTCCTTCCTGAGCACATTCAGATGGAGCTGATTACCAGTTTTCAAAATAAAGACTCTACAGAGCTCATTTACGGATCTGCTGACACATCTTTTGAAGACGACCCAGCGGATCATTCCACGTTGACTTTTAACCAACCAAGAACACCTGAACGCTGTGAGCCAGCTTTGAATTATTGCAGAAATTCTGCTTCTCATAACCATGAACTCGACAAGACCTTGTCATCTGCTCAGTCCACCATGGAATTACATTCTGGGCTCATCAAAGACACGGAAAGTCATGATATCCCACCCACCAGTCAGACACCTCAATCAGATATCCCTCCAAATGTGGACCCTTATGTATTCTCACAACTTCCTGCTGATGTGCAAAGGGAGTTACTGACAGAGTGGAAACAGCAGAAACCGGTCCTCAAAATCCCGTCCAAACACTCGCATAAAACCTCCAATACCAAAGACAAGAAGAACGCTGCTAAAGGCAGCCAGTGCAACAACATACTGAAATACTTCAAACCCAACTGAGGACAGAAACACTAAAGTGTCTGTTTATAAAATCACATTTTTTTATGAATGTTCAAAATAACTATGTAAAACATATCTTTGTAATCAATAGTACAGAAATATGTCAATTCTGTCATAATTTACTCGCCCTCATGTCAAACATGTATGACACTCCCAGGGGATGCTGGGAAACAAGGTCATCCTTGTTTGGAACAATTATGTAAATCATGACATAATTTTCATTTTTCTGTGAAATATTTTATTAAGTTAATAAACCATATATGTCTTTAAATAACCATTTTGATTAAGTCATTGTATATGCAAGAGCTGAACACTTTGTTTACATAGAGTATACTTATAATAATAGTGTATAATATTTGTAATATTATAATATTTATAAGTTGCAATATTAAAATACTGTACTGTTCAAAAGTTTGGGGTTGGTAATGTTGGTAAATTAGTTTTTTAAAGAAGTATGCTTACAAGGCTGCATTTATTTGATCACAAATACAGTAAAAACAATATTAAGTATTATTACAATTTAAAATAGTTTGGTTTCACAGAAAGGGCTTAGATCAAGTTTAATCAGGACATTTAAGTAGCTTTTATAAATGTGCCATAGAAAAAAACATTACCGTTGTGCGTCTTTTGAGAC